>NC_138064.1:35236224-37636224 GCF_964194185.1 Rhinolophus hipposideros
ATCGAACCGGCAGCCTTCGGAGTTAGGAGCACGGAGCTCTAACCCCCTGAGCCACCGGGCCGGCCCCAAGATAAAACTTTGAGACTGGTTCATTTACTATCCAATGGGTAAAGAAGATGCCATCTTCAGCAGTATATGGAGTATGGATAGTCCCTGAAAAGAAATGACAGCTGTAGTGCTAAAAATTTCACTGGGGGGAAAACGTTTTACAGCTAAGAAAATGAACTTAGTGAGGGGAATACCCTGGTAAACATAATAATTCAATCATCTGAAAGATAGAGGGGAGCAGTGCCTACACAGAAACAACAGAATTGGTTGGTTGTAGAGTTGTACTGATACCCCTGCAGAGGGGTAATGAGAAACCAAGGGCCACTGACTAACAGTTAAAGATGAAGTGTGAAATCCAAAGGACTTCTTTGGTAGCCCTTATCTCCTGCACTGGAGGAGTGAACACGGCTAAGTAGAAGATCGACAACCTGACAGAGCTCTGGTGACATTTAGGTGCCAAGTCAGGCAGGTCTTATGCTGAGGCCAGAGCTCTGGTTGGGAAAATAAGGGACCCTGAAACGACTTCTGTGTTTAAGTGTCACCACTCAGCCTTTATTACTTTGGGAAACTCATTATACCCATGGATATTAAGGTGCCCAGCCTCTACTGTCAGTTTTAGCCTGAAAAGAAGAGATACTGAACTTCTTAGTGATGCTGGTGCCCTTTTTATCAGCACATTCCTGAACACTGTGGTGAATGGATGGATACTCCTAAGGATGTAATGTTGAATGCAGGTCCCTCTGAAATCCCAGAGCCTGCAGAGGTGGCCTCCCTATGTGCTGGAAAACAAGGGTGTCTCAATAGGTGTCCTCATAGGAGCTCCCCCTGCCTCTTCTCCTGGCTTGTAGAGTTAATAACTAGAGTTAAGTCCCAATAGAACCCAGCTGGGGACATGCTAGGCCAGGTAAGAGAGGAATGAAATTATATTCCAAACTATAATTAGCTTGCCTTGGCAGGAGTCAATGAATACCACTGAATTTTGAGGGTACTTGATCAAGGGGCTGGAATGCTAAACTAGATAAGCAAGATTTCACCGACTCAAAGATACTTTTGTAGAATATAGGATTTAATATTCTGGTCAGATCTCGGGAATGGGGGCAAATTCATTGTTACGGTGGCGCATAGAAGCCTGAGAAAGTGCTGGCCAACACCGAGGAGAGTGGAAATGCCTGAGTTGCCCAGGCAGGAGGGACAGGAAGGAATGAAAAGGGTAGAGAATTGGGCTTACTGAAGTAGGTATGTGAGGCCAGGAAAACCAGCAGATGATTACAATCCAGGAGAGGGTCCAGAGAAAACACCTTTCACCAAGGCCATCAGGAATATGTTGGTACGAAGGGCACCAGTGTCACTGAGAAGTTCTGAGATGGCTCACTGATGCAGGCCAAGACTGACAGTAGAAGCAGTCATGGATCTGGGTGTGCTACCGTAATATCCAATTGGAATGATGGAACCCCCAAAATAATAAGACAAGTGGTGGTGCTTAAACACAAGAAGCCAGAAGGCCGGAATCACCACCAAAACTGCCAAAGTCAGAAAGGCAGCCAATGGGGGCTTGATCCAGGGTGTGGGGTGGGTGCAATATGGAGATGGGTAAGAGAACAAAATAAAGGAAAACAGAGGGGCAGCAAGGGTGCTGTTTAACATCCACAAGAAAAGGGCAAGAATGGAGAAGAAGGAGGCTGAGAACAATCGCCTCAATAAAAACTCATGGTCACTTCCTAAGTTCCCAAACTTGAACCAATTTTCGGATCCAGAACCCATTGACTGAAGAGCCATCCATATTCTAGAAGGGGCTCCACAAAAATGCATTAAAAATATACTGTGGTTCTCCCAGTCCTTCCACAAAGGGATCTATGACCATTTACTAGGGTGACTGAGTACTGGGAAAAGAGGAATGCCTGACATTTTGAGGACTTTGGGGCACAGGGACTGAGTTGCCATTGAAATATGGAGACCTATATCAGCTCCCTAATCCTGTCTTGGCAGCTGTTTCTCAGAGGACTCCACCTCATATGGGAACAGCCACAATGAGAATTGAGTCATTTCAGAAGAAACAGGTTCCTGCTGATCAGAGAGTCTCTGTGGTCAAATTGTTCTACGATCTGAGTCTATAATTCCCCCTTTTGCTTAAGCCAGTTTAGTTATGTTTTCCGTCTTTTGAGGATTCCTGGACAGGAACATATCAAGACTCCTCATTGGAAGGAAAAATGGTGGTAACATATTTATCATTATTGTTCTTAAGCAAGGTCCCTGTTCTCCTTCCTAGAGTTGATCTGAATATCTGCATTGAGGAAGGAGAATGTGTACCGTGTTTCCCCAAAAATAAGACCTAGCCGGACAATCAGCTCTAATGCGTCTTTTCGAGCAAAAATTAATATAAGACCCTATATTATATTACATTACATAACATTACATTACATTATATAAGACCCGGTCTTATATTATAGTAAAATAAGTAAAATAAGACTGGGTCTTATATTAATTTTTGCTCCAAAAGACGCATTAGAGCTGATTGTCTGGATAGGTCTTATTTTCAAGGAATCCCAGTAAGTCTACAGATCCCATGTATAACGCTCCTTTGTTGATAAATCAAGCTTAGTCACTTGTTCTTTCTATCTATATTTACATTTCCATACATGTGTGTGTTACACACACACAAAATAAAAATTCTCTATCCAAATAAATATAAAGGGAACTTTATATATATATGTGTGTGTATATATATATATATACATATATATATACATATATACATATATATACATATATATACACATATGTATATATATGTGTATATATATATATATGTATATATTTTTTTCCAAATTAAGAACAGTAGAGATGAGGGTAAAGGGGATCAAATAGATGGTGATGGAAGGAGAACTGACTCTGGGTGGTGAACACACAATGTGATTTATAGATGATGTAATACAGAATTCTATACCTGAAATCTATGTAGCTACTAACAATTGTCACCCCAATAAACTATAATTAAAAACAACAAAAAATGACAGTAGACTAGGATTGTTGTGTGTTACAGAAGACCCTTAATTTTGGGGGCAGAACAGTAGAAGAGATCAGCATACTCCTTCCCTCAGAGCTTCACAATTATTAAAGAAACAAACCACAGGCCTAAAATGATGTCACTTGTGCTAAAGCCCATGATACCAAACCTAGATTTAATACCTGACCTAATTGCTGTTTCAACATCTCCCAGAAATATAAGCTTAATCAACCATTCTGGAATTTTCTGGTCAACACCAATGAGGTAATCTGTCACGTGGGCCCTCTCCATCCCCCATAGAAAGAAGAGACAATCTGCATGATAAAAACCCTTGCCATTCCCTTCCCCGCAAAAGATGTCCTAAAGGATTATGTCTAAAAAAATAATCCTTTCTTTTGTTCATAGCTCCCTTCCCTCAACCTTCTTCCTATAAAAACCTCCCATATTAGGCCCCTGAGCTGCCACTGAGGACTCAGCAGCCTCCCCTTGAGCTCGCTGGCTTCCCAACACTCCATGCCCCTGTGCGCCTTCTCCCGCCAACACCTCCTGCAGGCCAGTTTCCAATGAGAGTAAGGAATTGTATGGTATATGTCCACCATCCAGAATCTCCACTCTTTCCACCCCTTTGCTGAGGCAAGTAAGGGTGATGGTCTGCTTCCTGCTGGCACTGAGGATTATATCCATATAATTCAACAGCAAAACAGCAGGAATATCTTTACTACTGTCCAAAGGACCCTGCATGATTATACCAAAAAGATACCAGTGAAGGCGGTTACGAAGATATTTTCCTGCAAAGGTACTGTAATTGAGCATCCAGAATATGGAGAAGTGATTCAGCATCAGGGTGACCAGCCCAAGAACATACCATTCCTCATAGAGACTGGACTAGCTAAAGACGGCCAGCTGAAGGTTCCTGGGTTGTAAGTGCTTTTGGCTCACTGAAGCTTATGTGAGAATTTCCTTGCAATGAGTAGAATTTGTCCCTTGTCACAAATTTAAAAATCTCACAGCTTGTATAATGTAACCATTGGGGTCTGTTCTTAACTTGGACTAGTGTAGCTCCTTCATGCAATAAACTGAAAAGAGCCATGCTGTCTAGTCTTCAAGTCCCTCATTTAAACACAGGTCAAGCAGCAGGCGCCTGGCAGTGTCCAGTCTGAAACAGAGCAATAATGTGATGTTTCTGCCAAGCCCAGAGCCCCAAGATCACAGATGGCTATGTCTACAGAAGCTCCTGGGCTCTCCGTCTGCAGCGTTCCCTGCCCTAAGAGAATGTCCCCAGTGAACAGCCTTCAGTGAAGCTGAGAGGAGGGGATAAGGCAGCAAAGGCAGCTGTACCACTGGAGGGAGACTTTGGTAGTCAAAGATCCCTTGGTGTCGCCAACCTGACCCAGTGGGCGGAACTTAAAGCAGCCACCTTCCCTCTAGTGAGGTGACAGGACATCTGGATTGCCACCAATGTCTTTTTGACCAGACATAGGCTAGCTAATTGACGTCCAAACACCACAATGTGACGCCAACCTCCTATCAGAGTTAAACTTTCGACAGGGGAACAAATTTCAAACTGATATGTCAGACATGTCGCTAGCAGTAGAGCTTGCAACTTACTAACCACAGTTGCCCAATGCCGTGTGAAGTAACAAACTGCTTTGGGGTTTTTTCCCCTTCAGTTTTAATGTTATGTAATGTATTTAAACCCTTATTTAAATAAAACTTGTTTTCAGAAAAACAAACAAACGAAAAACCCTTCCATTGTATACAGCCCTTCAGAGCGCCCTTCTAGTTGCTTGTTTACTTACTGCCGCTTAGTAAAGCCAATTAGATCTTCAGATTCACTCAGCTGAATTTTGTTCTTTGACACTCTACTGTGCCTACTTATGCGTCCCCAGGCCCAAGCGTATACCACCCCACCCCCCACCCCCGCCCCCGGCCCCAGTTCTGAGTTTCTGACTCTGTACAGATAATGGCAATATCCCACCTCAGGCGGAGGGTTAGGAAAGGGATGTTACCACCCATGATACCCGACACCCTTGGACTGACCTCAGTCTCTTGGTGCTCATGGTTGAGGTTTCATTGCTTCACCAAAACTATCATCTTGCCCAGAAAGTTAGACCCACCTCTGGCTGACTTGGAACTGGCAATCTCACTCACTTCACACAGAACAATTGCCACTTACTCATCAGCCTCCCAAATCACTTTTAGCCAATAACCTTGTCTACTACCAGAAAAACATGGAACCAGTCAGAAGGAAACTTAGGCCCCACCTCCACACTTACCCCAGCATTACACCCTGTTCCCTGCTTTCCCATTTGTTACTGTACAGGAATTGTTCATGCTCCTATTCAAAGCCAAACCCACCCCAAGGGCACCGGATCTCACCTTTCTCATCTCTCCAACAGTATTGCTCCAGCAACTCTCCCATGTTCTTCTGCATCATGTGTTTTTCAGTCTCTACTGGATCATTCTCAGTAGATAAACATGTTATTATTGATCCAGTCATTAAAAACACAAACAAACATAGTCCTAACCCCACTTCCTTAACTAGATATCTCCTCATTGCTCCCCTTGGCAGCAAATACCACAAGAGTAGCCTATATTCGTTGACTTCAATTCTCATCCAATTGTCTCTTACACACTCTCTAATCAGACTCCCTGGCCCCCCACTCCACCAAAAAGTCCTTTGTCAAGGATACTGGTGAACTCCATGTGACAAATCCAATGATCATATCTTGGTCTTCATCTTCCTTGACTTATTACTAACATTTGACTCTGCTGATCACACCATATTACTTGATATCCTTTTTCTCTTGGCTTCCAGTTCTCTGTGTTCTCCTGAATGCCCTCCTATCTTTCAGGTTGTTCTTGCTTAGCCTGCTTTTTTGGATGCTACTTTTCTCTAAGACCTGTTAATATTGGAGTGGTCCAGACTGAGTCCTTGGTCTTCTTTTCTAGGTATATTTATTCTCTTGGTAATCTCACCCAGTGACTAAATATCAACCATGTGTGGCAGACTCCTACATTTATATCACCAGCTTGACCTCTTCGCTAAACTCTAGTCAAATATATCAAAATGCCTATTCAAGTTCTTCAAATGATGGCAAACAAACATCTCATTTCTACGTGTTCAAAACTTATGATCTTTCCTTCCACCCATTTTCCTATCCTTCTATTTTTTCAGTCCCACAACGTTGGAGTCATCCTTGACTCCTTTTATTCTCTGAAACTCCACCTCCAATCCATTAGCAAATCATGTCTACCTTCAAATTAGCAAACGTCTACCTTCTCTTTTGTTACTGCAATAGCCTCCTAACTGGTCTCTCTGCCCCCACCCTTGACTTGCCCGACTCTCATGGTCTAACTAGCAATTATTTTAAAATAAAAGTCAGACCGGGTAACACCTCTACCCAGAATCTTCCTTCTCACTCAGTCAAGCCCAAGCTCCTTATAAAAAGCTGACGCCTACGTGATCTGACACTTCCCCACTTTGCCTCCATAGCATCATCTACTATTACTTTCCTCTTGTGTGACTGGGCTAGAGCCATGCTGGCATCTGTGCTGCTTCTCAAATAGACTAGGCATGCTCTCCCCTCAGGGCCTTCACAGTGGCTACTTCTTCTGCCTGGAACACACTTCCCTCAGACAGCCCCTTGGTTAATGCCCTCAGCTCCTTCAAGTCTTTGTTTAAATGGCATCTTCTCAATGATGCTTAATCTGAACCACTTCAGAGAATATTGCAACCCACACCCACTCATATCAGCACTCCCAATCCCCTGGGCATGTTCTATTGTTCCCAGGTATTGTGTTACCTTCTGCAATACTATGTAATTTGTTAGGTTACTGCTTTTTTCCTTTCTTTGGCCCACTAGAATAGAAGCTCCACAGAGTAGGGATTTTTGTGTCTTGTTTATTGATGTAAACCAAGCATTAACAAAGTGCTTAGCAAAAATAAATAAATGGGGCTAAATCAAAATAAAAAACTCTGCACAGCAAAAGAAACCATCAACAAAAAAAGAGGCAACCAACCGAATGGGAGAAGATATTTACAAACAACATCTCTGTTAAGGGGTTAATATCCAAAACATATAAAGAACTCATACAACTCAACAACAAAAAGACAAACAATCCAATTTAAAACTGGCAGAAGACCTGAACAAACACTTCTCCCAAGGAGACAAACAAATGGCCAACAGATATATGAAAAAATGCTGAACTTCACTCACTATTAGGGAAATACAAATCAAAACCACAAAGAGATACCACCTCACACCTGGTAGAATGGCTGTTATCAACAAGACAATAACAAGTGTTAGGCAGGCTGTGGAGAAAAAGGAACCTTCATACTCTGCTGATGGGAATGTAAATTGGTACAGCCACTATGGAAAACAGTATGGAGGTTCTTCAAAAAATTAAAAATAGAATTACCATACAACCCAGCAATCCTTCTTCTAGGTATCTACCCAAAAAATCCAAAAATATTTATTTGTAAAGATATATGTACCCCTATATTCATTGCAGCATTATTCACGGTGGCCAAGACATGGAAACAACCAAAGTGTCCTTCGATAGATGATGGGATAAAGAAGATGTGGTACATATATACAATGGAATCGTACTCAGCCATAAGAAAAGATGAAATACTGCCATTTGCAACACTATGGATGGACCTTGAGATTATCATGCTAAGCAAAATAAGTCAGACAGAAAATTCGAGAACCGTATGACTTCACTCATATGTGGGATATAAAACTGCAAGCAACAAACAAACAAGACAAACAAAGAACAAAAACTCACAGAAACAGACAAGTTTAGTGGTTACCGAGAATAAGGAGGGAGGGAGGTGGTAGAAGAGGGAAACAGGGATCAAGTATATGGTGATGGAAGGAGAACTGACTCTGGGTGGTGAACACACAATGTGATATATAGATGATGTATTATAGAAGCGTACACTTGAAACCTATATAATTTTACTAACCAATGTCACCCCAATAAATTTAATAAAATTGAGAAAAAACAACAAAAAATAAAATAAAATAAAACAAAGAGAATGGTGGAATAAAAAATGTTTTTAAGTGTTTAGCACATAATTGGTGCTCAGTAAATATTTTTTAATTGAATCTACATCCCCAAATCATTTATCACCTTAATTTTGGATCTACATTTCAAGTTCTTTCTAGAAAACTCTACTTGAATGTCCTCAGACACCTTAAATTCAGTATGCCCAAAATCAGACTGATCTTCCCTAACAAATTTGTTCTCCCTCCTATATTCCTAGTTTGATTCATAGCACCAATATCATCTAAGAGAGAAGTCTCAAAGTCTTTCCTCATTTCAAGTTTTGGAACAAATTCCTAGCCCTCTCCTTATATTAATTATGATCCATTAGCCACACACACAAATATTTTCTTTCATTGCCTCAGTCACTTGTCCTAATTTCTTGTGAATTATTGTCCGTTATTAGTGCATAAGTCTACTCAGGCTTCTATAACATAATACCACAGACTGGTGGCTTAAACAACAGTTTATTTCTCATAGTTCTGGAAACTGGAAGGCCAAGCTCATGGTGCCAGCAAAGATGGTTTCTTCTGAGCTTCCCACTGTGTCCTCACATGGCCTGCCTTTCCTCTGCAGTGCACACTCCTGATGTCTCTTCCTCTTCTAAGGACATCAGTCTTATTGGATTAGGATTCCGCCCTTATGACTAGACTAACCTAAATTACCCCCTCAAAGGCCCTATCTCCAAACACAGTCACATTGGGGTTTAGGGCTTCAACAGAAGTTGCCTCATTAACATAAGAAACCTTCGTTGCTCTCAGAAATGGGGATGAAAACAAAGATGAAAAAAAAATGAAAAAAATAAGAAAGAAAAATGTTTCTTTCTTATTATAAATCACAAAACAGTAGTGACCCCTTATTCGGGGAGGGCATTTTCCAAGGCCCCTGGGCATGTGAATGGTACTGAATCCTGTAGACAGTATGTTTTTCCTATACATACGGGTCCTTGAAACTGAGAAACCCAGTATAAGGGTGACTACTGTATCACAATAGGCAACCGACTCAAGAAAAGAACAATGCACAGCCCTAAATGACTGACATGACTACTAATGCCATCTGTTGGTGGCAACAGAAATGACCTATTTTTATTCTGGATAACAGCTTTGCTCAGAGCTATCAAAGTATATATGTTGATCATTTGAAGATAAAGGAAGCTCCATGCTACCTTTCTTGACCTTCTGTATTCCTCTCTATGCCACTCAGGGGCCCTGGAGGAGGGTTAACTGAAGAGAACTCAATGAAGGGACTAAATACAGAGGTGTGGGCAGGAGTAACAAGAACAAAGGGTGGTGAAGCACCCAGGGACTACTAACAAAGGGAAGCTATTACCAGCCCTGGAACTGAAGGGGCAAAGTGGGAGCAGAGAGAGAACTAGAGAGGGACTGCTCGTAGGAGCTGTGGTTCTCAGGTAGAGGAAATATAATTTGGCTACGGGGGAAGGGGAAATAAATACCCTGACCTCTTTCTTCTTCTACTACCTATCCTCCCAAAGCCAGAGGGGCAAAGAAACTCAGGTAACGCAATCTGTACAGGTCAGAGTAGGGCAAAGAAGGGCAGGGAATGGATTTGGAGGGTTAGCTGGTGAATAACCAGCAAACCTTTCCTTCATAAATTGAATTACCCATCTCCTCTGATTTATAAATTGTATGTGTGTGTGTGTGTGTGTGTGTGTGTGTCTGTGTATACAGAGTGTGCCAAAAAATGTATACATATTTTAAGAAAGGAAAACTATTAAAATTGTAATAATCAATATATACCCAAAACGATGAATACAAGTCACATTTGACGCAATTACAAAAGCGGCTCAAAGTGGTTACCCTCAGCATCCAGACACTTCTGATTATGGTGAGCAACGTTGACCAAAGTGTCCACTTGTATACATTTTTTTGGCATCTCCAGTACATATATAAAATTACCTTGTATTATGGATATTTATGTATGTGGTTTCCTGTATTAATCCAGGATTGAGTTCTTACATGTCTCATTCATAGTGGCAAGTATTCCAGTACCCATTATAGGAGGAACTCATAATTAAACATTTTCTTAGATAAATAAGTGAATGAGTGAATACTTGTTTTCTGATCCTAAGGCTTAAAATCTTGCTGGGGGAAAAAAGAGCAAATGTACCCTATTTTATGTTAAATTGAAAGCCCAGCAAATTCGATCTAACTCCCAAACATAATAAAGCAACCAGGATAATTTTTCCTGATTCCCAGCTATAAATTCATGTGAGAAACAAACTCAAATAGCAGATTCTAAGAGTGTTCCCCCAGGGTGTAGCTTTTAAAAATAAAATTTGCAGTATATGTTAAAAAGAAAACTAACTCACTTATCTTTGCTTCTGGCTTTAAAAGTCCACACATTTAAATTAAGAAGTGGAGAATTGAATTGATCTCCAAAGGAAGCACTAAAGTCAACATTTCAAACATTCAATGTAGTCTAACGGCTGAACTTTAATAACTAAACAGCCTGTTGAGGGCAAGCAGATGAGAAGTCTCCAGGACAGTACAGATTAATGAGTGAGCACTGTTTAGGTCAATGCCTCCTTCCCCCGAACACAGGGAAATTATGTTTCTGGTGGCTGATATTCCTTTGTTTTGACCACTGTACCTGTTGATTTCTGAGCTGTGGGAGGTGTTTGATATAACATTTAGGGCAAATATGCAAGTAGCTAATCTTTACTATCTAATTACTGTAGTTGGCTTAATGACCAGGTTGTACCAATTTTTCAGTAGTACAACATGTAGGTCTCCAAATGTCATACAACCTTTTATGTGCCCAAGCAGGGGAAAGAGAGCATGGTGGAGATTGCTTTTTTTTTGATATTTTGTCATTATAGAAAAAGGAGTGTTCATAATCTGTTAGACATTTTGAAGGGCTCATATAACATGAAAAGGACATTTCAATGGAAAATGTACATTCCGCTTGGTTATTGTTAAGTGCATTGTTCAGCGAATGTTCCGCTATATTGAGTTTCAGGCGTCAGTTGAATTATATTATGGTGAAATTTTTGATTAAGGTAAGCTAATTCAAAATGACAAGCCAAGGGCTTTTAAAACCCACATTTCAATGAAATCTGGCAGCACAAAAACAGCTGCTCTAAGTCCGCTCCTCTAATATTTCAAAGGAAGAATAGCAATGGATTTCTGATCCCATATGTGCCAACTGTAGAAATTCTAGAACAGCCTGAGAGACCCAGGGTGAAAGGTCACACTCTGCCTTATACAGATGGCACGTTTAATTATTAACGAGCAATTTTAATCACTTAATCATTTCAGGCCCTGAAATGACAGGTCTTCTAGGGTATCTCCAGGCTTGTTGCAACCTAAACTCTGCTGTCAAACTTTCATGGAGCCAGTAAATAGCATATGTGATTTCATATCCTAACTTGATTTACATTCTCATGTGAGTTGAATTTGTTTTGCAAGGCTCTAAAAGATATTTCTTAAGGAAAAAAGTTGAAGGTCATGTCTTTGGCAGAGAATGTACCAACCCCTAGCAGGAAAATCAAATCTAAATCCTTGCTTCAGACTTAAATCAGGCTCAAATTCCTCAGGAGGAATTTTTTTCCAGCAAAATTGTCTGTAGTTCTGTTGGAATTATTTGCATCTAGACTCAAAAAAATTTTCATAAATATCCCTTTAGCTTTTGTTCATTACAAAAAATAAACAACCCCAGCAAAGAGTCTGGTATATAATATTCAGTAAATATTAGACCCTCTTCTCATCCTCTCATCAAATGCATGCACACATTCTCATGCATATATTGGAATTCAAGTGTATGTAATTTGGCAAGAACCATGAGAAAAATCAAGAATAATTTTCACCAATCTTTAAAGGCAAAATCAAATGCAAATCATAGAATTATTATGTCCGTTAGATGAAGAAACCAATAATAATAGCAAATATTTATTGATAACTTATTATGTATCAGGCACTGTGCTAAGCTCTTTACACATTAATACTCATAACAATTCAATGAAAATTATTTCCGTTTTATAAAAGAGGAACCTGGGGCATAAGGAGGTTTAGATACCTGTCAGGTCTTATTCTGGTAAGTGGTGGAGCCGGGAGGCCAAACCAGATCATGCAAATTTCAAAACTGATCCATGATTGTGTCAATATCCTCCAGCTAAAGACCACCAGGAATACCCTGTAGTTGAACAACTTGGATTCAATACACGTTATAGAGAGGGAGAATTCGCAGCATGAGGCAATGTGGGTGTCTCAATAAGAGGGCATTCAGACGTACTTATTGAAGAGTTTGGTCTGCTGGGTGATTTGGGACTTCAGGAAATAGGACTTTTCTTTGAATTAAATGCTATCAGGAAATGGGGTTAATTCTATAACTGGGTATTTTAATAAATCTTATGAAGGAGGAAGATTAGAGAGCTGTAAGTGGTAAAGCAGCAGCAGTCACATATTAGCCAGGGTAGGGACATGGAAGGTGACCCAGAAAGTAGGCAGAAGAGGCAGGATGAATTCAGGTGGTCCACTCTGGAGTCTGCACATTTACCTGTGTTACAAAGGCAATGGGAAACAGACGCAAAACAAAGATAATGGGAGATATTTCAGGAAGAAACCTTGGCTATACAGTCAAGCTGGGAGATGGGCACCACAGAAGCCTCCTGGGGGAACTGCCTGCTCTAACAATAGTCTGAAGCCAAAAAAATAAGAGGTCCCTTTAGGGGAGCTTTGTGATTTCGAGAAGCTTTCTAGGCCAGCCTGCCTATCAGGGCCCACTGAACACTCTTCTCAGTTTTAAAAGTCTCAGTCCCATTATTCACGTGTGTGATAAGGCTCCTTTCTCCCTGAGGACTCAGGTCCATGCTGGCAGCCTGGTGTCCCCAGTGGACTGGATGGGGTCTCCCCTCTCAGCATTTCTGGGGCTACTTTCAGAGAAGTCATCCCCTTTTGGGGTCCCAGACCCCTTTGGTGCTACTGACAAGAGGTTCTGCCAGGAGGCTGCTATATTAAGGTTTGATAAAAAAGAGGAGTGAAATGAATATTTGTTGGGTCCTCCTGTACAGCAATTCTCCCCCTTTCTTGGGTAACAAAACCCTGATTTCCCTTGGTAACTTCCCCTTCTCCAACATACTCGTACATAGTCACGGAATTATGTGAAAATGAAGATGCCCTCCCTGGCACCCTTCTTTGGCCCATCAGCACACTTGTCAAGGAGGGGCCACTGGCATGAGCAGGCAAATCAGTCTCTCTCTTGATCTTGAGTGGAATGACACAGACAGGAATATGTGTAAAGCTGACAAATGGCAGCTCTCTGCAGACACTACCCAGATTCCGCCTTCATCCCTTTCCTTCCTGAGGCCTAATTATTCAACATTCCCTTTGATTCTAAGCTACCTGGAATATTTCCAATAACTTTTTTGCTTAAGTTAGTTCTCTGTTTGCATCCAAAGAATGCTAATTGACATAGAATTTATTCAATAATGTCTTCTATGGAACAGAGTTTTGGGAAAATGTCCTTTAACAATGTATGTTCAAAATAATGAGAAAGGACATACAGTTAAAGCTCTGGCTTCCAGTTCACATGGAAACCAGACTATGCCTTCCCAGAAGACTCTTACTTTATTAAGACTATTGGCCTTTTTGTCCAGCATTGACAGGAGGTCAGAATAAATGGCCACAAAAATAATGGGTCTCTGACCTTGATTTTCATTATGTGCCTCTTTACTTTTCTTCTCAATGGGAACAGATGATGTTGAATTCACTGCTCTTTTCCAGCCTATTTTATTGATAAATGAAAAAGAGAATAGATTTGTTTTTAATATATGTAAAGAAAAAATCTGATTAGGAGCTTCCTATATCTAAAGACTATTTCTCCAAAAAGTCCACTGTAGTATAACATCACAGATGTTGTTAAGTAGGGTAATATGCTCTTCTTGAAATATTAATACAAGTCACCCATTTGATTCCAGTTCTTTGGCCTGTGGTGCTCCATTTGAAACCACATCAAGCAATCTTCAGGGAATCAAGTCTTTGGTGATAAAGCAAGAAATGAACATGGTTATAACTACACCTCTTGAAAAAGATTCATAATGGAGAATAGGAGGCACTTCCTGCATCTCTGCATTGGAACATATGCTTGTAGATACTGGAGAGAGATTTTATTTTAGAAATCAGATTTCCTATGAGCTTTTTATTCTGTAAAGTTATCAGGTTACACTGAGAAACACGATCATTGTAAAAATGCTTGCCTGTTTTTATTTTCAGATGATTGCCCACATGGAAAATTGAAGAGAATCTACAAGCTATTAGAACTAATAAACGAGTTCAGAAAGTTTACTTGATTACAAATCAATAGTGTTCTCATATAGCAGTCATAACCAATTTAAAAATGTAATTGAAACAAAGGTCCTATCCACAACATCATAAAAACTAAAGGCATGAATCTTTTAGTTTTCATTATCAAACTAAGTCCAAAAAAAGAGTGAGTATAAAAAAATTGCAGGATGGTAAATCTACTTATATCAATAATAATATTTTTATATAAATACAAAAAAGTCTTGCATTAAAAAATTTAATAAAGTACTATATAAATATTTATAGATTAATGTATAAAATTTAGTCTGCTGGTTACCTCTGGGTAGTGAAAGAAAAGAATGGGATTGCAGATACATTCACTGGGTCTTCATTACATAAGAAAAAATCTGAAGCAAATGTAGGGCAAAATGTTAAGGTATATTGTAGCTGGGGGGTGAGTATCATTATCACGTTCTTTGAGGGACTATCATTATTCTCTATAACTTCATTTATATTTCATAATAAAATATCTTAAAATACTAATTGCAATTGTGGGAATAAAACAAAAATTTTCCTTGTTGTTCTTATGCCAAGTAGAGAATCTGAGAATGAAATACGAACCTGTCTGAATGTGTAAATGATTTTCTTGTTCTTGGGACACTTCATCCATAATTTAGTAGCAGATGAAGTTATGCGTGAAACAAGTTGGAACATATATGACCAGAGTTGATGCTCTTTAGATAAACAACCTTCTACATAACCCTTGTGGAGAAAGCTATTCCCCACATTTTTATAAAACAGATGTGGTTATAGTGGTCCTTGGGGAAAATATCCAGGGTCTTGGTGCCAATTTTACCACTAATTGGTGACCTTGGAGAATTTACTTTCTCTTGTCCTCAGTTTCTTCATTTGCAAAATGTGGGTATTCCGTTTACTTTTCTCATAGGTTTGTTGTGCAGAGTAAGTGAGGCATTATAACTGTGAGGCTGTTTACTGTTACGGAAATGTTAGAAGATTCTGTATACACAGTTCTCACTGATTTCCAGATTAAATTTCATGAAAAGCTTAACATAGTAAGATGTCAGGGAATGCAAAGACAATCCACTTTTTGGGGAAAAAGAGCAGACTTCACCTAATATTGAAGACTCATTATTAGGAGAATGAAAATGTACAAACGGGACCTAATTCCTAGGACTCTCTTTAAAAGAAAGTGTACAGAGGTGTTATTTTAGTGCTTTTTCCTAAATTGATAGGTACTTTATTTGAAGAATTTCATTCTTCTCTAATCAGACTGAGATGTTTGATAGAAATTGAGATGTCTACAGTTATTTTTGTTGTTGGGATAAGGGCTATCCTCTGGGATTTATTTTAAATGGAAAGACAAAGCCAACTATTCTATTTTTATGCACAGATATAGAAAGGCAGTGGTTAAAAGTACAAATTCAGTAGTTCTACTCTCTGGGTTTGAATCCAGACTTTGCCACTTATAAATGGATGCCAAAATTATTTAAGCTCTCATTGCCTCAGTCTCTTCGTTACTAAAATGGGGATGATAATGGCATCTACTTTTGGGCTATTGAGATTTTAGGGAAGGTAGTCATACCTCTCTCCAGAGTGGACCTAGGTATTGTGGGGCCTGAAGCTTATATTTTTGAGAGGTCTCTTTAAGAGAAAGAATATAAAATTATAAAAATAAGTTCTAAGGCCACAGGAGGGGACCTGCAGCTTAAGCTTTATTACCTTCATAATTCATCTACCTCTGCCTTCCTCCCTTCTCCAAGACAGGAACCAACTGAGAAACTAGACATAGAAATCAGCTGGAGATCAAAATATAGCCAAACAATCTCTTACTTACAATTCAAAATCCAATAAAGTTCTAAAAACCAAAAGGGTTTTTGTAACTCATTTGGCAGCAAAATCCAACACATCTGAACTCATTTGACAGTAAAATCTGATCTGAATTGATGTGATATAGTCTTAACTTATCTCAGTGTGAATATTTATAACTTTTATTGCAGAAATAATATGTTTGATGGATGATGGGGAGTTGTCCCAGAACCTGTAAATGAACAACATAACCTTTCCAAAATCCAAAATTTTCTGAATTTTTAAACCCACCTTGACCTCACAAATTTCAGATAAGAGATTGTGGACAGTGCCTGGGTCCTCACTGATAAGATGAATTGAGGAATATATCAGAAGTCCAGAAGAAGGAGGCAGAGCTCTCCTGCTTTTTGCAGGAGAGGCAGGGAGCCCCTGGGCTGGAGAACAGGAATCCCCGGGGAAGGAGCTGCAGCTGTGCCTTCCTTCTCTCCAACTGACCAACTTTCTCAAACTCCTTCTGAGGAGGAAGAAATTATGTAAGGGGCAGATCTGAGAAGCCCAAAGAATTATTCCCAAATGTTTCCCTCCTAGGGAGTCACGTGAAAACATGGGAAGCAGGAATAAATATTCCCACTAACAATAGGGTTATTGTGAAGTTTAAATAAAACCATGATGTAAAGAGCTCAGCCTTGTTCCTGACTCACAGGAAGCCTCAGTTGATGCTGCTGTCATTGCTGTTATTGTCACACATAAATTTCATGAACTGGAGCAATGTCCCTCTGTCCTCCATCTCTGGACTCTGGTCTCTCTTGGTGGCTGAGAAAGCTGCTTAGAAGAGTTAGTATCATTCTAAAAAGAGTGTTGGCCCTTAAAGGATAGATTTCATCTTATGATTTAATTTTATCTCTCCTATTTTCTTCGTTCTGATTTCTTCACCCACTTATTTTGCATTTACTTTATCTGGTTATGTTTTATTTATTTTTAAACTTTAGGTGTTTTTACTCACTACTTTAAATCTTTTCTGGAACAAGGGTAAGTGTAATTATATAAACAAGAAGAATTCAAAGAACATAAGTGTTTGCTACTTATTCCACATAAAATACAGATGAAATCAGTCCAGTGTGGAGGAGAAATCCAGCGAGTAAGAGGTCTTGCATAACTGAAATGTAGTGGAAGAAACAACCTTCATGTCAGATATTTTTGTATCCAATTATCTTCTGGCTCCATGAACCAGAAATTTCTCCCTTTGAATGTATTAATGAAGTATATCATCCTATTTTATAAGAAATGCCTGATGAATCAAACTTTTTAAGAATGGAATAAATCATTGGATTGGGAAAGAAAGAGAAGGGCAGTGCTAAGGCCTTTGGGTAAGTAACACATAAACTGCATGAAATTAAAGTACCTTACAGAGATCTATACACAGGAATTAATCCATTCTGCTATATTTTTTTACTTTTTATAATAAAAAAATAATGAATGCATGTCCATTGTAGCGTGTTTAGAAAATAGAGATTAATACAAAAGAAAATTTAAAAGTACCCATTGGCCATGGAAGGGAATGGGTTCTTGCCATCTGTGGCAGCATGGATGAACCTGGAGGGTATTGTGCTGAGTGGAGTGTCAGATAGAGAAAGACAGACGCAATGTGATTTCGCTTATATGTGCAATCTAAATACAGAGACTGTAAGTGTATACACCCATAGATACAGAGACTATTATGATGATTGCCAGATGAGAGGGAGATTGAGAGGGTGAGTGAAAAGAGGGAAGGAATTAAGAAATACAAATTCGTTGTTACACAGTAATCATGCGGATGTAGGAAACAGCATGAGGAATATAGTCAATAATATTGTAATAACTATGTATGGTGTCAGATGGGTACTAGATTTATTGGGTTGACAGATGGAAGAGGAGTTAGGGGACAGGGTGAAAAATGTGAAGGGATTAAGAAGTACAAATTGGTAGTTACAAAATAGTCATGGGATGTAAAGTAAAGCACAAGGAATATAGTCAACAATATGGTTAATAACTATGTATAGTGCAGGTGGGTACTAGGCTAGTCAGGGGAATCACTTCTTAAATTATATAAATGTCTAATCACTATGCTGTACAACTGAAATTAATATAATATTGAATGTCAACTGTAATTAAAAATTAACATTAAAATTTTTTTTTTAATTCCCCTTATTTCTGAAGGGGAATAAGAGGTTCACATTTCCAGGTACAAAACAAATAAGTCACAGGGACGTAATGTACAGCATAGGGAATATAATCAATAATATGGTGATAGCATGGTCTGGTGTCAGATGGTTGCTGGACTTTTGGGGAACACTACCTTATGTATATAAATGTTGAACAACTATGGTGTACACCTGAAACTGATATAATGTTGTATGTTGGCTATATTTTTTAATAAAAATATTTTTAAAAATTTACCCAAATCCTTCAACTCTGAGATCATTGTTAACATTCTGAGGTAGTATATCCATGCAGTCCTTTTTCTTTTCATGGATACTCTTTTATTTCCTAAAGTGGAATCATATTTTACTTGTTCTATAACTTGCTTTTTCAATTAACTACAGAGCCTAAGTATTTTCCCATGTTATTAAATAGTCCTTTCAAATAATTTTTATAACATAAGTAATACATGTTCATAGTCATATGTTTAAATGATAGAGAATTGTATCAAGACAAAAGTAAAATTCTGTTTATCTCACCAATATCCCATTTTAAATATGACACAAAAATAAAATTATAAAGGAAAAAAACTGATATACCTGACAACATAAAAATTAAAAACTTTGCAAAGCAAAAAACAATCACAAAGTATAAACAACAAATGACAAACTGGGGGAATATTTTCAGTGCAAATGACAGGTAAATGATGAATTTCCTTATTATGCAAAAATCTTTTTCAATAAAAAAGATGCTCAAGAACGAGTACATTTTTTAAAATGGTATAAATATGTGGCACTTCACTGACAAAGAAATACAAGTGGCCAAACAAACAAAAGAAAGTGGGAAAAAATAGCCATAAGATGAACATCCCCATTCATAAATAAGTGAAAATTAAACCAAAAATGAACGTGTTTGCTAATATTCATCGTTAATATGATGTGAAGAACTACCATCAATCACAGGGGAAATGGAAATCTTTGAAGGGTGGATTGGCAATAACAACATTTTAAATACACATATTTTCACTCAGAAATTCCACTATTTGGTCTTTATGCTCATAATTAAGTATATAAAGAGATATGTACAAGGATATTTGTTACAGCATTGTTTGAATATCAAGTTGCAATACTTATTAATAAATGAACTTAAGAAAAATGGCGTATGAAACCATTCCTTGGAATTACTTAGATTAACCACTAGATGTCACAATTGTTCCGTAAAAATAAAGCCATATCCCAGTAGACTGAATTTGAAGGTTAGAAAGAACCTTCTGTATATTAATATACCGGGGATGCCAAAAAAATGTATACAAGTGGACACATTGGTCAACGTTGCTCAAGCAGTAGTTCACCATAATCAGATGCTGATGGTAACCACTTTGAGCACCTCTTGTAATTGCAGAAGTCACACGTGACTTGTATTCATCTTTCGTTATCGGTATATATTATTACAATTTTAATAGTTTTTTTCCTTTCTTAAAATGTATATACATTATTTTATATATATATGTATATATACATATATATACATATAATATTCCTTTACTTTAAAATAATTGTTACTTATACAATTGCACCCAGTGCAATTCTAAAACAAGGGCAGTTTACCATATAACAGTATTTTGCAAAAGAGCATGTCACAAAGTGATCTTCAAATTATTTTAAAAAATGCTTTTCTGATGAAGTCGCAATGAGTTTTTATATGCTTTTACAAGGCTTTAGCCTACAATGCACTAAAATTGGGTAGGCTTATATGGTAGGATTTAGGACTTTCCAAGGGGAATTTAGGCATCAAAGAATCTCACCTCTAGCACGTATACATTTCACCGTTGAAGGTTAATTTTGAGGAATTTCAAGTTTCCAATATTTAGAAGCAGCATATTAACTTTAAAATACCTCTGCATTAAGTGACCCTTAATAACTCAGCTCAATGGTTTTAAAGATTCATCAGGTTTTGCCTAGGAAACAAATGGGGTGTGGCTCAGCCTGGGCTCCCCATGTCCACTCTCTTGTCCTTTAAGGTAAATGACGCAATTCAGTGTAATCTTAATACTGAGAAGTGTATATATTGGGAAACCTAAGACCTTAGAAAACATTCAGCTTATCAAAATCCATATTGTCACAGGTTATTTCTTAATGTTCTCACATCAAGCTGCATACTTCAGGCTGATATAAAATAGGCACAAATATATTAGCAAACAGATATCACTTTCTTGCTTCTATACTTGTAAACTAATGCTAAAGCAAATATTGAAATTGAATCCATATTTAATTTCTGATTAAGGAGTTTCAAATTCAAAAATTGCATACAGACATAGGGCTAAATAAATGTTTGGTCTTAAAATAAGATTTCCTTAAAAAAAAAGAGGCAGGAGACACAAATTAAACAGGAAAGTGAATCAACACTGTTAAGTGATAATTTTAGGAAGAGCTGCTGTCGTTAATTTAGTTTTATACCAAGGACAAAATAAAATCATACTAATGAAAAGTTCATTAAGCATTCTTATAATCAGTGTTTTAAACTCTGTCTCCAATAGGTTGGTTGCCTCCATTTCATTTAGTTCTTTTTCTGGAGATTTCCCATTCTTTTATTTGGGATGTTTCTTTGTTTCCTCATTTGAGTGCCTCTCTGTGTTTGCTCCTATGTATTATACAGATCTCCTATGTCTCTGTCTTTGCCGGGTGGCCTTATGTAGTAAGTGTCCAGTGTGGCCCAATGGCACAGTCTCCCTGATCGCCTGTGCATGTGTTCCACGAGTGTCCCATGAGTGTGTTGTCCCATGTGTGTGTTCTGTTGTAGTTGAGCCTTGATTGTTTTTGGCACGTCAGTGGGTGATTGCCTCTCAGGCTGACTGGCTGCGAGGACTGGCTATACTCACGACACACGGGCTGCTGTGTGGGGGCTGACCCCTCAGAGAGGGAATTGACCAGTGGGCTCTTGTGCCTGTTGAAACCACCCTTTGGGTATGCTGCTTGTGGGGCTAATCAGATAGTGCTCTCGTGTTGTCTGAGGCTGGCCTCTGGGTGTTGTTTCTGTTGTCTTTTGGGAGGGGCTCCCACGCAGGCCAGTTTCAGCTTTGCCCATGACTGGCCCGTGGCTACCTGATAGAAGCCACAAAGTCGTATGCAATTGGTTGCTGCCTGTGCTGGACTTGGAGTCATGTGGGGATGGCCTCACTGTGAACAGAAGGTCGGCTGCCACCAGTTTTGAGCCCGCAGCAGCTTAGCAAAATGCCCAGGGTCCCCCTCAGCCTGCTGCCACCTGCTGGCTGCTGTTAAGTCCCAGTTGCTGACAGAGCCATCTTAGGTGCTGGCCTTCTCACTGCATAACAGGAGTTGCATGATGTTGGTTTGTTTTATTATTGGTGATAAACTTGAACACTCAGTTAAGGCTGTGTCTGCCAAGTTTATCCACCATACTCGTAAAGTCACTATTTTTCCCACTGAAATTATTAATTTGTGGAATATTTTGTGATTACACAAGTATCCTGTTTTTCATCAAACTTTCACCAACTAGTTTTAAGTTTACTGATGTCTTCCTAACCTAACTCCATGTTTTTCCCCTATTACTTGATATTTTATTGTAATAAACAGCTTTTCTTTCTTCCCCACTTATTTATATCAGTATGAACACATAGATTTTCGCTTTCTTCCATGGGTTATAACCAACTGATTCTTTATTTTGATGCTGAGGTTTCCCAGATTTGGCCAGTGGGAACCTCTTCAGGCTGGCACACACTACGTAACTTGGTAAGTCTCCATCATTCTTTGAGCATTTCCTTACTTTCTGGAAGAACATGTGCCGGGCTCATCTTGTACTTTCCTTTCCAAGGGCTGGAATCAGTTTTTCCTCCAAGGAAATGTGTAGGGTATATTTTTAAAAACTGGTCTTGGATAGCGGTTGCAAGTAATCTGTATTTCTCATTTCTGGCTGGTAAGTCAGTCTCTTGTCAATTTGATTAGCATGAAGGGATTCTCTAGCATTTAGTCACCCTCAGTGAGCCTGCCCAACTGCGAGGCCGACTCTGGATTGCGGTGTGTTAGCATCATCAGCTGTGAATGCCCAGCGCGAAGCAGCTTGGATTTCCAGTGCAACGTATGGCTCTGCCATGTAAGGTACCGTGTGTTCATGACAGAACTATCCCCAGGAGGCTATAATTCAAAAAACAGAAAGTGCATCCCAGGTTTCAGACATTTTAAGGTGACTTACCTGTCAGGACCACTTCTCATGGAAATCTCAAGTTCTTCAGAGTAAGGAAATTCCTCCTATTTAACCACTTGATAACTCCCAATCTCCAAAATCACAGACCATTAGAAAACTTCATTGATAAGGCAAATCTGGCACACTGACTTCATTTAGCACTTTTTCGTGGAATGTTACAACAGCCCAGTAAACTCCTAGGACCACTCTGAGAAATGGATAGAGTCTTGCTGCTTCTGAAATAATAAATCCAGTTTTCCATTCCTTTCCAATTGCTATTCCATGAAGCTTTAAATGGGGCTGTGTCTTCTTCGATTTACGTATATTTGAGAAACATTTCTCAAAATATTTCACCTTAAAGCATTGAGGAAAATGAGGACAGAAACAGAAACTTGTAAAAATACATCTTTTAATAACATCAAGAAGTACAGTGCAGTTTTATCGAGGTTTTACACTGCAGCTTACAACAAACATATTATCTGTTACAGTGTATATTTACATGTAAAATAAACTTAGGGTTCTTTTCTCCCATATCTGGATAAACCAAACCTGGTGTATCATACCACATTTAAAGTTGTTTTTCAAGCTGGCTTCTATAAAAGGCCACTAACATTAATAGCTTGTAAGAACAAAAGAAGATCCCCTATCTCAATGATAGCCTGATGAATGCTCAAAAATTACAAAAAACAAACAAACAAACAAACAAAACTGTAAATACTTGCTTTCCTTTGATGGCTTTCAAGAATAGCTAATGATAGCAAATCTGAAATATTAAAGATAATAAGGGAAAACAGCTGTTTCTTTTGTCTAGTGAATCTATAATAAAATATTCATTTAAGGCTACAGATTCTGAAAAGAATCCAAAAGATTCTCGTAGGAAAAGCTTTACATTTATATTTATGATCCCATGGACTGAAAACTGACATTAACAGTTGAGTCTACCTTTAACAATGTTTATACAAAGAACAGGAGGATGGTGGAATTCTTGACACTTCTGGACAGTTAGTGAGACAGGGGAATGAAATTAATCAGCAAAGGGGGAAATTAATATTAACCTCAAAATTCTACCTGCCATCACCATGGAATGATCAAGACTCAGCTCAATCTGAGAAGAGTTAAAAGGAATGGAACTAAAAGAAATCAAGAGCTACATATAACTAAAAAACCAGTCGTGCATGCTTTCTTCTGACGTAACTTAGAAATTATACACCTGGATTTATTTGCTATATACATAAACTAGTGTTAGAATTAGGAGGGAAAAAAAGTAACACTTACATCCACAGAACTACCAGAATCATACTCAGAAATGCAAAGAAACATAATACTCTGTTTACCATGCAACTAGCTGTTTGTGAAATCTGTAATGGTTCATACAACAAAATTGTTATGAACATAGTACTGATGTGCAGCAAATTACACCAATTACGTAAGCAGCTCACATTCACAAGGGTAAAGACCCTATATCCCTGAATTTCTAAGCATTCATCTCAGTGTTAACATGGTTTAATCTAAATATTAGCCCACTGGAAGAGAGATTTTAAATACTCCTCCCTTTTCAATACATCATCGTACTTTCAGAGGTGAAAGTGAACAATCTAATTTCTCTACCACTGTTGCCCATTCTCACGAATCTGATGTAGTGCCATTAAGAGTGTCTAGGCAAAGGTAGGTGCTTTAAAAGATCCAATGAATTGAATTTCTAGGTTCCAGAATATTGCTGGCATTATACGATAAGCCTGTCTGCCAGAAACCCTTATCTCTGGTTGAAATATATTCCTGGATCAATGACTAACGAATTAAAACCAGCTGCCCATGAAGTCACTGTTCCCTAATTGTTAGATAACAGTTTGACCTTCTCTATTAAATTTAAATTTCTTAGCGGATGGAACCATGTTTCATACTTTTCATCTATCCTCGATAGCATATGTTAAAGTGTTGGGCAAAGTTACATGCTCAAGGAAATACTCAGTGATGGCGGCAGAAACTGAATCAAGGGTGAATGTGGTCATGGTGAAGCCACATCTTACCTCACCCATCACCCAAAAGGCAGGCACCAGAGTGAATCTCTGATGTGTGTCACTGAAGAACAGATGCTTGTTCCCTACCACTGTCTACAAGAGAACAAACCACTTGGGCCCCCTTTTATTTTTTTCTCTCAGTCACTAAGATTATACATAGGCATGAGTACCACTTGGTGGATGTTATCTGGGGGGAAAAAAGGTTTTTCTGCCTCAAAGGAAGCACCATTTCATCACATGGCACATTTTAACTCCAGTAATACAATTTATAGACTCATCAACTTTTAAAATTATGTTAAATGTTCTCCATAATAAATATTTAAAATGTTAGGCTTATTCTCTGACATCACTTAAAATGCATTTTATTTTTAAACACTGGCATGAGGTAGGAGGAACTCACAAAAGACAGTAATCTTCAAAATACCAAACTCTATTCAACACAATCAGCCCCAAGAGAGAAGAAAAGTCACAGCTGTAAGATGGTAAAACAACTACAGTTAAGATACTACCCTTACCTGAAAGAAATTTCTTGTATTTGAAATTGCCCCCCTCCCCTTTTTCTACCGATTTAAGGTATTAGAGAAAAAGGACCACACACATTCTGAAATATTCATAAAGATCATATATAATAGCTTCTCTTAGCCATCATTTATTTTTACACTACCATGTTGCTGTAAATCACGTCAACTGAGACACGGGTCCTTTCCACTTGAATAACTGATCAGATATCAATGTGGAGGTTAAAAATCCTCCTAGCATAAGAAGCAAGATAAAAGGAATGATTCACATTTGAAACAATGCACTTTTCATAAAAACTAGCAGCACTTCATTCTACCAGGACATATAAATTTGGCTTCATAGACTGGTCAAAAATAAAGGAAAATGTATTCTGGTCCAAAAACAGCTCCTTGTACAAGGGAAACGTGAGCCTAAAGGTTTTCTTTAACAACGGTTTCTCCATTAGGTGGTGTGGGAAACCACTGGAATGTCGATTTCGATGGCAGAGAGGCGGGAGCGTGATGAATAGGGCTGCGAGTAAGTATGCACACTGGGCGGGTGGGAGTACAGTGGTTGCCAGAAAGGGGAAGGCAAAGCTTTGCATGCACAATACCAAACAAACAGTAGAAGGGAAGTCATAAACAGGCCCCCAGCACTAGCAATGGTGACATACACTGCATAGTCAAATGTAAAGACTGGCTCGAACTTCCTGTTCAGATGGACGTTATAAAAGAAGACCCAGATGGATGGGGAGAGGCTCACAGTCCCCGCCAGGAAAAACAGCAGCCCGGCCACCAGGTGGCAGCCTGCGCTATTGACCAGACACTTGGCCAGTTTGATGTTGGGCACGGAGGACCTGAAGGCCGTGTTGCACATTCCAATCAGGCAGAGCAGCAGGGCGCCCATTGCGATCAGGATGCTGAGGGGCAGGGCAAACTGCAGGACCCGCAGGTCAAGCTGGTCAACCGACGAGTACCAAGTGGTGTCGTACATCAGGCAGTCACTGCTCCCATCGTATCGGGCACACTTCACCCACAGGCCTGTGTAAACCGTCAGGTTCTTCTCATTTTTGTTGAATGTGATCAGCCGTAATTTTCTCCAGTTGGGAAGCAGAGTCCCTGCAAAGAGGCCTGCTACAGAGGCAATTCCACACAGGAAGGAGAGGACCGTGGCTGCGTGGACATCCCGACAGCCCATGGCAGGTGCAGTACTGTCAGTCAGTCTGGGGGTGACACACAAGAGTACAAATCATCAGGGGACGATAGGAGAGCAGAATAGAAAGGGAGTTTGTTGACTGACAACACAACGAATGATGTCAACGCGAAGAGGAAATTCTGTCCTTGTATCCTCCGCATGTACAATATGAACATATATAAACCCAGGTGTGTGGTACCTCAGAGAACAGGAGCGCACACGTGCGCTTGGTTACCACTGACAGGTCAACTGAAGCCTTTGCACGTTGAATATTTTTCTTCACAGCAAATCAGAAGAACGACCAGAAGAATTTCAAATTCTCTTAACCTCACATCTGAAATTCTCTTTGTTGTCAATAATCACTCATTCAACATACGTATATTAAGTATTTTCATGTGTCAGGCACTCAAACACACAGGGTCAGAGCACTTATCAACGACAAACACAAATTCAACCTCAAATACCCATGCAAATATAAAACTGGAGTAGCACAAAGCAGAAGTGAGGGCGGCTCATAAAAGACAGAAGTGTAGGGAAAGAAGCACTACAGGACAGCAGGGGGGCTGAGGGCAGACACTGAGCCAGATGGCTTTGGTTCTAATCCCCACTTCCGTACTCACTAGCGGAGCGACTTTGGGTCAGCTACAGAAGTTCTCTGTGCCCCATTTGTCTCATCTGTAAAATGGGAAAAATCACAGTGTCTACCTCGCAGGGTTGTTCTAAGTAGTCAATGAGTTACTATAATGTCAAGTGCTTAAAACACACCTGGTCCATTGTAAGTGCAATGCAAGTGTTAACTACTTCTTAGTATTCTGGCCAGTTCAGTGTTTGGCATACTGGAGCAGTCGAAAAAACATTCGTTGAATAAATGGTAAATAAGAAAAAGCACACATTTCATTCTTATGCACTAAGCATATTGGAAAATTACAAAACATATGTGGACTCCTCTCCAATGAGGTAGTCAAATGAAAAGACGAGAACGAAGGTCCCTGAAATTATTCTGCTCAGCTACTTCCTGGCTGATTCAAGATGACTTGCATGCTTTGCAAGTTATTATATTATTGGTTATTATACCATTACTGCTCATATAAAATGAATGAATGCAAAAGATTTCTAAAATAACAACAACCTATTTCTAATAATGCTATTGTAAGGAAAAGAATAAAAGTAGCCAGGTCTTTCTCTCAACCAAATTAAAAGGCTGTGTTCTTCTTCTGTATATGACAAACTGTAAAAACCAGTATTTTATTCAGCTTTAATTTCTTCAAAAGTTTGAAACTCACTCTCCAAACACCATTCAAATATTTTCTCTGCCTTCTACTATGCCCCGTATGAAGCAACAGAACAGACTACTTTAATAAGGTGGCACATTTACTTCTCTCAGATTGTGACAAAGGGGCAAGGGTGAGAATATTCTTATTTCTGGATACAGTACAGATTTAGAGAACCCATCATCCTTTGCAGAGTCAAATATTATCTACTGAGATGGTGGAGTAGCATTCCCAGGAGTTCAGGGGTCAGAAAGAAGATCATGACCAAAATGCTACGAAACAGGGTTAGGACTTGATCAAATGTGTTTGAATGGAAGGCACTGTGCTTTTAAAAAAGCAATGTATTTGTATACTTAATCTAATCATATAAACAAGGAATGATTTTACTTGCAGAAAATATATAGGTATGTGTACATACTATATACACATACACATATAAATGTATAATATAAAATCAGTTTAAGCACAAGCGACCATTTTTTAAAGTCCTCAAGTTAAGCATAATCAGTTCTAGGTTTCTCCATTAATTTTACTACTGGTTTATCATGTTGTTTTCTGTCAATATCAACAAAAGAGCAATAGTTTAAGAAAATAATATGGATAAAAACAAAACAAAGGAATTATAGTCCTAATTTATTTTTTTTCATGCAAAAAACATTCATGAAAAAACTGTCATGACCTCTGGGGGTAAAAAACTGTCATGCTTAATTTTAGCAACAACCACCTTGGTCCAGCAATGGCAACTGGTGGAGGTTTGGGGATATTTATACTGGAAAAGGCTACTAAATCAGGTCATGTGCCAAAATTCAGCTTTCTGTTGGTTTCCGTTCATTTACCTGTCTCGCCCATACACTGTAGCCAGTTTGCATGGCACACAAGTCTTGCCTGTGTGCTATACAACCTGCCTGGCACACAAGTCAGTCAAGGACTATTTAAATAAATGAGAACTGGGCCCCGTTCTGAGACTACTGTAACTCACAAAGGTCGGCTATCAATAATGGAGACTTGGACACGGAAGTCGCCATTACTAAGCTGTCCTTCCTTCAGCAGCTATTTACTGAGTATCCAGCACATACAAAGCACTGTGTTAGGCCTAGAGGGACACTGAGGCCACTGAGATCTGGACCTTGCCCCAGGGTGTTAACAGTCAGACTGGGGAAAAGAATATGCTGTGTTATAAGAACTCTAAAGTGCTGACAGCGAATGAGTTGTATAATTACTACATATAAGTGATTATTGTCAGGTATTAAGCAAAGTGACCCAACAAGGTACCTGTTCATAAAAATACGTATCATCCAGGGTTAGAGAAAGACTGAGCAATGAAAGATAATGATGATTTGATCAAAGATGTAAAGACATAAGAAAGGATCCTGCTGTTTCTTTCAAAGCTTCTGAACTCCTTCAGATAATCTACTCAGAGTCCTAATCCAATCATAATTCCTTCCTGCTTTCAGAGGTAGTGGACAGATACTTGGGAATATCAATGTAACAGACTTTTCCAATCAAATTGCCCTGTACCACAGAGTCCTAAAATGGAAATGGAATGAGAAGATCAGGATGACTTTATTATGAATAAATTCCTTTGGTTCTTAGCCTATAGAATTATCAAACGACAGTAATAAACAGGGATGAGTCAATATTTATTTCAGTAGTGTGTGTTCAAATTTATTCTGTTTCAAATCAATACATCAGTCCCCTGAACTTGCTTTAGACGGAAGCAGTCTTAGCTCAGATACTAGTGACTGACTAAAAGTCCTACTTAACAGAGCCAACAAGGACACCGCGGCATTTTATCAGAAGGGAAATACCAATTAACCCCAATTCTTAGCTAAATGTCTGTCTCAGTGCTGGAATTGTCCTTGCTCTTCGTAACTTTCCTTGGCTGCTTTACTCTTTATGCCATTCTTAACTCCGTACACGTAAGATGTGGCAAGTCTATATCCCACTACAGGGATGAAGTAACATTTTACAGGGATACTTGGGAGAAGGAACATGTTTAGTGATTTAAAACTATAAGATTAATGCTGATTCTCAGGTTAGGGTCTGTTCGTATTGAAAGGGTAAAAAGGCCTCTACTATTGCATCCAGGATTTTTTCACATGCAAATCTGATCGTTTCACTACATTTCTTACCATTCAGAGATTTCTTATTTCCCACAGAAGAAAGTTTCTAAAGTTCAAATCCCACTATGTGGTTCCTGATAAATTTTCCATTGTGAGTCCTTATGTCTCACTCTCCCACCTTACCTACTACAGTCTATATAGCTATACTACTTTTCTTTTAACTTCTTAAATATTCTCTTTAATTTGGCTAAGCACTTTTCCTCATGCTAGTCTTCCTCCTAGAACTTTCTTAATCCCATCCTATTCTTTGATTAGCTCACACATATCCATTATTTCAGTTCTAGAGTCCTGGCCCTAAACCTGGCCCTCCCTACCCTTCCTTGTAATCTTCTTCTGCCCCTAGTTATATGTTCTGGACCTCTGTATTTTTTCTTTGGTAGCAGCAATTGTGCTCATAATTCCTTGTTCAGTATTTATCTTTCCCACCAGACTCTGAATGCCAGGAAGACAGAGGGCCTTCTGTTTTATTCACTGTGTCCAACACTGGAGCATAGAAGGCACTAATTATTATTAAATGAATGAACAAACAAATGAAAGGTCTACGAGTATGGTCAGGATACAAAAAGTAATAAATCTGCTCTATTAACAACAGTCCCATTCATTCATATCCTGTGTTCTGAAGCCTCCAAGCTGCCTCGAGACAGTGCCCTGGCTTTCCTCTTTATTGGCAAAGTGTCTCCCATTTTTTAAAACAAAGTTCATTTTCTTCCCCTAAAAACTTCCCAACAAAATGAAGCAATTCCAAGGTATTCACATACAAATCATGCTTCTAGAAAGATCTACGTTTGGCAACACTGATTAACTTCCTCCGTGGTCAATTATAACTGTGTTGTTTCTTGTGTTTTCAACTTGTGTTACGTATTGGATATACCCCTCTTCATTAACACTAGTTAACATATCAAACTATTTGCTTATCAAAGCCAAATAATTTATTATAGTTGTATTTATATATTTTTTAAGATAGCAATGGGGCAAAACAAACAACTTTTTGCTACATGAAAACCCCTTATTAGGTACTGTGAAAAATTTGCAAGGCTAGGAACTCACTTTAACAAGTCTGAAGAGCACTCATGAACACTAGTTGGGCGACAGCCTTGAGGTGGGTCCTACATACAGATGTTTGGGCTTGTCATTTCCATTTGAGAGGCAGCTTGATATTGAAGCCCAAGAGACCAAAAGCCCAAATGCCAGCCATAGCCTACCATTTACAAACTGGACAAGACACCTATGTCCTCTGAACCTCAAATACTCATCTGTAACATGTCCCCCAAGGTAGTTGTGAGAGCATGAGTAGTAAAGCTCTTTGTAAAACTAAATAAAGTCAGAAATTTAAGTTTCTAATGATTATTAGTAGGATTATTCACTTTCATTAGCTAGGAACATGCTTTTCTTCTGAACTCTCAGCAAACAACCACAGATGATTATGGACATTCAACAACAACGACAGAGCATTCTCTTTGGAGTAGTTACTGACCAAATCAAATAAGGACTCTGTTTCACAACAGCTTCGTATTTGTTATTTGACTATCCATTCTGTAATCACTTTCAGAGAAGTACATGGATAAAATTTGGTACACAATGAAAGGTTACCAAAGATATCATTTCAAATAACAAATATTTCCAAAAGGACATCTGTTCTGTGATTTTGAATAGAGTTCAAAGAAGTTTGGAGTAGAAATAGTGACTAAGAGCTTTAGGAATTCAGATGCAAATTACTATGCATTTTTTCAGGGACAATTCCGAGGAATTGCTGCATGAGAACATACGTAACAGCAGCTATATTAATTCTTGATGGTAACAATAGCAGTCCCTTCTACCTATAATTTGGGTTTTCTCAGAAACTGTAGGTCATCACTCATTCCCAAGGGAGGTCTGTCCTGTAACTCCATTTGTCAAACAAGAGAAAAACGTATCATCTGATATCTGACAGCAAAAAGAAGAGAAATATAACATAATCAAAGGATGTACTTACTCTTTGAGGTACTTGAATAGTTCTAAAACAACTTTAATCAACTTAGAAGAAATGATCTGGGCCTAAAGAAATAGGAAAAACGCCCCAAGTTAATACAATACTTCTTTATAACTCAATTTGAATTCACATGGAGTAATTAGCAATCATCTAAAACCAATGAAATGTTATACCAAAAAAGTGGGCAGTAAGTTTTTTTAAAGGCAGTTTATTCTTAAATTCAAACATTATATGTAACATACAAAAGAAAAATTAACTCTCATTTTATGATTTGGCAAGATAGGAGAAATAAGGATAAAAATCACTTTTCTGTCTTGGAAATTAATTAGCAATATTTAACGAATTTTTTAGATCCTTTTCATGACTATAGTGAAAGAATAAAGAGGATGGAGGAAACACTGTGCAGTTAGTTGTCTTGGAAGTAAAAGAAACTCATTATGTTTCTTTTATATCTTTTTAAAGGATATAATACTAGGCAAAGTTTATCTGCACTTGTACACTCTAAAATTTGCAACTAGAATGCTTCTTTGAGTTTAGCATTCCACCAGTGGCTCAACCTGCCATTTAAATGTTTCCATACATCCTTTTTAAGCATCAGCAACTTCCTCTTTTAAATACTATTTATCTCAATAGGTAGCACGAGAATGGAAACTTGTAAACGTCTGAGAACTTCCTGGATTAAGGCTTTTATCACTAGCCCTATTATCATCACTATGTGGAATGTCGGACAGTCTGCACAAAAGAGACTTCAAATCATTTTTCTTTTCTAAATATGTTTCTTGAGTTGGTATCAAGCATAATTCCTCATTCCAAAGTTAAGGAAATCGTTTGACAATTAAAAACACACCCCGTGATCTCTGAGCAATTATTTTAGGTGGGGTCAGAGTCTGGCCTTTCTCTAATGTGGTGACCTGCCCCTTCCAAGGCCTGCAACAGAACGAGGGCTTCAGAGGAAAGCAAACCAAGCTCCGAGCGCAACCCACTCCCCCTCCTCTTCTCTCCTCTCCCTCCCTCCGAGAAGTGTCCTTAAGAGCACCAGAGGAGGCAGAAATTAAAGAAAAGCGGGGTGGAGGGAGTTCTCCTGGTTACAGCCAATGGAAAGAGACCACAACAGTGACTGTTCACCGTCTCGAAACAAGCCCATCGCTGCTCCAGTGAGTGGGTTTGAACCACGAGCAGATGATCATTATACAACCACCAGCAGCTGGTGATTCAAAAATAGCAACTTGCAGTTCCACAGAGCACACCCGGCCAGCCCGGCCCCGAGCCCGTCGCTGCTCCGGCAAGACACCTCGACATTTCCAGACTCCTGTGTACAAAATAAATTTCTAAAGCTGTATCAAATACCTTCCCTCCTTCAGTTTTCATGTCCACGAATGTGGCCAGCATTCTTCAATGTCCCTCATTCCCCTCGAGTTCGCTATTTTACACAAAATTCTCAACGACTCAGGTAAAAGACCCAGAAATCGGAACATTCTTTACCACACCTACCTGTTTCTCACATCCAAGGCATTTTACTCGCCCACACTGAGGAGCCTCTTACAGCGTCTCCCTCTCAGCGTCCCAGGAAGTGCGTTCCCAGCGAGGCGCACCGGAGGCTTCTGGGAACCCAGTCAGGTTCTCCCGGAGCCCTAAAAAGGGAATGCCCTGTATTAATGAGACTACAATTCCCAGAATCCACTGGGACGCCCGCCGCAGCAACATCCTGCGACCACCTCCCGCCTTTCTCCCACCTCCCCCATTCCTGTTGCACCTTCCGTTCCTTTTATATTTGGGTTATAGGCCTTAAAAAAAAAAAGTTCAACGAAAAAAACCTGAAATTAGTTTTGAGTTGGGTACCCACATATTTCCCACTAAATGTAACTTGCCTGTAAGGTTAGCAAAAATACTTAAATACTTTTTCCCCCACAAAGTATTTATCAAAGCCCAAAGGGCAAAAGAGCTCAAACTCTGGAATTTATTTTGAAAATTTTCAAAGGTGCAGAGAGGTTGACTAATACAATGAACACCCATAAACTTACCTTCTAGATTCAACAATTGTCAACATTGGCTACATTCATCTTGTCTCTCTGTATGTGTGTGTGATCATTTGAAAGCAGGAGCCATCATGACACATCAGCATCCTTTACATTTCTGTAAATATATATTTAACTTTCTAGGTTTACAATGGGCTCTGGTAGGTCTTATTGGGTGGCCTTGAGCAGGTTACCTTTCTCTGAGGTTATCTGGAAGATGACGGTAAGATTACCTACATCATAGGGTTGTCTTGAAAATTACGGGACTTAATACAGGCAAAGTGCTGGGCACTTAACGAGCCATTAGCTATCTGGTCTCATTACTCTCCCTCCCACACAATTCCAACTGTCTGGCCATTTTTGTGTGGCTTCTCTTAAATGTGAAGTCTTGTTTTAGTCTTGAACATCTGAATTAAAATAAAAGGATTCATAAGTCTTATATAGAAGTGATTTCTTTTTTACATAAAGGATGCTAAAGTGTCATGCCTACTTTCAAATGAACAAACACACACACACACACACTAAGTAGAAATAAAGCAAATGTGGCAAATGTTGATAATTGTTGAATCTAGAACAATTAAGTATATGGATGGTCATTGTACTATTCAAATTCTCTGTACCTTTGAAATTTTTCAAAATAAAAAGTTTGAGAAACAGCATCATAGTTTTAAACAAAAGTAAAGGATGGCATCCATCCCTATCCCACCCTGACCCTGTATGACCTTGGACAACTTAAATAAACTCTCTGTGCCTCAGTCATCGGCAATAATAATTTACATTAAAAAAAATTATGGTGAAGATTAAACAAATTACATACAGAAATTTACAACCATGTCTAACATACAGTAAGGACTATACATGTTTGCTATTACCATTTTCCATTTTGTGTTGCTCTGGTAGAAATTAGATTATTCGTTAGTTATGGAAAAAGGGGGAGAGGCTAGCTATCTGTCCACTGCCAGCACCTTCTCATCTACCATACTTCAGTGGATGGATGTTTATCTAAGGCCAGAAGCAATCCAATCCCAAAGCCAGACCTAGAAATGTAATAATGAGGAAGAGAGGTAGCATTTGGGTGGTAAAAGGATCTCTGGGTATAGATGGGCTTTGGGCTCCAGTCACTCTGGCAATAGAGGACGAATGATGGCAATGTAACACAGTATAACTCACTTCAGTTCTCTCATCTATAAAACTGAATTGCATCAAATAGCTGTGTACAATCATTTTATAATTAATTTCCTTATCACTAGTGAATACTACCTGGTTAGCAGACTTTAGCTGGAATATATACAAAGTAGGTAATCGATTACAATTTTTTAAATAACAGCTCCAAAAGGAAGGGAAAAAAGTCCTATTTCTAGACTTATTGATCATGGTCAGGTCTATGGTTAACCTGCCTTTGGTATAGCAAAGGTGGAACAAAATCTTACATGCCTTAGTGTGACTAGAATATTGAAATATCATTCTCAGAAGTACTTTAGGTAAGATGTTAGATCAACAGTTAATCCTGGCTTTCCAATTTTTTTTTCAAAAGACTCTTTAAGGAATAAGGCAAAACAAATTCACTGCAATATACCACCACCCAAATTCTACAAAGATTCCCATTTGATTACTATATTAATTTCCTATTGCTGCTGTAACAAATTACCATAAACTCAGTGGCTTAACACACCACAAATACATTATCTTAAAGTTCTGGAGGTCAGAAATCTGAAATGGGTCTCACTGGGCTAAACTCAAGGTGTCAGCAGGGCTGCATTTCTTCTGGAGACTCCAGGCCAGGATCAGTTACCTTGCCTTCTCCAGTTTCCTGGGGATGCTGACATTCCTTGATTTGTGGCCTCCTTCTATCTTTAAACCCAGCAATAGCCAGTCAAGTCTTTCTTATCTAAATCACATCACTCTAACATTCTTCTGCCTCCCTTTTCCATCTTTTAAGAATCTTTGTGATTACGTTTGACTCATCCAGACCATCCAGAATAATTTATTTTGTAGTCTTCTGATTGGTAACCTTAACCCCCAAGCCATGCATGGAACATATTCACAGATTCTGGAGATGAGGATGAAGACATCTTAGGAGACCATTATTATGCCTTCCACAGTCACTATTAACCTCTTTCTGGTTGAATCCAAAGGCATCTTTTTGGTTCTGATTCTCTTCTATCCCCCTTAGGTCCACACTGCACAATTCTGAACATCTCTTTTTACCCTAAATTCTTCTTACTTGGATTTGAAAACATCAACATTTCCACTTCTCTTCGAGTTTATCTGATTAGTTCCCTGTCTACCTGTTGCTTTCACTTCCTCTTCTCCACTCCCCGATTATCAAAAGGTTCTGTTCTTACGCCTGCTCTGTCAATAAAAACCTCCTCAGAGGGCAACCTGTTTTCTTCCCCAAATCCACATCTCTGGCCAAGACTTTCCATAAGTTAGAACTATTTCTAATTATCAGTTCATTATAGTTAACTGCTATTACTACTTCAGTCTTAGCACTCTCCAAATACAACTTATACCTGTTATGTCTTCCATCATTCCTTACTTTGTCAGTGGTTTATCTTTTTTATTTCTTAGCTTCTTTGATATTTTCTTCATACTTTTTATTCAAATTAGGAACCATATTCTCTGATTTCGTCCTTTGAAATATCCATTTGCCACATATTCACTACAAAGAATTGTCACAATCCTATTTAATCCCTCTCTTCTCACATTAAGACACATGCAACAATTTCTTTACATATATTAGTCAATTTAAAAATAATAGATAACATTAAATATTTATGTACCAAGCACTTCTTCATGGATTATCTAATATAATCACAATAACCCAATATTAATAACAAAGAAACTGAGATGCAGAGAGGTTGAATAATTTGCCCTGAGTCAAGTAGTAGGTGGTAGATCTTCCTAAAAGGTTGCTGTCACCATTCAGAACTTTCCAGACTCAGAATTTTTGGATTTCTGCCCCTAATGCTTTACTTACCCTAAATGCTCACTGAAGCTATTCTTGAATTTGGAATGGCCCCTTACTATCTTCTTTGCCCACTCAAATCCTACCTACCTTCCTTCTTTTCTGAATATCTGTATCTTCTCTAAACTACATACATCAACCCTAAATTATAAACTAACTTGGACATTATGTTTCCTTTTCATGTTAATCATATATCACCATAGTATTTCCATGGAAATTCAACAAATATAGAATATAGATTAATAAAAGCTCCATAACTTATTTTTTAGAGAAAGAAGACGTCAAAAAATAATAGATAACATCATCTATTAATTGGGAAGTTGGGAACTACAGTTAGGAAGTGTAGAGAGAAACACAGGGAAGTGTTATGGATTAAATGTGTCCCTGAAAAATTTCTATGTTGAAATCCTAATCCCCTCAATACACCTCAAGATGTAATTTTATTTGGAGATGGGGTCTTTACAGAGGTAATCAAGTTACAAAGAGGTCATTTGGGTGAGCCTTAGTCCATGACTAGTTTTCTTATAAAAAGGGTAAATTGGGAAACAACTACACACCAAGTAAAGATGAAAACAGAAATTGGGGTGATGCTTCTAAAAGTCAAGGAACTCCAAAGACTACAAGTGACATGGAACAGGTTCTCTCTTAAAACACTCAAAAGGACTCAACTCTGTGGTCAGAAGTAATCTCTGACTTCTAGCTTCCACAACTGTGAGACAAGGAATTTGGTCAAGTACTCAGTTTATGCTACTTTGTTATGGTAGCCTTAGCAAACTAATATAGGAAATAAGAAGGTTCTGGATAAATCAAGTAGAGAGGTGTCACTTTAAAAACTGTTAGGCAATCTTGATACTTTCAACATGGATGGTCCTTGAGGGCATTATTCTAAGTGCAGTTAGAGAAAGACAAATACTATATGATCTCACTTATATGTGGAATGTAAAAAAAAAAAAAAAAAAAAATCAAGCTCTCAGATACAGAGAATAGACTGATGGTTGCCAGAGGTGAGTGAAATGGGTGAAAGGGTCAAAAGGTACAAACTTCCAGTTTCAAAATAAATAAATCATGGGGATGTAATGGACAGCATGGTGACTATAGTTAACAATACTGTATTGCATATTTGCTAGTTGCTAAGAAACTAGATCTGAAAAGTCCAGTCACAAGAAAAGAATTGTTTTGAAACTGTATAGTGACGGGTATTAACTATACTTCCTGTGGTGATCATTTCACAATGTATACAAATAAATATCTAATCATTATGTTGTACACTTGAAGCTGATGTAGTGTTAAATGCAATTATAGCTCAATTAAAAAAAACTGTTAGAAATTCGTGATTTACTATAAAATAGGTAGGATGAAAGCACTTGTTTCAAGTATTCTTTAATAAAGTTACTAGTGAAAAGGGGAGGGGATTGTACAGAAAAATTGGCTTAGATAGGATAATCGAAGTTGTTTACTTTTAATTGCACTCAGGTCTCTGTCTTTTACCATGCCTATTACCCACTCCTCCCACCACCGCTATTTTTAACTCAGTTTTTAAGGAGAAACCTTTATGTTAAATTTTTGATGAATGTATTACAAATTTGACATTATGACATTAGTGGTTCTTTAAAACAGGTGATTTTTTTTTTTTTGGTTCATATTTTTATAGGAAAGGCCATGTGTGCTTATTATATTCTTCTTACAATTTCTCTTGATCCCAAAGTAGTACCAGATCATAGAAAGAGTTGTTTTTTAAACCAAAGCTCAACTATTATATAGTACTCTTATTTCCATTACCACCCCAATTAGGATTTGGTTGACCAGGGCTTTTATTTTCTCTGTCATTTAATCATGTTTCAAATCCATCCTAAATCATAAACGTTTTTACTCAATGTCTGCTCTTGATTTAAAATTTTTTAATCTCCCTTAATTTGTAGCAAATCATATACAAATAAAACTAAAGGTAAATTTTAGCTTTATAATCATATCCTTTTTCTTAATATAAGAAAATTATACCACAGTCTTCTTAAAACCTTTTATGCAGAAATACTACTAATAATAATGTTTGATAACAAATAAGAAAATGAAGGCACTGTTCAGAAGATATTAGATATATTTCAGAAAAATATATTGAAATATGTGCCATCAACAAAAAAAGCTTTTGTCCTTCACTTTCAACTTTCAGTGTTTCAACTTTCTCTTATTTTCCAAAATAAATGGAAAATTACCTGCCATATATTGCTCCAAAATTAGTTATAATATAAACTGCATATCCTGTTCTTCAAATTCCAAGTATTTCAAAGGACGTGATTCAGATAATAGCAATGTTTCACCTAGCTTAGTATCTGGATATCTTAGATTTAATTCCTATTGTGAACCTAATAATATATACATACGAAAGTGATTACTTTCTCTGAAGTCTTCCAAGTACCCAACAATTATTAAGTAACTGTCATATAATGAGAAACAGAAAAAAATTTAAAATTAGAAATTTGTTATGATCAGAAATGGTAGTTGAAATTGCCCCCAGATTTTTCATCCTTATGATGGCCAACTGAGGCAATAACCCCACCTGTTATTCCTGAGTTATCCACAGGGAAATAAATACCACAACTTTCCAACATACATACTTTTCTCTCTTTTTCTCATTTCTATTACCTGTTTTTCTTTTCCTTCAGCTGGCTTGTGACACCCACTCAAAAGTAGAGATTCCTCTGATACTTTCCATCTACTTTCCAAGCTCCAATCACAAAACAAAATGCTTCTCTGAAATATCTCTTTAAGGAAAAAAAAATAGATGTTTATTTTTTCTTCTTGTTTAACTTTGTAGTAAAAATTATAGAATTCTGTCTGCCAACATTTTGTCAGCTATGGGTATCTAAATGGCTTACTTCTCAAGGTATAAACTTTTGTAAGGCAAAAGTTTTAAAATGATAAAATATTTCAGACTTTCAAAAAGGTTTTTAAAAAACCCCAAAACACCCACCACCCAATTTAGAATTAATAAATGACCAGGAGGCAATATAGTGTGTGTTTAAAAGAGATAATACACTTCCCTGCAGCCCCGCACGGAGTGCACGTTCTCCGCCCTGCCCTAGGTTCAAGCAGTCACTACCACTCTTCAGAATGGCCAACTTGGGACCTGCCCACAACCTGAGACGGGAGGCACAGCAGAAGATGGAATTTGATGCAGACCTGGAGCAAATCCTGATCTAGTGGCTCACCGCCCAGTGCCGCAGGGATGTGGCTGGCCCCAGCCTGGGCGTGAGAACTTCCAGAACTGAGTCAAGGATGGCACGGCGCCGTGTGAACTTATTAACGGACTATATCCTGAGGGGCAGGCCCCACTGAAAAAGACCCAGGCCTTCAAGCAGAAGGAGCAGGTCTCTGTTCCTGCGAGCAGCTGAGTGCTACAGTGTCACCACCACCACCATCTTCCAGACTGTGAACCTGTGGGAAGGAAAGAACATGGCCTGTGTGCAGTGGACAATGATAAACTTGGGTGGGCTGGCAGTAGCCCGGGACTATGGGCTTTTCTCTGGGGAATCCCAACAGGTTTCCCATGAACTCCAAGGGGAACCCTTGGAACCTCTTGGACAACATGCTGCAAGAGGGCAAGAACGTGATTGGGTTGCAGGTAGGCACCAACCATGGGGCATCTCAGGGAGGCATGACCGGCTGCAGGATGCCATGCCAGACCCTCTGATCCGCCCCCAGATCTGCCCTTGCCCTCCTTTGAAGATATATATATATATATATATATATATATATATATATATATAATCTTGGGTATATATACCTTGGGTATATGTACCTCCAAGGTGTGTGTGTGTGTGTATGTGTGTGTTTGCATACATATAAAATATATATATATATATATATATATATATATTTAACATAAAATAAAATTATACATGAAGGTGCCAGAAAAAAATGTACACATTTTAAGAAAGGAAAAAACTGTATTAAAATTGTAATAATATATACCGATAACAAAAGATGAATACAAGTCATGTGTATACATTTTTTTTTGGCACCCTGGTATGCCTTGCCTACAACTGTGGCTACAGGGACTTACTTTATAGGGAGGGGCCTGTGGCGGCTGCCACCCCTGCCACAGCTGGACTGGGTTCACCACACATTGGAGGCAGCCTGCCCTGGCGGAAGCCGTCTTGGCTTCTCATTTTCCATTCCCCTCGGTGTGGCTAAGGGGTAAAGGGGAGGGAGAGCTGCCAACTGTGGGCTGGGGATAGAAGCATCTGAGTTAGCTGATTTAATAAAGAATCTCCTTTTGAAGAAAGGAGAAAAACAAAGGAAGAGATACTATACTCATATGTGAAACATGCAGTACAGTGGCCAGCATGAAAACATTACCATGTTAGATATTATGACTACCAGCACAAACTATGTACTTAAATTTTTGGGGTTTGTTTCAGTTGTGTATTTCATAGGAGAGACAGATTTAAATCAAATTTAAGATACTCATAAGGATTTAAAAATATCCACTAAGTTCAATTCAAAATTTGGTCTTCAAGCAAAATACTGCCATATTTTTGAAATATAGTGTCCTTTGTGTAAAGTTTACAATTTGTATTGTTGCTAATTTTCATTTCCTTCTTTAAGTTATATTTTCTAAGTACACTTATGCTGTCGCTCTGAAACTTATTTTTAATGTACCCTAATGATATTAAAAATTTCTAGATGGAACTTTTGCTGAGTTTTATACCTGAACTTTGCAAACCCTGAAACTGCTTGGAAAATACTTGGTATATTTATGTTCATTTTTGGCAGGAAAAAAAATCTGTAGCTTTCATGCTCAAGAGAATCTCTGACTTCCATCCTCCCAACTAAAAGAAAACATAACTTTACAAGAAAACTAATTGGACAAAACCTGAAATAAAACTGTTGACCCGATTTTTCCCATTATGAAAGCAGACTTTTCTCCCGATTATATAATACATATTACCACTTAAAACATTCATTTCACATAAAGTTAATCTACTATGACAAATAAGAATAATATGTATATCACAAAAAGAACAATATAATAGCTTTCTGAAATTTTTTTATTCATAGGTGAAACCTTCCCAGTACAGATCCAACTTCACAGTACGATATACTTAATACTTGAGTGTCTGGCAGTATAAACTTGTAATTTATCATAATAAATGAATCTGACATAGTATGCTCTGCAAGAACTACTGGTAACTACTGGGACTTGGTAATACATAGTGTATTGATATCCTGGCTATACAGTAAGGTATAAGCATTCCAAAAATTATGTATTTTGAAAGGTAAAAATAAGAAAGTGTTGTTTAAGGACATACAGCTAGCATCTGAGATTATATTAAAATATTTATTTCAAAATAAATCTTAAAGTTTTCAAAATTCATTTTTTTATAAAATAAAAAAGATAATCCAGATTTTCTCCTTTTGTTTAAAACAAAAATCAACCACCAGAAAAATGTACATAGAGCATACTTTAGGTAACCAGAATATATAAATAATGGAACATTTTAGTGAGTTACATAAAATGATTCAGTTGCAGTGGAGTAGTAACCTGGCCATTACGGACAGAGCAAATAAGATACAATTCCTCTTCACCCTCAGAACATATCTGTTATCCTTTGACACAAGATTATGGTATCAGAGCTTCAGAAATTCACCTGATACAACTGTCCTCACATAAATAAACTTGTTTATATTTAGGAAATAATAGAAGTGAAAAAAGAAGACACTGAAGCCATAAGTATAAAACATACCCAATGTGAAACATGGTCACTATGATCAGTGCAGATGTTCAAATCCCAACTACTTCCCCCACTCTTATTCCTTTGTTGTAAAGTAGAACGAAGCTATTCTAGTCCCCTGCAGTTTCTGTTACTGAGTGTGAGATCCAAGAGGGCAGCAGGTCCTGTCTGTTCTCTTCAGCGTTGTACGGTGTAGCGTCCCGCAGTGCCTGGTACAGGGGAGACACTGAGTCAATACCTGTGCAAGGAGGAAAAAAGAAATACAAAAAAAGCCAGTGATCTGGGGACTGAGATGAGAGGTGGGAGTGGGGAAAAGAAAACAGAACAAATAAAAGTGAAATAATGCTTTTAAAAAGTCACAATGTCGTATCAGAAGAAATTTAAGTAGAACAATACTTACAGCCATATGAAACGGCTTCACTAACCTTAAATTCCAAAACAATTCCTAAGAAAAGTAGCAGTGAAGGAAACATTAAAATCTCATTAACCTGGCACTATTTTGTGAAAAAATAAATAAACTTGGAAAAGTTTTATGTAATAAATTCATTTGGGTGAAGAGATATATAAATAAAAAAATTCTGCAAGAACATAGGAAACTTAACTGGTTATGTCTGGGAAAGCCTGGAGGGTCTAATGCAGAACGATGGGAACGTTCCTTTTTACTTTATATGCTTATGCACTGTTTAATTTTTTACAATAAACATGTATATTTTATAATAAAAATCTTTAAATATCCAATTTGTAAGTATTTTTTAAACTTAGGCAGAAATTTAGAAATTATAGTCTCTTAAGAATATATTGATGATTGATAATATTGTTTAAAGTTTGTACTTCCTATTCTCTCTTAGTTAAAATATGAAAGTAAACAATGAAACAGACTAGGACATAAGGAAATGAGACTTAAAAGCACATCTGTCTGCTCCAAAGCAAGAAAAAATACTCTTATACTTAAGAAAGAAAAATTTCTAAAAGCTGAATTCACAAACATTTATTGGCTGGCTTCTGTTAAATATTATCAATGATCTTTATTATCACTGAACACATGTTCCAATTTAGGGTTTCAAGATTTTCTAAAAATGAGAACTATTATATATTTAGTAGAAAAAGGTACATGACAGACTCAAAAACAAATAAAACCCAGTTGCTCATTCTGATAATATTCTAGAAATCCTTTTATATTAAAAAAAAAATGACCTCACTAGAGACATCGTAAATACAGGCATATCAGAGGATTTTATTACAGCTGGATTGGCCACAAAATTATAAACTGTCAGTTTTTGTTCTCAGTTACTTTTTTACTGTTGATAAAAAGTTTAACTACAAAATACCTTAAAAAGATATGGTTCTCAAATGATGGCATACATATTAGGTTAGTAATAACTAACATTCTAAAAAGTACATGTTTATGAAAAAGCTTTCAAATGAACACATATCAGTATCATTTTTAATAAACTTAAATTCTGTCCATTCTGGAACTAGTAAGAGCATTCTTTGATTGTGGCTCACTGTAAGATACTGTATTGGAAATCTGTAAATTAAGCAACTGTTTCTTATGATATGCTTCATTTTCCTGATTGGCCTGTTCATCCAAAGATTTCCTTATACAGTTCTTTAATTCGTCAATTCCTTCTCTGGTAATCGCAGAGATGGGGATGATATGTTGGAACTCCATGGTCCGAGCTGGAATCATGTTTTTTTCAAATAAATGCAGAAAATCTGAAACAAAGAACATAATACTATGCTTATTTTCATTGTCTTTGAAAGTAAGTCAAAACCATATTAGAAGTTTGATTTGTGAACCAAAGAACTGAAACCTTAGCATTTTTAATTCCCTTTTTTTCATCTCTCTCTAATAAGCTCTCAGAATCCTTGGTTTTTACTAGGGACAATAGTAAAGTTCTTGGCACATGATAGCTGCTTAGTAAATAGCTGTTGGATAAAGATATTTTAAACCAAATTAAGTATAAATAAAAGAATCACAGACGATGATTTATTTACAGAAGCAATACATTTGGCTTTTTTGGGTGGTGGACATTCGATAAAGTGAGGCAACACAGATTCTCTGAAAGAAACTTCCTATAAAAATAACATCATTTGGGATATTCTAGGTTGCCTCAGTACACAGGCGACCTTTAACTGCCCTAAAGTATAGGCTTATCATCACTGATGCTAGGAGCCATACTAAAATTGAAAAAGGTGTTGGGAAGAGTTTAAGGGGGGTGGTGGGGGGGTTGTTTCAGATGAGTCTAGTCTATCACTCCACAGGGGCAGATAGCTGTTATATCACTTTTTCCTCTCCTTGTCAACAACGTAATGGGAGGAGGGATGGCATACTGATATGAACGGGAAAGACTGGGCTGAAAGAGAGTGGACAAGCCAATCTGGAGTTTGGTTTGAGATTCCTATGCCCCCCAAAAAGTCCAGAGAGGCTAACTCAGGAATTATCACTGAGGGGACTACTATATTCTGTTTTATGATGGTTCAAAATAGCCACAGGTACCTTTCTGGTACCTCCTTTGAAAATTCCCTTTTCTGCAAAACCAACTAGCAAACAGATCTAATGATCTCTCAAAGCAAATGAGATTGAGGAATAAAGCCTACTTACTAATTCCAGGGAATATTTATATCCCAAAAATAACTTATTAACTCAAGGACAACTCCAATGTAAATTAAACCGGGGATAGATTTTTGAGGGGAGAAAGAATCTTCTGGTGTTGTCTGCTAGTCCTAATAATAATAATTTACTTTCCCCAATTTTTATCCCAAGGATAAAAAGAGCAATTGCTACTATTTAAAAACATGTTAACTACTTGCCAACCACCTTATTTTTCCTCATTTGTGAAGAGGTCCTCTACTAGATTCAGAAAAATGAAAGCATCCTCAGTGTAGGACAGAGAGTGTTCTACGAGTTCAATATTCAAGACAGTGGAGCGTCTTTACTTTAAGTTCTTTTATACAAAGTGGTCCATTTAGGAACAGATTTCAAACAAAAAAATCCTTTTGGATTAACAGCATCTATTTTTCTGTGTCACACACATACACAGATACACGTACTCAAGTTCTTCTTAGGAAATTAGTATTCTTCACCTATGAAGTTGGCATTGCAAAGATACATACCTCTTTAGAACTATTAGCTCCGTTTTTAAATTCATGGTATACTAGGGGAATGAAGTTCTAGAAGTTGTGAAACACATTAATGTGTAAGACTTCACAGGTAAATGTTGACTTTTTCCTCTTCTGACCCAAATCCCATTAATTCTTTAAGAACCCAGTTTAAGTTTTACGTCTTCATGAAGACTAACCTTTTCAGTTTAAATTATCTTTCTCTTCTTTTGTCTCCTCTCACTTACCGTCTATATCACATATTCTGAAATTTGGTATTACATTACAATGTTATTTAAATATTTTATAAGGTATGTGTCCTTTCTTCAAACATACATTTTAAAAGAGTAACAACTGTTATTTTTCTTTTCCACTGATTATATCACTTAGCACTCTGCACATTCTAGGTATTTATTAAATTGGCATTAAATAAATGGGTTTACCTTTAGGATTCTGGAGTTGCTTCATCAGTACACGGAATTTATCTTGGGCATCTGGCAAGTCCATTTTATTAACTGCCAGGAGTGCAGGTTTTGTCTGAACTTCCTCTTTGTACAACTCCAACTCCTTTAAATCAAGAGAAAAACCAAATAATTTTATTAAAATAGCTATACAGAATACTTGCATCATGTCTGTCTTTACCTTGCAGAGGCCTGGATAATCTAGAGACCATTCACATCTCTGAAATGCAGTAAATCCCAATAACCACAAAATTAATTAACAAAGGAAACTCAGAAAATGCTTAATGGTTAAGTCATGTGCTAATATATTTCGGCTCACATGACATCCTAGAGAAGGTTGTGATTTGTGCCTAGAGCGCAATACAAATATCTGGACTTCTATTAATATAAAATTCAGAAGTGAATAGGAATAAATCTTCATGATCATAAATTAGGCAACAGTTTTTTTAGCTATGATACCAAAAGCACAATCAAAATAAAAAATAGACAAAAAGGACTTGATTAAAATTTAAAACTCTGTGCTTCAAAATATATAAAGAAAACAGACAACTGATAGAAGAGGAGAAAATATTTGTAAATCATGTATCTGGGAAGGGACTTGTATCCAAACTATAACAAACTATTATAACTCAACAATAAAAATACAAATAACCCAATTAAAAAATGGGCAAAGACTCCAAATAAGCATTTCTCCAAAGACATACAAAACGGCTAATAAACACCGTGAAAAGATGCTCAACATCATTAGTCACTAGAGAAATGCAAATCAAAACCATAATGAAATACCACTGCACACCTACTAGGATGGCTAAAATAAAAAAATAGACAATAATAAGTATTGACATTAATGTGGAAAAATTGGTACCCTCATAGATTGCAGGTAGAATTGTAAATGTTGAACTGGTGCAGCCACTTTGGAAAACAGGTTGGCAGTTCCTCAAAATATTTAACATAGAGTTACCATATTACCTAGCAATTCCATTCCTAGGTATATATACCCAAGAGAAATGAAAACATGTCCATACAAAAACATGCACACAACTGTTCTCAGCAGTATTACTCGTAAGAGGAAAAAGTGGCAAAGGAAATAGGATATACAAAGACCTGGAGGCAACACACATCGAGTTGTGTTAGGGAGAAATCACCGGGCTGGATACAGACTGTAAGAGGGGCAGAGGGAAACAGAGATGGACGGCTAAGTAGAAGTCCCACCTGGCCAGACCTCATTAACCATGTTCAGGTTAGACTAACAGTAATGGGGCACCATCAAAGTGTTTTAAGCAGGGAACAAACGTTGCTGTGGTTCTTTTACAAAGATCACTCTTAGCTGCCATGTAAAAAATGGACTGCAGAGAAGTGAGACTGGAAGCAGGGAGTCCAGAAAAGAGAAACTTAAAACATTCTAATGAGAATTAATCATGACTATAACAGTGTGGATGAAGAAAAGATTGATTTCAGAGACATTTAGAACATAAAACTGACAGTGCTTGACATAGGTGAGAAAGATAGAATCAAGACCACCACCCGGTTTCCGGCTTACATACTCAGTAAAGTTCTGGAGGAGGCTGGAAAGTTAAAAAAAAAAAAAAAGTTCAGTTCAGTTTTATACATATTAAGTTGGAGAAGTCAATAAGACAGACAATCAAAGATGTCCAAGAGGCAGCTAGTCTAAAGCACAGTCAAAAGATAAGGGTCTCAGATACAGATTTGGCAGTCATCAGTATATTTACTGTAACTGAATGCTACTTAAAGAATAAACAGAAAAGAGCATAAAAAGTACACTGAGAAATAGTCTAAGAAATAGAAATAAAAGTTCAAGCAAGATGAAGTTTGAGAAGTATGTAATAGAAATTTGGAATTAAGGAGGGTTTTATAGGTTTCAAAAGGAGCAGGTTAATATTGAAGAACTTGAGACAGTAAGTTTAGATAATTCTTTAACATCAAAGCTTCAAAAAGTAGAGGTAAAATATATATTTATTCTAGTTATTATGTGTTATTTCATACAGGCCTATGTACCTATATATTAGACCAGATGCAGAATACAGTAAAACAGAAACAGAAAAACCTACTTTTGTAAGCAGTATTATGGTTTCAAAGGCAGTTCTGTATTGTGTTTGGGAAGAAAGCTGAAACCCAGAAATATCGACCTAAAAAAAAAAAAAAAAAAGAAAAGAGACAACCTTTGATAGAAGAATAGCTATACATTTCTATGTTTTGAAATATTGTATTCTTTGAAGCTAAAAATAATGTCTCAATCTATATTCTATTGGTAATTTAGCAATTCAAAATTAGAAAGAGAAATTGAAATGTCAAGATAATTGTAATTATTCTGATAAAAATCACAACCATTAATAAAATGAGAAACTAGTATAGATAAGACAATTTATACTAACATGGACAATCTCATATGCAGTTGACCCTTGAACAACATGGAGGCTAGAAGTGCCAACCTCTACCCCACCCTGCACAGTTGAAAATCACGTATAACTTTTGATTCCCCCAAAACTTAACTACAGTCTGTCGGTATCCATGGGGTATGAGTTCCAGAACCCCTGCAAGGGCACCAAAAACTGTGGATGCTCAAGTTCTCTACATAAAGTGGTGTAGATCAATGCACACAGTCAGCCCTCTGCACCTGCAAACTCTCAACACCATGGATCAAAAACAGGTGTTTTATTGAAAAATCTCTGTATATAAGTGGACCCGCACAGTTCAAACCTGTGTTGTTTCAGTCAGCTGTATAACTCAAGCACCATCAATGAAGTAGGAAAATGATACTACATAATATAGTACTATGTTGAAAATCTTAAGGAATTAAACCTGGACAAATATGGCCAAACTTACATCTGACATAGTAAATAATGCCATTTCAATGCGCATATTATAAACAAAGATTACTCACTGTATTTGACCCCAATCTAAACAGACTTAGTGGAGTCACGTATGCTACTACTTTATCTTTAAATCTTATTATTACAAAAAAATCTAGGATAACTAAATTCATTGATTTTCACATTCATTTGAATATTACATTTATATGCATATGACTTACAACAAAAAGTAGTTGTTTAGTTCTTTCTATATGCTTGAGGAATTTGTGGCCCATTCCTTTGTTCATATGTGCTCCTTCTATTAAACCAGGAAGATCAGCTACTGATATCTAATACAAAGTTAAATGGTTTGATAAAAAAGAAAAATATATGAAAACCACAAGCACAATTACATCTAAAAATTTTCATGGTATTTCAAACATAAACAGTTCCTGATTTGTGATTACCACATCTTTATAAAGCCAAAATACCTTTATAACAAAATAAATGTATTAAGAATCCAAATCCTTTGTTATCAGAAATTAAGAGTCCCATTTTTACTTATTAATCTAACAAGACAGAATTTTAGGGATTAACAGTTATTAATCACATAAAATCTTTAGAATTCCATAAATTATATGTTCAATATGAACTTTCCATAGAATTTCCAGTTTCTGAATTCTTAAAAGTGTTCAAAGATATTAATTCAACTGACATTTACTTAATACAGCTCTGTAGTTTTAAGTTTTAAATTTTATATGTATTTAATTATTTGGCACCACTTTCCTTTTCTGTTCACATTCTACCAAGAGTACTATTGACCATTCTTAAAAAGTAAAGGATATAGTGTTCCTATACTCTTTTTGGAGGTGATAAGAGTTATTCACTATTATTCTACACTTCTGGTTTTCAAACCTCACTGTGCCTCATAACCACCTAGGGAAGTTTTATAACCACAGATGCCCAGGCCCTACCCATAAGGGATTTGCTTTGGATCTTTGGGGCACATGCTTCATTTGTCATTGTTGTTTTTAAGCCACCCAGATAATCCTGAGGTGCAGTAAGGGATGAGAAGCACTGCTCTAAACACACTGCTCATGGGGATCAGGACTTGAGTTTTAAAGGAAGTTGTGGCTGTGAAAGAGCAGTGTATACTACAGAAGTCTCATGTCCTGACATTGTTTTCAAAGGTTCTCTACTGACTTCCCTTAAAAATTACAATGTTCTCTTTTCCCCTCAATATTGTTTGCTATATTCATATTATCCTGCATTTATAATTTTACTTATTATTTAATATTCTATATAATTAAGTTTTTTATTTTTTACTGTTATATCACTATTATAAATGAATACAAATCTTTTATTTCTTTTGAATTATGCCAATGGATTATATGAAAATACACTGATACAGTATCACCGTAAGACCATACTTTATATTAGGGTTCTCTTTTGGTTCTCATTCTATGGGTTTTGACAAATGTATGACACGTCCACCATTATAATGCCATACAGAATAGTTTCACTGCCCTAAAAATCTACTGTGTTCTGCCTATTCATCGCTTCCTTCCTCTAATCCTTGGTAAGCACTGATTTTTTGCTCTTTCCATAGTTTTGCCTTTTCCAGAATGTCATATAGTTGGAATCATACAGTATGTAGCCTTTTCTGGTTGGCTTCTTTCACTTAATAATATGCATTTAAGGTTCTTCTGTGTTTTTTCATAATTTGTAGCACATTTCTTTTTAGCGCTGAATAATATTCCATTTAATGGATGTATCATAGTTTATCCATTCACCTACTGAAGGACATATTGGTTGCTTCCCAGTTTTGGCAATTACGAACAAACATCTGTGGGCACGTTTTTGTGTAGGCGTAAGTTTTCAACTCATTTAGATAAATACCAGAGGACGACTGCTGATCGTATATTACATATTTTAAAAATTTTGTCTCTTTTCTTTTATATTTGTTTTTATTCTCTCTTAATCAAAAGATATGTAGTTCTTCCTTATCAAGAAAAAATAAATTTTAAGAGCTACTTAAGGTCAGAATCCCATTCAAGTAAAAAAACACTTTTTTAAAGAGAAAATTAGAACAAAATGACTTCCATGAACTTGAGAAAAATATTTTTAGGAAACTAAAATCAATCATCAAATATGGAAGTAAAATAGGGACTTACAATGAGAACAGAGATTAGGGAGACAATGAAATTATGATGTAATAGCAAACTGGACTTATACTTTCAAAGAACAAGAAGTTACATTCTTATATAATATTTTACCATGACAGTGTTCAGCAGAATTGATTTGATCACAGTTTTATTTATCAAAAACAAAATTCTGCTACATTTCCTCCCCCTATCACTACAGACACAGTCAAATATTATAAAGCCCAAGTACCAAAAGCAAGTACTTTCACTTTTAACCAATTGTCTTAAAAAAAAAAAAAAAAACCCACCTGTTTGAAATCATTATACATAATCTTTCCAAGTTCAGGCTTTAGTGTTGTAACTGAGAGAAAAAACAACAATAAAGTAAGGTTAGAATAAAGGCTGGTACTCTCAACACTGCCCTAGCATTAAGTTTAAAATAAACAATATCTCTCTTCTATTAACACTTTAATTCACATTATGTTCTCATCTGTTGAAATAGAAGGTACAATTATCTTTGCTATTTACAATATGCTTGGAAAAGGACAAATATTAATTATTATAATCTGCACAGGTCTAATCTAATAAGTGGGTCTACTACACTTTACGAAGCATGAGAAGGAGGCAGAATTGAGGTTTCTATCACTGGGTCTGTGGGAGAAATGTGTCTGGTTTCTTAGTCAGTATTCTCAAGCCTCACTAATCCTACACTAGCCTCCTCCCTATGACTTTTTGCTTTTCTTCCTCTTTCCTTCTAAGAGTCCCCTGTATTATAACAATAAATACTGGCCATGTACTGTATCGTAGTTAGTACAAAATTAACTCTATCAGAGTGTAATTTTAGAATGGCTTAATTTTATTCCAAGTTAATGTCATTCTGTACCTTTATTTAATGATGGCAGAGATCCTATAATAGTCATTCACTACTCTTAGTCTAAGCTTCCATTAGCTCTCATCTTGCTGCTGCAATAGCCCACTAACTGTTCTTCCAAGATCCATATATGTGCCACACCCATCCATTTTCTATATTACATGCAGACATCTTTCTAAAGCAAATCTAATCATTTTATCCCTTTCTAAAAAGGCTATCCACTGCTCTTAAGATATAAAGATCGAATATGGCCTACATGGTCTATTGATAGTCTTTACCTACATCTCGCCTCATCTTGATTTCCTTTCCTTTACCACATGTTCTCTAGACACACAAATCCACTCCCTGCCATCACAGAGCCTCTGTGTATATGCGATTTCCTCTGAAAGACCTTTCACGTCCACTACTTGTCACTCATTAACTCATATTTACTCTTCAAATTTCAACACTTCCACAAAAAAGTCTAAAGCAGTCGCCTACACTCTTTTCATAGAATGGTATTATAGTCCCTTATATTCATTAGTGAGATCTGTGCCTTCCCCCACGAGTTTGTAAGCTCAATAAAAGTCAGAAAAGTATCCGTTTCTATTTACCAGTCTTTGTAACCCAGAATATATTGTAGTTCCTAGAAAAACATAATTGCTAAATGAGTGAAAGAATTCATCTCTCCCTTCCTAGTATTTATCATTGTGCTTGATAAAGGCTAGGTACTCATAAAATCATAACTAAACCAAATAAATGATATAAAGGAGCAGAAAAATAAATGCAACAAAGTGTCTAACAAGTACTAGAAACTTTGCTGAGGGTTATAGAGGTTTCAAAGGTTAATGGGAAATGCATATATATTCCGCCAAGAGTTTTCAAATTACGGCTACCCTTAGAGTTGTCATTTTATTCATACTCAAAGAAAAATCAGTCTTTAAAGATTCACCACCACACATTAAAATACAAAATTAATTATACTTACATACATAATCTGCAATCGCAGGTTTTGCATGAGAAATCTGACTTAGCAAAGAGGATTTTCCAGCATTTGGGAATCTGAAATGAGAAAATAAATTTATATATTACAACAGGTATCAGTACTATTAATACTTGGTTATCTTTGAATTCCTAACATTTCAGGAAGCAGACGTCTTGAATATTTCTGGGATTGAAAGTAGAGTATAAATTTAAAATAATCTTGAAAAACTTGAACAAAATATACTTATGAAAAAGGAAAAGATAAATTTATGTTGGACACTGAAACGTTTTAGTTGCATAAATAATTCAAATTATGTGAAAAAAAACACTTGTAAAGCATAGAAAAACAAAAAGAAATGAACAAAAATACTTGTAATTCACTATCTCTAGCCAAAAACTGATAAAATATTACTTTTATTGTTTTATGGATTTAAAAAAAAATTTATATGGACATTTTCAAACATATACCAAAGCAGAAAGGAGTAATAAATTCCATTTAGCCATCATCTAGCTTCAACAAATATTATTCTCAAAACTTTTTAAAAAGTTGTCTTGTTTGAATATGGATTCCAATAAGGTCTGCATTACAACTGGTTGATGTGTCTCTTAGATTTCTTTGAGTAAAGGATTCCCCTCCATCTTGTTTCCCCCTTTGTAATGTTACCTTTTTTTTTTTTAAACTGGGTCATTTGTCCTATGGAGTTTCTTTACCACAGTCTGGATTTTTCTGTTGACACCCCATGATGTCATTTAACATGCTCTTTTGCCCTGGATTTTCTAAAAACTGGTAGTTAGATATAAAGCCTTGATCAGATTCAATTTTGATTTTTTTTTTTCTGAACGACTATCCATAATTGGTTGGCCTCTTGTTCAAACTGAATTATATAAGGTGAATACCTTTCAAGGGTGCACTGTAATTTACCTGACTAAATTCCTATTGTTAGGCATTTAGGTTGTCTTCAATTTGTTTACTATTATAAACAATGTTGCAAAAATATGCTACAGTTAGAAATACATATGCATACACCAGCATTAACAGTCACCTCTGACTGGTGGGATTAATAGACAATTACCTTATTCTTTCTGTAAATGAGCATTTATTGTCTAACATTTTTCTAAAAATTTATAAACACTGAAGTGACTATCCTTGAATCTTTATACATACCTCTAATCTTTCTCTTGAGTTAAATTTCTAGATAAGGAAATATGGATTAAAATATATGGTAGTTTCAAAGGCTTTCATTTTACTGCTAAATTTTCCGTAAGGCCCACGATCCATGAAAAAGAGTATTAGGAATGGGGAGGAGGGTTACTTAAGAGATGATTTCTTACATTTCATTCAGATATTTTCATTAAATTTATCCAACAATTGGAAATATGATTGGTGCAGCCATTGCTCATTATGGAAAACAGTATGGAGTTTCCTCATAAAATTAAAAACAGAACTACCATATGATCCGGCAATTCCACTTTTGGGTATTTATCTGAAGAAAACAAAAACTAACTTGAAAAGATATATGCACTCCCAAGTTCATTGCAGCACTATGTACAATAGCCGAAATATGGAAACAATCTAGGCGTCCTGGAAACAATCTAAGCGTCCATTGATGGATGTATGGATAAAGAAAACGTGGTATATACACATATAATATACAATATGTACATGATATATGTGTGTCTATAACATATATAACATACAACACACAATAGAATATTACTCAGCCATAAAAAAGAAATATTGCCATTTGTGACAATAAGGATGGACCTTGAGAGCACTGTGCTAAGTGAAATTAAGTCAGACAAAAAAAGACAAATGCTATACGAGCTCAAATGTGGAATCTAAACAAACAAAAAAATCAAACTCAAAGATACAGAGAACATATTGGGGGTTGCCAGTGGTGGGGGATGTGGTGGTGGGCAAAATGGGTGAAGGGGGTCAAATGATACAATATTCCAGTTATAAATAAGTCATGAAGCATATAATGTACAGCAGTGTGATTATAGTAAATAATACTGTATAATAGTACTGTATTGTCTATTTGAAACTTGCTGAGAACAAATCTTAAAAGTTCTCATCACGACATTTCTCCAAAGAGGATATACAAATGGCAAATAGACATATGAAAAAATGCTCAACATCGCTAATCATCAGAGAAATGCAAATGAAAACCACAATGAGATATCACCTCACCCCAGTCAGAATGGCTTTCATCAACAAAACAAATAGTAACAAGTGTTGGAGAGGCTGTGGAGAAAAAGGAACTCTCATACACTGTTGGTGGGAATGCAGACTGGTGCAGCCGCTATGGAAGGCAGTGTGGAGGTTCCTCAAGAAATTACGAATAGAATTACCATATGACCCAGCAATCGCTCTCCTGGGTATCTACCCCAAAAATATAAAAGCATTTCTCTATAGAGACACGTGTACGCCAATGTTCATTGCAGCTTTGTTTACGGTGGCCAAGACATGGAAACAATCAAAATGTCCTTCGATAGATGAATGGATAAAGAAGTTGTGGTACATATACACAATGGAATACTATTCGGCGTTAAGGAAAGATGATATAGGAACATTTGTGACAACATGGATGGATCTCGAGAGAATAATGCTAAGTGAAACAAGTCAGACAGAAAAAGCAGAGAACCCTATGATTTCACTGATATGTGGTATATAAACCAAAAAGAACAAGACAAACAAATGAGAAACAAAAACTCATAGACACAGACAATAATTTAGTGGTTACCAGAGGGTAAGGGGGTGGGGGGTGGGTGATGAGGGTAAAGGGGATCAAATATATGGTGATGGAAGGAGAACTGACTCTGGGTGGTGAACACACAATGGGATTTATAGACGATGTAATACAGAATTGTACACCTGAAATCTATGTAAATTTACTAACAATTGTCACCCCAATAAAATTAATTAAAAAAAAAAAAAAGTTCTCATCACAAGGAAAGAAATTTGTCAACTATGCATGGTGATAGATGTTAATTAGACTTACTGTAGTGATTATGTATAAAACACACAAATATTGAATCATTATGTTGTACACTTGAAACTGATATGTTATATGTCAATTATATCCCAATAAAAAATTTTATCCAACAAATATTTACTGAGCATTGACTTGTATCATACCCAACCAATGGCTGGGCAATATCATAGGCACCAGATATACAGCAATCAATGAGATTATAGTAATATATTTATATTGTAATATATATTATATATACTATATATATATATATATATATATATATACACTACATTGTATATAGTAATATATTTATAATCTCTTATAGTAAAATAAGACCGGGTCTTATATTAATTTTTGCTCCAAAAGACGTATTAGAGCTGATTGTCTGGCTAGGTCTTATTTTGGGGGAAACACAGCAATTATAGCAAGATTCAACGTTGGTGTTCAATAGTGTAAAAGTCGGATAGTTGACATTGTCTGTACTGGCTTTTAGCCATCTGATTAATGACACTTTAGTACCTGTATTAAGACTTGTAAGAATATCTTAATTATTTTTTCCCTTCTTTCATTTACTTCTATACACTTTTTAAAATGTGGATTGTTCGGATTTCTCATTTTATTCCCTAATATTTGGTAATGTTCTTTCACCTTCTTATACTACTACATTTGATTTTTTTTTCTTTATTCATTTTCTAACATTTGACTGGCCTATTATATTGCTATCATCTTTGACAAATGTATAGTAAATATGAAACTCTATGTTGGTACTGTAAAAATAACCACATTTAACAGCATATTCTCAAAGTACAAACAATTCAATAAATTAGAAATAATGCCAGCCCCAAATTACCATTTAATTTATTTCCTGTGCAAGAACTATCTCTCTGAAAGTAAAAAAAAAATAATGATATGAATGATACTTACCCCACTAGGCCTACATCAGCTATAAGTTTTAGATCAAGGTGAATTACTCGTTTCTGGCCTTTCAATGGTAGGAAATTTGTAAATAATTTACCACCAAGGCCTCCTTCAGCTACCAAAATTCTGTCTTTCTCTTTATTGAGTTCTCCTTAAAAAGAGAGATAAAGATACTTAGAACCAAGATTACTAAGTGGAGCTAATTAATCACTAATGACATTTTTCTTTCAGAAATAGATGCCAGAAGTTTCTATTAAAAGCTTGACAGTGGAAAAGCACTTTTGTAAGTAGCTGAAAAGAGACTAGTTATATGTTTTCAAACCAAGTAAATACTCTTATATTTTTAAAATAATCTTAAATGTAGCAGTTAATTTTGAACAACCTTCACATAAAGTTTTTAAAAGTTCTTTTATAAATTAGCAGCTAAAACAGGAATGTTTAAAAACAATTCTGACACTCAAGAGGTACTATTCTCCACAGCTCCTAAACAACTTAGAAAATGTGCATTTTTCACAACCTTAGACTATGCAGTATACTTACCTATAATTTTACCATTTTCATCAGTTACTGAAATGCCCACAGGTACAGGAATTTCACAATCTTTTCCTTTGGAGCCTTTCAGTGCACTAACCCTACAAAAACATAAACTAAGTTAAAATAAGCAAAACCCACTAAATTAAAGATTATGTTTTAAGCAAATATAATGGTATACAAAGAAGAGTAGCTACCAACTCATCCAATATAGATGATAAAGGGTCAAATATTAGAGGAAAACTAAAACTATCCCTACTTATTTGTTTGCATTTTAGACTATTGTATCCCAGTAACAATAATATTGAGTAATGATTTAAGTTACCAATTAACCACCAAAAGTCATTTCAACTAATAATGAAGTAATATATTGCATACCAGAAATGAAAAATCATTACAACACCAACTAGAAAAAAAATGAAAAATCCACTGAAGAACAAACTTTTAAAAAACTGACCTCAATTACAGCAGGCTCATCTGGCTACTCTCAAACTGCTCGTGAGAGAGTAAATTGGTACAAATTTGTAACTAGTAATTCCACTTCTGGGAATTTATCCTAAAACAAAATAACTGAACAACCACATAAACTACTATATACCCATGGATGTGTGCTGCATTGGGACTATAACAGTAAAAAAATCAACAATTACCTATACAGATGAATGACAAAATAAATAATGCAATTTCCAATACTATAATACTATGCAGCCAACCTGAATAATCTTCTGTCACGGAAAAAAAGTTAAGTAAAAAGAGGAGGTTGCAAAATATTGTCCTCTTGTTTTTATACCCCCAAATTATATACATATACACATAATTACATTTGTGTAAATACACAGGAAAGTCTTAGAAAAATCATTTAAAAGTTAATAGTGGTTATCTCCAAGTGGAAGAATTATAGGTGGTTGACCTTTTTTTAAATCATTTTATTCCTGATCTCCCTGATTATGTCACAATTCCCATGCCCACACACATAGGCTCTCATTCATAAGACGTGTCACAGTTATAATTTTCCATTTTTCATGTATTTGATTAATATCTGCTCTCCTATTAGATTATGGTAAGTTCTAGGAGGGCAGAGAACATACTAGTTTAGTTCATCATTTTATCCTAGATATCTAGTACAGTGACTGGCACATAGTAGATAATTAACATTAGTTGAATGAATTGGATTGACAGAAATGGATGAATTTGAAATATATTAAAGATTTAAATAAAGTATTTCTCTTACTGGGATTTTAGAATGTAGAGGCAAGACTTTCCATTCTTTTTTGTTACCGCTGATGAAACTTCTACTAAAATACGTTATTAAAAACATTTACACTTTTATTTTAGAAGAACTTTGGATAGTTTTTTAAATAATTTAAATAGTATCTGATAATTTTCTTAGTTGAACAATCATAAACAAATTTACTGGGAGATATTTTCATGATGAACAAAAGCAGTTTGATTTTTAGTAGACATGAATAGATATCTGAAATTAAAATCTTACTTAGTTACCTACATTTTGGAAGTGGTGCTTGAATCATGTCTTGAAGGGGGAATAGGACTTCGCCAAGCAATCAGTGTAGGGAAGGATGTGTTGCCAAACTGAATACACACACACTGGATTAGGAGGGAACATAATAGCTATTTCTAGCATAACACTGGGACAAGTGGGTGGCATGGTGTGAAATAAAGACACTGTAGTGCAGATCATGAAGAGCCTGATGTGCTAAGTTAGGAAGCCTAAAGATTATCTTAGAGTGATGGGGAACATTGAAGGATTTTATATAGGCAAGTGACATCAATAAATTGGTGTTTTAGAAAATCAGTCTAGGAATAACTGGATAAAGAATGGACTGGAGGTCATGACTGAGACTGGAAACAGGAGACCAAATTGGAGAATACTGTAGTATTTCAGCAATGATGGTGGTTTGAATGAAAGCCTGGCATTCCTGTGTTTTCTGTATTCCAGCCACAGGGGCCTTCCTTTAAAGTCTCATACTGATATCTGTCTATCATTGGGCCTTTGTTCGTGTTATCTTTTCTGTTATGCTTTTTCCTCTCCTTCACCCTGGCTGGCTCCTGTAATCCTTCATGTTTAAGCCTCTACATTCTAAAAGTTGCAACACACAATCTCAGTAAGAAAAATGTTCTATTTAAATCTTTAACATTTACATGTTATATACCATATTTAATATGCCACTAATCTGAACACAGAGTAAGGTTGGAATTATAGCAACTTTACTTTTCAAAAGAAATAATAAAATTATCAAAATTTTTACTTTAGGATGTAAACTGCTATCATTTCCTGCCTGTAACAGCAAAATAATAAAATAACATTCTGAACTCAAAACTTTGATTACTAAATTCTAAGAAATAGAGGCTCCCAAATTTTGTCCTATAAAATGGTTTCAGTTGGACTATTCATAAAACAAAAATGCTCAAAAAGAATTTAAGGGGTTTCTCTAAGGATTCCTGTCCTAGCATATTTTGGGCAGGGTACTTGGTTGTTGCTGGGAGAATTCCTCACTCTGCATTACAGGGTGTTTAACATCCCAGTCTCTATCTTTTGCTTATCATACCCATCACCCAAAGCGCCACATTCCATCCTCTAGTACTGTGACAAATAAATATACCAAAACACTACCTTGAGAAGGAGAAAGAAAAAAGCGACATCAAGTCTAACCTTTATATAAACACCTCCTAAGGTATAACCGAATGAGAGAGGCCTGAGGAATCATAGCCTACATTTTGGTAGAAGCTTTAAGAATTTTTTTGTTTCTTTTCTTTATAATTAAAGAAAAAAATCTCATATTTTGAGGTCAACACAGTATGTTCCACAAAAAATGTTTGTACATTAACTAAAAACAAAGGAAAAGTTTTAATGCCATAGAAAGAAGACGAAAACGGAAGCAAAAGGAAAACATACAACAGATGTATCAGTGAAACAGGCTTTAAATTTTCAGCACTGCATATGAGATGCTGGCAGAACGACTGGTGGTGGGGGGCGAGATTTGAGATTTCAGAAAGGATTCCTAAGGATTGTCAAAGATAATAAGGAGAAAACTGGGAATTCAGACTATTTTCTGTTTCTAAAGGGTAAGTGCAAAAGAATATAAACAGACATCGGGAGAAGAAAAGGATAAAAAGTTTAAAAGCTCCAAAAGATTCTTAGTACCTATCTTTTTACTGGAGTTGAGACAAACGTAGATTTTTGCTCAGTTAAAAATACAGGATATAATTTACTTCAAATTATTAATTAAATTTTTATTTTTTAACTGTTTTCTTCCGGGAGGGATTAATTTTATAAAATCAAAGTCATTCAGTAAATACTTACCGACTGTTTGCTCCTTCTCCAGCCACAAACCGTTTCTTAGGATATTTGTCTTTAAGTTGTTTTAAAGTCATTTTGTTATGGGCTACAACCCAGACGTCACCACCTTTTCCACCTTCTCCTCCTAAACGAGGGTAACCCATTCCACCACTTCCTCCCCTGGTGAAGAGTCTTAAGTTATCGATGAAGTTTCCATACTTAAAAAGAGAGAGAGAACGTTTGTATACCAAATGTGCTTAGCAATTTAGAACTCCTTTCTAGTTCTTTGTTGCCACTAAAACTCCTTTAAAAAAAATCAATAATGGTTTCCTGTATGCCAAATTTATAGTCTTTTCTTAGTTCATCTGTCTGACCTCCTCTTCCCACTTAACTCTCTTAAGATCCTTTTTTTCCAATTATCAATTGTTGTCCCACCTGTCCTCAGGTCTCTTGACATTGGCCCACATTTCAATCCAGACTCCCCTGGGTGATCTCAGCCTGTATCAGTATTACCTAGATGAGATATTCTCCACGTCCAGTCTGTTGGACATCTCCACCAGGATGTAAACTAAATAGTCTAAAGTAACTATGAACAATATCGGCATTTAACTTATATTTGAAACCCTTCAAATATGTAACTTGTTTGTAGGCACTGAAAGGATAATAGTCACCTGAAGGGCATATTAATATGACAAAACCAAACTTTTTCCTAGGTAAATTCTGTTCCTCCAATGTTCTCTCAAATAACAGAACCACAGTTTAATATTCACTGAGGCTACATATGAGAATCTTTTACTACACCTGCTTTTTTTCCCCAACCCTCTCTTTCCTTTCTGGTAAAAACTGCCCTAGTGTCTTGACTATTTCATTAACTCCTAACTGGTCTTCCATTGTTTAGTCATTCCTTTCTCAACACATCCTTCATCTTGCTGCCTGAGCTATTTTTATAAAAATGGATCTGATCTCTAACCATGCTTCTCCCTTACTCAAATTGTTTTTTTTGTTTGCTATTTAATAAAGTCTAAAATTCTCAGCACTACATTCAAAGCTCTTAACCTACCTTCCCAGTTTTGTTTCCATTCGTTCTATCCCTCTTACCTCCTTTTCCTCTTTTGCTCTGTACTACATGTTATATATTCATGTCTCCATGCCACTCTGGGCATGCTTTCCCTCTACTTACGTCATTCATTCCTTTCTATCATAAACCACCTGAATGTCATATTTACTGACGTCTTTCTTAATTCCTTTAATCAACACGTACCATTCACTTTGCTGGGCTCTCAGCAATTTGACTGTATCTCTACTATTACACTCTTTGAAATCTTATACTGTACCTAGTGTTTACGTCTGTATCCCTCACTAAATCAAGAGCTTCTTGCAGGTGAAGATCCTAAGTATTAACCTCTCAGACGATCAAGATTCCGTACAGAGTAATTTCTTAAATTCATAATCTTCACATCTTTAGTCATTTAGGATAGTTGTATCAAAAAACATCTGGAAACTTTTTCCAAAATACATATACTCCACTGATATACCCTGGCGGAGGGGATGAGGAAAGGTCAACCCAGCACATTTAGCTCCGTTGGTGATTCTGATGTACTCTGGATCGGAGATTGCAGTGGATGGGTTCACAGCAAAGATCCAAAGCACAGATATCCATTTAAGTATGCGAATGTACTCCTGAAACAGTGTTGTAAGGGAACTGGGGGGAAGGGATATATAAAAAACGAACTTGAGAGCTAGCCAGAGTACTTTTCTCTGACGGTAAAGAATGTATGCTTTGGTTCTTCAAGGCTAGATCAGAAATGCACCATCTGTTAGTGTTGCCTTACAGCTGCCAAACCGTTTGTTCCCCGGCGCTCTTCCCAGAATTTCATGAGGGAGTGCCTCAGCAAACTGCGGCCCGATGGAGAGATATTGGAAAAGCTCCTTTGAGGGGAAGTCTCAGCAAACTGAGACCCGATAGAATTATATCGGTCCCTCCCCTTCAATGGATTTCTTGGAGATGTGCGTGTGTGTGTGTGTGTGTGTGTGTGTGAAGGCAAAGTTCAAGCTGGAACACAATGGGAACTTTCGGGAAAGACAGCCAGCAGGCTACTAACACACTGATCTTGAGATTAACAATCTTTTACCTCTTTAGAAGTTTACCAATAAAAATTACGCGTTGGCCCGTTTCGGGGTTCAGTCTGAGGCTGTTCCCCTTGGCCCTGCAGTTTCCATTCTATTCATGGCGTCTGTCTTTTCTTAACCCTGCACCACCCTTGTCCCTCCCCACAACCCTCGTTGTGCTGGACACCGCATGTTAGAATGGCTATTATCAACAAGATAAGTAATAACAAGTGTTGGAGAGGTTGTGGAGAAAAAGGAACCCTCATACACTGCTGGAGGGAATGTAAATTGGTACAGCCGCTATGGAAAACAGTATGGAGGTGCCTCAAAAAATTAAGAATAGAGTTACCATATGACTCATATGATCCTTTCATGGGTATCTACATGAAATTTTTGAAAACATTTGTTCGTAAAGATATACGTTCCCCTATGTTCATTGCAGCATTATTCACAGTGACCAAGACAAGGAAACAGTCGAAATGTCCTTCGATAGATGATTGGATAAAGAAGGTGTGGTATGTAAATACAATGGAATTCCACTCAGCCATTAAGAAAAGATGAAATACTGCCATTTGCAACAACATGGAACTTGAGAATATCATGCTAAGCAAAATAAGTCAGATGGAAAAAGTCAAAAACCATTATGATTTCACTCATATGTAGGATATAAAACTGGAAACAACAAACAAACAAAAACTCACAGACAACATATGATGGTTATCAGAGGGAAAGGCAGGTGGGGGGAGGTAGAAAAGGGTAAAGGGGGTCACATATATGGTAACAGAAGATTTGACTTTGGGTGGTGAGCATACAATGCAATAAATACATGATGTATTATAGAACTGTACACTTGAAAGTTATATAACTTTATTAACCAATGTCACCCCAATAAATTTAATAACTTTTTAAAAATGGAATTAGAGGCCTTGAAAATAACACATGATTAATAAATACATGATGATTTGCTGTTTTTACTATTTTTAAAAAAGATGCATCACATGTAAGTGAAGAGATATTCCACTTGCAAATGACATTGATTGGAAGGCAGTTTTCATGACAGCAAGGTTACAAAAGTAGCCTTTAATAACTTATCCACATACAAAAAAATGCAGTAGTTTCTTTTTTGGTTGAAGGATTAGCTACCTCATATACTTAAGCACTCCCCTTCATAAGTCTCTTTTCCTCACTTTCTGGAAAACAGAGGGTGGGATAAAGTACACTTTCACTCCGATATTACTAACCACGCCTTTCCTCCCATAAAAAGAAATCTATTCTTAGCGTTCCGTTCAACGTGTGACATTATTTTTTAACTCTCTAGATTTATCAGATTCAGAGAGTTAGAACCCACACTTAAAAGGAATACCTCCATCTCCTCCTTAGTAAAGGCCAAACCACGATGCCCGCAGGTTTCAAAAACATTACTAGCAAGTCTCCTACAGCGGATTTTAATTTGAAGCAAACTTGATTTTCCTTTTTTTACAGAAACGATTCTAACCCCAACACTGCGCAAAAACTGACCTCATTTCTTGCCACAAAGCAAGCCTGTTACATATTTTCGTTTACCGATGAAAAGCTCTTAGAAACAGTGCACTCGAGGGGAAAATACTCTATGGATATTACTTACAAGCAGGGAAATACACTGTTGGAGCCAAAAGAAAAAAGTTAAAACCTACACCCCACGTCTACTGTCTAAACGGCAGGCAGGTACCCCAGCTCTTCGTCCCACGTGCACACGACTCCCCAGGACAATCTCACACCCCGTCCCCACACAACCGGCCTAACCGTGCCACGCAGACACACCCTCTCACCCCTCACGAACCAACCCCGACTCCAGGAGAGGTGGAGAGAAAACTAGGGTAGAATAAAAGCAGGAAGGAGGACGCCAAAAAGTGGGGAGCGAGGGAAGGAGCACCACGGCCCTCGGGTGGGGCTACGGGCACCTTCAGCCGGAAAGGCACCAGCCACAGACCTTTCTGAATAACACGCAACTGCAGTGCACCATGCCCGCGATCCGCCGGAACTCACTCCTGCGGAAAGGGAACAAACTGAAGTTCCGCGCGGCCTTTTTGCGTCACCGCGGGCCGCCGACGTTCAGTTCCGCCTTCACGTCCCCTCAGGAACCGGCGCATGCGTCGTAGGTGCGCTCGCTGGGGGACTGGCGCATGCGCCCTGCAGTGCACCCCGCAATAAGAAGGAATGTGCTCTGTTTAGGGGAAAGCAGCTTAAAACTGGGGGAATGTCGAGAGGCACTGTGGCAAGGGACAGTTAGGTGTAGAGGGTGTGCCGCAGGAATTAACATTATGAATGGGAACATTTTGAACTAAGCTACCATGGAGGAATTTTTGTGCCAATTGAGGAAACCATAAGGGGCCTCCGTCTCTTCTCCCTGGAAAACGGTGGGGGAGAAAAACAACTCCCACAAACAAAACTGAATGCATGAAAGCCCCGGAAATTCAGCAGGAAAAGAAGAGTTAGAGAAAGCTGTTAGTTCATTGACGAGCTGAGTGACCTCTAGGAAAAGCTTCCAGGAGACAGGGAATGGAAAACTTGTGACAAATGTCAGGATCTGAGATCTGTAAGAATTACATTGTGTTCAGTGGGGAAGGAAACTGGCAACTGTTTGTCAGACAGTAGTTTTTTTGGAGTCGGGTAGCTAAGGGTCTTGATCTACCTTCCCTCGACCTGGGCAGGATCAGCCTAGAGTGACCCGCCCCACACACCTCCTCTCCCCAGCCTTGAAAGTGCACAGCCCTATTAGGTGGCCCTGCACTACACAGCCAGTCTTTCTGTCTTTCTTAACCACCAAGATTGTTAATATCTAGAATCCTTTGCACATTTTTATCCCTCGCGTGCAACAGTGATTATTTGGAAATGCACCACGTGGAAACTATCCCTCTCTGTCTTGATTCCTTTGCTGCTACTGAACCTTCCTCTTCCCCACCAGTCAAAGCTGTAATTGAAATTTAACCTGTAATGATTAATTAATCAGGACATAAAGTTGTTACTATGTAGATGTTTAATCTTGATAACATTGGCTGCCATTTGGATGATTATTTTTACTAGGTCTTCTTCTTATGTCAGAATTGTGTTAAGCCCAATCTATTTATTTTCTAAGATTTCTTACTAGTGAATATAAGCCCAAATTGTTTTCTTTCCTATAATATATACATGGGGAGATGATAACAGTAAAGAAAACATAAATGAGAAGTTGATATAAAAACATCTCAGAACACCGAGGAATACTATGTAGTATAAACAAAGGAGAAAGCATGATATTTTTCTTGAACAAAATATGGTCAGAGCCTGAAGTGTTGATTACAGCTCTGGCTACCAGGTAGCAAAAGAAACATGAAACTGGAAATTGATCCCTTTAAAATGTATGGCTAAAATGAACATGAGGTGAAATGACCCAAGGTATTATCCAGACCTGGTGCACACGTCATTATTGGAAGAAAATACTACTACTTCTGCCATTGAGAGGACAGAATGCCTTCCCCATGGTTGCTCAGAAGATTAAAGTATAGGCCAACCATTAAACTCATGGCACTAAAGAAATTTGCATAGAAATGATAGTCCCCAATGAGCCAGCCATTGGCATAACTCAGAATTTGATTTCAAAAAAGTTTAGTATAAACTAGAGTTATTCTAATTAAAAACATTTTTAAACAAGCATTTTATTTTGTAATAAATTTAAATTTACAGGCCTAAACCAGATGGGAAAGAAGGTGGTTAAATGTGTAAATAAATAAGCCTGTAGACGTGAGTGTTAAAATTTCTTTTTATGAGATAAGAACTGTACTCGAATTCTCAAGAAGTTTCTTATACAACAAATAAATGAAAGTACATCACTACCTTTAGAACCATAAACATATTTCTACTGTTTTATATTATTCATCCCACTTCTCTTTACTAAATAGTTTACCTCGGCATTTGCTGAGATTAACTTTCTGGTATTCTTCAGCATCTCTAATTTTTGTTATGAATAGTATAGATTAGCAAGCAGTAATCATTACAGAGGATTTACTAGTACTTATTAACAAAATGCTTCCTCTCTGCATTTCTTCTTCCAAAGCCACCCAAAGACACAATATTGAAAGAGTAGTTTGTTTTTAGTGTTTGTAACCTCCCTTTTCTGCATACCCCCTCTTCCTTGTAATCACTTCTTGCTACAGGTACTAGTAAGTACCTTTCTGCCTTCCTCTCACAGGGTCTATCAAAAATGGATCTCAGGCATCAATTTGATATCTGCATTTTAAAAGCTGACGTGATTTTGTCAGTGTGTTAATTCTCTCATAGCATTTACTTTCAGTTTTTATCTCTGATTGTGGAATGAAAAAAGGAGCTAGCTTCCAGTAAAAGAATATCAAGCATTAGTGTGGGAGATCCTTCAGTGCAGGAACTATGTGGAAACAGAGGTAGCTTCTTGTTATCCTTAATATAACAGGACACCACAGCTTACATTGCTTCTATAAGATTCATTCTAACCTTAATTATTTTATTGATTATATAACCTAAATGCTATCAGGCTTCACCAGTTTTCATATACAAAGAAAAGACTATGACCCAAAGCTCTTGTTCACGTAATCCTTTATCCACAATGATCTTCAGAGGTGTTTTCTTCCCCTTAAACAACAGATTTGATCATATCACTGTATTCAAGATCCCCTTATAGTCTCAGCATGACTGCTGTAGTTCCAGCCATTATATCCATATTCCAGTTAGGGACATCTTTGAAGTTGCTTTCTTCGTAATTCTATTCTTATATCTTCTTGTCACCTCAATATTGAAAAGATAACTTTTTAAAAAAAATGCTGGATATATTTCTATCTCCAACTATTTAGCTATCTACATATTATCCTGTTTTATATTTCCTAACAGGCTCCAACTGGATCAGGCCTTAGACTTTGTATATACTCTCTGAATATTTGTTAGTTAATTAATTTTTTGTTGTTTGTTTCTTCTTTTTTTTAAATTTATTTATTGGGGTGACAATTGTTAATGAAATTACATAATTTCAGGTGTACAATTCTGTATTAGTTAATTAATTTATTCTTAAGAAAGATAATAGCTAGATTGCTAACTCTTATGAGATATGAATCACCTGAAATGCATAGAGTTATTCTCACTCATTAGCCTTGTAATCCCCAAAAGTAATACCAAATATTCTTTTAGTTTCATGCTATTTAAAATATTGTACTCAGAGAACCATTATAAATGGGGGTCTTACACTTTACAATTAAATTAAAGTTCTAGATAAAGGTAAGTGGATTGAATAAATGAGAGCTACATACCAGCTAAGCTATTCATCTCTCTACATTAAAATATAGCATTTTCAAAGTGATGGCCTCAGGCCATGTAATTGTTGTCCTGAAATAAGACCTATGTGAAGAAAAAAAAAAGTGAATTTATCTTACTGCTTTTCTTCCTAAGGATTTATGCTTTGTTCATTCATTCAATAACAATTACTGGGTTCATAATTTGTCTCACACACTTAGCTACACGCTAGAACACTGCCATCATTTTTAGAGTTACTAAGCAAGAATAATTAAGCAGAATAGTTGTATTAATGCAGGAAAGAAGCAAATTTTAATATTTCTCCTATCCACTTACTAACCAGGACCAACCCTGCTTAGCTTCTGAGATTAGGCACATGCATGATATGTCTGTAGATGGATTTTAATATTTCTGATACCTGAATTTGTAGTGAGTGGAGAAAACTTATTCTTATAAAACATGATTTTACTTTGTTCTTAATGTATTCTATTTTCAATTGGAAGGATATCATGAAAGGTTACTTTCTTAGAAATATTTATAGAATTCCTAAGAATTAGCTGAATCATGTTTTTAAGACCCTCATTTGTCAATCACTTGTGGAAGAGGAATAAAAATATTTTAAGGGGCTATTGCTATACTATGAGTCATTGACTGCTCTCTTTTTCTATACTTCTTTTAATCATCTGCAAGTTTAAGAATGGCAGTGGAATTATCAGAAAGGCCTTTGATAATGTTGCTTCCTGCTTGTGCAAAACAAGAGTGTATATACAGCAAAAAAGTCGGCAATGTATTCAGGATCTCATTTACCTGACCCATTTCCTTTGTTGCTTGTTACTGATACTTCATAAAGCAGTAACCATTTCCAGTAAAATAGAATTCTTAGATAATTTCAATAATAATTCAAAATAAAGAAATGAATGTTTATATTAGCATATTCATGTATATGTTAAGTCTTTATTACTCCCACATCATAAGTTAATCAGCTGGAACATTCTCTAGAAAGAGATATCAGCAGACTACAGTCATTATGCCTCCCCACTGCAGGGGTAGACAGTATGCTCTTTGAGCAGAGTTCTTGGAGGCCCCTCTACATCCAAATGAGTGTGAGGAAAGGGATCAGGCATCCCCTATCTCCTGCCCATTGGAGATGGAGGACCCGAGAGGTCTAAGAATTTTGAGATCATTTCCTCTAAAAATCTGAATTTGGGCTGGCATCTTACTTTAGTATGAAGCATCTATTTCATCTTGATGACAAACAGCTATAACTTGTCATTCAATATCCTGAGATATTCCCTTTTGGGAAATATGAAATTTGGGACTGAAACTGAAGTTGACTAAAATATAAACACATTATTTTCTTTTGTTTGTTTGTTTGTTTCTCTGCATGATCGCCAACTCTTGTCATGTCTCTTCTTAGTTAATTAATAATTTAGTTATGGGCAGTTGACGAAGGTGTTAATATGAATTTTTTTCTCTTTACAACTTTTCTATTATAATAACTGATATTTATTTGGGGATGATATTTCCCACCTCTTTTATCCTTTATTTCTCCTTCTGAAATATAAAGGAAATAATAATACTTCAAGTAAACCTCTATGGGAGGTGGGACTCGTATGCCATTAATTTCAAATTTGGACTTCTCTTTACCTACTGTGTAAGTTGTCTCTCTAATAGTTAGGAATGATCACATCTCTTCATTAAGTAAATCATCTCTCACACTAAACTTCATCTTAGAAAAAATTCTTATTATTAGACTCTTGCCGTATAAGATTTCTCATAGAAAATTCTCTTATGAATGAAAGATAGTTTCTTTCTATCACAGAAAATTTGTATCTTATTAGCTGATGAACACTGCTTTTCTTAAAAGAAGATGAGATCTATGATGTATGGAAATTACAGTTCACAGAGGAGAAAAGACAATAATTACATCAATTTTGTATTGCTTCCTTCTGAGATACTAAAGTGTTGCAACAAGAAAGCAAGGATTTCTTATCAAACATTACTGAGAGGCTATGTATACAAGGCTGTAGCAGAATTAGGTAGTACACAAAATTGAGTAATCTTGGCCCATTTTTCTTTTATGTGGGAACATAGGAATTACCATTGAGTCAAAGCTACGATCCACTCAGCTCCACATTTTACTAATAACTGGCCCAAGGTTATAAAAAACTGCTATGCTAGTGCTACTCGTAATGTCTGAGAATTTCTGGCAGAATTGTTGGGTGGGTGGAACCAGAAAGTTGAGTTCATTGAATTGTTTTGTCCCATCTCATTCTGTAGGTCTTAAATACATCCAACCTCACTTCATGTCTTTTTTAATAGGGCCACAGTTGGGGTCAAGGATGAGTTACTGCCATCTTTTTCATGGTATGTTTAGTGACAAGCATGACTGTGGCAATGTAGTGCTGTGTCAGTTCAGTTGGAACTATTGTTTCCAGAATTTCCTTACCTTCAGTTGTTTCAATTTAGAGTTGGTCATTAGAGAAATGTGCATGGGATTTGGAAGGGAGAAGCAGCAGTCATTATTCTCAGAAGGTTGATGCAGGGTCCCAGGCACTGCCTGTGTACTTCACATGCATGACTGTATGTGTCAGTGAGTGAGTGAGTGTGTGTGTGTGTGTGTGTGTGTGTGGTGTGTGTGCACGCACATGTGTGCATGCATGTGTTTGCAGTTACTGTCATTCTGGCTCGTCTTGTTCACGTGGAGCAGCACCCAGGCCCACAGTTTCTCTCGCTCCCATGAAATCTCCTCCTCCAGCTTTTACAGTTCTTGGGCCAGTAGCATGTGTAGCAAGATGGTCAAAGAAACCAACTTTTTCTGCAGGTGTCCTGTATCCTTGGGGTCACTTCACATAATGAGCGACCACCATAGGTTCCATTTTGTCTTTGTGGTAGGAAAATGTGTCATTGCTTTGCCTAACTGTCCAGCTTTTCTTCCTGACTCTCTGACTTGCTTACTTACAATGACTTCAGACCCACCACCATACACAGAGGCAACAGTTCACCACAAACTTCTTCACAGATCCCTTTGTGGTCCTTCATTATTGTTGGCTTTTCTCTAATTCTCTAATTCACATTCAGATCTTTATTTCCTTAGCTCCTCTCACAACTGTGTAAGTTCAAATACCTGTAATAAATCCCTTATCCCATACTACTCATAATGTTCTGTTTCTCTGATTCAACCCTATCTGATGTAATGACTGTGTATAGGAAGGATTAAAAGAGTTACCCTTAGTTATACCTCATTTGGAGCACTCAAAAAACCCAACGTAAAAGTAGTTCCTTGGAAATGTCAAAGAAAGAGAAGATGTGTGCTTATCCTGGCAGGAGAGGCCAGGAAGAGTACAACATAGTCTACACCAAAGAATGCCAAAGAATCTTAAACACTGCAAGGAAATTAAAGGGGAATCCAGAAGCCTACCATGTATTACATATACTTATATTCTTAGTGAAGTAACGTTAAAAAAAGACCTCACCCTCAAAATGTGTCCTTTTCTTTGCATATATTTAAAATTCTTTAATAACAATTCTATCTGCACTCTCTTCTCTACTTTCAAATAATCATAATCACCACGCTTTCTGTAACTGTTCCCTTCGAGAAGCTGGTCCATCATTATGGACCCCCAAACATTACTTTGGCATCTCCACCCTTAAGTTCTCCATGGTGTCACTTGGCCCTCCATAATCCCCAGTTAGTCATACTTTATTTTTATTGGCTGTGTTTTTGATGATGTCCAACCCATTTTGGGTCTCCTAAGTGGTATAGATAACCTCCCCCAAAACTAGATATAGGGAGCTGAATGTACTATGTTATTCTGTGATTCTAGATAAAAAATAACAATAAGGTATAGGTTTAAAAACTTATTTCCTCTAATCTCTAAAAGACTAAGCATCAAGTTGCCCTCTATCTCTGTACCCAACAGAGTTTAGAGGAACCCAGTCATCATACACAACAGTTCAAGAAAGCTTCTGTATATCCATTAATTTCAGAATTCACAGGTGGGTCTAGATCCCAGTCACCCCTAACAAAATCCTCCAAGATAAAGCACACTATGCTTATTAGTGTCATAGAGATACGTTTATTAGTTAATTGTGTAATGAAGTCATAATTACTAATTTTTGAACACTCATATTCTCTCTGTTCTCATTGGACATTCACCTACACTTAATAGAAAGGATTCTTTCTTTTTGGCCTCTTCGGGCTATCATTTGGTCTCCAAAATTGGTGAAGTATAAGTGTAAACAAATAAAATAAAACAAATGAAACAAGAAAGGCTAGGTGGAGCTACATAATAAAAAGCTACAAGAGAAAGAAAGAGAGGAGGTAGAGAGAAAAAGGCACATCCAAAGCTGTCAGAGAAGTCAGAGAGCTCAGAGTAGAGAAGAGTTAGAGTTTCTGGGATTAGCTATGGTGCTGGAGAATGCAAAGAGGAATGATGATGGACTGAGAAGGTTTTAAAGATACGCTGTTTATTAAGAAATCCCACTCCCATACCTGATCATGGCATTGTACACCAGAAGCTAAACATTAATGAATGCCAACTATGATTTTATATATATAATGTGATGGTTCAGTGTGAGGTCGGAGGGATAGTGGATGGGGGGAGGGGGGTTCACAGTGTGAGGGATATAAATGATGAACGTCTAAGTATTACCTTGTCTTGTACACCTGAAACTAATAAATAAAAAAAAAAAGAAAAAGAAATCCCACTCCCTTCTCCCTTGGCATTTCCTGTCAGAGAGAAGATCTACAATACTATAAATTACTTTTTGGTCACTGAATGTGTACCTAGTCTGGGTCACGTGGAGTACCAGATGACCTAATTCAACCTGAATAAAGGTTGTGTTCACATATGTTAGTTTTCCTTTTGACTTTGCAGAACAGTTCCTTATGCTTGGCATATTTTTCTGTTGCTGGACCTTGTTGTTTGGTATTTTGCATTCTTCTTCATTCTCTCTGTGGTTCCTGGTGTACAGTCTTCTCTTACTCCTACAGCATGGACTGACACAGAGGGTGTACAGCGAGAGCTGTATCTCTCAGAGTACAGAGCTTCACTCACCAGAATCCTGATTGGTGCATTCTGTTTTCAGCCCTTACAGTCCTAAAGACATTTAGCAGCAACGTATGGCTCTAAAAGATTATTTTATTCCTATACAATATTTGTATTTTCTTAGACATTTCCTCAGATAATCCCATCAACTTTTCATTAGCTCTCTCCCTTTTAATTCAAATAATTATGTTTGAACTACTTTTCATAAATGGGCCATTTACTACCCTAAATTTGTACCCCATCATGCTGAAAATCCAGATCTCCAGTCTTCGTTAAATATGGGTATAAATATTTGCTTGATTTGTATTGAATTTAGCATTGAGTTGAATTTTCCAGTAGAAAGGACATTTCATGATTGTGGTAAATTTGGAGATGGGGCACCAAAATCCTCCTTCCAGGAAGGACTTGTTGGCTCACCTGTTAGGAATGGTGTCAACAAACAGCCTTTAGCTGTAGGCCCTTCAAAGATTGTCTCAAATGCAAGATGTAATTTTGCCCAAGGTCACTCCCTTCCACGGTTGATCTTCCAATAACTAACAGAGGAGAGGATGTAGGGACTTACCAGTCTGACCCAATATGGCAAACTCTGATGGACCACTTCAGCTTTAGCATTCCCAGTGAGGTTCGCTGAGTATTTCATTGGAGATGAATCATAGCTCAGCTTCTCTCTCTGTCCAACCCTGCTTCTTCCCCTCCATTCTGCAGGTATCGATCCCAAGACACTCCCTAATAAACATTTTGCCCTCAAAATGCAATCACAGAACCTGCTTCCTGGAGGAGCCAGCACATGACAATGAATCTTTAAAACTCAAAAAACATTCTACTAGTTGAAAAGAAAAGTAAGGCCTAAAGTTTTCTCCAAAATCTAGAAATTATTGCTAACTTCTGAGTACAACTAGAGTTTAAAAGATTATTAATGCAGATCTTTGTTTTCAAAACATCTACTTACTTCAACATTATACTGAATATTTTTCTTATACATAACATTTTTTTCTTTAAAAATTAAGCATTATAATCCGTTCACTGTTTATAGATTTTATGGTATAGGACACAAATTTACAAGAAAGTTAATTGCAAATATTTCAGATATTTGCTTTTATGTTAGTAATAGTTTCATCATAACTTATAATAACTTAAATTTTCTAGTGATTTGGATGGAGCATTAAATGCATAATCTATGAGAAAAGCACAGATAAAATTTTTAAATGCTTTAATGTGAACGAAATATTTCGAGGATTTATTTTATTTTTAAATCACTCTTTTTCTTATTGCAAAACAATACAGGTTCAAAATATTACAAACAAAATAAAAACACCCTAAATTCTATCTTCCAGTAAAGTAATTGTTTGTTTTTGTATATATTATTTTAGCTTTTGAAATAAATTCATATTAGATTGTCTGTTTGAGTATGTGTATGCTAATTTCAAACAGTTTTTAGATACTCAGTAAAATATATCTTTTAGGAACTTCTATTTTCAGCTGTTTTCTAGCAATGTCCTTAAAAAGTTATAACATAACATTTCTTTTACAATATTTCATAATATAGAATTTTAATTAACACTGATAGGTGTCACTCTACTTAATTCAAACTAGTGACATTTATTATGGTTAAGGAAATTGCCCAATAACTTCTATCTTACTGCGACAACTCAACTCTCATGGTGGCAAATTCCAATTCCAATAAATTCCTCATTAACAAGAAAACACCTTCTTATATTCAATTTTCATAACCCACAAAATGAGAGCCATAAAGGAGCTCTGGCATGAGTTGCTCTTGTCAGACAAGGATAAATTCTAAATGAAAGACAAAGAACAAATACCTGAAGGCCTGGGAGAACAACCAAAAGTAAGCAGATTCTGGGGGACAGCTAAGCCAAGGCTAAAAGAATTAATCTGATATTTGAGCTGCTGACCAAAAAACACTCCAGCGAAGTTAATTGCATGCTAAACTGAAACAACCAACTAAAGAAAAAAAACCTCACATCGTTTGGGAGAGTATTACAGGATCCACGATCTTTGTAAAATAAATTTACAATGTCAAGGATACAACCTAAAATTACTTAATAAACCAAGATACATGAAAATATCATTCATTTTTGAGAAAAAAGACAAATAGAAATTAACCTGGAGATGAGTCAGATGTTGGAATTATCAGACAAAGATTTAAAGCAATTAGTATAACCAAAAGAAAATATGTATATCGTAAATGAAATACAGGAAAACTAGCAGAGAAATAGAAACTATAAAAAAGAAACTAATGGAAATTCCAGACAAAACCACATCAACTCAGAATTCTACATTCAGTGAAAATCATCTTCCAAGAATGAAGGTGAAATAAAATACATTTGCAGATAAAGCAAAAAAAAAAAATGTTGACAGGGGATGTGCACTATAAGAAATACGAAATAAGTTCTTCAGACTGAGGAATATTTATAATGTATAATATACATTGTACTATGCGTTTATAATGTGTGTAGATATAATGCATTTGATAGCTACAGCAAAAAGGATGGGAAAGTGAGTAAATGGATTCATACGTTGCAAGATTTCTACATTTTACATGAATTGAGTCAATATTAACCCTAAACAGCCTACGAAAAGTTAAGGACATCTATTGTGATCCTTAAAGAAACCACTAAAAAAAAATAATGAAAGAGTTAGTATAATGAAGATCCTGGAATACATGATGTTTATACACTTTCTATGTTTTGGCTAACTAAAGATAAATATAAACGAAACCTAAGATAAACTTTTATTTCTTGTTTTTTTTAAAAAGTGACAACAAAATATTTTGTACTAATGGTCCTTTTTGGCATGAGTAAGTGTCGTGCGGTGGATCCTGCTCGCTGCGCCATTTGTCGTGCAGGGTGTCCGGTGGGGTCTCTGCTCCCGCTCCCCACATAAGAACGCAGGACATGGTGAGGCCAAAAAGGAACACCCACGGAGCCATAGGTAGGGAAGTCATACCACTATGGTCTCACTGGAGGCTGGGTTTACACGACGTGCGACCTGCTGTCCTCTTTGCTGCCAACCGACCAACTGTCCTCGACTCTCCTTACTCTCCTTCAGTCTCCTCCTTCACTCTCCTCGGCTCCCCTCCATAGCCAAGGCAGTTATATCAGTGACCAATGGCTTAATGTCTACAGCTGATGGCCAACCAGCCACAGCTGACGGCCATCCACTATCTGAGCCAGCACCTCTCCACATGAGGCCAAGAGCCTGGAAACTGCTTTCTGGGGCTCTGTCCCCACAGTAAGGATTAATAATTTTTTTCACCTTCTTTCGTGAAGTTTTTCTTTTTCTCCTGTTTCAGAGACAGTATTTTGTTCATTTTGTGTTCCTGAAAAAAAAAAAAAAGAAAATGCCTTCTTTCCCTTCAATTATTCAGCAGTCAAGGAGTGGTTGTTTTCTCTGCAGGGTACTTATTTATTTTGACTTCATTTCCTGCTCTGTTTCTCCCCAAGGTCATTGAATCACACTTTGATAAATAGATTGTTATTAAGGTTTACTAGAGGCAGTTGCAATGGTGGATGCTTTAAATTAATGTCTTTCATTATAACGAGTCAGAAAGTCACTGAATTGAAAAAGTATTCTTTTTGTAGATATTCAGCATTAGTCAGTCAACATGGTCCTGCTGTGTGTGAAATGCTCTTCTGAATCCTGCGGGGTGTGATGACGGCAGTATTTCCTTGAGAAATATGCTGTATAAAGGAAAAATGGCATAAACAAAAGTATGACAGAACTGCAACTAAGTGATTGGAAGGTAGGAAGCATGTGGGCAAATGAATAGGGCAATGATCTGACTAAACCAGGAAATCTTCACAGCAAACACTGGAGTTCTGAGAGCCTGTGGAAAGCTGACAAAAGTTCCCAAGTGGAGGGAATATCATGGATATGAAGGAGAAATCAGCTAAAACTATTTATTTAGTGTCCATTTTATAATATGGCAGTCACTAGAAAAACATGACATAAAGATAGTATTTTTGTAAACTAATAGGGAAGATCACATGTTCTCATGGAAAAAACGACATGTGCAGTAGTACATGCCAAGTACAAATACAAAAAGGTGCCAAGTAATGTAGTGAAAATGAACTCCTAATTACAGAAGTAAGGCTTCATTAAGTGGAAGGGTCTTTGAAATGAGGTCAGGACCTAAAGTGACAGAGAGAAAGGGAGAATGTTTATGATATAACTCAGAGATGAGGTCTGGTTCTTGTTTTTTTCCATCTGACTTATTTCACTTAGCCTGATAGTCTCAAGATCCATCCATGTTGTCACAAATGGCAATATTTCATCATTTTTTATGGCTGAGTAGTATTCCACTGTATATGAATGGAAGATGTGCCATATCTTCTTTATCCAGTCAAGGACACTTAGATTGTTTCCATGTCTTAGCTATTGTGAATAATGCTGCAATGAACATAGAGGTGCATATATCTTTATGAATAAGTGTTTTCAAATTTTGTGGCTAGATACCCAGAAAAGGGATTGCTGGGTCACGTGATAGCTCTATTCTTCATTTTTTGAGGAACCTCCATACTGTTTTCCATAGTGGTTGTACCAATTTAAATTCTCACCGCTAGTGTACAAGGGTTCCCTTCACATCTTCTTGAACGCTTCTTATTTCTTGTCTTATTGATGGTAGCCATTCTAACAGGTATGAGGTAGTATCTCATTGTAGCAAAAAAGTGCAGCGGTGAAACTCAAAAGCACAGAACACATTTATAAATAAATCACTATAATAAATTCATGTTGAAGTTTTGACCTAACAGTTGGTCTAGTTAACCAACCCATCTAATTTACCATTATATCCAAAACAAATCCTATCCTAACTAAGCAAATATGTTTTCCAAATCATGCATTATTTTTATTAAAATCATCTTAAAGAATCAATCAACAAATCAAAAACACCACCAACTGAATGAGAGAAGATATTTGCAAACGATACCTCCAATAAAGGTATAATATCCAAAATATGTCAAGAACTCAGACAACTGACCACGATTTGAAAGTTTTTCTCTGGATAGAACAGCAAGGTGTGGAGGCTGGGTGGGTAGAGGGAGCAGATAGTTTGGTTATGTAGACAGACTATTGCTGTGATGGATCTTCTCAAGGAGAGAGAGGAAGAATCAAGAAGGGATAGAGAGAGTAAGTCCCTGAGCCACCGTCATTTCAAGCTCCCCTTTCCCCCCAGGCGGACAGGAGAGGCGGGCGCAGTGGCAGAGGCCGGGGTGCGGGACGTGATTGCCTGCGGGTCTCGGGAGGGGTGAGGGCGGGGACTCGGGAGCGCGGCCACCCACTCTCTGCCCCCTCACCTTGTCACAAGAAAAGGAGCGCGGTGCGGGCTTCGGGGCTGAGCCAGAGCCCCCGCGGCCGCCGCGGAATCCACAGCGCTGCGCCCGGGAATCGCGCGCCTCCAGCGCAGAGCGCGGAGCAGCAGAGCCCCTCGGGCTGGCGGAGCTCAGGTGCGCTCGCAGCGGTGGCTGAGCGCTGCTTCCCGCCGTTCGCCTGCCCCTCGGGAGTTCGGTTGGGCTGGGAGGACCGGTGGTGGTCCGAGCCCTCCTGAGACCTCTCGTCCCTCCCCGACAGGAGCAGCCGGCGGTCCCCGAGAGAGCGCAGCGCGCGCGGGACAAGCTCCAGGACGCGCCACCTGCGAAAGGCACTCCATTCCCACGCGGCTTCCTCTTCTGTATCCAGGTGACGCGACCCGGGAAGAGGGCATTGGTTGGGGAACGTCAGCTCAAAGTTACGGGGAAAACTATTCTCCCGTCCTACCCAGCCCCTCCCTTTTAGATCTCCATAAAGTGGCCGCTGTCAGTTTGGAAAATGTGCGTAATTCTCGACGGTATGAAACGACCTGAATAACCTAAGTTTAAGTTAGTTTTTTTGATTTGTCTATCCTAACTTTTGGGGGAAGGTGGCCGGTGGCAGTCAGTGTACGGGGAAGGAGGTAAGTGAGTCCCGTCTACTGGATCTGTCTGCACCACCCCACTCCCCTACCCAGGTGGTCAAGCCTTAAATAGGAGCTCTGTGGCAATTCAAAGACAGTTTTATTCCTTGTCTTCCACCTCCGTGCTTTAGGCCGATTTACTGAGGGGGCAGGAAAAGGGAAACCTGTGTAAAGAGCCATTAGAAAATCCAAGATTTTGCTGAATGTCATTGGCCTTGCACCATGTCATTCATATTAGCCGATATCACCTTTATTGTCTTCGCGCCTCTTCGTGTTAATCTTCTCCTTCCGGCTCCTGAACAACCTAAGAGAAACCAGGGACCTACTATACGGTAAAGCTTAACAAAATTTTTCAATGACTATAACTGAAAGTATCAGTAACTTGGAAACTTAAAACGGTGCTTGAGCTCCAGCATCACTTGGGTTAATAGACTGGTAACATCTCAAAAAAAAAAAAAACAAAAAACAAAAAAAAAACCCAAACCGAAAAACTTTGTCTCCTGGTTACACATATAATGGGCTGCATTTTGATCCACTTAATTGCAATGTGTTGTGGTAAGAGTCTTGGCTAGGGTGATAGGAGCTCTGAAAACACGCTGAGCCAAATCACTGAGAATTTTTCCAGCCTGTAAAGGGAGAAGGTTGGAGCACATGCTTTTTAAGGTTTCTTCCAGCTCTAAAGGTTTATGATGAAATGAATCTATTGCATGCTCATAAACATGTGTTGGATTTCAGTGGCTGCTGAAGACTTTATTAGAATATTGGCAAACAAGTTGCAATTGTAATATCCTTTCAAAGGAAGGTCTGAGAGTCAGCAACTTAGAGATAAACCAACACAGTAGGCAAAATTGGCTGGATCATAAACAAATTCATATTATTTATAATTTTTTAGGTTTAAACAGATCATTGAGTAATTGAATCATTTTCTTTTTAAGTTAAAAATATATCCCCTCATTTTTTTTTTTTTCTGTATAGAAAAGAATATGGGCTTTGCCAGAAGATGGTTCTGTCTACCACTGGGGTGCATGATGCTGATCAAACTGATTAATGCAGATTTTGAATTTCAAAAGGGAGTGCTTGCCAGCGTCAGCCCAGGGATTACAGAAGACATGGATCTCCAGTGCTGGAACGCTTGCTCTTTGACACTGATAGATCTCAAGGAACTGAAGATAGCACACAATGTGGATGCTTTCTGGAATTTCATGTTGTTCTTGCAAAAATCCCAGTGGCCTAGACATTATAAAGTCTTTGTAAGCATAGCTCAGGATTTCTGGGACATGTATGTAGACTGCTTGCTTTCAAAATCTCATGGAATGGGCAGAAGACAGGTGGTGCTTTCCAAATATAATTTTCCACAGAGGATAACAGGAAGTAATTTAAATGTGTACTCAAGAGAATAGCAGTTTAGTTTTCTTAAAAATTCAGTATTTCGTCCTCTTGATTTTTCAAGTTTATCCAACAAGCTAGCAAACTTGTCATATTTTTTCCTAATATGATTGGCTTTGGTTGTTGTTGTTACTGAGTTCATGTTATTTAGAAACCACGGGAGCTCTGATGTACAAACTCTTAATTCTATGTGATCTTGGAATATAGTACATTTTGGTAAATCATTAAAATTATCTTACTTTTTCCCATGAATAGTTCATAAGAAAGCCATTTAACACTGTAATTATTTATATCATATTTGTTGAAGAAATTTTTAAACATTGGATATGTATTTAGGCTTTTGAAATTAATTTTTTCAATAGGGTTGTTTAATAGGAGGGAATATTAAGAGACATATTAAAATAAATATGAACAATTTCTCCTCTGTAACTTTATAGGACTGGATTTTACAAAATGTGAGTTTTACACTTAAGAGAACATATCTTAAGCAAATCTTAAGCAACATGACACCAACCTTCAAGTTTAACTCTGTTGGCATTTATGAGATCAAATATTTCCTGTAGTATTTATCAAAATTGTTAATTCTTTAATTCTTAATTGACGAAAGTTGTATTTTTGTTGATGTGAATTGCCTTATGACTATTGAATGATCATTCCTGTCTTTTCAGGTAATTTGCTAATAGTTATTTATTTAAAAGGCATCTTTTAAGCATCTTTATTTTAAAGAAAACACCATTTAAAATGCAACATATTTTTTAATACAACAGTCAGTGGTATAAAATTGTCACCAATTTTATAAGGTATCTTATACATAATGCTGACTTGAAAACTGTACCAAAACTAATGCCAGTATTGTTCTAAAAAGTTATATTTAATCTTGATGTAGTGTACTGTGTGGCTTCTGATATGTGCATTTCATCATTGAGCCATCCTATATATTAAAATATTTTTCTATGCATTAGGGACTACATTTCTTATGTTCTCATTTTTATTGTCTTCATTTTTAAAAAGGAGTAACAAACAGAAAGGTAATAAGAAACTTCATTTTAGTAAAGTACAGTTTGATAGAATTTTTGTCTTTAGGTGTTAGCTCAGTTTTTTATATTTCCTTTTTATAGCTCACATCTTATTCTAAAAAAGAATATGAAGCTTTAAATAAATATATCAAACAATAAGGTAAGATGAAGTAGATGAGGAAATTGGGATGATGCGAAATAAAGACAATAAATTAATAATATGCAGTTTTAGTTTACATTAATAGTTTAAAATGCATGTCATAAAAACCTCTATCTTTGATAAGGGGTAGTTGTAAATTTGGTCTGAGTTTTCTGCTTCTCAGGGTGAAGAGGGAGTCATGAGCAGTTTCAAGACTCACAATGCTAGTAAGAAAAACCAAACATGTTTGGGAGAAGCCCATGTTTTCCTAGGACTAACAGCCAATAGATATCGGTCCTTTAGGGTTTCATAATGTCTACCATGATGTACAGCTCTGTTTTCAACTATCCTGACAATGACATATTCCCTTCAATGCAGGCTGATGCCAGCACACCCAAACTCAATCAAATGTAAACAATTTTAAAAACAGAAAAAAAAAATACTGAAAACGTATGCAACTGTCTGATGATTTGACTTGATTCAAGGATAAACTTTGAATTAACGGGGTGGGGGCTTATATTCTTTGAGTATGGACCCCTTTGAAATTCTGATGAAGCTATAGATCCTTTACAAGGTGTTGTATTATATACACATCATTTTGTGTATAATTTCAGGGGAGTCCAAGAACCCGAGGTTAAGAATCTCCAATATTAAAGGATAATAGACTGCATAGCTTTCAGGTATCTTTTACAAACATTACTTCATATAACCGAGTTTTATATAATAATTGGTTGCAGATAAATGAGGTTATACGTCTAATAAATTCCTAGGTTGAAAATATTTTATCTTGCCAATTAATGATGGATCTCTAAGCTCAGAAAATAAACTGGTTGGAGGGCTTATTTTTTCTTATTAAAATGACCAGACAGATACCCAAGACGCCTAATTCATTTCCTGCAGGTTGACCCACAGGGTCATCATTTTTCTCAGAAAACAGCTCTCTTTTATAATCTGTGGGCAAATGATTGAAGCTCAAAAATTCAATGCCATAAAGCCAGACCACATAATTTTATCTAAAAAATTGTCCAACAGTTGTCACCAATCATAGTTGTCATAAAAGTTTTGTTGCATCGATATGAACTTTTTAGTGTTAATATAATGAATTATTAGCTGTCCAAAATAGGTTAATTACAAATGATTCCCTAGTTCTCCTAATTGAATTTACATGCTACATCAGATTATTACAAATTAAAAATAAGGACATTTGCCAAAAATGGCATTCTGGTTTTAAAGCAGTTATTCTGAAGCCTTTTTGATGGTCCTTAGGTATCATGTTCTGTTAAAATTACCCCCTGCCCCCCTTTTTTGGCTCAAATCATGTAATTTGTATATAGAAAAAAATATTTTCCTTTTTTGGGAAGTTTTAAAAGAGTTTATTTGAGCCAAACTGATGATGTGTGAGGAAGCAAGATCTCAAATGCTGCTAAAATATATTTTCATTCATTCATTCATTTATTCAATAAAAATTCATTGAGCTTGGGGATACAATGTTGAATAATTGAGATACAATTTTTGACTCACAGAGCTGTCATTTCAGTAGGACAAAGGTGAAGTAAGAAATATAACTCACTCAAAAACGGTTTTATGATATTAAAACACAAGTTCAAGAAAACAGAAATGTTGGCCAAAATGGGGTTGAGTGGGGAATGTTATGTGTGGAGAGCAGGATGTAAGCTGACAAGGTCCTTGCAGCCTGCGAGTTCATTCCAAGGGACGTCTCACCTCAGTGTCCTCCCCCAGAAAGGACAAGATACCACAATCACAGCCTCAGACATACGAGCTTGCAAATACACATAACAGAAAGTTCTACTAATACTTGCTTAAACAGACAATTGTTCCAGACAGTATAAAAACCGTGTGAAAAATAAAAACTGCGCCACTGCTCTGCCATCCATGGACAGTGGACCTCCTGATCCCAACTTTCCTGTCTCTGTGTTTTTCTTAATCTCCCACCCTTCCCCCTCAGGCCTAGCCCTCCTGTCTGCGCTGGACACGGCAATATGTATGCTCTTTTGCCATGTTCAAAATCATTTGACTAGATCAGTCAAAATATCATTAAAAACAAAACGAAAACCCCACTAATTCTTGACTCAATTATGGAAAAGATTCAATCAGTTTTACAGCTTTAGGTTTATGCTGATCTCATATTGCTTAACTCAAAACCAATTATTTTCCAGAGAGCTTAAGGTTGAGGAAAAACAGGCAGCAAAACATCTAATATTGTTCCCAAAATATTTCTTCGTAAGGCCAAACAATGGACAATAATTGAGTATCTATGTCTAAAGTTCTTCTGCTCTTCCTATAAAATGTCTCTATTTTTATTTTTTTTACTTTCAGCTTTTTTTTAAAGCATAGTCCTTTTCTGTTCCAGGATCCCATCCAGGACACCAAGTTACATTGAGTTGTCATGTCCCCTTAGCTCTAAGATGTTTTTGATGACCTTGATAATTTTGAGTATTGGTCAGGTATATCACAGAATGTCCCTCAATTTTTGTTTCCTGATGTTTATTTTGTGGTTTGGCTGGGGTTATAGGTTTTTTGGATGAAGACTACAGAGGTAAAATACTATTCTCAACACTTTTTATCAAGGGTACACTCTATCAACGTAACTTAGCACTGGTGATGTTTAACCTTGGCTAAGGTAGTGTTTGCCAGGTTTCTCTGCTGGAATACTTCCCCTTCTCTATTCTGTATTCTTTGGAAGTGAGTCATTAAGCACAACCAACACTTAATGGAATGAGGAGTTATGTTCCAACACCTTGAGGAGGGAATACCTACAAAAATTATCTGGAATTTTTTGTATGGGAGATTTGTCTCCCCTCCCTCCTTCTCTTCCTGTTCTTTCATCATTTATTCATATTGTATGGACTTTTGGACACTTATTTACACTTTGGGTTGTAATCCAAGACTACAGTTTATTTTGTTGCTCAAATTGTTCCAGCTTTGGCCATTGGGAGCTTTGTAGGACGCTCCAGATGCATCTTGTGTATTTCTGCCCCATCCCTAGAATCAGCCATTTCTCCAAGGTGATACAAAGTGTTAGCTCCTGTTCCAGAAGGCAGACTGAGAACCAGATGAACCAAAGTTATTCACCTAATTATTCATTGGTTTTCATCCCATATAGGCAATCACTGGCTGACAAGAATTTAACCATGGAATGAGCTCCCTCATGTGGTAAAGATGTCAATACTGAAGAGTGCTGAAGCCACTTGCATCTGTGCTCAGTCAACTCCATCATTTTGATTCTTTTGACTTTCTTTTCATTTAGTTTATTAGCAAGTTTCAGTTTGAGAGCTTGAAATTTTGTCTCAGTTGACTCATGGAAGGAAATATACTGTCCACCTTTCGTCAGGCTGGATACAAGGTCTGACAATTAAATTGCTTTGAAGGGTGCACTAGGCACTGGCATCGATGCCTAGCTTCCCAAGGGGAGTACTTCGAATGTGACTGTAGTGATAATCAGCAATGAGGTATGTAGCACTTTTCCTAGGACTGGTTTGCAAACTTAATTGCCTGACCTTTTAGTCTAGCCACTATATCCCCTAGGGCTCAGGAGTGCTGTGGGAGGGAGCACAGGATGTGAGGAAAGACAGGGAAACCATTAGAGTTAGTGAGTCAGACAAGTGGACCTATTCACTCACTTTCTGCTGCGTGGCTGGAACTGTAATACGCAAATTTAGGTGCCATCTGTCTACCCAAGTGCAAGGGTCTGGATTAAGCAACGTTACTACCCTCCGCCCATCTACATTTCTTCAGCTGTTAGATGGCTGGTTGGTAATAATAACCTGCCCTGTTTTACTTTCCTCTTCCTGATGGACAAGATCTACATGGTAGGAGGAAGGTCCACAGACATCAAAAGAGTGTTTTGATCAAAGTCATTCCTAATCATTCTGGAGCTGTCAAGTTGTATAATATTACATACAAAAACTGATATTCGACCACCTGATATCGATTCTATTTCTACATATGCTTTAACAATGTCATAGCATTTATGCCTCATCATTTTAAAGGAAGTTGATCACTGTTCTGAGGTAAATACATTTGAACATGTCTGGGTTTAGCATTACCTGTATTTTGTTGGCTGAATCTTTCCTTTGAGCTCAGGAAAAGTCTGCCTTTGCAGGGCTCAAGGGAAAAGCTGCCAGGAGCTGAGGCCACCCTCACTTATTCAATATCTAATTTACTGAGGAACTGGTTACAATAATGAATGAAATGTGGTTTTTCACCTTGTCCTCAGGGAGCTTAGAGATTGAGAAAGGAGCGTGTAGCCTAGAAAATGGGGCAATGACTCATTGCTGTTAGCCATTGATCCTTCATCTTGATTCTGTATCTGAGATGTACCTGAAGTGTATCTGGTGCTTTTTGTATGGGCATCTCATCATTCCGTGTTTCTACCCACATCCATTCTAGTCTCTCAGTAATTTCTCTCTACACGGAATCTTTGTGCTCAGGACTTCCTGTGAAGAAGAGGAACAAATTATGCCTTCTCATAGCTCGATCTCATTATGGGTGGTGGTAATCGAGAAAGGGATGCAGGACAGGACAAAGCTCACTAATAAGCTGATGCATGTGATCTACTCCTGCGGATCATACTCCATAAAGAATTGAATGGGCAGCTGGGCCAGGGTGAGAGGCCACTGGCCAAAGGTGAACTGACAACTCATTCTAATAAGAACAACATTAACAACAACAACAGCAGCAATTTCTCCCTCCACTGCAGGTGTTACTATCCTCAGACAAGGATAATGGAAAATTCCTGGCGGAATGTGAGTTGGAGGAGGAGAAGAAGGAAGAAGGAAGTAGAAGGTGGGCCTAATGGGAGGATGGACCCTCTTTTACCTGATAATGAAAGTGGATTCTATGCATGTCTTCCCAACTCTGCATTCAGTAGGATCATGCTGGGAGCTTGGAATTGGTCATAGTGGAGGGCAAAGTGTCAAACACTACAAATCAGGGCTTTTTCCTCTTGAAGAGCTAGTTGTTATACATTTAGCAGTACATGGCTGAGTGTGCCCTACGGGCCTAGAATCTAGACAAATTCCGGTATATTTTTCTGTCTAAGAACACAATTTCTTTTCTCTCCCAGCTCTGGACATGAACTCAACTTTTGGTTTCCCGGGTGGAGGAGAAGATTGATGAGGACGGAGACAGGCTATGGAAACCTCATCAGGGCATACAGGGAACAGACACTACTCCACATCCAGCATTAAGGCATCGACCTCCTATTCTTTGGCCAGATACCTCCACTACGAAAGAAGGGAAAACACTTCCCCACTCTCCCTTTCCTTTCCCCATTAAAGAAGAGAAGTAGCATAGTTTGCTTTGCATATTTATATATTAAAATAAAACCATCTGTATTTTTAATTTTTCATTGTTTAATTCATGACTAACATTTGCTTTCTATCACAGAGATAACTTATTTTGCATTGACCAATGTATTTGTTGCTAATGTTTTTGCTGACCAGTATTTACATAGACTCATGATAACTGTCCATCCATATGCCGTGGATGGTGCTGGCCTGCTTCTGGTTCCACAAGTAGGCAGTACTCAGCTCTGGCCAACGTCATGGTGAATGGCTCAGGAATGGGCCTGCAGCGAGTCAGGGATCCCAAGACGCAGAGGCAGTTACAGGACTGCTTAGAGACAGGCTCGCACTCCTTTCTACTGGATATCGCCCAGAATTTGATCCAGTAGCTGCTAGGGAAGAAGATCCTACTCACAGAGTTTCAGTCCCTAGATCCAACAATGTTGGTAGTCTTAATTATTCCCAGATTGATAGCTACAGAGACTATAAGTTTTTTTAGGGGGAGGGGTTAAATCAGTTGGAGTAGTTCCTATGCAATCAAAATGGTCTTAACAGATACAATATGTTTTATAATTTCAGTTGAGAGAATTAGTAATCTTTTCAAAGAAATATATGCTTTCCTGATGCTACATGTTGATATTTTCAATAAATTATATGTGGTTGCTTTTATTTTTATAGTATTTTATTCTAAAATATTTGCTTTATCTTTGTATATAATAATTTATTTAACTAAAAAAAAACTATAAGCAGAATTTATCTCAAAAAGTCTCTAGAGCATTTTATTTAGGAACACTCTTCTTTGGCTCATCTGCAGTTTTTACTGCTTTCACCCTTTGTAAGGCTCCTCCTCGAATAGGCAGTTTTTTAAGGGCAATGTCTGTCTCAGCCAGAGGTCCTCCTGTTAAACGGGCAGGAGTGCTTTCCAGTGTTACTACCTGACCAGAGGGCACCTAAAAAAACAAAAGGCAAATATCTAAGAGTCCACTTACAACAATTTTCAATAAGAGAAAAACCCATTCATCTTGCCGCTTCCTTTGGAAAAGTCACAAAATGTACATATAAGTAACTAGGAGGCAGCATGGCATAATGGAAGCCTAAGGGCTTTGGAGCCAGGCAAATGGGTTTGGATTCTCCTTCTACTGCTTCTCAGCTTCGCAGTCAGGGCCAAATTACGTCTAGAAGAGGACACCAGGACACGGGAATGTGGCATAGATCTATCTGCCAGCCAAAGGAGGCACTGCACATCTTCTGCCAAAGAGATGTAGAAATATATTCTGACCAGTGTTTGTGGCGGTTTCTTGGGCATCCTGGAAGGCTGGGTCTAGACCAAACCAGCACTGGGTGACGGTGGAGGCACCTTGGAGATCAATATACCTTAACTATGTGAAATTTGGACAGCGAAAATAAAAAATATGAAACAAAACCCCATGGAAAGAACATTTTGAGGGCTAAATTCAGTATCTGCTAAGAAAAGCTATGAAGAAAAAATACCTTACCGTTGTGTTTAGGCCTTTAATAGTTGTCTGGTGAAATATTGCATTTGGTGGTCGCCCATTGTATCTAGAGGATTCTATAGCTTTGTCCTGAAGTCTTTTTGCTTTCTGAAGATTTTTAAATTAGAAAATAATATTTCTATTAAAGCATTAACTGTGGTACTTACAATGAAGCATTCAAGTTACATTTAATTGTGTTTAGCTTATTATTTGACTATTTATTAGCACTGGATTCTTCATTTACTCATTTAGGCTACGAATATAGTTATTATTAGCAAGTTATATCTTTTGTATATTGCAGAAGATACCAGTCACGTGAAAACATCACGGAGATTTCTAGAGGTAATGGTCATAGATGAATAAAGCAGGAATAAAGCAGGTCCTAAGGAAATCAGGTTCAATTTTTAATACTTAATTGAATAAGCTACTGAATTTACATCAGGTGATGATGCATGTTTTCAAAATATTTTGCATACATTAAATACTAATTCAGTGCACTTAAATGTTTCAAGCACTCAGAATAATATAAATTACATAATTTGTTGCAGTTATATTCAAACTCAGTATTTGAGCCACCAGAACAGGTGAAAGTCAAGGTAACCAATGACCTGCACGGAAGGGGATGATTTTCATTCACTGTTCCTTTTAAATACAGGTAGTTATGAGAATATTTTGTAAATAAAGTTGTGAAGAACTTTCCATGAGAAGAGAGAGACATGGTACTTTGAACAAGTGTGTTCTTAGCTTTGGTTTTGCTATCTTAAAATGATTCCACTACTTTCGTGGACTAACATTTAACAATATCCTATTTAGAGGAAGAATTATTAATATAATGTTACATAATAGTGTATTCAAAGTATTAATGGAAAAATTGGAAAAAAGTAATGAGATTTTGGAAATCGTGGCGCTTCTCATATATTCAAAGTGAACAATTAGCATTATAAACTCCTTAGTTTCTAGATTCTAGCTGAAGCAGCTTATCACATTTTCTGAAGGGTTGTTTATCCCAAATTCACATTGAAACTTTAATAAAATGTTTCTTTTGGTGTTCCTGGAGGGGAAACATCTGTGGGAGAGAGAATAATATGTACAATTGTTTTCTCTGTCCTCTCTGCTTCTTATAGAACAGATCAATGAATATGAAGGCTAGCTAGCTCTCATTTCCTTTATACAAACCAGAAAGACCTCCTTTGCTTCCCAATAATAAACCAAGTAAAACTCAGAGTAGCGTCTTCTGTAATTGTGAAAATTCATGGTTTCAATTATCATTCTACAGTGCATATAAAGATCTAATAATATTAGTATTCTACAGAAAGTTCAACAGAAAAAGACGAATGAATGTTTATTTCTGAAGAAGTCTGTCAAAGTTGGCTATTTGTTGTGGATATCTCAATATTTAAAAAAAATCCTACCTTTAAAGTTTTAGCATTTGATGTTCTAGCCAAGAAATTTTCCCATGACTTATTAGCCAATTCTCTTTGCTTGTGGGAGGCTTGGATCTGAAATGAGAAATGTAATTAAGAGTTCTAGTTTCTATGAAAAGATACCAATGGGCATGAAAGCCCCTACTTTGAAGGAAGACCTAGTTTTTGCCAAGGCAAAATTCAAGGCTGACTAGCAGAAGGATTAGAGGAATCATAAAGTTCAACAACTTATGAACTTTATGAACTTTATGAACTTAAGAATACTTAAAAGGCAAAAGTATTAATACAGAAAAAGAAATCCTTCCCTTATTATGTGTCTAAGCTTTGAACTACTTTCCATGAAATGTAATGTAAAACTGTTGTTTATAGAAATATAAAAATACCAATAATCATTCTCAGCAAGACTGATTGTTTTCCATGATTATCACTTGTGAAGACGGATAACAATCCAGAACAAAACATATAAGTGACCCAATAGCAAATTCATGGCAACATAAAGAGATTCCTGCTGCCACTGAAAATAGTTTAAACAAGATCATATTTGTAAAACTACTTCTAATTTATGACTGCAGCAAGGCAAGCATTTTTTACTTTTATTTTTCTTTTGAGAGTGCTGCGTTTTTATGGTATGCTGTCTAGGGAGGTAACTAACAAACTGCGAAAACTATACTCAACAGGGGAGCCACTAAATATACATATATAGTCAGAGGATACTCATGCCTTTGGTTGGTGTAAAATATACTGTTGGATTTAAATCATGAACCTAAGAGTATTATTAAACAGCTGCTAAAAAAACAAGTGGGGTCAGAGCCATACCAAATCAACAATAACCAACAAATTGACAATAGCTAGTCCACACAGCAGACATTCTGCCTCCTAACAGAACTCAGGAGGCAGCTAAACTTCCAACAGGGCTACCCCACCTGAGAGCAAATAAACGCTTTAAATGGCAGCATCCATGCAATAAAAACTCTTAGCAAACAAAAGTTTCAAGCAAGGAGGTGCCTAAATTGGAGCAGAATTCATAGGTGGATACAGACAGAGTTCCACTAGGCTGAAGATATTTCACATTTAAAAATGTGAAAAGAGCAGGCAATAGAACACACTTTGGAAATCACCGGAAAGGGCTTTAAATATTTCACTATAGTCATAAAGGACCAGCAAGCATAAATGGGGAATCTACATTATCTTTGTGTCTGTGGACAAGTGAATTTAAATAGTCACTTAACCTATTTGACCAAAAGCTTCTGACATGTCAGTTTTCCACCTGTGTAAAGCTTTAGGAAAATGGCTTATGTTTTCCTGACAGGTGTTTTCTGAATAGCTAAAGTCAGAGACCAGTTTATCCTAGATTTACAAAACGCTCATAGTACGTGTTTTCGCCCTGAGGTGAGGATGGAGCTTATCGATATGCTCCTGGCTGGCACACCAGTGAGGCCTTATCACAGTTAGGGATGAGGCCGACTTTATTAGCGAGGTTATAGTGATAGTCACAGAGACATGCTGATTGTCAGAATTTGCAAAATGTATACATTTAAATAGCCCACAATGTTTGGAACTCAGTTTGACATTTTGAAAAATGAGAGTGTCTCAATGTTTACCTTTTAAAAGGTAGGCCTGTAGAAGTAAAATTATTATATACTAATAAGTATATTAGTATATAATATAATTAATTAATAATCAATTATAATTAATATAATTAATATAATATAATTATATTATAAAATAAAATTATTATATAATGCCACAAAACAGCGTTGAATGTAGCAATCAAATATCAAGCTCTTAACTCCATGGTGTCTTTAAAAACTGTACAAAGACACTGGAAGTAACTATAAAACTACAAAATAACTTAAGTGCTAAAACATCCACAAGTAAGACAAGTATATCCTATGGATAACTTCAACTAGTTTATACAATGAAATTATCATCTTGTGCCTCAGTGGTATCTGTGGCTTACTTTTGCATATACTTTTTGTTCATTTTGCACATCTTGGCGTGCTTGGCTTTCAATTATCTCGCTTTGCAGAGAGGCAACCATCTTCCCAATATTTTCTGATGCTGTTGTAATAGCTTCCAAAATACGTTTATCTGTAGTGACTGGTCTTAAGTATTCTAATTTTATTTCTTCATATATTTCATTCCATATTTCTCCAATCTGTTATGACAAAGTTTAAGTTTAAAAAAAGTGAAATTAACCAAAAATAAACGACTCAGTTTTAGCTAATACTTTATTTGGATTGTTCTGAAGTTAACACTGATCAGCTTTTCCGAACTTACTCCTAAAGAATAGGTTAAGTGCATTGGGAATGATTTGGAGCACTAGTTACATTTGAGTATTCAGAGGTAATTTAACAAATGTTTTTCAATGATAAGGTGTTCATGGATGAGGCTCTATTACTTAAGTCTAGTTCACTGCCATCATCACTGCCCTGTGGTTTTTATAGTCAGTCTGTTTTAACAGCTGCAGAAAGTGCTGCTTTCCTCTCATCCTCCTGAACTACTGATGCTTTCCTTCTTAAAGCTCTGCATTGAAGGCTAGGTCAAGCTCAATTTACATGACAATGAACGTGGGAATTCCTGGGACTCTAGAACCCAGCCACCCTGAGAAACAGGGCCCTGCCCCTCCCCTTCTAGCTAAGGCAATAATTGAATCTCAAGTTCTTAACTCCCATAGTTCCAATCATGCCAATAGCTCCATCGCATATTCTGGGTTGTCTGGAAATTAACGTGCTTGAGTATGTTTACATTTTGAGAAAAATTTATATATTCAGGAGAGGGATAAAACTTAGTCTTGTTTTTATTTGAAAATAGACGTTTATTCATTTACAACATTCGAATACATAGTATACTAATATTAGTAGAAGAAAATGTTTACTTGAAAAGACTTTCCTGAAACTTCAAACACATTTATTTAAGAAAAATATAACCAGCAACGTGAGCAACCTAACATCTTATAATTGATTGTTGATCATTATATAAAGTGATAATAAAATACGTCGTAATAATTTATTTTAATAAGCAATAATTAATTTAATTCTAGCTCCTAATTATTGATAACGAGAAGAAATTATATTTTAAACATTATGTTAGGCTTCTGAATAGCTCTATGTCAGTAACAACCATCTTCTTTTATAAACTAATAGTTGGATGAAATCTTATCCCATGGAAAATACACAATCGAGTGTATGTTTTTTGAATAGTATCAGATGGAAAGTAAAAGCTACACAGTAAGTGAGCAATTGCTCACAACTATGAAGAGATCTTTTATTTCCCAACTGGCTTTTTGCCATACTAGATTTTAATCACAAGCTTAAGAAGGTACTCACTTTAAAATCAAGATATCTATGTATGATACAGAGGGTGACAAAATCTTCAGCGGATAGTCCAGGTAAATTTTCAAAATCTAAACAAAGGTTACAAAGAGATAATTACTTCAACAGGACAAGTGATTCCAAAATGCAGACATCTATCATAAAAATAAATGCAACCATTTCCCTTGGATTTCATTTTGATTTATGAAAAAGCTACTTCTGCCTTCTGACTTCTTCCTACTAACAAACCTCTGCCAGGTTATCCTTATCTTGTTATTAAAGAGGAATACTTCTGTGCTGTGGTGAGACCATGACATTGTACTTTCAGAACCTGAACGGTGAGGACTTTTCCTTAACAAGAAGCAAGGATTTAAACCAACTCAGGCAATGCAGAATTCTAGTATTTAAGCCCAGTCATCCAAAGTAACTGCCTTTAATCCTGGCTGCACACATGGAATTGCCATGGGAGACTTGAAAAATAGTGAGGTCTGAGCCCCACACACCCTGCTTTAATTGATCAGGAGTGTGGCCTGGGCACTGGGTTAACAATGGAACCTGCATTTATCTGTATAGACGGACTTTTGTTCATCATGTTTGAAAAATGGATTCCAAAGTAAAATCAGCTCACATACTTAGCAAAACAGAGAAGCTCTTATGAATCTGACGAATAGCTTCTTACCTAGTTTGCCCAACACAGCATAAATTTTTGCTCTAATGTTCTCAGCAACATCCATAACTGCAATAGTTGGGCAGTTAGCAGGCTGTGGAATGATGTTTTGCTCTTCTTGAAAATTAGTAAATAGAGGTTTCTTTGTATCTAATCATTAGATATCATGAAAACAGAAAGGACAGATAAAAACTGTAGTAAATTAATATATAATTTTGAGATTTTAGACTAGACATCATAAAATACATAACAGTAAAATAGTGCCTTGTAGATGGTTAGTTACTCTTTTGAAAACATAAGTAATCTCTGATTTCATCCCCATTCTGTGGCAAAACTTATAGCTTTTATTTTTATCGCTTATGTAAAATATGAAAATTTCACATAATTACTTTTTAAAAAGTGAAACTCCTATGTAACTTTTCTATTTTTGAAATCCAGAAATTGAACAATGTAAGTTTAACAATGATGTAATCTCCTTTGCTTCTGGTTTCTATATATTAAACTATAAATATAAAAACTATTTCATGATGTTATAGATCAAAACTCAGAAATAAAAAAATCAAAAGACAGAAATCATCAGAAGTTAAAGGGCAAGTATTTTCATTTAAAAATAGGTAATACTAACAGTTCAGATGAACCATAATAAGAATCTTAAGAGGTCTATAAAATGTAATGTAACATTGTAGAATAAATGAACTATAGATTCTGATATTGTAAACTTCATTAATTTAGATTCTAGTAATTGAAATTCATGAAACGTTTGATTTATTTTTATTTAGAAAGGTTATTTCTTTCATATAAAAATTAAATTATAAAATACCATAGCTTTTTCAAGAGTGTTTTCAAGCACTCTATTTACATACCAAATTTTATTGGTAAATGAAATATTACTGAATCTATTTGTAAAAGCAGGTAACTTTTGGGAAATACTGATAGTTTTTTTTCAAATTAAAGAATACAACCAAAGGCTTCTGGTTAAGATGGCAAAGTAGGAAAACACTGTACTCGCCTCCTCCCATGACCACATCAAAATTATAACTAATTACAGAACAACCATCACTGAAAATCACCTGAAGTCTAGCTAATAGAAGTCCCACAACTAAGGACATACAGAAGAAGCCACTGCAAGACTGGTAAAGTGGTGGACACGGAACGGGCTGGTCCCACACTCATGTGGGGTGTTAAAAATCAGGAGGGATATCTTGGGTGCTGAGGTACCTGAGGAGCGAGGGATCCCAGCCCCACATCAGGTTCCCCAGCCCAGGGCTCCAGTGCTGGGGAGACAAGTCCCCATAAATTCTGGTTGTGAAAACCAGTGCTGATTGTGCCTGAGTGAGGCTGGAGTCCCCGGCATTCCTCTTAAAGGGCCCAAGCAGAGACTTACTCATTGACAGGCTGACTTGCTCTGAGCTTCAGCGCTGGGGCAGCAGCTCAAAAGGCACCAGGGACACAGAAGGAGGAACTGAATTGACTGGCTTCAGAGTGAGGGCTGGAGGCGTGGCTTTCTCCCAGACAGAAGTCATTGTTCCTTTGTTAAACCCTCCCTCTCCCAGTCTGTACATCCAGGCAGCCACCATATCTGAGTCTCTATCAACCTGGTTCATCCATTCACTGTGCCCTAGTGATTTCCTGAGACCCCACTGCATCCAACTTGCGGGCCCACCTAAACTGCTTCCAGTTGCTTTCCCATACAAATGGCTTACCTTGGTCAAACCCCCCAAAAGTAGCATCTGGCCTCAGCATGTCCCATACCTCTTGCTAAATAGCCCCGAGCCTGGCACAAGCACTAGCTGGCCTCAGTTTGCAACTTAGCCTCTCCCAGGCCCAGCAAAAGTGGCAACCATCTGCAGATCACTTTGTAGCTCATACCAAATGGCCCTGGGCAGGACACAGGCAGCAGCTAACCTTGGTCTATAGCAAAGTACCTCCCAAAAGGCTTCAGAACAAACACACCCAGTGGCCAGCTTCAGATCACTAGCCAACCACTTCTACAAATGATACACCCAACGGGTACTCTGAGTAGGCACCAGAGCCCTGCTAAAGTGAATCCTGCTCTGTAGAGTTAGCCCCTGCACAACAGCTCTTCCACTAAAGTCATGGCCAGTCCTCACAACCAATCCACCTGAGGGTCATTCCCTCCCACTGATGTACCAATAGCAATCAAGTTTCAACTACAACAGGAGGGCACACACAACCCACAAAAAGGACATTCATGGAACACCCAGCTCAGGTGACCAGGGAGACTACACCATTGGGCCCCACAGGACACCTACTACATAAGGCTACTCTACCAAGACCAAGAGATATAGCAAGCATACCTAATACATAGAAACAAACACAGGGAGGTCGATAAAATGACGAGACCAAGAAACTTGACCCAAATGAAAGAATAGGACAGACTCCAGAAAAAGCGCTAAACAAAGTGGAGACAAGCAATCTACCAGGTGCAGAGTGCAAAACACTAGTTAGAAGGATGCTCAGTGATCTCAATGAGAACTTCAACAAAGAGACAGAGAAAAAATGGGTAGAGAGAAAACAAAAAAAGAACCAGTCAGAAGTGAAGAATACAATAACTGAAATGAAGAATACATTAGAAGGAATGAACAGTAGATCAGATGAAGCAAAGGATCAAATTAGCAATTTAGAACATAAGGTAGCAGAAAACACCCAAATAGAACAGTAAAAAAAAAAAAAAAAAAAAAAAAGGATAGTTTAAGGGGCCTCTGAAACGACATCAAGCATATCAACATTCACATCATAGGTGTAACAGAAGGAGAAGAGAAAGCAAGGAATTGAAAACCTATCTGAAAAAATAATGATAGAAAACCTCCCTAACCTCGTGAAGGCAACAGACATACAAGCCCAAGAAGCACAGAGTCCTAAACAACATGGACCCAAAGAGGCCCACACCAAGACACATCATAATTAAAATGTCAAAGGTGAAAGACAAAGAATCTTAAAAGCAGCAATTAGAAAAGCAATTAGTTACCTACAAGGGAATTCCCATAAGACTGTCAGCTGATTTTTCAACAGAAACTTTGCAGAACAGAGGGAATGGCACAAAATGTTCAAAGTGATAAAAAGCAAGGTCTTACAACCAAGATTACTCTACCCATAAAAGCTATTATTTAGAAAAGAAAAGATAAAGGGCCTCCTAGACAAGAAAAAGCTAAAGGAGTTCATCACCACCAAACTAGTGTTACAAGAAATGTTAAAGGAATTTTTAAATAATAAGAAAAAAAGATGAAAAATATGAATAATAAAATATCTATAAATACATATCTATTGTTAAAGTAATCAACAATTACTTTATTTTTTTTCAAACTTTAATTAAAGTTTATTGGGGTGACAATTGTTAGTAAAGTTACATAGGTTTCAGGTGCACAATTCTGTAATACATAATCTATATATCACAATGGGTGTTCACCACGAGAGTCAGTTCTCTTTCCATCACCATATATTGGATCCCCTTTATCCTCATCTACCACCTTCCTCCTCCCTTACCCTCTGGTATTCAACAATTACTTTAAATGTAAATGGATTAAATGCTCTACTCCAAAGACATAGGTTGGCTGAATGGATAAGAAAACAAGACTCTTATATATGCTGCCTACAAGAGACTCACTTCAGGTTGAAAAAAATGTAATTCATGAAAATGGAAAAAAAAAAAAAAAGCTGGGGTAGAAATACTTGTACCAGACAAAATAGACTTTAAAACGACTACAAGAATAAATATAGACCCAATAATTCCACTTCTGGGTATTTATCCGAAGAAACCAAAACCGCTAATTCATGAAGACATATGCATCCATATGTTCACTGCAGCCATTATGTACAATAGCCAAGATATGGAAGCAACCTAAGTGTCTATCACTAGATGAATGGATAAGTAAGTTATACATGTATGCAGTGGAATATCACTCAGCCATAAAAAGGAAAGAAATCTTGCCACCCGCAACAGCATGGATGGACCTAGAGAGCATTGTGCTAAGTGGAGTAAATCAGATAGAGAAAAACAAATACCATATGATTTCACTTATATGTGGAATCTAAAAAAACAAAATAAATGAACAAAACATAAACAAACTCACAGATACAGAGAACATTTTGACGGTTGCCAGATCAAAGGCGTTTGGGAGGATGGTTGAAAAGGGGAAAGAGATTAAGAACTACAAATTGGTAATTACAAAATAGTTATGGGGGAATATAGTTAATAATATTGTAATAACTATGTATGGTCTCAGATGGATACTATGTTTATCAGGGTGATCGTAAGTTATTTAAATGTCTAAGCACTATGTTGTACACCTGAAACTAATATAATACTGTATGTTAACTGTACTTGAAAAATGAAAAATGTTCAAAAAGAATATAATCAAATACCATTTCCTGAAATTTTCTATAAAAATATGAATCTGCTAATTTACTCAGTTTTCTTCTAATCATACAAAATTGAGATAGCAAGACCTGCAAACCCTGTGAAAAGAACTTTAAACAAATGGGTGAAAGTCTTCATATTTTCCTAGGATCTTTTAAAGATCTCTTTTTAAAAATACGTATTTAAGTGCTTCTACTAACAATTATAAACTCACCAATTATCTTCCCATGTTTATCACGTTTTACTCCTAATTCCTTTTCTTCCTTTCTCCACAATTTTATTAAAAGACTAGCAGCTGTCTGGTCCTTCTTTCCTCGCCAAGCATTGACATGAGCCGTAGTTTTGGGATTATCACAAAATTCAACCATTATTCCAAGTATTAGATTACAGAATTTCTTTTGGTTCAACTTTTACAAGGAAACAGAAAAAGAAAAAAAGTTGTAATATATATAAAGAACTATCACCTTAAAAAAAAGGAGAAACATTTGTATTAATCAATGTTTCTTCTACATGATTGACATAAAATTCAAACTTTAATTAAGTATGATTTATGATAATCTCCTGCTAAAATAGATACTCATTTTAATGAATACATTTTCAAACATTAGGAGTTAAAAAGAATAAAAAGATCCAATATAATTCTGATGTAGTCATAAACATATGTCATGACCAAAAATGTAACTGATTTGGTTGACTAGGAAAAAGAGAGATTGCAAAAATCACTAAAGATGTTCATTTTAAGTGGAGCAACATCAACTGTACTATGCATAGGTCACTGTAATTATAGGGTCTTTCCAACTTACATGCTTTATTAAGGTTTGTAAAGACTCATACTACCTATAAACTCATTGTTACTAAGAGAATAACTGATGGTAATTTCAAATGGCAGTCATATATCAAAATAAATCAAAACGAGTTGTAATTTTTGTATTTGGAAAATCAGCACCCATAAGAATATTTAAGAATTTAATAAAAATTATCAAGCCTATTTCCTTTGTTTTGCTCCAACTAGTTTTCAGAAAACCAAAATAGTAGAGAGAAGTCTATCCAGAGCAATTTCCTCCACACAGTGAAGGCTTCTATTGGAAATATTTTTTGTTGATTAACTCTTATAGTATACAGCTAATAGAATATCGCAAAGGAAACAGGAAACCTGTTGTCCGAATTACAAACATTATCAGCTTCCTTTTTTTATTAAATGAAAGATAATAATATTACCTGCTTTAGAGAGTTATTATGATGTGTTAATATGTGACTTCCTGTTAGATAGGAAGCTCTCAATATTTAATCACTATTAGCAATTATTATCATTGCACACTCAATAAATACTTTAGTAGATTCTAGTAAGCAGAACTCTCAATCAAGTGAGTTTTCTGTTTTTATACTTCACTTTCAAAAGAGGCAAATGTCCAAAGTTCAAGTTGGTATAAAAACTTCATTAAAGAATGCTTATAACTTATAATTAACTTGATTGGTTCAATCTACATTAAGCACAATCTAATAATTGTACTCATAATAATAGAAAACACTTACATAGCAAAAATATGTGTCTGGAATTCTTCTAACTAATGCATGTAAGTGTGTGTGTGTGTGTGTGTGTGTGTATATATATATATGCATGTACACATGTGCGAACGCACATACATAATCACTCATCTAATCCTCGCAATAATGCATGAGGTAGACACTGTTATCTCGGTTTTGAAGAAGTTGATAACAGAGATGTTCAATAACTTGTCCAAATTAGATGGCTAACAAGTTCTGGAGGCCTTTCAGACTGATTCCTGCCTCTGCTCACTATACTATCCGGCTTCGCGTACCCCAGTCTTCATGCCTTTCCAGAAAAGAAACTCTAATGATGAAGGAGAGTGAATACAGTGAGAAATGTCTTTGAATTCACCTGTATAATCTTAAACATTAACTTAAATTTAAGTACTTAATATGTACAAGTTTAACTCCTTACTTCCAAATCTTTAAGTAAAAGCAAGATTCCAGGAAGTTGTACCAAATTAATTTTGTGGCTTTTGAGAACCCCACACACATCACCATGTGCCTCTGGGCATACTTGTGCTCTTGTCGGAGAAACATGGAGAGCTGTTCATCATTCAGGATATTAGGAAAGCTACATATACAGCCTTCTGTATTAAGTTGAATTTCAGAACTTTGCAAGGGTTTCTGGTTATGACCCATTTCTGTTTATCAAGCTGGATTATTTTCATTATTGTAGCTATTATTATTTACTTATTTTTTTTGTTTGCAGTGTTTTATATGTAATGAGTCTGCTCTCTTCTCTCCAGTGTCAACTAATTTTCTTTCAGAAAGATCAAAGGACACAAGTAACTTTAGCACTTTTGCTAAACCAAAGTAGGTTATTCCGTTAATAAAATCAAGAATGGTAGCAACCAGTGACATAGCTAGAGCTCTCCGAGAATACCTTCCAAAGTTTTATTGAAATAAAATTATACTTTTTCTCCCATATCATCTTGACTATGGACTCACTTGGGACTGAGGACAGTCAGTAAGGGGTTATTTTGAGGATACATGAGGGTCTTTGCCATGTTTCACAGCTGCAAGATGGCAAGTGTGTTTCCTGGAAGGCTTCCTATGTATGCTCAATCCTGCTCATCCTGTAAAACGGTCCATGACACACTCGCTCTTCACATTTACTGTAAACTATGTGATTCTTAAGTAATGTTGATCTTTACTTGTTTGTCTAATGTGGCCCTTAACTTTTAATACTAACAGAAGAAGTAAGAAGTTATTAATAAATGATGAAGGGTTTTGATATAGTCTCGCACTTCACAAAATGTTTCTTTGAAGGTTGGTGGGGAAAAAAACCCATAAAAATTCTCTACTGTCATGTGTTTGGGAACACTGACCTATATAAACTGGTTTCTTCACTGGAGGAATTTTCAGAACTTTTAATATGCCAATGCATATTACAAATCTCCTATAGGGATTTTGATAAAAACAAACATTTGAATGATTTGAGGGTACATTTTTATCACAGAATAATGTTCTGTGGTACTCCGTTTGGAAAGGGTTAATATAGACATTTATTTTTTGTTTTACAGTCATTATAATCATACTTACTGCCAATAAATCCAAAAGGAGAAAAATGCCTTCTTTTTCAAGAAAGTAATCCTCCAAGGGATAACATCCCAAAATGCAGCACCTTAAATAAAAATGAAGTTATGCATTTAAAGATTTGTTGTTAAACTCAATTTGTGAGTTTATTCCTATCAAAATTTTTTTCAAAGAATTTTTCATTCCCTTAAATCAAGTAATTTTTTTTTACTTAAAAAATTGAACTTTAAGGAGACTTTGCCAGTGTAGTTTAAGTTCAACTATTTCAAACCAATATCAGTTAATTTTTTTTATAACCGCCTAATTCTTTTTTGTAGATGCAATATTCTCCTTTGCTTTCATGACATTAATTATTCTTAAAGGTCTCCCCTGGTTACTCTAGTAACTGTTTCTTCAAGGTTTATCTCAGTGTTGGTATGTGTCTCAAACATTTGATGATTTTTAATTACTTCTTATCTTTGCTGTTGAGATTATTTGCTGAAACGCCTGCTGCTTAGGCCTGTGCAGCTCACAAGGAGGGAGGGATTGAAGTTGCTGGTGGTGGTAGTGGTGGAAAATAGTAACAGAGGCTGATCTCCTCTATTTCTCCAGGCATTGTAAGCCTGCTGGGATCAATTTCTTGTGTCCCTTTCCTATTTAACGTGATTATTACTTATTTATCTATGGTTCAGTAATAATTTTGGTACTTATTTAACATCGCTTCCTCTTGAAAAAAAAAGATACTTGTTTCTGCTGCCTGGTTTGTGATGGTTGTGTGTAGTAGTGTTGGGTGGGGTGAGGTGCATAACGGCCATGAGCTTGGCTCCTACCACTCACGTGGTCCCAGGTTTTACCACCTCTGGGTATGAATGGTGCTTATTTTGTTCCCACTTTTGAAGTAATACTCTCTGATGCGTATCATGGGCTGCCTTTTACCTCTTTCATTCATAACAATTACAATAAAAGAAAAAATAGAACACTCTCATTTGTTCAGAAATTAAACAATATACCTCTAAATCTCTCAAAGGTCAAAAAGAAAATCACAATGAAAATTTGAAAATAATTTGAACTTAATGATAATAAAAATAGAACATATTGAAACTTGTGGGTTGAAGCTAAAACCATGATTAGTGGAGGATTTACAGCTTTAGATGGATCTATTAGAGCAGAAGAAAGGTTGAAACCTATGATCCTGTCATCCATCTCAAAAAACAGAAAAGGTAAAATTGAATCAAAGAAAAAGAACATAGACAGTAATGAAATATAAAAAAAAAAAAATAGGATCACCAAAGCACAAAAATTGATTCTTTGGAAAAACCAATAATATGAATTCCTGGTGAAACCCATCCCCATCAAGGAAAAAAATAGAGAAAGACTCAATGACTAATACCAGGAAAGAAAAAAAAAAAAGGCACCACTTTGTATCCTAAAGACATTGAAGATACTCAGAAGATATTACAAACAGCTACATGACAGTAAATTTGAAAATTTAGGCAAGATAAATAAATTCTTAGAAAAATGCATTTTATCAGAACCTACACAAGAAGAAACAGAAAATCTTAACAGACATGTATATATATTAAAGAAATAAAATCTATTATTTCAGAATCTTTCTACAAAGTAAATTAGGCACAGACAACTTAATTGATGAATTCCACTAATTATTTAAGAAAGATATAACAATGATCTTACACACACTCTTTCTATAGACTATAAAAGAAAGAATACTTCCTAACTTGTTTTATTATATCAACATAAACTAGATACTAGAACTTACCTCAGTTTAAGTTCCTGAGAAGAGGAAAAAGAACAAATGCCTGGTATAACCAATTAAACACTGAACTTATTACTTATTTGTTATTTCTACCTTATCTCTTATCCAAAAGGATTTGAAGTTGTATTATAATAAAAGACACAGATAAATAAAACCATCATCTATTAATTTTAATTTTAGTATAACTGTGATGTGTTAAATAAAGAAGGAACAAAACCTCAAGATATTTTCTGCAGTAACCTCTGAATCTCAATATATTGGTAGATAGGAAGGGTAGTACTAATAATACTCAGCTCTGGATTTTTTACTATGCTTAATGCAGTGCTTTGGTCAATAAGAAATGGTTATTGAAACTTAAGATCAGGTTTTCATGTTATCACTATATCCTTCTTGTCTCTACAGTAAAAAACAAATGAACGAACAAACAAATTAGATAATTGATTAGCCCCATTGCCTATGTATGTGTACCCATCTGTATGAGAGCAGAGTATTCCAGCTCTCGATATAGTGAATTTGCAATGGGTAAAACTAGTTACTTGATCTTATGGGAAGTAGCATTCATCAGAGTTTCCACACTCTCAACTTATTTAGATATAATTGGAACACAAAAATCTGCATATTTTAATTAATATAGACAATTAGGTGAGTTTGGACATATGTATATACTTATGTTACTATCACCACAATCCAGGTAATAAAAATAACACCTCTAAAAGTTTCCCTGTGTCCTTGGTGTTTTTTTGTTTGTTTTTATAGTAAGAACACTTAACATGAGATTCACCCACTTAACAAATTGTTAAGTACACAATACCTTACTGTCAACTATAAGCACTGTTGTACTGTTCCACAAGCACTATGTTGTCTAACAAATCTCTGGAATTTACTAACAATTGTAACATTATACCCATTGAACAACTCTTCATACCACCTCACCCTATCACTTTACTATCTACATACCATTGTCTACTTCTATAATTTTGACTATTTTAGATAAATCATGTAAAAGGGATACCCTTCTGTGAATGACTTGTTTTACTTAGCATAATGTCTTCCAGGTCCATGTGTTATTTCAAATGGTAGTATTTCCTTCTTTTTGAAGTCTGAGTAATATTCCATTGCATATATAGACATTACATTTTCTTTATCCATTCATCTGCTGATGGACATTTGGGTTGTTTCCATATCTTGGCTATTGTGAAGAATGCTGCTATGAACATAGTGCAGCTAATACTTCAAGATCCTGATTTCAATCATTTGGGGTAAATACCCAGTAGTGAGACTTCTGGTCATATGGTAGTTCTATTTTTAATTCTTTGAGGAACCTCCAAATTGGTTTTCCATAGTGGCTGCACCATTTTCCATTCCCACCAAGTGTACAAGGGTTCCCTTCTCACCACAACCTCGCCAACACTTGTATCTTGTCTTTTTCTGATAATAATCATCCCACCAGGTGTGAAGTGATAGCATGTTGTAGTTTTGATTTGCATTTCTCTGAAGATTAGTGGTTCCATATGAATTTTAGGATTGTATTTTCTATTTCTATAAAAAATAGCTGAGGAGTTTAATAGGGACTGCATTGAAGCCATTGATAACTTTGGGTAGTATGGAAATTTAAACAATATTAATTTTTCCAATCCATGAATACAGGAAGTTTTTCCATTTATTTGTGTCTGCTTTTTTCCTTTCATCAGTGTTTTATAGTTTTCAGTGTGTAAGTCTTTTACCTTTTTGGCTATGTTTTTATTCCTAAGTATTTTATTCTTTTTGGTGTCGTTGCAAATGTGATTGTTTTCTTAATTTCTTTTACAGATAGTTCATTATTAATGTGTGAAAATGCAACTGATTTTTGCATGTTGATTTTGTAACCAGCAACTTTAAGGAGTTCATTTATTAGTTCTCACAGCATTTTTGGAAGAGTGTTTAGGATTTTCTACATATAAGATCATGTCTTCTGCAAACAGATAATTTTACTTCTTCCTTCTGATTTGGATGTTTTTTATGCTAGGACTTATAATATGCTGAATAAAAAGGGTGAGTGTGGGCAGCCCTGCTTTGTTTCTGATCTTACAGGAAAAGCTTTTAGCTTTTCATCACTGAGTGTGATGTTAGCTGTAGGGTTTTCATATATGGCCTTTACTTGTCAAAGTAAATTCCTTCTCTACCTAATTTTGTTGAGAGTTTTTATCATAAAAGAATGCTGATTTTTTTCTAATGCTTTTTCTGCATCTATTGAGATGATGATGTGATATTTATTTCATTCAAGCACACTGACTGACTTGCATAGATGGAACCATTCTTGGATCCCAGGGATAAAACCCACTTGGTCATGGTGTGTGGTCCTTTTAATGTGATACTGAATTTAGTTTGCTAATATTTTCTAAAGAATTTTTGCATCCATGTTCATCAGGGTCTGTAGTTTTCTTTGCGTATGGTGTCTTTGCCTGGCTTTAGTATAACAGTGATGCTGTTTCTCATGAAATGAATTTGGAAGTTTAAGAAGGATTAGTATTATTTACATATTTGGTAAAATTTACCTGTAAAGCTATCTGGTCCTGGACTTTTTTTGTTGGGAGGTTTTGATTGCTAATTTAATCTCCTTGGTCTATTTAGGCTTTCGATTCCTTCTTGATTTAGTCTTGGTAGGTTGTCTGTTTCTAGGACTTTATCCATTTCTTCTATTATTGTCCAATTTGTTGGCATGTAGTTATTTATAATACTATCCTTAGTCACCTTTTTTGTGGTATTTGTTATGAAGTCTTCTCTTTCATTTATTATTTTATTTGAGTCTTCTCCCTTTTTTTCTGAGTCTAGCTAAAGGTCTGTCAATTTTGTTATCTTTTTAAAAATACAACTCTTAGTTTTATTATGTTTTTTTCTATTATCTATTTCGTTTGCCTGCTCTATAATCTTTATTATTTCCTTTCTTCTCCTAATTTGGGCTTGGTTTGTTCTTTGTTTTCTAGTTCCTTGAGGAGTAAAGTTAGGTTGTTTGAGTCTTCTTTTTTTATTGTAGGCATTTATCAATGTAAGCTTCTCTTTTAGTATTGCTTTTGCTGTATTACATAAGTTTCGGTATGTTGCGTTTTCATTTTAGTTTGTCTTGAGAAATTTTTTAATTTCTCTTTTGTTTTTGTCTTTGACCCAGTGGTTGTTTCAAGAGTTTGTTTTTTAGTTTCCATTCATTGATGAGTTTTCCTGATTTCCTTTTGTTATTGGTTTCTAATTTTATTCCATTGTGGTCAGAAAAGACATTCCGAATGATCTCTGTCTTCTTAAATTTAAGACTTGTTTTGTGACTTTGCATGTGATCTATCTTGAGAATATTGCATATGTGCTTGTAAAAAAAGAAGAAAATCTGTCTCCTCTCAATACTTCACTTTTGGCCACCAAACGTATTGTTTTTTTACCCTACACCAATTCTCCAATTCTTTGCAGACTAACTGTGTGTCCTACAATTGAATTCAATTCCGATACTGTCTACCTGGAATTAGAAACAGATCTAACAGGTTGACGACTCCGTCCCACAAGACTGCACTGCCTCCCTGTCCCCATCTTAGACACCAGTCTAAGTTGTCATCTGAGCTTTGGACCAACCAGCTATTAATCAGATGTTCTACCCCTCCTCGGGATGAAAAATTTGTTAGAGAGGTTCACTGAATGAAGAAAAACAGTATTTATTAAATTACTGGTTTGTTATAAAAGCATACAACCTGGGAACAGCCAGATGGAAGAGATGCAAAATATGGGAGAAGGGGCATGGAACGCCCATGCCCTCTCCCAGAACCTCCATGTGTTCATCAACCTGGAAGCTCTCCCAATTTCATAGTTTAGGATTTTTATGGAGACTTCATTATATAGGCATGATTGATTAACTCATTAGCTGTTGATGACGAAACTCAATGTTTGGTCTCTCTCACCTCCCTGGAGGTTGAGGGTAGGGGTGAAGTTTTAACTCTCTAATCAATCATCTGGTTGGTTCCCTTGGCAACCAGCCCCCTATTCTGTAGTTATTTAAGGGCTTTCCAAAAATCACTGTATTAACATAAACTCAGATGTGGTTGAAAGGGACTTATTATGAATAACAAAAGACACTAATATTTATTACTCTGGAGCTATTATAGGGACTGAGAATAAAAGACGAAATATAAAAAAAGATGTTCTGATTGTTCTTATTGACTAGGAAATTACAAGAGTTTTAGGAACTCTGTACTAGGAATGGGCCAAATATACAGAGGGCGCCAAAAAATGTATACACATTTTAAGAAAGGAAAAAACTGTGTTAAAATTGTAATAATATATACTGATAACAAAATATGTAACAAGTCATGTTTGACTTCTGCAATTATAAGAGGTGCTCAAATGGTTACTATCAATATCCAGATACTTCTTATTACAGCGAATTATTGCTTGAGCAATGTTGACCAAAGTGTCCACTTGTATTGCTGTGCATGCTATTTCAATTTCTTCCCCAAGTACGGCCAGTGTAGCCGGTTTTCTACAGTATACCACATCCTTTAAGGTCCCCCGTCGGTAGAAATCAAGGGGTGTTGAGTCAGGAGAATGTGAGGGTAACTCAACCCCACCTCTTTGTCTTATCCATTGTCCTGGCAAATTCTCATTGAGATAAGCTCTCATGTCTTGGTGGTCTTCTGCTCTTCGAATGCAACTGTGCTTCTATCATTTTCTTTGTGTGTCCTGCCTGTCGCATGGTGACACTAGCATTCATTTGATTTCATTTCATTCATCTTTTGAATGAATGTCATACTACACATTGCTACTGTAATTCAATTCAACTTCAAAAAGTAATACATAGATAACATCACTTAAAATGTGTATACATTTTTTGGCACCCCCCTATATTTCTTATAAATCACAGTATCACAGCACTTGAAAAGAATATGTATGCTGTTATTGGGTGGAATGTTCTGTGCATATCTGTTAGGTCCATGTGATCTGTAGTGATCAGCAGTTTTTTAACAAATGTGTTGCAATGTGACTTTCACCCAACTAGAACTAAAGAAATGTATTAAGTGTGAATGATACATGAAACAAGTAGTTTTCTCCAAGACAAAATTTCATAAATTAATATTAAAGCAGTATTTTTTGCCCTTAGGAATGCTATAAAGTTTGGGAAACAATATTGGTTAGGCATTTCCTAACCAATATTGGATTTCAACTCCTTGAAGAAAAGATGAATAAGAAATTCAACAGTCTGCAAGTATAAAAAGAATACTGTATGAGTAATAATAGATGCTAGTGTTTTCTCAGACCAGGTCAAAATGGAATGGGTTCAAATCACAAAAACAAGAATTGAAGTTTAGATACAAGAATGATTTCTATATTTGAGTGATGGACAAGATTACGTTTCAAAAGACATTTGTAAGTATCATTTCTGGACTATTGAAAAGAAAAAGATATCGAGAGAGTTTTCTTCCTGCTGTGATTTTGAGGGAAGACAATTGGCATACATAGCTCTAGAGGTAATTTCCTCATACTGTGATTCTATCTAAGTGGGGTACAGTAATACTCACCAAATGCTGTCCAATGTACTAAAAAGAAGTACATTATAGCCTAATCCACTCTGAAACTTCTTGGGGTCTGTTTTCATTACATGAAGAATTATATCCACGCCTTCAGTTCCAAAAATTTCCTAAGAGATTTATTTAAAATTATTTCTAGAAATAAATAATCATTTTCTTTCCCATTTCATCCTGTTCCCTAAAACTTTTTCTACCAGAAAAGTACAACAGTAGTAGGAAAATAATCCTTTTAATACAATATTTCCCCCCAAACTTGTATTCATTTGTTCTCAGAAATTTAAGACAAACTATTGTAAAGCTAATTATTTTAAGAGAAAGGATCAATCAATAGACCAGCTTAGTGTAACTTTATATGTTTTGTTCTTCCCTTTCTCTCTCTTAGAAAAACAAACCATTCCACGGTAGTTAATCATCATGTCAGATGAATACTAGATAAAAACAATTCATTTACGAGGTTAAAATTCTATCATGGAGGATATTCTAATGCTCTCCAAATAGAAATAAATATAGAAATGGTAGTTAAAAGTTTAGTAATTTATGTGAAGTTATTACCAGTTAATATTTGTCCCTTGCTAATTACCTTTCTCATTGCCTTGTTGTTCAGTTCTGGTTCCCAGTAAGCAAGACCGTATTTTTCCAGAAGAGCACAGGCAGAGTGGTAGACTATAAGCTTGAGAAGTTGCAGCAAAGCTTGGAGCTAAGTATGCATTTATTGTTCCTGTTAACTTTCCCTAAATACCCTCTATTGAAACTTTCATAATTTGTTAGTTTTACCTTTCCAATTCTGTCTCTTGCTATTTAAGTTATCAATTTCTGAGACTCAGAGTTTGCTATGGAGTTAAGAAAGATCAAAGGGAATTAGCTCTTTTTTTTTTAACTTTTAGTTTTAGGTATGAACCAAATTCAAACCCAAAACAGCATTCATAATGGTACAGCTCACTTGGGAGAACTGTTTGCCCATTTCTCAAACACATACACCTACTTTATGATCCACCAATTTCTAGGTATTTACCCAAGAGACATGAAAGCATTATGTCCACAAAAGGACTAGTACAACAATGTTCACTGATGCTTTATACATAATAGTCCCAAATGTTTATTAATAGGGCAATGGAGAAGCAAATTTTGGTATATTCACATGAAATACTATTTACCAATAAAAAGGAATAAACTACTGATATATGCAACAATATAGACATGCTTCAGAAATATGATGCTAGATGACAGGAACCAGATATGAAAGAGTAACTACTATGATTCAGCTAATATAAAGTTAAATAGTCAAAACTAATTTGTGGGGATAAAAATCAGAACAGTAGTTTCCTGGAGGCGAGTGGGGAAATGGTTAGTAAGGGGCATGAAAGCATTTTATAGAGAGTTAACAATATTCTATATTTTAATTGGGGTATTGGTGAAATGAGTGTATATATTCACCAAAACCTATTTAAGATCTATATACTTTATGTAATTATACTCTAATTATAAAATAATATTAAATTAAATATTCACAGGATTAAAGAACATCAACATTTATGGACAAGTACTAAGAAAATGTTCGAAGTGTTAGGTGATTGAAAGCTCTAAACAAAACTTTGATTCACAGGCATACATACCTTCCTAGGAATATTATGTTCACAAAGACCAGATGAAATAAGTAATATATCAGATTGAATTTCCAAAACAATGGCCTCTTCCTTGTCATTAGACTTGCTTATTGTATTTTTAAAGATTCCTGGTATAAAAAAATTTAAAAAATGTAAATTTATTAGATACTATATTTTTATTTTGATCAATTACTGTTTTGAAATCCTTTCTTAAAAAACTTCAGCTAGAGAAACAATTTTAAAAGGGTCTATTTTCATTGCATAGTTGCCTAGAAGCTGCAGACAGATGATGATAGATGGATTCTTTGAGCTCTCAATAAATCAGTAGCCCCATCTATGCAGAAGTTCTACTACAGAATTAACGTTGTGTCATTAAGAGGCCCTAACAACCTGGTACTTTCCTCAGTAAACAAAACCGTTTAAAAATATGTAACTTCATGAGGCAGAAATGAGTGCCTTTGTAAATATATGACCACAATGCCTGATCATAGCTTGCCTCATCTCTTCTCCTCATGGCTAATTGGGTCAATTTTGATCCAAGGTGGAAGACCTCCATAGGTATGTTTTCTGTTATTGTGACTTCTTTCTGCATCCTCTCCTTATGTCTATATGAAAGTGTCCTCAACAATTTTAGGTAGCAGTATTCCCATGTCCTTTAAAATCTGTCCCTTGCTTCTAATCAAAATTTAAAAAGACATGAAAACAGCCACTTACACTGATGGAATGATATTTACAATAAAATTTTGCCTCATAAAGGAATTTTCCTTTAGGCTTTAAATGAAGAACAAAAGTCATTTTCCTTTGTTAAAGAGGTCACTGGCATTAGCAGGTGTGGAGCTATTTTCCAAAATAGAAGGACCGTGGAAATCAAAGGCTATCACCACGGGTGGCCCTGAAGGGATGATTATTGGTTCTGTGAGGATGAAATACAGGTGGGGGATCAGACCCAGGGAGGCCAGCTGAGCATGCTAGAGACCCAGTGCAGGGGCAGGCCATGGACGGAGGGACCTCCGTGCCTTTATCAGGAACACCTTATAGGAAACCCAGCTGGCTGCCCACATGTCTGCTTCTCCTTTCTAGATGATCTCATTCTCCTTTCTACCTGGGTACAGGCACATCACTTTCCCATGTTATGTTAACATTGAATTAGTTTCTTTATAATTCACTATCCTTTAATTAACTCCCTCCCTTTACCTTCTCTTTGTTCTATTCTAAATCATCCGATATATTTTTTCCAGATTCCTTTTTCTAAAATAGCATTATACACCTAACTTCCCTGATCAAAACTACGAGTGGTTCTCCATACCTAAAGACAATGGAGTTAAAACTATTATCTGCTACTCAAAACTCTTTCTGGGTTGGCCCCTAACTGGACAGATAATTTACCTTATCTCATACTATCTGTCTTCATGAAACTCTGACTCCACTTAAGCTAGCTCTGAACACATCATCGTGTATATTTTAGCACCATGTCTCTGTCCAGGCTGTCCCTTTATCCCCCCTCTTGAGAGTAGCCTTACACTCCTACTCAGTAAAGGTTCCTGTTCAGATTGCCTCACCTTGAAAACTTCCCAAATCTTTTCGTTTCTATGGTGTTTATTCGGTGACTCGTTAGGTGCTTTACTGATGGAACATGGTTCTTATGTGGGGAGCGGGAGCAGAGACCTCGCAGGACGCCCCGCACGAGAAGCACATTCCTACTGCGGAGCCCTCTGTTAGATTCAATAAGAACTCATATGATAAAGATCAGTTTCCTTCAAGTTTAAGGGAGAAGGTCCTAAGAAAAGAACCCTTGCTATTTGTTTTCCCATTTCCCTGCCCCACTTCCCACCCAGGTAAGGTTAAGACTTCTCGGACGTATGGGAACTGTATTTCCTGACTCCATCCAGATAAGCTAAGGGTCTTAGGACTGATTCTGTACCATGGAATGTGCACAGAAGTGAGAAAATCTACTTCCAGGTTTGGTCAGCCTAAGCAAACTCATCAAGGAAGTGAATATTTCTGCCTAGCTCCCTTTTCGATATCCTTATTTTGCTTACTAGTATTATTATTAGAGAGCGCCACTCCATTCCACTAATGAGAAAAGAGTAGGCACTTCAATTTAATAGGCAGACGAGTTTCTGAGGAGGCATTTGTAATTAATTGACATCCAGCAAATTATGTCACTTACTCATGAGGCAAACACTGAATATGAATATGACTGAAATAGCTCTTACTTTTCAAAGTCAGAAAAGGTTAGGGCTGGAGGACTATTTATTTTTTACTTAACAAAAGGTAAAAATCTTTTGTGTAGGGTTCCTGAATTTTACACTGACCTCACATGTGATGTGAGGGGGATACAGCAACTTAGCATAGTTGATTCTAAGTTGAAAATCAAGGATATCCTGATATTTCATATTAGAAAAGAAGCTCCAGTGTACATTTCTGTATGCACCAGTGTATCGGTGTTCTGGTATATCAGATGCACTGATAAATGTAATATTATCCTGTCGTGCAGGGCGTCCGGCGGGGCGGCCTGCGGGGTCTCTGCTCCCGCTCCCCACATAAGAACGCAGGACATGGTGAGGCCAAAAAGGAACACCCACGGAGCCATAGGTAGGGGAGTCATACCACTATGGTCTCACTGGAGGCTGGGTTTACACGACGTGCGACCTGCTGTCCGCTTTGCTGCCAACCGACCAACTCTCCTCGACTCTCCTTACTCTCCTTCAGTCTCCTCCTTCACTCTCCTCGGCTCCCCTCCGTAGCCGCGGCAGTAATATCAGTGACCAATGGCTTAATGTCTACAGCTGATGGCCAACCAGCCACAGCTGACGACCATCCGGTCACAGTTGATGGCCATTTACTACCCGAGCCAGCACCTTTCTATGTGAGGCCGAGAGCCTGGAAACTGTTTTTTGGGGCTTTGTCCCCACATATCCTCTTTTAAAATGACTCCAAAAGGCTTGGCCAGAAAGTGGTGATCTTATTATTAGAAGAATGAAACAAACAATAACCCATTAAAAAAAAAAAAGATAAAAATAGCCCTAAAGAAATAGTACCTGAATAAAGAAACTGATTTCTAGCAACAATATGAACCAAAAATCAAGAAAGCATTTAGGAGTGTCTCAGCTATAAAAACAAAATAAATTTGTAGAAAACATTTCAAACAAAACTTCTAACTTATAAATAGTTTACTTTCGTCAGTACCAGACATGCTATGTTTACCTATCAGTTGCTGAATTGTTCTCCTTTCACAAAGGTCTGTGTTTACATTCTCGTCCTCAAGGGAGACCATGGCTCTCAGGAGCCTTAAGGTGTAACGCATATGGGCCAGCTTGTTGCCCCGGCCGCCTGTACCATGAAAACTGTTACCGTGAATAAAGAAGGAATCTGTAAAGAAACAGTAATAATTTACTTTCATCAAGAAATTTAAAACATTTCAAATGATAAAACTGAATATATGTCAGACATCTTATGTTTATCTATAAGTTTTTTTTTAGAGAAATATTATTCCTTCCCCTTCCTCCTTTTATTTCCAGAATAGGAAACATGCTTTTAAGTATTCTGCAAATGCATCATATTGTATGTATCTTTTGTAACTTGCTTCTGTTACTCAACATTGTTTTCCAAATCATTCACATTGTCAACAGGAGATCTAGATTGTTCATTTTAATTGTTTCTGGCATTCGTCTTAGAAATAAATCAGAGTTTTTCCATTCACTAGTACAAACTGCTACAATGAACATTCTGGTTTATGTCTTCTCATTCCCACTGAAAAGAGTTTTGCCATGTGAATCGTATAGGTTATACCCATATTGAATTTTACTGAAGTTGCCAAATTGTTTCCCAAAGTGGTTATATGGATATAATGCGTAAGACTAATAGAGTCTTCCCAATCTGTTAATGTGAAATGGTAGTTCATTGTTATCTTAATTTGCATTTCTGATTACCAGTGCGGTTGAAAATCTATTAGCCTTTTGGAAAACTGAGATTTTTCTCTGTCACTTGTCAGTCTCTCTGTTTACTTCTCTACAGAGTTATTTCCTTTTTGATATGTAGGAGTTATGAACCTGGATTCTAATCCTTTATCAGTCACGGGTAGTAAATATCTTCTCTCAATTTGTAGATTTACATTTTATTCAGATTTCGTCATAGAGACATTTCTGTTTTACAGTAGTTAAATGCATCAATCTTCTCCTGTATAGCTTATAGTTTAAGCTCTTCTGATTTTTAAAGATCTTTTCTTACACTGTTATCATAAAAATATTTTCCCATGTTTTCTTCTAATAATTTTACAATTTAACTTTCCATATTTAAGGCTTTAATTCATTTTGTAATTGATTTTTTTTTTAACAAGGTGAAAGGATTTAATTTTATTTTTTCCCCTGGAGGGCCAACTGCCCCAGCACCATCCTTCCCTCGTTGACTGGCAATGTCATCTCTGATAAGGCCAGACTCCCATATTTCCATTTCATTGGTCTATTCCTGGCCTCGTACCACACAGTTTTAATTACTATAGCTTCATGGTAGTAGGTCTTGAAAAATAGCAAGGCAAGTCCTCCTATTTTCTTTATAAGGTTGTTTTAGAAGTAGCTCTATGTTTAAAGCTTAAAAAAAAAAAAGTTCAAAATACTGTCTGAGTATTGTGTATTGGTTAAAAATGTGGGTCCGGGAGCTAGACTGCCTGCATTAAATCCTGGCTCTGCCACTTATTGTGTGGCAGGGACCAAGTTTTTTAATTTCTCTTATTGATTTCTACCCATCTGATAATAATAGTACCTATAACTATCCCTGATAATAGTACCTATAACTCCTTGATCTGTTGTGTGGACTAAATGAGTTAATACTTATAAGGTGGTTAAGACCTACCACATAGTAGGTACTCAATAACTGTTAGCTATCAGTCTTCCTCTTATTAGGCAGCCTTTTGTCTTTTGCTTACAGTCTTCGGTAAACATAAATAGTACGATAATGATACAATCTTCTGTAAACATGAATGATATAAAGGATAGAAGAATTGCTTTATTTAGTGTGTAGTAATTTAACAAGACTAAATTTAGTAACTCAGCATATTAGAAATTAGAGCATAAAAAAAATAAGCTATCATTTTTTTCTCTTTCATGGATACATGAGTGATATTCCTGGTCGAATGAAAATGCACAATATAAAATTATTTCTAGAGCAAAATACTATCAGAAAAGAATGCAATATCTTCTTTGTTTTTTTTAAAAAAGATGTATTTCTTATTTCTTTTCTAAGAATTATGAGAATTGAAATAAAATATTCAACAAATTGGGACTCTGCTAATTTGGTAGACTACATGTGGCATCATTACTTCTGACGTGAGATATGGATTTTAAGCTCCATGAAGGTAGATTTTATTTATTTTGAACATAAATGTATCTTTAGCTGCTAAACCAGTATCTGGTACCTATGGCACATTCAACAAATATTTGTTGAATGAATAATTAAAATATTGCCAGGGCTTAGTATAATTGTTGGATAGGCCTAATTATACAAAACCTTATGGCAGATTGTATGTATCATTTTTTTCTTTTTACTGAGAGGTGTGCCTCAGCTATAGTTATGACATTTACTGTCTGATTTTAAATGAAATCTCAGATCTTTTTTTTCTTAAAATATGTAAATGACATCAAAATCACAGGAAGACAGATTTATGTTTTTCTTTGTTTTAATTTTTTAAATCTTTTTCTATGCATATATTGAAAATTCAATTAAAATATGTAGTTTGAATTTTTTATTAAATTTATTGGGATGACATTGGTTAATAAAATTATATAGATTTCAAGTGTATAATTCTACAATACATCATCTATACATATTGCATTGTGTGCTCACCACCCAAAGTCAAATCTCCTTCCCCATATATTAGATTAGAATTTTGACAGGAATCTTGAAAGACCACTCACCTTCGCTCTCACACCATTTTAGAAATGCCAGGATTCGAGCATTTCCCTGGCACAACATATACTCTTCTATTAATAAAGGAGCCACTGATGACAAAGTGGCAATTGCATGCAGTTGTAATTCTTCATACTGTGCTGTGGACCATTCAATTATTTTGTGTTTCTCAGGCTTTTTAATGTAGGTAAACAAAGCCAAAACAACTTTGCCATCAATTAGTAGCTATGAGAAAGGGCAAGCAGTATTTTGTTAAAAATCTAAGAAAATAAGATAAAACATTTTCAATTTGATATTTTATTGATCATTTCAAAATATTTCCTTCATAAAGATCCCAACCTATGTTGAACACCCAAAAAAGATAAAAACAACTTAATAATAACAACACTTGGCTATGATCCCCCTTTTCTGTGATATGTACTCTGTAGCTGACAATAAATAATATAAAGTAAGCATTAAATTTTTTTAATCTATGCTGCTTATAGATGTAGTTTAATTCCTCCTTATCATAAAACCACAGGAATAGAAAATTTGGGGCAAATAAACTGCTGGTATTTCTCTTTTCTCTCCTTTTTTTTTTTTTAAAGGAAACATTTCACAGACTCAAATGTGTACTATAAAAATCAATTTTGTCTGAAGTAATGACTATGGCTAATTTTTAAGCACACACAACAGAATTCATACAAATATTCTGTCCAATGAATGCCAGTAAGAGCACAAGTCATATTTAACTACATGCCTAGAATTTTAAAATTATATTAAATTCATGATTTCAATAAAAATAAAACAAAGAATTCATAGCTATTATGTGACAATCAGTTATTAATACTGTAGCCAATGCTGATTGATGCATACTTGTGGTTCACAAGATAGTAACACACTATGTGCTAAATTCTATTCAATTTTCTTTTTATTTGGCATTATTTTATAAAGACTTATTCACAATAATATCTATGATTTTTTTCTCGGGTTTCTACTAGTCCACATGAAAAGAACACAAGATTTAAGACTGAGAAAACAAGAATGACAAGTAGTTCTAGCATTACGGTAAATAGGAAGTGGATAACATTTTTGAAAAACTCTGTAAACTGCAAATAACAGTACATGTGTTCATTACCACTACTATGACCGGGCCACTAATATATTTAACACAAAACAATTAGTTGATTCCACTGCTTGCAGTGGAAGCTTTAAGAAGCTTACCATAGTGTTTGTGCCATTTAATTCTGTTTCAATTTAAACTGGTAAACTATAGGGTAAAAGTTATTTATTATCTTTATGTGTGTCATGTTAATAGTTATATAATATTCTACTATAACAAGAAACCAGTATTTTACTGAATATTTTCTATTTGGCATTCCAGAAAATACATTGAGGTTGTATAGAGTATTTATTTTTGATATAAATAATAGTTATAACTGTAAAGGCAATTTTTCTTTTTCTGAGCATTTTTAAATTATAGATTCCTCAAAGTGGCATTACCAAGAAAATTCTGAGCTCTTTTAATTCTCATAATAATTCCATGAAGTAGGTATTATACCCATTTTGAAGTTGAGCTACCTGGGATTTAGAGAAACTAACCAGCCTACCCTAACTAAAGCCTTAACCACTATGTTATGCCACCTTTATGTTATCATTAATAATATTGATTAAATGAATTCCCAGTTATTTTTCATGGTAACCCCTTGGAGCCTGAAAGTGTTTTAGGACTAAAACGAAATTTCACTGAATGCAGCAAATAACTAAACTAATGAAACTGTTAGTAGGACATTTTTTCTATCACTTTATAGTTTACAAAGCCTGCATCTGAATCTCACAATAGCCCTGTGAGCAGGGCAGAAGTATTACAACCCTCCTTTTACGTTAGGAAGAACTGCGCCTCAGAAAGTTTAGGTAATTTTGCCAAGGCCACAGAGCTAGTAGGTGATAAGACAGAAGTGAAATTTTGGTCTACTGTTTTTCAAATTGCATCATGCTGTTATATAGGATATAAAGTATTAAGATAAATGGAGAAAAAGCAGGTTCATAAGGGTTTGAGATTGGCGGCACAGAGGTTAGCATTTATTCCTCCAGCAGAATCAACACTTGATTCTATGGTCAGAGATAGACTGGCGGGATGGGCCTATATGGATCTTCTTTCATTTTATGTTCTGTTACTGAGAAGATTTAAATATGTAAATAAATCTCATGGATTCTCCTGCTTTTCTTTGGTTTATGGTTTAAATTTAGGTAAGTTCACTGTTTACAGATAAGCAAAGGAAATTTTGAAAACGGTAAAATTCTGGTCAACGAGAGTTTGTTACTTTCTATGGTAAATGATTTACAGTCATGACTTTTAACAAGTTATACTACAAAGTGAATTGATTTTAATTTTTGTTTTGATTACTCTTTACCTGTACAGTAGGTAAATCTTTACATAAGATCACAATTATATTGAATAGCAACTTCTTCAACTCAAAATCTTCATAGGAATTAGAAAGCTTAAGACCTTTTACCAAAGGATTTTGACTTTTAACTGTAAGGGGACAAAAAAAAAAAGAAAGAGTGAAATAAAAGCTAATATGATGTATTAAGACTCATCGAGATAATTATAGGTTGAAAATTTTATGATTTTACCTTCATTAAAGGTTGCAAATAGTATCAAATCCCTGGTAAAGCCACATTCCTAATATACACACACAAAACAAACAGAAGGATAAATTAATTAATGGAAATTAAGTTACAGATGCCCATATTTACCTAATATATGACTATCAGATTTCCCTTGTCATTTCTTTGATTAACAAAGCACTAATAATAGGAAGGGATAAAAGCAAGAAAATAAAAGCATAGAGCCAGATAAATTTGTAATTTATTAAATATTAAACTTATTTGTGTAGGTTCTAAGAAATATTTTACATTATTCAAGAACAAGATGCTGTTTAAAATTTGGTTAAGAATGCAAACTGTATTGAGTACAAGTTATGTATGTAATTCATTATTTATACCTTCAAACAACAAATAAGGGAAGAAAATAGTTATTTTCAACAGCTTTTCTTCTTAAACAACCACGCTCCCCACCCCAACCCCAACCACTCTCAGGATGTCAACGGTTTGGTCAAGCAATGACGAAACAGTTCCTACTTAATATGAAAAGCCCTGAAGAATGACCAGAACTGCAAATATTTCAGCATGACAGAACTCATTCCTGACAGAGGTGTCCTAATTGGACTTTGTACATTAGGGAGAGCTGATAGGGGCAAACTCTGGGCTTTTGAGCTTGCAGCTTTATATACCTTCTACTTTAGGATCAAAACGTTTTTTGCGTGTTTTTTTTTCAAATGAGGATGTTATTTCTTTGACACATTCATGGTATTCACTTGAATGTTTGCAAGGATGCCAATGAGAACTTACTGACCTACCAGGGCTTCCAGAGAAACTTACAGGTCCACCTACACATTGCAGCCTTGACAAGGAAGCTACTAGGATTGTTTCCCCATTTGCACAGGATGAGGAATGACAGTTAAGTTCCTGAACTCATCCTAGAAAAAGCACTACATACCATGTTTCCCTGAAAATAAGACTGGGTCTTATATTAATTTTTGCTCCAAAAGACACATTAGGGCTTATGTTCAGGGGATGTCATCCTGAAAAATCATGCTAGGGCTTATTTTCTGGTTAGGTCTTATTTTCGGGAAAACATGGTACTTCTCTGCTGAATGTCACTACGGTCACTTCAAAGTACTCCCCTTGGGAAGCTATGCACCGATGCCAGCACCTAAGCCACCCTTCAGAGCAATTTTGGAACTCTTTCTGGAATGGCTATCAGAGCTGTCGTCGTATTACCCTTGCTGTCCTGAAAGTCATCAAAATGTCTTTCTTTCAATACTTGCTTTATCTTTGTGTAAAGAAAGAAGTCATTGGGGGCCAGATCAAGTGAGTAGGGAGGGTGTTCCAATACAGTGATTTGTTTACTGGCTAAAAATTCCCTCACAGACAGTGCTGTGTGAGCTGGTGCATTGTCGTGATGCAAGAGCCATGATTTGTTGGTGAAAAGTTCAGGTTGTTTTCGTCTAACTTTTTCACTTCCATATAGTGAACTTGGTTAACTGTTTGTACAGTTGGTACAAAGTCATAATGAATAATCCCTCTGATATCAAAAAAGGTTAGCAACATCATTGCAACAAGTTTGCACACTTAATTGTCAGACCTCGTATGCTTCCTGAGTGTTCTCTTATGTTAGGATCACTCGGCGTCCATTAACATGGGGTTGTGGCCTTCACTGCCAAATTTCCTTTAAGTGCAACTTAGAAAGTATGTGGCTTACGTGTGAATATTATTGCCAAAGATCCCTACTTTGGGATGTCAATCATTCAATGATTTTTACATTCTAAAATATGGGGTAGCTAAGCTTCTGATATGGCGCAGTGCTCCTATTATTATAGAAATCTTCCTGCAGGTAACAATGACAAATTCTGAACAAAATATAAAAACACCTGTCTGCGACCAAAACCAAGCAGGTACTGGAGGGGAGTCAGGCCTTTGAGGAGGGAAATGGCACCGCATGAGTTTCCTTTTTTCTTAAAATGGCTTTTAGAGTGAGGCCAGGCTCTAGCCTGCACCCCATGGGGATGCTAAAACTCAGGGTAAACCTGTAATCTTAGTGGCTTGAGGAACCAGAGGACAGAGGCAATCATGGGGCAACCACCGCTACTGGAAAATGAAGGGAGAAATCCCATAAAGGAGGGGGGCCAGAGAAAGGGAACCTCAATTTCTGTGTATAAACTTCCCAAGTCTCTGGCTGATGCCTGAACCACAGTAGGGAAAGGAATAGTCAAGCATCCCACGTAAGGCTAAAAGAATCGAACCGAGATTTGAGCTGCCATCCACCATAGGGATGAGGCTAGCCAAGCTACATGCCTATTGATATGAAAAAAATAAATACTTTTCAGAGGAATACACCAGAATTCACCGTCAAGATGCTCATAAGGAATGGAAAGACAGAGACTCTCAGCAGAGAAATAGAAACTATAAAAAAACTATTTCCAAAAGGAAATTCTAAAACTAAAAAATATAACATCTGAAATAAAAATGTATTAGATGGGATTAATAGCAAATGAAGATGACAGGAGAAAAGTCAGTGAATTTAAATATATCGACCAACACAAATTATCCAATCTGAAGAACAGAGAGAGAAAAGATTGAAAAAAGTGAATAGAGCCTCACAAACTTGTGAGACAATATCAGAAAGTTGAACACACATGTAATCGGAGTTCCAAAAGGAGAGAATCGGGCTGAAAAAACATACTTGAAGAATGTGACTAAAAATTCTCCAAATTTAGTAAAAGACCTAAATTTACATATTCAGGAAGTTCTAGGAACTTCAAGCAGGACAAATACAAAGAAAATCACGTCTTGGAACATCATAGTAAAACTGCTAAAAACCCAAAACAGAGTGAAAAATCTTTGAAAACCGTCAGAAAACAAAATGATACATTTTACACAGGAGAACAATTTGAAACAACAAATACTTCTTATCAGAAACAATGGAGGCCAAAGGACAGTGGAGCAATATCTTTAAAGTGCTAAAAGAGAAAAACTGCAACCTAGAATTCTATATTCTGTGAACACAGGTTTCTAAGAATTAAAATGAATTAAAGATCTTTTCAGATAAAAGGAACGAGGGGAATCTGTTACCAGCAGCCAGCCTATCTGCATCACAAGAAATGGTAAAGGAAGTACGTCAGGTGAAAGAGAAATGATCATCAGATAGAAACTCATGTCATCAGGAAGGAAAGAAATGCATCATAAATGGTAAGTATGTGGGTAAATCATAAACTATGAGGAGGGCCTCAAGTTTCCAAAGGAGATGGAAAGAAGAATTGGCAGGGTGAGGAGACCGGTTGACCATCATGACATTACAACATAACTGAATGTTACAACAAAGTACATATTACAACACAGTCTCGTTCTCCCTCCCCCCACTCTTACCACTCCCCCAATTAAAATTAATACCATTTACTCATTTACATACTTACAATCATGGGTGCTTCAGGGTTTTGAGCTATAATTGTAGTGATCACTAATATATCATTTCTAAGCTGACGATCGTAATGACTAAAGCCTCTCATAAACAGATTTTTAAATACTTCCTTCAAAGCCCTAGAAAGGAAAACCGTATTTTTAGAACCACATTTTTTTATAGGACACTACTTAGGTATCTGTCAACAAAATTTTCCATTTTATATTATACTATTCATTTCAAAGTATTTCTCATCTTTCCTGTATTTCCAAATCTGCCTCTAACTCACTGTCGTGAGACTGTCCAGGTAGTAAGAAGCCATTGGCCCAATCCATGCATGATGGTCAAAATGCTCTAAAATAAAGACTTGATCACATCATTTTCCTTTCTAAAACTACTTAAAGGCTTTTTGTTGTTCTTTCTTAGGATAAAGTCCTACTATCTTACCAAGGCTTATCAGGCCTTTCATGGTACTTACAGTTCCTGCTGACATTGTTAGCTTCATCTCTCACTATTCTACCCTGTACTCTCTGCTCGCACCACAGTGAAATTCTTACAGTTTTTTGATTTTGCTGAATTCTGTTTTCACTTCTGTTCCCCCGTCTAGGATGCTGTCCACATGCAAAACTCTTCTGTGTTGCCAGTTCCTACTTATCATTCAGGTGCCAGATTAGGGTTCATCAGGAAGCATTTGTTAACTCTCCAAGTCTGGGTCAGTTTCCCTGTACAATGCCGCTGTACTTCCTAGGACCCACTTGTCCTTGTGATAACAGCACCCTTATTTTTACGCAGGCTTCACTCTTTTCCCACTTTTGGTCTTGTGAACTGCCTTCCCTTCCTTTTTGCCAGAGCCGTCCTTCTTTCTGTCACAAGTAATCCACTCTGGAATGGGCATATGGCCAACAGCAGAATGCCCAGGGGCAACGGGGACTCCATTTGAAGAATTTTCTTTGCACTTGCAGAAGAGCAAGTTTTCTCTGCTTGATTTGGGGTTGTGAGGTTGTGAACTCAGACTTCCTAGGTCTCACCATGTGGACCTTGTGAAGAAAACCAACACAGTAGAAGACAGTAAGGAAGGATGAAAAGGGCCCAGTCCTGATATTTGCTGAGCCTTGAATACATGAAACCAGTTTTATTCTTAACAAGGTAGTTACATTGGCCCATAAATTTCCTCTATGGCTTAAATCAGTTGCGTTAGGTGTTCAGTCACTTGCAAGCAAAAATGTACTGATTCACCTTCTTCTGGAAAACATGTAACGCCTTGCGATAGTCTCTTTTGTGACCTTTAGTACGCTCCCTTTTTGTTGCCTACTTACTTGTCCATCTCTCCTACCGTAATGCAAGTTTCATGAGAGCAAAGATCATATCTGTATTGTTTTCAATTGTCTTTCTATGGTCGGGTACTGAACTTGAGCAGATAAGAATTCCTTGATGAGTAAATGAAAAAGTAACTAAAGCCTGACTCATGTTATTTCTAATGTTTGTTGCAGTACCTAGAAGACAATAAGTATTCAAAAAATTGATTTACTGAAGGAACAAAGGAAATCGTTCTTCGAAATGTCTAATTTTACTTTACACATATTCAAAAACATACTTTAGCCTTGTTAACAAGCTACTTTAAAAGCCTTCCACCTATGAAAAAATGGCTTGTTGTTTTGCAGATGCCTTTATTCCATGGCACCAAAAAGATGTCCTGAAACTGAGCCATTACATGAATCAAAAGCCTAACTGCACACGAATTCAAACAAACCTGTTAGTTATATCACTGATGATCACTTCAAGGTTAAAAAATATTCCTATCTAATCACATACACTTACAGCACACATTCCAAGCTACTAAGCTGTTGTATGATTTCTTGTTTGGAAGATTTTTCCAATAGGTTCCAAAGTATTTCTGATGAACGAAACAGAAGCTGTCCAGAGGGATCTGGATCAGTGAGGTGAGCACAGAGGCCACTGGCTGCTTGTGCTTTCATCATTAAAGTACAGTTCACTTCTGCAAATAAATTGAAAAATTATGTGTCATGTTGCACAGTCTTGACATCATTAGATAGAAACAAACGTAGCTGAGAATAAAGTATTCCAAGTTAAGAATATACTAACCAGAAGTGGAGAGATGTTGTAGAGCTTTAAGTACCCAAAGTTTCTCAACAAGTTGATTTTCAAGCCAGGCCAGTGACTGGACCATACTTGTTGCCAATCCTCCGACTTCAGCCATTTGAATCTTATAGGATGAGCTGGCCGGCTGGTAACCTAACAACAATTAGTTGATACATATGTATAGTTATCTCACACAGTAAGTCATGTACATTACAACAAAGGAATGAGCAATTTATTATTAAACAACAGCAACGAAACTTTTTACCAGTGCATGACATTTTTGAATGGTTTGGCACAGGGATCTTTTTCTATAAAAGGCCAGGTAGTATTTTAGATCTAGCAGGTGATAAGGTTTCCATTTCACATACTCAGCTCTGTGACCATAGCATGAAAGCAGGTGTAAACAATATAAAAATAAATGGGCATGGCTGTGTTCCAATACAACTTTATTGACAGCGGGCTGATTTTGGCCTGGGGTGTATAGTTTGCTGATTCCCTGGTGTAGCATTTGAAATAGGTCTACAAATTTGGGGGCACATCTTAAATTCTAAAAAGGAACAATGTTTCTTATTTGTCAGTAGCTATGCCTTTCCATAAAGGAAAATGGCACGATTACAAATACTGAATGTTTTCACTATTCAAATCTACAGGTTACTTCAGTGCTTCCAAGGGAATGTGATGTTGGAATGAAGTTAAGAGGTAAAAATGTAGTGCTGTTCTGACAAATGCTAGTGAATATCAAGGCATTTTAGGGACGTTTGATTCTTGGTGACATGTCTTATAAGAATTTCCATCTCTCCTAGCTTTTATGAGAAACACGATCTCTCCTTTTGATACAGTTGAAAGGCACCTATCCAACGACATTTAACAAGAGAGATTAAATGAACATCAGAGGGTACTTGCTCACCTAAGATGCAGCCATTTTCTTTCAGTGATCTCACCTATTATATGACTCCCTGACTTCTTGACTTTTGAGACTAACTAGATTATTTAACATTGTCATAGTTCTGGGATGTCAGTCAGTTTGTCTTATCTTTCTGAATCTGAGCTCTGGCTCTGGATAAGGCCCTATCCCTTCCTGTGATGGGTTCTCTATGGTATGCTCCAGCTACTCACTTTAGGCATTTAAAAAGTATAAGGAGGAAAACGAAAATTGCCTGTAATTTCATCATCCAGATATAACAATATTAACATTTTTGTGTATTTCTTACTGATATTTTAATGTATGCATAGAACTTTAACAAGACACTACATACATGCAGAGTTTTACACTCTACTGGAGTCACTAAACATTTTATTGTAAGCTTTTTCCCATTCTGTAAAACATTTCCCCAAAACATGATTTTTGTTTGCATTATAGTCTATCATAGGGATGGCCCAAAATGCCTACTTAAATTTACTGTATCTTTTCCTGTTGAGTTTACATTTCTGTGGAAGGATAGAGTAATATTAAGTCTTATGGACTTGATTCCTATCTCCAGGGCTATGTCTCTTACAATTGCTCTACTGAGGACTTTTCAGCTGAGGTCCCAGATGTCCAGCCACACCCATCTGAAACCAACTGTGTGATAGTTTGTGAGAGACTGATACAATTCAGGTCAAGCTCACTTCTCTGCCCCTTCACTCCTCTGTCATATCTCATACATATTTGTCTCTCTTTCTGTCTTAAAGAAGGGTGCCTGTAGCTTACCAAGGTTAACCCTAAGCTTGCACTCTTAATTCCATCTTGTCATGCATTCTTTGGGAATTTCACCCTCCCATTTCCCACTTATTAGCTTCTCTTTCCTCTACTTACACACATCATTTTTTCCCTATTCTAAAAAAAAATTAAAAACAAAACCTAAATATCTTTCTTTGATCTTGCTACCAGTTGAACTGTTCTCCATCTTTCTTCTTTTTCTTCACCATTTGATTTTAAAATACAAGTCTGCATTTACTGCCTCTATTCCCTTGTTCCCACTGCCTCCACTCCCACAATCCTCTCATTCTTCAATCCTGCATCTGCCCTCACCATTTTATGGCAATAATCTGCCAAAGGTTAACCACAACTTTCCAGATACCACATTAACTTGGCCTTTTCATTCTGCAATTATAGAGGCCTCTGCAGTATTTGCTGTTGAGATCACGTCTTCCTTCATCAAACATTTCATTCATGGCACACAAGACATTGCAATCTTTAGGTTTTCTTTCTCCTCTTAGACTCTCCCTTCACTGCCAATTTCTTTGGATCATTTTTTCCCAAACCTCAATATGGGCACTTTCTATGTCCCTCTTGATCCCTTGGCTTTTCTGGTAAACTCAACCATTCTGATGGCCTCAATTTTCATCTGTTTGGAGGAATTCCAAACCTGCATCACCAGCCTCTGCTATTAGTATCTAATGTCTCCTATCTACCAACACTTCCACCCGTATAACTCATCGATAGTTTAAGTTTGACATTTAATAGTCTCACTGATTTTCTTTACTTCAGATGTCTCCCTATTTTTCCCTAATGCATAAGTAATTTTTCTTTTCTACCACAGTGTTTTATTACCATCTATGTTAAGGAACATATAACTTAAAAATATTATTTATGTTGTCTCTCTCTTCTTAGATTATAAATTATAGAAACTATGACGGTAGGAAGTATGTCCTAAATGACTTTATATCCTTCACAGTACAAGTGCCCTCTGCCTTGTCACCCATTTCAGTGTGATTCATTTTTATCATTATATATTAAGATGCCTTAGCTGTATCATGCAGAACTGATTCCAAAATATGATAGAGAATGTTGTTATTATTAGGAATGTAACATTTAATTGGGTGGTACAGATATTATAAATAATTATAAAATGTTAGAAAATAATAAATAATATTATCAACACTATGAAATAACATTAACTAATGATAATTATAATTAAACTAACTTGGGCATGACTTTAAAATTAAATCATAAATATTTAGCATGAGAATAAAAAGTCATACAAATCTAAAATTAAAACATGTAAAATTTTTTGTCTAAAAATGACCAAAGAACTTGAAACTACAAAAAAGAAAATCATCAAAAAACCTGCTTTTGTTATGTTGCATTTATGATCCCACTCTGTCTTCCCAAGTTCAAAGACAAATAAGACAGAATAGACTGTTTTATAAAGACTTAAGTTATTACTGAAAGACCATTAAAATCTTCACCTGTAATATGCTTCTTTGGTGGTTCTGCATGGTAAAAGTCAACAATACACTTACAAATTTGTATCCTCAGTTCAGAACTTGGTATTTTCATTAAGTCACCTGCCAGAAAGACAAAGGAATACTATTTAATAACACTGTCAGAAATTTATTTGCAAATTTAAGCATAAAGTGTTAGAAAAGAATAGTGATTAAAAGTATACATGCTAGAACCAGACTGTCTAATATTAAATCCTGGCTCTGTCACTTACTATCTGCATAAACTTGTGTCTTAGTTACCTCGTCTATAAAGCAAGTATAACAAGTTACTGCATTTAAGATTGCTATAAGGATTAAATGAGTTACTATGAGAAAAGGACAGAGAACAGCGTCTGGCAATTAATAATAAGCTATTATTACTATTTTGGCGAGATGTGGGTGGGCAGCATTTTCCTTCCTAACCAGAGAATGTAATTTGTTGCCTGTAATAAAGCATCCTTTGCTTGGAGAAGGTCCAAGTGAGCTCTGCTCTTCATTTTGCTGATGAACTGGAAAACAGTGCATTTCTTGGCAGTTTTTATCCTACAGGTAATATTTTTATGTTCAAGTTCTCTGGGTGGGGATGGAGGATAGAGAGGGTTCCTTTTCAGTCATTTCTCAACGACTTCTGAACTGGCTTCAGGCAATATTTCCAACTGGATTGCTTTTGCTCTGGTGAAGTGCTACAAGTATGATCCTCAAAGGAATCTGAAAATGATCCGTGAAATTCTAGAACTAATCCATTCCCTCTGGGTGACCGAGGACAAGTGGAGTCAGTAGTGTTACCTTTAGGATTGACTCAGATCTGGTTGGATTCTCAGAGGGAAAAGGGAGGAATCAGGTATTCCCTGAAGACTCAAGTTTTGCATTAGGGCTTACACAACATTCATCTCTGGGGGTGAGCAGTGAACGTGGATGAAGGTGGACAGAGGAGGGAGCACATAGGAAAGCCTCATCCTTATTTGAGAAGAATCTATCTGCAAAAGACACCACTACAAAAAAGGGCAGGTTCAAGGTTATTTTCTCAATTTTAATTTTTGGGGGCATTCCTCTGAAGTTGAAAAATCATGTTTTGAAAAAATTTAAGCAACAGTAACAACTAAACTTTTCCAACAAAACTAACCAAACATTCAAGTTTATAGGAAATCGTAAGGTTTCTCATCTGCTTCTCCAGCCTTTTAGTTCTCAGTGTCCTGTTTTATAATCAGAGCAGAGTGCCAACTTCTTCACTCACACATTTCTGGAATCCTGCTCTGGAGTCAGAAATATCTATCATTTAGAAAAATAAGTAATATAATTTATTAGTACCTAGTAGAAATTGGAAGTTATTAATAAAGAATAAATAGTCTGTGTACTACCTATAGGTTATTTTAGTTTAAGCTCATGTTTCCAGCAATGAAAAAATTAGGGACAGAGCAGCAGTATTTGCAGTCAGTAATCAGCGAAGGGAGTTCATTTGAAACTGAGCGTTCACACCGGCCTCAAGTGAGACAGTAACATGTTCTGTAGGCAGGCAGTCATTTGGCAAAGAGCAGACTGACACAGGAAGAAGCAGGCTGTGTATTTATCATACAAATGTCTGCCAACACTCTCAGACGCAACATTTTAAAATAACAGGAGCAACAGAGGAATTTTTAAAATGTTACCAACCAAACCTACGCTTTTAATCTGTCAATACTACCATGTCCTCTTTTGGGTTGGCTTCCCTTTGTAAATTTCCACCGATGACAGAGATTCACAGAATTCGGTGTCCCATTCGTTTTTGAAATATTTTGAAAGTCCTTTATTTTAGCCTGCCTGCTTCTTAAGGTCACCTTGCCTAACTCCCCATATTTATTCTAATTTCCTCGACACCTTTACCTACTGTAGGCCACAAATTTTCCCCAAAGAATCTATAGTTTAGAACTGTTGAGAAACTTATTTAGATATAAAAGCATTAGTGTCTATGTTAAAAATGAAGAGTGTTTTTTACTTATTCCAGGTGAGTCTCTAACATCTTTCAGTATGGTATATAATGCTGGGAACATAAGTATTCCGTAAATACTTATTTTTTATTTGTCAGGCCAATTGTGTATCTTTTATTTCTCATATATGAACGAAAAACCAAATTAATAAGTAGAAATTTAATGTAGGATTGTTTTGGGAACATGCCGTCTTGTCTCAAGGGCAGATTCAAGGCACTAGTGTATGATCTCATTCTCTAGAAAATTATTATTTTCTTTCTCTAGAAAATTAAGCAATAACTGAAATACAAACACCTGCTGTTTTTTGTTTCCTCATATTTTTGAATACAAAACATAGGCACGTTCATCTTTCTGTATATTATGCTAAAGTTCTTAATGTTCTGCCATTTTATGATTTTATTTTAAATTTTAGATGTATTTATTGAACACCGGTTCTCAATGATTCTGGCAATTATTAGAGTTCAAAGTTGAAAACATTTTGTGATTACTGAAAGGGTCAAATACGTCTAAATAACACAAACTGAATAACATCAAGACAAATAAGCATACGAAAGTATCTGCCAGTCTTTATACTTAAGAAACACAGAATCGTGTTGGTATCACGAAACACCCGAGTGGAAAACAATACAGAAATTATCACCAAGCACACTATGATTAATTCCCAGCCAGAAAACAAGAAAAGAGCCTAGATTTGGAGGACTCCTAGTGAACTCCTAATGAAACTTAGTGAAAGAGATATTTCTTTCTTGTCGGTAGTGCTTGTTACTCCTCTATCTTAAGGAAATCGTAACTTACCCAGAAGTGCGATTGAGTTAGCAGTATCTTCAGCATATGTTATTTCATCCGATACCTTTTTTTTCAAAAACGGCAAGCTTCGATAAGAATGAAGAATGTATGAGTTATGTTTAATGAAGTCCTTAATTGAAGCATCATTTGCAAAGTAGGGGGAAATATCCTTTCTAACGAATAAAATGAGAATAATATGCTATACTTTAGCCCTAGGAATTGGTAACTAGCAAAAAAATTTTTGTGTCTTTAACTGACCAAAAAGAAAATAAAGTGAATAAAAATGAAGAGAGAAGGACATAAAAGGCAAGGGTTAAGAAGGCCATCTTGGAATACAGCATAAATAAAAAACTTAAAAATTGATTCTCTTTCTCTCTGAGGGCAAAATAATAAGGGATTATAGCTAACTTTTACCAAAATTAGTACAACATTAGATAATCTGATACAAATCACAGATCTAGGTTTACCATAATTTAAAAGCTGTTCAAGGCCTTTTTCTGAAGTTTTTGAAACTCTAGTTAATAGTTCAATGGTCTATTTGTTCTTAAAGGTCAGTGACATTTCCTTATTAACTGGATCAGTTACTGTCCACAAAAATAACAGATATACTTTTTGTTATACAGATATACACTAAAGAATCCAAGTTAACAAACATTAATTGTATTATAATTGCATTTCACAGCCACTATAACCAAAGTGATTTGAAAATACTTTATTTATAAATCATAAAAGACAAGGCACTCGAACCTAGGTCATTAGTTTAAATGTCAAAGGAGAGATAAAAGTTATTTCTTAAATACAAAACATAAACTATTTTGGTATTTCTTGAGTTCAAAATTTGAACCTCTTGTATTACTTATTTAAAAGTATATCCTATTATAGGACTTTTAATTAATGTTTTTCAAGAAAAATTAACCAAGTGGTTGAAAAATGGCATTTAGAACTATCTCACTTGTGGATGTATATATGTATATATATATTTAAGATATTTCAAGGGCAAGCTATGAAAAGGACAATTTTATAAATGCTACAGAGGTTTGTTTCTAGTGTTGTTAGGATTTATCATTTGAAACAAATAACTTATCACTTGTTATTCAGCGCATTGTTAAACCTCTAATCTGAAGAACTCTAAAACTAGTTCTATTTGTCCTTAAACTTTTTTGTTTTCTACTAAACAACCTAAACGATAAAGCATCAGAAGAATTTTCTACCAAAAAAGGTTACCGAAAAAAAGGCATTTTATTTCTGATGCAGTGAGAAAAGCATACTAGTCAAAGGCCAAAAAAGTAAGGCTTTATTCTTTTTTTAAATTTTCAATGCTTTTATCTCCCAAAAATGTCTTGAAAAGAGAATCAAGTGAAGGTGAAGTCTGGAGAAACGCAAGACGAAAACAGAAATTAAGAGAGTAGAAAAAAAAAAGAAATATAATAATATGAATAATTATGAAATACAAAGGAAAGTGAAGAGTATTGAAAAGATCTGTCATATTCTGCAGTGAAACATTTAATCACAGCTTTCAAACAGAACCAGTTTTTGGTGGAGCTCTGTGGGAGCATTGATGTTCATAGCAATGCTTATGAACCTGGGGTCCTACGACTTGCACAGCCTCAAATTTGAAAATGCTTTAACATACATAATCTCACATCAGTATAATAACAACAACTTCCAATTAGTACATTAAATTTCCTTGAAAGCACCTGAACAATAATTTCTTTATTTTTCATGGTCACTATAAAAAAGTAAGGCATGGTAAAGGCATTCAATAAATTATTTTTGACTATTTTGTTCAGATGTCAAAAAAATTAAAGTAGTTACAAAATTTTAAATATTATTGCTGCTAAATCTAGATGGCAGAGTTAAAACTTACAGTCTTGCTAATATTTACCTATTAAAAGAAAAACACTAATTAAAAAGCTAAATTGGTAGAAAGGTTTATTAGGTTAAATTGTCAGAAAAGTTTATTCCTGCTTTAAGAAATTTCTTCTACTATATTATACTGAAAACTAAAAACAGATTATTAATATATATCTTGATTAGCCACTATGTGGCAGCAAGGAAGCAAAAGATATTCCTAGTTCCCCCAAACGGTTGGAGAAACAATAGTACAGAGGGTGGGACATACTACTTTTTAAATTCTGACCTTGAATTAACATTAAAACATATATATCAAAAATAATTTGACATTCTTAATTCATATTCATATTTGGAAAATCAAATAAAACATGACACAGACCCTAATATATCTTTAAGTTAAATTTTCTAAAGATAGAGAAAGAAACTGGCCTGAAAGTAATAAGGCTATATCAAGGATTCTCTAAAAATATGACAATTTCTTGGTTTCATCTCACATTTGTCGTTCACGTGACAGCAACTTATTATGAGAACACATTTTAATATACTTACAGTTTAATCTCTCGTGGCTACAATCCCAGACTACAAAATTTATGACCTTCACAACACCAACTGCTAGAATCAAGTGATCAAGTGTTTTGTTGAGTGCTGTACCATTTTGCTACACCATAATGCATAATATCTTTGCAATACAAAATAAAACATTAAAAATACTGCAAGCCAATGTAAAATAAAGTTAAAGAAAAACAACTTACCTACATACTTTTAGGATATTATATACAGATTCTATAAAATGGGGTTGGTGCTCAATTTTTCCTGCACACAGATTCAGAATTTTAAATATCTGTGCTAAATCCCTTAGGGGCTTTAATATTTTTAGTTAAGAAAGAAAATTAAGATTAATCTTTTTATTAACATATTCTTTATAGCACATCTGCCAAGAAAGTCTATAGAATTACCATTTTGTTAAATGGGGTTGACATTATTTTAATTATAATAATTTTGAAGTCTAAAGAGGAAAACTTAGAACCATATTTTTTTAAGGAACATTATTCACTTTTTGTCTTAGTAAACTGTTATTTAAAATATTTTTTTCTCCTCTCTTAACTTCTCCTACTGTTTAGAATTTGACTACCAACTACTATGCCACAGATTCAGCTGATCAATAACTTATTGGCTATGAGTAATAACACATTGAAAAAAATTAACTTAATGGCTCAATTATATCCTTCATCCCCACCCACCCAACATGAAACATTAACTGGTTTGGAATGAGCAATCCAAACCTATCTTACTTTTCTGCATTACTTTATTAACATTACTCAGGTTCATTTTCTTGTTTTTAAGGTTTAAATAGGTTAAGATTTTATTTCATTTAAAACTAGTATGAAAACAAAATGTACCATCTCTAGATCTTCCGGTAAAAGCACCTTTTATTTCATCTATTCAAAAAACCCAATTGGGACATAAACAAATTTCATAATTTGTATATATATATATATATGTATGTAGATAAAAAGGATACAAGTCCATTCTGGTAATATTGCATCAGTTTCTTGACAGATTTAAGTTGTTTGTCTTCTAAGTCACCCTAAAATAAATGATCTATTTTAGTTCTTTGGTGCTATTAAAACTGTTGAGATTTTAAAATTTCTACTATAAAAAGAAAGTAGGCACATCAAAATTATTAAGAAATGCTTAAATTACTGTGTTATAGTGTAAGGTTTATAAAACGTTTCCTGAAACAGTGAAGGTAAGAATAAGCTACCATTTAATTTTGATTAAGAAATTGAGAATTAAAACTAGGTTAATATAAGAGCAGTATTTGTTTCCAGAAATAATGTTAAGAATACCCAAAGTATGTTGAGTATTTTTCTATGCCATGTACCATTTAGGCACTATACACACCTATCAATCTTCAAAACAGCCATATTAGGAAGGTACTATTATTCTTCTTTTCCAGAATAGGAAACTCAAGCTGAAACACTAATCTGTCTAAAATCACAGATAACAAGTGGTGGTATCAGGAGTCACATTTGGCAATCTGATTCCAGAAATTGTATTTTAACCTTTAAAATATGCCCAGAGTACAGGCATAAGCCAAACATCTTCAGCCAATTAAAACAAGATTAACCTCTACAGTGATGTGTTTTCATGACTGAATCACGTCTGTCTTTTTAATCTTAAATTGCCTGTAAGAAGCTGTGTGTGACTTTTTCTATACTTTCATCCCCCCACACACTTATTTTTTCTTTTTTTGCCTATCCTTATTTAACAACTAGTAGGAGTTATACGTAGTTGGGTTTTCTTTTTTAAAAAATGCAGATATATTCACAACAAAAAATAACTTTCACAACAAACATAGTCAGTAAAAGGTAAATTATTCCTATAGAGTCATTATTTTTATTGGTTTTTCTTCTTTCTGTGTAAAAATGTAGAGACTGAAAAATGTTAAAACAATGACTAAATTTTTGTGCTTACTAATCACAGGACATTGTTCTATTCTGATTAGCTCTACCACGGTCAGCCCATTTTCCACTTAATAAAAATATGCCATCTTCCTCCTGTAGTAATTTTATAGTATATGCTGGCTTTTAGTCATTCAGTCAATTCTTGGGTAATGTCAGGAGAGTGTGGTGTGTGAGCAGGTATGCATATGCATTTGTTAACCTTTTCCCAATGCCTGAAATCTCAATTTTGAGGTTTGTATCTAAAATAATTTTATTTCCATTACATTCTAAGATTTTTCTCAAAATAAATTACCTCTGAATATGTATGAGTGTGTATATATATATATTTTGATTCCATATCATAAAAATTTAAGTAGTACATCATGAAACATTTTTTTCTACCTTGTTCCCCACATCCTACTTGGTAACAAGCAAATACAGAAGCTAGATGAGTCTTTTTCTGCTCTTATGATTTCTTCTTTTTACTTCCACAATCGGTTTATCCACCCCACGAAACCTAATCTGTTCTCCTCCTCCAGCCTCCCTACCAGGTTAAATACATTCATACTAAATTTAAACAGTCCTTGAATATAAGACATATACTATTTGAAATATTTTCAACAACAGGAGAGAAATGAGATTTATATTTGGGGAAATACATGTTACCTTTCAGGGAAATCACGGTTTATAAGTGATAGAGCAGAGAAATTTTCTCTCAAAGCTTACTTTATCAGTCTCTTCAAGGAGTCTGATGACACGATTTAGGTCCATGGGCTTTAAAGAACCCTAAAAAACAAACAACTCTTAGTATTCTATATTATGAGAATCAAGAAATCACATCAAACACACTATTTTTATATCATCCCTTGGTAACTTTAAAAATATTATGACAAAAAAGATGGGGGAGAATAAAAAGCAGATGAGACGTTACAGGTGTAAATAAATTTTGGAGTTAAAAAAAACTTCTTAAATTCTAGTATTATCTTATAATCCTAATGTCTTTAAATTTCACTAGTCCCAAAAGGCCCAAGAGAACATCTGGAATAACAACAGCAGTTCCATGGTTTGGAAAATAAACTTATCTCATTATATTCTATATCTCACGCGTATACACACTACACTGAATTTGCCTATGCAGATACACATAAAACTAGCAGCTAAACTACAGGTAGGAAATTGCCTTCCTGAATTAGGTATCCCCTCTTTCAGTTGGTACCAGCACTCTTACAGTCATCCATATTAGCAAACAGGAAACTCCAAGTTCTACAGATTTTATATCTTTAGTGTTTTTTGAGCCCATTCAGTTCTCATCTCTCACTCAGTTGCAAAGATTTCCTGCTGTTCCCCCTGGCTCTACTCTTGTGCCTTGCAGTGTCGTCTTCTATCCTACGGTCAGAGTAATAAAACTCAAATCTGAACGTAACTCGTCTGAATCATTCAATGAATCTCCACCAAATGCCTCTCATTCCCTCCTTTATTTCCATTTATGTTGTTACAATTCTATTCTTCTCCTTGGTTAACCCCCACAGGTCAGTCCTTCAAGATATAGCTCAGGAGTCATCTCCCCAAGGGATGAAAAAGGACAGAACAAATGTCCCCCCTCCATGCTCCATAGCACCCTAAGTGCATATCCATCGCAACTCGCATCACATTGTTCTAAAATGGTTTATGTGCGTGTTTATTCCCCACCACACCCTGCCTCAAAGTTCACTTGAGGGCAAAGGCTTTTGTTTTCTGGCACCCGCAGCACCAAACACTGCACCTGGCATGGTGGGGAAGGAAATAGGTGGTACTATCATCCAAAGTTTAAGTATTTATGGTGATACAGAAATCTTTAAATTCTAAATGCGTTTCTGGCTATATTTATCTTGGGGATTAATGCTTTGTTGCACGGCATTTTCTTTTTAATTCAAATGTTATATCAAAATTGCTTTCTCCTATTATATGAGTTAAGCTATCCTAATCTCCTTTGTTTCCTTCCTTCCTCCTTGGGGGCCTGCTTTCGTGCTTACTTCTACTTTAAAATAACTGTTTGGAAAGATGATGTAATGATGCTATAAAAGGGAGAAAAATCCTACTTATTCCTATCATCTAAATACACCTATTTATATTTTTACATATTATTTTCTAGTTTTATATATTTTTATGTATTATTTTCTGGTTCTATTTACATGTATAAATGCTTTATATAATTTCACTTAGCGTTAACACCATTGTATTTTTTGATCTTTAAATCTATGATACATACATTTCCCTATTTTTACATAGTCATTATTCCATTGACTGTTAAATCTAGAATTTCCTTCCCTTTCACAATTACAAACTCGTGTATTCTGACCTTAAAAAGACTTGCAAAAACAATTTTCAGTTAAGCATTTTAACTTTGACTTTGCAAAACATGTACTGGAATGAGTTTATTTATTCAAAATGATTTTTACTTTAAAAATTAACAATCAAAAAGGATGTAGTAAATATTTAACTATATCTGATACTATGGTTACCATTAAAAGTTATTATATTTTACTGTTAAATTGTTTACATTATTAAATTTATTGTGACCAAAAAAATTGTAAATAGAATTTTGCCTTTTAAGATTTGGGTATTTAATAGTGCCATCAGCCACTATCTTAGTAGTTCTTTCTTTTTTCTTCCTGTGTTCTTGAAGAAATACATATAGTGAGTTTTTATTTTCTGATTTTATGCCATATTGGCTTTGAGGGTTGGAAAGGATATGAAGAGTCAGTGCAGGATTTTCTTTTTAATATCTATATGTATTATCAGATTTTTCTCCCCCAATGAGCAGGCATAACTCTTATAAGAAACAGAGAGTAGTAAAGATTAAAGCATAGATTCCTGTTAGATTTATCTTGTATTATCTCTTCATGTTACTTTGTATATTACTTGCTTGGCATATATTATATTTTAAAGATTTTTCTCTCCCTTAGCCCTTACCTCTTTTCACAGATATTTATAACACAGCTTCTGTGTTTTACAAACTGTGCTAGGTGTGGGAAACATCTTGCCCTGACCTCAAATAGCTGTCAGTCTAGCATGGGATGCAGGTAATACGGATGACACACTACAAAATGCTCCATGAATGCTAAGAGGTGGAAGGACACAGAATGGCATGGGGAGCAGGGGAGGGAATCTGGAACAGCTTCCAGAAGAAGTAATCTGCAGCCAGAAGCGAGAGTGAGTAGGATTTGTGAGATGAACTGAAGGTTTGAGATATGGAGGCAGAGGGAGTAGCACGTGTGAAGGCCTGGTGGCCAGAGAAAACATAGCATCTGGAGGATCTGTGAGTGACCGGGTATGTTGGGAGAGGAGAGTGCAGGGGATTGTGGCTACAGATGCTGCTGCTGAGGGCAAGTAGAGGTCAAATCACGAATAACAATACTGATAATAACAATGATGGTGATAGCTACAACTTACTAGACAATGTCTATTTCTAGGTGCAGTTGGAATTGTTTTACACATACCTACTAATTAAATTCTATAATGTAGGTGCCATTATTAACTCCATTTTTCAGAAGGCTTTGTATGCTATGCTGAGGTTCTTCATAAGCTATTGGATGGTTTGAGAGACTGGATATATAAACAGACAATAGCCAGACTATATATGGCACTAGAACTCTAGCCTACAACCTCTGCAGCAACCAACCTAGAGAGTCAAACCACATCTTCTGCAGCAGTTGGTTCAGAAACATTAGGACTAGGTCAACGATTGCCAGACTCCCTAATTTTGCCCCATTTGCCACTTGGGACCCAGAAAAAGCCAAATATACTTCCCAAATGCGTGACACAGGATGCCCTGTTCCTAGCTAGCTCACCTCCAGCTTCCCCATGGCAACCACATCCAACCAAAGCACACCAGACTCCTTCGCTTTTTTCACTGGAAAGCTCTGCCTGCCTGCCCTGGAGTCTCTGTCAAATGCAAGTAATGCTGGCTAACGCTCATTTTATAGCAAGTTCTGAATAAATAGCCTGTTGGTTCCTATTTAGGGTGGTCTTCGTTTATCGCCACAGGTTTTAGCCAGAGGAATGTAACAATAGAAAGATAATTTTGTCTCCTGAGTAGAGACTGAACTGGAGGTAGGAGAGCAGTCTGCAATTTGAGGCCCCGATATTAAGGTAGTGGTAACTGGGCTAGACAACAGCGGATGGAATGAAAACCATCTAGGAGGTAGAATCAAATCACCTAATGAGTGATTTGATTTGGTGGGAAAGAGAAGAGAAAGGTGAAGATGACTCCTGGGCTGGAGGAATTATACAAGTGGTGGCATCATCACTGGCTGAGGCAGGGAATTCTGGAGGAAGAGGCTTGTGTTGAGGTTGGCGATGAGTTAAATTTGAGGCAGAGATGTCTAAATCATAGGATAAATATCTGGTAAAGTTTGGGTAATGAAATCACACAAGCAGAGTGTAAAAGCAAAAGAAAACATACACATATAAATATCAAAATAATTGCTGTTATTATCATAAGATGTTGATAGAGAAATTGTAAAAATATTTAACAAAACCTTTTTAAGATCAAAAGTTTAATAAACTGCTATGAAGTAAATTATACCTCCAAGTTCAAGTTATAGCATGAACTTATTTTCCCACTTTACCAAGGGAGCTTTCAAAGGGGAGAAATCTTACTCATTTGATATTTTGTTATAGGGAAAGGAACTACGGTAACATTTACTATGGTCCTTTTATGTGCCTGGCACTTTAGATCTTAGCTAATCCTCAAATCTGCCATATAAAGGTATCATTATTATATCTGTTGATGAAAATGGGGCCCTGAGACCTAACTTGTTAAAGTCACATAACTAGTAAATGGGCTAGCAGGTCTGCCTGATGCACGAATGTCGGTTCTTTGCATTTTAGTTCTCTGCCTGACTCCTCAATTGACCACAAAGGTTATTTCTAGCAATTTCTCCAAAACAGGGGTAGACAATTTTAAGGACACAGTCCATGGCAATATTACAGACAGTGGCGGGATATGACATCAACTAGCAGATTGTGGAGGCTCTCAGAGGGAGGGCAAATTTGGGCAAGGAAGCTCAGCCATGATGCCTATGCAAATGAACTAATCACAATTCCATATTTTTTCCTGCAAATATTTATTAAGAGCTTACAGTGTGTTAGACATTGTTTTAGGTACTAAAGATATGATATTGAATAAAACACATAAAATCTGCTGTCAGAAAGAATTCATATGCTTTGAGAGAGATAAAATCAGTAAATTATCTAGCATACCACAAGATGGTAATGATCTGGAGAAAAGGAAAAGTGTTAGGATGGTCGAGTCAGCAAAGGACTCACAGAGAGGGTAACATTTCAGCAAGTCTCGAAGGAGCTAAGGCAACAAGCCATGAATAGCAAGAGGAAAACATTCAGACAACGGGCCCAGCAAGTGCAAAGGCAAAGTGCAAAGGCAGGTGTACACCTGGCATGGATGAGGAGAGGCTAGGAGGCCAGTGTGACTGGAACACAGAAGGCTTTGCAAGCTACTATGAGGACTTAAATTTCCACTCCGAGCTCAGAGTCCAGGAGAGAATGACTAGTAAGTATTAAAGTATATTACACTTAAGGAACCCTGATTCTAGTGAGAGAGACAAAACTTAGATAAATGAAACAGTGACCAACATAAAACAAGTGATAACTGGGTGAAAAATTGTGTGACTCAGACCTAGGACTATACCCATTTATGAGAGAAGATCTGTGAGGATGAAAATAAATGGGAGTGCTTCCTATTGGGAGAGTACTGTATGCTACAGAGGCAGGACTTGAAGGGGGTAAGATTTAAATTCAGAAGAGAGGGAAAGGGACTCCTTTACCTTCTGTGTACCAAGTATTGTGCTGGATGCTGCTGGTAGGAATAGTGGGGGAAATGGGGGGAACTGCATTAAAAACAACAGACAAATTTCTGTCTTCATGAAGCTGGCACTAGGCCCAGAATACATAACAGATAATGTACAGATTATGCACTGGAAAACCTTGAAAACAGAACACAGAAGTGGGGCTGAGGCATTTTAGGGATGGCAGAGACCTTGGATATCATTTGTACAGTGGTTCTGAGGCTAAAAATCACTTCAGTGAGTTTTTCAAGAGTCCCAGGCTCCATCTCCATTCAGTAGATCTGTAGTATGTACTGTACAGTGTTTTTAAAAAGCTGAGATGAGTGTGATGGTCACTCAGGTTTGGAGAACACTCATCTAGGACAGGCTGGTTTTACAGTGACGAGGAGAAAAGTCTGCGATGTCCTAAATTAATTGCAGCAGGCCAGAGTGTGGAAGGAAAAGAGATGTTAATTAGCTAACAACTGCAGGGCAAAACCAACAAGACTGCTTACATTTCTGGATGGATGCTGGGACTCTGAACTAACTTCCGGGTGGCTGTTTCCATGATTATGTAAAGAGAACAATCTGGTGCCACTGACCACCAGGGGCCTCCCTTCTTGCTTACTTTGCTTGCTCATGAACTTCCCGGACTGTTACCCACAACCAATCCAAAGGAATAAACACTTCTCCCTTACGGACTATGCACCTATCCCAGAACTAGCCCTGCTTCACCTTCTCCCACCCCCTTTATCAATGTAAATTCTTTCAACACAACTTACGTCTTTCACCGCCCTACTCGATGTACAAAATAGTCCATCCACTCCGGGATGGTGGACTCCCTGCCGTCATGAGCGGTGGTTTACATTTCCTGCCCCAGGACCTGGTCCTTTGCTCGCGAGCATATGGTTCAATAAGCCCTTTCTTTTAGAAAAGCTCTCGGCCCTGAATGGTTTTTTTTGTTTGATAATAGAAAAGGGAACTGGACTAGACAGGTTAAATGATTTGGCCAGTGTAATTATACATACGTATTAGGTGAAGTAAGCAATAAGGAGATTCTGCGGAATCCCGAAAGAAAGAGGGGTGGGACTCAGGGAGAAAGGAAGATGACAACGTGGTATTTATGGAAAATAGATTGGGAAAAGGAAAAGGAGCAAACCAAAGGCCTGACTAGGAGGAGGAAAGATTAATCCGGGACTGACTGAGACACTGTGGTGACAAGAAAGGACAGCAAGTAGTTCTCGTAGAGCCCCATTTGGTACCCCTTGGTTTTTTACCAACTCATCTGACCTGGTGAGGGGAGAGCTGGAATTTTTTTTTATTGTTATTGCTTATTTTGTTTTATAATCTGAATCGTATTAAAATACCTCCTGCAACTTTCCAGGAGTTAGTTGTTGTGAAACTCTGTAACACTCTTCACACCACGCTGTAGCCATAATACACTAGCATTGCTACTCAGAGTGGGAAGTGGGGTCCTCTATCCAGTCACAGTGGCATCACTTGGAATCCTGTTAGAAAAGCAGAGTCCAGGGTTCTACCACAGACCTACAAAATTGGAAACTGCATTTTAATAAAATCCTCAGGTGCTACAAATGCACATTACAATTTGAGAAGCACTGCTCTAAAGGGTTTCTGAGTCTTTAGAATGACAGGAACAACATTAACATACATAGAAGATAGATGAAGGTAAACAGTTTGTGGTTTCAAACCTATGATGGAGCTGGCTTAAAGAATTGAGGTAGAATCCACACTCACTTTTAGTGGCTAGGATATATACTGTGTCTCAAGTGTAGGCAGAGGAAGAGATTGCAAATGTGGAATGGTTTGAAAGGACTGAAAACATTTAGGGTTCCACCAGTCTTTCCTCTACTGGCTTGAGGCAGTAGGGGTTTTAAAAGTTACCATTTTAATGATAGCAAGGAGGACTAGACCCTGCTCTGAGTAATGAAACTGAATAAGGCTAAGTTAACTTCTCAAGGCCTCAAGGTCCTCATTTGTAAAATCAATAACAAATAAAACCCAGCAAGGCTGTGATCCTTTCTCCCGGCTCTAAAGTTTTTATTCTATTACATTTCTTTTAGTAGATACTGCCTTTTTCTTTAATACTTTATAAAATATCAATACTCCTGAAGTAGATAAACAAACAAAAAATCTTTCACAACTTAAAGTCTTTCTAAAAGAAAGGATTTATTGAGCCATAAGCTAGCCAAAAAAAAAAAAAGAAAAAAAAAAAAAAGAAAACGAAGGACCAGGTCCTGGGGTATGCTATTTAAACCAGCAGCAGCAGGGCTAGGTAGGAAAGACAAACCTGTCCACCATCCTGGAGTTGAGGAGAGCTTTTAGACATTATGTTTTGTGGAAGAAAAATGTAACTTGTTTTGAAAGAATTTACATTGGGTACAGATAAGGGGAGCAGGGAAAGAATGAAGTAGGGGCAGTTCTATAAGAAGTGCACAATCTCTATGAAATATTTACTACATTTGATTGGTAGCAACAATTGTGAAAGTTCATGAGCATATGCAGGAAGCGGTGGGTCCAGCGGTCAGCTAATAAGACACCCAGAGGTGGATTCATAGCTCCAATACACATTTTTTTTTTTTTTGTTAATTGGCCCTCAGTTACTAACTGGTTAACTACTCTTGCCTTTTTCTCTCACTACCCAGGCCTGATGGGATTGAATGCAGGATATCTCAGAATTTTTCTCTTGTCATTATTAACAAGGTAGGAACTTTAATGAATACAAATTGATTTCTTCCTGGGAGAGAATCCTAGGTCATGGAAGGAGAGGTGGCAATGAAAGAAAAGGAAAAAAAGCATGAAAGGAAAAAGGGAAAGAAGAAAATGCACATATAAACAGGTATACTTCTTTTGCTTTACTTGGTATGTTGTGGACCATTTTGGCCATGGCCTATTAAAAGTATTTCGTCTTTTTTCTGTTTCTTTTTTTTTTTTTTTAAACCCATGCTTGCTTGCCTCACCCATCTTGGCATACCCTTGCCACGCCTACCTTTTTTTTTTTTTTTGCACCAAGTAAAGGAAGAATGAATGAGAGCCATAAGATACAAAATTCACCTGCTTCCCAGATTTGCCCGGTTCCTGGGAGAACAGCGGAAGTCTTGCGACCTTTGCAGCCAGCCTTGTGAGTGGAGGGCTGCTGTTCCTCAAAGCTCTTCTTCTCCCAACCCGGGCTGGAATATTTCCACAAAACTGTTTAGGTCAATTCCCCCTGCTTCTCCTCAAGCAAAAGTGCTGTTGCTCCGCAGATACTGTAAGTGTCTGACCATCCTCAGAGAGCTCAACCCTCTTCCCGCTGTAGAAGAGGTCCCCAGCCAACTAACTAGCCACTCCCAAGGAACTGTCCAAGGTTCCAGGACGTGGACCCAGAAGACAGGGTTCCTGACGCAGCCTGAGACTTGTGAAGTCTCCACGGGAATTCCCATAGCGGCCCCACGCCATTAGTGCGAGGAGGCAGGGCTGGATTCCTCCATAGAATTCACGTTTTAGGGCTTGATCGTGGCTCTCAAAGGAGGAGCCATGGGACCCTAACATGAAACAAACGACTTGGAGCTTCTAAACACCCCGCCACAAATGGAAATCCAAGCGAGGGTTCCGAAGGGAAATTTTTTCCACAGACCAACTCGAAAGAATCAATTTTGTATTCATAACAAAAGTAAACTGAAAACCAAATACGAGCACAACACAAGAAACCAACTCTCTTCTCTGCCAGTTCTCTCTGACCCTCTCCACAATCAGCTTCGGATGTCATATAAAAAAAAAAGACGATCCTTAATTTCTCATCTTCACAGCATTTTCCCCTTCCCTCCCGGTCCAGGTTTGAAAAGCCAATTTCAACACCCGACAGATTTCTGCCTCTGTCGAGAACATCCCTTGACAAAAGGGATCTAACATACAAAAGCACAGTGCAAATAAAGGGGTCCAAGTCCTGTTTGCGCGAAGAGCGTCTCCGTCCCCAGGCCCCGCGTAGTCACGCTTTTCGGAGACGAGCAGCAAAAGCCCCGCCAGCGGCGTAGGTTTGGTAGGACGCTCTGGGAGGACTCGCGGCCCAAATCCCCAGACAGGTGGGCTGACGACAGGCGGCGCTGCCTGCAGGCGGCGCAGGCCTCGGAGGGATCGGCGTTGGGCTGAGACCCCGGGCCCGCGGGCTCCGGGTGTTTCCACGCGGGCCATTTCGGCCCTTGCGGCCCCTGGCCTGATCTCAACCTACCCCCGCCCTCCACACCCTCCAAAGCACATCCACCTGCCCCTACCTGAGCGTCCTCGTCCTCCGTCACCACCCTGACCACCGGGATTTGTCGCGGGCTGCTGGACTTAGGCCTGCCGCCAGGGTCCTGGGCCGGGGCGGTCGCCTCCTGTGCAGACATGACTGCGGCGGCCGAGTGAGGGCTGGGGGTCCTGGGTCCTACAGTGTCCGCAGCTGCGCGACCCCGAGAAGCTCTGCCACGGAAAAGGGAAGGCCCCCCTGGGAGCCGCGAGAGTCAAAGAAAGGCCCCGGAGGTCCTGCCGTGGCCTCGGCCACCCGGACCCCACTCTCGGCGCGCCGCCGCAGCCCACGCGCTGCGATCCGCCGCCGCCTGCCCGCCGGTTGCTAACACAAGCCAGGCCGTTGCTAGGGGCGGGGCCGCAGGCGGCGAAAGCGCCGCCTCCTCTGGATGCCCCGGGATGCAAACTACCCCCAACACTCATCTGCAGCTCCACGCGTGGGGTGGCCGGGTCGGCTTCCGCCGCTTAGGAGGCGAGGGAAGACCTCGGTACGTGACCAGGGCAATGTGACCTCAGCGCCATGTATGTCTGTTTCGGTAGGTTGTGCGGGGCCTTCTTAAAACGGACGTGAGTGGGTGGAGGGGTGAGGTTTGTAGCATGTTTGAGTGATGGATGACCGACGGATAGTGTTGGAAGCGGAGCAGTCACACCCCAGAGAAGTGACCACTGCCATCTGCATTTCCCAGTCTACTACCTCTTCTGTACTTGAGTGGCCCTACTGGTTAAGTAAACAAACAAGGCATTTTACACAATGTTAGAAGGCTGTGGAATCAAATCCTTGAATCTAAAGCAAGTTAAGCCCTGGAAGCCCTCTCCCCGTCCCCCCTTTTGTCATCTGTGAAATAGGATTGCCGTGAGAGGATCCAATAAGATGATACTTTTGTACGGTGGTGCTTGACACATAATAAGCAACCTATATAAATGGTCAAGTTTATCATTATCTTTATTATCGTTGTGTTATCTATTCACTGTGTCCTGAGTCATAATACAAGAAGGGTGAAGACTTGAATGGAAAGCTGTTCGTGATAATCATCAGTATAACTCAATCACTCCAAACACCATGGCTGTGAAAAGTTATTTAAGAATCCTTATTTAAGAATCCTTTAGGTTTAACCTAAAGGTTTAACTTTTTCATCTTTGTTTTAACCTCCAGAAATTCAAGATTTAAATGTGAGTTCTTATATCTTCTATAAAATTTATAGACTAAAAAATTACACATAACAACCTCCATGAAAATAAATTTCACTTCGCTTCTCAGGGTTTCTCTCCTTGTTTGTAGAATAAGCAAGTTGATCAGTGATTTCTAAGATTCTGTAACCAGTCCAAACACTGAATGACACCAGTCTTGGTTCTTCAAATGAAAAGAAATGGAAAAACTAGATATGGCCTGGCAGCATTTAATGTAAATCATAGCCAAAGAAACCAAGCTTCTTTGAAAGAGCACTGGAGCATTTCCAGTCTCTATTTCCTAACTTCAATTCATTCTTCCACTTTCCTCATTCTCAGTCCTCTGAAACTGCTCTGACCCAGGGCAGCCTGCAGACGCTTTCCTGTCCTTATCCTTGCTGTACTTGTCTGTAGTATTTTACGCTGTTGACTACTCTTCCCTTCTTGAAACTCCCTTGCTTGGGCTGCAGCATTCTTTTTTCTTTTTCTTTTTTATTTACAGTTATCCATTGGTATTTCTAGATGGCCTCTCAGGCCTTACACCTAGCGTTGGGTTCAGTAGGTCTCAGGTTACAATGACCCAGGGAGAGAGCAAAGAGTATGTCAAGTGTATTATTAACATGACCTTAATTGCTGTTGCACATACCATAATTGTGAGTACACCTCATCAAAACGAAACTGAAACCCCTTGGATAAAGACAATGGAATCCTGTGAGTCTGGCACCCGAAACCAAGATGGTGGTGGAGAGCTGACAACTGGATGATTTGATCATCTTTTCTGCGTATCCTGGCATCTCAAGATGAGGAAAACCAAATAGGAGGGATTGCAAAGGAAAATTTTCCACTTAAAACAGTTTGCCTAGGAGATATGAACTGACTATTGTGTTTCAGCACAACAGGTTGAAGCTGATAAGGTTTCATAAACCTCAGTGACTGGAAAGTCAGACTCTCCTCACTTGACTTTACTGAAGACACCTTCCTGAATGAACAATAGGATTTTTATTTTATTTTAACCAATGTGTATACAGACTTATCCATTAATTCCGCCCTATATCCAGAGTACCAATTTCCAATGCTTAATTAGCAAAACTCCCGTGAACTCCCCCTTTCTAGCACTTAAAAACCCTTGACTTTTTTCCTGTTTAAAATAGGTAGGATTTAGGTTTAAACATTAATCATGTATCCTTCTTAATATAGATTTTTTGAAGGCTGTAAGTTAAGAGCACAGGACACATTTTTATGAGACTCAATCATAGGAAGATATAAGGGGAAAATGAGCAACTATTGAAATGGTAAATTATTTCAACAAAAAGTTAAATTCATAGTAATGCATGAGAAATGAATTATACATAGAAAACAAAAATGCTTCAATCTGATAGCAAGTCTGCAGAATTTATCATTAAGTTACAAATTGCTAACTTAAGTTGTTAAGTTACAAATTGCAATTTCTTTTAAAAAAGCAGCTGTAAACTTAAAGATTAACTAAGTTTTTAAAATTTTTAAAGTAACAAAATTAAATGTTTTTAACATAAATAAATGTAATATTAAGAAATATTGTCCTTCTGATTTTTTTCCTGATACTTTACACACTTGCCTAATTAGCAATGTTTAGTAAAATTATAATTATTCATTACCATGAATTAGGAACATTTCTAATAAGTATTTTAGATTACATACAAATTTGGTAGTCTCTAAACTCATGCCGAGATTCTAAATGTTCAAGCAAAGGTTATTCCTTTCTGAGTCAGAGTAATTAATTTTAAACAGAATTTTTACAGAACTTACGAAATGTTATTAAAGTATAGTCTTAGTAGGTTAGCTTTAGGGGAATTATGTAACAGAAGAAATACATATAAAGCTGGACTTTAATCTACCTTAGTGTTTTAAAAATTATTTCAGGTTGATTGTTACAGAAACAACGCCTAAAAAAGGAACAAAATTACTTCTTTCTGAGAGAATCACTAATGCAAATTTGGGAGTAATAACTACATGGAACTGAAAACAAAGCAAAATAACAGCCATCCCTGAAGTCAACCATTCTAATACAAAGTGTACTACTAATCCAAAATGCAAGTGATTTTTAATCAGGAAGCTGGAGGAGGTACTCATGTTTAGTGGATAAACTAAATAAATGGTAATAAATAAAATGAATTTATAAAGAGTGTCTTTTTACCTAACCAGAGCTTCAGTTCCATGACATGGGAATAGTTCCGTGAAATGAAAATGTTCTCAAGCTTTTAGAACTAATAACGATTTACTGTGTTTACATGTTGGGAGGTTATAGTGAAGTACCTCCAGGATAGAACTGTCTTTATTGTGGAGCAGGATTAACCAGACAAGTTTTTTCCAATGACATTAATTATTCCAGTTCTATAACTAATTTGACTGGTTCTAATTCCCCGGACCCTGTATTAGTTTGCTGGTGCTGCCAGAACAAATACCACAGACTGGGTGGTATTTTATTTCCTCACAGCCTGGAGGTTACAAATCCAAGATCAAGGTGTCCAAGATTGGCTTCATTCTGAAGCTTTTCTCCTTGGCTTGTAGATGCCTCTCGTCTCCTTTTGTCTTCCCTCTATATCTTAATCTCCTTTTCTTATAAGAATGCCAGCCATATTGGATTATGACCTCATTTTACCCATGACCCATATGGCCTCATTTTACCTTAATTACCTTAAAGAGGTAATTAAGGCCTATCTCCAAATATAGTCAGTCAGAGAGATACTGGGGGTCAACCTGTGAATTTTAGGGGGATACAATTCAGCCCATAACAGATTCCAACATCCCTTGAGTTATAATTTGAATTCTTAGAACAGATTCAAGCATAGAATATGCTTAGTCAAGGCAATACTGATATTCTTGCCTACAGAATATTGATATTTCTCACAGTAGTGATACATTATTATTCTGATTTAAGAATCTATCTGTACATTTGATCAATGTGAATCTGTCCCTGGGAGATGTATTCACTTCCAGGGCTCCCAACCAATCTGGATTTTGTCAAAATCGTCATTTATTTCACGTTTCATTTTCCATTTGAAGAATCCACTACCCAAACTACTGTGCTAGCCTAGGTTCCCTGAAGACTGCCACAAACAAACAACAACAAACACTCACCTGCTGCCACTTTAATGGAGGGAGGGGGGCATCATCTCCAGGAAGCAGAAGTTAGAAAAAGATGAAAGTGAGGCAGGCAGTGGAGGAGGAAGCACAAACATAGGTGTCACTGAGCTGGCTATTGCACTGGAATAAGTGCAGTGAATTCCTCTGTCTTTTAGAATATTTTCATGGAAGCCTTATTGCACTGAATTCTTGCGCTTTGGAACAGCCCATCTGGGGGAAAGGCAGAATTTATCCACCTCTGCTGCATCTCTTTGGTCAAAGTTCCCCACTTAAGTAGGGTTGCCACATTTAGCAAATACATAAATACATAAATAAATAAATAAATAAATAAATAAATAGCCAATCCTATGCAATATTAGTAACGGAATTACACTAAAAAGTTACTCATCTGCAATTCAAATTTAACTGGGTGTTTGTCCTGTATTTTACCTGGCAACTCTACTCTAAGGACATTAACACCCATGCATTACCAGGCAGCGTCCGGGGAAGCCAGATACTGCATAGGCATCAAGGTTAGTTCTCCTCCTCAATACAGCAGTGTGGCAGGGGTAGTGGTGGTGGCAGTGCAGCAGTGACTCCAGGGCGGCTCCAGGTTATTGGCCATGAGGCAAGGTGGAGACGGAGGCAGTGATGGGGAGGGGTGTGGGCAGGAGGATGGCAGGCGTGGTCAAATGGATGTGGGAGATAACATAATTTGCTATAAAAATGAATTAACATTCATTATAATATCTTGTTAGTATCTGTCCGACCATACTGCAGTAGGCTCTGAGAGTATAGTAGTGAATTAGAAAGAGTTCCTGCTATCAGGAAGCTTACAGAATATAGCTGGAATATTGTGTTGAGTTCTCCGTTAAAGAAACTTAATGAATGCTAGTGAAATGAAATAATTTTAAGAATACCAACTCCATGAGAATTGGATATTTTTCTAAATAACTACTTTGGCAAAAACAAACAAACTAAACTCCTCCCCAACCCAAGCCCCAAAACTATTATGTATATTGCTTTTTGGATGCTTCTAAAAAGAAACAGAAAAATATTAGATAGCCTCCATTAAATATTGGAATTATTATTCAGTAAGGAAGAAAAATCCGCTTGTATACAACATTTCAAAAAGAAGGTAAAACACATTAAATGGTATTTTTATTTACGTGTTTATAAGGCAGATCTATGAGAATGATATAAAAACATGGCAAGTAATTTGATAGCGATATTTTGGCTATTACAGAGTTTTCACAAATATTTATTACACAGTTATAAAGAAGACAGTATTTTCTAAGCAGATACAAAATATCTAATCAACGATCAAGGCAAGAAAATGAATATGATAAATTAACAATGGAAAATTAATTCTAATGTGAATTGCAGAATATCCTTTAAAAACGTTTAAAGGTAAGAATTATTGCAGTCTACTTCATTCAAACAATGTTAAACGGTATCGTGACAACAAAAAACAAAACAACAACAACAACTAAAGGCCAGAATGGATTGATTTTTGACTTCACATAAAGAAACCCAAATTTACAATGGCTTAAATACAGGAAAAGGCAGTCCAAGTAGTGAAGGAGTCAAGATCTTTTTAGTCTCTGACATGCTTTCCTTGGGTGTGGCCTTGATCCTTAGGGCTCCTGTCATATCCATACTTGAGCAGCAAGATGGAAGAATAAGACAAAGAACACATGCTGCTTTCCTTTGAAGAGACTTCCAGGAGTCACTCATTTGTTCCCCCTACATCTCACTGGCCAACACTCAGTCACATGGGAACACCTAACTGCAAGGGCAACTGAGGAATTGGATGGGCAGCAGCTTTCAAAGAACAGTCCCTGTTCAGGTTGGATATCTAAAAAGCTATGAAAGACCATTAAAGAAAATTTTTAGAGAATACTTCCTAGAAGTTGGCATTTTGGAAATCAGACAAAAGCACCTGGTTTGGTGATTGAATTTAGCCTATCTGGCCGCTGGATGTATCCATATAGTCTGCCCTAATTTTGGATGACTTCACGATGGAGCTCCAATGATTTGGAAAGCTGAAGATCTCAGTCTGTACACGTGTTAGGCTGAACTAAAAGTTTTTGGTATCATATGGAGATGATTTCTGAATATGACCACTTTATAATTTCTTTGCATTAAAAAAATTGAAGAACCTATTCATTCCTGTAAAATCCACTATTGAAAGGTAAGAACAGACTGTGTTTCCACCAAAATGATTACAATTCCATTTTGAGCAATTACACATACTGAATACATACCGGAATTTATTTTAGTGACTTACTGTCAGATGAACAATTGCAGATAATACATCTCCTTTTCTTGATGACACATCACAAATACTAATCTTAAAACCGGACAGGTGTATGTTTTACGATGTATAACACTGCTTTAAGTCGTGAATTTACAAAATAAGTTCCACACAACATTTTAGGCTGAGTAAATACTGATTTCAAAACAGATTTTATAGACTGATACAGGTTCTTCATCAAAAAATAATGAATTACATTTATGGTACTTTATTTAAAATATCACCTAAGAAACCTTAATTTCACAAACAATTTCACATTTTTGGGGGGAACTCCATATAGAATTTATTATGAAATAGTTTAATGGTAAAAAGCAATTTAAAAGAAACATATTACATAAGAGATAAACAACACAAAAATTGAATATGATATATTCTTGAAGCCCTTTTACACAAATAATTTTCATAATTTGACTATGAATGTACCTCATGTTACTATTACCAAATTAATTTTGAAAGTAAAATTACTTAATCAAGTCAGGATTATGCCAATTTATGAGAAAATAATCAGGTAGTTTAACACTGGAGTTCATTAGCCAATCCTTTATGTAGTACAAAATAATCATCTCCGATAAATACTTATAAATATAATTTATTCATACTTTAAAATATTTTAGAATTTAAATAAAAATCTCTAAATGTAGGCAATCTTGGCTAAATTTCCATACATGCTTTGAAAAATATATGTTAGCATGAATACATTTATATTTAAACATGATTTTAAAAATTATTAATAAAGGAGACAAGAAATCTGCACACAAAAAAGCTAAGTAGCATGATTCAATCCACGATTATTTTCTTCTCAGGAAAAAAATTACTTTTTTTTTTTTTGCATAGGTTTAAGACTGGGTATATTTTCTACATTCTTATAATATTCCCAGGGGCACTTCTCAAAATACAGATTAGGAAACAAATCCATGTTACTTTAAAATCCCCTCCACTTTCTCACATCTAGCAAAAACAATTCAATTCTACTTCTGAGGCCAGAGTAATGACTTAAAAGAAAATGATTATGAATAAAAGTGATGAAGAAAAATAATGAGGTAGGAAATAGTAAAGTAAAGCAATTAAAACTCAAATAAATAAAGCAATTAAAAGTCAATATTTTTGCATTTTTTAGAAAGACAAACATTTAGAATTATAATGAATATATTATATTTATTCTAAAACTTCAAAATTAATTTCATCTGTGTAAAGGAGAAAAGGAGATATCATTTGAAACAACAGTTACACCTTATATACATTTTCATAACACTTTTCTCGTATTTTCAAAGGCCCCATTTATCTGTCATAGCGATAATTTTACTTATTGGCTATTTTATACATACCTGAAACAACATACTTCAATAGTGATCTAACTTAGAAATATTTCATTGTATTTTTACATTAAATGGTGAATCTATGGTCTTAAGACAGTGAAACTTAAGGAATAAGAAAGTATTGAAAATATGCTGTTGATTTCACTAGTCCACTACAATAGTTTATAGGTGTTTACCTTTAAAAGTTATCACTCAACTGAATTTCTACTAAAAACTAAGTGATTATCAAGAGGGGAAGAATATAATTAAAGAAAATGGAGAGCTAGAGCAATTAAAAAATAGCAGATATTAAAATCCACCAAGAAAAGAACTGCAGAGAATCATGTGTGACTTACCAAAGTGACATAACACCAAGGTAGTGAGAGCCATTGGTGGGAAACGTAGCCTCCATTAAGAAAAAGTCCTTGTTCTTTTGGCAGCTGGATTCAGTATACCTCAATGGTATTGTGATAAAGTTTAGAATTGTTATAATTTCAGGAAGAGGAATGCGTATCACTGTATCTTATCTGCATTTTTTAAAAAATTTTATTTTAACAAGAAAAGAGCAAATGGAAAAAAAAATGTAGGGCATTCTAACCAAAGTTTGAATAAAATGCAATTTTAATGTGGAATGTCAGCACTGACACATTTTATGAATACTTTGTGTGATTATATCTCTAGAGTGGATTTATAATGAACCACTTACTCTAATATCCATCCTGCTTGCAAATTGCTCCCTAATGAATGGTTGAGCACGCATAAGGACTTCTCAAGAAGAGAAAAGTTGATGACCAACTCTACAGGGACTTTTTAAGATTCTGCAGGACCTCAGCCATTCATTAAAACCGCTATGGTCCTCTCTCTGCTGGAGTCCCTTACTGCACAGAGAGCCGTGCCTGGGGGGTCTCCAGGGTCATGTCCCACGTAAGATCCCCTCTCCCCCAGGATAAGTGTGGATTATCCCACAAGGAATAATAAATATATGATTGTAATATTTTCATACATCTTTTGGTACCCACAACTCACTCTAAAGAATGTCAATGCCTTTATACAAAAGAGGAAGCTTCTAGATTGGCATCCTGAATGTAATGCGGGGGATGGGGCAGGGGCCATACAGACTAGTGGTTAAAACCACAGCCTCTGAAATGTGACTGCCCGGACTTGAATGCTGGCTCTGCCACTTAGGAACTCCATGAGCTTGGGCAAATTACCTAACTTTTCTATCCTTCAGTTTTTCTCACATGTAAAAGGAGGATAATTGCTACCTCCGTCACGGAGTTGTTTTAAGTATTAAATGGGATAATATAAGTAAAGCGTTGAGAACAGTACCTGGCATGTTATACTCCCTCAATGAACTTCTATAAAATCCCATACCATAGAGAGTGGTGACTGGCTAAGGTGCAACAATAAAGATCAGTTGACAAACAACTACCTGTGTGTAAATGTAACACTTTCCCTCTGACCAGAAACCATTATGAGATTCCCGGGATTGGTACTGTATCAGAAAAATCAATGTCAGAGGCCAGGTGTTACTGGCTTCTCCTTGACAATATATTGACAATATATTAATGTGCAAATGGGACTGCTCTGTAATAAGAGAACGAAGGAAATCTTTCATGAGGTACACATTATCAGTATGTATTTCCTGTCTCCACGCATTTTAAATACAATGTCGGGTTCAGTTTGTCTTTTTAATTTGTGTTTGTTCACATAATCACATTGGTTTTTACAATTAATTAACATTCTTCAAATCCTATCTTAGGAGAAAAATATAGGAACGTTACCATGCACAGTTAGCTAGATGCTAATGTCATGTGTCCCTTCTTAAAACTAATGTACAATTATGCATTTCTGTTTCTTATGCTGGATAACAATGAAAAACCTTACTTAAGCTTCGGAAAAAAAAATGTTATCTATTGAATTATATTAACACTTAAAATTCTCCTGGTTTGCAAAATTTTCTCAACATCATACTGTATCTACATTATTAACTATAAATATTTTTGCCTGATTGTGGAATGTAATTTGTTAAAATAACAATAGTATTACAGTTGTGCAAAACAAAACCAACCATATCTAAATTTCAACAATAAGTTAACTACAAAAACTCATATTGGCAAAATAGGACATTTGTGAAAAATAAGTGGAAGAAAACGCTACCAGTAATTTGGCTGAGATCACAGTGAACAGGGTTCAGCCCACAGCAATCTTACAATGCACTGGCAACTGAACACAGCGGAGGTCAAAGCTAATGGCATGAGTAAGACCTTGATATGGCGTCAGCAAGCACCACTTCCCATCCATCACATCACTGTAACCCTCTCTGGTGAGAGGTGCGGAACTGCTCCTCCAACACCTTCTTCTAGAAATTGGCTCTTTTCCCAGCCTTTTTTAATTCTCTTTAGCTTTCGGCTTATGCATGGCAGAAGTAAAATGCTCTTACCCAGAATTACAATTGAGGGCAAAACAAGAGCAAGAACGAAGTTTGGTGGTGTATAAAACCTGTAATACTCTTCTTCAAAAGCTCGTTTCCATCCATAAATTAAAACATGGAAAGTGCTTATGAGCAGAGCGACATAGCCAAGGGTAGACTTGGGGCAGGAGAGGAAGGAAAAAGAAAGAATAAGAAACAAATTATTCAAACTCATAAATTAACCCATCGAGTTATACCATGCTTATGTTTTGATAAAATGATTTTATCTTAACTTACCGAACTACTCTTTGTTCTCTACTGAATTAAACAATTTAAATATTTTCACATGTATATATATATTTATATATTTATATGCACACTTTGTTTTACACAAATTAGGCCATACTGCATATTGTTTAATATTCTAATTATTTAATTGACACATAGTATATCAAGAACTTTTCCCTTCGTGTCATTAAATGTGAAAACATGACTTTAATGCTGTGTAATAGTCCATTGACTGGATGTGCTACAATTTATTTAACTGTTCTTTTTTGTTGATCATTTACTCTGTTTCCAGTTTTCCTCCACTATACATAATGTCACTTTAACTCTTTTCTACATTTTATTTTATTTCCTTAGAACTGATTTCTAATTGTGAGATTGCTGATTGAAACATCTGGCTTTTCCTTAAGTGTGTTAATAAAAACTGCTAAGCTTCTTTATAAAGGTTATCTACATTTCTGCCAGCTGTGCATACTAAAAAAAAGTGTGTGTGTATATACATATGTACATACATATATATGTATACATACATAAATATAGTAAAATTAAATGCTGAGGAACATTCTCTTAAATGTATACATACACACTTACATACTAGTTGAAGATATATATATAAAATCTTATATATTAATATGTAATATAAATATTTCAAACATGTGGCTTTATTCATTATATTAAATGAGGTTATCAAGAGCACTTCAGTTAAGCAATTATAGGTCACAATCTGATAGGTCAGCACTCTGGGTTCCCTAAGTTATTATGTTCGATTGCTTACTTTGAGAAAAGGTCTTTTACATAAAATGTCGTATTACATCCATATAATGATATAACGTCTAACCTCACTGGGAATAGATCAAATCTCTAGCAGAAAATTGTTGCTTGCAAATACTCATCTAAATTTATAATGATAATTTGCACCATCTATCACTTTTATCAGAGGGCCTTCTATTTCTTTTCAGATGTGATCAAACTAGTAGTTGGGAAAGTATTCATGTTTTCTTTCCTTCAAAAAGGAAAAATGAATTTCAACAAGGGATCTACCCTTAATCTGAATGAGATTTTTAGATGACTTAAAAACAAAAAGCTCAAGCATACCGACAAAACCTCCCAAATTTGGTGTGCCACCAAAAACAACTGTTCGCACATTGTGCTGTAAACCACTTGGGTACAACTAATACTGATTTTGTGATAATATAGATAGGGTCTAAGTTTGAGTTGTATATTTTTTACATGTGCAAATTTATTAAATAATGATTACTGGTGGTGAATATTTAACTTATTAAAGAACAATGGTGTTTTGAAACCCTTTTATAGACAAGTATACACATATGTATATAACTTATATGCTAACAAGATTCATAAGGCTGGTTGCTTGTCATAGTCCATTAATCTAGTTACCTAGTTTTCCACTGCTTGTGTTCTTTCTTTTAAAATATTCAGAATGACCTTCTCTCCACTTGAATTCAAATTAATGAGTTTTTCTGGACAGATAAAGATGACTCAAACTACAAAATAATTCTTCATTCATTTGGCTAATAATACAGTGACTTTTGGCATTAACCTTGATCTAAACTCACTTATCCCCACTTTCATTTTTTTTCTTTTAAAAATAACGTTTCCCCATAGCAAGGAAGGCAGGCAATGCTATCAAAGCCTTCCAGTAGAATCCTATACTGGTCTTTCACTTATTAAACCAGAATGGTCCTAAGCTAGCCTCCAAGGATATGTGTTCTCCAAGCTAGATACATAAATGCACCCCCCCAAAGGCACTCCTTTTAATAAGAAGCACATTTAAAATGAAAACCTTCACACTTAACCTCTATGCAGCCCACTCCTTCACCAAACCAAATCCCACATACCTGAATGAAACTGAATTCCCTCCAGTTTAAAGCATTGCTCACTGAAGGGATGGACGTCACAGCCAGTAGGGAAAGTAAGCCAAGGCTCATTATGCCGAAGGAGATATACATTTCAATTCTCCAAACTTCTTCTTCATTCCAAGAGTTTTCAATATTTGCATGAACCTAACAGAGCAAATGCAAATTTCTTTTATTTGGTAGAACATTAAGTAATTCAGCACAGAGTTCACGCTTGGCAGAAGAATACACCACACATGGACATATTTAAGTTGTGTTAATTCAATTTAACAAACAGTTACGGAGAACCTACTACTGGATGGCATTGTTTCAGGTGTGGGGGAAAGAGAAGGGAGAATTAAAAAGAGGACTAAGATTCTCTCCTTCCTTGCCTACATACGAGAAAAGTGGGTAGACCTGTCATCACATTTGTAATAGATCACGGTTACAGAGACTCTGGAGTCCTAAGACCATGAAATGAAGAGTAGTTGGTTCCAGGGTGACACAAAAAAAGTACTGGCAGTTAGACTTAATTTTGAGGTACTTTTACAAGTTGGTTTAAACTTTGTTGAATATTTTGGGTGCATTCTGGCCTTCATTCAACTTAGCATCTAGGAAGGGAATTTCTAAACTACTTCTGTATCTTCCTCTCTTTCTTCTTACCTTCTTTTCCCCAGAAACCTGAGGTTTCCCTGAGGATAAAGCCCTACTGAGTGCAAATATTTATCCACTTGAATTGTCTCATTATTTAATATGCTTTTCCAACTGTCCAACTGCCTCATTCCTATACAGTACTTTACCAAGTATCGTTCCTTCACACTGATAATTCATGTATAATCAAGTCAGGCTTGATTAATGCTGGACAGGAGGTATTCTGCATAAGGACTACTTTCAGATGTACATAATATAATCAGAGTGTCGACCAAGGGTTAGACTCTTGGGCTAAAGCTTTGATTTAAATAAGTATTCATGCTAAACAGATTCTAATTTCACACCAGCTTAACTTTGTCCAGTTCCAGTTAACCAAACATACCTGAAGTTAAAACAAAGATAAGCTAGTTCTTAGCCATTAGGTCCCTGGAGCAATTATACCAACATGCGGAAAAAAGCCAGAGAGTTCCTCTGTGGAAAAAGGCTCTTCCTATCTTGTGTGATGTTTATACAACCATACCTCGGTATACCCAGAAGTTACAACCTGGATCTACCTGCCCTCCCAGTTCATTCCTTCATTCCACAAAAATGTTTTCTAAGTGTCTACTATGTGCCAGGCACAGTTCTAGGCATTAGGCATATATCAGTGAACAAAATGGACAAAGATCCTTCCTCTCTTAAACTTACTGAGGAAAGAATGAAAATAGGGAATGTATAAAATGGAGTCATTTTAACCAAGCCGCCAAAGTTGTTAACATTATGAAGGTTGAGGCATGAGGAAAGACTCCATTCTTGTTCTAACTAGCCTGGGAACTTAAAACTTCTTTGAACTTTCCAGCGCTGTGTCAACGTCTGGATATACAACGGGACCTCCAGGTAACCCTCTAATTATCCCCTGAAGGCTTCACTTATCCAGGCCACCTTGTTACCCTCTGAAGGACTCATGTATACATCTGCCTGATACCCATTATGGAGACCCCTGGGCCCTGACCAGACTTCCTGGCACCCATCTTCCAGTCCACCTGGTATCCAGCATCCTGACTGCCTGACATCTGACTAATAACCTTCCTGGATTAATCCTAGGACTAAGAACGCAGGACTGATTATTCTCAAGATTGTACTTTTTACTGTAAGAACTTTGAACTTTTCTTTCTTCCTTGGAACACTTCTGGCTTTTTGTCTAGCTGTGTTCCCAGTTTGCAGACTCCAAGGCCCTTGAATCAATCTCTGTCATCTATTTCTAGCAAAGTCTCCAGACTCTTTTTGAGTTTGTTCAACATTACATTCTGATGAGAGAAGGCAGACAACAGTAACTATAATAAACAAGGAAAACATAAAGGATGTTAGAAGGTGGTAGATTGCTATTGACAAAAGAGAAAGAGCAGAGTATGCAGGAGGGCCTGGGAGTACCAGGGTAGAGTAGGAAGTAGGTAGCAGAATGCAAAATGGTGTCCAATGCAGACCTCATTGAGGAGGTAATTTCTGAGCAAATGACTTGAAGGGGGGCGAAAGCTGGTCGAGCAGATAGCAAAGCCTTAGCATTCAGTTAAGAGAAGTGGTATTTTTGGGGAAAGAATGGCTTAAAAACATTAATGTGTTCATTTTTTTCTTGTCAGATTATTTTAGGTTGAAATTGTGGAAACAGGCATAAGTACTAGATGCTATATGCTTGGACCATGATGCCTTAGTTCCTTATAAAAAGAAAAAAGCCTTTTCACATTTGTTTTGGTGCAATGTCCTCGGCTTTCATAAAAAAAAAAAATGCTACATCAAAGAGCTTCAATGACAACATTCAAGTCACATTTGCTGAATTGGAATTATTGAGGAAATCGTAGCCTACTCCATCATCAAGCTCCTTTCATGAAGCTTTCCTTGAGATTTTCTTGAGCTAAGTGCTAGAAACCCTTCACTTGAGGAACTAGTATCTTTACTGCTTTCTGATAACAAAAAAAGTGTACGTCTTCTCATCTTGACTTCTTATTCTGTTTTATATTTTCATTGGTTCTAATTGTATTGTATACATTTACTAAGAATTGCCTTAACATTTTTGTGGAACACAGCCATTTACAAAACATTAAAATAGTGACATGTTCAGTACTGAATGCAATCATTGCAATTGTAACATTTAAGAAAAAAAACCCAACACTTTATTTCTCTACTTTTATTCTGCAAAGAAAGGGATGGTTGCACGTTTTGCAAACCTACATGATTTTGAATTAGCCACATGATTCTTATGCCCAAACATTGTTTAAAAAATACTTTCCCTGCCCAAATATACCAAAATTTCTATTATGAGGTATGTAAAATTGTATTGTTTTTAATCTTATGTTTTACAAATTACATTAAGCATCAGATAAATAACAAGCACGTTCCATACCTGCTGATAAGCCATGTTGAGAAACAAGTATCTCTCTGACCTTCTCATTGGTAAGCAGAGGCTGTAGGCAACGTGCACCGAAGCGAAGAAAAAACTGAGTAATCCAAGCTGTTTTCTGCACTGTAACCATGTCTCCAGCCAAGGTGGAAATCTCCTATACTTGGTGCCGTAATACAGTTGATAAGCAGCTGCCAGGAGACCTGCCAGGTATACTAGGGACAACAAAGTAATGGCAACTATGGGCAGGGTTTTATTCACAATCTCAATAGGAATCTTGTAAAAGTCACTCTGCTGGTTTCTAGCATAGGGATGTATCACGTCTCTGACAAAGGAATAAAGGAAGAAAAACATGGCCAGGCTTATGGCTACTACCACTGGCCCTCTCCAGAGAGTAAACAGTCGCAGGGGTAAATTTTCGATCTCCCTGGCTGATGACAATGATCCCAAGTCAACGGGAATGAAATTCAACTGCCGGGCAAGTTCAACAACCTGTTGTCGAGCTTGAATATTGTTGCTGCAGATATAAACCTGTAGCAAAAACAAAAGACGCATCATTATTATTGTTGTTTATAAAATGGTAATTATCCCACACTCCACTTAATCTGTGGAGCATCACTTGTGGCAACCTTGAGTGACGCAAAAAGTTAAAGAGATAAAGCATGTATTACGTAATTTATTAATAGATTAAAATAGTGGCATAGAAAACGAAGCTCTTGCTACCTGTGATGACATGAAAATAAAATGCAGAAGACTCTACTAGAACCTGAGGTCAGGACGTCCTCAGTGGAAGGGAGGCAGGAGGAGAGAAAGGTTTCTAGGCCACAGGTTTCTGGTTCAGTGGTACTTGCAATTTCAGGTGTTCCCTTCACTGGGGGGCTCGGAGGAGTCTGAGCTGCAGACCGTACCTCTCCGCACTCCAGCTCTCTCTCTCCCTCAGGGAACAGGGTGCGGCTGGTCATCCAGGCTGTCCCGAACAGCATTTAGTTCTGGGACTGCAGTGATTCTGCCTAGTAGAGTGATTGCAAGCACTGCCCTTTACGGATATTCAGCAGGAGAGAAGGTGGGCATGGACTCTGGATGAATGAATTTGCAATTAAAACCTCTAAATGATGTCATAATGCTGTACTATTTATAAAATTTATCTTTGGCTAGGAAACCAATTTACCAAATATCGCTGAAAGTACAAGTACATTATTTCATTGGTCAGAATAGTATTATAAGGCTTGGTTAATTAAAAAAGTAAATCAACGGCCATTTTCTAAGACTAAGGTGTTAGCTCTGTAGGAACTCTAATGACCTGATAGGTGGCGGTGAGGGTGGGCTTTCAAGCTACCAAAACCTTAGATATAGTACTGCAGTTGAGAATTCAACAAATATTTATTGAGCACCAAATTCGTTGCTGGAGTAAGCCACTATTACTTATGAGTAGGACATCTCACTTTGGGCTAGAAAAATATTGCTATAAAGTCTTTGAGAGGTATTTGAGGAAAACAAATTCCTAAATATATCCCAAAAGATGTTTATATAAGGGCTCTGGAACAGACCACACTGAAAATATTTGCATGCTAAACCTATTTACATTATGCTGACAATGTAAAGCTCTCTGGATTATTAATTTTACCTACTATTAGCCAGAAGAATGACAAAGTTTATACTATTTACAAATGTTCATGAACTTTTAAAATGGAGTGGAGAAGAATACCTACATACCAAAGAAATAAGGAAAAGTGTTCTAAATTAATTTATTATAGTTGTAACAATGGTGAAGTAAACTCTTTTATTCATTGGGGAAAAACCCTATAAATAATAAATAAAATTTTATAATAAACCTAAAAGGAGAAACCAAACATTCATAATAAGGACGTGAAGACTATGGGATACAAATGCAGCTATTTCTGTAGCTCACTTTGAATTTAATTACTGTTCCACGAATTTGTTGTTGTTATTAAACAATTAAAATTATCACAGATATAGGCAAAGGATTAAATTCAGATTTATCCAGAATTTATTTGGTCTATATCCATCACTAAACTTTAGAGGATATGCAAAAGAAATAAAAAAAAAATCAGAAATAGCCTCTAGGAAATTTGGAAAGTACATATTCTTTTACTAGTCTTCCAAATTAATGACATGAAAGTGAATGGTTATTATTATTCTGATATGCTACATACAATGATACAATGCTTCAATTTGTTTTCTAAGGCATCTAATCAACTTTCTTTATGGATAAAAATAACAAAAGTATTTTATCCTCATGCTTAATTATAATGCATAACCACACTTTTAAAAGATTTTTAACGTGCACTATTCTGGATGTTTACCTATAAAAGTTCTCATTTCACAAAGCCTTTGATGGAGCTCCCCATCTGCTTTATTCTCACGTTGAACTAAACAGAATCTTTAAACTAAAAGAGAACCTAAGAAATCCGATCTGCCTCTACCCTCCCCACACAGATTAAAACCTACACTTAAGGTAAAACAAACTGGACTATTTTAAATTCTATGAATCATCTATGTAAAATAAAAAGGTACTTCAAAAGCATTCTTTTTGAGGGTCAGACTACACAGTATTTCATAAAGAGATAGAATACAAATAGCTGCAAGAAAGGAAGAGGGAAGATGAAAAACAGGGAAGAAAGGTTGGGAGGGAAAGAGGGAAAGAAAAAAGACACATTTGCTTCTATTATTGTTTCTATTACTGAGGAAGCAAGGAGAGGCACAGTGGCCCGCGTCCCATTATTCATCAGCCAACCTGGCCTTTTCTTGAATTAGCTGCTTATGGCAGGAGAGTCCAACTTGTTTTCTCAGCTTTCCACATTATTTTGAGAATAGAAAACAGTGCCCTTAACTTACAAGTGCTCACACATACTTTTCAGAATGATAATCATTGTGGATGTGTGTTTGTAAGAATTTGGTTTTTAACTGTATAATATTTGTTTACTTACATACAAAATACCAAATAAATAAGAATAAAGTTTAAAAATACACACCTGCCGGCTGGCATCCTTAGGTCCTAACTGAAGTGCCCAAGCTGAGACAACATTAAATCCTTTGACAATCAGGGAATCCGGGAATAAGGAAGCCAGATATTCAGCATTGGACTCTGGGTATTGGTTTATCCTCATGTTATTGCTCACATCAATCAGGACTTTACCCACCAGCAGATGTCTCAGGTCCCAGAGGGAGGTGTAGTGTTCTCTATGTATAGCAATAAAAATTATATTTGTTTTCGTCAGTGCGTCTTCATGATGAGTGACATCCACCACATGAGGAAAAAATTCGGAAGCAAACTTAGGATTTCGACTTCCTATGACCACATGATAGCCACATCTAATAAGTCGAATGGTCAGAGATTTGGCAAAATCCCCACTCCCGATGACACCGACAGTGACCTTCCTTGCATCTTTGATACCATTTATGCCATTAGGCAAAAAAGTTTCGCTAAGGCTCTTAGGGCTCCCCAACATAGAGATGGATGCCATGATGTGGACTCTTCCAAGATCACCAGGGAAATCCTAGGGAAGAGAAAACAAAAGGTTCATCTGTTACCTATTTTCAAACACTGATACACTTCGGGACATTACAACAATGTCCCTTGTTTTTAGAGGTAAAATTAAAAAAAAAAAAAATTTTTTTATTGGTGAATATTGGGAACAGTGTGTTTCTCCAGTACCCCTCAGCTCCAAGTCGTTGTCCTTCAATCTAGTTGTGGAGGGCACAGTTCAGCTCCAAGTCCAGTTGCCATTTTCAATCTTAATTGCAGGGAGTTCAGCCCAGCCCACCATCCCACGTGGGAATCAAACCAGCAACCATGTTGTTCAGAGCTTGCGCCCTAACCAACTAAGCCATCTGGCCACCCCTAGAGGTAAAATATTTTGACAAGCTATGTAACCTAGAACACAGCCAGACACACTCTGTAAGCTAAAACAGAATCTCGAAATAGAAAAATGAACTGTTACAAAGTTGATGTGTGAAAGTGGGGCTTCTCATATTTTAATGTGCACACGAATCACCGAGAATCTTGTTAAAACGTAGATTCTGATTCAGTAGTTCTGGAGTGAGGCGCAAGATTCTGCATTTCTAATAAGGTGACACTGTTGTTCTGCGGACCCCTCTTTGAGCAGCAAGGCATTAGAGCACAAAACAAAGAAACTGATGTTTTCACTGAGAACTTTTAAAAAAACACAGTTCTAAAAAGTCTGATTACCCAGGTTCTCAGCAGATCAGAGGCAGCAAATTGGAAATGCTGCTAGAGATAAAAACGACTGTGATAGGACGGGATAGCATGCAGGACAAGAGAAAAACCACAAAGAACTGCTTACATCCAAACTATCTAGAGTCACCTGAGGGTGGAGTCTACAAACTATCCTCTAGCGCGTGACTTTATTATTAAATGAGAGTAAGATAAATCAACTACTAAAAATAAATGAACCCTGGCACTTAATATCACCAGAAAAATAGCCATCAAAATATAGCAAAGGATAAAATTAAATATCATTGGCTTCCATCATTCACCCTACATCCTATAACTTGTCACTGAGAAAGACAGTTTCCCTTGGGAAAAGGGTGTTAGTAAGGTGTTCTACGGCCTTAAATGACACAATACTTATGAAATCTTTTTCTTCTGCTCCTATTCATTGGTGGAATAGAATATGAGGCAGTTATTCTTTCTGGAAAAATCTTTCAAATTCTATTTAAGTGACTAATGTCTGAAATGTTCGTAATAACTTCCTCAAGAATACCAGTCTAAGTGCCATGAATCTGTGTCACTATCGGGTCTGAATGAAAAACACTCTCCCATTCCCTCGCTGCTGCACAACTTCTTTTATACTAACACCAGATGTGGAACACTTCAGAGGATTTAATGGATTTTACAGGAACAGTTAGAATGTTTCAAAAACATGTTTTTAGGGATTTTACTAAATGAAAGTTGAAACTGCCATAGCCAGGAAAATTCATTTTTTTACCCTAGAAATGGATCATATTCAATGACTCCAAAAAAAATCAGTAAATTAATCTGAAGAAAGACAATTAAATATTACCTAATGCGCATGGTAGCACATTCTTGTGCCAGCTTTGTTTGTGCTTTTTATATGAACTGATTGAATCCCCACAACCCCCTGTGAGATTGGTGCTGATACTGTCCATTTTGAAGATTAATTAGTTTGTCCAAGGTCAAAAGAGAGAAAGCGAGGGAGCCAGGATTAGAATCCAGGCAGTCTAGCTAAGGCATGTATCATCTGGGTGCATGTAAGGAATTTAAGAAAGCGCTTTTTCTTTCGGTATGGGAGGGGGAAGGGAGAAGGGTAACAGTTGCGCTTATATTAGTATATTCGCCTTCTTTGGCCGTGTCACTGAGCCTAAGCATTATCTAGTGATTGTAATGCCTGACTCAGATCCTGGGGAAGGAGAAAACTATTTTTGAATCTATTACGCATGCTTCATTTCACATTTTTCAAGATAGAATGGGTGGTAATTATCTGCTTTCCCTTGATTGGTTCCAGGTACCCAGAAGGCCAGGAGGGGTTCAGAGGCACCAGGGTAGTACCAAACCATCAACATCCTTTTGGAGAAATCGTGGGCTATCTTGCGGTTCAGGAGCAGTTAAAGTAACCAGAAGCAATTAAATTGCTCATTTCCTTTGACGACAATTCAAGGTGAACTGATCGCTTACCCCTAATAATTTATGTTTTCTAAGGGTGGAAGGGTTACTACACGCACACACAGGAACCCAAGTGTCCTGCAGCTCAGTCTCAAGTTCCTCTGAGTAGAGACTGCAGCATCTCCCAAAAAATAGGAATTGCAAAAAATCTTTAAATCTAAGAAATCATGATGGTGAGGCCTTTTCAAACTAAAAATGAAACAAAAGCAAAACAATAACAGTTATCTGCTTATTTTACAAAGCAAGTTCAAATCCCTTCAGTAAATCAGAATGTGAACTGGCAAAAATACATTGGGATCTAGTAACGTCACCTATGGGCCCCTCGTTACACCATGTATTGTATACATATTTATAGGTGACTGTTCTAACAAGTTTGGGCCTTATTCACATTATATTTCTAATGGCAGGTTCTAACTGAACCCTTCAACATTGTGACTGTGGCTACAAATAAAAGTGGGCCTAATAATTGAGGCTCTTCATTATAGTTTTAAGGAATGTAAAAGCATCCATAAGACAGAGGGAAAAAAAAAACACCTTTAAAGGATTTGATGGCTTATTTGTGTATTGTTGAAAGCATGTACTACTACGATGCGCGTGTTGCTACATCACAGGTCACAATGCTTTCATATATAATATTATCTTATTTAATTCTCAAATGGCTGTGGAATATATCTTATTCCCATCTTAAAGACGGGAAAACAGGCTCAGGGGAAATTTAGCAATTTGCTTAAGACAATGCCGTTTGTAGTGACTCAACCAGGATTCAAATGTGAGTCTTCCCACCTCTGCTCATTCTAAAACTGAAGTTCAAACATTATACGGGGAATCTTAAAACTGTTTACATCTCTAAATGTCAGCCATAACTATATTCTCTAAAAGCAATACTAACTTTAAATACTGTGTTTCCCCTGAAAATAAGACCTAGCCAGACAAACAGCTCTAATGCATCGTTTGGAGCAAAAATTAATATAAGACCCGGTCTTATTTTACTATAAGACCGGGTCTTATGTAATATAATATAATACCCGGTCCTATATTAATTTTTGCTCCAAAAGACGCATTAGAGCTTATTGTCCAGCTAGGTCTTATTTTCGGGGAAACAGGGTAGTTACCATATGAATCTCAGCTTAGGAAAATTTTAGGTAAATCCAAAGCTATATGCTTAGGAATTCCAGCTACAAAACAGATAAAATATTGAAATAATTCCAATTTTTAGATAAAAACCAACCAAAGATCTAAATTTATTAATAGCGCAAAATAAAACATGAATGGTTGCTAGGTAACTCTTGGGAAACCCTGGATAACAACTCATTTGTCTTCTGGGAACTCTGCTGACCCCCTGAAGGTGTGTTTGCTTATAGAGGGAGGGAAGAAGAAAGGGCTTAGATGTTTTGGTATCTTGTGGAACTTATCCATATACAGACCTAAGAGTAACCCATCCCCACAAGCTATGGCTAACTATCTGGTGCTGAGACACCAGAGCAAAAGCTCATCAATCAATTTATAATTTGCTAAACTACTGTTTGGATCACTTGATCACTTAACAGCTGAGCTGAAGTTAACACTTGTGATATCCATAAAGAAACAGGTTATACAAATGAATAATGTCAATACCTGAAGGAGGTTTACCTAGTATTTTAAAAAAAGAATACTAAACACCTTACATTGTAAATTTCCACTGACAAAGAATGAAGCAACTATAATCTAAGGACAGATATACCCTGCTGTGACCCAGCACGAATTTATCAAGGCCAGTGTGTGCTTTGCACGTTAGAGATAAAGGACAAAGAAGCATGGTGCTTATACTCAAGGAATTTACACTCTAGTTAGGAAGAGACAAGATGTACTTAGAATAGAAAGCAGAAAAAACCTCACATCAGCATATAATTAAGAACTAGATTGTATCATGTTTTCTAGAGCACACTCTAGAAAACCGGGGAGAATAAATACCACATGGTGTTCCCTTACCTCAAGTCATTCATATATATAAAATTGTATCTACAAAATAATCTCTGAATTACACAGAACGTTTTCAAGCCAGGTTGATGATAGAGCACTACAGGTTCATTCTGGCTTAAAACTATAAGGACTCAAAGTTAAGTTTGGTTTTCACTGAACTTAGCTTACTGGTTTCAAAATATAAAGTTATCACTGGTCTACAGCAATGAAAAAGCATGTGGAACAACTAAATATGTTTAAAAATCTGATTAAAAAATGGGCCTATGACCTAAATAGGTATTTTCCCAAAGAAATCATACAGATGGCCAAAAGGCATAGCAAAAATTGTTCAACATCATTAATCACCAGGGAAATGCAGGAGAACAACAATAAGATACCGCCTCACTCCTGTCAGAATGGCTCTCATCAATAAATCAACATACATGTGTTGTCAAGGATGTGGAGGAAAGGAATCCCTTGTTCACTGTTGGTGGGAATGTAAACTGGTGCAGCCACTATGGAAAATAGTATGGAGGTTCTTCAAAAAAGTAAAAACAGAACTACCGTATGATGCAGTTATTCCACTTTTGGGTATTTATCCGAAGAAAACAAAAATATTAACTCGAAAAGACATACGGGTATGCACTCCTATGTTCATTATAACATTATTTACAATAGCCAAGATATGGAAACAACCTAAGTGTTCATCGATAGATGAATGGATAAAAAAGATGTGGTACATATATAGAATGGAATTACTCAGCCATAAAAAAGAATGAAATCTTGCCATCTGCAACAACATGGATGGACATGGAGGGTATTATGCTAAGTGAAATAAGTCAGACAGAAAGACAATACTGTATGATTTCACTTACATGGGGAATCTAAAAAACAAAACAGAAACAGACTGATGAATGTAGAGAACAAATGGTGGTTGCCAGAGGGACAAGGTGAAGGGGATTAAGGTGTAAAAAACTTCCAATTACAAAATAAATAAGCCATAGGGATGTAATGAACAGCATAGAGAATCAAAAGTCGATAATACTGCAATAACTTTGTATGGTGACAGAAGGTAACTAGACTTATTGTGGTGATCGTTTCATAATGTATATCAATATTGAATCATGAAATTGTACACCTAAAACTAATACAATATTGTAAGTCAATTATACTTCAATTTAAAAAAAATATTAAGTACATTGAAACAGTAGAGAGTTTTTCATAAACCTATTCAACTTAAAGGATTGTCCTTCACTCTGAGAACATGTCTTTCCTACATTTTTGGGTGCAAGTGTCCTTTCTTCATAAAAGGACAGTGATAATAGTTGTTTGAGTTGGCAGTCCTATAAAGATCCCCTCCCTCCTTTTTATTTTACTGTAAAACCTATAAGCTTGAGGAGCACAGACTTAGCAGACATTAGGAAGCTTTCTATATGGAAGTGCTCCTTTCTAGAGAGGGCAGAAAAGCTCCCTACAGCTGGTGATGTCTGCTGAATACTCAGGTGAATACATTCTGGAGATGAAATATCAAATATCCCAATCTAATTTTCTGTGAGTGGTGATTTTTACGTCATGACCTCTGGGTTGCACAAAGATAACCTAATTTCTCTTGGTATTTAAATAAACAAATTTATACCTGTGACAATACAGAATTTCTTTGAGGGAAGAGGTGGATATTTTTTCCTTCAGGTTTTTATTTTTTGGAAGACGTTTCTAAGTCCTTTAGAAAACTCCAGAAGCAAGGCTACCATTCTATTTGACAAATCAGACTGTGATTTCCGAAGTGGCCGTGATCCAGGTGTGGTCCCTGTACCAACAGCCGCAGCATCCCCTGGGAACACGTTAGACATGTCAGTTTTCAGGCCCTAGCCCAGACCTCCTAAATCAGAAATCCTGGGATGGAGCCCAGCAATCCGTATTTTAAGAACCCTTAGGTGATCTTGATGTGTGTGAAAGTTTGAGAATAACTGCCCTAATGTAATGCAGTCCAACTACTATTCGCTGTTTGTTTGAATATTAAAATCCACTTAAGTTAAATGATTAAATTCTTTCCTTTAGCTGAAACTCTTGGGTAATTGGTACGCCTCCGCATTTGAAATCCTTTTCCAAAAATTATGAAATAGTAATTTTATTAAAACTATGTAGATTTATTCTTTGAAATTCTGTTTATATTGCAATTGTAAATGATTTATTAATAGTTCATACTCAGATATGAGTGTCTTTTGGTGTTCATGTTTTATAGAACCAACCAAAGAATGTTCAGAAAAGAAATATAATAGCCTTATAGCTAAAGCTTCACTAACTCTAAGCCTCCCAGACTCTGCAACCAGAATTTTAATAAGACAAATTTAAAATAAGCAGTCATTTCTATGATATTTCCTAGGCTCAGTATGTAGTCAATATATATGTTCATATGGGTATGATTTTATGACATTTCTAGACCTTAAGTCACCAAAATAAAACATCATATATTTATTACTTTACAATACTAGCGCAGGAAAGAATTTAATTCATGTCAGAAAGATTTTCGACAAAAAAAGCTTTCTGATTAAATTTAGGTTAGTTTACAAATTCAATTTCAAAAATTCATTTCCCAAGGAAGGACTTCAGATAACAAAATTTTAGAATCCTCATCAATATATTAAAGCAACAATCCCCCAATAGCTCCCCACCCATTTTTCTTCTATGTATCGGACAGAGGAGAATGCTATATGCGTCCTCCATCCACCTCACCAGTGTAGCCATGTGCCTTGTGCATACCTGGGCTTTCATAACAATGCAAGTTAACATGATGACCAACAGGTATGTCTAAAAGGAAGACATAGCAGTAGAGGGTCATAGCATGGCTGAAATAATTTCCCCATCTGATAACCTAGCTGCAACTGTTACTTTGAGATAAGGATACCTATGTTTATTGGTTAGCAAATATAACTTTTCCTGTGTTGCATAACTTACTTATAAATAAATAATCTTCCCTGAAAGGCCTGACATTCTAGCTTCTATGCAAACCCATTTCCCTGATTTCAGTGCAATACCATAAAACAGATTATAAATGGCACCAATGCCCCCTGGGTGCTATGAATTTTAGGGATCTCTGGTGATTAAAATCAATTTAGAAATCAGCCCACAGCCCCAGATCATAATGATAGTCATCCATCCATCCATCCATCCATCCATCCATCCATCCATCCATCCATCCACCCCTAACCATTCGCCTCTTCAATATCTTGTTGAGCCCCATCCACCAGGCATTTGGCTAGGTGCTGACACTCCAAGGATACAAAACAAGCACTGGCTTCCTGGCTATCTAATCAGTATGATAGTCATGAATGTTAAAGTATACACAGCAACTAAAAAAAGCTTTATCGAGGTGTAATTTACACATCATAAAATTTACCCACTTTAAGTGTATAAATTAATAATTTTCAGTAAATTTAGTTAAGCAACCATCACCACAATCCAATTTTAGAACATTTCCATCAGCAGTACCTGTTATTACGCAAATATTAATAAAATTGGACAAGAGTAAATGCTTCTTTAAAAAAAAAAAATTCTGCCTCCCTCAATGTTCTGAAAGCCCCACTGGCTTTCATACACAGAGCAGAGTGTGACCCGAGGTTTGCTGACTCTGCTTGATGCTATGAGAAGAATAGAGGGTCCCACCATTTGGCTAAGCAGAGAGGCAGAATTGAAGTCTTGGAGCTGCCTCTTCCCACAAGGGGGAACAACTACTAAAACAGTGGTTTTCAACTCCAACTGCACACTGGACTGTAAAATCAACTGATACCTAATCACCACCCCACCACCCAGATTTTTATGTAATGGTCTGGGGTTCAACCTAGGCATCAAGATTTCTTTTCAGAGATCATCTGATGTCTTAATATGCAGCCAAGATTGAAAACACCTCTACTAAGAGATTCAGGATTCAACCTAATGCTTATTTTGGTATTTGGAGATTCCAGATGTGGCTTTTTGATCCTCAGTTATGCTCATGTTTACAGTGTTGTTTGTAATAATGAAAAACAACACTAGTGAGAGAATAACAGTTGCCCTTGAACACAGGAAGCTGAAGGATTTGCATGCAGTCCTTTCCCCTTTCCCACTCGGGCAGGAAGTGTATCAGAAGGTCCACTCACTATTTTGCAATTTCCTCTCTTAGTTTTCTGGAAGGGCAGTGTCATTCCTTAAAATGTGTCATCCCAACACACAGCATACTTTCTTCCTGTTGTTTCCATAAGATTCGAAATTCAGAATATTCCAGGGCTTATCTCTCTTTCTTCTGTCTGACAAAGGGCTCCTCTCCTCAGTTCTCCAGGCATAGGTTTTCCTGACATGAGCAGATGAGAGTTTCTAAGAGGGCTGACTTGTTCTAGAATAGTGCCTATCAAGCTGCAGTGTGAATATCATCACCAAGGAATCTTGTTAAAATGCACATTGTGAATCTCTAGGTTTGGATGGAGTGAAGCTCAAGATTCTGCATTTCCCCCAAGCTCCCAGGTGATGCCTGTTGTCACGGTCCATGGGCCACACTTTGATTAGCAAGGTCCTAGAGTCCCTCTACTTTTTGATTTGATGTTATTTATGGGTCATACAGACGAAATAATTGAGACGACTATGGCACTGATAGAAAGTTTTGTTTATGTGGTGTTGAGATTAAAGGACAGGCCGAGGCTTCTGAAATCAACTTGTTTTTTGAGTGCATTTCCTTTGTTAAATGGAAAACAAAGAGGTTGTACTTGACTCCTGCAGTCCTTTCAATAAAATTCTTTTGTTTCCAAGTCTTAAAGTTATATGATAATGGTAATATCACTATCTTATATTTAACACTGTGACACTTCAACTTTATGAGCTCAATCTAAAAGTGTGATTTAAGTGTGATGGTTCAGTGTGAGGTCGGAGGGATAGTGGATGAGGGGAGGAGGGGAGTTCACAGTGTGAGGGATATAAATGATGAATGTCTAAGTATTACCTTGTCTTGTACACCTGAAACTAATAAAAAAAAAAGTGTGATTTAAGTAGCACATGGGCTCCTCGAACTATCAAGGTCACAGTTTTCTTCAATGGACATTTGACTTGCTGTATGCGTTTAATACTTGAAGTATATTATCAAGATATGATAATTTTATTACATTCAGCTATATAGCCTCCTAAGATTTTCAGCTTAGAAGGGTTTTTTTTTGACATTCCTCTGGCTGAACGGCAGCTGCCATCCTATGTAAATTTATAAAAATAGAACCTAATTTATTTCACATATAAACATCTAGGGAATTAATTAATGGATGATAGTAACCCTGAATGGGCTATCCTCAGAGATCTTGATGACATTCAAAACCTGCTGATTTACATATGTTATCAAGAAAATGTAATCCTCCATGGCCATGAGATGGGGTAGGTGGAGTTTTGACTTTGCAAGGCCACATCGGAAACTTTTTTTGTCTTTCCTACCAACACCCAGTTCCTTGGAGGTTCATGGCACCTCATAATACCCTTTTCCCATACTCACTGCTGTCATCTACTGACTTTTAGTTTATTCTTTATCACTGGTGACTTGGGCCCCACAATGCATATCTAGTTTTCCTCACTACCCCAACTGTTGTCATGCTTCTCCAGCACTACACCATTCAAGTGGATGAACCGTTCAACCTCACGGCCTCTTATTTCCTTCACTTACTCATCAAAGTCCATGAATCTTTGCCTCCACTCCACCTGTCACTCACTTTCTGATATCTCCAAACACTATCTCCTAGCCTTCTAATAATCTTAGTCAACTATTCACACTGATAATTCTAGACAGAAGAAATCTGATTCATTGAACTCACTATTTTCTCACTCTCCATTGATCTCCTACTGGTTTCGCTTTATCCATCCTGGATTCCATAGTATGTATTATATTTATCATCACTTGTTTAAAAAGATTGACTCTTCTTGTGGATTAAATGTTTGTGTCCCCACCCCTCACCTCCCCCCATCCCTGGCTCCCAGTTCATATGTTGAACTACTCCCAATGTGAAAGTATTAGGAGTTGTGGACTTTGGGAGATTAGGTCATTGAGGGTAGAAACCTGATGAATGGGATTAGTGGCTTTATAAAATAGGTCTTGGAGAGCTCTCTCCCCCTTCTGCCATGTGAGGACACAGCAAGAAGATGGCCGTCTATGAACCAGAAAGTGGGCCCCCCTAAGACACCGAATCTGCCAGTGCCTTGATGTTTAACTTCCAGCCTCCAGAACTGTGAGAAAGAAATGTTTGTGATTTAAGGCACCCAGTTTATGGTATTCTATTCCAGCAGTCTGAGCGAACCAGAACAGCTTTCTTGCTCTCTATCACATCCACTTGACAAAACTCTAGGCCTGAAAGAAAGGATACCTGGGTATCCATTTTCTGTATCCAAGTTGATGAAGGCTGCCAAAGAAAATCAGACAACTGAGCTCATTAGTGTCACCTTAAATTCATGATCACCAGCTTCACCCATCAAACAGTGTGTCCACTTCTATCCTGGAGACCATCCCCTTTCTTTTCCCAACGGGCGGTAATTATGATCTCCTCAGAGACATCTCAAACTTAACAGGTTCAAAACAGAACACTTTTTTTTTTTTTTTCCACCCAGACCTGTTCCCATTCATCCAGGTTTTCTCATCTCAGTAAATGGTACCATTACCCACCAGCTGCTCAAGTCAAAAATCTGGGATTCATTCTTTAGTCCTTGCTTTCCCTTCCCCTTGGCATAAAATCCAACACCAACTCCTGTTCTCCAAAATAGTTCTTAAATCCCTCTCCACTGACACCAGCTTAATCCAAGTCTCTATCATCTCTCACCTAAACTCTGCAAACATTTTCCCTCTACCGTCTCCTTTGCCTCTTTTCAAATCATTCTCCACACAGCAGCTAAGATCATCTCAAAGATGAGCTAACACAAATCAGATGATGTCTCTCCCCTCGTTAAAACTCAATGGCTGGGACGGTCGGGTGACTCAGTTAGTTAGAGGAAGAGCTCTGGGCAACTGGGCTGCTGGTTCGATTCCCACATGGGCCAGCGAGCTGCGCCCTCCACAACCAGCATGAAGTCAATGAGCTCCCAGGGAGTGGGGGGGGCGGTGGCCAGATGGCTCAGTTAGTTGGAATGTGGGCCCTCAACCCCAAGGTTGCCAGTTCGACTCCCTCAAAGCCCTCATTGAACTCGGTAGCCCTTGCACAACTCTCCAGTCTCATCCTATACGACTGTTACTCCCTACGATCCAGCCACAGCACCCTTTAGAAAAGGCCAATCTCTTTCCCATCTTGGGAATTTTGCACACGTAGTGAATCAGTAGAATGATTTACCCCAGTTTTGTTCTGTTTTCCTTTCAGGCCTTGTTAAGTTTCCTTTGTAATTATCTTATGTAATTGTTTCTTTACTCATTACTATTTCTTCCACCAGACAAAAAGCTCCTTGAGGGCAGAACCAGGTTTGTCTCGTCCATCACTGCCTCCACGTCGGAAATAAGAATGCAATAAATATTCTGTGTTGTTGAATGCATCTAAAAATGTCAGGACCAAGAGAGATCTAAGAGGCCTCTAGGTGAGACCCCTCTTTCTGCTGATCAAGACATATGGACCCAAAGGGGATAAGTGGTATGTCAATGTCACAGTTCTGTCAATGTCATGGTTACTGACTGAGCTCAGAATAAATGCATTTCCTCAAGTCCCGATTATGTCCTGCAGTCTTAGTCTTTCAAACTTTTGGTGTGCTTTCTTTCTCACCTTTCTAACTCATTTATGATCCTTTCTTTAAATATTTGTTTGCCTTCATCTGTGATTTTTCAATATTAAAATGTAATTATGCTCATTCACTACAAGTACATTTTCCCTGTTACCAGTACAATAAAAAGTGACTTCGATACAGCTTTTCTTTTCATTTCTGCACAATTAGCTCAGTTGACTATTACTGATATGGTTTCATTCCCCCCCCCCCAAAAAAAAAAGACTGACTAGCTAAGAGAAAGAAACTGCAAACTGTTTTCTAAATGCTCTGCAAAATGTCTAGGATGAGTATTTTTCTTTTGTAAACAGCGTTTAAGCTATGAAAAAAACAGAAGTAGAGACAGAGTAAAAAATATATGTAGCCTTAGAGAAAAAAACAAAACAAAACGGAGGCAACCGACACAATGAAGAAATAATAAAGGTGGAAAAAGTGTGTATGGGGTGGGATGGGGAAAGTGGTTTGGAAAGAGAACTAAAAAGGTGCCCAGTAATGGGGCTGTTAATTGGACTATAATCAAATCAAAGCCATGAGGGTGGGGGAGCTCAAATTCTATTTCTCCCAATTTCATCCATAGTTGTGAGAGATAATTAGCCATGGCCTGTAATAAGTTTTTCCACCTAAAAAATGAACTGCCTGAGGAGTAAAAACTGACACCAATTCTTCTCCAAAAAGTGGGGAAGATAATAAATGGAAATCTCTCGACAAAAATTCTCTTTATCTCTCTGCCCTATTTTAAGAGCAAGATTTTTAGGGCATAATTTTCAACAAGTTTTGGCTCAGGCTGAAGACAGGATTCAAAGGTAATTTAGGACATTCAAAGACGAGGTCAATTACTTCTCACACGTAATGGCCCAAACACATCACGGTCACATAACTGGGTAATAAACAAAATGACTACTAGAAATACTTCCCTGTCCCAGTGCTGTCTGATCTTCAATCAGGTGCACTTTTAGGCTGCACCAAGCCTAAAAGTGGCTGGTAGACCAGGGAAATAACCTTTCCTTCTGGGGCACATCCTCCCTGGGACGATGTCCTTCCTGGCCTCTACTCTCCAGGGGGCCCAATCTCAGGACTATCTGGGAGCTCTAGGAAGACCGGGGGGTGGGGGGTAGGGGGGAGGAGAGGACGGAATCGGTGGAAGAGACACCTATCCCCACCGTTCCCACCCACTCCCCACCTCAAGGTGCCAGGGGAGCGGGAACCCCGCCAGCTCAGGGCGGACGCGCTCAGAGGGCGCGGAATCCCAGGAGGATACGTGCCTAGCGCGTGGCGCCGCCTGCATCTTGACCCTCCACTACGCCGCGACACCTCGTCTCGCGTCCTTTTCTGACCCACTCACCTCCGCGCCCTCCACACCGGGCAGAGGCCAGCCTGGCAGCCCCCCGGGAGCGGCGTCAACTCCCCAGGGGCCCGCCCGGGCTCCAGGGCCTAGGGACTGCGCCTCGGCTCCGCGGATGCAGGGTGGCTGCCGCGGCGGTCGCGCTCCGGCTGCTCCTCCGCCTCCCCAGGCTGGGTCGCGCAGAGCTGGAGAGGAGGCGGAGGGCGGGAGGCGCGCGGAGGCCGGCCTCGCGGTGACGCGCCGCCTGGAGGGCCAGGCGGGCGGCGGGAGCGCGGTGCAGCGCGGGGAGGAGTCGCGGAGTTCGTAGGGGGAGGGCGAGGCGTGGGGAAGAGTCCGGGAGGGCGCCGAGAGCCCCGGGGGGCGGGCAGAGCAGCCAGCAGTCCCGCCTGCGCGGCTCCAGGTTTCCAGTTTTGAGCGCCCCCCCCCAAAAAAAAAAACTGGGAGCAGCTGAGTACCTGCCCCTCGCCGGAGCCCGCCTGCAGGGCTCCCCGAGGATTGCTTTAGAAACAGCTCTAGAAAAATCAAGCCCACTTTTGTACTCACTACTTTTGTGCCTGTGGTCGCCTTTCCTCTCTCGATTGCTTTTTATTAGCCCCACCCCCACCCCCATTCCCTTTTCCCCACTCTCAGTTCCTGTCAAGTCTCCAAGAAACTGCGCTGTTTCTCCTGTACGTGATCTGTCTCTCACCTCCACTCACTCAAACCATCTTTTGGCAGGACTGTTTTTGGAATAAAATGTTTAGAAATGTCCTTTCGCGAACCACATTTTCAAATTCACTCGGATAGGGGGACCCTCAAAACGGGCAGATTGGAGATCGGTCTGTTGACTTTGACCTTCACTCTACCTGGTGCCACGCGAACTTTGGTGTTGGGGAAAAGAGGGTTAAGCCTGGAGTTAGGGGACCTGTGTTCCTGGGAAGACCTCTTCAAGTCGCTGGGGCCACGGTGGCCTTGAGTGTTCAGGGAATCTCTGAGCTGAAAGGGCACCTTTGGCTAGGAATCCTGTGAAATTTCTCCCTGCAGATTACCAAATAGGTATCTTTTATCTCTTGTGTAGAAAGTGTCAGTAGAAGAAGCAAGATATCTTTATTCTCAGATATAAAATCAATTTACTGAAATTTCTCAAATTCGCGGAATTTTTCGCATACGTTAGTGAATTCCCATTTCAGCAAATTAAGTTTAAAAGTTATCTCTCCCGGTGGTTTATTAACCAGGGGAAAAACCGAGAAGGGGGTCTTGGATCGATCATTGAACACTGCCCTTTCCCCTCTGAAGTCCATACACGGATGGACTTTGCAAATACTGCTTTGGAAATACATCCTTTGTTTGACTTGACATGTGGTCCCTCCTCCACCGCCAAATATTATTAAGGTTTAAAGTTTAGGCATAAGCTAAGCTTTTAGTGGCGTGTTAGGGTATGGAGCATTGGCAGCTGATAAAATTCTTCCCATGTGGTAACGGGGAAGAAATAATGTTTTTTATATCAATTTTTATTATTTCATTTTAACATGATTCTCAAATAATGCAATTAGCATTTTTTACCTACCACTTTTGAAGGACAGTTGGAGGGCATTCATGAATCTTAGCAGTTAATGAAAATGTGTAGTTTTAAAAAGATAATAGTATTATATATTATAAATTTCACAAAGGGTTATTACAAGGTATACCATTTTCTAACTATCCTAGAACTGTAAATTATGTATAAAACATGTAGGAACACCACATATTTTAAATATTTTTAAAAGTTGCCTTAACATTGACTCTGACTATCCAAAAAAAATAAAATAGTAGTAATATGTGAAATTACTTATCCTAAAAGAAAATCAATGAGTCAATAATTTGCAATTTCCAGACAGAATATCTGCTTAATCATACTTTAATTATTAAAATAAGAAAATATACTTGGTAGAAAATCTCGTAATGAAATGTGTTCCAAAAAATTGTTGGTATTGATGCAAAGCACAATTTCTTTCAGCTCGTCTAATGCTAACTTCAATTTTTACTATTGTTTTTTTGCTTGGAGTTTCAGAGTGTAAAAATGATTTCGCAAGTTTTTTCCAGGTCATGACGTGCTCTCTGAGAAATCTCCTCAGTTCCATGAAGTAGTAATTGATTCCACTGAAGTGCAGCAATAGTTTATTAAATGGATCTCTTGTGGCCTAGAGGTGTTAACACAATTTCTTCTTTGAAATTATTCTACAATTGAATAAGTTGAGAGTGGTAGTTCCCAAAGTATGTAACTTCAAGCACTAGTCCCTCCAGATTCTCCTCCAGTAATTCATACACTATAAAATATTGATTGAGCTCCGCCTGGGGCATTAGGAACAATGGTGGAGAACCCAGATACACTTACCTATTCTGATAGAATGTATCATTTGGTTGGGAAGATATACTAGGAAACAAACACAAATAAGATTTACACAAATTTGTGTACACAAGTAAAATAAGTGTAAGTCATATGAAAATAGACTTTGAGATAAATAATAGAGATTATTTTAGAGATATTTTTTAGAGATTCACAATGCATATTAATACATTAAAGGCTCTGAGAATTTCTACAGTAAAGACATTTATTTAACTTATTCCAAATAACCCCAAATTTGTTTTGAGCACTGAAACTTGGTGAGTAATGCATGTTAATAAAATAGAACCATTTTTGTAAAACACTGCTTTTTTAAAACCAAAGAATCCAATAAACATAAAATTTCATTAACATGACCTCATTTATTTGTCAACATACATTCATATATTTTAATACATTTATAAATATACATATAATCTGTTTGAAATAAGTTTTGTCTGAAGGAAAACATGGTATAGAAATACTTATAAATACACTCATGTATTTTAATATATAAGAATAAATATATTTTTATAGATTTTTGTCTGGACAAAATAACAGAAACATTTATAAATCTATGAAAGTATATGAACATACATCTGTATGAAACAAATATTTTGTAGTTAACATTTTTTCATGAACATATTTTCATATATTACCATGGCCCAGATGTGTATAATTCTTAATGGATATATACATATATATATATATATATGTACATATATATATATATATATCATAAATTTGGTATAGAATAGTTTTCTTAATCCTAAACTTTAGGAAAATACATTTTCTGATTCTTGTACTATAACTAAAATTGCCTTAACTTCTTTGAACAAATTACTCTTTGGGGTAATAAGTGAAGGAAATATTTCTGATATCAGTTCACTATCAAACATTTAAAATGTATATTTAAAAATTATCTTAAAATCTTCAGTATAAACAGATTTGATTATGGATTTTATGGATGACTACCTTAAAACTCAGTACAACTATGTAATTTCAAAGCCCACTTATCATTGCATTGGTGCCTACCAGTATCACCCTGTCAAACCTTAATAAGGGAACTCTTACAACTAAAAAATAAAAAGACAACCTAATTATAAAATGGTCAAAGGATTTGAATACACATTTCTCCAATGAAGATATGCAATTGATCAATCTCTATTTCATAATTTCATATCATTTCATCATCTGTTTGATGCCTGGTCTAAGATGTAGTTTCTGTGAAAAATTAACACATCTCCAACATTACAAATCCTGTTGTTAATACTCGACAAATGAAACCAGCTTTCAGAAACAAAACCCAACTGCTATTTCAATAAACATAAATGTTTCACCCTTATGACTGTAAAGGGATCAGAGAGGATTAGGAATGGAAAAGATATTAAACAGGAGTCTATTTTAATCTCTATTTTATTATTTTTTAAAATTATATTTAACTTAGTTCATTTAATAAGCATTGCTCACAAAGCTTCAGTGCTCAAAATAAATTTGGGAATTTATTGGAAATAGGTTAAGTAAATGTCTTTACTTAGAAATCCTCAGAGCCTTTAATCTATTAAGTAAAATTAAAATGTTCTTTAAAATGTTAACATTTTATGACTCCAAATCCAAATATCTCTGAAAGAGAGTGCCATTTATTTTTTACAAAAGTTATAGGAATTGATCACAGTGCTTATTACTAACAAAGTGCTTTTTAATTTAATTTAATTTAATTTAATTTTACTTTTTTAAAGATTTTATTGGGGAAGGGACTTTATTGGGGAACAGTATGTACTTCCGGGGCTTTTTTCAAGTCAAGATGTTGTCCTTTCAATCTTAGTTGTGGAGGGCACAGCTCAGCTCCAGGTCCAGTTGCCGTTGTTAGTTGCAGGGGGCACAGCCCACCATCCTTTGGGGGAGTCAAACTGGCAGCCTTGTGGTTGACAGGGGCGCTCCAACCAACTGAGCCATCTGGCCACCCGGGGGAGCCCAGTGGCGGCTCATTGACTTCATTCTAGTTGCGGAGGGCGCAGTTCACTGGCCCATGTGGAAATTGAACCAGCAGCCCCGCTGGCCCGAGCTCGCATTCTAACCTACTGAGCCACCTGTCTGCCCCAAAGTGTTTTAAATACTGAATTCCATACAATACATCAAAATAAGTTCTATTTAGGTCAATGTGTTAAAACATAAAAGTCACCTGATAAAGAAAATTAGAAAAAGCAGAAATGAATAATTGTCAGATTTCTAGTGGGGAAGGACTTTCTAAGTTTGAGCAGATGGAAGCAATCCCAAAGATAAAGATTTATATTTTGACTAAATAAAATGTAAAGTTCCGTATGTATTTTAAAAACATAGTAAAGGAAAATGTTTGCTTTAAATTTAACAAAGTATTTATGTCTTAAATATTTCAAATAGGTCACACAAATTCAGAAGAGAAACAAAAGTTTAGGCTTCAATAAATGGGCAAAAGTATTTAATGAACACTTTAATAAAGAGAAAATAAAGCTGTTTAATAAACAGAGACACTGAGAAAGATACCATCTATAGGCATTCTATATAATCTCTTTATTCTTTTCCTGTTCATTAATTGTTAGCAATCAAGTATTTCCACCTTTAAGCAAATCACCAAAGATTTTACCTATTTAAAATTTGCAGTGAATCTTTGTCAAGGCAAAAAGTAAAATGTCGACCATTTTATAAATGCCAAGGACATTTTTCCTGTTCTTATTTTTATTATGCAATTATATAATAAAGCAATTCCCATACTTTCCAATATTCAATTTATATACTGGGCCTTATTATCTTAATACCTAGATTATTTTACAGCAGTAAACTTACCCATTTTATAAGCATCATTAATTTTTGAAGCCGTATTTCCAGAATTATGTCATTTAGTTCAGAAGGTCCATGTTTTATTTCTTTCCTTTTTTCAAGATTTTTATTAAAAAATATGCTAACATACAACATTATATCATTTTTTCAGGTGTACACCATAGCTGTTCAACATTTATATACCTAAAGAAGTGATCACCATAAATCCAGTAACCATCTGAGACCGTACTATGCTATAACAATATTATTGACTATATTCTTTATGCTGTATATTACATCTCCAAAATTTGTTTGTTTTATACCTGGAAATTTGGACCTCTTATTACCCTTCACCTTTTCCACTTTTTAAAAAAATTGTCTACTACAGATGACATTCAAAATTATTTTATATTAATTTCAAGTGAATAGCATAGTGGTTAGACATATACATCATTTAAGAAATGATCCCCCATCTATAGTGTCCCCCTGGGCACTACAGATAGTTTTTACCATATCATTGACTGTATTCCCTATGCTTTACTTTACATGCGCATGACTGTTTTGTAACTATCAATTTGTACTTCTTAATCCCTTCCCCTTTTTCATCCACCCCCTCAACACTTCTCCCATCTGGCAACCATCAAAATGTTCTTTGTATCTATGAGTGGGTTTCTGTTTTGTTTGTTTGTTTATTTTATTCTTTAGAGTCCACATATAAGTGAAATTACATTGCATTTGTCTTTCTCTGCCTGACATACTCCACTCCACACAATACCCTCCAGGTCCATCCATGTCACCTCATATGGCAAGAACCCATTCCCTTCCTTGGCCAAGTAATATTCCACTCTATATATGTACCATCTCCTCTATGTCCATTCATCCATCAATGGACACCCAGATTGCCTCCACATCTTGGATATTGTAAATAATGCTGCAATGAATGTACGGATGCACACATCCCCTTGGAGTAGTGTTTTGGGTATCTTCAGATAAATACTCAGTAGTGGGATTACTAGGTCCTTCTTTGTTTCTTGTTATAGTCTTTGGTTTGAGTCTATTATGTCTGGTATAAGTATTGCTACTTCAGATTTTTTTCCCATTTCCATTTTCATGCAATGTCTTTTTCCATCCCTTGACTTTCAGTCTGTGTGTGTCTTTCAATCTGTAGTGAGTTTCATGTAGGTAGCATACGTACGGGTTTTGTTTTCTTGTCTACTCAGCCACCCTCTGTTTTTGATCAGAGCATTTAATCCATTTCCAGTGAAACTATTGTTGAGAGATATGTAGTTATTGACATTTTATTATTCATATTTTTGATAATTTTTTTTCATCTTAAAGAAATCTCTATAACTTCCTTGTAATTCTGGTTTGGTGGTGAACTCCTTTAGCTTCTTCTTGTCTGGGAAGCTCTTTATCTATCCTTGGATTTTAAATGATAGCCTTGTTGTAAGATAGTCTTGGTTGTAGATCCTTGCTTTCCGTCACTTTGAATATTTGTTGCCAATCCTTTCTGGCCTACAAAGTTTCTGTTGAGAAATCAGCTGACAGTTTCATGGGATCTCCCTTGTAGGTAACTAACTGCTTTTCTCTTGCTGTCTTTAGAATTCTCTTTTTGTTTTTAACCTTTGGCATTGTAATTATGATGTGTCTTGGTGTGGGCCTGTTTGGGTTCATCTTGTTTGGGACTCTCTGCACTTCCTGGGCTTATATGTCTATTTCCTTTGCCAGGTTAGAAAAATTTTCAGTCATTATTTCTTCAAATAGGTTCTCTATCCCTTGCTTTTTCTCTTCTTCTTCTGGTACCCCTATGATGTGAATGTTGTTATACTTGATGTTGTCCAGAAGTCTCTTAAACTATCCTCATTTTTCTTGGATTCTTTTTTTCTTCACTGTTCTGATTGTTTTTTCCTGCCTTGTCTTCCAAATTGCTGATTCAATCCTGTGCTTCATCTAGTCTGCTGGTGACTCCCTCTAGTGCATTCTTCATTTCAGTATTGTATTCTTCACTTCTGACTAGTTATTTTTTATGGTTTCTATGCCTTTTTGTATGCTTGCTATCTCTTTCTTGAAATTCTTCCTCAGTTCCTTGAGCATCCTTATAATCAACTGTTTTGAACTCTGTCTCTGGTAGGTTGCTTGCCTCCATTTTGTTCAGTTCTTTTTCTGGAGTTTTCTTCTGTTCTTTCATTTGGGATGTATTTCTTTTTTTCCTCATTTTGGCTGCCTCTCATTTTTCCCCTACATTTGGCTGCCTATGTATTAGATAGTGCTGCTATGTCTCCCAGTCGTGCCTGGTGGCCTTATGTAGTAGTGGTCCTATGGGGCCCAGTAGCACAGTCTCCCTGTTCGCCTGAGCCAGGTGCTCCAGGAGTGCCCCTTGTGTGGGTTGTGTGTGCTATTCTGTTATAGTTGATCCTTGATTGCTGTTGGCATGTCAGTGGGTGGTACTGACCCTCAGGCTAACTGGCTGTGGGCTTTGACCACATCCACAGCTTGTGGGCTGCTGTGTGTCTCCACATGGCTTCTTCTTTACATCCTTAGTTATAAAACTTTTGCTCACCTAGACTTCAGGTGGTTCTCCAGGTTGATTGTTCTATAGTTTATTTGTAATTTTGATGTATTCAGAGGAAGAGGCAAGCACAGCAGTTTTCTACTCCACCATCTTGGATCTCTCCTCCTCCTCCTCCTCCTCCTTTTCTTCCTTCTCTTTTTCCTTCTTCTCCTTCTCCTTTTCCTCCTTTTTCTCCTTCTTTTTCTCTTTCTTTTTCTCCTCTTCCTCCTTCTCTTTCTCCTTCTCCTTCTTCTTTTCTTCTTCCTCTTCTTCTCTGTCTTTACCCTCAGCATGAGCTGTAACTTTCTGATGCTATTAACATGCCAGCACCTAGCAGTAACACTCTTCTAAGTTGTTGCATCTAAAGTGATATAAACTAGTTAAAAGTTTGATATAAGTATGTCAAAAGTATCTGTAAGTCGGTTTTGAATGAAGTCCTCACTAAAAATAAAGTGTTTGAATTTTAGAGCAAAGATTTTTAATATCCCTTTAATATCACAGCAGCTTTTAAATGTTTACTTCTAATTTTCAATCTTACCAAGTTTCCAGTTATATTTTACATATTTGAAATTTCTAAGAAATATTGCTAAAAAATGAATATGGATTGTTTTATAATCAGAAAAAAACACTAAATGTGAATGAAAGTGCTGAGTTATTTCAGTTATATAATATTGTTCCTTTTTATGGTCCAACCACTATGATATTTGAATTCTATATTTCCTACTTCAAATGCTGACATTGAACTTTGTTGATTCCTTTCTAACCTGTCTGTGATTTTTATTAAAAATGATGCCATTTTTAATTGTCTACATTTTTATTTAAAAATTATTTTAATGATTTAATTATTTCTCATTTTGATATTAAAATATTATTTTGCAGGTACTCTTAAACTTCCAAAAATCTCCATTGTCTATAGGATAAAACACAGACTATTAAAACTTTTCTACTGCAGTTCCAATTTACATAGCTTCTTTTACTTTCCATGTCCCTGTGTAAGCTCTCTTTTTATATCCTATTGGCTTAGAATATGTCATTTGCAGTCCTCTTTCTTGGTGGGATCCTACTAAAGAACCCACCTCTACTACGTGACCCACTGGTTAAATTTATTTCATTTATAAAACCTTTCTCTTGTCCTCTTTATTACTGATATAGAGCATGCATGCTTTTTTGTATTGCTAATCTTTCTAAGTAACCTTTGGATTATGTATATCTGCAATACCTACCACAGTGTTTATCCACAATACCTAGAATAGTGTCTTAGTAGATGCTTGGCAAGGATGTAATGATGGGTAGGTTCATTTCATTTAGAGTATATGCCAAGCCTACCTGGGTGAGCTCTGGTCCTTTCATGATGAAGTCATGTAAGTTTCCTTTTGGCAAGATATCTTCGCAGGCACGTTACTATGAGTACATGTTTCTACAAGGAAACCAAAATAGATACTGCAAGCCAAAACTCAAGTAATTCTGGCCAAAGATATAAATAGCCAAATTCTTTCAGAAATGGATTCTTAGAAGCAATTTGCATTGACTGTACTTTGGTCCAAACAGGCTCATTTAAAAGTGATAAAGCAATGTGTGGTAAAACTAACACTGTAAATAGCTAGCTTGGAGTAGTAGTAGTATTTAACTGTTGGTCAAAACTATCCAGGTTGTTTTGCTTCAGTAATTCAATTAATTTTGGAAAGTCACAATTTATTTTCTGAAGATATGTAGTAGAAAGTACACATCTTTTTAGACCTGAACTGCCTTTCTAATTAGTGAACACCCCTTCCTCTGGTGTAGCTTAAAACTTTGGTTTAAGCTATTGTGTGGAAGAAATTTAAAAAAATATATATGAGTGTCATTGTATAGTGACTAAAGAGTCAACGGAAACTTGGCAATTTCCCTTCATGTGTAATCAATCAGAAAGTAGAATTGCTAAACTGGATTAAGGACATTTATATCTATAAATTATCCAGAGGTGTACAATAAAAGTCAAATGAACAATTTTTATTAATTGCAAACTAAGCCTTAGTTGGGATAAAAAGCCATAATCCTTACCTTTAAGAAGTTTGCAATCTGGATAGGTAGATACAGATAGATAATATGTGTTATTAATTGAAATATGAATTCATTATAGAATAAAGCAGTACATCATATTTGTCAAGAATGACACAAAAAAATATTATGAAAGAGAAGGAGAGAACAGTTCCTTTCGGCTGGGAAGGCAACAGAAGTAAGTTGTACTTGAAGAATGGGTGGACTTTGAATAAGGGAAGAAGAGAGAAAAAGGCACTCTTGGCGATGAAAGAATGCAAACAATGTGAACCAGGTTATGGAGTCAAAGCTATTTGGGGAGGAGAGGTGTTAAATTGTAGATTAGACTAGAAAAAGAGTTTGGGGTCAGATTGTGAGAGAGTGAGAATGCCAGGTCAATGGATTAAGTACTTATTTCATAAGCAATGAGGCATTATTTGGGCAAGATTTCGATAAAAGAAAAATCTTGAGCCAAGTTGAATTGTAAGAAGATTAATCTGTTAGCTATGTGCCATTTGAAAGGAAAGCAAAGAGATGGGGTAATATAAGGATATTTAGAAGACTAATAACACAGTTGAAGTGTGAGATAGAACAGAGGACATATGTAATTTTTCTGTTCAGCATTCTCTCCTTTCTGATTCAGTGGTTCAGCTAGAGATGGCACGATTTCCCCTGAAAAGTCACAGCTAGGCAAACAGTCTGCTCAACTCAAGGCATTTATTTGTCTGGTCATAATTATTGGTTCATACATGGGCCCATGATCTAAACTAAACCAATTAGTGTTATCTCTAGAACTTCTCCTGATAGATCTCAGGAAAGATACCCTCTTCTTCAAGGATCCTAATATTGTCAGTGGTCATGTCTTCTGTCACATTGTATGGTAGGCAGCCTCCAAAATGGTCCTCTATGTTCCCTCTTGATATTCATGCCTGTTTAAAATCTCCTTTCATATTGTATTAGGATTGGTCTATATGATGAGTAAGTAGTATACAGCAGAATGGATGGTATCTTTTAAATGATGATGTGAAACTAGGTAGGGATTGAAGCTAAAGTTTCCAAAATGGGATCAGTAAGACTTGGTAACTGATTGAATGTTTAGATGTAAGTGAGGACAATTTTTTGGTATGACCAAACTGTTATATCATTAACAGATGTAACAATGTTGGGAAGGGAGATTTTGTTGTTAAGGGAGATGAATCGGCAAAGATAAGGAATTTATTTTTAGGTTGAGACTATGGTTAGCAGTATTAGGAACAATGGCTGGTACTTACAGAAATGAAGTAGAGTGTCTCCCAAACAAGTGAGTTTTCTGTCACTGTATGATTCTTTATTGAGGATGCTGGAGACTGGGTTTATTATAATAATACAGCATTTCAAATCACTTCCAAGTAAGTGATTTGATTTCTGCTAGTTGTTATGTGTGCACACACAAACTCACACTCGAAAGAAGGGACACTAAAAGTAAATGGAGGCAATAACCATAATTTCTCCTCCCATAGATCTGTGAGCAGTTTTCTTTTTGTTTCTTACTTGTTACCTCAGGTGGATTATAATCTTGTTGGACCATACCCAATTTAGTAGACAGGCTGGAACCAGGATCAGGAAACTTGTGATCACACCCATCTCTCAACTTTGCAAATTACTTTAATTCCACTTTTACTTGTGCTATGTAAAACTTTTACTTCTATGCTATATAAAACTTTTACTTCTATGCTATGTAATACTGGCCATATCACAAAATACTCAGAAAAACAGAAAACCAAAAGATATCTTAGCAAATTGTCAAACTCCATGTCTTTGTTTTCATTAGAAATGATTTTACGCCCTGTAAATATATTTTTCCTATAGTGTGCTATACACTTAAATTTCATTTTTCCTTAATTTTCTGTTCTTTTTAAAAAAGTTATCATCTAGTCTTTGTTTCTGAAAAACATTTCTCTTTTTCTTTAACATAATCCTGAAGCAAACAAAATGCTGGGTTTTTTAGTTTCTTTGTTTTTTTTTATTTTTTTTTTTTAGAAAATAAAACAGAAATGTGGAATGAGAAAGTTAGACTAGTCAGTTGCTAAGATTTCCTTTTAGCTCATAAACTTAAATAGTAAATCCTAAGTATTTTCTATCCAGCATCACTAAATTTCTTTGGTAATAGTTAAAAACATTTCTAATAACACAATTATAGAAGTTATGTTTTTTAATGCTTTTTCATCAAATTGTTGTAAAATTGTATGAACATTTAAAAGGCATTTATGGGCTTGAAAAAGTTAACACCCTTCTTTATTAAGTTTCATTTATAAGAAGCCAAATCTTGATATTCGATAGGATTTGTGCAACCCAGCAAACAAGGAAGTGGGGGCAACGTAAAGAAAACAGGTCCATCAGATTCCTGCCTCTTTCTCCTTTCCCTTCACCCCACATCTTAGATTCATTGAGTACTTTTTCTTTCCAGTCTGGAAAAATCTCATCTGCTTGCATGATTTGGTAGATGACTGCCCTAGAGATTTGCTATTTACTTTCCCCACATCCAGTTGAATATTTTAATGAAAAATTAGAGCCTTTCTTTGAAAACATTTATTTTGGCAAGTATGAAAGGATTAGCAAAAACGTTTTTAATTTTAGTGATTTTTCTAAAACCACACAGCAGAGATTTTTATCACTGGAAATAATAGCCTTAACTTATTAAGGTTTTCTTATCATCTGAGAATGTCAAGAAGACCAAGCTGATGCAATATTCACTCACCAATTGTTTGATGACAACAGGGGAATTCCCAGTCAGCCCTTTCTAACTACACTGCATCTGGCTAAGGGGGTTATTTGACTTTTTAATTCTGTTTGCATAAGTATATGCAAACCAAGAGAGTATCGTGTCAATTGGTTTCATAATTTTCCTTTCATGATGCTGTTTTTTCCTCTGTCCCTAACTCCAACCTCCTTCCTTTTGTTGATAGTTCATCTTACGATAAGCTGTTATAATATAGAAGATATTATCTTTCAGGATAAAGGCAGAATGCCAAAGCGGGAGTCAGGATTTGGCAGTATTCTTGATTTTCTTCAAGACAATGTGCATTCTTCTTCCTTTATCCCCTTCGAAGTGAGAAATAAATCTTACCAGTTTTTATGGAACAAATTTAGCTTAGTTCTCAGAAGACAAAGTGTTCTTTTCTCTATAGAAAAAAAAGGGAATAGATTCCTGAGCACTCATTGTACAAGATTGTTTTAAAAATATTTTGCTATTTCTTTTGATATAACTTGTGCACTATACCAGTGTAATTTAATAATAAAATACCACTTTTCATGTTGCAAATCAGATTGCCCTAGTTTAAAATTATATGTTGAAAATTAAGCATTTGGTTGCCAAGGAGAATGTTTAACTATACAGGTTTGGTGTATTTCCCACTCATATTTTCATTCCAGTAAGTGGTCTGGAAAGGCATTCTTTTTCCACTAGTGATATTGCACAAATGTAATGAAAACCTAAAATAATTCTGGTTTTCACTGACCTCTTAAGAATTAGTTAGTGATTCTCTGATTCTCTGGAAAGAACAAAAATATTTTTCAAAGGACTGTTATGAAGAGGGAAATGTGGTTTGCGATTGACTAATAGAAATAAGAAAAGAGGGTAAATAACTGGTTGATAGTAAAACAATTAACCTTAAAAATTCAGAAAGACTAGATTTGTCTTGTATAGATAAAGACAATATGTTATTCTATAGCCTATGTAATGTAGATTTAGGAAACTCTAATAGGTATTAAAAACTTAGGCATTAATAGGCTATTTTGTATTTGAATTTCAAGTTTTTAAAATAATAGTCAATAAATTTCACATTAAATGTTTTTGGTAGATTAAAAAACAAAATTTTTAAAGGAAGAAACAGATATTTCTTAATATGAAAGCATACATCAATCACTATCCTGACTAGTCCATGAGATCTTAATGATTACTCTGAAGTTGCTTTGGACGAGAAACTGTTGCTAGAGTTATTGCGTAAATTTTATTCACAAGATCCAGGTATCCCAGAACCGAGATTCATCAGGAAGTCCTGGTGGTGACTAATGGTGGTGTCAGACAGTTCATGCCTTTCAATGGAAGGAAGGATTGTGCCACAAAGGATTTATGAATAGTCATTGAACAATGCCCGGACAGGGGTTTTCTAGTGACTGTTTTCCCAGCATCATTACACTGTGGACCCTTCTTGTAACCTGAAGCAACTTCAGATTTACTGCCTCTGACTGGTGAGCTTGTTAAGGCAGGACTGAGGATTTCTGCAAAGGACAGGGAGATTTGCCCTGTTTTGTGTCTCTAGACTCTTCACCAACCCTTTGAAAGGCACAAATACACACCCTTTGTCACAAAAGAGACCAAAACCAAGAATGTAGAAGGATTAGGGCTAAGCTCTTAGCATGACACAATGCAAAGCCATGAGCTCGTTCTGCCACCTACAAGTGTGTGACTCCAGAGCAGTTTTCTTGGCTTCAGTGCCATCTGTAAAAATGGGACTTTGTAAGGAATTTGTGATACAAATTTATGCTACATAATTAGAGTTTACAAAAATTTTATTTTGGATTATGGATATGTAGACATTAGGATGTGATCTTATAAATTCTGCTTCTTATGAGTGTTAAATGTTAGAATGATTATACATGAAAACTTGAGCGAAGGTACATTAACATATTGGCTCCAGTTCATTTATAGCGGGGATCAGAGTTATAATTGCCCCATTCCTGTCAGAACATGAAGCTGTATGAGGAAAGTGATAATTCTAGTATCCTTAGCTCATTATTAATGACATCCCTTCTAGCATTACCATATACTGCCTAGCTTTCTTCTACAGCCAAATTTTAGGAATGTGCTTAACCACCCACTCTCTCCTCAATTACTTGGAATCTATTAATAAATACCTTTTTCTAAAGTATGTAGTCTTTTTTTTTTCTCTATGGAACGCTTTGGGATTTTTCTCCTTATCTTTGGTGACCTGAAATTTCACCAAAATAGTATAAGGGTGGATTCCCGTCCTCTCCCAACCCCTAATTCATCTTAAGGAGAGCTTTGATCTGAAGTCTAGTGTCTTTCTCTAGCTCCAGGAAATTTTCTTTTATTATTTAGTCTCTCATTTTATTGCTTCCATTCCATCCCTCTGAAACTTACATGAGAGGTATTTGAAATCATCTGGATCTCTTTTCCATGTCTCTTAACTTTTCTTTAACATTTCCATTTTACAAATGTTTCTTTTGTACTGCATTCTGGGAGAATTCCTCACTTCAGTCTCTCGGTTCTATAAGTTAATCTTCAACTGTATCTATTCTGGAACTCAATTCCTCAATGAATATTAAAAATTTTTTCTTTTTGAATCCTGAGTGTAAAGAATTGACTTAATTATTAATATAACATCTTAGTTCATAGCATGCTATCATTTGTCCATGTTAGGGTCTTGTCTCGCTCATTTATTTTCTAAAACTTCATCCCTGATTGTCATTTCCAATTTTCCTCATCACTATTTCTGTTTGAGATGTTTGATATTTAAGATGTTTCTATTTAAGATTCTTAAATCTGCATTTATTCTGGTATGCTAAAGATATTTTGTTGTCTTCTATGCATGCTTTTCCCCTAACTTAATAAGTATACAATATTGCTTTATGCAGCATAGTTTTTAAAAAATTTTGGCAGTAATAATTTAAGTCCCAAGAACTCCAATTGTTTCTTTTTTTTATATAGCAGTCATATTTTTGCTAACGAATATACTATCTTCTCAAATCTCTCCAAATATATTAGTATACTTATTTTAAAGTCTTCTTCTGTTGCCTCCGTCAATTTTCTGTAGGTTTTAGTTGTTTTGTTATTTGAATCATTTGATCCTCTCTAACGGTGTAAATTTTCCTCAAACATTTGGTGATACTTGTCTGTTCTTATTGTTGGTGAGGTCTATTTCCACGACCAAATGAGAATCCCTGTTTACTTATCTGTGAATGCATGTTTTCCTGGTGACAAAGGAGAAGCACAGTGGAATGTGTGATTCAGAGAGTTGGTGTGTTGGTTTCCTAGGGCTGCACTCGCAAAGTACGCCAAACTGGGTGGCTATGAACAACAGAAATTTATTCCCTCACAGTTCTGGAGGCGAAATGTTCAAAATCAAGGTGTTGGCCAGGCCACATAATCTCTGAAGTCCTTAGGGTAGGGTTCTTTTTTTGCTTCTTCCAGCTTCTGGTAGTCCCAGACATTGTTTGGCTGATGGCAGCATAACTCCCACTTCTGCCTCTGGCTTCACTTGGTCAACCTCCTTCGGTGTCTGTGTGTGTCTGTGTCTTCACATGGTGTTTTCTTCTCTATGTCTCTCTCCTCTTCTTATAAAGACACCGGTCATATTGGATTAGGGCCCACTATACTCCATCTTAGCGAATTATATCAGCAATGACCTATTTCCAAATAAGGTCACGTTCCGTGGTACCAGGGGTTAGGACTTCAAAGTAACTGTTTTGGGGATACAATTTAACTTATCGCAGTGAGTAAGTAGCTTGTCCACTGATTAAAAGTGGGCTTCCTATCTTTACTTCGTACAATGTCTTACTTCTCAAGTCCCAGAAGCTGTTCTGGGAGTCTTCGACTCTAGAACTCTCACTTTAGAGACCTGTACATGACATTTTATGCTGATGGCAAATGCTGGAGTCAGGGTGCCCTTTTCTTTGTGTCCTAAGTTGTCACTGGAGCCTTTCCCAAAGATTTTTTAGCTTTGTTTATAATTGAAATCAGCAGGCAGCTGTTCAGATCTTTGGGTGAAAAGGCTACTGGCCAGATCTTCTGATCCTTTAATGACTCATCCAAGTATTTCTCCAGGACTGATTTGGTTTTGTTAGCTTCTGGCATAAAACTCATCCAGGGTTTTCTTAAGAACGTTTACAACAGCTTTTATTTGGATCTTGTGTTGCAGTTTCTCCTACTTGTTTCTCTGTTGATCTAATCACATCTGCTTCCCCTGCTGCCCCAAATACTTTTTGTGTACTGAAAATTCCTCAAGTTTTCTGGTCCACCAATGCCACCTTTTCTTGGGTTTTAGTCTGTTATGGATCCTTCTTTAGTGATAGCTTTTCTTTAGTTTCAGTGGCATTTGGTGGGAAGAAAATAGATGTGTGTGTTACTCTGCCATAATTATATGGTATAAAGTGTTGATCTAAACTAGGCGTCATCAAGTTTTTTCTGCGAGGACCAGGTAGTAAATATTATAGGCTTTGTGGGCTATACGTTCTCTGTTGCAGCTATCCGACACTGTTGTTTTAGTGCAAAAGCAGCCACAGACAATATGTAAATGGATGGATGTGGCAGTGTTTCAATAAAACTTTACTTAAAAAGTAGGCAGTGGGCCGGGTTTGACCTATCCCTGACATGAGTGGTTCTTAAAATTGTCATGCATCAGAATCTCTAACAAGGCTTGCTAACACATTGATTGCTGTCCTCACCTCCAGTCTCTGATTCAATAGGTCTGGGATAGGGGTCCCAGAATTTTCATTTTTAATGAACTCCCAAGTGATGCTGACGCTAGTGCTCTGTGGGCCATACTTTGAGAACCACTCATCTAAATTAAGCCCCACTGTCTCCACCACTTATTGATACTATATCTGTGTTCCTTATTCACTTGTTTGTTTGTTCATTTATTCAATAAGTATGTAGTGCACTTCTAGGTCAGGCTCTGTTCTAGGTCATGAGAATATTGTCATGAAACAAATCCCTGTTCTCATGAGTAGGGAAACAAGACAGCCAGACAAACACAAGCATATTGATACAGGATGAAGTATTGGATAGTAATAAGAACTACATACATAAAGCCAAGGAAAAAGAGAGCGTGGTACAGGAAGAGAACTATTTTAGCAGGATGATCAGGGAAGGTCAGTCTGAAGAGACCACATCTCAATATAGATATGACATAAAAAAGCTGATCGTGAGAAAGGTAGAACATCCAGGCAGAGGAAACAGCAAGTACGAAAGCCCTAAGGGGGGAATGAGTTTGTGTTTGAGAAAAAGCAAGGAGACCAATGTGATGGGAGTAGTTTGAGTGAAATAAAGAGTAGCAGAAGTTGAGTTTAGAAAAGTGAGCAGGGTGCAGATGTTTTAGAGATTTATAGCCCATGACACAGAGTTTGCATTTTATTTTAAACTTTATGGGAAGACATTGGAGGTTTTTGTGCAGAGGAGAGATATGATATCATTTACATTTTGAAGCATCACATTGGTGGCTGAGTGGAAAATACTCTGTGGGAGTGAGAGTATTTCCCACAGAGTGTTTGGATGAGGATGAGAGTGGAAGCAGAGAGACCAGCTGGGGGTTTTCAAGAATTCTAAGAGAAGGACTGTGGTGTCTTGGCCCAAGATGACATTAGTGATGAGACACAGTTGGATACAGAACATATTCTGGTGGTGGAGGCAGTAGAATTTGCTGATAAATTGGATATGATGTGTGAGGTATAGAACAATATTAAAGATGACTCCTGAGTATCTTGAGCAACTAGGTGGAGATGGGAAAGAAATTAAGATTTTACCTTGAGAATTTTATGTTTGAGATGCTTTTTAGACATTCAAATGAAGTCATCAAGAAGGTGGTTAAATGTAATAAAGTAGAAATCAGGTGAAAGGTCAACACTAGAGGTAAAATATAAATTTAGGACACATCAACATACTTCTGATGTTTTATATTTAAGGCTATAAGTCTCAAGGAGATCACCTATATTATGGGTGTAGATAGACAAGAGAAGGGGACCAAGAAATTAACCTTACTGACACTGAGATGATGGGAAAGGAAGAGGAGCCAGCAAAAGAAATAGAGAAGGCATGCAGGAGAGTTTGGTTTCTTAGCAGTCAAGGAAGAAAATACTTCAAGAAAGAGAGTAATCAAACTTGTCAAATGTTACTGGGTGAGCAAGTAAGATGAGTACTGAAACTTGATCAGTTGGTGATCTTGACAAGAGCGAATGCAGTGGAATAGTGAGGGGTAAAACTATTCAGAATAGAAGAGAGAAAGTGGAAGAATAGGGTATAGAGATGTGAACATAGTCAACTCTCTCTAGGGGTTTCTACTTCTGGTAATGCTTGCCTAAGTTATATGTTTCAATCCTGAGAACAACTAGAACAGCAAGACTAAATATAAAACTTCTCTGCCTAAAGATATTGGACAACTAACAAAATAGTGAAGAATAATACGTTTTGGAAGACGAAAGAAACCTAGAGAGGTAATCCCAGAACCGAGCTCTACTTTTTCTTTGGGAGAAGAGGTAACTGAGATGTTGAGAAACTGAACAGAACTTTTAACACTCTCAAAAGATTAATAGGAAAAGTTTGTAATCCAGAGTATATCTAGGGGGTGAGCAAGGTAATCATCCTCCACCAGTCTTAGAGTTGGAATCCCCAAAAAACTAACTCTTAGAAATAAATGTAAACCAGATGTAGTTCCAATCTGGCATGGACTGAAATCTAGTTTCAAATAAACTCAATTCATAAAATTTAATTAAGGAAACCTCACATTGCCAGGGCCCCTATTATACCTGCTACAAGAAAACATCTGCCAGGTATAACATACCTGGCAGGAGTAAGATAACATCATTTTAGGCTTCAAATTATGTCTACAGTGTCTTAATATACAGTGTCTACCATTCAATAAAACAATGAGTCATATTAGGAGACAAAATAACATGAGCAAAAACCAAGGGAAAAAAACAACTCTGATGATAGAAACAGACTCATAAGAGCATCAGGTAATGGACTTGTCTTTAAGATTCTTATTCTGCTCAAGAAGATAAAGAAAATTTGACAGAAAATAGGAAGCTGTGAAAATGAACCAAACTGAAATTCTAAAACTGAATTTACCTGATAACTGAAATGAAAAACTCAGTGAATTGATTTAATAACTGATTAGACACAGCTGAAGAGAGAATTAGTAAACTAGGGTATAGATAAATGTGACTATCAGAGGAAGTATAGATAGGAAAAAAGGAATGAAAAATACAAAGAGAAGATTATAGAAGAGGAGATACAGTGAGAATATCTACCATGAGTAATTAGAGCCCTGGAAGAAGCAGAGAAGAGATAAAATGGTTGATAAATACTAAAACACAAATTCAAGAAGCACTAAAAACTCCAACTAAGGTAACTAAAAGGAAAACCACACTTTGCCAATTATAGCAAAAGTACTGAAAATGAAGACAAAAAGAAAAAATATTATGAAGTAACCATAGGAACCTCAAAAAACAAGAGTTAGAATGAGATTTCTCTGTTTTCAACAGAAACAATGGAACTTTTTACAAAGTTCTGAAAGAAAATAACTACTGACCTAGATTACTAAGCATCTAAATATCCTTCCATAATGAAGATGAAATAAAGACACTTTTAGACCAAAAAGTTGTGAAAACATTTTTTTCCAACAGGCATGCATTATGCACTCAAACGGAAACTAAAGATTTTTTTTTTTTTTCAGGTAGTGGGAAAATGAAACCAGATAGAATCTAGGAGATGCAGGAAAAAATAAAGAGTAATGAAAAAGGTAAATGTGTATGAATCTAAATGATTGTATATACCATATTTCTCCAAAAATAAGACCTAGCTGGACAATCAGCTCTAATTCGTCTTTTGGAGCAAATATTAATATAAGACCTGGTATTATATTATATTGTATTATACTGTATTATATTGTATAATATTGTATTATATTATATTATATAGACCCAGTCTTATTTTACTATATTAATTTTTGCTCCAAAAGACGCATTAGAGCTGATTGTCCAGCTAGGTCTTATTTTTGGGGAAACATGGTAACAGTAGTTATAATTCCTGTTGGGTCTAATATATATAGAATTAAAATACACATACTCTGGTTTCTTTTCAGATTGTATAAATCTTTCTTTCGCCTTTTAAAATACACAACAATAATGTTAAGAGGAAGTTAATGAAGTTACAAGGGTCTAAGTTTCTTACATTGTATAAGAGGAGGTAAAAGTACCAATTAATATTAGACTTTGCTCAGTCAATGATGATGTAACTGCTAGAGTAACTTCTAAAAGTAGTGAAACATCTGTAACTGTTATAGAGAGGAAAACTAGAATAGTACATAATCGATTTGAAAGAAGCAATATAATAAAGAAATAATAAACATGGAACTGGTGAGAAAATAGGAAGCAAAGAGTAAGATGGTAGAATGAAGTCCAAATATGTCAATAATTACATTTAATGTATATGCCTAAATGCTGTCATTAAAAGCACAGATTGCCAAATGGAATTTTTTAAAAAAGCAACTATGTATTGCTCTCAAAAGACACATCTAAAAATACAGGGAAACAGAAAGGATGGAAGTAATAGAATGGTAAAATACATGCCATGCAAATACTAACCAAAAGAAAGCTGAGTAGATAAATTGACATGAAAGTAAGAAAATCTTTTGAGGAACTTTGTTTTAAAGGTTTGCAGAGAAATGGGCCAATAACTAGAAGGGGGCATTAGTTCAAACTATTTAATTTTTTAAATATTTGTGTACTAATGGGCATAATACAGCAGAGAGGGGTAAACTAATGACAGAAGAAAGATGTACACAATATAAGAGCAAAGCTCTTTGAGTAGAAAAGGAATGGGATTCAGTGCTGAAACAGAAGAGTTGATCTTAGAGATGGAGACAATTTTCTTTTTTGTTGTTACAGTAAGCAGAGGATAAGGGTACCAGATGCATGTACATTGGTAGATTTGTTGCTAAGAGGAGATAGTTCTCTTCCGACTACATTTGTTTCTTAAGAAAAATTTACCAGTTGAGTGTAGGAGAGGTTATTATTGGTTTGCCCAGAGGGCAGATGTAATATAGCAGTTTTAATAAGAGGAACAACAAATTTATTATGAAAATATGCAAAGATTAGTCAGTGTTATGTTCACTTAACATTTGCAATCATCAATTTAAAGTGAGGCTAGTCGGTGTGGAGGACGTATGTTTTTTCCAGCCAAGTCCATCTTCTTCGGTGAGGATGTAGAGTATGTGAAGAGTTGAATTTGTGCTCAGGTGAAGTGAGCTAAGACGTGAGCGTAGTTTCTCTTCATAAATGCTACACTTCCAGACTAACGGAGACCTTCATTCGTCCCTTTGTCCGCTTATATAGGTATTAGTGGTGAGGATGAGTGGTTGTAGTGCTGGTTCTGTTGAAAAACAGCTCTCAGCAAACTCTGACCCTGCAGCTGATTGTTCTCTGAAATTACAATGAGGACTAGTTAACAATTTTGAATCTCAGCTATGGGCCTAGTTGCCAAATTTGAGAAAATAGGGAAGAGCCCACTTTGAACTTCACAGCACCATTCCATCTTTCTGCAGAGATAGAACACGTAGACACATTAAGATTCTGTCTTGTGAGATTCCAGCTCTAGGGCCTGGGAGGATAAGTCATTCACCTTACCTATATTATTCAGTGTCCCACTTTATGTTATCAATATCTCCCCCATGAATAACTTTGAGTGGGTTTCTGTGCCTTGCAAATAAAGATCGGTTTCCTCATCTGTATAAATGAGGAGGGGTTTTCAAACTGTGCACATGGAAAGCAATTTGTCACAGGGGCTTGTGAGCAGGATGGAAGACCTAACAACAAGGCACAGCTCCCGGTCCCGCTAGCCTGCTTTAACTCTTAACCTATTATATGCTGGACTTTTGTTAGGGATTTCACTCAAAAAGGCCATATTTTGGCCGGCCCAGTGGCTCAGGCGATTGGAGCTCCGTGCTCCTAACTCTGAAGGCTGCCGGTTCTATTCCCACATGGGCCAGTGGGCTCTCAACCACAAGGTTGCCAGTTCGATTCCTTGACTCCTGCAAGGGATGGTGGGCTGTGCCCCCTGCAAGTAGTAACAGCAACTTGACCTGGAGCTGAGCTGCGCCCTCCACAACTAAGATTGAAAGGACAACAACTTGACTTGGAAAAAAAAAGTCCTGGAAGTACACTCTGTTCCCCAATAAAGTCCTGTTCCCTTTCCCCAATAAAATCTAAATAAATAAATAAATAAATAAATAAATAAATAAATAAATAAATTTCACTTATTTCTGTAAAAAAAAAAGGCCATATTTTAACAATGAATATAGAGCTTACTCTTCCAGCTCTTACACTGTATAATTCCACTGTGTAAATCCATTAATATTTATATTTGGTGATAGAACAACTGCAAGATGAGGGTAGGTCTCAAATAATTTCCCAGGTCATGTGTTGAGACACATGTCAATCATTATCAAATGGTCATCATAACTCCCAAGCTTAGTTTCGTGGTTCTCCGACTCAGATCTTGTCGTCAGTCACTTCTTCGTCCAGTCGATGTGCAAGAGTCCTTCTTATGGGTCCTAAGAAGATCAATAGCTTCGTCACCTTCATTACAATTTTGGCATCTATGTTCCTTTTCGTTTTTCTCTCCCTTCAATGCTGTTTATACGGACATTTTGCTGAATGAGACTCGTTTCAGTGGGGCCATGCCTCTGGGCAAGGGATTAACAAGCTCATGTGATCTCGTCAGTTCGATCATAGCTGCATGAACCGGCAACTTGTTCTTGGCACAGTTAAAATGGACATCCATTAATAATTCTGGGAATGTCACGTACTCACTAGCAATTAATGTGAGGTCTGACCAACTGAAGAAGTAGAATTGGCTGAAAAGAAGGTACTGAACTTTAGCCTCAGGTCCTGTGTAACGGTCACAAGTCAGTGATTTATTAATTTATTCAATCATAGGATTGTATTCAACAAATAAGAGAACAAATAATTTATTACTTCTTCAAAGGGCCTCTTGAAAATAAGTGAAAAAAATGGCATGAAGAAAGAGAGTTTCTAATTAACTGAGTAAAACTTAACATTAAACCCATACTGGAATTCTAACAAACACTTTTACTTTGAAGACTAGTTTTAGAGAAAGGAGCTACTACATCTTGTTCATTTTCTTGGAAGACAATTCCAGACTTAATGTTACCAATGAAAATTACATATTTTTGTTATTAATTTGTATGTTTAATTTTACAGATCTCATGCTCAATAGGCCATAATTTCTTGTAGGTGTTCTCATACATGTGGCCTATGGTCTGAAAATTAGATCAGAAGCATAAGTTTTTTTTTTTATAGAAACAAAGTTTTGTCTTTTGCTCCTTTCTAAGACAATACAACAATTGTTATGAAAAACTATCTCATAAGCACTATAATTTAATACATATGTATATATATAGTCACGGGATCTGGAGTACAGCATAGACAATAGAGTCATAGACTTTTCATTGTCTTAAAAAAACATTACATGTAACTCGTTAAAATATTAAAAAAATATAATTTTAACAGTTTTAAACCAAAGATTATAAGATCCCTATAGCGCAAATAAAGAAAATAAACCCCAGGCAGGCTTCATTTTGAGCAGGAAAGGCAGCTTTGTTTGGAGAAGGAAGGCATGGGATTCCTGGCCAGCAGCTTTTTTAGGTGCTGTTCTTCGTGCTCCAGCGGGACCCTGTGTGACTGTTCTCCACAACTGTTAATTGTCTCAGAAGTTCTGTAAACACATACTTTCCTTTTTCTTCCCACTGCCACAAACTGTATGTTTTTCACAGTGAGTTACATTTGTGTATGCTGAAACTAAAAAACACACTGTATCCCTTAGCAACTGATGATTGTAAACAGCATGCAATGTACAGAACACACACTCTGTTTTTGTATTGGTTAAAAAATCTGCTTCTCCTGTAGAATTCCCCAATCCTCTGTAATGGCATCATTCTTCAAATCATCTAAGTAATGGAATCCTAGAAGCCCCATCCTAAATGCCTTCCTTTCCTTCACTCCTCGTATTCTGATGATCATGAATTCCTGGAAATTCTGCCTTCTATCATATTTCATTAGCGCTACTCTTTTATCCACCCCCTCTGTAAAGACCTCCATTTAAGAACTTACTGTCTGTCTGGGTATATTGCTATTATCTTCTTAGGTATTGTTCCAGCTTTCCAACTTGCTTTTACCCTTTGGCCACTACCATCAAATCCATCTCTTGGATAATTTATAGATAGATCTTTCTAAAATGCCAACCAGATCATATTAAGGTCTTGTTTAAAGTATTTTCAGGGGCTCCCCAACTCCCTGAAGGACAAAGTCCAAATTTAGTTTCATGTCATACAATGAATGATCTTATTAATCTATCTGGCCCGTGTCCCCACCTAATCTGGTATTTCCTTCCCATTCTCTATTCCAGGACTTTAGTACTTCCAACACATTTCATCCCATAATTTTATACCTCCAAGATGCTCATTATGCTACCTGTCTTCCCATTCTCTCTGAAAGACTCCTACTTATACTTTAACACCCAGCTCAAATAGTTTCTCTATTTCTGGATCAACTTCACATCTTCCTGATTTTTCTCCTCTAAACTGAACTTTTTTCTCTCAGTGATATCAGTAAGCCTAGAATCCATTGATGAAAATTGTCTTCTCTGAGACTGTGAGTAGGGACTAGGTCATTTTTATCTTGCTATATCTTGTCTAGCACTGGGCCTGGTACACAGGAGGTGCTCTATAAATGTTGGTTGAATGAGTAAAAGAAAATCCAAACTTATACCAGAATATATTTGTTCTATTTAAGACTTTTGTTTTCTTCTGCTTATAAAAATATTACCCCAAGCATTGTACAAAAGTCAGAAAGGATACAAAGAATGAATGATTTTGTTTTCAACAGCCTGTCACTACAAATCGAATGAAGATGTTTTACATTTTACTTCTAAGACCCTTGTAAGTTTGCTTTCTCTTATCACTTCAGGCTGGAACCCTGTTCCCAAGCTGCAGCCTCTATGATAGCTTGGTACCAGGAAGGTTGAAACTTGAGCTCTCTGTTTCAGTACTGGAGAGGCTCTTTGCCACGTTTCAATGCAGGTATTTGACTGCTGCATATTAGAGCTGGTTGATCATGGTATATGTGTCATGCTTAGTTAATCAGTCCCATAGTCAGCCCCATTGCTGCATCTGGTTTTCTAGAGCCCTAGATTCATTTTTGTCTTAGGGTGAATTATTTCTCAAGGTCACTGTGGTCTATTCTGTTTCCAATTGTGCTAATTTCAACTCATTTCTTCACTACCTGCAGACATGACTCTGTATGCCTGAACCTCAATAGTGCACAGAACTCTAATTTATATTCCAGAGGCTTCTTGGCCCCTATGTAATAATGAATAATTATCCTTTATAACAAAACCAAAAAGAAAAAACTGGACTCCACTCAATGAATATACTAATTGTTTTTCCTAATTTGTACCATTAGCATTCACTCTACTGTTTTTAGTCATAATAGATGATTTACCCGTATAAAACGTTTCTAGTTTTGCTAATTATGAAAAACCTCTGATGTAGGGTTAGAAGAGTCCTGATAGTAGATGTATAGTTTGTTCTTTGGGGAACTGGTTTGTGGTCTGCTTTTGACAATATATTAAATTTAACTGAGTTGTACATAATTCAGGTGAAGATGAGTAAATTGACTTTTTCTCTTGGAAAGTCTGAGTTTTATTTTGCCTGGATGTGTATCTGATATTATCCTGTTGCTTTACTTGTGTAGACACAATCTATGTTTTTGAGATAGGTGTTCCTTGAGTAACATCCAGTTACAGAAAAATGAAAGTTCTTTAACAACAATCATAAACACCAGACATACTTGTGTGGTAGATTCATATATTTTTTTCATGGCTCATGATATCTGTTAATGAGGAGCAACTACTAGTATTTCAAGGCTGTTTATTATTTATAATGCTAGGTTGTCTGACAAATCAGATGTGATTATTCAGCTTTACTGAACAGAGAGAATGTGCTAAAGATTATTTTGTTTCTTGCTTTGAATAAAATCTGCAAGGAAATACACATATTTCAAACTCATCACTCAGAAACAAAGACATACATTAAGATGCTCAGTGATCATTTTATTAAACAAGTACAAATTTGAAATGTTTATCATAAAATATATGAAAACTGAACAAAAGCATTGTAAACAGTAATTCTACAACTGGGAAGATATCTCAGTTTTATTAATTTTGGTGACATCTTCCCAACCATGTCTAATCTTCAGTATCTTCTTCCTCAAACATGGCAGGAATAGTATGGCTTTACATATCAGGACAGCAATCGGAAGGAAAACAGCTATCATAAAAGTTGGAGGTGTACACCACACAAATTGTTTTATGTCTACCCACTTATTCCAGGCAAAAATCAATGCATGTATTGTGCCCAGTAGAAGGGTAACAATTCCTAGCTTGCTCTGCAAAAGAAAAAAAACACAAGTATTTTGGTGAAGATTGGTTCAATATGAGTTTATTCCATCCTACCTCATCTAGATCTGTTCTGTTCCTTGGAAATTCTTTCATTCATCTCTAATTGCTTTCCTATTACATTTTCCAACTATGTCCACTCATGTCTTTCCATTCTTTTTATATATCCCTCCCTCGCCCCTACTTTTGGTTAATGCCTTTGTCTCCAGGCTATTTAAGTTGAGAAAATTCACAACCATTCTCCTTTCAATCTCAGCTAATCAGTAGCTTTCTCCAGACTGTTCATTTCTCTATGACATTTATTTTATGGTGCTTTGTCTCTTGTGCATTTGCCTTAATTCTGCCTATCAAGAGATATCTAAAAATAAGGAACTCAGTCTTATTTTTCACAGGATCCTTACAGAATGAACACAATGATTTGTGCATTTTAGGTGCTCAATAAATATTTGCGGGTTGACTGAAGATTAGTGCAAAAATCAATTCAACTTCAGTGACCTTTATTAATTGTGATGGCAATGAAAGTGATTGACCCTGATTTTAGTGTACGAATACTAAAGTGAATGAGCTTGGCCTATGTTAAAAAACAAACATTCTGATAAAGTAGAAAAATACCAACAATCATTTTAATGTTTGAACTAAACACAGAGGTATGAAGATGTGAAGAAAAATTTCAGCTTGCATTGGGATACACGGCATTATCCAGATAAAGATGCTTACAAACAGTTGCTCATCTGAGTAATTTCATGGCATCCTGACAATAGCTCTTCTGGATAACTTCTGACTTCTATTCATTTTACTGGAAATGGTCATTAGCCTGCCAGAACGATTCCAACTCACAAATACTCAGCAGTAAGTACTCTTAAGCCCCAATGAACATCATCAAATATTTAAATTCATGTTTTCAGATATAAATCTCCAAAGTACATCAATTCTTGGATGGTAAATGAAAAATGTCTAGGTTATTAATTGAAGAACACATGTGACTGGTTGAAGAGTAATTTTACCAAATACGTACTGTATATTTATGATGGGCTAGGTGTTATGTACATAGTGGAATGGGCTCAGTTGACAAGATGCAGTGCTTGAATTCCTACTTAAATCTGAAAAGTGGTGTTCAGGACATGTGTAACAGGCAGAGCAATATAAGAAGAAAGTTATTTAATGAGGAACAGAGAACTCCAATGGCTATCAGGCTTAACTTACAAAATAAGCAAATACTGCACTTGGAAAATACAGCACCATCTCTAAGCCACAATAGAATAATTCAAATGGAGACATACTTTTCAGCCTAATCAGATATCCGGATCAAGTGTCTGTAGGAGTATAGGTATGAACATGTACAAAGGATAGTGGGAAATGTCTGATTTTGTGAGAATTTCTATAGCTTTAGTTTTTATTCTGATAAAAGCTAAAGCTATGTAATTTTAAAAATCTTGGCAGTGTTTATGACTTAATTAAATTTAGTCCCTTGAATCTTGTCCAACATAGATACCCTTAGGAATTCTGGTACATAGCTCTTTTTAGTATGCAATCTACCACTAACAGATTAACCTCAGTAAATCTGAGTAGTTTTGAATTCCAAGAATATTGAGAAACTTCAAGTGAGTAAGCTACATAAAATGTAATTTGAAAAAAGGAGCCTTTAACATTAGGTATTAGAATGCCTTTGTAGGATAAAATACCATATTTCAAGAAGAGGTGATTTTTTTTTTATGGATAGTAAAAAGCTCTGTAATTTAAGACATGAATAAAATCAGGGCAAAAATATTTTTATTTTTTGGGCACTAACAAACCATGAATATTGAATTTCTAAAATATCACATTTATAGTTATTAGATGGACAGCAAATTGTCTAACAAGTCTCAAACGTTAGAAAAAATATTTTTCTTTGAGCAATGCCATTTATTTATATCTAGAAAACACTTTTACTTAGCAGCAATAGGAAAAATGATAGGAGAGCACATTATTAATTGGAACAAGTATACAGTCTTTGCTATTGGAAAACCATTCGTTAATTTTTATGAGGTATAGTCAATATATTTGATGATATTATAAGCACAAAATTATAATATCTATATATTATATATAGTTATTATAATATAGTTATAAGAACTATAATATATTTGACGATATTATAAGCACAAAAAGATTTACCTGAGGGAACAGAGTTATTTTATATCTCATTTACCTGAATATAATTAAATTCTCTCCATGTCAAAGAGTCGCTCACAGATGGAATAGATGTCACAGCCAACAGAGCCAGTATTGCAAGTGCGACAATTCCCAGAGACACGTAAATTTCCATTCTCCAAACATCATGCTCAATCCAGGCATCTTCTCTATTCTGTTGGACCTACCAGTGGGTGAAAAGAGGAAAGAAAACAACATGAAGAACTCTTGTTTCCTGCATATGAACCTCCTTCTGCATTCACTCTGGCTACTATAAAGGGTCTGATAACTAAGGGACTCCACCAAATTATGACTTTGTTTTTGCACTCCTCTAAAGAAATAACATGGGAGTTATTGTTTTCCTTGAATGCAACATTGATATAATCTGTTTTATTTATACAATACTTATTTGATGGTTAGAATTGTAATGTGCATGCACATATGGTAAATATGCAGAAAATAAGAAAAATTAACATTAAAAAGTAATCTTGTGAGGGTGGTCAAAAATTGATACATGGCCCTAACCATGAACAAAATACTTATGTTATTAAAGCTGTAGTTTACTGTTTTCAGCTTAAAATAAATTCCTCAATGTAAAACCACACAACGAAGCCCCAATGAAGAGTAATAATAAAAATTTTTTAAAAATGCAGATTACTTTCTCAACACAGGGTTTTCACAGGGGTTTGGGATATTGATATTAAAATGACAAAGAGTTAATCTGACAGGTGATTTTTTTTTTTAGTTTAGTGATATTGTCAGTCCTACCTGTTGATATGCCCAGTTTAGCAACTTGTATCTGTAGGATCTCCTCATTGGATAGGATAAACTATAAATTGCATGCAGTACAGCAAAAAAGAAACTGAGAAGCCCAAATTGCTTCCTTGTTAACATCCACCTATCCAACCAATGTGGAAATTTCTTATACTTGGTTCCATTTCGAAGCTGTACAATTGCTGCTATCACACCTGGCAAATAAACCAGTGCCAAAAGAGTGATGGAAACCATTGGCAAGACTTTGTTGATGACCAAGATTGGAATTCTATAAAAATACTGTTGATGGGAAGTTACAAAAGGGTGAATTACTTCCCTCAGAAAAGTGTAAAGAAAAGTCAGAGATGATACGACAGCAGCAATTTTAATTGGCAAGCGCCACTTTGGAAAGAGTTCCTGTTGGTGCTGAAGCTCTTGGGGGCAATCAAACGGATCGGAATGGGTTGCTTGGTGCCAATGTAAAACCCCAGGTCTTTTCAACATGCTGGTCTCTCCTGAGTCCTTATTCTACAAAGGAAAGAAAATAAACACCTTAAAATGAAAACAATGGGATTTCTTTAATTAAGTACTTGTTGCTCATTGTGCTTATCAGTAAAAAAGGACAGTCAGAACCTTGCTTTTGGGTACTGGTTAGCTGAAGAGATGGCATGTCTATGTAGCACTAATGAAAGGTGCACTTAGCTACGCTGTGGTTGTTCATTCATTTCTGTCATTTAGTTTTCTTTAAGACAAAAGAAACACAGCCTTCAGCTACTCCACTAAAGCTCAGGCCATTATCAGTCTATCTTGAAGGCATAAAAGGATGAAATAATGCAACTGGGAAACTAAAACTGAAAAACTTAAAAAGAAATTCCAGTCATCTGGTAAAAACAGTAAAACATGTAAACAATTGTGTTTGTTTTTCAATATTTTTATTGGCTACTGGGTAACACTCCGCAAAGAAGTGAAGAGTGAACTCTTCATTAAGTGCAAAGGATCAGGAATAATTTAGTTGTTACTATTAGATAAAAATAAGTAATTTCTGTCATGTAGTCTTGTACTTTGATTTTATATTTCTAAAATATCTCATTTGTGTAAATACTGATGGGCAGTCCAATAGAAGTACAAAAGTTATATAAGTAGCTAAATCCCATAGGGGTGATCTATTTCCTGAGAAAGTTATATTTCTTTACCCAGTTGCAATTCTAGGTAGTAGTCAACAATTCAAAAGAAGGTTGAACTGAATATTTTGTCATTTCTCCAGCTGACTGACATAGCAGCAAAATTACAAAACAAAAACCAAAAAACCGCAAAATGAGACATTAAATCACAATGTTTCATATTGTGTTACTTCATGAATAAATGTACTTTCTCATCCAATATATATTTCTTATAGCTCTATATGTAGAATCATAACATTTTAATGCTCGACATGTTGGTGATTGTCTTGTTCCTCTCCTCATTTTATGCAGAGTAACCTTACTTCACATAGTTCTCTATAATTTTTGGTGTTTAAAAATGATCTTTCATCATTTGACTTTTACTTTCAGTAATAGATCACTGTTACATCCAGTGCTTTTCCCAATTATTCCATTTGGAAGGGAGTAGAGCATGATACAGTGTCAGTCATTTCTTCGTATTAAAACAATCTACAATCAACTGAGGTCAATTTTCTGGTTAAGGGTGAACAATCATATAACAGCAAGTAAAACAGTTCACTTAAAAAATAAAAATTATTTTATTTTATGCATACCTGTTTTATAGAGTATGTACCTGTAATACCTTAATCATTGTTCTTATTAAGATACAACAAATAATTTCTGTTACAATTGCAGTTGAGATCATTTAGAAAGGTGAAAATAGTTTGAAACCAAAAATTTCCATCACTTTTTCAGTTAAATAATATAGTGAGACACATTTAATCTTGAGGTGGGGCAAAAATGGGACCAGTGATTCTTATCCCAAAATTGAATTTGTTCACTTAAACAGTGAATCATCAATTAACTCGATGATCTCTTGGTTAGTTGCCATGGTGCCTATTAAAAAAAAATGAATGCTTATAAAACTGCTGTTATATGGGCATTGACGGTTCTTAAAACAGACGCATAGAATGTTAGATAGAATGGGAAGGGCTTTGGAGATGATCAGGTCCAACTCTCTCACTTTATAGATAAATCAAGAACCAGGATTTTCAAGGACTTAATTCAGGCTATTCAGCTAAGTCTGTGACATTCAGTCAAGGTACAATGTCTCTCCTTATGATTTTGCCTTTCACCCATCACAGTATCAGTGACAGCAATCAGAGTGATGATTTCAACAGATCAGGGCAAAAATCACTTTTACAACACTAGGAGATATAGAACAGCATTTAAATTATGTTTTTAGGTTTTAATTAATTATTATTTTACCAAGCAATCATCTTCTTCTAGATTTCTGCTAGGCTTCATTTTCCAAAGTTCTTCTTGGTTTGTGATGTTTAGTCTACTTTCCATTAATTCTATAAAAAGTATGGCTTCAGCCACCTATGAAAATAAAAATGATTATCCTCACATCTATGCTATTTATGATATAAACAAGGTTTGACAGGGCAATATGAAAAAATTTACTTATATAAAGATTAGACTGGCAGATAAAGTATAATTAAAATACAAATAGTGACTGACTTACACATTTAACCTAACATTATAATCTGCAAGAATCTCAAACCAGGGCCCTTGTGTCAATAATAACAGCTTTTCTTTTCCAACTATTGGTACATTGTATGACCTAGGTGTCTATATGGAACTCAAAGGGCTGGACATGGCCTTTTATTTTAGAGGAATTTAGCTCCAGGTGCTCATTTAGAGGAAAGCCAACTCCCCTCAAAGGTAAATATAATTAGGAATGTATTTTTCTGAGAGTAACAATGTTATCAGTGGAGGTTGCAAGTTAGCGGATACAAGATTATAACTCAGGAAGTTGTGCTTAATAGACTTTTGAGGTTGACACTGGAATTTGAAATAATAATTAATGATTTTATGGGTAAATGTATTCTGAGTTTTAGACAATGCACAGAATAGACACTCTAGGTAAGATGAACCATGATAGGGCACAAATGTAAGGTGGTATTTTTAGAGTGTCATTTTCCTATCAGAGTAACAGGCTGGTTTTTATTGGTAAGACATAAATTGTTATTATATTTCCAGTGGGGTTACGGAGTTGTGTTCAATCACTGACATGCCCACTTTCCAGGTTAACTCTGTGGAAATCAATTTTGTCAAACCCAATAAAAGAATGTTTTCCTTAACACCCTTCACAGATCCTCATTCAGGCTTGGTATAACATTTTTTTTTTTTTTTTAGGGATGGGAAACATATAATGTCACAATATTATTCATTGTTTTTATTAGTTCTACATTTACTTCCAGAGGACTATTAACACCAATTTGATGAAATTCAATGAGAAAAGCGATTAGATATACAACAATTTGAGAGAAAACATTCCAAGTATTTCTGAATTTTAGAGCACTTGTAATACTTCATTAAGTGGAAAGTTTTTTCCAGGAGTAGTTTAAAATACTTAAAACATTCTCCAACTTTTAAAGGTTTGATCTTCACAAAGGAATAAAGAAGAGTCATCTTTACATAATGCTAATATTTGCTTTTGTTGAAATGCTCTGAGATCATTTTCCATATATTCTCTATTTCTAAATTTCACATATTCATGCTGGAGATATTTGTTGTTTTAGTATGCCCACATTCTTTCCCCACTTTTTTATGTTATAAAACAGTTCCTCCATTTGGAGAAATACCCTCCTTTGGCCATAGAAGTGGGCATATGACTCAGTCTTGGCTACTCACAGTTCTCTATTCCCTCTGTCACATTGATTGGCTTAGAGATGGCATACAACCCTGGTTGACCCAATTAGAGTCCTTCTCTGATGTTTATATATGGAAGTGGAACATAAAGAGGACACGATTTGAACATTTTAAGTGGGATAAAAGAAGCCTGCCATGCTTTCTTTTATATGCTGTAAGGAAGGAGATGTCTTCAATAGAACAGAAGAAAGCCTACACACAGAAGCACAAGCAAGAAACAGGGAAAGACATGAAAGAGTCAGGGTGGCATATTTTAAGTATTTAGATTCCCTGACACCAGATCCTGACTTTTTCAATTACACAAGCCAATACAGTCCCTTTTTCACTTAAGTTAGTTTGAGTTGGGTTTATATCATTGGCATTTGAAATATTCTGAGTAAAGCATATGCCAATCATCAAGTATTTATGAACTCAACTCTATGATAGGCACTGAGCAGAAAAAGAGAAATGAGACTTTGGACCTGCTCTGGAGGAACTTACGATATTTTTCCTTAAGAAGTATTCCAAATCATTTGGTGATTTACCCAACATTATAGGGTAATTTTGGGGGTGAATGTGTCTAGGAATAGAAATTTTATCGACTGTAATCAAACAAGAAATAATTCACACTATTTAGCAGATGTTTTAACTCTGTGAATTGCAAGATTCCAAGGATGTTAACACACAAATCTAAACTTACTCAATGTTACCTCACTAATAGTATTGTGAAGAACAATGCCAGGGCAGTGGGGATACAAAGTTAAATGAGAAGGAGCCTCTGCTCTCAAACACCTCAAAGTCTAGGAGAGAAGGCAGACATTTCAACAACCAACTGCACAGTAGTGCAATCCTAAAGGAAGACAAAGTTTCATAGACAGATGTAGCATGGGAAGGGTGAGGGATTTCTTCTAGACCTGGTCCTGGGGCATCTAGCAAGTTGGCAGTGTTTGCTGATTGAGGGCCACTTTGTACAGAATCGGGGTGAAAAGCCAGAGTGGGCCTGGAGAGGTACCCGGCCATTTGTCTGCATGGTCAGGAGGGAAAACCCAGGCAACCCAGAGAATTTGTTGATTGTGTGGCCTGCAGTCAACTTTGTGCCCAGAAACCAAGAAAATAAAATGTCAGTCAAATAAAATATGTTGGTTTCCATCAGACATGAACCAAATATGTAATTTAAATTCTACAGTAATATCTTCTCATGAAAAAAATACAGGCAACAGCACCGTGTTTAGATATTAGGAACTCCAAAATCTCACCCAGAGTTCTCTTTCACTCCCATTAAAAAGCAAAGCCTATTTCTGATGTGACTGTTACATTTTGTTGTACCAGGACAGCTGACCTGATGTTCCTGCTAAATATTGACACAGACCAACTGACTCATGTTTATGTTGAAGAGTTTAGAAAATGAAGGAATTCAGTGTCTGGGATACATTGTGGGTTGCAGTGCATATCCAAATCTTCCACAGTTTCAAGTGCACACTTGCGTTCCCACATTTAACTATGTGAAGGGGAAATGTTTTTCTTCACTGGGCTGTTTTTTTTTAAGCATTGCTTCTTCCCTGTGCTTAATATTCTGTGCTAGATGAATGACCTTTTATTATGTGTCAGGATGTTCTTTTTTACAAAAAGAACAGAGTAAGAAATTTGGAGGTGTTCTAAATTTTAAGTCTACAAACCCCTTCCAACGGATTTGACTCATGATATATACAAATAATAAAGCCTTGGTTGACTATTTGGAGGGAACTTAAACCCCAACCCAGATCCTGAAAGAGTAGGACTAATGTTCCACTGGCTTAAAATGAAAACTTCCTGTTACTAGGAAACCTGAAGACAAGTTGCGCGATTTTAAGTACTATGTACCAGTCATTCATCAATGCGAGGCAAACTCGTGGGGATTTTGCCAAGTTGGCACACTTGCCATCAGAACCCAATCTAAGGACAAACTTAATAACCCATCGTATCCCCTGAGCCCCCAGCGAAAAGGCCTCCTTGTGAGTCTCTGGCTCCCAGCCCCTGGACCGGCCACAACGGAGCGCTGTGCTCTGCGGAGGGCCGGGCTGCGAGGCAGCGCTCCCTGGAGTCGCGCAGAAGGGGCTTATTGAGCGGCGCTCGCCCGGGTCCCGCGCCGGCTGGCAACCCACTTACAGCCCACCCGAGGCTGGGAGCCGGCGCCGGACTCGCAGGAACACCCGGAGGCGGGGAGCAAGCGGCGAACAGGAACAATTTAAGGGACTCACCTGTTTCCCGGCGTGACCTGACCGTAAGTCGCGGCCGCAGCAGTCGCCTGGAAGTGCCAACCCCACGCGGCGCGGGAGCCTAGGGAGCGCGGAGCAGGCAGTCCCGCGGCAGACTCCGCCTCCTTGTCAATTGCTGGTTTAGCGCCACCTGTGGGTGCGTGGCGTCTGCACCGCTCCTGCCTCGGGTGGGCTGTGCTCGCAGGTTCCAGTCCCCGAATTGAAGATTTCCCCTGTGTTGCTCCTGTTCCCCCCCCCACCCCACCAAATAGGCATGCCCTCCGCCTGAGGTCGGCTACGCTCCCCACCCCCGACTCCTCGCCTTTCTTTAATCTCGTAAGTAATGAACTTTTGTGCAATTCTTTAGAGCAGTGGTTCTCAAACTTGAACGTGTATCACCTGTAGGGCTGATTAAAACACCCTTTTGGGCCCTCCTCAATTTCCAGAATCAGTAGATCTGGAATGGAGCCTGGGATTCCGCGTTTCCAACAAGTTCCCAAGTGATGCTGAAACACTCTTAGATCACACGTTCAGATGGACTATTTTAAAGCTTAACTAGCTCATTTTAAACTTCACTTGTAAAGCGGCTGTTATTTACAGCTGAGGAATCCAAATCTGAGTCTCTGAGAGTGACTTCCCCCTATAAATTGTCCAAACCTTATACCCTAAACCACACATACAGTATCTACCATCTACCTGAATAAGCTCTTAAAACCCACGTTGACTCCTTCCCTTCCTTGCCTCAGATATTAAAGCCAACTGCCCATATCTTAACTTAATCAAGCACTCCCACCTAAACCAAAGTTTCTGCCGCTAAACGTTTTAGGTTGTTTTTAAAATATGAGGGCTGTGGATAAAGAGACAATGTGAACAGGGAATTTACTCCTCTGAGTTGGAACCAGCCTCAGGGTGTTGGAGACCTGAGTTGCAACATCTGGGGATTTGGTGTACAACATTCTTAGAACTAGTCTTATTAGTAAAAGCAAACGAAAATAAACGCTCAACCTCATTTCCCGTGATTGTCCTTTATTCAGAGCTAGGGCTCCTGGGACTGTTCATGTTTTAGCATGTATTTTTTTGTAGTCATTGACTTTCCATGGAGTAATGTTAAAATCCTTTGGAGAATAAATTACAATGGACTGACTGACGCCTTGTGGTAGAAATGGAAACTTACACTTTTATTTCTAGTGAAACTATAAAATAATCATTTCAAAAAGCGTTTAAAAAATCTCACTCTGTGTGTTCATAACACAGACTACAAAGAATTAAGGCAAATAGTTAAATGTGTCTAAGCATTGTTGCATTTTTAAAATGATCATCGGTCTTAAATGGTCAAACAAAGAAATATGCTTTTATTCTTTAAGATTTGCTAGAACATTTTCTTTTTCAAAATCTATTTTGCATATGAAGAGAGCAAGGAAGTTATATTAATATAAATTGGCTAATTATAGCAAACTACTTAAAACTGCTTTTCCCCTTCTAATTAAAACATTTAAAATCAAGCTTAAAATATTTTTGTTTTATAATTAGAACACCAATTTTATTTCTGCACTTCTTCTGAAAGCTTTTTCTTGGTCAATATTTTATTGTGGTGAATAAATATATTATGTTTCAAAGTAAAATGATTGAAAATGTGAGGTTGTTTACTAATTAGTTTGTCGATGTTATAAAGACACCACAAAATTGGATTAAAAATAGTATTAAAGAACTTTCACTGAGTTTTCATGAGTTAATATTACAGATGAAATTTATGCAATTTTTGCATACAAGTGACCTTTGATTTGGGTATGAGGTAAAGAAGGTTTTTGTTTTGTTTGTTGTGTTTTTGTTTTTTTGAGAAATACAAAGCTAAACCATCTGAAAATGTTCTGAGTCAACCTCTATAACACAAACAAGTATGACTTGTGGAAAACAATGTTATCCTATTATAAATATTAAAAAGCAGACTGCTAGTTTGGGTATGACTTGTAAGAGCTAGAGGATTTTAAAATAGGAATTCAAATGTGAGTTATAGACAAATTTGGATTATTCAAAATATTTTGTAATAAACTATAGAAAGAGGGCATATTAACAAAACAGTTGTTTAATGGTATTTGGGGTCAAATACTAAACTAGTCATTTCACATTAACATGTCATGGGGAGAATGTAATAATTTAGAATCCATGAGTACTTTTACCTGACCAAAGAGCAACCTAATCTTAGAATTTGATGGGATTGCTATTAAGGAAGTAAATGGAGGACAATGGCTTGAGAGATAAAATTAAAATGATCATACTATTAAAGGCAGTCACAATAAGCAATAGATAGTAAATTGTAAGAGGATGACAAGAACCGTATTTAGTTTTTCTCTTTTGGAAATCAAACTAACTCCTAAGGGCACAGTAATTCAATAATGATCAATAGTATTTTCAAGTCTATCTTTTCCTGTGTAAGAATGGTCAGACTTAAGATGAGGCAAAAATTACTTAAAGTTCATGGAGAAATATTTTGTCAAAATGATTGTTTTAGTGCAGACATGTTAGAATTCTACTGGCCTACTGTTCTGGTTGTATTAGCCTCATATGATAAATTCTTTTCAATAGTTCGAGATCTACCGGTAGCATAATGCTCAAAGTATGTCGTCAGTTCCTCCCCAATGTCTGTGTATGAAAGTGGTTGGGGGTAGACAGAAAGTTTACCCTTGAGATTAGAGGTTTTAAAAATTCTTCCATATATTTTTCCCAACCCAAACCCTTTATTGCTCATTCACCGACACAGTTGACAGTCAACATCTGTTCTAGGGGTTTTTTAAGAATAGATGGTTTATTTTGAAGTTCACAGATCCATCTCTGCCCAAATACTGCTTAATGATACTCAAAATTACATGACAAAATATATTCTATTGTCTTTAAATCTGTTGTGATCTATCAAAAGGCTAAAGGCCCTGGAAGTGTTACCATATTAAGTCTTACCAGTTATTTACATCCTGCTATGAATGAGTATGTCAGTACTTTTATGAAAGTATATTCTGGCATTGGGAGTGAAATATCAGGATTTTGAAGGCATATACTGGGAGGCCGTAAAAGGGTTGTACCTTAGGAAAACAAAGAAGCATTGGGGCCAAGGTGACAGATTTCACCACTTTGATGATATTACTTAAACTAGGCAATTTCTCCTCTCCCCACATTTCCGTATCAAACAATACATGATAATAAAATAAACTCTCTTCTTTAGACCACTCTGTTTTGGTCCTCTTTGTTATAGTAGCTTAGCCCACATCCTAGCTTGTTTGGTATTATAGCACTTTTGAGAGTCTGCCTGTATTGGAGATTTTTATATGTGTTTCTGTTACCCTCATTAAATTGTGAACTTTCATAGAGCAGAGATCTTGCCATTTTTATCTTTGTATCTCTTGTAACTTAGAAATAGATAGAACAATCTCATTGTAAATGTTTGTGGAATGTGATTTTAGCCCTACATCTCAGTAAAATTGTAAGGGCACATAAATATGGAACCCATGAATGTCTGGACATCATGTACCTGAACAGGGAGTATACATCCTTTGGTTATTTGTTTTATAGAGAACGTTCTCTTACCCACCTCTCTTTGTACCCACAGAACCAGAGGAAGGCCCTGAGACTGAAAATCTACCTCCATAAGTAGAAGGCAGGGAAAGACTGAAGAGTCTGGCCACTCCAGTCTGGTAAGTAATAGAGTTTATTAAGGGAAACTTACATTAGAAGTGTGTCTTCAGCAGGTGCAAGACAAATGGATCCCCACACTGCTTTCAGGTGGCAAAGAATTAAATAGTATAAAGAGGGTGGAGATAGTCACAGATTCTATTACGTGAATGTTTCCAGATATGGAAGATTACATATTTGACCAGGTCAGGACAATGGCCTGTTCCAGGTATCAGCACAGAAGGCAAGGGAGGAGTACTGGTTTATGTCAGAACAAACATCATTTAGGATTAGACAGTTTCCAAAGGGAAGGTGGGGGAAGCAATCTCCTTCTTTTGGGTCCCGCTCGTGGATCAGGCAGTGGTCATATCTTGGAAAAGACTATCCCCCACAACCTTTCTTAGTCTGTATCCTTCTTTTTGTTCCTCCAGAAACATGTAGGTCCAGGATTGCTATTGTCACAGCAACTATAGGCCTTAGGTGATTTGGATTGTAGGGGATAGAGAACTGGAGAGTGTTGGATAGGGGGAGCTGGTTCAGTAGATAGTCCAAGAAGGCTGACTGGTAGAGCTGGATTTAAAATTTTTAGTAATGGACTCTTCCTCATAAAGTCCTTGGCATAAAGAACCACGCTTACCAATTCCTAGATTTGAACTTACAGAAGAAAGGATGAAAGGAAGGATACTATCATTTATGAAATGCCCACTCATTTCTGGGACTATGTTTAATTCTCTCAATACCCCTGCCATATAGTTACTATCCTTTGTTTATATGCATAGGTGAACTGAAGCTTAGAAAGTTTAAGTAACTTGATCACAATTGTAGTTTTTAGAGTTCAAGTGGGGACTTCAGCCAAAGTCTATTTGACTGCCGCTCTCTTTCTACTGTACTGCACTGCTTCTCTGACCTCATATAAGCAGCCAAAATTTCCCCAGGCTACACCAGATTGGGGGATTCAACAGAGTAATAGTTTACAAAAACCATTCTATAATGTATTCAGTTTTCCCTTGATATCAATTAGAGTACTGGCTAAGTTACTATAACAAAGAGGATCAAAATAGGGTGTTTAAGGAAAATAGTTTCATGCTCATGTAATAGTCCTGCAGTGAGCATTTCAAGTTGGTGGGGTCATTCTGCTCCATGAAGTCATTCAGGGACCCAAGCTCCTTTCATCTTGTTGCTCTGTTGTCTCCTAGGGCACTGTCCTTGGCATCATGATTGAAGCATGGCATAAGCACATCCATTATCTAGCTTGCAGAAGAGGGAAAGAGTACACATCTAAAGAAACTTCTTTTCTTGTAAGAATTGAGGCAGAAATTGCAATCACTGCCTCTTACATTCCATTGATGATAATTTACTTATATGGCATGGCAGACAAGGAAATGTAGTGTCTAGTGAAATGGCCAGCTCTTAAGGTCTATTACTGTGGAATATGGGAAAGCAAAAATAACTTATAAAACCTATTTATTTAAAAAATAAAATTTATTTTAAAAGAAAGACAGCAAAGTTTGGTGAACAACTAGAATTCTGTACCCCATTCTCATCTCTAACTCTGGTCTTTGTGTTCATGCCAAGCTTGGGAACTTTGATTTCTTCCTTCATTGGATTTAATGCCTTCCTCATTTTGAAGCCTGTCTGAAGGTTCAGGGTAAACTTGTTACAGCTCAGTTTTACACTGGAGGCTATTAGTACCAAAGCAACCTCATATATATCCTGACCACCAGCATCTTTGTATAGAGGTTCTCTCATATGGTCTTTCTGCTGGCTCTCCAGGTATGCTTGGACATAAGAAATACTCAGTGGGGGCATCACTTGATTCCACCATGGGACCCCTTGCTACTACAGAATCAACTCTTCTTTTTAATTAAAAAGAAATAATCGGGAGCCATAAGTAAAAAACAATATTAAGGGTACTAAGAAGGTGAATATATATTTGTTTTCTCTTATTTTTGACCAATTTTCCACAATAATCCTCTTCTGTCAGGATCCATTCTACTTTAGGTGGCAACTATTCAGTTCTATGTATCTGCCTGTTCACAGTTATTTATAGTCCCAAGGGTGGAGCATTTGTGCAGTGATCCAGGACCACTTCTTAGCAGCTTTTCCAGTTTCTCACAGCACCTTCAATTTCTAAAGTCTTTCTAGGGAACTGAAAAATGTTTTTTCTTAGCACAGAAAAATGCCTAAACCCTACAGCATATTATTTAAATCTATTAATAAATACTCACTAAGTGTAATGTATATATACATGTATATATGTATATATATAGTCAAAAAATGTATACACATTTTAAAAAGGAAAACACTGTATTAAAATTGTAATACTCGATATATACTGATAACAAAAGATGAATACAAGTCACGTATGACTTCTGCAATTATAAGAGCTGCTCAAAGTAGTTACCATCAGTATTAAAAATGTAATTTTAATACATTTTCCTCCGTTCTTAAAATGTGTATACATTTTTATGGCACCCTCTGTATATATCCTGTTAGACAAGTTCAATTTAAACAGTCACTTAAAAGATTTCTTCAAAGACATTGTAGTTTGAAGATAAATATCTATAATGAAAGCAAAAGGAAACAAAAAAGAAGGTGAAAGACATGGAAGTTTTGTTTTTGTTTCATTTTTTTCCAGCTTTATTGAGATATAATTGACATATAACATTGTGTAAATTTAAGGTGTACAACGTATTGATTTTATATATGTATATGTTACAAAATGATTACCACAATAAGGTTAGTTAAATCTATCACCTCACTTCATTAACATTTTTTTGTGTGTGTCTGGTGAGAACTTTTAAGATTTGCTTTCTTTTTTTTTTTTTTATCCTGCTGTGAACCACTACATTATTTTCACTTTGCTGCAGACTTCAGTAATCAGCTAATCAGAAATCAACCCAAGGTTCCTAGCAAGACCAGGTTTCTTAGGCATCATACTTTGCAAAAGACAGCCTGAATCTGATTAGTCCAGTTTCCATCTCAAAGCATTTTTGTCTGTTATGAGTTAGGATCTGGCATCCAATGTATTCCTTCTTTTAAAGATTTTTATTAAAATATAGCTAACATACAATATTATATTAGTTTCAGGTGTACACAGTAGTTATTAAACATTTATATACCTAAAGAAGTGATCACCATGATAAGTCCAGTAACCATCTGACACCATATCCCACTATCACAATATTATTCACTATATTTCTTATGTTGTATATTACATCCTCAAGACTTACTTGTTTTATAACTGGAAGTTTGAACCTCTTATTTGCCCTTCCTTTCCCCTCCTGTTAAATTTTTAAATTACAGTTGATATTCAATATTATTTTATATTAATCTCAGGTTTACAGCATAGTGGATAGACATTTATATAACTTAAGAAGAGATCCGGGCTTCTCTAGTACCCACCTTGGCACTATACATAGTTATTACCATATTATTGACTATATTCCCTATGCTTTACTTTACATCCCCATGACTATTTTGTAACTACCAATTTGTATTTCTTAATCTCGTCACCTTTTTTACTCTGCCCCCCAACCCCTTCCATCTATTACCCTGATAAATCTAGTACCCATCTGACACCATACATAGTTATTAGAATATTATTAACTATATTCCTTATGCTATAACCTACACCCCCATAAGTACTTTGTAACAACCAATGTGTACTTCTTAATCTCTTCCCCTTTTTCACCCACCCCCACTCACCTTCCATCTGGCAACCAACAAAATGTTCTCTGTATCTATGAGTTTGTTTCTATTTTGATTGTTTGTCTACTTTATTCTTTAGATTCCACTTATAAGTGAAATTATATGACATTTGTCTTTCTTTGTCCGACTTACTACACTCAGCACAATACCCTCTAGGTCCATCCATGTTGCTGCAGATGGCAAGATTTCATCTTTATTATGGCTGAGCAATAGTCCACTGTATACATATACCACCTCCTCTTTATGCATTCGTCCATTTAGGGACACCCAGGTTGCTTTCGTATCATGGCTATTGTAGCTAATGCTGCAGTGGACATAGGGATCCACATGTCGGCTCAAAGTAGCGTTTTGGGTTTCATCGATAAATACCAGGAGTGGGATTACTAGGTCCTTCTTTGTCTCTTGTTATAGCCTTTGTTTTATATTTGTTTTATAGGAGTTGATGTTTTAAACTTGACCTTAGAAGAGTGAAAGATTTTTCACTTGGGAAAAGGAAGGGGAAGGTTTTGTTTTCTCTCCCAAACCAGAAGTGGCATATGGGGATTAAATTTTCCTTCCATTTAGCAACATATTTATGCCAGGAATTAGCTTTCTAAACTTGGTAGACTACTGCTTGTTTGAGCTAACCAGAGAATTTCTAAGGGTATTATTGGTGATTCCTTAGTACTTCCTAAAAGCTTTTTCCTAGGTGAGCTTCCTAAGGAGTTAGGCTTCATCGTATCTCTAGCCCTTAGCAGAGAGCATGAATCATAGCTGGAGCTCAAAAACATTTTTATTGTATGGAATTCTCCTACTCAACCCTGGCTATTGGCCTGTCGTTCTTAGTTATGCTTTTTTTTTTAAATTCCAGTTACCTTCCCTCAAAGTCTTTGTTTCTGGTCTACACATGTTTTATAGTTCTTTTCTGATCATGTTCTAGTCAGTTGTGTAACATACCTGCCTCTCCTATTGACATTATTATGTGGCATAATTATTATTATGGGGCAGAATCCTTAAGGACCCACCACCAGCTTCACTGGAAGAGTGGTTAGTTGGGATAATTCAGTAAAAGCACAGAGATAGGTTCGTGGGAAATAGGGTGAGCTTTATGCACTGTTTCCGTCTGAGATAGGATAGGATAGGATAGGATAGGATTTTTCTTCCAATCAAGAAAACCATTCATCTTAGTGTTCCAAAGCAGCCTTTGGAAAGCTCCGACGTCACAATTTCTGTGCAGCTGTGGACTGCTGTGCTTTGTGGCCACAAGGTGGCTCCAGAACCCTTTGCAGCAAAAACGAACGTACTCCCGGGCCTCTGGTGACGAGGCTTCCAACTTGTTTTACCTGGCTTTCTCAAAGTCACTTTCTCAGACCCTGGAAAGAGAAAAAGATGGCATTCTTTGCAGTTGTGTCGCTATTATGGTATTTGAGCATATTCCAAGGTTTAAATAATTTTCATGATGGTTAGAGTGAGCATCAGATTCTGTATATTCAGACTCACTGCTATGTGTTTATCACCTATGTGTTTGCTTAGGTGGATATGTGTGTACTTTTATATATCCTTTAGTATCTATATTTACATCTGCGTCTAACATTTATTTACTGAGTGCTTATCATTTCAAGCATTCCACATAAATTGTCTTATTTTTGTTTTAAATTGAGGTATAATTGACATAACATTATATCAGCTTTAGGTGTACAACATGATTTGATATTTGTATAGCTTGTGGAATGATCACACAGTAAGTCTAGTTAACATCTGTCACTATATGTAGTTACAAATTTTTTTTCCTTGTGTTGAGAAATTTTAAGATCTGTGCTCCCAGCAACGTTTAAGTATGCAATAAAGTATTAACTATAGTCACCATGCTATACATTACATCCCCATGGCTTATTTATTTTATATCTGGAAATTTGTACCTTTTTATCCCCTTCACCCATTTCGCCTACTCCCCACCCACTGCCTCTGGCAACCACCAATCTGTTCTCTGTATCTATGAGCTCAGTTTATTATCACTATCATTATTATTATTATTATTTAAGATTCCACATGTGAGTGAGATCATACAATATTTGTCTTTCTCTGTCTGACTTATTTCAAATAACATAATACCCTCAAGAACCATCCATGTTGTCATAAATGGAAAGATTTCATTTTTTTAATGGCTGAATAATATTCCATTGTGTTTATATTCCACCTTTTCTTTAATCCATTCGTCTGTTGGTGCACACTTAGATTGTTTCCATATCTTGACTATTGTAACTAAAGCTTCAGTGAACAAAGGGATACATATATCTTTTCAAATTAGTGTTTTTATTTTTTTGGATAAATACCCAGAAGTGGAATGGTTGGATCATAAGGTAGTTCTATTTTAAAAATTTTGAGGACCCTCCATACTGTTTTCCATAGTGGCTGCACCAATTTACATTCCCACCAACAGTGCACTATGGTTCTCTTTTCTCCATAGTACATGGTGAGCCAACACTTGTTATTTCTTGTCTTTTTGCTAATAGCCATTCTAACAGGTGTGAGGTGATATAAATTATCTCATTTAATCCTTGTAAAAATCCTTGAAATATATACTTTAGTCATTTTACAAATGAGGAAATTGAGGCTTAAAGACGAGCGATAATCTGCTCAAGGACACAAAGCCTTTTGCTCTTTACAACCACAATGTAATGGTTCTCATAGTTCCTTTAATGTTCACAACAATTTTGGGAGTTTAAAATCTATGCCTAGAGAAATAAGAGCTGTTTACGAAGGGATGAAAGTCCCTGTGACTAAAATGTTTGTCTCTGGTTCCTGACCTATTGATTATTAGTTTTCGTGAGTGTGGGAATCTTGTCCTTGATCAAGGTAGATGTATCATACCCAAACTCCCACTGTCGCTGAAGCACAACTGTGATCTATGCAGGTTGCTGTAGGAAGGCTGCTTCCCAAGCAGCTTTAATAGCCCTGCTTAAACTTTAGACATTACTTAAGGGATTTGCTAAGAATCATGAGCTGACATAAAAAAGAAAAAAAAAATCTTATCATTTGCAGCAACATGGATGGATCTAGAGGGTATTATGCTAAGTGAGAGAAGTTAGGCAGAGAAAGACAAGCATTGTATGGTTTCACTTATATGTGGAATCTAAAACAAAAACAAAAATAAATGAACAAACAAAACAAGACAAAACAAAAACATAGAAACAGTGACCAAAGGAATAGTTACCAGAAGGGTAGGGGTGGGGGATGGGTGAAAAGGGGAAGGGGAATATTGTCAATAATATTGTGATAAGGTAAAATGGTGACAGATGATTACTAGAATTAGAGGAGTGATCACATTGTAAAGTATAAAAATGTCAAATCACTGCTTCATACACCTGAGATTAATGTAACCAATGTAATACTGTGTACCAGTTGTACTTAAAATCATGAGTTGAGACATTGTGAGATCACCAAAATGATCCTTTTATTCTTGTCACCATGGCCAAGGACTTCATACAAGATATCTAATGACTGTGCTGTTGTATACACTGGACTACAGAAATCTTCGGTAGAGTGAAGGAAAACTACCCAAGTCTCAGGCTCATCGTCTAGAAAATGAGAACACAATTTTACCTATTTCCTAAACTAGTTGTCAGGGTTAAATGAGATAATGACTGTGAAGTGTATAGCACATAGAAAGCATTCAGTGAATGTTACTATTATTACTGGAGAATAATGGATGGTACTGTTGAATGAAGGCAGGGAAGTGGCAGAAGGAGGAAGGAAAGGACAATGAAAAGGAAGGAAGACCAGATAGCCTGAGGGACTGAGGGCAGAAGAGAGGAGGCTCTCAGTGACCTCCATAGGCTGAAAACGCTGTTAGTCCCTCAGTCCTGATTACAACCAGCCACAAAGTCATAGAATTTCTGGCAGGAGACTTAGAGATCATCTAATTTAACCAAGTTACATGAAAGAAAAATGAGTTCTGGAACTTACTCAAGGCCAGCCCGTGGCAGTTCAAGGGCTGGAGTCCAGAACTCCTGACTTTGTTGTCGGTGTTATTTTTACCACTATTCACATTGCTTTATGTTCATCAGGATATTTGCAAGCATGAGACTGAGATAGTTTGTGAGCTCAAGTTAAAGGCTTGAATTGCTAAAATATGTCATATGGAATTGAGGGAGAGCAAGGTATTAGAACTAATCGAAAGGACAATTTACATGGAGACTTAGTTCTCTTCGGCATAGTATCCTCAAGTTTATGGTGCATTCAGTACATCTCTTCCTAGGAAGGCTGCATGGAATGTGATTTCCCCCCCACCTGAGAGTTATGGCTTCTTTTGTTTGTGACCTCTTCCAGATGCTTCTTAAGTATAGGTGATACTTATGATATCACCTATAGAGACTTATTTCTCAGTAAGTTCTCAAATATGAATAACAGTAATGTGATTTTATGAGCTAATATATTTTCAATAGTGTTATGCTTTCTGAGCCTTCCTTAGAGAAAAATCTTACTTACATAGGTATATTAGCATTTAGCTTTTACATACATGACTACTAGACCAAAGAAAGTTAGGAGTAGTCTATTGAATAGTTCTTCAAGTTTTAGAGGCTGCCAAAATGGAAGGATCATTGCCTTTAAAATTACAGTGAAAAATTTCATTTGTAGTCCCAGACATAGAGTAGCTCTACTATTTTCTTGGTTAATTTTTATATATTGCTAATGAAATTTTTCATTTCCTATTCAAATAAGCATCTTTTAAAAAAGATTGTCTCAATCTGAGCATCAGAACAAGTAATGATAGTAATGGATTATAATCCGTTGAATAAAATCAGAATCCGTGGATCCATATTGACAGAAGTAAATAAGTAAATAAGGGAGAAGGAAAGGTCCTTACCATGAAATGTTAACTAATAAACACAGAAGGAATGATAGAGTTTAAAAATCATTACTTGACAAACATTATAATAATTTGATTCAGGCAAGAGCCATCAATTACTATAAGGAACAGGCAAGGATATTCACATAGCTTCAAATAATCTCCCCAAAGGTTGGTTATTAATTACAAGGGTTAGGAGGGATAGTATTTTTACAGTTGAGAAACTTGGAGGTCATGTCCAGGACTTGGTGATCAAAGTTAACAACACCAATACGGGAACAAGTCACAATTGCCTGCCACCTGATAGAATCAATGAGAAAAACAGCATTACTTCTTGGGGTATTCCCACCACCTATGCATAACCTGAATCTAATGAATATTAAACAAACCCAAATTGAGGGACATTCTTCAAAATAACTGGCCCTATCTCTTCAAAATGTCAAACTTGTGAAGGACAAAGAAAGACTCATTAAGATTGATCCAGATGAAGGAAGGCTGAAGCTAAGGTACATGACAACTGAAATGTAACAGGTGATTTGGGACCTGAAAAATTCTTACTACAAAGGACAAGCAGGACAGTGGGTAAAATCTGAATGAAGTCTGTGGGTTGGATAACAAAAGAAAAAAAAGATTGTCTCTTTGTCTCTTCCCTTTCACTCTGATACGTACTTGTCAACATGGTTGAAGACAAAAAATTGGAACTGTGATAATGCTGTTTTAAAACATATTTATTGTGGCTTTCAATGAAAAAAATACATATTTATTGAATGAAGTGTAGAAGTTGTAGGATAGAAAGAAGAAAATAAAAATGAATGGTAATTTTATCAACCAAATGGAGTTAACCTGTTGAGAATTTGAAGCATACCTTTCCAGAGAAAGATTAGCTAGATGGTTATCTAACTGATAGACATCAGTTATATAGATATTGTTACATGTGAGTAGGATTGCACTAGATACTGCTGTTTTGTAGCCATATAATCATCACTTAATCTCAAGGCAATATCTTATTAAAAGGAGGTGTGGTCTAATGGGAAACAGTGGTGAGGGTAGAAAGCAGAGACTTTTTTGAGGAAAAGCTTTGGACATGTGACTGTCTCTGTGGGTTCCAGGGATCTTGCTGACATGGGGTTTAGAGATTTGAAAGTGTTTGGATGGATGAAACTAACGGACGGTATAAAGAAGGAAGAGGAAGGAAAGGTAGCTTTCTTGATTAGTCAGGGATAGTGTTTAAATGGAACTGAGTGTGCTGGTTCAGTTTTTGTGGTTTAACCTATTGAAACAGCTGTTTTCATCAGTGGTGCCATTAAGACACCTTCTAAGTTGTCAGTTTTTGCCTCTTCAAACAATGCTACAGTAAACATCCTCGTACTGATGTTCTTACTCACCGACATTTTTATTTCTCTGTGATAGATATCCAAGCATGAGATTACTGGGTCTGTGGTAGTATGAATTTTAAGTTTAATTAATGATGACAGACTGCTTCTTAAAAACACTCTTAATAAATTACATTTTTGCTAGCAGTGCCTTCTCCTGGCACCCCCCACCAATAGTAGACTTTACTAAACAAGAAAATTGCTAATCTGAGATTGTATCTATCTATCTATCTATCTATCTATCTATCTATCTATCTATCTATCATCTATCTTTTTATCAATCTATCTATCCATTGATCAATACACACATGCACACACCTGGGGTGTCAAGAAAAGGTATACACATTTTAAGTGATGTTATCTATGTATTATTTTTCGAAGTTGAATTACGCTAGCAACGTGTAGTATGACGTTCACTCAAAAGATGGCATTAATCAAATGAATGCTAGTGTCACCATGTGACAGGTAGGACAAAGAATATGGGAGAAGCACAATTGTCGTTCAAGGAGCACAAGACCAATTTGAAGTGGTATTTGAAATTCAAGAACATTCTCCTGACTTAACACCCCCTGACTTCTACCTAATGGTGGACCTTAAAGGACGTGGTATACCATACAAAGCCGGCTACACTGGCAGTATTTCGGGAAGGGGGAGGGGCAATGCTGTCACAGTGAAACCACTCCTCTTACCCTTTTAATGGGGTCCTTCTCTCTATAGCCAAGGTTCTGGGATTTTCACAATGGTATTGTCTATAGATAGTTGTTAGTTGTTCTTGTGAGCGGGACTGAAGTTGGGAACGACCTATGCTACCTACCATAGGCAGTGAATTTGTCACCGCCTCTAGCAGTTTCTTTTTTTTTTTTTTTTTCAATAAACACACTTGATTTATTTTGTATAAAAGGGTTAAAGTTTACAACTAAACTTTTATAAAAAGTTTAGCATGAATAAGTACATCATTACACTTTGTATGCAGAAATATACATCTCTGCCACTATACAAGAAAACTCTAATTAAAGAGTTCACAAGGTTTCACTCAATATATATATATATATATTTATATATAAATATATACACAGCATTCAGTAGGCTTGCGTCAAAAAGGTAATTTCTGACCAAAAGACTTCATTTAAGTAACTGAATACTGGATCCTTCTGGTATTCACGCTCCACCTTTGAAAAAAGGCAAAGTCTGCTTAGATTGGGCAACTCCTTGTGATTTTTAACGTTTTCGCTCCCCATGGTGGGAATAGTATATAAAGAAACCTTCCAACTGCAGAAAGGGCATTAAAAGTCTTTTTCATAAATAACTCATATCAGTCCAGGTCAGACACCCTGGGGAAGATGATCTGATCCTTAGTTTTGCTTCCGTTTTTTTAAAAAGGTCCATTCAACTTGTCCTTGTGAAATGGTTGAAAAGTAGTAAGTTCCTGTGGATTTGTTGTCTGTTGTGCAAAGAAAAAAAGAGTCACGAACACCATTTATTCAGTCACAGAGAGCTTTGCTGTCATTTGACATTAACTCAGAAGGGAATTCAGAAGCCTGCAAGGACAGGATGCTGATGTCCGTGTTCAGAGTGGTCAGTGGCGTCCTGGACGCCGGGCTCTGTCCGGGTCGCTGGTGATGCAGGCTGACAATAGTGGGGTGCGAGTCCAGGGCGATCTGCAGGTCCAAGATGTAGTCGATGACGTGCTGCAGGATTTCCATCTTGCTCACCTTCTTGTTCTGCGGGATGCTGGGCACCAGCTCTTTGAGCTTGGAGTAGCAGTCGTTCATGTTGTACAGCAGGCTCATCGGGTCGTCCACCGGGGTTTTGCTCCGGGAGATGCCCAGGCTGTGGTCCGAAAGGCTATTTTTCCTAACGGATCTCACTGGACTGAAGGCTTTCATGCTGACCGCCGGGAAGGAGAGACCGGGAGGAAGCGGGCTGCCCTGGAGCTCAGGCCGCCGCCGCCTGCAGAACTTGCAGCGCTCGGCACCAGGCTCAGCTCAGAATTAGCAGTTTCTTAAATAGACTTTCAACTACTCCATTCTACTCTAGGTAGTAGTCTCCCATTCACCTCTTCTTCAGGAGTATGTGTTATTACCGATTCTGATCCTTTGGGGATTTTACAGTGTAAATTGGTTTGTTTTTGGCTCTCCTCAACACTGACAGGACTTTGTTGTCTCGGGTCTGATAAATGATTTACAAAACGTCTGTCTGCTTTCCATCTTCTGAAATTTTGTGGATATTATGCACTCTTCCATTCTCCCTGTCATTATGGATTTGCGACTTACAATAAATTAACTGTGAATTCATTTTAGTACGACTTCAGGATAGGGCAGGAGTAAATGTGTGTGTTTAATCCCCCATCTTTTTTCCCCCCATCAATGCTTTCATTTTTATAACTATTTTGGATATCACTTTCCATCTTTAGAGAGAATGTGGCAATAGTTCCTGAATAAAATCTGTTTTCACTTCTTTAACTATGGTCCAGCTCTGGTTTTCCTTTAACACAATACATTGGAAATCCATCCAACTTGCATGGAAAGAAAAGGCATTGTTTGAAGCAGGCAAAAACTGAATGTTGAATACATTTTAATATATTAATAACATAGATATTAATCCAATAAAAAAATGTTAACTTCTTTCCATGCAAGTTGGATGGATTTCCAATGTATTGTGTTAAAGGAAAACCAGAGCTGGACCATAGTTAAAGAAGTGAAAACAGATTTTATTCAGGAACTATTGCCATAGGGGGGTATTCCAAATACAGCATGGATACGTGGGAATTTATAGCCAAGGAACAGGATGGGAGTCAGTGGTAGGAAAATTACTAAAAGGAAGCATTAGGGGTAAGGATGGGGGGATTCTGGCTAAACCAACTTGACAGGATTCTTGCTGATGATAGGCCAGCGTGATCAGATATTAAGGATGGGGGATGAGAAATTTGATCATATGTTATAGAGATCCGACATCAAGGGTATAAATTTGATCTAAACTGACTTAGCAGGATTCTTGCTAAAACTGGGTGATACAGGTGTGACAGGACAGAAGATCGACACTGAAGCCCAAGGTTGAAGCCTAGTTTAGAAGAGGACTTAGAGGGGCCCAATTAAAGTTTGATCAAGGAAAGTGTCAATTATTAAAAGATTAAATAAAGGTGTGTGTGTGTGTGTGTGTGTGTGTGTGTGTGTGTGCGTGCACGTGTGTGTATGTGTGTGAAACATATGATTATATAACTGCAGAAAAGGATTTTAACATTGGTTACCTGACTGGAAAGAGTTTGTTAACATTGGTTACCTGGCTGGGGAAAGAAGGCATGTGTTTAGGAGGATAAGGAGTAGATTGGAAGAAGCAGGCAAGTAAAATACAAGTAAGTTACATAAAGAAAGAAGTCCACAAAAACAGCATTTGTCACATACAGTGGTCCTCCTGTATCTGTGGTTTCAGTTTCCGTTTCCGTTTTCAGTTACCTATGGTCAACCTCAGTCTGAAAATATTAAATGGAAAATTCCAGGAATAAACAATTCATGAGTTTTAAATTGCATGCCATTCTGAGTAGCGTGACGAAATCTTGTGCCTTCCTGATCTGTCCCGTCAGGGACATGAATCATTCCCTTTGTCCAGGATATCCATACTGAACCTGCGACCCACCTGCTACTTTCTTAGTAGTGGTCTCAGTTATCAGATCAACTGTCATATTATTGCAGTGCTTGTGCTCAAGTAACCCTTATTTTGCTTAATAATGGCCTCCAAGCGCAAGCGTAGTGATGCTGGCAATTTGGATATGACAAAGAGAAGCTGTGAAATGCTTCCTTTAAGTGCAAAGGTGAGTACAGTATGCTAAGATATTTTGAGAGAGAGAGAGACCACATTCATATTACTTTATTACAGTATATTGTTGTTTTATTTTATTTTTAGTTATTGTTGTTAATCTCTATTGTGCCTAATTTACAGATTAAACTTTATCATAAGTATGTACCGTGTTTCCCTGAAAATGAGACCTAGCCGGACAATCAGCTCTAATATGTCTTTTGGAGCAAAAATTAATATAAGACTCAGTTGTATATAAGAGCTGGTCTATTATATTATATTATATTATATTGTATTGTATTGTATTGTACTGTATCATATTATACTATACTATATTATATTTATTATATTATATTATACCTGGTCTTATATTATAGAAAAATAAGACCGGATCTTATATTAATTTTTGCTCCAAGAAGCATTAGAGCTGATTGTCCGGCTAGGTCTTATTCTCGGGGAAACACAGTATGTATAGGAAAAAATCATAGTATATACAGGGTTTGTTACTATAGTGGTTTCAGACATCCACTGGGGGTCTTAGAACGTGTTCCCTGTGGATAAGGGGGGACTACTGCAATTCCATTTATTTAAAATGTATATATATAAATTTGTATGTATATGTATGTACACACACTCACACACATACACACACACAATATTCATATGTCTAAGGACGTGCCTAAATGGATGCTTAAAATATATTAATTTCGCTATGGCAGATAAAAGATGGCCAAGAATTTCTTGACACCCCTTCTATCAGGGTAGACATCTATGATCCTTCCCTTGGATGTGGACAGGCTCTATGACTGCTCTGACCAACAGAATATAGCAGAAGTGAAGCTGTACCAGTTTCCAGGATTAGGCCCAGAGTGGTAGCTTCCACTTCCTTCTTTTGCAACACTTCCTTTTGGAGCCCAGCGCCACCAAGTGAGAAGTCTGACTATCCTGAAACCTAGAGGATTGAGGTGCCATGTGGAGAGAGGCCAAGGTGCTAGATATATGAGTGAGGAAACTGTCTTGGAAGTGAGAATATTTCTAAAGACGTGCTTGAAAGAATACTTAAAATATTAATTGTATCGTCTCTCAAAGCTGCTATTTCAGATGACTTACTTTCTTGCTTATGTCTTCAAAAGAGGTCATATAGTATAGTAATTAAAAACATAGATTCTGGAGCCAGACCACTTGAGTTTGAATACCATGTCTGTCCCTCATTAACTGTTTAATGTTGGGCAAGTTAGCTAAGATTATGTGCTTCACTTTCCTTATCTATAGAGTGGAGTACCTGCTATACATAGTAGTACCTGCCTGATAAGATTGTTGTGAGGATTAAATGAACTAATTCATATAAAGAACTGAGAACAGTGCCTAATAAATGTTAACTACCATTAGTAACAAATTTGTTGTTCAAATTATTTTCCCTGAGTCCGTGGAAAAAAGATATCAAGGATGGAAATATGGACATACACTTCCCTTCATTCTTAATAAATTCTTTGTTAATGAACCCAATATATATAGGCTTAAGAAAGTAGGGATAAAATCTCACACATAAGGAGGTTGTTCCTTAAGTATAAAGCACAAAATTGGCACCTAAAAGACAGTAAACTATAGCTTAATTCTATTATATGTGATAAATATCGGAGGTGCCAAAAAAAATGTATACACATGACTCATATTCATCTTTTGTTATTGGTATATATTGAGTATTACAATTTTAATACAGTTTTAAAATGTGTATACATTTTTTTGGCACCCTCTGTATTTAGATTGAAGCAAGAAAGAGCCACAATTTTAGGAACTGCAGAGGGAAACTAGGGAATCCCCACAGATTGGGGAATTTGTTGAGGACTAGGAATGTTGCCAGCAATGGAAGGGATTTAAAAGCTGAAGCTCTTCAAGACGTTAGGAGACTCTCTAGTTCTTGGAATTTATGTGTCTGTTGGAAGGCTATAGACTTCAACAAGGTCTTTGGTTAGATCCCGTCTCACCAAAATTTTAACTCCAGTTTATTGGGAAATATTTTTCTTAAGACATGGGACTTAAGACAGTGAAGGAAATAAAGGAGAAATATAGGATTCCCTCCATGGCTTGATTTAATGTAAAGCATTATCTCTATATTCATTTCTCTAAAGCTGTGCCAATGCAAGTAAGCTAAGTGGAGAGGAAATTCTCCTGATGATTCAGGCCAAAAAAACCCACTCTTAATGTATTCTGGATTTGAATTATGCGCACTGACTTTTACATTTATTTGGAAGCATTTGTTAGTTGCACTGCAACCTTCACTCTGTATTGAAATGCCCAAATTATGTGGTAATAAGAGGCATATGACCTAGTTCTCAGAAATCATTAAACTACAGAAGCATCTTTCTCCATGATATTTTAATGTCAGAGGGCAAAATGTGTTGTTTTATCTTCTTGTCTTAGGAAGTTTAGTAAATGTGGGTCTAGATGGGAAATGAAGGGAATATTGCAAACAAAATCAATTTCCTCTTTCATACACTAGCTTCAAATAATCTGTCACATATCTGGGTTGTCATTTAATTCAAGTGGGAAATACAAATTATTCAAAACAATTCTACCTCAAGCCTTCTGTAGAATTTAATGGAAGATTTAAAAAGATTCCAAAAGACTTTAAATTAGTTTTGGAGGCAAATTATATGTAATTATATACAAGGCAATATGACATGAGTTATTTTATTTGATACACGTATTTATGATCTAATTCTGAAAAGAGAATTTAGGAGTCAAATAAAGTCTGTGATAGCATTAAAGCTTTACAGTATTGTGGGATCCTAGAAAATAAAATTAATTTCACCCAGGAATATTAGGTAAGGTATTTTTACCTGGGTCCTAAGGATGACTAGGAGTTTGATTAATAGAAGGGACCACCTAAATAACAGTGTGCAAATATCTAACGTAATCAGCCAATGGCGTAGAGTCTGTTTGCACTACAACATAAGATGCATAATGAGGCGCAAGTGTGATAGATGTCTGGGAACTCTGGTGTTTAAAGACTTGGCCTTAGGTTTTCAGGTATACCCAATGATTAACTTAGATAAGCAGTTTCTACGTTACCTTACTCAGAAAGCTGGGTCAGCAAAGTGTTTAGAGATATTCCAAGGAAAACTGGGTCCCATAATTAAAGCATTTTGAAAATCTTAGGCTAAAACAATTTTGATAATTTTTTAAATTTTTTATCACAGGCCTTCTTGGCGCCTTTACTATTCTCCACTATACAGAGTTAATCTTCCAGTATGACTTCTTGGCTATGGTGTTTCAGGTGTTTTGGAAACAGTATTTAATTTGTTTTAAACATCCAATTTTAATTTAGGTTTTTTTAAATCAATGCTATCTAAGTCTTTGTTTCTTCCTTCTTTCTTTTTTGTCTCCCTTTCTCCCTTATTCCTTTCCTCTTTTCTTCATTTTCCTTATTTTTTTCTCTTTCAAGAAATTTGTAGTTAATTATAATTTAAAAAAAAAATCTGTGACTATAGGCCTGTGTTAATTTGAAAACAAAGTCTTTTGTGCACCTCTTTAAGAAACTGATTCTAAAAATGCTGATGAAAATAAGTATTCTCCATTGTTGAAATTGTATTATCTCAATTCATAGACTATGATCCTTCTGACAGTGAAACATGGCTACTCTTATATTCTTGATTTAAAAATAGTCCTTCTAACTTGGGGAAGGATACCTTTATATTTTTTCTTTTCAGTTTTAACCTAGAATGCAGCTTCCGAGTGGTGAAGAAAATAATGGGACAGCTGTCAGCCAGCCAGATCAGCTGACTTTCCTCTGCAGGACAATGGGTGGTGAGATGTCTCAGCCAAACACCCTATAACTCCTTTGTAGTTGCTAGCAGGCTTGCTGTATGCCATGCACTGAAAATTAAACACCTTTCTCATTGACATTAACCTTGTGTAAGAGGTAGAGCTAGAATTAGAACCCAGGAATCTCTGATTTCAAAACCACTCCATTTTATTGTTTGCTGCTATACAAATTAGAACTTCTCAGTAAAATCACCAAAGGAAGGCTACCATTCTTCATGTTTATTCTGATAAACTATAAAATTCAAGAACTGTATGGCAGGTGTTCATCCAGCATTTTAAAACCATTTGTTTGGTAAAGGTGGCTATTAACATACAGACAACAAACAAACAAGCAAACGCAAAACACAGAAACAAAAAAACATAAAGGAAAAAAGTAGCTTTTAAATATGGTAAGTACATTGTATTTTTTGAGATCTAATGATAATGACATCATTTTACAAATGAATGACAGAGTTACAAACACCATAAAATTTCAATTTCACGTTTGGATTAAATACAGCCCTTTTCAGATGAACACACCCTGCAAAAATTTTTTGAGAGTAAATTGTTTATTGATTGTGGCTAAATTAAAGACTATTGGAAGAAAACATTATGAAATTTAGGAAACATTTTTTCATAAATAAGTATTGTAGAAATCTAATGAAGTGTAAAATAGCAAAATTGAAAATAGAAATGAGTAACATTCATTTGTGAGAGGAAGAGAACCCATGAGATATGAAGTAGTGTAACTGCAAAGAGAAATCTTTAACCTGAGTGGTGGGAGACATTAAATCCTCCGATGAAAGTTCAGTGGAGACTGGAGAAACCTAAATGCAGGCTCCTCAGTCTGTACCAGGATTTGAGGTGTGAATAAGGAACCAGCTGACGTGTGGAATTGTTTTTTTAAAAATGTGAAAATGCTTGAGGTTGACATTTGTTAAAACTGAATCCACTAAAACGGTATAATTTTTAATAAATACACAAGAAACCAAAATGTCAAAAGATGAATCAATCTTCTCTTTTAAGATCTTTTGGAACTATGCTATTCTCACCTCTCCTATGGCGCTTTCACTTGGAAATTATTCACAACAAAAGGACAAGTCTCTCATGTTTGTGGCCATAAGGGATGAGAGATGCTATTTAAATTGTAAAAGCCCTTTTTTAAAAACATGCTTACTTTATAAAAAAGATGGCATTCTAATCTGGAGAACAATTCTTTTTCACATTTGCTACCTAATACACTGCACAGATTCAATTGATCATCTTGATGACTTTAATTATTAAATATGAAATAAATTCTCCTCTTCTCCATTAGGCTGTTTAACTTTAATCTTCATAATGAAATGGAGTAGGAAAGGTCAAGCTTTCTCCTCCTAAAACCCAAGTAGAAAATTTCATTTATCTTCTAGGCAAGTGTGGCTTTAACAAAAGATCAAATTACATAAGATGCTTAAGGAAATAGGTTCTAGGGGACAGCAAAGGACCTGAAGCCCTTTGGAAAGGTTTTCCAAGAGTTAAATATTTTCCACTCTGTTTTATTTCCCTTATCTCTTTTCCTGCCAAATACTAACCTTCCAGCCAATGAGCGGACTCTTTGCTGCTGGGCTGTCGGGGTGCTAGAACTCCACTATTCAGTCTTGAAACATACCATGCTTATGTGGGGAGGAAAAAGAATTTTCCCTCTACCCTTGTAGCTTCTTGGTTGAGATTCCCTTGTGATAAAAGACAGATTAACAAGACAAAAGCAGATAGAAGTTTAATAACATATATATGCCCTGTACATATGGGAGAGACCCAGGAAAAATGAGTGACTTTCCCAAATGGCCCAACCACGACCTTAAATACATATTGTCTCTAACTAAAAACAAAAGACGTGGCACGGGGGAGAGCCAGGTTTTCAGGAAAAGCACACTAATCAAGAGTAAGGTTGTTATGCAATTTGTTTTTTTAATTAAAATTTATTGTGGTGACAACAGTTAGTAAAATCACATAGGTTTCAAGTGTACAATTTTGTAATACATCATCTCTATATCACATTGTGTGCTCACCACCCAGAGTCAGTTCTTCTTCCATCACCATGTATTTGACCCCTTTTACCCTCATCTCCCACCCCCATCCCCCTTACCCTCTGGTAACCACTGAACTATTGTCTGTGTCTATGAGTTTTTGTTTCTTTATTAGTTTGTCTTGTTTCTTTGTTGCTTTCAGTTTTATATCCCATATATCAGTGAAGTCATATGGTTCTCAACTTTTTCTGATTTATTTCGCTTAGCATAATAATCTCAAGATCCATCCATGTTGTTGCAAATGGCATTGTTTCATCTTTTCTTATGCCCAAATAGTGTTCCATTGTGTATATATACCACAGTTTCTTTATCCAATCATCTATCAAAGGACACTTTGGTTGTTTCCATGTTATGCAGTTTTAAGTCCATGCCTCTTCATTGATAAGAGTTTCTAGAGATTTAGTCACCCTCCTCTTCCTGGTACAGAGAGGGAGACACCCTTACAAATGGAGATTTCCCTTATAAATGCAAACACCTCTTACAAAAAAGTAATTTCTACTAGGTTTTTAGAGTGCTCTGTCTTGTCTGCTGATTTTTGTTTTTTAAATTATCAGCCTAGAATAATCCATATGCCAAAGAGGCATATTTTAGGGAGACAAATTCTGCTCCCTTGAAAGTCAGCAGAGAATAGGTACTACCTCAGGGTCACATGTATCACTAATATGGCAACATTTAAAAAAATGAATAGTTATTGAACCCCAATATGTGTGTCCATCTGCCTGTGTGCAGTGGCCAAAAGAACACAATGATCAGGAGTTTGCAGTAGAGAAAGGAAGTACTTTATTAAGATTGGTGCCAATCCAGAGTTCAGGTGAGCTTGTACACTGGAAGACCGGCTTACAGGTTATTTAGGGCAAAAATCACAAGACACTGTGGATTAGGAATTTGGGGGCTGTGTTAGGAGCTGACTGGTCGAAGGTGAGGTAAGGGTAATGAATCATTTCTTCAATTCTTGAGGACAGCTCTGGGGTCAGCTCTGGCATCCTGTCTGGTTTCATGAAGAGGTATCAGAGGGGGTCAATCTACCTTAGGGCTCGGAACTGAAACATAACTTATCAAGATGTGATCTTTAGCCTGTGGGAGGTTCAAACCTTGTGACCATTACTCAGGACCGGGCTACTGTTTTCTGCTGCCTCGGGGGAAAGGCTAAGGTCTGTGAAGTATGCAGAGAGAAGAAAGCAAAATGATTGCTAAAGCTATAGTCACAAATCGAATCAGAATTATGAGGATCCTCAGTTTCAGTCCAGTGATGTGTAACTATGGGGAAACATTCTGAGAAATACATCATTAGGTGATTTCATCCTTGTACCAACATCATAGAGTGCACTGACACAAACCTAGGTGGTATTACCTACTACACACGTAGGCGGTATAGTAAAGCCTATTGCTCCTACGCTACAGACTTGCACAGCATGTTACTGTACTGAGTGCTGTAGGCAACCGGAACACAATGGTATTTGTGTATCTAAACATATCTAATATAGAAAGGTACAGTAAAAACATGGTAGAAAAGATAAAGAGATGTACACTCGTGTAGGGCACTTTCCATGGAACTTGCAGGACTGTAACAGAGTGAAATGCTTTTTCTGTCTCTCTCCTTTCTCTTCTCTCTCTTTCTCTCTCTCTCTTTCTCTCTCTCTCTTTCTCTCTCTCTCTCTCTCTCTCTCTCTCTCTCTCTCTCTCTCTCTCTCTCTCTCTCTCCCTTCCCCCCACTCAAGCTAATAGCTACTGCTATATATATGTTCATTAATTAGAGGAATTCTGCCTGAGGCTTGAGTATTTTACATATTTTGCAAAAACAGCCCCTGGCCAGGAAGGGGCATCTCCTGAGGAGGTGGGAAATATGTACAAAACAATGACTGATGATCAAAGATTTACAGGAGCCTCATGAAGGGGCTCAGATCAGCAGGGGTCAGTGGAATCCTGCTGACTGAGAACAAAGAGATTTGGAGATTTCTCACTCTTCCTCACCTACCTCTTGTCCTGCCCCTCCTCCCTTTCCTTTACATAAAAGACACTGGAAATTGAGGCTGTTAAGATGGATTTGTGGAAGTATTAAAGCCCCCCCCCCTCCATTTTCTTGATGAATAAACCTTTCCTTATTTCAAGGAATTCGAATGACATTTTGAATATTGGCCTTTTGAATTGTTGGTCCCAAGACCCTTTGTAAACATACAAGAACTTTATATCTTTAGCATGCATTTTGTTTTAAACCAAGCTAGCTGTGGTTAGCCTGATAGAACTATGACTTGCTTGCACCAGATCCTTCTACCTGTACACGTACCATATGTCCACTCCCTTTAGTCATCAAGTCCTTAGGACATTAGGTTCTGGTCCAAATTCACTTAAGAACAAAACGTCAGATCTATCCATCATGACCAAGACACAATAACCAGACCTCAAACTAGCATAAGGTTTCAGTCAAACAAGGATAACACCATGGCCTCAGTCATGTTTCAGCTCTAGACTCATGAAAGACTTCATCCCCTTGAAACCAGACAGAACGACGCTGTGACTGACACGTGGACCGGAAGCCAGGATCAGTTGATCCCTGCCTTAGGCCCCACCAATCAGCAGAGCCCATGACCCCCACTCCCATAGTAACCATGATTAATGATTTGTCCATTATATAACATAGCCACTAGAGGCCATTGGGGAGCCAGGTTTGTGAGAGCAGCAGCTCACCTGTGTCTCCGGGTTTGATGCCAATTCCTTCAATAAACATTTACTTTCTTTGCTGCAGTCTCATATTTGTGTCTTGTTTGGATTGGATGTGTATAGGCAAAGGGACCCCTTGAACCAGTAACAGACTGAAAATTGCTCTGGGTAACTCAGTGAATGAGTGGTGAGCAAATGTGCAGGTGAAGGACATCACTGTAACTACTGTAGACTTTATAAACACTGTATACTTAGGCTACACTAAATTTGTAAAAACTGTTTTTTTTTTCCCAATAGTAAATTAACTTTAGCTTCCTGTAACTTTTTACTTTATAAACTTAAAAAATGTTGAACGTTTTCACTCTTGTAACAACACTTAGCTTAAAACACAAACATGTGGTACAGCTATACAAACATTTTTTTCTTTATATCTTTATATTAATAGCTGTGAGTAATGTTACGACGGCTATGACTTCACTAGGTGACAGGAATTTTTCAGCTCTGTTAATTATCTTATGGGATCATTGTCATTGACCAAAATGTTACGTGGTGCATGACTATACATTCAACAAAATGGGAAGGGTTCTTTGTTATTTAAGAGCACTGTATCCGAACTTAAGTGTGTATCCAAATCATTTGCAGGGTTTGTTAAAACAGATTGCTAAACTCGAACCCTAGAATTTCTGATTCAGTAGAAGGAAGGTGGAGAAGAAACGGCATTTCTAACAGGTTCCTGGGTGGCTCCTGTTGCTGGTGTGGGGACCACACTTTGAGAACCACTTTAGAGTTCAAATAGGTGAGCTGTGACACACTTGTGTGCTTCAGATGGGTTTCAAATGAGCTGAAATATGACTACCTCATCTTTGAGGTAGTAAGTGTGTTGTAGAAAGGCCAGAGCCATAAGCCTGTTATCTCTTGAGGGGGAGCAGATTTTGCTACCTCAGAATATGTCTCTTTGGCATAAAGATTCTTTTGAGTCAAAGGCAATCAAAGCCTAGCAGATTCAGGAAAACTCTTTATAGTCCCTCTCAAATGCATAAATTTACATTGGAAAGAGGACCCTGCCTTGAAAAGAGCTATTAGCAGAGGTGCCTTTTTACCTAAGAAACTTATCTGCATAACAGAGTAACCTTTGTTTTTCAAACAGCTTCTTTGCCTTCCTGTGAAAGGTCTTCCTCTGTTTTGTATCCCTAGGTCCCTAGCCCTTTCCTTAGCTCCAGATGTTATAAAGCTTCAATTACCGGACTGCCTTTTGGGTCATATATTTTTAAGGGGCTCCAGAACATACAAAACTAAATCTGTTTTTGTCCTGTTAATTTGTCTGATATCAATTTAATTATTATACCAGCCAAACAACCCAGAAGGATAGATGGAAAATTTTCCCAACCAGACAGTCTTGTCTGTTAATATCCCAGTGTGCCGCATAATTATTACTTTTGAAATATGCCATGACATTAGAAATTTGTGGAAGGTTTCAATTTTACAGAACTTTAAGGTTTCTCATATTTTAATTCTATTGGGAAAAAATTCAGTAGGCATATATCTTTGGCATAGAATACTTAAAATGAGGCAAGGAATCCCGTTATATTCTACAAGAACAGTTATAGTCTACAAGAAGGGAAAGGAATTGATAAGGTAGGTAGATAGAAATGAGCAGAAGGAGAGCCTTAGACCTGGTTTGAAAGCCCCTTGCTGCAGCTCCTACTTGGGTCAAGACCCCCTGCTGCTGGCCTTACTTAGGGCACCAATGCCTTACTAGCCCACCAGGATTCCAGGCTTACACATACCCCTAAATCAAAGAGATGTGTTGTTAGAAGCTAGAGAAGGGAGGAGGACATCCCACTTATCAGAGTATACGTCCTGCTTATCAGGACCATTTTAGTGAGCTCAAACAAATCCTAAAACGAAAATTGACAGACACTGCCTTGAGAACCAAAAGGGAGGACTGGGCACCTTAGCAGGAGAGAAAGAGATAAAGAAGAGGGAGGGGGGAGGCAATTCTACCCACAGAAATAAAAGCCTCCATGCAATGTAAGGAGAGGCCTTTCCCCCTTTTGGGATTGGTCTGTTCCACGTCTTGGAGTGTATCTGCCTTTACTAATAAACTTCTCACTACCCTATACCTGCACAAAACTCTGCCTTTCAATTGAATTGTCTCCTTCAAGAAGACAAAGAGCTGAGACTATTATCACAACCCGGTAACAGAATGAGAATATTTGTTGAGCAAGTTTTTTGTGGTAGGCACAGGCCAGGCACTTAATTAAATTAGTATGTTATTACGTTTAGTTTTTACCACAACCTAATCTGATAGCTACTATTTTGCTCGTTTACTCTCACTTAACTGGGATGTAGAATACACAAGTAATTTGCCCAATGTCACAGGGCGTGCAGGTGAAACCAGAGCTAAACTCAGTTATCTATGACTTGAAGTCCCAAGCGCGATGATATGCTCTCAGGGGTGAAGCAAATGGTAGGGCTCTTTCTCTGCATCATCTGAAATTGGAGCAGCTTCAGAAAAAGTAAAGTCACACTGAGGTTCTATCTAAGTTCCCAGTGAAAAGGCAACTAAGGAGAGTATGGCTTTATTGGTTTGCTCAGCTTAGAGAATTTAGGTTTGCAGGCGATTATCTAGCTAGAAGTTTTAAGCATGTGATTTACCCTGCTTTTTCGTGTGTGCGCTTGTGCGGTTGTGTTTCCCTTCTGACGTTTAGCTATAGTTGACACATATCTATAGTGTGTTACAATTTTTGGCTGTATTATGTAGGCACAATGAAGTGAGAATTGAGCAGTTATGTGATAGTGGGTTGGAGGGCCCACACTTTGGGGGTAGGTTTTTTCTGGCCTCCACAGCACTTTGTCTAGAAGCCATCTCTCATTGCCAGTGCACCCAGCCTTCTCTGGGTTTCAGTTTCTTCCACCTTTTCATTCTTGCCTACTTTGTTTTCCTACCACCTTAATTTCTAACTCATTACCCTCTTTACATTTAATTTGCAGTTCTATTTTACTTGAGCTTCCATTTACCATTTATAATGTTAAAAAGGCTCATTAATTTCTTTTACTGTGGCTTCCTTCACATTTATTTCCTGTTTGAAATGTGCCCCATTCACAATGGGGTGCCTAAATAAGGGTTTTATCTGGATGCTTTATTAATTACTTTAGCTGATTTTCTTCAGTTACTTTAATTAGTGTTGTGTTGTATTATTTTTATCTCTTGACTCCTCAAATTAAAAGTTTACCTTTTGCTGTATTGAATTTATGTGCAGAAAAAGAAACCACTTCAGTGAGTTGAGGCTTGTACCTGGGAAATGTATTGCAATTAAAAACACGTGGGACCTTGAAAGGTTGCCATTCAATAATAGGTGAAAGGCTAACATCCAGAGAGATTAAGAGATTGGCAGGTAGTAATACTAGTGGAAACAGATTTGAAATCAGCTAGACCTGTATTTGAATCTTGGATTTTAATGACCAGTTCTGAAATTACCACTGATTTCAGGCAACTCACTTAATAGTTTTGAACATGTTTCCTCATCTAAAAAGTGGGGATAATAATAATGCAGGGTCATTGGAAAAACTAAAATATTGGTGTCAGCAGAGTATGTGGTACACATTAGGCTTTTAATAATTAGTAGCTGTTGTGATTGCTAGCATATAATTCAATTCAATTAAAATATATTTCTTAACTTATTGTCTTTTATTTACACAAATTCTAGGTTCATGCTGATAAAGCATAATTTTCAAAAAGGTAAAAATCACTTTTATATAATAGGCATATTATATAAAAGATTTAAGAGAACTCTAATTAATGAGGGAACCAGTAAGATGTTAAAACTGATTAAAAAAGAGAGTTTGATTTACAGGGATTTACATTCTATGCTAGGCAAAATTTATTAGCATCTCTATGAAAAGAATGATTGGAATTGCTATAGGCTGGAGATATTTTTTATAGGCTGGAAATATTTATAGGCTGGAGGTATTACTATGCAGTTTTCTACAAGTGAATTTCTATCTGTAAAGAGTTTGTTAAATAATCTAGTCAATGAGACAATCAAAGGTTCATATCCCCATGGAATTAGATATCACTTGGAGAATCTACCAGACAAATGACCGACATTACACTGGAAGGGCACCCAGTGATCTCTTGTGCTTTTTTCCCCAAGTCTTTTGCAGTTTTCCTGATGTTCTCAACCTCCTCCATGTGATGATAACATAATCTCCAAATATATTGATCACAAAAAGGGTAGTCTCATTAGGTTTTACATGATTATTAACACAGGGTGCAGAAAAACTATTACTTATCTATATAGGCTTTGAATTTGCTTTGCAAATCTAGAACCAGCCAATGCTATGAAACTACAAAAGTCACAGAAGTAACACTGATTTTGAAAATTTTATGAGGAATCTTGACTGGACTTTTTAAAAGGCTCTGCAATTTATTCTTTTCTCCCAAGATCAGTCAACCAAATTCAAGAAAATCTCTTCATCAGACGTCACTTGTAGTACCTATAAATTCGGATGGATTTCTTTTTGAAGTCTCTAAAATTTGCTGAGGTTTCTGGTCTGCTAGTAAGTGATCTACCTTTCCTTCCCTGATGCCAGTTTTCCTGGGAGGACATTGCAGATATTGAATCCATGTATAAAGTCAAACGTGTCCCTTAATAGTGGCTCATTGTGGAAGATTAAATGAGACTCGTTCTCAGATATGATACTCCAGATGCAACACTGATTTATCTAATTACGTTTGTGGTAAAAAGGAGAAGCGATAGTTATTGAATCGATACAAATAACCTTATTGCCTTAAATGCTAAGAAGGCTTAAAGTAAATGTGAATTTGGCAGAGGGCAGTCCAGTAAGAATTAGATTCCATTTAAAAATACTTCCTATCAGTTTTCAAAAGCAGAATTTACTAAATTGAGGATAAGAAATAGCTTAAGGAAAGGAGCAAGGGCTTCCTCATATATACATAAAAAACTACAATATTAATAATATTCCAAGTAAGTAGCCATAATTAAATTTCCCTCATCAATGCTCTCAGTCTTATGTAATTCTTGTCTTCTGGAACTTGGGTCAGGAGATATTTTCATGAAACCATTTGCTTCTGGACTAAGAGAGTCCTGGAAATCCTGACTCAGGCCACAGGCACTTTCTGAAAGTTGTCTAAGTGATACCATTTTGGAACTCTGTGCCCAAGAACCTATTTCCTGAAGGATCAGTAGTTTTAAAAAACCTTGTATTATACGAGTATAGTCCTTTTTAATGAGGCTATTTTCACATGAAACTGTCCTTGGTTGAAGATATAAACTATGACCAGGAACTTAGAGCAGAGCTTTCAGGCAAGAACCAAAGTAAAATGAACTATCTGTAGAGGCCACAAACTGAATAAATGTGATTAATTTATTGTTGGGATATTATTTATCCCAATAATATTGTGATGGAGGAGAATAAAATTATTTATTGGAGCATAGTACATATTATTTCATAAGAGTTGGATCAGTGTTACCCCTGAAATTAAAAATAAGTTATGGACAGTGGGGGCATTGACAAATCTATAAGGCCTTTCCATAAAATGTAAATTTTCTGAAATACTTAAATTGGTAACATATTTACCTTAATCTAAGAAAGGTTGAGTGTTTCTTTGATTTGACAATGCTTCTTACGAAGATTTCCCTCTATTGGATCTAATTAGGATCCATATGGAACACATCAGGCAAACCAAATTATTTATAGCGTCAAAGCAAAAATTGTACCTGAGAAAGTTAAATAGGCAAGAATGAATTTATTCAAGGCCATTGTCTTCTGGAACTTGGGGAGAGAAGCCAAAACTAAAGTCTTAACTTATTTCAACTCTGTTGAATTAAAGATCAAGAGAGTTTGTAAGAGCTGGGTATGTGTGTGTGGGGAGGGTGGGGGTACATAGTAGGTAGGCCACCTGTGTTGGCTAATTGGTCTTAGCCATAAAAGAAGAAAGCTTTCTTGTACCTTCATGACAGGAGATAGTTTAACAATTTGGAACAAGGCTCCTGCGAAAGGTAGGCTCCTGTTCTCCCATAGAGTATGAGAGACAGGAGTACTAACTCCTTAATGAAGTCACATTTCAAAGGGATGGCTCCTAGGTCCTTGCAAAAGACAGTCCTAGGCGATAAAACTGGCAAGGGGACAGAAAAGGAATTTCATCTCGAAGAGACAGAGAAAAAATTTCCAATTACAAGTTTTCTAAAGTAAGTGCTCTAAGAAAGGGAGGTTAGAGGCCTAAAGTCAGGATGAAGCTCATCTAAAGTTTAGCCGAGCTGAGGGGGACATTAAGGCCCTCTTGGTCAATAGCATCCCTCCTTTTATTAGATGGAAGAACAAATCTTTGTGATTTTCCAGGGGCCCTCTGCAAAATGTCAAAGATAGCTTTAGTTGTAAAAAGATACCCTGAAAATTTTATTTTATTTCTTTTTCTAAATGTAGGATGTGATCTGAGGAAGGCAAGTTGAAGAGTTGTTAGAGGAGATTGTTTTCAATATTTAAAGATAGGATGTGGGTTCCTGAGAAACAACAATTGGTTTTCTATTTAATCAAAGTGAAAATAAAATATATAAGCATAAAAGAAAGTAACTCAAGTGTAAGGAAACTTAACTCTTTCACGTGTAAGAACATTTTTGTTCTTAGTTGTTTTTTAAAAAAAATTATTAATATTATTAATCAAGTATATGTGTCAACATAAAGAACAGGAAGTTATTCTGGTAAGAAACTCTGCTATCTAGACATATTTATAAACGGTAAAGAATCATCTTTCAAATTGTAGATTAAGGTGCTAGGAAATAAGCCCTTCAAAACTAAGCAAAATTTGCTAAAAATTTGATACATTTCATATATTTTTTTCTCTAAACTCAGATGTTATAAACAAAGCAAATAAAATTCACTTGTTTCAACTTTTGTCCTTTGCAATGTTGTCTCATATTCTGGGACAAACTGATATTTATGTTAGGACAAAATTACTTTTTTTCTTTAAAAATAGAAATACATATTCAGTTGAAGTTTCCTATTGCCTAATATAGTCTCAACCACCCATAATATTTTAACTTTTAATCATAGAATTTAACTTCTATTGCACAGAGATAGCTGAGAGATAGGTAACTGAAAACTGTCAGAGATAAGCATTTTAGTAGACTGTAACTGTGAATACACATAACTTTCTTTAGCCACACACAGTACTTTTACATGTTAAAGCACCAAAAATGAACATGTTTTATTGGTATGACCCAAAGAGTCAGTCACTCTACAGCATGTAAAAATAAAAAATAAACTTAAAATTATGGTCAGTAACTAATATTTCAGTATTTTTTCTTACTTAGAAATTATGTAGGTACCCCCAAATAATCTATTAACTAATTTTAATATTGACTCAAGGGTTTAAGTTACCTAAAGATCTTAGAAATTATGTTTAAGTTGATGTATTACACATCATTATTGTTGATATAAAAAGTTTGTTAGAACGTTTCAAATTAGTTTAACACAATATATTTTTCATAATCTGAAATATAATGTAGAAACAATGTTAGGAAGTTCATATGAACTATTTTGTTCATGAAGAAACAACCCAAGTCTAATGAGTAGAGGCTGGAAGAGTTTTGAAGTACATGCTAGGAAAAGCCTACATTGCTGTGAATGGACCATTAAGGATGATTCTGGTGAGAGCTCAGAAAGAAGAGTGGAGAGCTGTAGTGAAAGCCTAAATCTTCTTAGAGAATCCTAAGTCATCCTGAACAGAATGTTGGCAGGAATATGGATGGTAAAACCATTCTGATGTGGTCTCAGATGGAAATGAGGAATGTTATTGGCCAATGGAAGAGGAGCCATCTTGTTATAAAGTGGCAAAGAAATAGGCTGAATTGTGTCTGTGTTCCAGTGTTTTGTGGAAGATGGAACTTGGGAGTGATGAGAGTGGATATTTAGCTAAAGCTATTTCTAATAGCTTTAAGAATTAATTGCATTAAAGGAGAGGTCTGGCTCCTCTTGACTACTTATAGTAAAACGTGAGAAGAGAGAAATGATTTCAAGACAAGAGTAGGAAGCAAAATTGAAAGATTTAGAACATTTTCAGCCTATTCATATTAAAAACCTGAAAAAGTATGTTTAGAAGAGAATACTAAGGGTGGCCAAATGACCATTTGATAAGATTTGTATGGATCAGCCATCTCAGTAGAAGCTAGGTACTGTTGTCCAAGAAAATGGAAGAGTGATCCTGAAAGCCATTCAGAGATCATCAGAGCTGTCACTCCCATCACAGTTCGAGGGTGGGTATCTATATGTCAGGGTTGGTGAAGGGGGCAGGACTTGCAAGGGCCTAGGAGGCAGAGTGTTTGCAACAGAGGGGCTGTTGGCACCTTTGGGACCTTGGTGCATGCTGCCTGGTACCACCTCACATCTCAGGGTTCCACTCTCCACAGTTTGGTGCTGTGATTTCTTGCTGCCCCAGGTGCTACTCTGGCAGGGCCCCAGGGCAGCATGAGCTGTACCCAGTAGAGCCATGGGGGCATGGCTACTTCTACCTAGATTTTAAAGGACACGGCCTTCTGGCAGAGTCACCAGTTTGGGACCCCAGTCCAGGAAGCTGAGGGGCCCAGGAAGAGAAATGCCATGGGGGCAGGGCCTCCCAAAGAAGTAGGATCAGGACCACTGCCCAAGTCAGTCCAAAAGGCAGGACCCTCTGCTCCAATGTGGCAGGAAGGCAGGGCCTCTACCCCAGTGGACCTGGAAGGCAGATCATTGAACCAAAGAGGATTATTCTTGAGGCTTAAGTTGTAATGGGATTTGCCCTGTTGGGTTTTGGACTTGTTCAGGGGACCTGTCACTCCTTTCTTTTTTCTGATTCCTCCCTTTTGAAATGGGAATATCTATTCTATGCCTGTCATATCACTGTATTTTAGAAGTATAGAACTTGCTGGTTTCACAGGTTCACAACTAGAGAACAATTTGCTTCAGGGTGAATCATAGCTTTAGTCTTACCCATATCTGATTTAGATGATATCTACATGAGAGTTTGGACTTTAGAGTTGACATTGGAATGAGTTAAGACTTTTGGGGCTGTTAAGAGGGAATGAATATATTTTGCATGTGCGGAGGACCTAAATTTTGAGGGACCAGGGGTAGAATGCTATCGATTGAATATTAGTATTGCCTTCAAATTCATACGTTAAATCTTAATACCTGATGTGATGGCTTTAGGAGGTGGAGACTGTGGGGAGGTGATTGGGTTATAAGGGTAGAACCCTCATGAATACTGTTAGAGCCCTTATAAAAGACATCTCAGAGAGAGGGTGCTCTGCTTCCACCATGTGAGGTTATAGCAAGAAGATGGCTGTCTATGAACCAGGAATTGGGTCCTTATTAGACAATTTTCTGGCACTTGGATCTTGGACTTTCTAGCTTCCCAAATGCTCCACCTCCTCCTAATATCATCACATTGAGGATTAGGGCTTCAACATATGACTTCTGGGGCAGAAACAAACATTTAGTGTGTAGCACAAGTTTTGCAGAGGTCAAGAACTCTGTTGATCTGTGCTTAGTAAAATACTGAGTTTAAAGCCACCTGCTGGCTATATCAGAAAACATAATCTGCATGTAATATTTGACTTCCCTGTATCTGATACTTTTTTTCAATGTTTCTTGCCCATGTACGAGATCATAGGATCATGATCCTTTTGTGTCTCTAGTATGCAACGGGAAAGATTTAAAGCTACATTTTAGGATTCAATTTTACACACATTTTTACACAATTTTACACTCTTTAAAGCTACATTTTAGGATTCAATTTTACACACATTTAAAATGCTTGGGATTGTGCTTGGATTATTATGTACTCAATAAATATTAGCTATTATTTATTATTATCTATAAGCAGGTGGGCTACTAATACTGAACCCAAGAATTAGGCAGATATATCACTCCTGGTCGTGAGCAGGCTGGAGAGTCACATGATTCTACTGTGAAAGGGGTTTTTCTTCACACCAACAACTGGGGAGTACTTCCTTCTAGGTTGCATTTGAATAGGCAATTTTGATTGTCCCAATAACTAGGAAATACTTTTGAGGCAGATAAGTAGCCTAGGAAATTGATTACTCCTTCCAGTATACAACATGAGGCAGTCACTGGCTACACAAGTAACAAGTGACTGTATCTGACACCTGTAGCTGGAGAAGAACAAGAACCAGTTTCATCCAGCAAGGCTAATCCCTATGTCTGAAACCTGCCCTTTAGCTAATTATAATGTCATTATAATCTCATTTACATTGTGGTTACTATGCCTCCCAGCATGCATCTGATGCTATGACAGTTCTGGAGGAGCCAAATAATGAAAGAAGAGCAGGAAACTGAGGATCCCACCTACTGGGAGGAATATTAGGAGCCACCTCAATGGGATGTCACCAAATCCTGCCCCTGGGAGGTATAAATCCCCCTGGTCAGGACTTCCTCAGTGGACTTGCTCTCTGAGTTCTCCCACACTTCCCTCTCAAGTGTGTACTTTCATTTCAATAAACTTCCTGTGCTTTCCTGCATTGTCTCACTCTTGAATTCTTTCTTGCACAGAGACAAGAACCTGGTCACCACTGCTCTGGGGTTGAGTCTTCTCTTAGACATCCCCATGAGCCGTCAGCAACCGTTCTTGGATTTAGTGGGTGAAGAGCAGGGCTTAAAGTCCTATAATGCATAAAGAATTATCCATCCCAAAATGTCAAAAATGCCTCCATTAAGGAATGTTGTGCTAGACTTGATATATGGTTGACAGTAACTGAGCTGTTATATTTTCTGCACTCAGGCAACTATTAAGAGTAATGGTAGAGGGGAAGGGGTTGGAACATGATGTTCAGATCCTAATTTCATCACATTAATAATAAGCTAATGCACTTAGGAGAGAATAAGGAGGCAGAGAGATTGAGGAGGCATGTTATGCTGGTGGAGCTCCCTCCGTGTAGAAGGAATTTGGGAATGGGGAATGAAATTTCTTTTCATGTTAAAAACTGGTTAAGTGTTGCCTTTGTATTCAAACAAACATTTGGCTATGTTTATTTCTTGGATTACAATTTTTATAATTTGTTCCACTGCTTTGTTAAATATTGAATGTTACTATGGAGGTGTTTGAGGCCATCTCCAAAAAAAATAAAGGCTGATTTTCTTTATCCCCAGTGAATGCCTTGATCTCCGCCCTCCAACCTCATATTCCTAATATAGTCTGTCTTTATTATTGAATTTTTACAGCTTTACAAAGCTATGAATTGATGTTATTGTTCTGGGACTATGTTTTTATTTTTTTCCTGGAGAATGACCTGCCATTTGATGTGTAGGTTCATAAATGTTGTATTTTTTCCCTTGCGTTTTATCTTTTAACAATGGCAATGTTTCATTATTCTGGTCTGCTTTAAGGGAATTTTATTTATCTTTATGTGGGTCCTTTTTAGCTGTACTTTTAGATGTAGTTAAAGAAAAAATTCTATTTCTATTCTTGTTTTCATTTTTAATTTTTGGAATGTCCAAGAGGGGAAAGGAAAATTCTGACAATATGCCACCATATTCAAAGTGGATGACACTTTATGTTATTTTAAAGCTGTATTTCAAATTCAAAACATACAAAAGACATATAAATATTCCATATTTAATTCAGTTTTGTTGTTTTGGATTTTTGATTGTGTAGGAATGCTTACCCAAGGAATTAGAATGGAACTGAACATTTTATTTTACAATTTTTTGAGACTGACAGTCTTTCTGTAAATGGGTAAACTAAACATTTTATTTTATTTTTATTAAAATTTATCGAGGTGACAGTAATTAGTAAAATTACACAGGTTTCAAGTATACAATTCTATAATACATCATCTATATATCATATTGTGTGTTCCCCACCCAGAGTCAGTTCTCCTTCCATCACCATACATTTGACTCCCTTTATATTTTAATTTTCACATTTCAGCCTCTGTCAAGGAGATAGGAATTTTTTTCACAAATTAAAATATGCAGTAGCCATGGAGTAGGCAAAAAATGAAAATTGTAAATAATATCAGTTGATTCTTTGAGGGGTTTCTTCCTGAGAAATGGATTTGTGTTTGAGTGATCTTGTATACCAGTGGTTCCCAGACCTTGCTGCACAGCAGAACAAATGGCTTTTTATTAAAAAAATGCCAATATACGGGAACCATTTCAGGAATTTTCAATTGGTACATCTGAGGTGTGGTTTAAGAATCTGTTTTTTTAAAAAGCATCTCATTTAGTTCTATTGTGCTACCATGTATATTAAACAATGCTGTATTCCATTTGCAGATTTTAGAATGTTTCTTGCCTTTTAATTGTTGCCTTAGAGCAATTTCCGCTATTGCACCAGTAACAATATGTGGAACATAGAGGGGATGAATCCTGGGGACAGAACCAGTCTTTAGATTGGCTTATAAATTTTTGTGTAAGTAGGTTGGAAGGTCTGTGCCATTGGTGGACTACAATGCAGTTGAAATTTTTCTGACAATTCTCTACCGTAGCTGTTCTTTCTTCTCTCAAAGAGAGAAACTCAGGTTGCTGATAGGAACAGACAAATGAACAACTGCATTTTTGGGGAAAATATTTAACAACTCAAAATGTACTTTTTTTCCCCCTGAGTGCAATGGAATGTAGTTCTTCAAAACACATGAAGTAGCGTGACTATTTTCCTCTATAGCAGGGGTGTCCAAACTGCGGCCCGCGGGCCAACTGCGGCCCACTATCCATTGTTAATTGGCCCGCAGCAAATTCCAAAAATATATTTCGTTTACTTAAATGAACCAGGTGAGGCAACATGTACTTCACCTCGAGTGAGTGGCCCAGCTGTTTGTGTATTTTACCAAATATGGCCCTTGGTGAAAAACGTTGAAAACTGTTTGGACACCCCTGCTCTATAGTGTCATATTTCTATAGAATTTCATAATTGAATTTGATTTGTCAAATTAGCTTTTTGATATACATAATCTTCCATTATGGTAAATCAGGTAAAATATTCGAATGTGCATGTTTTCTTTTTCTCTTTAGGAGACCATAAAAAGGGTTCACATTTTTTGCAAAATGCACCTAAAAGATAATTATATGACTTTATACTTTGGATAAATTGTTCATGTAGTGATAAATGCTCATATCTGCTGAGGCAAGGAAATAGGACATTGTAAGTGCAAAATAAATGGTTTTATATGAAGTCTTAAGAGTTTTTTTTAAAAAGTTACATCTGTTATAAAGTGGTTTACTTCTTTAAATGTTGCTTATAAAACATGTATTGTGATTTTACTATGATTCTTTTTAAAAAGCAATTATATTTTTACAGGCTTACCTCTGATAGAACATCTTAGAAATCTAATTCTACCTCATATGTTAAACATTTCCTTTATTTGCTTGAGCAGTAAGAAAATGTAACTTAAAAATGTCTGTAATACTGGAGCATTATGATAAATATAATCTTAGAAGAAACCTCTCTGGAGATGGGGCTTATTTGACATTTTTGGGGGAGCAACTTTTTACTACCCATAGTCTGAATCTCTGAGCATGGATTGTCACTGGACATTTATTTGTAATACATATATGCATATGTATTTTTACCACAACCTAAATTAAACAATAATTATGCGCTTTCTGATTAAAATAATAACTAAAATTGTAAAAATTATAACTGTATTGGTGATTTCTTCAATTTTTGTTTATTTTAGGATAAAGAAAGAAAAGGCAGCATCAGCCCGCTTCTTTGGTTGGAATATTCCACAAAATATGATTGTAATTATGTTCCCTTTGAGAGAGTTAAACTCATATTGCCTATGTTATAAGTGTTAAATATTAGTATAGTTTAATTTGGAATGTGTTCTGGATCAGACATAACCTTGTCCTGGTCAATGAGACCTAGCCAGAAAAATGTTTTGATTTTTCTAAATGTGTATGCTTATGTAAGAGAGACTGTGACTTACCCCAAGTGCCCTCGCTTGCTGATTTCAATGTTTGACAACTGCACTTTGAATCTAAACACCACAAAATTTGGGTGTTTACTTTCTATGGTTTCCCTTTATTCCTTTTTTTACCATGTGCTCCCTTCCAGAATCTGTCTACTTTTGTTCACTCTCTAGTGCTCAGGTAGTTGTTTTTTGATTTATGTATAATTTATAGTAGTTTAATCCTCCAGTAGTTCTTTATCCATTCATCACCATTTTTTATCTCCTCACCTTTTCTTCCTCGAAATCTTCATTGGATCTAATTTTCATGTGATTGGGACTACCTTCTTGAGTAATTTTCTCAGAAAGGGTATTCAGGTGGTATGTTTTCTTTGTATGTTGGTTTGGTTCAGCTCAGGAAAGTTTTCTTCAATCTTGTCTTTGATAAAGTGCATCTGTTCTAATAATTCTTGTTTTTGTTTTTTTCAGAAAAATCAGGATCTATTAGTTTTAATCTCCATTTTTCTTTCCTTGTGCTCTCATTCTTTTCATTTATCTCACAATCTTATCCCTCTGCAGTCTGTGACATGATTTCAAGTTTACACTTCTCATCATTTTTTCTCTTTTCCTCAGTATCAACTATGCAATTTTTATTACAATTAAAATAATATTTTATGCCTATTTTATTTTTTTCTTAGTATTCCTTTAAAAAATTCACATGTAAAATTTATTCTTTAGATCTCTTTTGGCCATCTTTATTTTTAACTTAATTTTGTTTTCCCCTTTGATTTCCTTTTTTAAAAAGATTTATTGGGGAATATTGGGGGACAGTGTGTTTCTCTAGGGTCCATCAGCTCCAAGTAGTTGTCCTTCAATCTAATTGTGAAGGATGCAGCTCAGCTCCACGTCCTGTCACTGTTTTCAATCTTTAGTTGCAGGGGGCACAGCCCACCATCCCATGTGGGAATTGAACCGGCAAACTTGTTGTAGAGAGCTCGTGCTTAAGCTCAGTGGCAGCTCATTGTCTTCAGTCTAGTTGTGGAGGGCCCAGTTCACTGGCCCATGTGGGAATCTAACTGGCAACCCTATTGTTCAGAACTCATGCTCTAACCAATTGAGCCATCCGGCTGCACCCCACCGCCCCCCCCCCCTGTAATTTCTGTTCCTTTTCATAGAGGTAACTTTTAAATTTTTTTTGAGAAAGTAGAATTGTATTTAAACATTGTCATCTAATTCTTGTAGTTAATTGGTTTTAGTGGTATGTTTTCCCTTTTAATATATTGCATTCTTTTACTTGATCTTCAAGTATTTTTGCTTTTAAGCTCATTATAATTTTCCTCACTTAATTCTTTATTATAATAATAATTGTCATTTATTGAGTGCCAACTCCAATGTAGACACTGTGCTGGATATTTCCATACATTAATGATTATTAGTTTCATTTAGTAGATGAAGAAGCTGAGACTTAGAGTGCAGAAGCTAGGATTACAACTTATGTGCCTATGAACCGAAAGACCATGCTTTCTCCATGATCTTTGGAATGAAGAGAGCTCTTTCTACATAGGATGTTTATAAATAGTCAAAGTGTTTGGATTACAATTAGCCAACTTAATGCTACTTAAGTTCCACATAAATTCCTCACGGAAACAAGGTAGTTGTGTATTTATGATGCTAATTCCCAATACCCAGCAGTCATCTATCTTTGCTGGACTGAATGAAGTGTGAGTTATTCTCTTATTATTTCTGTTTTAAAAATTTAACACTGAGAAGCAATACAGGACCTGGACAGCTACTTCGGCTCTTTATTTGTTTCTATCTGAAGTACTTTACTAGTGGGGTCTACACTAACCCAGAGGCATTTGACAGTAGAGGACTCTAGTCTCTGTTTTGAGCTGTTGTGTATTGCAGTGGAATTGAGATCTGGTCTCTGTCTACAGAAAGATAAACAGAAGGGAGAGATAAGGTACACAACTCTGGCTGTTTCATAATACAATGTTTGTTCAGTACAGGGTGGCCACTCAGTTTTACTTTTTTTGGACAACTCCTGGATGTTTGAATGAGAGACTAATAGTGTATCTTCCCTCTATCTTTCTAGGATGGGCAGTTTATTGTTTCTAGTTGGCAAAGTGTTCATGACTTATAAATTGTGTTTCTCAATAAGTCTGGTCAGTGATATTGGTGAGGTATAATTATGGAAAATTTCTCCTGGTTACTGGCAGTAGGTTAACTGTCAGTCTTAATTTTTGTTGGTTTTCATTTTTTTCTTTTTGTATTTCTAATAGATAGTCAGAAAGGAGCACAGATTGTATCATGGAATGAAACCCAGGTGCCATTTTTAATTAGAAACTCTAGTAGTCATTTTTGCAAATAATGCTTTAATTTTCCAAATGTTATATTTTGACTAATATATAATCTCGTGAGAATCTTATGCTTGTATCATTTCATATATTAGGGCAAAGAAGTCTTTGGGACTGTGAAAGATTCTGAATTGTTGTTTTCTCTTTTGCTAATCCTTTAAATTAGATTTGGGAAAAATGATAATTGCCCTTGTTTTTCTGTTACCACTGGCAAATGCATATTCCATGGAGATACCCTGCTTTTTTTTTTTTTTTTTTTTTTTTTTTTAACATTCTCTCTGTCACCCAAAACTTTGCCTTCTGAGATTCACTCATGTTTTCTGGGTTGAGTAATTCAAGGGAAGCCTTAAGAATATCTGGGATTTCAGTTGTTTCCTTATACAGTGGCACAATTATTTAACCTAGTTTTCAACTGTACATTTCTCAAAGCCTTTCTCCACAAATTGCTTTGAAAGGAATTGAGAAAATACATATAAGGTTTAGGAGGAAGGTATTTCCTGATTGGTACAAATGAAACATTCCTATAATAGATTTCACAACAATATATATTTTTCAGGATAAGTACCCAATGATGATAGGCTGTTAGATATTTATAATTTTAAGTTTAGATTCAAAGTCAAAAGAGCATATTCTCAGAGAAATTAATAATAAAGTCTTTCACCTTACAGCAGCAATTCTGTGAATTACTGAGCTAAATTATGTAATATTCAGATTCTGATAGCCTATAAAGTGCTAACATAGCTAGTTTTCAAAGTGTGGTTTGGGATCCTTGGGTTCTTGAGAACTTTTCAAGCAGCTAATGACATCAAAATCATTTTGATTATAATACTTAAACATTATTTACCTTTTTCACTTCTATTCTCTAACAAGTATACAGCAGAATTTTCCACAGGCTGCTTAATGCATGATATTGCTGCAGATTGAATGCAGAAACAGATATGAGAATCCAGTTGCCTCTGGTTAAGCCAGATATGAAAGGAAATGAAAAATGTAAAACAGTGCCACTTGTAATAGGCCAAAATATGGTCTCTCAAGATATTCACATCCTAATTCTAGGAACCTGTGAATATTTTACTTTATGAGGTGAAAGGGATATTGCAAATGTGATTAAATTAAGGATCTTGAGATGGGGAGATTGGATTCTCTGGGGTGGGTCCAGTGTAATCACAAATTCCTTAAATGTGGAAGAGGGAGGTAGAAATGTTAAGAGTCAATGTGATGAATTGTGAGAAAGAGTCATTAGGACATTGATGGCTTTGAAGATGGCAGGAGACAACAAGCCAAGGAATGTGCGAGAATCCTAGAAATGGAATAAGGCAAGAAAAGCAGATGCTTCCCTGAGGCCTCCAGAGAGGAACACAGCTCTGCCATCACCTTAGCTTTCTAGCCTCCAGATCGATAAGATAATAGATTGGTATTGTTTAAACCACTGAGTTTGATGTAATTTGGTGTAATAGCAGCAGTAGGAAACTAGTACAGTATTCATCGAAAACCTCTTTTAAAGCCCGTATTTCACTGATCTACATCTTTCAAAGAATCCCCATAGCTTTCAGAACAAGATCAAACTTTATACTTTGACTATGAGGCCTTTTGTCATTTGTCTTTGTTAATTCAGGGTCTCATCTTATTTTGACTCCTAATTTCCATCTTATATGCTACGCATATAAAACTATTGCTGTTTTTCAATATTGCCAGATTTCCCATACCCTTGTTTTTATGCACACACTATGTCCCCTGCCTACATAGCCCATTTTCACTGTCTGTCCAACTCCTACCTGTCTGTATAAACTCACTTTTAATGTCATATGCTATGCAAAACCTTGCCTCGTGCCCCCTTCCATCCTCCAATCTAGGTAGTACTTGCCACATTATGTCTAATTTATATATATTGCCTATCTTTCCATCTGGCTGTGAGCTATTTCAGGAGGTAATATTGTCATATTTGTGTACCACCAACATTTAGTACATTGCTTGATTCACAGTATTCCTCAATAAATTTTTTTTTCCTGATTGCTCAACTGATTGATTGCCCAATCCCTCACTAATAGTTTATTTATTTCCTTGAATCAGCCTTCAAACATAATTCTATCATATGCTCAACTTGAGGAGTGAATGATCTACATAGCACATACTGAGGCTGAACCCAGTGATTGGGGCAGAGACAGAACACAGAAGTATGCCAGCTGTGTTCTAGCAGCTGCCCTTGCCAGGCAGAAAACAAAGCCATGGAGTCTGACTGCCTTCCCCCGACCCTCCTGGAGATCACTTCCCTGCACCCTCCTAGAGCTATCAGTGAGACTAAGAAGAAACCGTAGCAGTGAGTGTCAGATTAAAGAGCAGAATATCTACAGGTCTGAGAACTGGAGGCAGTTCCTGAGCAGCAGACACACACTGCAGCTAATCCCAGAGAGAGGTGGAGATACAGAGGCAAAGCAGCTGAGGTCTGAGTTGCCATTACTGGAAGGAGAATAAGCCACAAACACACCAGCGGCCTCTCCCCGCCCATCCTACCTACAGCCATAGTGGCCTACCCTAGCAGGGGCATCTGTGACCCCTCGGGCAGTGCAGCACTGGCTGTAGGAATTTCACAGACTTAAAGCCCATAGCTCACCATATTCTCTCACGGAGGTGGTGCCCTGAGACCAAGTTGACCTGGTCACAGAAGAGAGGCCTACCTCCCCAGGGAATACAAAGCATTTTCCACTGTCCTGCAGAGATCCCAGAAGCAGAAGTGCATGATAAAAATAAAACACTTGTGCTCCAGCGCTACCTACTGGAAAACAAAATGAAGACTCTTATCACCATGCTGAAGAGGTATCACTCTTTAAAAGCAAGCAGAGGTTATTTCCACAAATGCCTAGGGGGAGACACAATTCATGAAATATTATGAACAACCAAGGCAACAAGGCAGCTCAGAAAGGAAATGAAAAATCTCAAGAAAGTAAACTTAGTGACATGGAAATATGTGATTAAAGTAAGAGAATTCAAGATTGCAGTTCTGAAAAAACTCAATGAGATGCAAGAAAACTCAGGCCATTTAATTAACTCATACATAAACTCAATGAACAAAAGGCATAGTTTACCAAAGAGATTGAAGCTTTAAAAAAGAAACAAATAGAAATTCTAGAGCTGAAGAACTCAATAAAAGAGATGAAGAATGAAACAAACAAGCTTAGGAAATAGAGCTGACTAGATGGAGGAAAGAATTAGTGATATTGAAGATAGAAATCTGGAAATGACACAGATGGAAGAAGAGAGAGTTGAGAGTTAAAAGAAATGAAAGAACTCCATAAGAACTATCTGACTCCATCAGAAAGAGCAATATAAGAATAATGGATATAACCAGAAGGAGAAAAGAGGGAGAAGGACACAGAGAACCTATCCAAACAAAGAGTCGATGAGAACTTCCCAAACCTATGAAAAGAACTGGTTCCTTGAATCCAAAAAGCAAATAGAACACCTAATTATCTCAATCCCAAAAGGCCTTCTCCAAAAAGGAACATTATATTAAAACTGCCAAAAATTGATGAAATAATTCTCAAGGCAGCCACGGAAAAGAAGACTGTAACCTATAAAGGAAATCCCATTAGATTATCATCAGGTTTTTCAGCAGAAACTCTACAAGCCAGGAGGGAACGGAATCAAATATTCAAACTTTTGAAACCCAGAAATTACCCGCTAAGAATAATATATTGAGTGAAGTTATCCCTTAGATATGAAGGAAGAATAAAGACCTTTCCAGATATACAGAAGCTGAGGGAATTTCTACCACAAGACCTACATTACAGGAAATACTGAAGGAGGTTATTCTATCTGACACAAAAAAGACAAAAGGATAGACAACTATGAGTAAGATTACTAACAGACAGAATCAAGAAATTGCATCTCATTCAGAATAGGGTACTATACACCTAAATATAACATAATGGTTAAAGGAGGTAAAAACATTATAAAAAAGAGAAGACAATAGCTACTGTAACTTGGAAAGGAATTCACAACATAAAAAGGGATAATTTGTGACAACAAAACATAAAAGGGGAGGCGTTAAAGGTGTGAAATTGCAAAGGGGAATGGAGATAAGCATGCTGAAGAGAAAAGATTACTCTATGTATGAAACTTCCTTTTGCATAAACTTAGTAACCACACACACACAAAATCCAGAACTGAGACACATGACATAAAAAAAAGAGGAAATAGAGGAAAAAAATCATAGAATACCCCCAAACTAGAATACAAAAGGAAAACACAAGGGCAAAGAAACAATGAAGGCACTGAGCTACCAGAAAACAAAAGATAAAATGGCTATAGGAAATCCTCATACATTAATTATCATCCTAAATGTAAACGGATTGAACTCACAAATAAAAAGGCACAAAGCAGCAGGTTTGATTCTAAATAAAAGCCGACCAGGTGCTGCCTTTACGAGACACATCTCAGCCATAAGGACAAATATAGACTCAAAGTGAAAGGGTAGCAAATGATACTCCAAAAAAATGGAATCCAGAGAAAAGTGGGTGTAGCCATACTGATACATGATGAAACAGATTTCAAGATAAAAAAGGTAAGAAGAGATAAAGATGGATATTTCATAGTGATAAAGGGGACAATACATCAAGAAGATGTAACACTTGTCAATATATATGCTCCCAACCTGAGAACACCAAAATATATACAGCAACTACTAACAGAACTAAAGGGAGAAACAGACAAAAACACAATTATCGTAGGGGACCCAAATATTCCATTGACAGTTATGAATAGATCATCCAAACAGAAAATCAGTAAGGACATATAAGCCTTAAATGACACAATAGATCAAATGGACATAATCAACATTTACAGAGCCTTTCATCTCAGAACACCAGACTATACATTCTTTTCTACTACACACGGAACATTCTCAAGGATAGACCGAAAATATATTAGGACACAAAATTAGCTGCATCAATATTAAGAAGATTTGAAATCATGCAAGCATATTCTTCAACCACAATACTTTGAAATTGGAAATAAACTGCAAAAAGAAAGCAAGAAAAAACACATATATTTGAAGGTTGAACAACATGCTACTAAAGAAAGACTGGGTCAAAGAAGAAATAAAAGGAGAGCTCAAAAGATACATAGAAACAAATGAGAATGAAAATACAATATATTCAAATTTTGGGACACAGCAAAAGCGGTAATAAGAAGGAAGTTTATATCATTACAAGCCTATCACGTGAAATAAGAAAAATCTCAAATATACAACCTAATATTACATCTTAAAGAACTAGAAAACAAAGAACAAATGAAACCCAAACTAAGCAGAAGGAAGTAAGTAATAAAAATTGGAGCAGAACTGAATGAAATAGAGAACAGAAAAACAAGAGAAAAAACATGCAACAAAAACCTCATTATTTGAACAGATTAATGAAATTGACAAATCCCTGGCTAGATTCACTAAAAAAGAGAGAGAAAAGATACACACACACACACACACAAATCAGAAATGAAAGGGGAGAACTTACAATGGATACCACAGAAATACAAAGGGTCATACAAGAATACTATGGAAGGCTATATGCCACTAAATTTAATAACCTATAAGAAATGGAGTTCTTAGAAATATATAACCTTACTAGACTGAATTACGATGAACTGGAAAATAGACAAATCAAAAGTAAGGAAATTGAAATAATCACCAAAATCATCCCCAAAAGAAAAAGTCCATGACCAGATGGCATCACTAGTGAATTCTACCAAACATCCAAAGATTATTTAATACCTGTCCTTCTCAAACTCTTTCAAAAAACTGAAGAAAAAGCAATACTTTCTAACTAATTTTTTTGTGGTCAACATTACCCTGATACTAAAACCTGATAAGGCTAACACACAAAAAGAAATCTATAGACCAATATCTCTGATGAATACAGATTCAAAAATCCTAAACAAAATATTAGCAAGCTAAATACACTAATACATTAAAAAGATTAGACATTCCGATCAAGTGGGCTTCATTCTAAAGGCACGAAAATGGTTCAACATACCCAAATCGATCAATGTAGTAAACCACATAAACAAAATAAAGGATAAAAATCATCTGATCATATAAATAGATGCAGAAAAAGCATTTGAAAAAATACAGCATCCATTTATGATTAAATTACTTAATAAAATGGGTATAGAAGCAAAATACCTCAACATAATAAAGGCCATATATGACAAATCCTCAGCCAATGTCATAATGGTGAAAACTGAAAGCTTTATCTCTAAGATCAGAAGTAAGACAATAATGCCCTCTCTCACCACTGTTATTCAACATGGGATTGGAAGTCCTTGCCAGACCAATTAGCCAAGAGAAAGAAATAAAAGGCATCCAAATTGGGAATGAAGAAGTCAAATTGTCACTGTTTGCAGATGACATGATTCTTTATATAGAAAACCCTGAAGACTCCACCAAAAAACTATTAGAAGCAATAAACAGATACAGTAAAATTGCAGGATACAAAATCAATGTACAAAAATCCATTGCATTCCTGTATACTAATAATGAAATTTCAGAAAAAGAAATAAACAATTCCTTTTTGAAACTGCAACAAAAAGAATAAAATGCCTAGGAATTAATAAAGGATATGAAGGACCTATATACAACATATTACCTACACAACATATTATCAAAAGAAATTGAAGACGACAGACATGGAAAGATATTCCGTGTTTATGGACTGGAAAAATCAACATAGTTAAAATAGCCATATTACCCAAAGCAATATGCAGATTGAATGAAATCCCCATCAAAATCCCAGTGGCATTTTTTTAAAGAAATAGAACAAAAAAACACAATAGAGAAAAGAAAGCCTCTTCAATAAATGGTGCTGGGAAAACTGGAAAGCCACGTGCAAAAGACTGAAAGTAGACTGCTATTTGTCACTGTATAGCAAAATTAACTCAAAATGGATCAAAGACCTAAATACAAGACCTGAAACAATAAAATGCATATAAGAAAACATAGGTAGTAAATTATTGACCCTGGTCTTATAGAAGATTTTATGAATTTGACCTCAAAGGCAAGGGAGGTAAAAGCAAAAATGCATGAGTGGGACTATATCAAAGTAAAAAGCTTCTGCAGCAACAAAAGAAACCATCAACAAAACAAAGAGGCAACCTACCGAATGGGAGAAGATATTTGCAAGCAGCACCTCTGATAAGGGGCTAATCCACAATATATAAAGAACTTATACAACTCAACAACAAAACAATAACAACAACAGCAACAACACAATTCAATTAAAAAATGAGCAGAGGACCTGAACAGACATTTCTCCCAAGACATACAAACAGCCAACAGATATATGAAAGATGCACAACTTCACTAGCTATTAGGGAAATGAAAATCAAAACCACAATGATATACCACCTCACACCTGTTAGAATGGCTATTATCAACAAGACAAGTAATAACAAGTGTTGGAGAGGCTGTGGAGAAGAAGGAACACTGACACAGTTCTGGTGGAATGTGAGTTGGTACAGCTGCTATGGAAAACAGTATGGAGGTTTCTCAAAACATTAAGAGTAGAATTACCATATGACCCAGCAATCCTTCTTCTAGGCATCTGCACAAAAATTTGAAAACATTTATCTGTAAAGATATACTCGTGTGTACCCCTTTGTTCATTGCAGCATTATTTACTGTGGCCAAGACATAGAAACGATCAAAGTGTCCTTCAGTAGATGACTGGATAAAGATGTGGTACATCGTATATATACAAGGGGCTATGACTCAGCCATAAGAAAAGATGAAATATTGCCATTTGCTACAACATGGATGGATCTTGAGATTACCATACTAAGGGAAATAAATCAGACAGAAAAAGTTGAGAGCCATATGATTTCACTCATTTGGGGAGATATAAAACTCTAAGCAACACATGAACAAGACAGACAAACAGAAATTCATAGATACAGATAACAGTTTCGTAGTTACTAGAGGGAAAGAGGGGAGGTAGGGGGAGGTAGAATTGGATAAAGGGGATCAAATGTATGGTGACAGAAGGGGATTTGACTGGGTGTTGGACAGACAATGCAATATACAGATGATTTATTATAGAATTATTATAGATGATTTATTATAGAATTATAGAATTTATTGTAGAATATGTGCACTTGAAACATAATTTTATTAACCAATATCGCCCCAATAAACTTAATAAAAAAATAAAAATAGAAAGAAATGAGCTATCAAGCCACAAAAAGGCATGGATGAAATTCAAATGCCTATTACCAGGTGAAAGTATTACAATACCTAATGAAACGACTAGATAGAATTCCAACTATATGATATTCTGGGAAAAGCAAAACGGTGGAGACAATAAAAACACTAGTGGCTGCCAGTGATTAGGGGATGCAGGAATGAAAAGCAGAACACAAAGGATTTTTAAGCCAGGAAAATATTCTGCACGATACTATTACAATGGTGGATACATGTCATTATACATTTGTCAAAACCCATAGGATATACAACCCCAAGAGTGAACCCTAATGTGAACTATGGACTCTGCGTGATAATGATGTGTCAATGTGGGTCCATTGATTGTAACAAATGTGCCCCTCTCGTGGGGGATGGTGAGAGTTGGGGAGGTTGTGTATATGTGGGGACAGGATGTATATGGGAACTCCGTACTTTCCACTCAGTTTTTTTCTGAACTTAAAAGTGCTCTAAAAACATAATGTCTACTAATTAAAGACAATGAAATAATAAAAATGTTTTTTTTAAGAAAAGAAATAGCCACAAGATAACAGAATCTGAGTTATGAGAGACATTCCAAAATGATGGCTAGATTCCATGCTGTTTTACAACGACATAAACTAAACAGAGAAAAAAGCAAAATCCTGTTTTGATTCATTGATGGATTGTGAGAGCACTATTGCAAAACATTTTTTAGAAGAGAAAAACTCACAGCTCAAAGTTAAAAAAAAAACACCCACCTCCAACCCAAACACCTAGCAATACAGATCTTCAAAGAAAAAGTACAATGATAAAATGTAAACCAAAGTTAAACTATAAAATTGCTTAGGTTTCCGAAGTGCAGGAGAGGCTCGCTTCCCCAGGTGGAGGCAGAGAGCAGTGAGGCCAAGCAGAAAATGTGGGGCCTTAGGAGAGAGAAGACAATAGATGTGGTTCAGGCTGACTGATTGTATGACTTCCTGCATGTTAATTAACCTTTCTGTGCTTTAACACATGTCCATGAATGCACACGGCGGTATTTTCCCTTTATTTACCTGAAGTTAATGTGGTCAGGATTAATGAGGTGATACTGTGAAATGTTTCAAGCTATATGGAAGAGAAATTAATCAGAAGTATAAGGTGTTTTTATTTTTCCCATTGGAGATAAGGAGAGGGAGATTTACAATAAAGCAAACTTTAATTGTGTCTACAGGGGTAATTAGAACAGAAATCAACAATTTTTCTGTGAATTTGATCAATATAGACAAGAAATTAAATTAACTCAGGCTGACATGCACGATTTCCTTCTTTGTAGAACGATTTTGGATCTAAATTATTCTTACAATTGCCTTCCCTGCCCCACTAGCGTTTTTACTTTTATTGATGGAAGAATCAAGAGCAAGTCCTTGATTGAATACTTTTAAAATTATACTTTAAACAAATAATATTGGGAAAAATTATTTCATATTGAATAAAATAGAAAATTTTATAGCTGCAACTCTGATGCTTGCACTGTCAAGGTAAAAACCAAAGCAGATGGACAAGTTGAAAGATACGTGCATCTTAAACCAATGCCCAACCTCAATTATATTCCAAGTTAAAAATGCATACTAAAAGTGTACTTGATATTTTGTAGTATGTGTTTTTGAAAGAAAGTAATTAACATAGAATGGGAACTGATAGAATGGGAACCTTCCTTTTTTAAATAATGAATTTTCTCAGTTAATAAAAACATGATACTTTATATGGTGTTCTACAGTTATCAGTTATAGTGACTGGGAAGCTATAGGTCTGGTCTTCTCTTCTAGAAACTTGAGCCCCTATTGTCCTGTGCCTTGCTCACTCACATCAGCCTTATTAAGTAAAAGTAAAAGAGTAGACAGAAATAGTTCCCAGATTACATTTGTTCAGTCTGTAGAATTTATTACCATAGGAGGTCATCAAGTCAGTTATAATAGATGGATTTAAAACGAAGTTGGGAGAATTTTATAACCAATAACATTTATATAGTAAAACAAGTAACTTAAGAGTTTTATGCTTTAGGTTATAAGATCATACTTTAGTTCATAAACTATTGAGCCATGGAATTGGAAATAAATTTTCCTTGTAAAATATCCTTGAAGATCTTTGATAGAGACCACTTCTTTTGCCTTATGATAGACAAAAATGATCTAACAACAACGTAACAGGAATGCCTTAGATGGTAAGTTCAGCATTTATATAACACTGCAACCAAACACAACACACAAAACTTCAAGCAAAAATTGAAGTTCTGCCTGACTGTGTCTACACTCTGACAAAACAACTAGTTGAAAAGGATGAAAATTCAGATGAACGAATTATTGATTTTAGGGAGACATGAAAAATACTTGCTATTTGCTGAACTCAGCTTAAAAAATATGAATTCAAGTAAACTTGCTCATGTGTTTAAATATAACCTAAATATGCATCTAACTAGTAGCAAGTGGATTCAATTTTTAATATAAATATTCCCATTTTTTATTGAGGGAGTTGAGGTATTCAGATACAACTTTTTAGTTAAAATTGTTTCATGGTCCCTCTGCTAGTTAGACCTATAATGCAATTCTTCCTCAGAGTAAGTAGCTTGACCAAAAATTCAATAAACTTAAAAAAAATTAGTTTCAGGTGTACAAAATAATAGAATGATTAGACATTTACACCCCTCACAAAATGATAACACCCTCAATCTACTACCACTCTGACAATGTATATATGTATATAGCTGTTACAATACCGTTGATTATATTCCCTATGCTGTACTTTACATCCTGTGAATACACACACACACACACACACACACACACACACACACACCAGGGGTGCCACAAAAATGTATACATGTGACTTGTATTCATCTTTTGTTATCGACATATATTATTACAATTTTAATACAGTTTTATCCTCTCTTAAAATGTGTATACATTTTTTTGGCATCTTGTGTGTGTGTGTGTGTAGGTGTGTGTGCATTTAATTATAGTTGACATTCAATATTATTCTACATCAGCTTCAGGTCAGGCATCTACACAATCTATGGAATTATCCCCCTGATAAGTCCAGTACCCATCTGGGACCCTACATAATCTTTACAACATTTTTGATTATATTCCCCATATTGTATTTCACATCCCTGTGATTATTTTTTAACTACCAATTTGTACTTCCTAATCCCTTCACCCTCTCTCCGATCCCCCAACAACTTCGCATCTAACAACCATCAGTTTTTTCTCTATATCTCTGAATCTATTTCTGTTTTGTTTATTCTGTTCTTTAGATTCCATATATAAGTGAGATCATATGGTATTTGTCTTTCTCAAGTCTGACTTATTTCACTTAACATAATATCACCTATGTCCATCCGTGTTGCAAATGGTAAGATTTCATTCTTTTTTTTTCATGGCAGAGTATATACTCCACTGTGTACCACAATTTCTTTATCCAGTCGTCTGTTGATGAGCATTTCAGTTGTTTCCACATCTTGGCTATAGTGACTAGTGCTGCAGTAAACATAGAGGGGCATCTGTTTTTTCAAATTAGTGTTTTGGATTTCTTTGAATAAATACCCAGGAGAAGAATTTCTGGGTCAAAGGTAGTTCTAATTTTAATTTTTTGAGTATGCTCCATACAGTTTTCCATAGTGACTGCACCAATTTGAAATCCCACCAACAGTGCACAAGGGTTCCCTTTTCTCTACATCCTTGCCAACACTTATAGTTTGTTGATTTATTGTTGATAGTCATTCTGACAGGAGTGAGGTGGTATCTCATTGTGGTTTTTATTTGCATTCTCTGATGATTAATGATGTTGAGCATACAGATGTCTATTGGCCATCTGTATGTCCTCTTTGGAGAAATGTCTTGCCATGTCCTCTGCCCATTTTTAAATTGGATTATTTGTTTTTTGGTGTTGAGTTGTATGAGTTTTTTTTGTTGTTTCGTTTTTTGTTTTTCTTTAATAAATTTTGTATATTTACCCCTTATCAGATGTACCATTGACAAATATCTTCTCCCATTCAGTAGGATGTCTTTTTGTTTTGTTGATGATTTCCTTTGCTGTGAAGAAATTTTTCAGTTTGATATAGACCCATTTGTTTATTTTTTATTTTGTTTCCTTTGCTTGAGGAGATATATCAGTAAAAATATTACTAAGGGTAATGTCTGCGAGTTTACTTCTATATTTTCTTCTAGGAGTTTATGCTTTGGGTCTTACATTTAAGTCTTTAACCCATTTTGAGTTTATTTTTGTATATGGCATAAGAAGGTGGTCCAGTTTCATTTTTTCACATGTATCTGTCCAGTTTTCCCAGCACCATTTATTAAATAGTCTGTCATCACCCAGTGTAAATTCTTGCTTCTTTTGTCATAGATTAAATGACCATATAGGCATGGATTTATTTCTAGGCTCTCTATTCTGTTCCATTGATCTATGTGTCTATTTTTTATACCATGCTGTTTTGATTACTATAGCCTTGTAGTATGGTTTAATATCAGGTAGCATGATACCTCCCGCTTTGTTCTTATTTCTCAAGATGGGTGTGGCTATTCAGGGTCTTTTATGGGTCCATATAAATTTTAGTATTATTTGTTCTAGTTCTTTGAAAAATGTCATTGGTATTTTGATAGGGATTACATTGAATCTATATATTGCTTTAGGTAGTATGGACATTTTAACTATATTAATTCTTCTTCTCCGTGAGCATATGTTTCCATTTATTTGCATCATTTTTAATTTCTTCTTTAATGTCTTATACAATTCTGAGTACAGGTCTATTACTTCCCTGGTTAAATTTATTCCTAAGTATTTTATTTTATTTTTTTGATGCAATTGTAAATGGGATTGTTTTTTGTAATTTCTCTTTCTGATAGTTCATTATTGGTGTATAAAAATACAACTTATTTCTGAATATTAATTTTGCATCCTCTTACTTTACTAAATTCATTTTTCAGTTCTATAGTTTTTTGGTGGAATCTTTGAGGTTCTCTTTATATAGTATGTCATTTGCAAATAACAGTTTTACTTCCTCCTTTCCAATTTGGATGCCTTTTATTTCTTTCTTTGGTCTGATTGCTGTGGCTAGAACTTCCAGCACTATGTTGAATAGAAGTGGAGAAAGTGGGCAACCTTGCCTTGCTCCTGATCTTAAGGGGAATTCTGTAGGTTCTTCCCATTGTGTCTGATGTTAAAAAAATCAATAATTTTAAATCCAATACAATGCCATTTAGTTCTCAGAACTCTTGACTTTTAGAGAAGGATAGGGTATTATTTGGGTTGACATTCAAGTCTTACTTTTTAGTTTCACTTTGGATGTAGAGAACTATTGTGGAAAAAAATTTGGAATATGTGATACTACAGGTATACAATTCATGTCAGCAGTGTCTGATCTACCCTTATGAAGTACCAGTAGACTTAGAACTCGTTTTGGCTTCTTACATGTTGAAGTCCTGCTCTCAATTTGGAGTATGGAGACAGCTAGGCGGAGGTATGTTTTAGTGGCTTATTCTTGATATTTCCATCCCCTATGTTTGTTTTTTATGTTGTCTAAATGCTTATTTTCTGAGCTTGTGTCTCAAGTATAGAGATATAGGCTCTGTTGACTTGACTGAGTCAATGTTAGGCAGGAACAGAGCTAATGACCATAGAAAGAGAGAGATCTTTAAAATTTTTTTTTTTTTTTTATGCCTATCAAATACCATTTATCCCCTACTCTGTAATTTTACAAAGATTTATAGTCCCAGAGAGACATAAAGTGACTTGCTCAGAAGAAGCTAGTGTGATAATGATTTTATATATCAACCTGACTGGTTCATGGGGTGCACAGATATTCGGCTATACATTATTTCTGGGTGTGTCTGTGTGGGTGTTTCCAGATGAGATTAACATTTGAATCAATAGACTAAGTAGAGTACATTGCCCTCCCCAGTGAGGGGGTACATTACCTAACACATTGAGGGTCTGAATAGAACAAAAAGATGGAGCAAGGGAGAATTTGCTCTAGAGAGACTGTTAAGCTGGGAATTGGTTTTCTTCTGACCTTGGACTGGGACTTACATCATCAGCATTCCTGGTTCTCAGGCCTTCAGACTTTGGCTTGAATAATACCATCTGCTTTCCTGGGTTTCAGTCTTGCAAATGGCAGCTTGTGGGACTTCTTAACCTCTATAATAGTATAAGGTGATTCCTTATAATAGATATCTTTATATATTTACATATAGATTATTGGTTCTGTTTCTTTGGAGAACACTGACTAATACAACTAGTCAGGGCAGAGTTAGGACTAAAACACAGTGGTGAGTCTATTGCCATTTATCATATCATGCCTTTGAAAATCTCTGGCATGGTGCCTAATATGAAAGAGGGGGGACAATAAATATTTTCAAAATCATGAATAAATACCTGATAGTTCAAGAAAATATTCTGTCTTTACTTTGCAATAAGTAGACAAGGCCTGATAGCAGTTGCAAATTTTCATTGCTTCATTGCTCTTTGTAAATTAAACTGCTCTCTCCTCTCATAAAAAAGAAAACTAAAGGAAATCGAGAGGCAGCATCATCATCTGTGATGATGTTCACCTATGGTGTTCATTCACTTATGATAACAGCGATTGTAGTTTCTGATGAGTTTTTTATAGGAACTTTTCGCACTTAGGCTCGTATATGGCCAGTTCTTTGCATAAGTGGGTGGGAATAATGGAAAAAGGACTGAGTTAGTGATAATGACCACATCCTGAAGCAGCCTTTACGCACAGTTTATTGACACCTGCTAGATCTTTAGAGGTAATAGGTTCAGTCAATCTAAGCAGTGTCTTGTCATGAGCACAGGGATAGAGCTATGCTTCTATTCTGTATGCACAGACCACCTGGGAATCTTGTTAAAATGCAGTATTATGAGCCATAGGTCTGGAATGGGCGCTGAGACTGAATTTCCAAGTGTCAGATGCCTCTTGGAGCATCTGGTTTGGGGTTCACATGAAACAGAAAGAAGCTGCTAGAGATTTTGACTTTCTGTCTCTTGTGTCTGATTCACTTTTTTTTTTTTTTGCTTCTGGTTGGTATTCTGTCGAAGATCTTATATGTTAATAGTGGGAATCCACACCCACTAGCATTTAATTAAGGCTAAAAAGTCTTACTAGTCTTGAAGTTGCCATTTTCTCCTGTAAACTGTGTGAATAATGGCCTCACTATTTTCTTTTGCATATGTAGATCCAGAGTCATGTTGTACTTCATTCTATTATGTTGTGGAGTAATATCAGAAGTCAGAGGAAATCTTTGGAAAACATAAATAAGACTGATTGGAAATATTGGTTAAGACTCATAGCTTAATTTAGAAATAAAGGAGTCATTTGATTTAAAATGATTATTATTGGGAATATGGGTATGTCATGCGGGGTATCAGGCAGGGTCTCAGCTCCTGCTCCCCACATAGGAATGCAGGATATGGTGAGGCCAAACAGGAACACCCATGGAGCCATAAATGGGGGAGTCATACCACTATAGTCTCTGGTGGCTGGGTTGCAGACACAGGAAGCAGGAGTCACACTATTCACAACCTGCGGTCCACTTCTTTGCAATCTGCAACCTGTGCTCGCTCCACCATGCTAACTGCAATCCGAGCTTGCCAGCCACCATCTTCTTGCTAGCCTCCATTTTGCTGCTAGCATAGCCACGGCAGTTATTTTAATGGCCGCCAATGACTCACTGGTTACAGCTAATGGCCAACTAGCCACAGCTGATGGCCATCCAATCACAGTTGATGGCCATTTACTACCTGAGCCAGCACCTTTCCACGTGAAACTGCTTTCTGGGGCTTTGTCCCCACATTCCATCCCTCACAATCTACACGGACAAGTGTCTTCCGCGAGGGGCCTTGTGTGAGAAGCTTGGAGGTGAATGCAGTATCCTGGACACAGCCGGGGTTTCTCAGGGCACCCAGTCCTTCTCGGCACAGCCAGACTTCCTGGGCTTCTTAGGGTACTACCAGTTGCTCCGGGCACAACCAAGGCCTCTCAGGGCACTGCCACTCTCTCTGGGCCTCTCAACAGTGGAACAACAGTGGAACAACAGCGACTCACAGTCAAGGTGCTTACATATTCTCGATGGCAGCCAGTCAAGACACAAAGCAAAAATCCGCCAGTTCCACTACATGTTGGTAAGTTCTCAAGCAAACAGTTAAGTAGTCCATCAAATCAGGGATGGAAGGCAATTCCCCATAGTCCATAGTCATTTGCTAGGGCTGCCCTGGGGGTGAGGGATGACCTGGACCTTACCCTCATCTCCCATGGAGGACTCAGTAAGCATTTCCTCCTGGGACTACAAGTCCTGCATCCGGGCTGCCTCAGTGTGGGGACAAAGCCCCACAAAGCAGTTTTCAGGCTCTCAGCCTCACATAGAAAGGTGCTGGCTCGGGTAGTAAATGGCCATCAACTGTAATCAGATGGCCATCAGCTGTGGCTAGTTGGCCGTCAGCTGTATCCCGTAAGCCATTGGCCACTAATATAACTGCTGTGGCTACGCTTGCAGAAAGAATGGGGGCCTAGCAAGAGCGGATTGCAGAGAGGTGGATGCCGCCGGTGAGAATATAGTGATATGACTCCCCTACTTATGGCTCCATGGGTGTTCCTGTTTGGCCTCACCATGTCCTGTGTTCTTATGTGGGGAGCGGGAGCTGAGACCCCGCCTGCCACCCCGCACGACACTCAGCAAGAACTTCCCAGCACACATGGCTGCAATAACCTTCTCTTTCTCTGGCCTATGCTGGTTGGGGAATCGTCCACGTCTTCCCACCCTTCCACGGGGGTCCAGCTCTCTGGCAGCTGCTCCTCCTGGTCTTCCTGATACTGAGTGCTCATACGCACAAACTGCTCCACCGCCTTTTGGAAAGCTTTGGCCGGCACCGTACCCTGCTCGCTGCGCCATGTGTCATGCGGGGTGTCAGGCGGGGTCTCTGCTCCCACTCCCCTTGCTAGCCCCCATTTTGCTGCTAGCATAGTCATGGCAGTTATATTAGTGGCCAATGGCTCACTGGTTACAACTGACGGCCAACTAGCCACAGCTGATGGCCATCCAATCACAGTTAATGGCCATGTACTACCTGAGCCAGCACCTTTCTACATGAGGGCAAGAGCCTGGAAATTGCACTCCTGGCTCTGTCCCCGCAGGGTAGTATCACTGAAAGTTACTCTGGAATAGAGGTTTTCATTTTCATTGAAATGACACCCACATACAAAAATATATTTGTAAAAGAGAGAGGAAGAAAAACATTTTATCCACAAGGTGGCAGTAAGACATATATGAGAAAAAGGAATTTCAAATAAATAATGATTTCAGACAATCTTTGAGGAAATGATTGTCAAAATAAATAGCATTTCCTAATGTAGTGATGTGCAGAAATGCCTTAGCAAAGCTACTTATTTATGGCATTCTTGGATAACCACACTCTAAATTGAAAGCTCTGTGAGCTGGGCATCTTCTTGGGTCCTTAGTGAACATTTGCAGAGGACAATTTTCAATTAAAAAAAACCACTACATTGTAATTTTTTAAAATTTATTTTGGTTCAATTTAACCAATAATTAGTGTCATAAGTCACATGTAACTATTCTCAAGATGTGAACTCTAGAAACTTTGACAAGTCATCAATTCCACATGACATATTTAAACTGTCTTTTGATATAAAGAATAAATTAAAAATTTTGAAAATGTTTTGCTGTTTCACTCTTTGTGACACTACATGACTTTTATTTAATCTTGAAAATATGCCTCATTCTCTTTAGCCTTTTTATCTTAGTCCTGAAGACACCTGTATTGCCCACTAAAAATTAGACTGATTGCATCGTGAACTCTGTCAAAAGTTAATTGGAAAGCTGACTAAGATCAAGTTTACCTAAGCAGTGTCGAATAGAAAGGTGAGATAAATATTGCAAAAGCTGCCAAGGTATCCAGATGACTGAGACACTCTTTTCCCTTTGGAAAAGGATTGGGAGGGTCAGATGGTAGAGGATATTAGGAAGGGTTCTGCCAGCGACAAAGAGACAGATTGAATTATGCAATACCCGTTCTGTTCTTTAAATAACTTTTCATGAGGTGAAGCTCTGCTCTCCATATATTTAGAACTTGAAAATACCCTCAAAGGCCAGCCATGAGCCAAAACTTTTGGCAGCCAACTGGGGATGGGAAAAGGAAAAAAAATGTTCTGGCTGGAATAATGACGGGATTCTTCCAGTTTCTGCTGTTGGCAAGATGCCTGCATGTCAGTTGTTCTGGGAGCTGGAACGCAGCCAGAGTGAAGCTGGGGCCAAAAAGCCAAGGAGTGACACCTGTGTAGGTGTGCCCATGGCTCCTGCTCAGATGTACTCTGTGAAAGGCAATAGGGACTGTACTTTTGTTTGTTTGAGACTCCGCTGAATGGTTGAGCAGCATTACATAAATTATTTATATCTAAATATGAGTGAGATTCTCCCTAAAATCAGTGCTCAGAAAAAAGCGGTAATCTTTTGGGAATTTATGAATACTAAGGATTTCAGGTTTATAAAGTCTGCCACACTAGAGTGCTCCTTCAATTACTCTGTCTCAATAAAAAAAAAAACCCACTGTTGTTTGAAATAACAATATCAATCAGTGCTACATTAGGATGGTTATAGTGGTTACCTGACAGAATTAAAGAATAAGGAGAGAAAAAAAATGAACACAAGCTTAGTAAACATTCCAGGGACTGTAATGTCACAACCAGAAGTGATGCTGGGAGTTTATCCTCTGATGTGAGCTTGAGACCACATACAAAGAGAGAGAACTGCTAAAACCACAGTTTGTTGTTTCGCAGTGATGCAGTGATGGTTCATGAGGCAAACAATGCATCAAAAAACTTAAGCTTTTTGAGTATTGACATATACTCATAAAACACAAAGATGTGAGTACAACACTGAATTGAATACATGAGGGATCATACTTCTGAGTAAAACTCATATCATTTAGTTTACTATTACTGGTACGTTCAGAAAAGGTGACCTTTTTTACACTAAAAAAAATTCCGTTACAAAGTTTCTTTAGCTAGTCTTAACTCACACAAATTTTACTTTCCCAATTTATCTGATGACATTAAACTATTAATTCAAAAGCTAGGTTTGATTTAAAAATTGAAATCCTTGTGGCAACAGAGATAGACCTACAAGGCCATCATCTTTTATAATGCCAATATGGGGAACATGTGCAGCACACAGTTTTCATGTGGACGATATTGGCTCCTTATGTCTCAGTGTGAGTCAATAATACACCCTGAGCACAGTGGGCGCCCACTTGTGAGTTGACACGTTAATAGTTGACAGCACCATTAAGTCTCTAAGCAATCACAGATGTATGCTCCAGCATCATATACCCAGTGACTAAGAGGGCTCATGTCACGGCCAAAGACATCAAGGACTGGTCAAAGAGACAAAACAGCTCCTGAGTTTTCCCATTCACTTTATTCCATCCAGAAAACGGGTATCATATAAATGGTAAATGGCATGTTAAATATTCACATGCGAGACTGTTCCATCTTTAAGTCCTAAGACACACCCCAATCATTTAAGCTCTACGTAGAGTTGAAAAAACAATTCACATGCCATCCTTACAAAAAGCAGGACTGCATTTTTGGCTGAAGCAATCACGGAAGTCAAACAAACTCATAGATTGCCTATAGGAAGAGGGGTAGGCAGGTGAATACAGTGGACATAGCAACCTGGAACACCAGATTGTTTTCCTAATAGCCACTGACACACAGGGCGTGTCAGGGTTAGATGCAGCTGCCCTGGGTGTGGGCCCAGTTCATTCCAATGCAATACAGATACAGCTTAGTTACCTCCAAAGTTTAAAATTTATTTTTCTCCAGAATTGTTTTGACAGTTCATGATAGGCTTTGGATTGGCTAACCAGAGCTTGACGATGGTGGCGGTTGTTAGTAACCTTGATTACAGTGAAGAAGCTACCTCACTACTGCATAACGAGAGGGTGAACACCTTTAGGTTGGAAGCAGATATTGTCTTGTCCAGCCAATACTATTCTTCACCTGTGGATTAGCAAGGGGATGGGAAATCCTATGTTAGGGGTGAGGGGATCCCAGGGCATACTAGGGCCCACATGCTATTATCTCCCTGATGGGGGCCCGAGAAAGAGAAACATTATACCTGTAGGCCTGGCAACCCAGAATGGATGGAAAAATGGAAGGGAGGCACTTATTGACAATTTGAGGTCAAGAATAAACTTGTTTTATAGGTCAGGTGGAAAGGAAGAGCCTGCCAAGATTGGCACAGTTTCCTTCTTGTAGGACTAATGCTTCTCTTCCTGTTTTGGGGCATCATATACCTGCTTTATTTCTTGAGTACTTCCACATTTGGCTCAGAATCCATGGGCACTCCTCTATTCTAACACTAATTATGGGAACTTCACCATCCTAACGTTTTTAGTCAGGTAAGCCTCCAATCCTATCAACTCTGAGTTTACATTACTTTACCCAGTCCTAAAATGTGAGTTTCCCTATATCTTAAGCACCACGAAAGGAACTTTGTGACTGTAGCTAATTCTCAGCATAAAATGTGCTCATATATCCAATGACAATTGGCTCTGTCCGGTGGGTGTTCTCTCCTGGGGCACCATGTATATTCTGCTGTCAGGGTTCTCTTTGGCGCTAGACTGTTGTAGGTCATGTACGCAGCAGCCCTGCTAGACGCTGTCTTGGGTGGTCCCCCTCTGTATCACCACTGATCTTTGCCTGTACTTGTTTAGGAAAGTAGGAAAGGGAGTTGCTTTGGTTCTGGTTATTATTTGGCTGAAGAGGCATACCTTGAGTAGTTATGAGACGACTTCCTCTGGTCAACAGAGACACTGGATACTTCACCATGGTCCCTGTGTTTCCAGATAACAGGCTTCCTCCTAAAAGATGCTTGATACAAAGTTGAATGAAAAGTGAGTGTGTTGACTTAGAGAATATTTACCTCCAAATTTGGAAGAACAAGCGTTAGCAGTGATGACTCTGTGTGATGGCAGCCTACTTTACTCTTCAGATAGATTATTCCAGGATGGGAATCTTACCGTTAACATCTACCATGAATATATCCATATAGTCTCTGGACTCACACAAGCTGCTGCTAAATGAGGAGGTAACAATTTTTATTAGTTTGTCTCAAATGGTCATCATTTGTGTGAGGCATATCTCATGTTGAATCTTTATTCAGAAGAGGATCCATACGGAGAAATCTCCTCAACTCCTCTTTCGGTCTCACTCCATCTATAAGCCATAACATATCTGGTTGGCTCAATCTTACAAAATATGTTCAGATTCTGACTACTTCTCACCAGTTTTACAGCTACCATTCATTTCTGAGCCACCATCTTGTTTCTTTATTGCCAAAACGTACACATAAGCTTTCCAGTTTCCTCTATAGTCTATTTTTCACACAGTGGCAATAGTCACATTATGCTATTTCTCTGTTTTAAATCCTCTAGTGGCTTTTCATCTCACACATAGTAAAAAGAAAGATTTCAAGGCCATAGAGAGGCCTAAACATCCTAAAATAACATATCCTAGCACAGTGCCCTTCCTCACTCCAGTCCAATAGCCTTGTAACTTCTTAATTGTGTTAATTATGCTTCTGCTCTGGGATCTCTCGTTTCCTCTCTTGGAATGCTGTCACTCTCCCCCTCATATCCACATGGCTGGCCTGGCTCTTTCCTCAGGTCTCTATTCAAACGTCATTTTACCAACAATAACGTCCCTGATGACCTTATTTAAAATCAAAAACTTCTTTCATTCCCTATCCCTTTCACCTGTAGCATTGACATATTACATGTTTTTGTTTAGTTGTCCACTTATTTATTGTTAGCTTTTCTCCACTGGAATGTAAACTACTTTTTAAAACAGACTTGTCCATTCTGTTTATGTTTATATTTTAGTGCCTAGGGTACTCCCTGGCAAATAGTAGGTCTTTATTAAATATTTGTTGAATGAATGAATAATATGTGACATGTGCTGTCCGGTTCATCACCATCTCCATCATTCCATATCATCTTACATGAGTCTATTTCACTCCTTTATATGACCTGCCTCCTCCTTGTATGTATTAGGTTGATGCAAAAATAATTGTGGTTTTGCAATTATTTTTAACCTTTTAAACCGCAATTAGTTTTGCACCAACCTAATATTTGAATTTGTGACTCTTGACTTATAGGTTAGAAACAAAGGTCAGTTTAGGAACAAGTGAACAAATATCCAGATAATAACTCTGGGAAAAACATAAAAATCTCTGTTAACACCATCTCCCACCGCTTTCTATCTCCCAGCCAGGACAGAAACTCCAGGACTCTACAACAGAGGCCTTACTTTTTTGGGAAAGGAGAAAAATACTTCATTTATTCCCAATGAGTCTATAGTAGTGACAAAAGGCTTAAATTAATTCCTCTGAGGTAGAAATGTGATAATAAATATACTTGTATAATTTTGAACAAATGGTTTTTGAATTAAATGGAATTGTACGTAATTCAGAAGTTATCTTCCTTTCAGATCAGAATGACTTTTTCTTGACTCTGGCTGTTAATAGTTTGTTTCTTTGCCTTATCCCTCACTGAGTAGTTAAAAATATTTAGGGATTGAGGGAAAGGAAATTCTGTTTAAACGAACTCTGGCAATCTTTTATATTGAATTAACTTATTGAGGTCTAACTTATATACAACGAAAAGCATTTATTTTAATTGTCCAGTATAAGTTTTAATAATTGTATACACATGTGTAATCAATTGCATCCTAATCAAGATATAGAGTATTTCCAGACCTCCAAAAAAGTTTCCTTGTGTCTCTTTGTAATCATTCCCCCTTCCTGTTCCAGGCAATCACTGATCTGCTTTCTGTCATGATAAATTAGTTTTACCCATCTCAGAATTTTAGGTAAAATGGGTCATATATTATGTATTCTTTTATGTCTGATTTCTTTGCCAGGCATAAATGTTTTTGAGAATCATCTATGGTTTACACATATCAGTAGTTCCTTTTTATTACTGACTGGTATTGTTTGAATGTACCAGTTTGCCTATTCATTCGTCTGTTGATACACTTGTTAGAGTTGATGGGGTGCCTTCAGTTTTGGGCTATTATAAATAAAGGTGCCATGGACATTTGTGTACAGGTGTTTGTGTGGATGTGTTTTAACTTTTTTGGATACACACTTAAGAGTAGAATTCCTGGAGCAAGTGGTGAATATATGTTTAATTTTATTCAAAAATATCTGATAATCTTTTATTTTTTGTAAAGGGAAACTTGTAATTTTATCTGCTTTTCATTGTGTTCGTATTTTCATGATTCAGTCACTTTTTGCAGGGGGGCGGGGCAAAACTAATGTGGTTACTGCATAATTGTCAGTCGTGCTGGTATAGAAATTCAGCATTCATATAGGGGAGAGGTTCCCTTTCTGTAACACCCTGCGGCTGGATGATGTGCCCTTTGTGGAGCTGCTGGAAGGATTAAATGAACTAAGAATTAAAAATGTTTAACAGTGCCTGGCACATTGTTCACGTTCAATGATGTCAGTTGTAATTATTATCTGAGTTTATTAATAAATTAGGATAGGAGAGAAGATGTGACCCAAGTGCTGTAGAAGTTAAACTGTGATTTTGTACTGTGATCATCTTTCCGGAGAAGCTTACCTCACAACACCTGTAATAGCTTATTTACATGCATTATTAGCTAATAATGTGTGTTCATTTACATGAAATACATGAAAGCAAGTTCAGAGGAGCAAAACATAGAGAAGAATCCAGTAATGTCACCAACTGCAAACTGATAAAATAAAATAAGAGCAGAATCACAAAGTGGAAAATTATAATAATATAAAGCCAAAGAGGTACTTTTATAAAGTCTTTCCAGTTTTTTAAAATAATTTCATTAAAACCTATGACTACTTTTAACTTTTGCTAGGTCAACTTTGGTGCTTAACCCTTTTCTCTGATGACAGCGTGCAGCGAGCTTCACTTTCCTACTTCTGTTTCGAAAAATGTACTCCTTAATCTGTGGGTGGCATTGTTAAACCCAGAGGTAGAGAGAAGAAACGATTTACAAGTTTATAAAGAAGCTGCATTTTTAAAAGAAAGGGAAACCCTTCCTGTAATGTGCATTTTAATCAGAAGTGTGAATCATTTAGTTTTGTTCCTCTGTAAATGGTCTTCGTGAGAGCTCGTTGCTGATCTCCAAACTCAAAATATCTAAGGTACTATGTGCAAGCTCTGTTCTCCGTCAAAAAGATAACAAAAAGATTTGTTTGGTTAGTTTTCATTTCTGATGAGAAATCAAGTTGGTATTAAACTGACTTGGTCGAGATAGCTACAGTGATTCTTTCCAAAATGACATTGAAGTAAGATCAAAGCATTGCAGTGGTCAACAGCCTTGTCACCAAGTGCTGTCTGAAAAGGCTTTTTTTCTGTAGTGAAGTTCACTGAACTTTCTTTGTCAATTGGTAAAATATGCACATTCTCTCAGTGTTCTTTAGCCATTTTTTTGTGTGTGTTTTAATAAAAGAAGAATGTATGTTGGTACACATCAACTGTTCTGTGTATACATGGAGCTATTGAGACATTTCACTCAAATTACATTCCTGACAATATCTACGTGACAAAGGAAATATTTCTGTTTTCTTTCTTTTTGTTGTAATTAAAGATTATTGGGGTGACAATTGTTAGTAAAGTTACATAGATTTCAGGTGTACAATTCTGTAATATTTCCATTGAGAAATATCTGCTTATAGATGTACTGGATTGGATGATATCCTCCTTAAATCCATGCCCTTTCCAAAACTTCAGAATATGACCTTATTTGGAAATAGGGTTTTTTTTATTAAAAAAAATTATTTCTCAATTACCATCGACACAAATTATATTAGTTTTAGGTGTACAAAACATAGTGATTAGACATTTATATACCTCATAAAGTGATCACCCCCGTAAGTCTATCATGCCTTTGACACTGTACATAATTATTCCAATATTATTGACTATATTCCCTATGCTGTACTTTACATCCCTTTGACTAATTTTTAAAATTATAGTTGACATTTAATATTATTTTACATTAGTTTCAGGTATATAGCATAGTGGTTAGACATTTATATAATTTATGAAGTGGTCTCCCCAATAAATCTATTCAACCACATAATTTGACTAAAAGTTGGCATAGAGAATAGAATCACCTCCTTTTCACCCTGTTGGTGAGGGAGGGATTCTTGCCCTAGGTTTATAGGGATGGCCAAACACCCAATGCCCAACACTGGACAGATGATATCAATAGATCTTGGAATTAGGGCTGTGTCATGAGAAAGCCTGGACTAGTCTCCTCGAGGATGAAGAACACAGAAAGAGTGAGGCCCAGATGAAAGCCAGCACCAATTGCCAGACAGGTAGATACACATTTATTCACAGGCTGGTGGAAAAGGGAATCACATGCCACACAGGAATTCATGGATTGCACTCAGGAGTGAAAAACTGGGTGCTATGAGGGGCAGGCTTTATAGTATCACTAAGGTGGGGTGGCTCCTGGTTGTAGTAGGAGGGTCATTGGCTTGTTTGAATAATTCCACAGACTGAGAGAAAACTTAACCTTGCTCTCAGGAATAAGCAGGAATTGGACCTGGTCCATTTGATAAGGAGGGTTGTTTAGCTAAGGGATCTTATGCACAGGAGCAGAGTGGGAAGGGGGACTTGTGGTTAGGTCTTTGAGTCCTTCTTGATTTCACTAGATATTGAGGCAGCACATAATACTGGATCTTAGTTTTAAGCCTTGCACCACCTTGTCCAACAAATTTAATAGGAACTACTCTGAGCCCGGCATCGTGCTAGAAGCCAAGGGTAATTAAGACAAATAATATATCACCTATGTACTAGAGGGGTTTAAAATTTAATAGAAAGAGCCAAACATGTAAATAGGTTAAATGTTAAATGAGCTGTAATAGACACACAAATATAGGATCTGAGGACCTACAAGGGAAGTAATCAATCTTATCTGGATAAGAATAGTTTCCCAGCAAAGCACTTATTTTCTGTCTCCTTTAAGAATAAGGAAAATCATGGCAGAAGCTCTCCCAGAAGATATTCCCTTATATATTTTTTGGTCAAGATTATGTTGTATGTCCATATCTAAATCAATCCCTGGTTAGATGTATTTGATAACTGATTGATTTAGACATGTCATCATTTAGCTACTGGGGTTAGGGAGGGGGCCATGAAGCAAAATGGCTGCTCAAAACATCAACAAAATCATTTTAATTCTAATTTAATTCATCTCTTCTACAGTTCTTCTCTTACTTTTCCTTCTTCTCCTTCTTCTCCTTTCTTCTTCCTCTTCCTCCTAAGATGTGGGGAGATTCATAGTTCGCTAGGCAGTAACAGCTTTTGCCACATTTTCCCATATATGATTAATCATTCAGTCCTTTCAAGTCTAGCTCCAAAATATTTCTAGAGTCTTCACTTCTTTTCATGTCCACTGTCACCACCTTGGTTTAGGCAAGTGGGGCTCTTGGCCTAGGACCTGCATTATGGGGGACTCTGTGTATCACAATCAATTTATTAAAGTGCATGTGTACCTTTGTTCATTGGCTCTGGTGCTCAACAGCATGGTCCTTAACCTTAACCATCTTAGTCACATGATTAACATTGTCCCTTTCCCAGGGAAACACTTCTCCACAACTCTTACCCTATATTCTTTCATCAAGAATGACCACATAAAAAAAGCTGTGAAGGCTTGTGAGGTGTGTTTTCACCAATGTTACAGATTTAGTATATTCAAAGAGTTGTGCAACGATCACCTCATTCTAAGTTTAGAACATTTTCATCACCACAAACAGAATTCCTGTTCCAGTTAGCAGTCATTCCCTATTCTCTTTTCCCCTTTTTCACTGTCTCCAAGTGCACTAGGTAACCACTAAAACACTTTATTTCTTTATAGATTTACCTATTGTGAACACTTCATATAAATGTAATCACATAGTATATAGTCTTTTGCTTAATCACAGTGGATTCTTGAACAATGCTGTATTGTTCTTCAGTAGGACTGAGTGTTCATTTCGTCACTTATGAAATAAGAAATTCCCCTAACATAGGGAGGGTATTCAAAAGATACTGAGTAGCCCCAAATATGACAAATGTCTATTGCACATGGTTACCCAATTCTTATTCTTTAGGACTCAGCTTAAATGTCACCTCTGAGGGGCCTCCTTGCACATCCTAGTTAAAGATAGACCCCTGTTATTCTATCTCCCAGACCCTAGTTTATTTTTTCTAGGTATTTACGGTAACTTGAAATAATTTTAGTTGTGAGTGAGTGTATGTGTGTTCTATCTCCCTTACCAGAGTATAGACTTTATGAGCAAATGAGCAATATCTATCTTGCTACTATTGTACGTCTTGCATTTAGCACAGTGATTCAAAGCAGTCCCTCAATTTTTTTTATTTTTATTTTTATTTATTTTATTTATTTTTATTTATTTATTTTTATTAGTTTCAGGTGTACAAGACAAGGTAATACTTAGACGGTCATCATTTATATCCCTCACACTGTGAAACCCCCTCCCCCAGTCCCTCAATTTTTGAATGAATGAATAAATTAATGTTGTTGAATAATAGAAAGAATGTAGTAAGAGCTAAATGCTTGATGGAGAATGACCAGGAGGAATTCAACATGGAGATTTTAAGTGTGAGGGAGCTGTGGGACATCCATGTCTTCTAGGTAGCTGACAGACATAGTTTACACATACAATTCTAAAGCTAAATAGTGCAGAAGGGCCTATAGGAAAAGGTGACATTTTCTTGGTCTACTCTACCCTCAGTCCATCTCTCTAGAGATAGACATTTTTAACTGTGTTTAGTTCCTTTAGCTGTTACTGCCATTATCTGTATCTTCAAGTATGATGCTATGTTGCTCTTTCTTGTTTTATCAACTTTGAATTATCAATTGCTATGCTACATGAAGCTTTAGTACATCTTTCCATCTTCTCACCTTCTCTCAATAGTTATATTTAACATATTTTTGTTGTGTACACTTGTAAATTGAAATAAGTTGATTAAACCTTCTGCTTTCATCCACTCTACATAGTTCCTCTTGCCTCCCCAACTTGTAAGATGAGGATGTTTGTGTGTCTAGCCTTCTTCCCACCTCCATTTCCTAGTTTTTGGAAGTTGTATTTTTAGTTTTCTATAGTCAAGATTGATAACATTTATATTTTCCTGTCATACAGTCTACTGGCTGTTCAAAACCATGTCACATTTGAATAGGTTTCATGTTTGAACTATGCTGCTTGTATCATTTTTATTATTATTGCTGGAGAAACTGATTCTGTTCTTTTTATCCTAATGGATGAAAAAGAAGTGTATTCTTTACCATGTTGCTGGTATCTTCTAGCTTCTTGCTTGTTCTTTATACTTTTTAGAATCAGTTATTTTCTTTTCCCTGAAGCTACTTATTTCCTGTTTTAAATTAGAGTGGTTGCATGAACTGTGGCTTCATTGTACAATGTGCTGCTTTTCTGGAGGTTTACTTTTTCTTTCTTTTTTCTCATAACGGCAAAAGCATGTATTGATACAAAATCCCCTTAAGTAAATAAAATTTCAAGTAAATAGAAATAAAATAAATTCTACAGGCATGTGAAGTCCTTTATGTTATAGAGGTAAAATATTAGAATTTGACTATGGCTTATAACTGATATTTAATTATATAATAACATTTAATTGACACCTCTTTATAACTTACATGGTTCCAGACTAATCAAGCATGTGTCTTTATTCCTAGTGTTTATTATATTATAATCAAAAGAAAAACACAAGCAGAGGATCTTCGTGACAAAATTCCTGCTATAGTCAAAGCCATAACTGAGAAGGGGAACTCACATGAATTCAAATGCTGTTTTCTGCTGAGATATGAGTAGATGGTGTAGGTGAAAACCTGATCTTTATCATTTATTAAATATATGAAAATATTTAGAGGCTGAAAAATCGTTAATTTACATACTCTTAGAGGCAACGCATGAATAATTAGATATCCCAGAAGTAAACAAATTTTTCAGAGTCTGTTTTATTTATCCAATAGTATTTAATGGTATAAAACATAAATTTATAAATCATACACATACACACACACACACACACACACACACACACACACACACGCTCATATATTCATAAATGGCTGATTGGCATTGGGACCAAAATGACATAAAGCACAGTAGTTGTGCCAGCATAACCATCCTTATCACATTAATGTACCCCATTATGGGATGATTAAAATTTTCTATTTATCTAGCTGGCCATAATGTTTGCATTCCAAGCAGAAATGAGGGATGTAAATTATGCTTAGGCAAGGGGAAAAGCTTACATTGAAATAATTATGACAACTTACAGTACACAGTGTATAGCAGGTTTGCAAAATACTTTTCATATAGATTTGCTCGTCTGCTTTCCATAACAACCCTGAGAAATGCATGTAGCTGTGGTAACTCCATTTTATTGCTGACAAAACCGAGGATCCAAAATAGTTATGTTTTTCAAGGGAACTGCTGATGAGGAGCAGAGCAGAGGGATTCAAACCCGGGAAATATGGCTCTTCGTCTGTTTACTACACCACAAAATTTTCTGTTTATCACCTGTTAATGTTTTTTTTTTTTTTTTAGCCTGTTAATATGTATCATGCAGATTACATCTGTGTGATAAAGGAAAGGGGCTGGATACGTGTAGGCATCCAAATTACTCCTACAAGGTGTTATTTACACCATACTGCCCCTTCTAAAGGTCAAAGTGTAGTAAGGACAGAAGACCTAAGCTCCAATCCTGGCTATTCCCAGGAAAGTATATGATTAAGGAGAACAATATTGTGTGTGTGTAGCACTCTCCACCACACCCACAGAAATTAATTTCCAGAAAAGCTTTGAGATGGGAAAGAAGTCATTTTTCCCATCTCAGATATGCTTATTAAATTATTAAAGCATATTCCCACTGCCTAGCCTTAGTGGTGCTTATGGGTTGATTGGATGTAGTCTTTTATTCACGGTATAGGTTTTGAGCAACTACTATGGGTCAGCATGATTCAGAATGTAAACAAAAACAGTACAACAAAATGAGTACAGATTGTGGTCAATGATATAAGGAAAGTACACAGTGAAAGGCAAAGTGCTTTCAAATCTAGGGGTCAGGAAAGCTTCTCTGGGGAAGTGACATTTAAACTGAGACCTGGAGCAAAGGCCCTGAGATGGAGAAAGAGTTCAGTGATCTGGGACTGACCAAAGAGTTGTGACCAGATGCTACGGACAAGAAGAGAGTGAGCAGGACGCAAAAGTGGAGAGATTGATAGGACCTTGTAGGTGATGTAAAGAGAGTGGATTTTACTCTGAATGCGACAGAAAGCCATTGATGTGGTTTAAGCAGACGTGACATGATTTAATTTACGTAGAAAAAAGATCACTATGGAGGTTCTGCAGAGAATGGGTGGAGGGGTTTAGAGCTGAAGCAGGGAGACAGCCAGGATATTCCCCGCAAGAGGAGACAGCGGTGTAGACGATGGTGGTAGCAGTGGAGTTGGGGAGAAATGGATATTAGTAGACTAAATGAATGCACCATCTCCTGACCTCTCCTACTAACCACTGTCCTGACTCCCTTCCCCAGAGATTAGCCTTATCTGTTTTTACACTTTATATGAATAAACTCGTACAGTGTGGACTTTGTTATCACTGTCTTCTTTCACTCAGTATGTGTAATTCAGCCATATTGTTGTTAGCAGGAGCATGTTTATGCTCACTGTTGTATAGTACTACATTTCCCAACGACACCAATGGAATAATCCCATCATTTTCCCATTCTACTTGGATGAACATTTGGTGTTTTTTCCCCCCAAGACAAGAGAATAGAATTGAATCCTGCTCTGTTGCATGACAAAGTCCTTGCTAGGTGATGGATATGTTAATTAACTCGATTATGGTAATCATTACATAATGTATGCATATATCAAAACATCACCTTGTATACCTTAAATATGTGTAATTTTTATTTGTCGATTATATATCAGTAAAGCTGGAAAAAAGTTATATCTATGAATAATTTTGAATACAAAGGTTGATGTCTTTGTTAAGTGAAATATTAAAAAGAGAATATGTCACTATAGCTATATACACATATCTATATCTATCATCTATCTATCCGTCATCTATCTATCTGTCTGTCTGTCTGTCTGTCTATCTATCTATCATCTATCTATCATGTATCTATCCATATTTCCATCCATAAAATATTTACATTCATAGAAAAGTAACCAAAAATTGTTTATTTCTGGATGGTAGAATTATGAGTAATTAATATGTTTTTCTTTATTTCATTTTTTTTTCAATTTCCTACACCTTTTAGTTTAATTAGAACAAGAATGCACAGAAAAAGAAACTGCTGTTGGACTAGAGACAGCAGGCAGGAAGTTTCAGTGTACTCACTCTGTGCTAGGGCTAAACAGAATAACTTCTAGCCAGTTCCCAGATGCTCGGTGCATTCTTTCATCTGTTTTCCTATGGTTCTTTCAACTAAAAAATGCTCCTTCCCTTGTCTGCGTCCCAAATTCCTCTATCATCTAGCTAAGTTCAACCATTATTTCCTTTGTAAATTAGTCCCTGACATTTCTCCTCTTTTCCTCCTCAAGAGGTTGGGTACATCCTTCCCAGTGGTCCCATAGCACCTAGTACATAGGTAAGAGTGGCCTTCAAGTCTGGAAACACAGGCAGTACACATGTTTATCAACATATTCAAATACGTGTAAAATACGTATAAAATAATTTAAATACGTATAACATAACATCTGTTTCCAGACTGGATGGCCATGTTTACATTAAAATATTTATTGCATTCAATTATAACCATTGTTCTATCCATACTGTGACCTTTTGAAGGCAGTTACTTTGCCTTTCTTATCTCTGTGCCGGAACCTACCTATTACAGTGCCTAACATGAAGTGGGTCTTCAGTAAATGTTTCATGAATAAGTGATTGAATTGGCCTAATGTGTATTTTTTAAACAAGATGGTATTTACTGTCTCTGTTGTTTATTGGTATTTTAAAAATAGACTTGGAAATATTCTAATCATCTCTCATCTTTTTATTTGGAGGCTATTGGATCTCTGTTTCCTTTTAGTTTTGACTATGTTGGTTCAACTTCTTGTCTCTTTTGGTCTCTTACATCTGTCTTGACATGTGAATGGCAGACAGAATTGAATGCACTATTCCAGGCTTTGGTATTCTGCCCTTCTGTATAAAGACTTTGCTTTTAAACTTTTGTAATGATGCTCAACGTGTGTGAGGTTAAGCAGCACAATGCTGTACTCCCTGCATTCAAAAAACATTCCAAATCATATTTATTCATGATGTGATTTATAAAGCTAGAGTATGCTTTCTGGACAACACTTTTAAGTTTTTATCTTACGTTTTTTTTTTAAACTTTGTAGTGGTTGCCATCTACTGCCATGTAGTTTTGCAATTAGGTCTAGAACCTTGTGTCTTATCCTCCAAATATTTTTGAGGAATCTTTAAAGTGGAATATTAAAAAAAAAGTGAAATCTTTTAAAGATTTTTCTATTTTAAAAACCAAAGCAAAATTTATTCAACTCTTGTACCTTTTGTTCTGTTCTGTTTTAGTTTGAATATATACCTCCGATCTGTAATACCAACTGGGTATTTCTTCATCCATCCCCAACGAACATCCCCATCTCAAGTCCTGGTAATGTACTTTATGATTTTGGGTAATGGTGTGGTTGATTGCTATATCATTATGACTTGGCTTGCTGAATTTTGAGCTCATGTCCAATATAATTGTGGGACTTAATATTAAGAATATTGAAACCCCCCTGGTGATTTTTTTATTTTATTTTGATAATCATTCTTATATCTAATCCAAGACCACAAAACATATAGTTAGTCTCTTTTGAGACATTTTCTTGTTTATCTGTGCTGTTTTGTTATTTTTTAGGGGAAACTTTTTATGCAGTTGGTATTTAATTGTCATGGTTTTAATTATCTCTGAGTCTTTAGTAAGTACTCAGTAGGGTGTGCCGTGCTTGAGAAAACTGTTATTTATTTGTCTTTGACTTTTTCTGAAAGTAGCTAACAACTGAGTGGATCAGCATAACTTAATTTGGATGTAAATTTTCGCCAGAAAAACTCTTGATATGTATTGAGATTTCATAGAATTTGTAGTTTGGAAAAATAGATTCATACACTCAAATCATTCCAAATATATTTAAATTAAATTAATCACAATTAATATGTTAAATGTAATTTAAAATTAATTAGAATTACATGTAACTTGAAATTAATTAAAATTAAATAAAATTTAACATTCAGTTCCTGAGTTGAACTAATCATATTTCAATCCCCACATGTGGTTGGCAACTACAGTATTGGACAGTGTAGGTTTGGATGGTTTGCTCTAATTCTGAACAACTCCTCCTATTGTTTTCCTAGCAAGCTTTTAACTGCTATAGTACAGTACTTAGCAAAAAACGTATTTGGTGTCTGACGACCACTTTCATTTTCAAGAAATTTCAAATTGGAATGATCACAGTCCCGTTCAAGAGGCACAATGTTCTGTGTTTATAGTTTCAGGGTCCTTCAAATCGCTATTTGAAAAATGCATTTATAGAGCTAGCATATATTAATAATTGCCTATGAAATTGTGCTTATACTAGGAATGACATTACTAGTAAATGACATTACTAGTCATTTACTAGATTACTATTTACTAGATTACTATTTATGCTCCTTATTTGGGTGTCTACATGTTTGTATTGTTTGCTTATATATTCTGTTGTCAATTGCATACTCAGAATGTGTCAGAAGAATTTAGAAGGCCAGTCTTAGATAATTTTTATAGATGGCATTTCTCAGGCTTTCAGGCTTCTTGATATATTTACTTATAATGAATGCACACGTACTGATGGAGATCCAGTGTGGAATTTACTTTTTATGTTTATACTGTTATTCTGTGAAATGAGTCCAATCTACCTGTCATGTTAATTGTGACAGTGTGTGTGTGTGTGTTTTAAACTTTGCACTTTCTTTAAATTAAAATTATTTCCTTTGATCTAGGGGATTCTAGGTGTCTGTTTGATTAAATCATGTGTGGTTTTATTCTAGTAGAATAATTTTAAAACCTTGTAGATTGTAAAAATACCATGTTTAGATTGATTAGCCATTTATTTGTACTTTCACTTATCATACATTAATGGGGTACCTACTGTGTTCAAAGTAATGGATTCTCTAAGAGAATTCATGAGCTCTCTCTGCAAGTAACTGATATTTTCACATGCATATTTCATTTTACTGTAGTTTATCTGTTAACATATTAGCCATGGGAGTCACAGCACTGTTCTAGTTGGCCATCTTGGCCGGAGAAACGTGTCTGCTCTTGTCAGAATATAAAGTGGTATAAAAACAAAATAAAATAAAACAGAGCAATTGAGTTTCGTTCTTTGCTCTCTCACCAAATTGTTGAATGTTCATGGCAAAATTACTAAACCTTTTTGTTTTTCAGTTTCCCATCTACAAAGATTATGATAAGTGTTCTATTCATCACAATAACCAATTTTAAGCGTCAGTTATAAAGATCAAACAAGCCTTGCCTGTGACTGAATGGTTTTTTTCATGAAAAGCTTATGTTGTACTATTTGAAAGAAAATAATAGAAACTTATATACAGCTATGTTTACAATTATTTGTAAAAACTGCAGATCATTGTTATTATTTTTATTAAATTATTTTTAATTGATATTCAATATTATGTTAGTTTCAGGTGTACAGCATAGTGGCTAGACATTTACATAATTTAGAAAGTGATTTCTCCCAGTAAGTATAGTACCCACCTGGTACTATTGTAACTGTTACAATATTATTGACTATATTCTCTATGCTATACTTCACATCCCTGTGACTATTTTGTAACTGCCAATTTTTACTTCCTGATCCCTTCATCATTTGTACCCACTCTCCCAACCCTCTTCCCATCTGGAAACCATCAATTTGTTCTTTGTATCTATGAGTTTGTTTCTGTTTTGTTTGTTTGTGTATTTTTTTTAGATTCCACATATAAGTGAAATCATATAGTATTAATCTTTCTCTGTTTGACTTATTTCACTTAGCATAACACCCTCTAGGTCTATCCATGTTATTGAAAATGGTAAGATTTCATCCTTTTTTATGGCTGAGTAATATTCCGTTGTATATATGTACCACTTCTTTATCTATTCATCTATTGATGGACATTTAGGTTGCTTCCATATCTTGGCTATTGCAAATTATGCTTCAGTGAACATAGGGATACATGTATCTTTTTGAATTAGTGTTCTTGATGTTTTTTTTCGGATAAATACCCAGAAGTGGAATTGCTGGATTATATGGTAGTTCTGTTTTTAATTTTTTGAGGAACCTCCATACTGTTTTCCATAGTGGCTCCACCAATTTGCAATTCCACCAAAAGTGCATAAAGGTCCACTTTACTCCACATCCTCGCCAGCACTTGTTTTTGTTGTTTTATTGACGATATCCATTCTGAAGGGTGTAAAGTGATACCTCATTGTGGTTTTAATTTGCATTTCTCTGGTAATTAGTGACATTGAGCATCTTTTTTTACATCTATTGATAATCTGTATGTCTGCTTTTGAAAAATATCTATTTAGGTGCTCTGCCCATCTTTTAATTGGATTGTTTGTTTTCTTGGTGTTAACTTGTATGAGTTCTTTGTATATGTTAGATATTAACTCCTTATTGGATGTATCATTGGCAAATACCTTCTTCCATTCAGTAGGAATTCTTTTCATCTTGTTGACGGTTTCGTTGGCTGTGCAAATACTTTTTAGTTTGATATAGTCTCATTTGTTTATTTCTTCTTTTGTTTCCTTTCCCAAGGAGACATATCCAAACAAATGTTACTAAGAGAAATGTCAAAGAGTTTACTGCCTGTGTTTTCTTCTAGGAGTTATATGGTTTCAGGTTTTACATTTAAGTCTTTAATCCATTTTGAGTTTGTTCTTGTATATGGTGTAAGAAGGTGGTCCAGTTTCATTTTTTTTTTTGCATGTATCCATCCAGTTTTCCCAACATCATTTTTTGAATAGATTGTCTTTACCCCGCTGTATGTTCTTGCCTTCTTTGTTATAGATTAATTAACCATATAAGTGTGGGCTTATTTCTGGGCTCTCTATTTTGTTCCACTGATCTATGTGTCTATTTTTATGCCAATACCATGCTGTTTTGATAACTATAGCCTTGTAGTATAATTTGATATCAGGTAGTGTCATATCCCGAACTTTGTTCTTTCTCAATATTGTTGTGTCTATTCCACATCTTTTGTTGTTCCATATGAATTTCATAATTATTTGTTCTACTTCTATGAAAAATGCCATTGATATTTTGATAGGGATTGTATTGAATCTTTAGATTCCCTTGGGTAGTATGGACATTTTAACAAAATTAATTATTCGTATCCATCGGCATGGTATATGCTGCCATTTATTTGTATCTTCTTCAATGTTTTATAGTTTTCTATGTACAGGTCTTTTACTTGGTTAAATTTATTCCTAAGTATATTTTTGATGCAATTTTAAATAGCATTTTTTCTTAATTTCTCTTTCTGACAGTGTGATTGGTGTATAAAAATGAAACCTATTTCTGAGTATTAATTTTGTATCCTGCTACTTTCCTGAATTCATTTTTCAGTTCTAATAGTTTTTTTGTGGAATCTTTAGGGCTTTCTCTCTATAATACATGTCATCTGCAAGTAATGACAGTTTTACTTGTTCCTTTTCAATTTGGATGCATTTTATTTCTTTTTTCTTTCTTTTCTTGTTCTTCTTCTTCTTTTTTTTTTTTTTTGTCTGATTGCTATGGCTAGGACTTCCACTACTATGTTGAATAAAAGTGGTGAAAGTTGACATCTTCTCTTGTTCCTGATCCTAAGAAAAATGCTTTTAGCTTGTCACCATTGAATATGATGTTAGCTGTGGATTTGTCATATGTGATCTTTATTATGTTGAGGTATGTTCCCTCTATTCCCATTTTGCTGAGAGTTTTTATCATAAAATGAACACTGGATTTTGTCAAATGCTTTATCTGCACCTATTGATATGACCATATGATTTTTGTTTTTATTTTGTTTATTTGATGTATCATGTTGATGAATTTGAGGATATTGAACCAAACTTCCATCCCAGTAATACATTTCCACTTGATTGTGGTGTATGATTTTTTTAAATGTTGGTTTGCTCTAATTTTCACCAGAATATTGGACCAGCAATATTCTCTTATTGTAGTGTCTTATTCTGGTTTTGGAATCAGGGTAATACTGGACTTGTAAATGAGCTTGGGAGCCTTTCGTTCTCTTTGATAAGTATTCTTCTTTGAATGTGTGGTAAAATTCACCTGTGAAGCCCTCTGGTCCAGGACTATTGTTTGTTGGGAGTTTTTGATTACTGATTCAATTTCATCAGCAGTTATGGGTCTGTTCATATTTTCTGTTTCTTTTGATTCATTATTGGAAGATTGCTTGTCTCTAGGAATTTGCCCATTTCTTCCTGGTTGTCCAGTTTATTGGCATATAATTATTCATAATATTTTCTTTTAATCCTTTATATTTCTGTGGTGTCAATTGTCACTTCTCTTTCATTCTAGATATTATTTATTTGGGTCCTTTCTCTTCTTTTATTGATGAGTCTGTTTAAAGGTTTATCAACTCTGCTTATCTTTTCAAAAAATTGATCTTTTGTATTATTTTTTTTTAGACTCTATTTTGTTTATTTCTGCTCTAAACTTTATATCCATCCTTTCACCAGTTTGTGCTTTGCTTATTTTTCTTTTTCTAGTTCCTTTAGGTGTCAGATTAAATTGTTTATTTGAGATTTTTCTTGTTTGTTGAGGTAGCCATATATGCTATAAATTTCCCTTTTAGAACTGCTTTCCCTGTATCCCATAGATTTTGGGTCATTGTGTTTTTTTCTTCATTTGTCTGCAGGTATCTTTTGATTTCTTTGAATTCAGGAAAGTAGATCCTGTATTTATCTAATAGATAATTATTAAACATTTGCCATGTGCTAGCAGCTATGATAAATATCGATGATACAAGCATGAAGATGACCTTATTCTCTGCCAATTGGATGTTAAAGTTTAGAGGGAAAAGTAGATGAAAAAATGAGGAAATGATAACATGGTGTGGAAAGTATACCAATCCAGGCAATATTCTGAGGAACTAGGTGGGTGTGGCTCTTTATTCATAGCAGGGACTGGGTGTGATGCATGACAGATTATATCACAGTGTAGTATAATTGTATTTAAATCTAAAATAGGTAGAAGGGGCACAATTTTGGTAGAGCATGAGGAGGGTTCACATTTCACTAGCCCAAGGCTGATGGAGTGAGCCAGGAAGACAAATGTAAGAAACAAAAAAGGGATTAGAAAATGGAAAGAAATGCTGAGGAAGATAGTGGAGTAGAGCACAAAGGTAAAGACTGAAGAAAAGATAAGCAGAAAGTATTACCTAAAGAAAATACCAAAGATGGTCTGGCCTGAAGGATGAGGACATTAAAAAGACTTTTAAGAGGCTGTGGGGATTTTGAAAACTAGGACAAGACAGATGTCATGTATAATTTATTACCTAGAAAACTGTTAGTTAAAGTGGATATAAAATTGCAAGGTAGGAGAGTCAGGTGTGGAAAAAAGGTTCCCCAGCAAAAGTTAATGTGCTAAAGCAATATGCTTTCAAAGTCAGTTAGTCAAGATTATTGAGAATAATGGGAGGTAGAGTGGACAGCTGTAGTGAGAATTTATGGAGTTGTAATAAAAAAGAAGAGAAAAAGAAAAGCCAGAACTTTTTGTTCTAGCAAAAACTTTTTGTCTTAGTACTTCCTGGCTGCTGTATTAAAATACCTCAGACTGGGTAGCTTATAAACAACAGAAATTTATTTTTCACAGGTCTGGAGGCTAGGAAGTACAAGATCAAGGTGCCAGGATGGCTCAGTGAGGACCCTCTTCCTGGTTCATTGTCTTCTTACTGTGGTCTCACTTAATGGAAGGGTACAAGGGAGCTCTCTGTGGTCTCTTTTATAAGGGTATTAGTCTCATTCATGAGGGCTCTGGTCTTATGACCTAATCATCTCTCAAAGGCCCTGCATACTAATACCATCACATTGGGTATTAGGATTTTAACATGTGAATTTTGGGGGGACACATTTAGTCCATAGCAGGTAGTACGTGTGGAGTGGGTTTAATATCTGGAGTTTCTTTAAGCAGAGCTCATGGGAAATAAGTAATGGTTTATATATTATCCTTTCAGCCTCTCTTTACAACTCTGTTTGATAACAGCTTTTAGATCTATGCTTCTAGAGAAAGAAAGGATAGATCAAAAGTTCATCAGCTCTCTGATTCTAGTATAAAGAACTGACTCCAGTTGGGATGGGAATCATCTCTAAGCTCTGATCTCTTATTTCAAGAGATCTTTTGTTTTAAAACAGTCATGTGCACATGTGTCTACCCACCACACCTCTCTTTTCCCAGGAGGGAACTAGATTCACTTAATATCTTACATGTACTTTTTAATGGTTTTCTTTCCTTAGTGTAGTTCTACTCCAGCAGAAGTTTAATTCTTTTTTCCCCTGAATTCTCATTTTAATTCCTAGTGGTATGCATGCCCTAAGATCCAAATTCAGTGTCAAAGGAGTTAAAATGTGTGGCATTACTAAACATAGTCTTACAATCTTCTTTGTGTTTTATTTTTAATCCACTGTATTTACCACAGTGGATATGGCAGGAACACAATCAAATATTTATTGAATGAATAAGCGTTTTTGTTTTCTCTTGTGAAAACGACTATTGCCAAATAAATGTCAAATAAATTTTACAGAATTTTTCTTTTGAGCTTGAATTCTGGACTTGGTGTTTGATGTTGCAACCTCAATTTTAACAAGGTTTTTCCAATCCTAGTGTGCATTAGAATCACCTGGGCAACTTGTTGAACATGCAGACTCTTGGGCCACAGTGCATAGATATTCTCATTCACTAGGTAGAGTCTAGCCATCTGCATTTTTAGCAAGTGCTTGGAGTGTTTGTGTAGCAGGTGGTCATAGGACCACACTGTAAAACGCTCAGAAAGACTCAGGCAGACCCAACTTAGATCTGTATTTTCCTTAATTTGGTTAGGTTCATATATTTCAGGCAGATAGTCTAGACAACTGGTTTTAGGAAATGGTCTTAGGGCAGTCTTTAGATCTAGTCTTTAGATTCCTTAGCAACATTTTATTATCATGCCTTCATAGAGGAAGGATTAACCAATGACTTAAAAGAAATTGTCTGTCTGGCTAAGAAAAAACTGATAGGCCTTTGACAATTTGATGCTCCTTCATTAAAAATCTGTGATTTGTACCTTGCGGTCCTTTTTGGAATCACCCTCAATATGTCTCTGAGGAAGTGGGCATCTCTGTGGTTTCATTGACTCTCTGAGTCTTACTTTGACTCCCTGATATGAATTCCTAGGTACTCCTTTATCCTAAGTATCTGCCAAGGCAGTTTCCCTCTGTGGCAACATACTATTAGTTAGTTGGAGAGGTCTGTGGCTGCAAGGGGAATAAAGGTGAAAAGTCTGGCTGCTGAATTGCTACTTGGCAGCATATATCACTTTGTCACTGAGTCATTAAAATTCCTTCTGTGACTTTTGCATTAAGACAGAAAAGAGTACAGAGGATCTAGAAAATGTTCATGTTATTTAGGACTTGGTAAAGAAACCTATGTATTCTTTTACATGCAACTACAAGAATAAAAACTCCAAATTTCCACACAACAAACCAACTCCTCAGGAACCAAAGTTTCAGATGGAATGATATTTATAAGTATGCAGAAAAATGATTATTGTATACATGATATTTTTGAGTTATAATCTGGAGACCTAAGAATATTAGTAAGCCTCACTGTACTGCCTTTGACTACCAAGTTCTGTGACTCAGTTGGTGGAGGATAGAGGGCCCCACTTACCTCCCCCTTCTGGTGTTTTCTTCCATGTGGAGGGTCACCACTAGCATATCATTTCTGCCCCGTCTCCACATCTTCATTCCTACACTCTTTCTCATGGAGTAACATTGTTTTGGTGAATGTGGGAGCAGAAATTGGGCATATTTATCTCAGTCTCTTCACATTCTTCTTCAAGAACCAGCTGCTACTGAAAACATATCCTGGGTCACCATCTCTATGTTGTAAGTTTTCAGTGGCCCAAACCTGTAAATGAGGTCTGTTATTACTGAGGGCTGGCCTGTGTCTGGATGTCACAGTACTGGGTGTCATATTGGGAAACGTATTGTTGCTGAACATCTTAGTCACGCACTCCAACTTGGTCTGGGGGAGACGTAAGATGTGCTTCCCAGAGCCCCTTCAAAGCAGGATTTGTCTAGCAGTGAAGGGGGTGGTGGGAGAGTGCCTCCAGTTGTCTGTTGTTTGCGGGTCTGCCTCAGCTGCACAGAGCTAGATGCTTTGCTCAAAGTCACACCCTTCCCGGGCAGCCCATATTTGGTGAGTGAGCTAGGAGGGGTTTTAAAGGCCCAGACATTTCAACCCACTCACTATAGGATGACTCTCAATGGGTAGTATTCACTCCAGAGCTTCCTGCCAGGTTGGCCAAGACATTTTGCATCACAGTGTGACTTTTTCATCTTCTCAGTCCTGCTTCGTCCCCTTCCTTTAATCCCTTATGTACATCTGTCATGCAGGGACTCAGCTCCCTCTCCTCACACAAGAGTGCAGGATATGGTGAAGCCAAAAAGGAACAACCTTGGAGCCATAGATAGGGGAGTCATACCACTATATTCTCGATGGCAGCTGGTCGAGACACAAAGCAAACATCCGGCAGTACCCCAATGAAGGGGTCTTCCTGCACCCCATTCTCACTGGTGGCCAGGCGAGACACAGGAAGTAGGATCAACACAATCTGCAATCCATAATCTGCTTGCTAACTGCACTTGCTAGCCACAATCCTCTTCTTTACCAACCAACCAACCCGCTGGCGTAGCCACGGCAGTTACTTAGTGGTTAACGGCTAACTGGTTATAGCTGACGGCCAACTAGTTACAGCTGATGGCCATCTACTACCCAAGCCAGCACCTTTCCACCTGAGATCGAGAGCCTGGAAGGTGCTTTCCTGGCTCTGTCCCCACAACATCTTGAACTCAAAATCTGTTTCAGTGCCTGCCTTTGGCGAACCCAACCTGTGACATGACCTCTTTTGGTTATAAATGTTTTAAATATCTTGCTATTTTAATTTTTGGTTTTCTTAGTTGGTTCTGAGCTCAAGCAGGGAAAAATTGGGGAGAAATCAAATACATATTTAATAAGCCAGATCAGCTACTTTTAACCTTGGAACTCAAAAGAATGACAGATGTCACAACCAGATAAAAATCATATTCAGCTAGATTTTTGAGATTGTTTAAATCAGTGGTTCCCAGCCCTTGTGAGAATATGAAAATGGGTCCTATTAAATAGAGAAGGGGAAAATTAGCTTCACTAGAAAACTGGACCACAGTTTGCCAAAGATCACAAATACACCATGTTTAGAAAAGGACAATGAGACAATGACTAGGCCACACTTTAACCGCAAAAATGGCTCATTTTAACAACACCATCTTCTGAGTAATCTTGATTCTTTATCAATGATAGCCCTGCATTAATCTTTCTGCCTCTTTGATGAAGATAATTAAGATACCCAATGACTGAATTTCCCCCATTTCTTGATGTCATTCAATCCAAAACTGTCACCTGCCTCCCTCAGTTTTCCTTAAAACCACCCAGTTTGAAGCTCTTGCAACTTACCATTACTGAGAAGCCCCCAAGATTTTCCTAGGGTCTCCCAGGCTACAGCAAGCTAAGTAAACCTAACTTGTCTTGACTACCGATACTTTCTTGGTGGTCTTTGATGGGCTTTGACACTTGGCTACACATTAAAATCAGCTGGAGAGCTTTTACAACTCAATACTCTGGCTATCTCCAGACCAATTAAATTAGAATTTCTGGGGTTTAGGGCTGGGCAGTGGAATTTTAAAAAGCTTCTCAGAAAATTTCAATGTGCAGCGAAGATTGAGAACCATTGATTTAAATGATTATATTGGAAGTGGAGGAAGAACCATAGAATAGCTGAAAGGTACTTGCAGCCCTCTGATTTCAACCCGGCACTGTTTACACTGGCTCTGCTTGTGGATGCTTGCAAAGTTGTCTTAGTCTATCATAGGAAGGGTGTTTGATGAGCTGGAAGAAATGCTTTCTTGATGATATTCATGATTAGCCTGGAAGAAGATAAAGAGAGAGATTGAATTGACAACACTCATATTTGGTACTAGAAAGAAAGCGAATGAGGTTATTTGAAAACTTTTTCAGTCTGACTGAAACAGCAAGAGTTGTGTATTCTCTTTTTTTTTAAATTTTTTTTTGTATTCTCTTTTCACATTAACTTGTGGGACCACCTAAATGTTAATATTTTGATTTAACTTTGCTTCCTTTAATCTGTTCTTTTAGAACTGATGGTTAACATTTAAATATGTTTGTTTCTGAGTATTTCTGTCAACAATGTAAATTCATTTCTCCTTCAGGGCAATAATAATTACACGGTAGAAGTTTAAGGAGGAACATCTGAGACATTTATATTAATACTCTTTAACAGAACACTTAATTAACTTGTGTTTCCCATGTGTGGGATTTACTGCAGTGGAGAAGAATTGGTGAAGAGACAGAAAAGCAAAGCAATCATTTCTATAAAATATGCCTTAAACTAGAGCATGAAACTAAAACCAGATGTAGGGACAGAGTCCCAGAGAGCAGTTTCCAGACTCTCGGCCTCACGTGGAAAGGTGCTGGCTCGGTTATTAGATGGCCATCAGCTGTAATCAGATAGCCATCAGCTGTAACTAGTTGGCCATCAACTGTAACCGGTTAGCCATTGGCCATTAATATAACTGCCGTGGCTAGGGGGGTTCGTTGGTGGGCAGAGAAGTGGACGGTGGATTGTGGATCATGTAGCTCCTGCTTCCTGGGTCTCCAGCTCGGCCACCAATGAGAGTATAGTGGCATGAACCTCCTATCCATGGCTCCGTTGGTGTTCCTTTTTGGCCTCATTATATCCTGCATTCTTGTGTGGGGAGCGGGACCAGAGACCCCACATTACATCAGACAAACTAACTTTTTTCTTTTTAGTCCTGTTCGAAACTTAAGGAACATGCTTGCTTCTGGCATATTGGACTATTCTCCACATGGAGCTGAGTCAAGCAACTGCACAGCCATCACCTTTCTTAATTAGTTCAGATTTAGAATAGTTGCTAAATATTTGGTATTATGTATAATTTAAATTAACAGATGACCCCAAACAGTTCTGCCTGTGCAGGGAGGCAGGCGGATGTGGCAACACTACTGACCAAGCTGTTTATGCTTCACCTGGAAATGTGAATGACCTATAGGCTCAATTCACAGCATCACTAGTTTTTCTAACTGAGCTGCCAGAGTTAGCAAGAACTGCAAGAGGCAAGGAGGCCGTCTTTGCTTATAATCCTATTCCAACAAGTAAATTTTATCTTTCTCACCTCTGAGGTTCAGAATAACCCAGATTTAGCTTTGCTCCTTGAGGACTAGGCTGGAACGGAGGATCACATGATACATGTAGATTCGTTCACCTTTGGATTGCTAACAGTTGTTGTTGTTAAACTGGACTTTGACTGATTTAGGCCTTTTTTTGCTCATATGAGATTTTCTACCTCTGTTTCTCTCCCTTGTCATAATGTCTAAGAATCTATCTAAGCCATGCTGCCGCTACGTTCACGAGCGTGTGAACCAGATGACCATGGCTTTATATAAGTGGTTAAGTGATATAATGAAATAAAACAATAAACAATCTGATGCATATTATTGCAAAGTTTGTTAGCTGTTTAAATGAACAGCTGTAAGTAATACGATTTTTATATAGCCAACTTGAGTTTTCTTTTTATGGTTTTCTCTTGTTAGTTCTTGTGTGTCTATTAGATGTGTCAGTGGTATTGCATGTCCCTAAGACCACGTACTTTAATATTCTCTGTCTTCCCTTTTGCATTTTTTCCTTTCCAAGAGCTTTGGCTCTCAGAATTAAGTTTTTGATGTCTAGGGTGTCAAGTGCCAAAGAGAGCCAGAAGCTCTGGAAAGTGAGACTGGGACTGCTAGCCTGGTGGCCTAAACCATTTAAGGGAGTGAGGATGAGAAACCATTCCAGTGATGTTAGAATCTCCTGGGGTTCTTTATGCATTACTTGTGCTCTGCGCCTTCCCAGAGAATCTGAATTAATAATTCAGGGATGGGGCATGACTGAAGGATTGTAAAACTTCTGTACTTAGGCATGGCAGCTCCTGGATTCAGGACTGGGAGAAGACAGTACTTCCCATCCATAGCAGATACAAACTCCTGTGTGACTCCACACGGTAAAGTGGGGAGCTCACTGGCCTGAGAGTCCAGGAAACCTGATTTTTAAGCTGGCATCACCACTAGTAAGCCCCACCACTTCCAGGCATATCATTTCAACTCTCTGACCTTTAGTTTTCTCACATAAAGTTAAGAAGTTTAACTACGGTCCCTTTTAGAGCTGAGTCTGATTTTAGTTTTTCACTAAAAAAAAAAAAAAAAAGAAAAAAATCTTTACGTATGTCTAGCATATGTACTAAAAAAAAAATCCATCAAATAATTTTGTGTATTTGAACAGAGGTGCTACCAGTGCTAAAGTAGTCTAGGAGGTTTAAAATAATTTAATTTTAATTTATAATTAATATTTAAATAAGTTTTGACTTTGGTAGAATTAGTTAGCAGTCCTTAGAGATGAGTTCTGGATGTATAAATCCTTGACTTTTATCTATTCTAAGAACAGTGGGAGTTAAAATAAATGATCATATAATCTAAAGGACTGTTCCATGAGGTATGTGATATTGTTGTGACAGTTTTTGCAATTACAGATATTCAATTAGAGATGATTTTTAAAGTTGGTTTCTTCTTCAGCATTGAATATACTCTGTTTTTAGAAGTTTTAGATCTTTTGGTTTTCATTGTAGAGAAGAGGGTGCTATTTGGGCCATTATATTAACATTCATTATACATTTGCTTCAGGATTTTTTTTAGCAGTGTCTTAAAAAATAAAGCAATTTGACCTTTATTTTGGAGAAGGACAGAGGTGGGGGTGGTGAGTATAGTTCTGCTTTTCCTTGTCAAACAGAAGGAACAAAAAACCTTTATACATAACCCATCAATTTTCAACCATTATATTTTAAGCCCCAGGAACTCCTGTGTTATCTTTGATCTTGGTTCTATGACATAACCAAAGAAATTACACAGCAACTCCCAAAGCAGAGGTCTAGCTGGGAAGAAATTCAAACAAAAATATAGAGAAATGCAATTGTTCAGTGTGTCATTATAACTGTTATTCATCTTTTCCTCTTAATCTGTAGTTTTCTCACTCCTCTCCTCTCCTCACTTTCTTTTTTATGTATGTGTGCTTTTCCATGGATGTGTGTGGCAGAAAGAGTGGTTATGAGACAAGGACAACTGGGAAAGAATATTCAAGGAATTCACTGGACTTAAATGTCACTGAGTAGTATCTATATTACCTCTGCAGACAGAAGACATTTGAATCTGAGTATGTTCCTGCCTCTTTTGATTTGCATTCTTGGAAGGAAAGCTAGCTATGTTCAGGATTAATAGGACTTTATTTTAACATTAGACAATAATAATAATTCACCTTCTAGGAGGTGAGCGTGTTCATCAGTTCAGTCATCATTATAGCACACATTTTAGTGTTTGCTTTCTGGTAGGACCATTTTTCCAATGAAAATAATGGCATCTATTTGATATAGCGTATGATAACAAGACAGAATATTTAAAATCTGTATTGTGTTGGAAAATTAGGAAATACATTACTCACTGTATCAGTTATTTATTCCTCACTGTGTAAAAAACGGCCTGAAACAATGGTCATTTTTTCCCCCTGGTGGGTAAATATTTGGGTTGGGCCGAGCTGGGTGGTTCTTCTGCTGATATCTCTTGGGTTCACTCATGCGGCTACATTCTATATCTCTAGTGGGAGTAGATAGTATAAGGTGGCCTCACTGACATGTCTGGCTTTGGCTGGTTGTCTAGGGCTCTTAGTTTGCATGACTTATCTCTGCTCTATTTTGTCTCTTATCCTCTAATTTACTGTACTGGGCTGCCTCATGGCAATCTAGGGTCAGCTTTCCAAGAGGGCAAGAAAAGAAGCTGCACATTCCCATGATGCTTAGGATTTGGAGCTCCCAAACACTAGGCTTGCCCAGATTCATGGTTTGGGGAAATAAACTTCATCCGCAGTTGGGAGGAGCAACAAAGTTACATTACAAAGGGACATGCATACAGAGGTTTGAGAATTTTTGTAGCCATCTTTGCATACAACCTACCATAATCAGCTCTCTGGCAAGAACAATTCGCATTCTCTTCTACATGAAAATGTACTACCCATTTCATAAAAGTCTTATATTCACATGGAATCATCCATGAAGTTCAGGATTTCATCATCTAAAAGGTCCAGATGTGGATAAAGTTTTTCAGTGCAGCTCCTTGCTCATGACACTTCTTGATTCAGAAACCTGTGAAATAAGAGGATAAATAATTTTTCACTCTGCACACAACATACAATGGTAAGAATGGACAAGGATAACTGCAATAGACATTTGCATTCAAAAAAGGTAAGAATGGAAGCACGCAGCTGTCATCTGCCGATGAAAATTCTGAAATCTAACCGGGCATATGTTGCCAGTTTTTTCTGTTCTAGGGGCCAAGAACATGCCTTGATTAGAGACTAGTTAAACTCCAGTGGACTGATTTCCTGGTCTACTGTTTTCAGCCCTTTGGCTCAGTCCTCTGAGCTCTTTCCTTTTTTTTTTTTTTTTTTTAACTAAAACTTGTCCTGTTTGTAGCTGAGTTATTTTCAGGCTGCTTCTTGCCCATAGAAATCTAGAGGCCCATTAGTCCCTTTTCATTTTGAATTACTCAGTCCCTTTTCATATAAGCTGGATGTGCTTTTGCTAGGACAACTGTCTTAAAAACTTTGTGCATTTTTAAATAAATCTTCTCAGGGTTTACTACCTGCCCCACAAACAACACCACAATTCTTTTTCACACAGATCTTTATTTTTGTGTCAGCATGTGTGGGACATACCTTTAATGTTCTTAGAAGTTCTTTATGTGTCTGAGAGACTCTATTATGTTCTACCTTAAATATTTCTGAGGTCGTACAAAGGGTTTTTACCCACAACTTTGATTTAATCTTTATACCCCCAACTTTGAGGTTATTTCTTAATTTGGAATCTTTTTGCCAGTTGGAGAGACTGGGCGTAAGAAATAGGCTTATTTTCCAACTTAACAACTTTCTTTAAATTCTGCTTGCAAATAGTGAGTTCTTTCTTTCGTTCTTTTTTTCCCCATTGACTTGTCATATACAGTTAGCAACACCCAATGTCCTGACTTTCGACATACTGACTAGAGATCTCTTTAGCTGTATCAGTAAGTTCATTAGGCACATTTTATAATTTCAAGTTGTATTTTTTTGTCATGCAATAGGAAGGTATGACTATTATCATTATAAATTATCATGTTTGACACTATATAGCCAGGATACTCTTTTTCCAGCCTCTAATAGTATTTTCTTCATCACCTTTAGGGCTCCATTAACAATTTCCCATCACCTTTTAGACTCTGTGTACCTCCTTCTCCCAAAGCTGATGCTAAATGTTCTAAGTTTTGTGGCAGCATTTCATTTTTAGTACTAATTATGTGTCAGTTATCTATTGCTGCATACTACTCCAAAACTTAGTGGCATAACACAGTGAGTTTATGTGCACCTGATTCTGTAGGTAAGCAGTTTGGGTTGGGCACAACTGAATGGCTTGTTTTCTTATCTCACGTGGGGTCACTCATTTTGGCTCCAGTTAACTGGCAGCTTGACTGGGGCTAGATGGTTTGAGATGGCCTCACTCACATATCTGGTATTTGTTGATTGGTTGTTAGCAGGTTGATCTGGAGGGCTTCAACCAGGACAGCTTGGTCACATGGTCTTTTATGCTCCTAGAGTTTGGTCTTCTTCCCATGGCAGTTTCAAGGCAATACTCCAAGAGGGCAAGAACAGTTGCTGACAGGTTTCTTGTGGGAAGCCTAGACTTGGAAGTGACAACCAACATCTCCACCGTATTCTATTGGTCCAAGAAACTGACAGGGACAACTCAAATTCAAGGTGTGGGGAAATATTCTCTACCTCCTGGTGGAAGAGGCTGCAAAGTCACGTTGTAAAGGGATATTGTGCATATAAGATTGTGGCTCTCTTTGTAAACAATCTACCATAAACACTTAAACAGATATTTAGACTCTTAAAGTAACCAAAATTCTACAGGATGGTCTATCCTTTCTGTTAACTGCGAAGAAAAGATGGTGCAACCATATACACATTAAAAAAAAGAATATTTTGTTACTTTGGGAGATGGAATATGGAGATAAGTGATTCAAGACACTATAAACACTGGGCTAGAAAGAAATAAGTGTGTATCTTACTGTCCATTTTGACAGAGAAAATTTATGAAAAAGTATCTCTCTATTTTGCTTAAAGCTGGGATTTTCAATCTATTCTCTGAGTATATCTTTTAAAATGGTAGCTCCTGATTGTCCCAATTCGTTCTTTTCAATAGTCTAACATAATACAGTTCTTCATTTTCTCTTCAACTCTTAGTCTAATTTTTTAAATGAAGCTAGACAACGTTGTTTTAGAGTTTCTGGATGTTTACATTTTACTTTGAATAACTGACATTTAAAACATTTTCTATGAGACTATGAAATAAGGATTTTTTTTTTTTTTTTTTTTGCCGCTTACATGATTTATTTTTGTTAGTCACTCTTGGGAAACAGCAATTGACCCTCTTGGGAAACAGCAATTGATACTTGTTTATGAGATTGTATGGAGTAATAAATTAACTGGTTTAATGATAACACTGTGTTTTCATATTCATAGCTAGAGAAAATAACACTATTGAGCAAGTCTTTTTATTTTGGATATAGTGCATATTTACATGTCCTGTTCTACATGAGACTTGCAAAAGGTTGTGCTTTTATAACAGGGTTTCAAGGAGACTAGATTGGAGATAAGTAGAGCTTGCTAATAGAGTTTTATAAAAGGCTGAAATGAGAAAGAAAGAAAGAATGGCAAAGTGATAACTGTGATAACCGGAAGTGGGAAAGATTCTGAATATGCTTTGATGGTAATTTGATTGAAGTAGTGAGAGATAGAGATTGAGAAGGGAAAAGTACATTTTATTTATCCTTTTACAACAATATACATGCTTTAAAAAAAGCTTAGGTGGTTAAAGCAATTATTGTTCAACTAAATACCTCAGGTTACCTTATACATCTTAGCCTTGTCTCTGTGTTAGTCTATATATAAAAAGCCTTCAAGTTGGCATCAGAAAGCTAGAACATTATGTTGAAATGAGAAACTGAAAAGTCAGCTGCTGTGTTTACTTGGAATATAAGACACTTAGTCCTTCATTTTATAACTTTGCAATTTTTAAGAAAAGTATTTAAGAAAGATGAGGGACTGGAAAACTATAAATTTTAACTTTCTAGCACAAGTAACGTGAAGTCATTGTTGCAGTCCTACAAATGGTTTACTTGGAATAATTTATTATGTTTGATGAGCTCAATGAAAATCATGAAAGGAGCACCCTTTTTATTTCCTTGCCCTTCCATAAGGATATTTACTGTTTGCACAGCGATCATTCAATTTTCAGAGATGCTCACCACCTTCACCTGCTGATTAAATTCCTGTTTGGTTTTACTGCCAAGTTTGTTGGATTAAATTAACAAGTTCTGTTTGCTTTAGTGGGAATGACCTGCACCAACCTTCAGCTTGTACAAAATAATAATCTCTTCAATGATATATTGATTCAATGCTTTTTATCTTCTTTTAAAGAAATCTGCAGTGAAAATGTTATCTTGAGTTTGCTAGAATCTGCAGGCCTGCATTAGTTGCTTTAATATATTGGAGACCTTGATCGTCCACATCTAATAACTCCTTTCTCTTTGCTGTTTTTAATCATTGCTGTTCTTCCAGAGAATCACCAAATCTTGATTACCATAAAGGTGGACTTTAACATGATCTTTTAGTCTATAAAATGTCCCACTCTTGAAAACTGTCTACATCAAAGGGACAATTAAGGAAGATTAAAACCTTTCTTTTTCTAAAAGTAAATCCAATTTTTATTGAATTGCTTTCGTCTATCCCTCTTTTATTTGCTTTATAGCTAATAGCTAAGAGGTACTGAGAAGTTTTTGAAGAAAAATGAATTAAAATTTTTAGCATGAAAAGATTTGAAAGTATAACAAGATTTTATAAATTTCCACATGTAGCCTAAGCCACTACAATACAGGCATTATAGTAAGCATTAGAAAATTAAAATGACATTCTCTAAATTAAAAAAAAAGAAAAATAGTGATGGTAGAATAAGGAATGGGGGCTGAGGGAAGAATATTGTGGACAAAACAAAAAAATCAACAGTTGCCACAATCCAGGGATTGGGCGTGGCACATAGTTTGTGTATATTTTCAGATTTATACATTATTTCTCTTTTCACAGATAAGGTGATTGAGGAGCAAAGAGATGAAGCAACTTGCCTGTGACCATACACAGAGGCAAACTGAGAGCTACCATTTGATCTTCAGGCAGTTTAGCACTAAAGCTCATTTTCTTCTTGACAAAACATACTCTACCTTTGACAAGCAATCACTTCCAGATTCTCAGCCTTCTATTCTACTTTCTGCACAACATCACCTATGATTCTGCGTGTCACATGATAACCACATAATAACATAGGTTACTGGGGAAACTGTCCTCACAGAGGTTCTTGCTTATTATATTTATCTTTTAATCTTTTAATAAAATAATCTTTTAATAAATAATCTTTTAATAAATAATCTTTTAATAAATCTAATAATCTTTTAATAAAAAAAGTTGGATTCTTTTATACGTAAAAGATGGATTCTTTTTATACGTTCAGTGATATACGTATAAATACGTATACGTTCAGTATATACGTTATACTTTTTTAAAGTTGGATTCTTTTTATACATTCAGTGAAATCCAACTCTGTTGTCAGAGAAAAAGTGAGAAAGAACGTTCAGGGAATTTTCCTCACCTATAGGGAACTCAAGAAGACAACACCGGGAGTGAACCTGAAATGGAAGTTGTGTCTCTACTGCTCAGTTTGAGCTTCCCAAGTGTGGGTACCTAGATGCACTGAGTGTGCTTCTGATGGGTGGCCCCTACCTCATAAAATCGCCCCTTACCACAATCCAGGTACTTAATCTGGGGCCCAATGGAAGAAATAACAAACTGTTCCAGTGTTGGAAGAAAGCTGACTGATTTGCATTTCCTGAGAGATGATTTGTAGGCTGTACCTAATGGGCAGTTAAAGGCATTTTGAAGGATATCTGTGACTCTATTAGTTTTTCACCTTGTGTGTAGATGAAGCACCTGTTAGCTCCATCTTCCCTGTTCTGCCTTTCCAGCCACTTTTTTACTGCTTTAGTGCCATCATTGGGATATGATGACCTTGACTATAGCACCTTACCCCACAACCTGTACCAATTGGCCTTTCTCTCTGAGGTCCTGCTACATTAGTGAGCAGTGAATAGGTGTCTATCTCTGAGTGAAAACAGCCACAGACCTCTTTTTCCCTAGTTTGGAGAACCTCTTTTGTTAGTTTCAGAGAAAGTTCTACTTCTTCCTTCAAGTTTTTCTTTGGCTCCATTGGTCCTGCTTTCTTTAAAGAATCCAAGCCACATAGTTTCCTGAGGTAAAGAAGCATTGGGTCTGCCTTTTTTTTTGAGTTGGGAAAGGGATAGAAAGGAAAAAAAAATTCAGATTTCAAAAATGTATCTGCCACGGTATTACGGCCAATTATGATGTTTTCCCATCCTAACTGTAGAGTTTCCTGGACTCAGTATTGCTCTGTTTCTTGTGTGGCATCATACAGAATGAATAATAACATTTTTTTTTCTATTTTTAACCCAAGAGGAATGGTTTTCTTTAGTGATATCAGTCTACAGGGGGCTCTTACATCAACTTCAGCTGGCTGAAAAATCAATCCTAGGAAAATAATGCTGATACCAACCTACAGGAAACTGACATTGTAGCACAGGCTCCAGTATGTTTTAAGGAAGGGATTTAGAGAGTGTGGCAATTGGGCAATGGGATATCCCCTTTTTTGTGCCCCTCTGACATGGATCTGGAATGCTGGTGATACCTTTCTTAACCAACTGATGGTCATTGCCTGGGATGGATTTCAAGTCCTAGATTTGCCTTTGATTTGCTAAATTTCCAAGTACCATTATTGCCTATTACTGGCATTAGCAACCTTTCTGTACTTTTATTTTTCTTTTTAAAAATAAGAGTTTCATACTCATGCACTGTGAGAATGCTGAGGTTACTAGGCTAACACTTTTTTAAGGCCGAATGTATTAGTACTCTTCCTCTATCCCTCAGGTTATCTACAAAAGAATTTCAGTTGTTCACCCTTTCCATTGTACTTGAACATTGCTCTTGAGACTGTTCCTTTTCTGGCTCAAGTGAGCAGTATTTTTCACTGTCATTTTCTCTGACACTACATCAATATCAAAGAAATGATTTCCAGGTAGTTGTGCATAAGTTGAGGTTTCCAATTGATCTTTGCAGTTCTTTTCCTGCAAATCGAGGTTGAGCAGCAAACAAACAAACATGTAGTAATACATGGAAGCAGAAGGCAAGATGGGGCTTATAACTGGGGTGTATTCTAACCAATTGATTTTGGGCTGATACTGATGAAGGACAAATTCTTCAGTAAAGAGTGATGAGGTAACTATTACTCAGATAACAGTGTTTTTGTACTTTATCGTTGTCTGTGAGCAATGATAAGGATTGAGGCGGCCTTCTAAACTATGCCATAGCATTTGTAGTGATTGCTAGACCTTGAACAAGCCTTATTATAGGCTGGCTATTCATCCATTCAGAGAGAACAAGAATATACCTGGGCAATGTCCTTTGATTAATTTTTTGGTCAAGTACTTCCACATGAAAACAAAATAAAATGAAAATACATAAAATAAAAGAAAAATGACCAGATATAGGAGATTATCAAAATAAGCTATGATGTGTTTTATTTTTCTTTCTTAAAATGAGAGATTGTCAGGATTTGGAGATGGTGTAATAGACTGTCATGATTTTGATTTGCATACAAATTATTTTGTAATCTGTTTTGCGGTAAGAGATTTCTACTGGTAATTCAATATAAGGTCTATGCTAAAGTGCCAAAAAGTTAAAAAAAAACCTCTTACCCTGGCAATGCTAGCTGGGATGGGCAGATGGATTCATTAACATTAGACCCCTCTCTTCTTTATTACTTCTATTCCTCTTTTATTCTTGTTATAATAATTTCTCTCCCCCTTTCCTTAGTTATTTGACATATTCATTTCTCTTGGGACTAATGTTGCTTATATCTCTTCAAAGCTATGAATTTCACTATTTCTATTATCCTTTAAGCTCCATGTACTTTGCCTTATATTTTAAGCACGAAACCGCTACTTAATGTGTGTGTGCTGTGTTCCTCATATTGTATATATTTTTAGATACTTCACATACATGAGTTTGGTGAAGGTGGAACAGGCATCCCCCCCTTTTTTAGTCTTGATAGTGAAACTGAGCAAAAATATCGTTTCCCACAAATTTTCATGAATTTGTTGACAAAGTAGCAATTGTAACTGTCTCCTGATTCTTACGTCTGTGTGTATCTGACCTTGTGTGACTCACAGGATGCTGAGTGTGAACTGGATAAACAGTAATATGTAGTGATTTACTCGCTGGAAAGGTGGGAAAAATGTTACAGTGGTCCATAGAGGTGTCAAGGAGCCACACAGATGAACGCTACCACTCTAAACAGGTGTCACTTTCTGCACAAAAATAAGTTCAAAATATCCATTCTGTCTTGTTGGTGCTAGAAAAATTTCATTTCTGGAGAGAGGATATCATTGCCATAAAGGAGAGATGCATTTGGAGTCTTCAATCTACAGAGGCAGAGAGCTTTAGCACCATGAAGCCTACACAGGGTTAACAAGCATGGGAATGTGTAAGTCACCTTGTATCAATTTCTTGAATTTCTCTTCCTTATTTGAAATGCATTCTGGCCTGACCTTTTCAATTGCTTTCCCTGCTAGGCTTTCTAAAGTGGGTTATGTTGGACAGGTCATGATGTGAGATTTTGTGATGAGGAATTAGGAAGAAAAGGGAAACTAGTGAGAAACTGCCAGAAGCAGTTTTGTTTTGTTTTTGTTGTGGAGCATCAGTGGACTGGGAGCACAACCATTATGTGACAGCAGAAGTGGAACAGGAAAATAGTGATAAAAAAAGACGTTGCTAGGACCATCTTTCTTTTCTACCACGTTTGACAAATACAAATAATAGATTTGTTACTTTAGTTTGAAATCACTTTTGGTTACATGTGTTCTGAAAAGATGACCCTAGTTTCTACTTTACTATGTAGATCAAGGCATAAGCTTGTGGTTATGCTTCTGAAGGCACGAGCATTTGATTCAAGGAAGACCCAGATCAGACTGCTACACGGCTTGAACCATAATTGTTAATTATTACCAACTTAGAGAGGAGAAACTTGTAGAGAATATTGGTCAGTTAATGTCTGCCTACTATTAGTTGCCTACTGTGTGCCAGAGACTGTGGTTAGGCAATTAGCATGGCAGTTCTGGTAATCCTATAAACAACCCTGTAAGAAAACAGACAACTGCTTCAACAGCACATAGTTGAAAAAAATTAAAATCTAGTCAATGTCAAAAGGAAAAAGTAAAGGTCTCCATTGCTTTTACTCTTACTTTTTAGGCTTGCTACCACAGTTAACTGTTTCATGTGCAGAACAAAATGTATGGTAGAATCCCGTTTCTGTATAGAGAAACCCCAGACCTGTGCTTGTTTGTACCATATGCAATTCCAAAGGAAAGGTGTTTTGTTTTGTTTTTTTCTTTCTAATGTAGGTAATCCGTTTGTGTCAAAGATGGTTTTTGATTTTGGATAATCTCGTTGGAATGAGGAATAGCTTGAGTAAATCTTGAATTTAAAGATCATTTTCTATATATATATTGGTAAAGGTCCTGCCAGGAAAACAGGAACCTCACTAGATATTTCAACAAAGGGAATCTAATCTACAGAATTGGTTAAAGAAAGCTAATAGAGCAAAATCAGAAAGCCCAGTCATAATTGTAGGAATACCTACCATTCCTAGGGGTGGGAGCACACAAGGGAGAGATTAGGATTTTCAGAAGACTGCAGGCTGTATATTGGGGCTCAGATTACGAAGAGGCATCATGACCTGGCTACTGCAGGTTCTCGGAGGAGGGTGCAATGAAGCTGGTTCTAGGAATGTCAGGGGCTATTATTGGGATGAAGGGTTAGTGTTAGACAACAAGAAAGGAACAGGAAAGAATATTTTCCTTCTTTTCTTCTCCAGCCTTCCAGTCTTCACCCAGAGTCCCTTACTGGCTGCAACGAATAAGGAGCAAGCTAACAAAGGAAAAAAGTGGTTTTCAAGGTCTTAGCCCCAGGATCACAAGAGATAGAGAATAATAGATTCAGAGCTGCGAGATGAGAGGTTTATAACCACCACAATATTTATGATTATTTTAAGATATTTCTGCATTTAGAGTTTTTGACTTTAGGTCAAGGCTTAGAATGTGAGAGCAGTCTTTATCAAGTGGCCACAAATTTGGTAGGAAGTAGACAGGGTGAGGAAACCCATTTAGTTTATACATACCCTTTACTAGCTGTACCCAAATTATTCTTTTTCAAGGAAATGGTGCTTGAATTAATGTTTTCCAAGTATTAATTTAACTAATGGTGAGAATATTTCTACCTCTTAGATTTAGCTTATAACTAAACAACTTGAAATACATTACTTCTTATTATCAATTCCAATGCCAAGATTTAAAACAATTTTAACACATTATATGCAGTAAATAATTTCCACAGTAATAAATAGCGGGATTTGTGTTCTCATGGAAGAGAATGAGGAAACTGGAATCCCATTTCTATTACTGTGCTTCAGTGCTTTACCAACAAAGATGTACGACCTAGGGTTTCCCTAGGGGGGCTAAATCACACTGTGACTGTCTTCTCACAACATTCTTATGCATGTGATAACAGCTATCACTAATTTTATCTGTATAAATATCTACGTCAGGAGTAGCTTTAAGTGTGAGAAATATCAGAGGGACAAAGTATATGTATGCTATTTTCCTTAATAGAAGTGTGTAAAAACTTTAGTGCTTTTCATCCTCTTTCCATATGCTGCTTCTTAGACCATCAGCTTTTCGGTGGACATGATGAGTGTGTGGATGAGAGCTGGAGTGGGGAAGAATCTTGTTTGTCTTGCTGATTGTGTTAGTCTGCTTGAGCTGCCATAAAAGAATACCACAGACTGGGTGGTTTAAACAGCAGAAATGTATTTTATCACAGTTCTGGAGGCTGGAAGTCTGAGGTCATGGCACCATGATGGTTTTTTCTGATGAGGGCTCTCCTCCTGGCTTGCAGATGGCTGCCTTCTCACTGTGTCCTCATATGGCCTTTCTTCTGTGACTCCAGAAGAGATAGATTGAATTCTCTGGTGTCTCTTATAAGGACAGTAATCCTATCAGATAACCTTCCCTCTTACCCCCCCCCCCCCAACCTCATTTAACCTCAGTTATTTCCTTAGCGGCCCCATCTCCAAATAAAGTTACACGGGGGGTTAGAGTTTCAACATATGAATTTTGAGAAGACAAAAACACTGATGAACTCCACTTCTTTGATATTCTCAGCATAAGTTCTAGGTACTTCAGTTCCTTCATTTGTAAACATTAAGAGAGACATTTAAAAGTACCCGAGAGCTAATGATGACAGTTGTATCCCCTGCATTTAATTTCTCGACTGATAACTGCAATGTCTACTCTTAATTTTTCTCTAGAATAGTCTAATTTTACTTTGATTCTCATTACTGAATTTAAGTGAAACTGAAAGATAAATTCTTCTTTGGCCATATAATATTCTCTTCGTATGTGGCGTAATTTTACATAAGACATAGGTCAGTATTTAAAAAGGCATTGCTCATTTGATTATATCTTAGTTTTCCTTCTAATCAAGGCTCCAGTGGGTAACTGGGTATTTGTATGGCATCCAGAATAATATTGTGTGTCCTCAGGCTTTGTTGTTGTTGTTGTTGTTAACATAAGACTTGGTGGTGTAGAATCACAGGACTGTACCTAGGCTGCATTGTGAGTAGAATAGCCCACTCTAGTGATGTGAGAAGCTAGATCTAGATATACTTCTTTATCTACCACACTTTAATGAAGAAATTATTGTGAGTGGAACATAAAATATATTCTGAATCTGATTTGAACATTCTTTTGACACTTAGTCTATATTAGAACATAAATTCAAATTACTTGCTGTGTTTTTACTTGTGAGGCTTATAAGCATGCTCAGAGGTTATTTAACACAATGCATAAATGAACTATAATTTGCATAAGTGCAATTAAATGCCTGATTTTCTATTCTGTATTGGGATGAGCAAATTTAGCACTGGACAGTACAATGAGTAGAATATCTACTAGAACCAAAGAATCCTCAAATTCACATTTTTAATTGAATAACATCCTAACATATTATTCTTTTAACAAAAGGAGAATTTAATGAATACTCAATAGAGTTGAATGTCACCACTTCCCAACTCTATTTTTCAAATCAACTGAAAGAGAAAATTGAAACTGAAAATTTCACTTTTCAAAGTTCATATTTTTTTTGCAAATTAAAGTGCTACTTAATAATATTTGGTGAAATAAATGTGCAAGGCATATTATGTGCCAGAGACTATGCTAGACACTGGGTATTTAAAAAGATGAATAAATTAATAAGCAGGTCTTTTTTTTACCTATATATTTTATCTATATTTTTAACCTATACATCTTACCTTTTCTTTTTCATATATTTTTTACTTTTTGATTTTTTATATTAGTTACAGGTGTACAAAACAACGTAGTGATTAGATATTTATACTCCTCACAAAGTGATAACCCCACCAAAGTCTAATACCCACCTGACATGGTACATAGCTGTTACAATACCATTGACTGTATTCCCTATGTTGTATTGTACATCCCATGACCATACACCACACACACACACACACACACACACACACACTGAGGATGTATACAAGTGGACACTTTGGTCAACATTGATCAAGCAGTAGTTCTCCGTAATCAGAAGTATCTGGATGCTGATGGTAACCACTTGAATCACCTCTTGTAATTGCAGAAGTCAAACGTGACTTGTATTTATCTTTAGTTATCGGTATATATTATTACCGTTTTAATAGTTTTCTTAAAATGTGGATACATTTTTTTGCACCTTTTCTCTCTCTGTGTGTGTATGTGTATGTGTGTGTGTGTGTGTACAATTATAGTTGACATTCAATATTATTTTATATTAGTTCCAGGTTCCAGGTGTACAATAATCATGTTTTTATAATACTTGAACTATACATCATTCATGTATTTCCAAATATTACAATAGGTGGGACTATTAACATAATAGAAGAACATGCTTGATAAATAACACAGATGATATAATAGACTGAATGATTAACCAAGACTCTTTAGGGGGTGGAAAGTCCAGAGAAGGGCTGAGCAGAGGACATGATGAGGAGGACAATATTACCTATTGACCTATTTCGTCCTCTTTAGTGTCTTAATACATTTACAGGGGTTGGAAGGCTAAAAAATGTAATAAGACGCTCTAGTACAAAGTTTGCAAAGCAGGAGAGAATAGAGTCATTTTTCCTTTAGCAGTGATGGCAGCTGATGTATAAGGATCCAGCAAACATTGGCTTTTACAGTGATCAGACTCCTTGTTTCACCGCCAAATCATCAGCCTTGGCTGCTGGGCAGCTGTGACATCAGCATTCGTTTTGTAGCTTTCTGATCTCTGACTAGCAGCAGCAGCTCCCCATTTTTGGATTATACCTGTAGTGTTGTGACCTGAAAGCTTATTGGCGGTGCCTGACTTGTGCTCCTCTAATCCTTTCAACAGTTTTGTTGGCACTTCATTCCCTGCATTAAATATCTTCCTGTGTGACATAGTCAGCGTGGCTTCTATTTTTACATTAAACTCTGACTGATAACAAAGGTTTGGAAGATGAATAGAAGCTCACCAAGTGAACAAAGGAAGAAAGGTCCATTCCACTCAAAGCAAACAGAGTGAGCAAATTGATGGAGGGCATGCAATACTATGGTATGTTAATATGAATCAAAGTAAGTCATTATTGTTGGAGTGTAAGGAGGTGGGAGACACAGGAAATGAGGTCGATGCATTACAAAGAAAAGAAATTGTGTTGTGAGTTGTATGCTTTTCTAAAGCTGGCATTAGGTAGCTGCTGAGTTAATTTAACCTGAGAGTGGTACTATGAAGGCTGTGTTTTTGGGTAGCTTGTACTCATGATTCCATGGAGGATAAACAGGGAGAAGGTGGTTCAGGAAGGAGAGAATGCTCCGGGAAGCATGTTGAGTAAGAGATTATCAAAGAGAAAATTCTATTCAGGTTTAGGTCTTTGAATTAAATTATTATTTTCATAAAAAATGTTCGTAAGAAAATACATTGTGCTAGTTTGTTTTCCAATAGTCTTCCATTTTAGAAAGAATGAAGGTTTCAGAAAAATTATTTTTCTTTTTCATGCTCAGAGTACAGCTCCTTTCTTTGCTGTCCAAAAGAATCTGCAGCCTCATGTATTTTAGACTTGCTGGAAAAAATATGTTAAGATGAAAAAGATCTGTGTAGAAAGGGGATATTTTTATCTTCCTTTGACATTTGCATCCATTTAAATGAAAATTTCTTTTAGAGCATAAGTGCACTTATCCAAAACTTCTCTTCTTGTAAATTATTGTAGTACATGGTGAGAAGAAGTGAAATAATAAAAAAATGGCAAAGGATACATTTGGCAATTAGAATCAGGATTGGCATGGTTAGGCATACGAAGCTACTGCCAAGCTGTTGGAGGAAACTGGTAAGGTTGCTTCATTTGCTGACTCCACACCTTTTCTTCAGTTTTTTCACACAGTACTCTCTTGGAAATGAGCCTCTACCTTCTTTTTCCTAACCCAAAAGATGCTGAACAAATAATGTAGGACACCAAATGTTAGCAAAGAAGTATGAAAACTATGTATGTTTTTAAAAAGGCAAACAAAAACAAGGAAACATTTTCCTTTTTATAGAATAAGACTTTAACGTGATTCAAACTTCTGTAAAGGAGGCAGCAGACATTGGTTTATATGATATTTGGGTAGGTATCGTAGTCAGTTTGGGCTTCTTTGACAAATTGCTAAAGACTGGGTGGCTATGAACAACAGAATTTTATTTCCCACAGTTCTTGGGGCTGGTAGTCTGGAATCAGGGTGCCAGCATGGTCCAGGTCTATTGAGAGCCCTTCTTTGGGGTTGCAGTCAGCTGACTTATTATTGCATCCTCACATGGTAGAGAGCAGAGAGAGGAAGCAAGCTCTCTCCGGATTCTTGTAAGGGCATTAATCCCTTTCATGGTGCTTCACCCTCAGGAATTCACCTAATCCTAATTATCTCCTAAAGGCCCTACCTCCTAACAACCAGTGGGGAAGGGTTTCAACATATGAATTTGGGGGAAGACACAAAGATTTAGTCCGTAACAGTAGGTCTCTTTTGCACCCTTGACAAAGATGGAGCTTGAAGAAAGGAGAGTATTCTTTCTTGTAGGCAAGACCTGTTGGCCTTTTGCAGAAACACAGAGTTATTTGCCAATAGACATATGTCTATAAATGGACAACTCTACATAAAAATTAAAAGGTAATGCAGATGTATTCTCTGGACAAATATCGTTTATTAAATAATCCATTATTTGTCAATTAAATAATTCCTTAAAGAATTATTCTAAAAAATGAGCATTTACACTATGGAATGAAAATCATTAATAATCTTCTTAATTACTAACTCAAGCATAAGGACAATTTAAGAATAATTATAGTGGGTTCTCATTTTAATTTTCAATCCTTTCTAAATAAGGTTGGGGGACTCCTTAGCTATCTTCTCCCCCTCTGTTATCATCCAGGTTTCCCAGTCACCTTTGGTGAACCATGTCAATTTCTGAACCAATGCTTATTTATCAGATCTTTGAATATTAAGATCAGAATTTTTAGTCTCATTCATAAAATTGAAGAAGGCTCTGTGATTAATCGATGTTGCTTTATTTTCCCTGTCTTTGCTGACAGCAGATCCATGCATTTTTGGGACTGCAGGATTTCTGTCCCTTTCATCATGCTTCTTGAAAAATGTCAATTTCTAGGGGAATGGTTTCCTTTTTCACATTGGAACTCACTGGATATGTGCTTTGTGTTTCTCACTCTGTTTTGTGATCTCAGATCTTTGAAATTCTTATGTCATTCTCTCATTATCTGTAGTGGTGAGAGAGATATCGTAGCTCCTAGATTTTTGGAATGAAGAGAAAAACTTTTAAGATGAAATGACTCTCTTCCAATACATCTTGATCCCTCCACAGTGCCAAAACCGTGACTTTATAATTTACTTGTCAGGTTTTCAATAAGTGCTGAACTGTAGCAACTTGGGAGGTTCTGTTTAACTATTTCATGGTTACTTTTGTGCTGGCTATAATCCTTTATACAGACAACTCACTATTCCAAAATCATTACACTTGATTTCCTCCGGACTTGATCACACAGTTCCCTCTGCCTGAAATGTCTTTCAACTTCATTGCTTACTTGTCACGCTGCTGCACATCCTTTGAAGTTAAAAGGGCTCTGTCTCCATGAGGCCTTTTCTAGTAATTCTTGACTTAAGTGATCCTGTCCTTCTTTGAAACCCAGGTCCTTTCATTTTGCTATGTTGGTGATATTGTAAACTCTAATTTTGGGTTAGTTGCTTATCACCCTTATTATCTTCTATAAATACAGCTGATTTTGTCCCCAAAATGTTTCGAAGTAGTTATATATCTCTCAGTAGAGGTAAGCTCCTAAGAACAACATTATTATATATGATTGTGTTAATGGTCACAACAGAATTAATACTACTGACGTTTATTCTCACTCACACGTTGGCGTGGTCTTTGACAGGCAGTCTTCTGCATGGTGATGTAGCAACCAGTCTTTTTCCATTTGGAGGCACTGCCATCTGCAACACAGACAGTGTGACGTTCACATCCTAAGATATACATGTATAAATGTTGACTCACTATGTTGTTCACCTGAAACTAATACAATATTGTATGCCAACTCTAATACAAAAAGAAAACAAAGTAAAAGACATGTGCCTTCCAAGAGTGCCAGGTAAGGACAAGAGAGAGTAGACACAGCACATACACTTCTTAACCAGGCTGGCCTCAAAGGGTTCACTTTTCTGCTTACGTTTGCAGTTGCCTGGTCACTGGTCTTTCTTTGATCGATGCAAAGAAACATATCTATGGGATAGGAACACATATCTTTGTTGACACAGGTAGCTCTGCCAGAGTGATACAGGCTATCATAGCTCTTTACGGCTCCATGGGAGGTGTTTGATATATGTTAGTTAAAAAAAGAATGAATGAATAAATAGCATGTACCAGGTCAAAGGTAAAGGCAATTAGAAGGTGAGAGCCACAAGTTAGCCTGTGTTTTATGGCTACTAGATGTAATAGTTCACAGACTTAATGTGGGTGGTGGTAGAGTAGCTATTTGCTCTAAGGGAGAAATGATCAGTTTGGGATTTATCTACACTCTTTAAACATGACTTGCTCCAAAGGTCACAGATTATTTTACAGAAATAGTGATGAATACTTATGAAAATATATAGTCATCTTCTTTCTTGAGTACATTTTATCATGTAAGCGCTTTAAAAAAATTATTTATTTGCCCAAAGAACATTCTAGAAGATATGTTTCTATTTTAAAAAATAATTGTCCCCATTGTTGGACAAACATCCATTTGTTCTAATGATTAAAGAAGTGTTTCATTACATGGGGAAAGACTCAAATTTTTAAGAGGCAGGGATAGAATCACATAATTTCTAAGGGAATAAAGTGTGTTTTATTTCCCCCCATAGGAAAGATTCATTGGTATTGCTTTTGCTATTTTTTTTTCCTATCGAGAGGCAATGGATAGGATATCTATTCAAAAGTGCGTAATGTTACAAAGTGACAAGATGTCAAATGCACAGACTAAGGGAATGTATTTCTTAATGCAGCATGATTTTTGGAAGCTTCTAGCACCCATTCAATTGTACAAGTGAACAGAATTGATATTTGTTAAAAAAATTAAAGCATCGGTCTTGGTATATTTAGAGTCTGCAAGTAAAACAAAACACTTTAGACCTGGACTTTCACTTCATTTTATATGTGTGTTTACTCAGGAATTGTTCTGCCTTATCACTTTTATCATTCTTTTATCACAGCTGTGTGAAAAATTACAGTTGGAGCAGTGTTCATGTTTTTACTAAAATATGTTTTATTTCATGCTATGAAGCAGATTGCTAACGTTTGCTACTTTTATTCTTACAGCTGCATGACTCCCTCCACTCCAGTTAAGGTTGTGTCAGTATATCTACGGGAAAAAATTCTTTTTATTTGTGTATTTGTTTTTATTCTGTGATTGCTTTAGCTAAGCAGAGGTGAATTTCAGAAGAACTCATGCTAAGTTAAAAAAATTGGACAAATAAAACCTAAGCACAAACACTGAGTATAAATTCCATACAACAAGTATTTCATCTAAAATGAAGGTAAAGTTCAGAGAGGATTACTTCCACAGGATTTGGTAAGGAACCTTTGAATTGTGACCTAACCATTCATGTTCTTGAGAGTGATATTGAGAGTGATATTATGATACTTCAGATGTCAAGAAATCAGATGAACTGTTAGAAAGTACACACTGGGTGGAAACTTGGTGTACAGACCTTTACCTGGGAGCATATGAAAACCTTGAGGTGATAGGGCTTCCAGCAGTGGAATACATTTTGAATAGGGAACTGAGTTTTCTTCCTTACCACCCTAATTTAAAAGGTGTAGTGCTCATTTACATTTGCTAGAGTAAGGACCACCATCAGTGCTTGGGAGTGTCATTTTAACTCTTTTTCTACGTTCGGCTTAGAAAGTGCTGACGCTGTTCTATTTTTCCAAGTCACCCTGTTTACCACCCTGTTGGTAAGACAACTGGAAAATGTTGTTTTCTGAACAAACATTTTATAGTTTCAGATTTAAAATGAATTTTGTCTTTGACTAATGGTAATCCACTCACCCATAAATATGAACAGGCATGTGCCAGGGGAAAGTAAAAATTTGTGCCTGAGACAATGGACTAGGAAGCTGAGAGTTACCAGGGAAAATGGCCTGGTTGCTTTGCTAATATTTTAGATCTGTCTTGCTGTTCAACCAAGTTCCCTATTATTTTTGTTTGCATAGGGATAAGGATAAAAGTATGGAGTCAGCAAGGCTTACCTGCTTACCTGCCACCCCAGTTCTTTACCTTTTTAAAGACTCTCTCTCTGGGTGCCTCAGATGGAATAAGAATAGGAAAAAGGCAGAGTACATACCCTGGGGTTCAGATGTCTCCTGCAATCTGTGATCTTGTCATCACAAAGACAGTGGGCACTGTTGCCTCTATCCAGCACTCTAGATATTCGCCATCAGTCATTGTGATGCCGATTTACTGTCTTGGCCAGACTAGTAGCAGCGCATCCTGTAAATTTCTTAACAGGATGGGATACTGTACTGCTACCCTAACACAGTTAGAAAATTGAGGTCAATTCTAAACCAGAGCTCCTGAAGATGTACTGGCAGCCCCATCCCCGAAGTTAAGACAGGGCTGGAAAGTTAGGAATTTTCAAGTTCGCTGTCACATCGACTCTGCATTTATCCAATTATCAAACATTTCGTGGGCCTCTAAACAAGCGAGACTGGTCAGTGAGAATGTGGACCACAGATAAGGAATTTTGGGAATCTTTGGTTATTTATAACTAATGTAGTTCAGAGCCTAGGACAGTAAACATGTCAGAGCACTAGAGGAGAGTGTAATAACTGTGATCAAACAGAAGAGTCAGTCTGGGACACTTGCAACACAAATTCAATTGGTTTCTAAGGCAAGAGGAAATAATATAGCCTAAGGCCATTTAGGAAATCATTGCAGCAAATATAAATAACTAAAGAAATCATCACAGAGGCATGAATTGCCTTAATTTCCATAGGAGGAAGGGGGGAAAACACTGTATTTCCAGTCCAGCTCCCTGAGACTTCCTTGCAGCTACACAGAGAACACTGAATCTGAGATTGCCTCTGAAGATTAGGAAGGGAAATTATGTACTCTGCTTTGAGGCTGCAAGCTGAACATTACAAATAGACGCATCTGGGCTGTGTTGGAAGAGAATACACTCAAAACTGTCCAAGGAGACAGAGAGAAGCCCATCTGTGTCGAAAAGCTAGAATTGGGCTGCTTTTGCTTTTGTTGTAAAAATCCGTTCTGTTTAAATCCCAGCTAATGAAAATGTGCATCTGTAAATAAAAAATAAATCAAGGGAATGTATTAATCCTGCAGCAGCTGTCCACTTAACTTTACCTATAAAAAAATAACTCAATTTTCTGGTCTGAATGTTCTTGCTGTTTAGCAATGTGATGGCAATTTGAGGGAGACAAAGTAGGTATTGAAATCTATGTACGTATAACAACCTTGGCAGTAAAAGCAGCTATGCAGTAACTGTAGTCATTTGCTTTTATAACTATGTGGATACTTGAGGTCCAGAGTCTGACCCTAGAAATCTATTACCTGACTGTTTGAATGGCTGTTTTATTTGCCCATGCTATTAATTAAATTGTTTCTCTAACCTAGGACTGGCACTGTACATTGGTCAGCTGGACAACCTTCCAAGGTTTATAATTGGAGAGGAATAGAAAGGGGCCCCTAACCAAAAATTTCCTCCCACTTGCATTCTGTGGTGATGAAAATGTTGGTCTTTTCAATTGTTAGATTAGTATTTTCTCTAGGAAGGATAATATATGAGCTAGAATTATTAAAAAATAAAATTAATTCATCTCATCGCTCATAATCCATTGTAACTGGAAATGAGGAAAGATCTCAAGTAAAAGTGAAACATAATATTTAAGTTCTGATGAAGAAAGTGGAAGATCTGGGAGTGGTGCTATCTTTAAAAGAATTGCTTTCCTAGATGGTTGAAAATGCTTACAAATCCTGGCAGATAGCCCATTGCTAGTTACCATGGAATGAGGGCAGGGATAGGTGCAGTTTCTTAAGAATACTTTTATCCTGGGAGAGAAGTTCACAGATAGGGTGTCTGGTTAGAGGGCAGTAAGAGTGACCCTGAAGGGACAGTCTTAAAGATAAAGACTCTCCCAAATCATTAACGGACTGTCTGATATAGAACTAAAGAGACTGTTGCTTTCAAATACCAACAAAAGTTAATACAATTCTATAGTTACTGAGCTTTTTTATTTGTTTTTGCAACTTATTTATATATTAGACTTGCCTTATATTAATAATGCCATGACTCTCTTAATAGGAAGGATTCATACCCTAGGGGTAAATGCTGACAATATCTTCTAATTTTTCAAGATGCATACTTATTATCTCTTGTGCTGTTAACTCACATTTGGTTTTGATTGATACTGGCCAAAATACGTCAAAGAGGAAGACTTGAAAGCTAAATAAACAGTTTACGCCACAGGAGCAACGTTTTCATTTTCTTGTCTTTTAAAATCTTCAAAATAATTTATTGAAATGGCTCTTATAACTGGCAATACTCGTGGCTTGTCCACCTGGTGGCTTGAAGAGTTTGTGTCGGTGAAATTTTGTGGTGGTTAGGGCAAAGTCAAGGGTTTCTTCTCTAAGCATCTCTTCTCTTAATCCCTTTACTTACAATTGCCGATTTCCTTGGAGATTTTTATAAAGAAAGTACATTCACTTCCTGCTGCAAAATTGCTGCCTTGTTCCTTGGTATCTCATTTTTCATGGTGGCCTCCGCGGAAATAATTTTTCTTTTCTGCTAAGCCTGATTGGGCCCACCATGCCCGTTGCTTCCGGAAACGATGAGATTGATGGCAGTATTTTGCATTCACCTGGCTGTTTCTACGATCTCTACCAATCCATTTTCATTTTTATGTCTTTTCATGAGAGGCAAGCAGAGGAAGTCAAATAAACTTGCATAATTCCATTTTGAAATTCAGCTGAATGTTCTCAGTTTGTGGTAACTAGACAACAGGAGGCAGCTGGATGAAGTGTAGGGTGTGCTGGGTGCGGGTGGATTTTAAGATATGTTTAATAGTTTCTGATGCTGTTTTCCTAGATTTTATTTGATAACAGTAATTAGATTTTAGATAGGTAACTTGGATGATTGGTTTCACTACTTTTCTTTATGTGAAAAAAACTATCTGTATAAAATGGACTTGTGATTGTATTATTTTCTTTTCAAACATGGGAAAAATAGTCTCATGTAAACATATGTTTTTCCACGATGCAGCACTACTAAAATGCTAATGTTGATGGGCATTTGTAATTGACTTATGTATTGCACACAAAAATTGTGCTGGGATCTTTATGAATAAGGAGCATGATCCTTATTCATCACCTAAGTGGTTGTCTTTTCTACTAACTAGAAGGCTCCTTCTCCAGCCAGTTTTATAATGAGTGTATTGACAGGTTTCAAATAGTATGAGTACATAGGGCTATTTTTAGAGTCCTTGGAAAATAGACCGGCGCAAAGCTTAGGTGCTAATGCTGTATTGGTCATCCAACCTCAGGGCAGTGAGAGTGACAAAAAAGAGACCTAGATAAAGAAGGAAGAAAGCCAACATAAGGTGGTGCATTACTGAGCAATCCTGTTTCACAGCAGCACACAGGTGGTCTTCCAGCCACAAGAGGTCTCCTGTCAGGATGTTCAGAAGCACCTTGCTCCTGAATGGTCCACCGTAGACGGGTGTGATGCAAAGCGAGTGTATCTACTGGCTCACTCCCATCTCCAGTTTCTCACTGGTGAAAGTAAACTCTATGGGGAGTTGATCCCCTCACATTTGGGGTTATGTCACTAAGTTGTGCGGCTTGGGAATCCGGATCCCATGTTCTGTAGTACTTCACCTGAGTCATGAAGCAGCAGAAAGAGACAGAGATGACAGGTTTTGTCAGCTGCAGAGGGCTGACCACACAGCATTCTGGGTCTTAGAATTGGACTAGGAGGTGGTGACTTAGGGGAACAGGCTGAAGGCCTAGAAGACAGGTGGGATGGAAAAAATCTGAGGCTACCCATTTCATATGTCTAATATGAGTATATTCCATCCTCATTAGATGGTCTTTGTTATATATCCTGACAAAAAATTGTCTACTCGTGCTTACTTTGCATATTCATGCCTCTGATGGTTTTTCTTATCTGTTTGCTTTTATTTTTATTTATTTTTTTGTAGGGCAACGTGTCTTTTTCTCTTTCCGGTCTTTCAGAAGCTAATAACACTATACCAACCCTATACCATAGCATGAAGAAAGGCCTGTATACTGCTTGGTTTAGAAAGTGCCAAGTAGAAAGATACTATTCAATAATACATAATGTAATTTTTCAACAATTCAATGAAGATAATTGTATTAAACTGATTTGTAATCTGACAGCAAGTATAAATGTTAACAATTTGATTATTCACAGTTACTGAAAGTGTTTTGAGATCCTGTATACAAAAGAGCTAGAAAAATTATGAGCAATTATATGGGAATTATAGTAATTGGTAATATGCCCAGACTCATGTTCATGTGAGGGAAGAGGGGAGATGATTTGCTTTTGAAACATATTGACTATACTGAATACTAGAGTCAAAACTGCCCATGGAGGAGGTTTGAGATCTTAGCTAATATTCCTAACTCACATCTTCTGGGTCCAAAGCCCAATTCGTTCACTTACTAGTTTGTAACTTTGAGTAGTTATTCATCCTCTTTAAGACTTTGGTTTCCTAATCTGTAAAATGAGAATATTAGTGTTTCACTGTGCTCCATAAAACCTGCAGTTTTATTTAAAAAAAATTTTTTTGCTGTTATATAAAAAAATAAATGTAATGACTTGGGTACATAAAAATATTTTAACGTAGACTTTTCAGTATTTGAAACAAAAGTGCCTCTCAGACTGTTTCCCTATGAAACCGTAATGGATCCACAATGCCTTTTTCCTGCTAAGCATTGCCATTTTCAAATACTACTGTGTTCAAACTACTCTTTTAACTGCATCTCATATAATTTATCATATATCTTGTTGCCACCTCTCTACAACCAATTCAGATTTTCATTGTTTCTTTGAATACGAATCTCATAACTTTCCTATAATCTTGTTTGGATCCATGATTTCTATGTTTGGAAACATTCTACTGAATACTTTAGTCAATCAGTCAGTTGACAAAGATTTATTGAGCAATTGGTAGGTGTGATTTAAAGCATTAGACATTCAGCAGTGAGAAAGACAGAGTTCCTAATTTCCAGTTGCTTATTCTAGAGACAGAAGAACACTGTAGAGAAATACATAAAACAATTTCTAGTACTGATACCTAATTAAGGTGGTGAATTACCTAAGTGAGATTGAAAACCTTGGGGAGAAGGACCACGCCCCCTGGTGGGAGGGCTGACTTGCCACCGTGCTGTTCTATTGAAGGAAGAGCTTGGGCAGGCTGTGTTTGTTACATATAACTGAAGATTTCTCTGCCTTTATTTTTTGTTACCACTTACCCTCAACATGTTTAATTTGACATTAGGCCTACTGAAGTGATTTTTGAAAATAAGATGATTCTCTTTCTCTCACTTCTAAGCTTTCATACATGTGCAAAATTCAACAACTACGTCAGATTACTGTATTCTGGTATCAAATATATGGCTTTATTATAGGCTGACATGTATCAGGAGGTCAACTTTTGGTATGCAGAGGTATCTAATTAATGATTTCTCTAATGACTATTCTCAAAGCCTCTGAGTGTTAATATGAAATGAGACAGCACATATTTTAAATTTTTATGTAACACTAAAACATAAAGGCAATAATTTGTTATAATATGTTAATCATTTGAGTTGCCTATTGATACATCTTTTTTGTGTTGGAAATATATGCTTGGGCTATTGTAGCATGTAACTGAATAATATTTTTAGTTATTAAGATTCTTTTCTTCTATATTTTCTACTTTGCCATCCTCATATTAAGTAATGAACTGGCTCTTGGCTTTTTTGACAAGGGCAGGTATAGGGCAAGTCAGAAAGTGAAGACTGACTTCACTTAAGTCTTTGTAGCGATTCACTTATTCAGGAAATATTTATGGGGCTGACTGTTCTGGATGTTGAGGGTAAGCAAAGGGAAGGAAATTCATAGCACAAAACATTTTGATCAGAAACATAAAAACATAAGAAGAGAGGGGATATTGGAGACTGCAAATCTAAACCTTCCCTACATTAAGCAGTGTTACAGATTGAGTGGTGTCCTTCCAAACGATATGTTGAAGTCTTAACCCCTGGTACCTCTGAATGTGATCTCATTGGGAAATAGGGTCTTTGAAAATGTAATCAAGTTTTTAAGATGAAGTCATTATGGTGGACCCTGAATCCAATATGACTGGTGTGCTAATAAGAAGAGAAAAACATCATGAGAAGACTGACAGAGGGAAAGCTCCATGTGACAATAGAGGTAAAGACTGGAGTGATACAGCTGCAGGCCAAGGATTGGCAACCACCACCAGTGGGTAGGAAGAGCCAAGGAGCTACTCAGAGTCTCAAGGGAGCATCACCTTGATGACACCTTGATTTTGGACTTCTAACTTCCAGACTGTGAGAGAATAAATTTCCTTTGTTTTAAGTCACCCAGTTTGTGTTATTTAGTTATGGCAACCCTGCAAAACAAATACAAGTTATGAGGAAAGCATGAAGGAGAAATAGGATGAAGGAGGATGACAAGATACAAGTGCCTGGGTTCAAGTAAGGAGCTGATGTTAGAGAATTTGTTCAAGAAGAGAAAGTGGCTGCTGCCCAGAGGAGCCAAAAGGGTTTACTTGGCAGTGTATTAGTTTGCTAGGGCTGCCATAACAAAATAACACAGACTTGGTGGCTTTAATAACAGAAGTTTATTTTCTCATGGTTCTGGAAGATAGAAGTCCAAGATAAAGGTGTTGGCAGGTTTGGTTTCTTCCCTGGCTTGAATATTGCTGCCTTCTCACTGCATCCTCACATGGTCTTCTTGTACATGCATGTTTATGTCCAAATCTTCTCTTCTTAAAGGACCCCTGTCAGATTACATTTGGGCCTACCCATATGACCTCATTTTACATTAATCACCTCTTTAAAAAAGGCTCTGTCTCTAAATACAGTCACATTCTGAACTATTGGAAGTACTTTAGAACTTCCACATGTGAATTTTGGTGAGGGGGTGGGGGACAGAATTCAGCCCATAACAGGCAAGGACAGAGTCGTGTTTGCACATCCAGGAACTACGTGGGAACTGGATCATAGATTTCCCAGCTTTCCTTGGAGGCAGCCCACCTTTGCCTACACACATGGACTACGGTAGTTTTTTTAGAGAGCAGATGGTGAAACTTTAACTTCATCAGTAGTTAAATACCTAATTTGGTGCCTGTTCAACAAGAGTGACCTCTGTCATTGCCTAAGACTTGCTCAGTTTCCACATCCCATGTGTACATCTCTCCTTAGACAATCTTAGGGCTCATGTAAGCCTAAGAAAGGGATACCTAACAGGAAAGTGATGGGCAGAAGTCCTCCATATCTGTATTGAGGGGGCTAATAAGCCAGCTTGGGACTCATGATATGAGACAATCATTAATGACACCCTAACTATAAGTATTCAGTATATTTTATTTAGGACAAATTATACCAGTCAGTGTATAAATACTCCTGAGTCACTTACATTGACTCTTCAAGACAATGTAAACTTTTAGAATATGCCTGATTAAAAGAAGAGTCAATTGTAGTCAATAAGGAACATGAGGATTAGAAACACAAAGATGTAAAAAAGTGGAGTACTTACTCTTTCATCTATTATAAGTTCAATATATCAATCTTGCTTATTTCTTGAAACTATTAGCTTGGTGTGTTTTTACAAAAAAATGGCCAGCAAAGCTTGCTTCTTAGGAGTTTTGGGTATATAGGCATGGGTGCCACACCCAACCTTGAAATTCACGCTGGGAGCCATGCCAATGTTGGTGCCCGGACTGCTTGGATGGTGTCCAAGCATATGGACGTGAATAGAGTCTGGCAGTGTATATTGTGTTTGGCCAGTGCCTTCAAGTCTGCATGTGGTAAGGACAAGAGTATACAAGGTCTGGGTAGCCCTGCTGCTATAAACTATGGGGAAAGCTCAGTACTTACCAAGATGGTGCCAAGCTGCTCCAATGGAGAAGTGGGAAGGAAAAAGAAATTATAGGAACAGAAGTGCTTCTAATTCTGTATTCAACAAGATTTGCCACCTTTTCACATTGCTCCGTTGTGTGTTCTCATTAGTCTAAAATGACTACTAGTAAAATGCTTTCTGGATGTGGTATAATGGGCTAGGAGTGAGATGCAGGCTTTCAGATTTGTAGTCAACTCGTGACATTCACCAGGATGTTGTACGGCCATTTGAAAAAGTTTAAATTGTCAACTAATAATATAGCCATGAAACTTGTTGACAAGGAAAAGACTACATAGCTGTGCTGAGAGACATCTTACTAACTACTTTTTTTTTTAAATTAAAGTTTATTGGGGTAACAATTGTTAGTAAAGTTACATAGATTTCAGGAGTACAATTCTATATTACATCATCTATATATATCACATGTGTGTTCACTATTTAGAGTCAGTTCTCCTTCCATCACTATATATTGGATCCCTTTTACCCTCATCTACAACCCCCCTTCCGCCTTACCTTCTGGTAACCACTGAACTATTGTCTATGTCTCTGAGTTTTTGTTTCTTCATTTGTTTGTCTTGTTCCTTTGTTGTTTTCAGTTTTATATACCACATATCAGTGAAATCATATGGTTCTCTACTTTTTCTGTCTTACTTATTTTGCTTAGCATTTTAATCTCAAGATCCATCCATGTTGTCGCAAATGGCACTATTTCTTATGCCCAAATAGTATTCTATTGTGTATCTATACCACAACTTCTTTATCCATTCATCTATCAAAGGACACTTGGTTGTTTCCATGTCTTGGCCACCATAAATAAAGCTACAATGAACATTGGAGCACATATATCTTTATGGATGAACGTTTTCAGATTTTTTTGGTAGATATCCAGGAGAGGGAGAGCTGGGTCATATGGTAATTCTATTCTTAATTTTTTGAGGACTCTCCATACTGCCTTCCATTGTGGCTGCACCAATCTGAATTCTCATCAACAGTGTATGAAGGTTCGTTTTCCTCTACAACCTCTCCAACACTTGTTATTATTTGTCTTGTTGATTGCTGTTCTGATGAGGTGATATCTCATTGTGGTTTTTATTTGAATTTCTCTAATGATTAGTGATGTTGAGCATTTTGTCATATGTCTAGTTGCCATTTGTATGTCCTCTTTGGAGAAATGTCTCTTCAGGTCCTCTACCCATTTTTTAATTAGTTTTTTTTTGGTGTTGAGTTGTATAAATTCCTTATGTATTTTGGATATTAGCCCCCTGTTGGAGGCATTGTTTGCAAAAATCTTCTCCCATTCTGTAGGTTGCCTCTTTGTTTGATCGATGGTTTCTTTTGCTGCATAGAAGATTTTTACTTTGAAATTCATTTATTTTAGTTTTCACTTCCCTTGCCTTTGAGGTTAAATTCATAAAATCCTCTTTGAACCTAAGGTCCATAAGTTTAGTACCTATATTTTCTTCTAGGCAGTTTACAGTTTCAGGTCTTATGTTTAGGTCTTTGATCCATTTTTAATTAATTTTGTTACATGGTGACAGATAACAGTCTAGTTTCATTCTTTTGCATGTGGCTTTCCATTTTCCAGCACTATTTATTGAAGAGGCTGTCTTTTCTCCATTGTATGCTTTTGGCTTCTTTGTAAAAAAATTGTCTGTCCATATTTATGTGGGTTTATTTTTGGGTTCTCAATTCTATTCCATTGGTCTATGTGTCTGTTTTTCTGCCAATGACAAACCTTCAGCTAATATCATAATTAACAGTGAAGCCCTTTGCTCTATGTTCAGGAATACGACAGGGCTGTCCCCTATAAGCTTTGCTTTTCAACATAGTATTGGAAGTCTTAGCCAGAGCAATCAGGCAAGAGAAAGAAACAAAAGGCATCCAAATTGGGAATGAAGAAGTTAAATTGTCACTCTTTGCAGATGACATGATGTTATATATAGAAAACCCTAAAGACTCCACTGAAAAGCTAATAGAAACAATAAACAAATACAGTAAAGTTGCTGGCTACAAAATCACATACTAAAGTCCATTGCATTCCTATATACTAACAATGAAATCTCAGAAAAAGAAATTAAAACAAAACAAAACAAAACAAAAAATTAATTCCTTTTGCAATTGCAACAAAAGATTAAAATACCTAGGAATAAACTTAACCAAGGATGTGAAAGACCTATATGCTGAAAAATATAAGACATTTTTAAAGAAATTGAAGAAGACACAAAGAAATGGAAAGACATTCCATGTTCATGGATTGGAAGAATCAACATAGTTAAAATGGCCATATTACCCAGAGCAATATACAGATTTAATGCAATCCCCATCAAAATAGCAATGGCATTTTTTAAATAAATGGAATAAAAAATCATCAGTTTTGTATGGCACCATAAAAGACCCCAAATAGCCAAAGCAATCCTGAGAAAAAAGAACAATGCTGGAGGTATCACACTCCCTGACTTTAGCTCGTACTACAGGGCTACAATAATCAAAAACAATATGGTACTGGCAGAAAAACACTCACTATCATAGAGTTTCTCAAAATGTACAGGATCACTCGGAGGCTTGTTAAAAATGTAGTTTCCTTGACCCTACATCAGATTTACTGAATCAGAATCTCTGCCTTTTTTTCATACACTTTGAGTGATTCTTATGCATACTACAATTTGAGAAGTACTATGCATATCATTCAAATTTACACCTAAATAAAATTATGAGTTATGACAACTCATGAACCTTCTTGAGCTTGTTTGCAAAGAGATGCAGTTGTGGATGTAATAGATGGAAATGCCTAGGTTCCAGTGACTACTTTCTGACAGCACTAGAAGCATCGGAGGAGACTTGGAGACATCTCTTTTTATTGGCCCATTTGCTCTCTATTCTCTTTCCTCTTTCCTTTACCAATAAATAACAAACATGAATCATAAAACAAATAGGAAAAAAAAAGCAAATGACACTTTTAAAAGTTTATCTTGTGTGGAATAGAGTACGATGAATGTTGTGAGAACCTTATAGGACTTAAAAAAACTCAGGTGAACAGAATTTTATTAATCATAACAGTCTTTGGTTGGAAACACATTATCATCATTAGTCTATGTATGACATTCTCTCCACCACCACGTCCCCTCCCTGCAAAAGAGAAAAATCATTACTGATGGAAGAAGTAGAATTCATCAGTAACTGACATTTACTTGTGTGTCCCTCTCCTATTCCATTTTCACAGGCCCCCCAGACATATATGCTATACTAAATTTTCTCATCCTTTGTTTTTTTTGAAAGGTATTATCCCATGTATTTATATGCCGAATAATATATTGTTTAATTTACTTTGTTTTTAACTTAGTAAAAGAGCTTATGACTTTACAACTGTATGTAGTTTTCTGGGACATGACATTTTGACTCTCCACTATATTATTCATTCATGTTGTTGTTTGTAACTATAGTTTTTTCATTCTCACTTTTGTATAACATTATATTATTATATATATCATAGTTTATTTTTTGATGAGTATTTTACATGTTTTCTAGTATTTTAATGGTATGAACATTGTGCCCATGCATATTAGTTCTCATCTCTCATGTAAACATTTCTATAACCTCGGAGCAAAATTACTGGGTTACAGAGTATGGTTACATGCACCTTTATAAGGTAATGTCAAATTGTTTTTTGAAGTTGGTATACCACCAGAAATATATATTTAAAAAAAATTACACTAAATTTCTATTGTTTCCAACATTTCAACATTGTCATTTTTCTTGTTTCTTTTTTCCCCAAACAAGTTTAAAATGATATTCCATAATGTTTCTGATTTGAATTTTATGAATCAGCAGTATTGTTGATTGTTTCTTCCTACGTTTATTTTAAATAGATGTTTCTTCTATAAAACACATATTTATATCCTTTGTGTACTGCCTTATTGGTTTCTAAGGATTCTTTATATATTTTACCACTAATCCTTTATCAATTTTATATGTTGTTAATATTTTATCCAATTATTAGTTGACTTTTCACTTTTATTAAGGTGCCTTTTATGAACAGAAGTTCTTAATATAATTAAATTTATCATTTTTAAAAACAATTTGGGAAATTTCTGTCTTGTTGAATCTGTCTTTCCCTACTTCAAGGACAGAAAGACATTAACACATTTTCTTCTAGTTTTTAAGTTTTGCTTTAAACATTAGTGTTTTAATACATCTGGGGCTGACTTTTATGTTGGAGGCAAAGAACTCTTTTTATTTTTTTGTGGATAATCAATATTTTTTAGCTTTTCTTATTGCATGGTCCTTCCTTTCCCCATTGATTGGCTTGTCACCTCTACTACCTATCAGAATTCCATATATGATATGGGCTTATTTCTGGGTTCTGTTTTTTTGTTGGTCAGTTTTTCTTTCCTTATGCTAATATCATATTGCCTTTTAACTATAACATTATAATGAGTCTATATGTATGGTGGGGCAAATCTCTTTTTCTTCTGAAGCATTATTCTTCACTCTTTGCTCTGCCATAGATATTTTATAACCAATTTTTCTAATTCTATAAAAACTCCTATTGGTAATTTGATTGGAGATGCAGTGAATATATAAATCAATTTGGGGAGAACTGACATTATTATGATATAAAGACTTCCTAATCCGTAAGCGTGGGAAAGATCATTTATTTAGGTCTACTTCGGTTGTTTTCATTAAAGTTTTATAACACATCATTTGTTAACTTTGCAATTTTTTTGGTGCTATTTTAAATACTGTCCTGAAAACATTTCCTAGTTCTTTGCTCTAAACCTGGATAGATGATGTCATATCTTTTCTGAGGGTGTCACATACAGAGGTTACATGTATCCATCTGTCCCTCGTAGGTGGTAATCATTTTGATCACTTGATTTGCTATAATTACACTTTTCCTCACCCTCCTTACAACTAATAATTTGTGAGGAGACATTAAGAACATGCAAATATCCTACTCCTTAAGTGTTTGGTATTAGAGTAAGTCTCTGCTTCAACTTGCTCTGTTCCATGATTTATGTGCAGCTAGCTGTATTATGGTGTCTGTGGCATCTGTGGGTAACTTGGACCTTCCCTGGTCTGCTGGCCTAATCTGGTTATGTACTACCCTGGTCCCTGTTTACCAGACTCCTAGCAGCTCAGGTACCAATTCGCCACTTCTGCCAGTTGCCCCAGTGTTTCCACTCATGGTCTTGGGCAGTTCTGCTTAGATTCTAGGCTCCTAACTAACCCCTTTCCCACCATTTGCTATTTAAAGCTCAGGTCAGTTTGCTTATGTGTTGGTGGGGGAGGATACCTTGAAAGCTTTTCTACTTCCTGTAAGACCAGAATGCCATGTGCCGGAGGTCTGGTGATACCACACCAGGAATGTCTCAGAGCTTCTAGTTACTCTTAACCTTGGAAGCCAATGATTTCTGGGACTCTTAGAATAAATTTGTCATTTCATGAAACTATTTTTCTCCATATTAACTTATTCATATCTGATATCATATTTGAAACACTCAGCTCTAAAAAGAAAAACAGAATTAGATTATTTATTTCTTCAGTTGACAGATACAGTGGTTTAGGGAAACCAATATGTTTCTGAAATGTTAGAATGCTCCAAGGTTGAGATCAGCAAGAACATTTCTCGAAACCTATGAAAGGCAGAAAACTAGGTTGTTAAGGTTGTTAGATGATCTATAGCTCTAACCCAGGCTGATAATATCTACATCCTTTAAAATAGTTTTGAAACACATAGGTATCATAACTTAAAAGAGGATATAAAGTGAGTTGCTTCCTTCACAATTTTTCTTTACTTTTAGGAAAATTACTTTTTTTCATGAGCTTGATGAATAAAAGAAAAAATAGTTTTAGAGGATTTTAAATTGTTGCACACATTAAGATAAATGCTAGAATTTTTTTCTCCTCCCTTTTATTAAGGAGACAGCTATAATCCAATTTCTTTCACTTACTTTATAATAGCGTTGTCTGATTTGAAAGATTTCAGGTTGAAAATCTATAGGTAGTGAACAGAAAATACCACTGGGATTATTTGAATTGCTGGAGGCTGGCACTCTATGCTGCTTAGAAGCACATCACCCAAGAGAATGTCAGTGTAGCTGCAGAATGCTTTTGTTTGTGCTTTTGAAAAACAGAGTTGTTACTATAAGGAATTGATTAGCTAAATAAATTTAATGATTCACTAATTTTTGCAGGGCTTTTTGGTTCTTGAAACTCTCACATAACTTGGGTTTTTGATTAAAATAAACAGCTGAACACTAATAACTTTTGTATTTTAAAAACTATTTTGAAATAGTTTTTTTGTCCCCACCTGGAGACAAATACAAGTACTATGTCTGCTAATTTTTTTTTTTCAAATCTGGATTTATTTTAACAATGCTGTCAGAACACTTTTTGCAATTGGATTATTTTGATTTGGGACCTGAAATAGTTTCCTAGGGCTGCCAAAACTAATTACTACAAACTTGGTGATTTAAAAGAATAGCAGTGTGTCCTCTCACGATTCTGGACACCAGAAGTCTGAAACCAAACTAGATGGTCGCAGGGCTATGCTCCCCCTGAACACTCCTGTGAAGAATCCATTCCTTGCCTCTTCTGGTCTGGAGGCCGGTGACATTCCTTGGTGTTCTTTGCCCTGTAGCTGTGTCAGTTTCATCACTACCTCATGATCATATTGCCTCCTCCTCTTTATATGGCTTCTTCGCTGTGTGTTTGAGTCAAAAACCCTCTGATTTTTTCTTATAGGAATACATATGATTGCACTCAGAGTCCACCAGAATAATCTGGAATAAGTCTCTTTCTCCTCCTCCATCCTCCAGTCTCCCTGAGTACCCATTACTGACAATATCTACGAGATTCAGCTGGCACAGGTGAAAGACGGTTTGCAGAGTCCCAGCCCTGGCACCACAAAGCAGAGTGTAGAGGGGGTAGGTTTGGAGCTAAGAGTCCGTAGATTAATAACCGTCTCAGAACATGGTCACATTATATATAAATGAAAACTAATGAGGTGACCTAAGTCATTTTAACTGTAAAGCATCGAATTTAGTTTCTTTCTTAAGTTCTGAAGCATCATATAGTTTATTTGAGTGATGCTGCTTGTTTATTAAGAGGAGAGTGGGCAGTCAAGCTAACTGACCATGGGATTCGGTTGCTGGACTATTGAGGAAAAGCAGGAACATTTTCAGAAATGAGTTGTCAACTGTCCTGGGGCCTTCAGGGCCTGTTGGTGGGGGTGAGGGTGGATGGAGGATGCTATGATGTTATCAGGAGATGGTGGTGACTACGTTGAAGGAAGAGGCTTTCGTACCAAAGAAACAGCCACTGTGCTTAGTCGTGAGAATCATTTGGAACTGCTACCACGGACCCCACTTGGTCATAAAAATGGGTGCAATTTGAGAAAATTCTGCGCGTGGCAAGGTATTTTACTGGAATCAGAGGGCAGTCTGATATTGTTCAGTTGTGTTTCATCTTGAATGGAGACTTCTTTTAGTAAAAAAAGATTTGCTGTTGACGTGTCTAGTATAGATGCTTTCTTGCCCTGCCGCACTGCCCCTCACCTTTGCATGCCATGACTCCTTGCAGATAGTCTCCAAACTTGCCTGTTTTGTTAATTAGGTATCTTGACCTGGACCATTTGCCTCTTGCTTCGCGTTTGTTTAGTTAGGAAGGTGCAGGATTGCATCACCCCTGGCATCTCTCCAAAGGGGTGGAGGACTTTCGTGGTACCTCTGGCTCTTTAGAGACCTTTTGAGATACCTGGGGAGTCTGGATTCTCAATACCGACTGCAGTGTCCTGGAGAAGCCGTGGCTCTATGGCTATCTGTGTTAGCTAGTCTTAGGATAGTTTTCTCCAAAGGTACTCTCTGTTATTATGCTATTCAGGACACCCCTAAGAATTCGTGCTTTCTGCCATGATTTTATCTTCTTCTCCTTTCTTATTCATGCCATTGTGTTGGAAAAAGTCAGAATTTATTAGAAATGTTCAGTTTTTTTTAAAGAGAATTTGTATCTACGACCCCCACATGAATGCCCTTCTCACTCTGCTTAAGCTTTGCCACTCTTTCCTGGGCCACATGACTGCCCCTCCTCTGGGCTTTTAGTACAGATGCCTACCTTGCTCTGTCCCACCTAATTGTTTTATTATTGAGTTCTTAGGAAAGAAAGGGAGTGGCCTGGAAGGGAAAGGAAAGGAAGAAGAATGGAAGCAGGACGAAAACTGAATCAGAGTAAAATTAGTATGCATTTGCTTAGGACGGTGTTTCCTTTTCTTCTTTCAAAGAACTTGAAAAGGTCAGAGACAGAGGAGAACTCAGATGGAAAGGAAGAAGTGGAGGAAGAGAAGGCAACAAAGACCTCCATTGTAGCGAGCAGGGAAAAGAATAGAAAAGACTCATAGTCAAGCCTTCATCAATTGTGGAATACCCAATGGCATATTAATCCGCAGAAACCTCTAACTGAGGGCGTAGGACTCAATTCTCAAATGGGTACCAGTGTTGCGTCCACATTCCCTTGGATGCTGACTCTCTACCTCTTCCTTTCTCATTTCGTGCTGAGACAGTTTCTTCTGGTACTTCGGTAAGAGAAGCGGAGTTTCCCATCACAAACAACTCTGTCCCCTTCCCTGCATTATTTGTACTGTTCCTTTCACTTCGCTATTACTTGGAGTGTCCATGCCCTCACCAAAGTCAAACACACCACCTCCTTTGTGACCTGTGGTCCCATTTCTTTTTGTCTTCTCAGAACTTTGCCTCTGTAGTTCTCCCTCCTCTCTTTTATATCATCAATTCCTTTTACTCTTCCTAGAAACAACTCAAAATACTCCCACCAAATGCCTCACCGAGGCCTTCTTAGATTCTGCTTAAAGCGAAGGAACATTCAACCCTGAGATGACACTGTCTTCTGCATTTCTCATCCAGGATGTTTTGACACAGTGTATTTTGACATGAAGCAAGGTGTGTTGCAAATATTACTATTGATTGTTGATGTGTTAATTGATTTACTTACACAATTAGAGTGGCGTTGGTATCCCTAGTAATGCCATTCATTTCATTCACTAGCATTATGATACCCTTTCTTTAGTGGGAAACAGATGAAGTGAAAGCGTTCACACTAAGCATAGGGTGTGCATGGGATAAATTGTTATGACTGAAAAAAAGTGTTTTGTTTTTTTAATTGGGAAAAGTTTCCTAATTGTTTCCCTGAGCCCTACAATGGTTTCCCCAACTTCTCATTCACGTAGATAATTTCTTCTTTCACCAAGCGGGTAGTTTCAGAATTTTATTTTCTTCTTAAAGTATTTATTCCAAGAAGACTGATTTGCTTAAAAAAGTCATGTCACTAAGGGAATATTGCAAAAACGTGTTTTTTTTGGTGAATCTTGTACTGTGCTTATTTAAAACAATGTAGTGATTAAGGATTTAGAGCCAAACTGAGAACCCTAAACTGAAAAACAATCGCTGAAACTTAAACCAATTAAACTGCCATTATATTTTTTTACTCAGCTACAAATCATAATAATTAAAAACTAAACAAACTAAGAGAGAAAAATAAATCACAAACCAGTTCTAAGTTTTCTAAAACAACTACAGTAGACTCTCTAAATATTCTATAAACTGAGCCAGGATTTCATTCAATGAATCAGGTTGAAACCAAATTCATGATAGTTGAGATGCAAGGCAAGCACAGGACAAGTTATTAAAAGTTTCTTGGATGGCATTGCTTGTTTGTAAACCCATTGAGAGCCAAGGATAAGATAGTTTTGAACAATTATTACATGCTCAATAAATGCCTGTTAATTGACTCAAAAATTCATTCTGCTATAGTTGGATGAATTCATGATCGCCTCTCAGCTATAAATTATAGGCAAAACTCATCAGATAACAATTAAGGTAGCCTTTGTGTACCGCTTTTATTATTATTTCTTACTCAGCTTTAACCTCTCTTCCTTCTGAACTCTCCCTGTATCCCTGAGGTAGACTCTGGGACATGTAATTCTCCTCATTGTGCAGCGTTATTATTAATAGAATTTACGACTTTAAATTTGAGCTTTGGTTTATGTGTGAAAAAAGAATTGAGAGGTGACAGTGCCAGAGTTTTGAATGGGCCTTAATTGTCCTATGTTCAGCAGCTTAGTGTTTTAACTTTTTAGAGATTCCTCATCTCATTCTGGGTTAAATGATCTGCTGTAAAGTGCTTCCATGCTCCACTGATGTGCTGGGAATTATTTTTCTAAAAGAGAAGACTGAAGTTAAATGTTGATTAAATGGGATTTGGTTCTTCCTTCTTGTTTTTAATTATTCATGAGGTTATCAAGTACAGGAGTCTTGCCTTCTACTGGCAAGACTTTTCATAACAATTGTGCATACATTTTATTCACAACAATTAATTTCCAGTTTCACTTGGAGTAGGTGGTATCCTCTAATGTACGTGCCCTTACATTTACATCTGTAAAGGAAGATACTTCCTCAAAGTGCTGAAGTTCTAAGCAGTAAACAAGTACAAAAAGAAAATCAAAATCACAACACTGGTTCATATCCTTGATTTGTTTTTCACCAAAGAAACTGCTGTGAGGGCTAAATCAATAGGTCTGGAATTAGCCTGTGGTTTCCTACTGAAAAAAGAAATGCATCTGCAATTGTTAGTAAATTTACATAGACTTCAGGTGTACAATTCTGTAATACATCATCTATAAATCCCATTGTGTGTTCACCACCCAGAGTCAGTTCTCCTTCCATCACCATATATTTGTTCCCCTTTACTCTCATCTACCGTGCCCTTCTTTCCTTCCCCTTTACTAACAATTGTCACCCCAATAAACTTTAATTTAAAAAAATAACATACTAAGAAAAAAAAAAAGAAATGCATCTGCACTACACAGACTCAAGGCAGGAAACACACTGAGGAAGAGTGTTACTTTGTAAACACAGACATGTAAATAACATAGGGATGGTTATTAATAACAATCAGAATGATGATTTGCACCTGGTCTCAGAGACCCAGGGAGGGCTCTACTTTTGAGTATGATTATGTAGTTAGGATTATGCCTCCATGACCAACAAAATTAAAACTAAAAACAAAACCCAGTGGAGACTCCACTTTAGGCTTTCTGGTTCCAAAGTGTTCTGTGCACATACTGGTAGCTCCTGATGCAAGAGAGAAAGTGCACCCTTGCACAGGGAGGGCAAAGGAGCCCACATCTGGCCTCCCTGGATTTCTTGCTAGGAGGCAGCCTTTGGCTGAAATGCATATCATTGCTTAATGCTGTTGCTATGTTGTAACTTTTTAAAAATTTCCTGGCATTGCACCCTTATTCAAGAAATATCAGAATCATGCAGACTGACTCTATATGATTGTTTTGAATTTTTGCCTTCCCCCAATTTTTTAAATACAGGCTATCTTTTTTAGAGAAGTTTTAGATTCGCAACAAAAAGGAGAGAAAGGTACAGAGATTTCCTATGTACTCCAGTGCCCACACATGCTTAGCGTCCCCTTTGTCAACATTACCAGCCAGAGGGGTACATTTGTCACAACTGATGAACCTATATTGACACATGATGACACAAAATCGGTGGTTTACCTTAGGGTTCATTCTTGGTGGTATACATTCTATGGGTTTTACAAATGTACAATGACACATCATATGGAGTATTTTCACGGCTCTAAATATCCTCTGTGCTCTGCCTATTCCTCCCTTCCTCCTGACCCCAACTACTGGCAATCTCTGATTTTTTTACTGTTTCTCTAGTTTTGCTTTTTATGGAATGTCATGTAGTCGGAACCATAGAGTATGTAGCCTTTTCAGATTGGCTTCTTTCACTTAGCATTATGCATTTAAGTGTCCTCTGTGTCTTTTCATGGCTTGATAACTCATTTGTTTTTAGCGCTGAATAATATTTCATTGTCTGAATTTACTACAGTTTATTTATCTATTCACCTGCTGAAACATCTTGGTTGCGTCCAAGTTTTGTCAGTTATGACGAAAACTGTTATAAACATCCATATGCAAGTTTTTTTGTGTAGACATAAGTTTTTAACTTCTTTACATAAATACCAAGGAACATGGTAGCTAGACTGTATGGTAAGAGTATGTTTAGTTTTTTTTTTAATTAATTAATTTATTTATTTATTATTATTTATTTATTTAATTATTAACAATTGACAATTGTTGATGAAATTACATAATTTCAGGTGTACAATTCTGTATTACATCATCTATAAATCCCATTGTGTGTTCACCACCCAGAGTCAGTTCTCCTTCCATCACCATATATTTGATCCCCCTTACCCTCATCTCCTTCCCCCTACCCCCTTTACCCTCTGGTAACCACTAAACTATCGTCTGTGTCTATGAGTTTTTGTTTCTCATTTGTTTGTCTTGTTTTTGGTTTATATACCACATATCAGTGAAATCATATGGTTCTCTGCTTTTTCTGTCTTACTTATTTCGCTTAGCATTATACTCTCAAGATCCATCCATGTTGTCACAAATGTTCCTATATCATCTTTCCTTAACGCCGAATAGTATTCCATTGTGTATATATACCACAACTTCTTTATCCATTCATCTATCGAAGGACATTTTGGTTGTTTCCATGTCTTGGCCACGGTAAACAAAGCTGCAATGAACATTGGAGCACACGTGTCTTTATGTATAAATGATTTCAAATTCTTTGGGTAGATACCCAGGAGAGGGATTGCTGGGTCATATGGTAATTCTATTTGTAATATTTTGAGGAACCTCCAGACTGCCTTCCATAGCGGCTGCACCAGTCTGCATTCCCACCAACAGTGTATGAGGGTTCCTTTTTCTCCACAGCCTCTCCAACACTTGTTGCTATTTGTCTTATTGATGAAAGCCATTCTGACTGGGGTGAGGTGATATCTCATTGTGGTTTTTATTTGCATTTCTCTGATGATTAGTGATGTTGAGCATTTTTTCATATGTCTATTTGCCATTTGTAAGTCCTCTTTGAAGAAATGTCTCTTCAGGTCCTCTGCCCATTTTTCAATTGGGTTGTTTGTTTTTTTGTTGTTGAGTTTCATGAGTTCCTTGTATATTTTGGATTTTGGACCCTTATCGGAGGAACGGTGTGCAAAAATCTTCTCCCATTCAGTTGGTTGCCTCTTTATTTTGTCGATGGTTTCTTTTGCTGTGCAGAAGCTTTTCAGTTTCATATAGTCCCATTCATTTAGTTTAGTTTGACTCCCTTGCCTTTGGAGTCAAATTCATGAAATGCTCTTTGAACCCAAGGTCCATAAGTTTAGTACCTATGTTTTCTTCAATGCAGTTTATTGAGTCAGGTCTTATGCTTAAGTCTTTGATCCATTTTGAATTAATTTTGGTACATGGTGACAGATAGCAGTCCAGTTTCATTCTTTTGCACGTGGCTATCCAATTCTCCCAGCACCATTTATTGAAGAGGCTGTCTTTTCTCCATTGTATGTTTTTGGATTCTTTGTCAAAAATTATCTGTCCATATTTATGTGGTTTTATTTCTGGGTTCTCAATTCTATTCCATGGGTCTGTGTCTGTTTTTCTGCCAGTACCATGCTGTTTTGATTATTGTTGCTCCGTAGTACAAGCTAAAGTCAGGGAGTGTGATACCTCCAGCACTGTTCTTTTTGCTAAAGATTACTTTGGCTATTCGGGGTCTTTTGTGTTTCCAAACAAATCCGATGATTTTTTGTTCTATTTTTTTAAAAAAATGCCATTGGGATTTTAATGGGGATTGCATTAAATCTGTATATTGCTTTGGGTAATATGGCCATTTTAACTATGTTGATTCTTCCAATCCATGAGCACGGAATGTCTTTCCATTTCTTTGTGTCTTCTTCAATTTCTTTTAAAAATGTCTTATAATTTTCAGCATATAAGTCTTTCACATCCTTGGTTAAGTTTATTCCTAGTTATTTTATTCTTTTTGCTGCAATTGCAAAAGGGATTGTTTTTTCTATTTCTTTTCCTGAGATTTCATTGTTGGTATATAGGAAAGCAATGGACTTTTGTACGTTGATTTTGTAGCCAGCAACTTTACCGTATTCATTGATTGTTTCTAACAGCTTTTTGGTGGAGTCTTTAGGGTTTTCTATTTATAACATCACGTCATCTGCAAAAAGTGACAATTTAACTTCTTCATTCCCAATTTGGATGTCTTTTATTTCTGTCTCTTGTCTGATTGCTCTGGCGAGGACTTCCAACACTATGTTGAAAAGCAGAGGTGATAGGGGACAGCCCTGTCGTGTTCCTGAACGTAGAGCAAAGGGCTTCAGTTTTTCAGCATTAATTATGAGATTAGCTGAGGGCTTGTCATATATGGCCTTTATTATGTTAAGGTATTTTCCTTCTATACCCATTTTTTAAAGTGTTTTAGTCATAAATGGATGTTGTATCTTGTCAAATTCTTTTTCTGTATCAATTGATATAATCAAATGGGTTTTGTCCTTTATTTTGTTTATGTGATGTATCACATTGATGGATTTGTGTATGTTCAACCATCTTTGTGCCCGTGGGATGAACCCGACTTGGTCGTGATAAATAATCTTTTTAATGAGTTGTTTCATTCAATTTGCTAGAATTTTGTTTAGGATTTTAGCATCCGTATTCATCAGAGATATTGGTCTGTAGTTTTCTTTTCTTGTGTTGTCCTTACCAGATTTTGGTATCGGTAATGTTGGCCTCATAAAATGAGCTAGGGAGTACAGTCTCTTCTTCAATTTTTTGGAAGAGTTTGAGCAGGATTGGTATTAAATCCTCTTTGAAGGTTTGGTAGAATTCACTAGTGAAGCCATCTTGTCCCGGACTTTTGCTTTAGGAATGGTTTTGGATGACTGATTCCATTTCATTACTGGTGATTGGTCTGTTTAGATTTTCCAGTTCTTCATGGTTCAGCCTAGGAAGGCTATATGTTTCTAAGAACTTGTTCATTTCTTCTAGGTTATTGAATTTCGTGGCATATAGTCCTTCATAGTAGTCTTGGATCATCCTTTGTATTTCTGTGGTGTCCGTGATAACTTCCCCTTTTTCATTTCTGATTTTGTTAATTAGTGTCTTCTCTCTTTTTCATAGTGAGTCTAGCCAAGGGTTTGCCAAATTTGTTAATCTTTTCAAAGAACCAGCTCTTTGTCACATTAATTTTTTCTATTGTCTTTTTGTTCCCTATTTCATTTAGTTCTGCTTTGATTTTTATTATTTCCTTTCCTATGCTAACTTTGGGTTTCATTTGTTCTTCTTTATCTAGTTCTTTAAGGTGTAATGTGAGGTTATTTATTTGGGATTTTTCTTGTTTCTTGAGATAGGCCTGGTAGTGATATAAATTTCCCTTTTAAAACTGCTTTCTCTGCATCCCCAAAATTTTGGTAAGGTGTATTTTCATTCTCATTTATTTCTATGTATCTTTTGATCTCTCCTCTAATTTCTTCTTTGATCCGGTCGTTAAGAGTATGTTGTTTAATCTCCAAGTATTTGTGGTTTTACCTGCTTTCTTTTTGTAGTTGATATCCAATTTCAGCTTTGTGATCAGAGAATATGCTTGGTATGATTTCAATCTTCTTAAATTTGCTGAGTCTAGTTTTATGTCCCAATATATGGTCTATCCTTGAGAATGTTCCATGGACACTAGAAAAAAAATGCATAGTCTGATGTTTAGGATGAAATGCTCTATATATGTCAGTTATGTCCATTTCATCTAATGTGTCATTTAGGGCTGCTATTTCATTATTTATTATCTGCTTGGATGCTCTATCCATAACTGTCAATGATATATTTAGGTCCCCTATTATAATTGTGTTTTGGTCAATTGTTAGTAGTTGCTTGGTATATTTCAGTGCTCCCTGATTGGGGGCATAAATATTGATGGCTGTTATGTCTTCTTGTTGTATAGTCCCATTTACCATTATGAAATGTTCATCTTTGTCTCTTGTTACCTTTTTCATCCTGAAGTCTGTTTCATCTGATATCATTGTGGTTACACCTGATTTTCTCTGGAGACCATTTGCTTGGAGTGTCAATTTCCACCCTTTCTCTTTGAGTCTATGCTTGTCCTTGTAGCTGAGATGTGTCTCTTGCAGACAGCATATGGTTGGGTTTAGTTTATTGATCCAGTCTGCTACTCTGTGGCTTTTTATTGGTGAGTTCAGTCTATTTACATTTAGGGTGATTATTGATATGTGAGGATTTCCTATCATTCTATCTTTAGTTTTCTGGTAAGGCTGTGTCTCCATTGTTTCTTTGCCTTTTTGTTGTTGTCTATTATTTCTGTGTGGTGGTATTCTATGATTTTTCCCTCTGTTTCTTCTTTTGTTACAGTATGTATTTTAGTTCTGGATTTTTTTTTTTTTTTGAGTGGTTACCCTTAAGTCTATGTAAAAGAAAGTTTGATATTTAGAGTATTCCATTTTCTTCAGCATGCTTACTTTCTCAATTCCCATGTTCCGGTTCAGGTATTTACTCTCCCCCTTTGTATGTTTTGGTTGCCACAAATTGTCCCTGTTGATGGTGGTCAAATAGCCTCCTTTAGTATTTCTTCTAGTGCAGGTCATGTATTAGAAAATTCCCTCAGCTTCTGTATATCTGGAAAGGTCTTTATTCCTCCTTCATATCTAAAGGAGATCTTTGCTGGGTATGTTATTCTTGGCTAATAATTTCTCTCTTTCAATAGTTTGAATATTTGGTTCCACTCCCTCCTGGCTTATAGAGTTTCTGCTGAAAAATCTGGTGATAATCTAGTGGGCTTTCTTTTGTAGGTTACCAACTTCTTTTCCCTGTCTGCCTTGAGGATTCTTTTGTTGTCCTTGTTTTTTGACAGGTTCAATACAATATGCCTTGGAGAATGCCTATTGAGTTTGAGGTAATTAGGTGTTCTATTTGCTTCTTGGATTTGAGGATACAGTTTTTTCCTCTGTTTCTTTTGAAGTTTGGGAAGTTCTCATTGACTATTTGTTTGAATATACTCTCTGTTCACTTCTCCCTTTCTTCCCCTTCTGGTATGCCCATTATTCTTATATTGCTCTTTCTGATGGAGTCAGAAAGTTCTTGTATGGTTCTTTCATTTCTTTTAAGTCTCAAGTCTTTCTTCTTCCATCCAGGTCATTTCCAGGTTTCTATCTTCGATGTCACTGATTCTTTCCTCCATCTGGTCAACTCTACTACCTAAGCTGGCTATTTCATTCTTCGTTTCTTTTATTGAGTTCTTAATCTCCAGAAATTCTATTTAGTTCTTTTCTAAAATTTCAATCTCTTTGGTAAAATGTTCATGTTGTTCTTTGATTGTGCTTCTGAGTTCATTAAACTGACTTTCTGTGTTTTCTTGCATCTCATTTAGCTTTTTCAGAACTGCAATGTTGAATTCTCTGTCATTTAAGTCATATATTTCCATATCTTTGAATTCCTTTTCTGGAGACTTTTCACTTTCTTTCTGAGCTGTCTTATGGCCTTGGTTATTCATGGCATTTAATGGTTTATTACTTCTTTTCCTAGACATACAGGAGTGGGTTCTGCAACAGGTTGATAGGAAGAGATCTTTCTTTTGTTTTCCAGTACGTGTTTGTAGAATGTTTTATTTTCTCTCCAACTTCAGCCATTTTTTTATCTCTCACACTGTAGTGTTATGTTTTCTCTGTACTATTTCAGCTTCTCACACAATGGGGGGATTCCTTGGAAGGTGGGCTTCTCCTCTGTTAACAGTTTTCCTGGGTCATAGGGTGCCACGTCTGTGTGGGGTTGCGGAGGGCTTCTGAAGTTCCATAGCTCTTCCTGCAGCAGATTCAGAGCCTGTGTGTTTTAGCAGTTCTGTTTACTCCTGCAGGGATCTGCCTGGATAGTTGAGGACAGGGGGTTGGGTTGTGAGAGGTGGCCCAGAGCAATAGCGGCGACCACCTCCATAGCCAGTTCTGCTTCCACAGCTCCCTCCCCTTTGCCGGAATTAGATGGACAGCCAATCTGTATCTGCAGATCACAGTTCTCAGAATTGCAAATATTCTGTTCTTTTGATCTGACACTGCTACTGTTCCGCTTCTAGCACCAAGCAGGTGGGGACGGGGCGAGCTCTGGGAGGGTAGGGAAAGGGGGGCTAGTCTCAGTGCCAAGGCTTCTGTTCTCTGCTCGGCAGTGAGGGCTTAAACCACCTTTTACAGTCTTCTTCCCTCAGTCTTTCCTCCGAGGTCTCTGCAGTGATCGTTGGGTTCAGCCGTGCTATATGCTGCCCCCTCAGCTCTGTAGGCCATAAGCGGAGCCCTAGCAGTGAGAGTTCTTTACTTTCTCGCACCTGCAGTAGTTCTGGGATGCAGTGAGCTCGGAGCACTGAGCTAGGTCTGCGTCCTGTGCCTGTGCAGCCCCATCTCTTCACTTCTCCCTTCCCTCCTCCTCTGCCCTCGCAATTTGTACGCCTTTCGGTGAATTCAATAGTGAGCCTCTTTGTTTTGCCTGTCTGCTGTGCAGGATGAACTTTGTGGAGTTATAGTTGTTTGATTTGTTGTAAATTCCAGGGGAGATTTACAGAGGCTCACCTCAAGCCGCCATTTTGATGACATCACTCGCCAACAGCCACTATTAGAACACTATTATTGGCAGTTTGTTTTGTATCTTTGCACAGTATATTATATGGACATTTCAAATTTTTACAACTGATTGAATTATACCTCTGATAGTGCTTGACACTTGATTTTTAAAAATCATGTGACTATGTTTACTATTTTTAGTAGCAGGTTCGTTTTAATCTAAACTACAAGAAACAACAAAAATGTAAATATCCTGGGGTAAATTTTTAAAAATCTTACAACTCAGTGTAAAATTTATTATTTTAAACAAGAGGTTCAAATTGCAACAAAGCAAAGTTAAATATGATTTGTGGTAAGTTCCTGGGTGCTTCTAATGAAAAAGTACTTTTAATTAAAGATGTCTGTAGAATTTATGACAACCCAAGTGACAGGAATATCTGGGGTGTTTTGAATATATTGTATGTTAGTCAATGTATGTCTTATGTTTTCCTTGTATTTTCCTTTATGTTTAGAATTCTTACAGAATTTTCAAAAGTATGTGTTCTCCTTAAATCCATTGTCTAAGATCACATTTGACCTCACCTGTCACTCAAGGCTTTGCTTAGGCGAGGCCCTGAGCAGTTGCCCATTTGTTCTGTTTAACAGACTGTGTATATGCTTGTGTGGTTGGCAGCACTTGGTGACATCCCATTAGACGAAACACTTTCAAATGGTTTTTTTCATTTTGTTAGGGCCAAGGGTATTCATCTTTTGATAGTGGGGTCTGAGAATAAAGTAGGGCCATCCTAGCCCCAAAGAAATGTGCAGTATTTGAATGGTATAATGGACAAATGGTGGGTCAGGAAACAGAAAATCATCTTCCACAGGGCATAAAACGACAAGCTCCAGCCTCCATTACTATATCATGTGGTGGTGTAATAGAAGCTCATATAGTTAGGGTCCTGTTATTATCCCAGTGCAATCATACCTCACAATAAAGTAGCAAATCTGCTTGCTAATATTTTCAAAAGTCCCTTGCACAGTGTTGTTACTTTGACTTAACAGACAGGGAGTTTTTAATGAATAGCTTTTCAGGATCTAATTTGTGGAAAGTAAAGGAGCAGGAGATGTGCGTGTATATATGTGTGTGTGTTTACCCCCTCTACTGTGTGATCTGGCTTGCAGACCTGCTATTGTCTGTGAAAACAAGCCTGCTCAATTTTCCCATAATATTTTCTCATTTTTAATATTTTGCATGGGTTTTAAATGTTAGAATACATTCATGGTTTTGTTGGCCTCCTGCAGAACTCTGTCCTGTGGATGAATAGAATTCTTTCTTCTGATGTGTATAATAATATCTCTTACCTTTGACAATCCTTTTAAAATGTCTCTCTGATATGTCTTCTGTACTATTTAATAGTGTCTACTGTACTATCATATGCGTGAACATGGATTCATGAAAAGTGTCAGTCTGGCAGAAACATGAAGTCAAGACCCCCTAAAGAGCTTCACAATACTGGTAGAACTTCACAAATACTGGTAGAAAGGGCAATGAGGGTCTTAGGGCAAATTTGGGAGTCCTCCAGCATTCATCAATATGGTATAGTGGGGAATATCAAGGAGTCAAGGAGGGAATGAGACGATTTTGTTCTGTTGAGTCCTTGTTCATGACAACTGCACTGAACTTCCACTCAAACATCTACCCTCACAGTTACTTCTTACTCTGACCAGGAGATAATTTGTCAAACACAAGTGAGTGCAAGCTTCCATTTTCTCCTTCAGCTACTGTCAGTCCAAATACCTCAAAGAAGACAACACTACTAGGAAACAGAAGAAAGAATTAAAAACAGGGAGGAAATGGAAATCATACGTACTCAGGCAACTAGAAAATGATGAGATCATTCAGTAAAATCATGTTTTTCCTTTAGGTCAAGAGACTCCAGTTGGTTAGGAATTTAAGCAATTCTCTTTCCATAATTATTAACATCTGGCTTTCAGTTAGCAGAAATTCTTCAAACTTTTTACAATGAGAATATCTAAAATCAAGCGAAATTTTAAAGCAAAGCATGTGAAAAACTGATAAAGAACATACCAGCTTTATGTTCACCTACCTGTGTTATAACAGATTGTGTAAGGGTAAGACAAATAGGAAAGAAAGAGAAGAAATTGAAAATTCATAATTTGGAAATTTGTTAAGAAGTCCGTGTAGTACACTTATGTTAAATGTTTGACTTTTTCCTCCAACACAATACAGTGCAAAGTAAGACTGGTAGAGTGTAGATACTTGATATGAAGTATATGACATAAAATTTAAGTATTCTACACACACAGACACAGACACAGTTATAGTCACCAACACTGAGGATACTAAAACAAAATAAAATAAAACTAACAACCCAGAAATATATATAAAAAAAAATTAAGTGTGAATGACTAATGTTGAAGTCCTCCTTTCTTCAGTAAAAGCGTTTTTTAAGTAATAGAAATTAACATTTTTAGTACCTGTCATATGCTATGTGTTTTACTTACATTTCTTATTCAATCCTTATAATGAAATTATTATTATATAGTCACATGATTATTATTATTATAAAGTAATTATTATTACGCTTGTTTTACCCTTGTGAGAAAACTGACTTATTTAGAAATTTAGATATGTTATCAAAAGCACTTAAGTTTCTTCACACTACCTCACCCTTAAGCACATTCTCCTCTTTCTTGTTAAAAAATGATGATTTATCTTTGTCATATAACAAGAAGTCTAGAAACAGGCAATTACTGCTGTTGGTTCAGCAGCTCAACAAGTCAGGGCTAATTTGTTTGCAGATCTCTTGGCTTTTCCATCATGGCTGCAATGTGGCTGCAGCAGTTCCAGCCATCACTTCCTCTTTCAAGGGAGAGAGAAAAGGACAGGAAAGGGTTGTACCAGCCACATCTGTCTCTTTCTGTAAAGAAAAAAAAATTTTCTAATAGATATCTCTATCAGGTTCCCGCTTAAACTTTAAGCCGGAATCTCTATCAGGTTCCCGCTTAAACTTTTTAAAAATAATAAAGTACAGAAACATATAAGAATGTACAAAACCTGAATGTACAACTCATGATTATCACAAAAGGAATACCCAGGACAAGAAAGAGAACATTGCCAGCATTCTAGAGGCTCTTCACCTTTCATTCTCCTAATCATTACAGTTTCCAACACCCCAGATGTGGTCATTAATGGTTTATAAAAACCATTTCAGTGCTTTTCTTTATTATTTTCTTTATTTATTTTATAACCAAAATGTGCATAAACACTGTACTTTAATTTTACAATTTTTTTTATCTTCTAAAAATGAATGGAACCATACTGTATTTATTATTTTGGGTCTTTTTCTTTCACTATTTTATTTTTAATATGTATCAGATTTATTCCATGTAGTCATGGCTAGTTCATTTTCATTTTTGTATAATATTCCATTGTATTAATATGCTTCAATTTATTTATCCATTATATTGTTGAAGAATATTTAGATTGCTTTTTAGTTTCTCTAATGGTAATACTCTATTGAACATTCTTAATGTTTTTTTCTTGGACATGTGAATACATTTATATTGGATATTTACAGTGGTATATTGTAGCTGACTCCCACTTGATCAAAAGAGCCAATTATGTTCATCTCTTCCCAACTCTGAGTTCAGTGACATTTTGTTGGTAGCTTGAAATCAGCCATCGTTAGGAGTGTTTACCCCATGGAAATCAGGAAATACTGCAAATAAGAAGTCCCACCTTCTGCCAGACAGCTAGACATTAAACATTAACCAAAACAACCCTGGGTATTTATTTAGGAATGGATTTGCTTAGTCATTGATTATGCATATCTTTCACTCAGTATATGATGAGAAACTGTTTTCAAAGAAGTTACACCAATTTAGATTCCCATCAGCAATATATGATTATGCATATTTTTTATGCCCTTGCCATCTTTTAATTTTACGAATTCTAATGAGTGTGTAGTTGAATTTCATTGCCTTTTTAATTTGCATTTCCCTGATGACTAATAAGTTTATGGGCCAATTGGATATATTCTGATTAAAACGTTTGTTCAAACCTCTTTATCAGTTTTCATTTGGTTGTCTGTCTTAAGAAATTGACTTCTAGGAGTACTTTATATGTTGTAGATATGAGTCTATTGGATTTATATGTTGCATATATGCTCTGCTTTGAACTTGTCTTTTTACTTTGATAATGGTATCTTGATGAACAGAAGACTTCAGTTTTAATGTAGTCCAGTTTATCAAACTTTTTCTTTGTGGTTAATGCTTTTGGTGTCTTTTTAAAGAAGTTCTTCCCTACATTGAAATCCTTCCTTCCTTCCTTCCTTCCTTCCTTCCTTCCTTCCTTCCTTCCTTCCTTCCTTCCTTCCTTCCTTCCTTCCTTCCTCTCCTCCTCTCTTCTCCCCTCTCCCCCTCCTTCTCTTTCTCTGTTTCTTTCTTCCTTTCTCCTTTCCTTCCTTCCTTCCTTCCTTCCTTCCTTCCTTCCTTCCTTCCTTCCTTCCTTCCTTCCTTTCTTCCTTCCTTCCTTCCTTTCTCTCCTCCTCTCTTCTCCCCTCTCCCCTTCCTTCTCTCTCTCTGTTTCTTTCTTCCTTTCTCCTTTTCTTCCTTCTTTCCTTCCTTCCTTCCTTCCTTCCTTCCTTCCTTCCTTCCTTCCTTCCTTCCTTCCTTCCTTTCTTTTTTTATTATTAGTTTCAGATGTACAAAACAACATAATGATTAGACATTTACACCCCTCACAAAGTGATAATCCCAAGTCTACTACCAATCTGGCACCGTACATAGCTATTACAATACCATTTACCATATTTTCAATGTGTACTTTACATCCATGACCATGTGTGTGTAGTTAATTATAGTTGACATTCAATATTATTTTATATTAGTTTCAGATGTATAGCACAGATTTAGGCATTTGTATAATTTATGAAGTGATCCCCCTGATTAGTTTAGTATGCATCTGACATCATACATAGTTTTTATATTACTGATTATATTTCCCATACTATAATTCACATCCCGTGACTATTTTGTGACTGCCAATTTGTACTTACTTCCTAATCCCTTCACCTTTCTCACCCATCCTCCGAGCCACCCTCCCTTCTAGCAACCATCAGTTTGTTCTCTGTATCTATGAGTCTACGTGTATTTCTGTTTTGTTTGTTCGTTTATTCTGTCCTCTGTATTCCACATAGTATAAGTGAGATCATACAGTGTTTGTCTTTCTCAGTCTGACTTATTTCACTTAGCATAATATCCTCTAGGTCCATCCATGTTGTTGCAAATGGTAAGATTTCATTCTTATTTATGGCAGAGTAATACTCCATTGTATAAATGTATCACAATTTATCCAGTTATCTATCGATGGACATTTCGGCTGTTTCCATATTTTGGCTATTGTGAATAGTGCTGCGGTAAACATAGGGGTGCATATATTCCTTCAAATTAGTATTTTGGATTTCCTTGAATAAATACCCAGGAGTGGAATTACTGAGTCATAAGGAAGTTGTACTTTTAATTTTTTGAGGGATCTCCATACTGTTTTCCATAGTGGCTGCACCAATTTGAAATCCTACCAACAGTGCTCGAGGGTTCCATTTTCTCCACATTCTTGCCAACACTTGTTGTTTGTTGATTTATTGATAATAGCGATTCTGAAAGGACTGAGGTGATATCTCACTGTGGTTTTTGTTTGCATTTCTCTGATGATTAGTGATGTTCAACATCTTTTCATATGTCTGTTGGCTATCCGTATGTCCTTTTTGGAGAAATGACTACTCAGGTCATCTACCCATTTTTTAATTGGATTGTTTGTTTTTTTTTTTTGGTGTTGAGTTGTATGAGGTTTTTTTTATATAAAATTTGCATATTAACCCCTTATCAGATGTATCATTGGCAAATATCTTCTCCCATTCAGAAGGATGCCTTTTTGTTGTTGATGATTTCCTTTGCTGTGCAAAAACTTGCAAAAACTTTTTAGTTTGAGGTAGTCCCATTTGTTTATTTTTTATTTTGTGGTAAAAGTGGGTATCTTTGTCTTATTCCTGATCTTAAGGAGAACACTTTTAACTTTTACCTGCTGAGTGTGATGTTAGCTGTGGGTTTGTCATATATGGCCTCCATTATGTTGAGATATATTTCCTCTATTTCCACTTTGCTGAGAGTTTTTATCATAAATTGATGCTAGATTTTGTCAAAACTTTTTCTGCATGTATTGCTGAAATTGAATCAACCTTGCATACAAGGAGTGAATCCCACTTTGATCATAGTTTGTAATCTTTTTAATGTATTGGTGAATTTGGTGTGCTATTTTAAAAAAAAAAATTATTGGGGAATGTTGGAGGACAGTGTGTTTTTCCAGGACTCATCAGTCGTGTTCCTTCAATCTAGTTGTGGAAAGCGCAGCTCAGCTCCAAGTCCAGTCACTGTTTTCAATCTTAGTTTCAGAGGATGCAGCCCACCATCCCACACAGGAATTGAACCGGCAACCTTGTTATTAAGAGCTAGTGCGCTAACCAACTGAGCCATCTGGCCACCCTACTGGCAGCTCAGCGGCAGCTCGTTGTCTACAATCTAGTTGTGGAGGGTGCAGCTCACTGGCCCATGTAGGAATCGAACCGGAAACCCTGTTGTTCAGAGCTCACGCTCTAACCAACTGAGCCATCGTGCCACTTCCCAGTGTGCTAATATTTTGTTGAGGATTTTTTCATCCATGCTCATTAGATATATTGGCCTATAGTTTTCTCTTTTTGTAACGTCTGTGTCTGGTTTTGGAGTCAGGGTAATGGTGGCCTTGTAAAACAAGCTTGGGAGCCTTCCCTCCTCTTGAAATTTTTGTAATTGTTTGAGAAAAATTGGTGTTAAATCTTTTTTGAATGTTTGGTAAAATTCAACTGTGAAACCATCTGGTCCAGGACATTTGTTGGTTGGGAGCTTGTTGATTACTGATTCAATTTCATTAGTAGTGATTGGTCTGTTTAGATTTTTGGATTCTTTTTGATTCACCCTTAGAAGATTGTATGCTTCTAGGGATTTATTTCTTCCATATTGTCCAATTTATTGGTGTATAGTTGCTTGTAATGTTTTCTGAAACTTTTTGTATTTCTGTGGTGTCTGTTATCACTTTTTGTCTTTCATTTCTGATTTTATTTGTTTGGGTCTTCTCTTTTTTTCTTGATGAGTCTAGTTAAAAGTTTGTCAATTTTGTTCATCTTTTCAAAAAAAAGGTCTTGATTTCATTAATCTTTTGTATTGTTTTATTTTTTTTTTTTAGCTTCTGTTTTGTTTATTTCCACTCTGATCTTTATTATTTCCTTCCTTATACTCACTTTGGACTTCATTTGTTGTTGTTTTTCTAGTTCCCAAAGGTGTAAAGTTAGACTGTTTGAGATTTTTCTTCTTTCTTTCGATAGGCCTGAATTGCTATGTATTTCTCTCTTAGAACTGCTGTCACTGTTTCCTATAGATTTTGGGTCATTGTTTTTTCATTTTCTCTTGGCTCAAGGTATCTTTTGATGTCTTTCTTGATCTCAGCGTTGACTCATTCATTGTTTAGTAGCATGTTATTTAGCCTCCATGTGTTTGTGTGGTTTCAGTTTTTTTCTTATAATTGATTTATAGTTTGATATCATTGTTGTCGGAGAAAATGCTTGGTATGATTCCTATGTTTTTAAATTTATTGAGAGTTATTTTGTTACTAACATGTGGTCTATTTGGAAAAATGTTCTATGTGCAGTTGAAAAGAACGTATATTCTGCTGCTTTGGAGTGAAATGCTCTAAAAATGTCAATTAAATCCATCTGGGCTAGTGTGTCATTTGAGGCAGCTGTTTCTGTATTGATTTTCTGTCTGGAAGATCTGTCCAGTGGTGTCAGTGGAGTGTTAAAGTCCCTTACTATGATCGTGTTACTGTTGATCTCTGCCTTTATATTGGTCAATATTTGTTTTATATATTTAGGTCTTCCTATGTTGGGTGCATAAATGTTTACTAGGGTTATATTCTCCTGGTGAATTGATCCCTTTTTTATTATTATGTAATGTCCTTCATTATCTGTTATTATAGTCTTCATTTTAAAGTCTATTTTGTCTGATGTAAGTATTGCTACTTCAGTTTTTTTCTCTCATTTCCATTTGTATGAATATTTTCAAATTTTGGTAGATATTGCTAGATAATTTTCCTGTTACTCTATAAAACGGTGATTCCAATTTACTTTATAGAACTTTTTAAACATATCCCTGCCAAGGCAGATATTGTCAAAATTTTGTTTTTACCAATCTGATGAATATGGTATGTTACATTGGTATAATCTCACTAGTAGTTCTGGTGAGCATCTTTTCAGATGCTTGTTTGCTATTGTGGATTCTCTTTCTGTTATTGCCTATTTATAGCCTTTGCCATTTTTGGTCTACTAAAAAATTGTTTTATAGTTATTCATTTTATATAATAGATATTTAGCTTTTACATATTGTATATATTTTCTCTTCATCCATAGCTTATAATTGAACTTTACGGTTTATTTTGCCTGAGAAAAATATTTAAGTTTGATGTAGGCAAATTTTATCACCTTCTCTTTTTGGGTGGGATATAAGAAAATTTTACTATCTTATATCATATGGAAATCTTCCCCTAACACTCTATCATAATTTTTTCCAAAGCATACTAAATTGACTTTAGTAAATTGACTTTAGTCAATTTAGCATTGAGATATTTATCCATTTGGAATTCATTTTGTTTATGGTTTTTAGGATTTTTGAGTATCTGTTTGGAGATTAATTTTTTTAAATTAAAGTTTATTGGTGTGACAATTGTTAGTACAGTTACATAGATTTCAGATGTATAATTCTGTGATACATTATCTATATGTCACTTTGTGTGTTTACCACCCAGAGTCAGTTCTCCTTCCATCACCATATATTTGATCCCTTTTACCCTCATCTACCACCTCTCTCTCCCCCCACCCTCTGGTAACCACTAAACTATTGTCTGTGTCCATGAGTTTTTGTTTCTTCATTTGTTTGTCTTGTTCCTTTATTGTTTTCAGTTTTATATCCCACATATCAGTGAAATCATATCATTCTCGACTCTTTCTGTCTTACTTATTTTGCTTAGCACTATAATCTTAAGATCCATCCGTGTTGTTGCAAATGGCACTATGTCATCTTTTCTTATGTCCGAATAGTATTCCATTGTGTATATATACCACAACTTCTTTATCCAATCATCTATCAAAGGACACTTTGGTTGATTCCATATCTTGGCCACTGTAAGTAAAGCTACAATGAATATCAGAGCACACATATCTTTATGGATAAATGTTTTTAGATTTTTTGGGTAGAGACCCAGGAGAGGGCTTGCTGGTAATTCTATTCTTAATTTTTTGAGGAATCTCCTCACTGCCTTCCGTAGTAGCTGCACCAATCTGCATTCTCATCAACAGTGTATGAAGGTTACTTTTTCTCCACAACCTCTCCAACACTTGTTATTATTTGTCTTGTTGATAGCTATTGTATCTGGTGTGAAGTGATATCTCATTGTGGTTTTTATTTGCATTTTTTTGATGATTAGTGATGTTGAGCATTTTTTCATATGTCTAATGGCCATTTGTCTGTCATCAGGTCCTCTGCCCATTTTTTAATTGTATTATTTGTTTTATTGGTGTCAAATTGTATGTGTTCCTTGTATATTTTGGATATTAGCACCCTATTAGAGGTGTTTGCAAAAATCTTCTCCCATTCAGTAGGTTGCCTCTTTGTTTTGTTGATGGTTTCTTTTGCTGTGCAGAAGCTTTTTAGTTTGATATAGTCCCATTCATTTATTTTAGCTTTTACTTCCCTTGCCTTTGAAGTCAAATTCACAAAATGCTCTTTGAACCCAAAGTCCATAAGTTTAGTATCTATATTTTCTTCTATGCAGTTTATTGTTTTTTATTGTTTAGGTCTTTGATCCATCTTGAGTTAATTTTTGTGCATGGTGGTAGATAGCAGTCTAGTTTCATTCTTTTGCATGTGGCTTTCCAATTCTCCCAGCACCATTTGATTCTCCTCTAATTTCTGGTGGATGTGAACAATCTTTGGCATTGTTTGACTTATAGATGCAAAACTTCAATCTTTCTCTCCATCTTCATGTGACATTCTGTGTATCTGTGTGTTCAAATTTCCCTCTTATTATAAGGACAGTACTCTTACAGATTTTAGGGCCTACCCTAATTCATTTACAACCTCATCTTAACTTGATTACATATGCCAGGACTCTATTTCCAAATAAAGTCACATTTACAGGTTTGGACTTCAACATGTTTCTGGGGGACACAGTTCAACTCATAAAATATCTTCCTGGGATATCCATTTGCCTCTCTCTTGAATTTGCATCTCTTTCATGGATCCCATGTCTTCCCCTTTCTTAGCATACCCCTAATATTTGTATAGTATGTCCTCCATTAGTTTCTTAAGAAAGGGAGCAATGGAATTTTTCATTTTTCATTTTTTTGAGGTCTTCCATGTCTTAAAGTGTCTTTAATCTTCTGCTCAAATTATTGTTTATTTGTTATGGTATTTTGGGTTGAAAACAATTTTTCTTAGAATTTTGGAAGTATGCTTTCGTTGCCTTCCAAATTTCAGTGTTGTCTTGAAAAGTTAAAGACCAGTATGGCTGTACGTTTTGTATGGGAACTGTTTTGTTTTTCCCTCTTGACATTTTTAGTATCTTCTCTTTATGCATGTCATGTTTCCCCAAAAATAAGACCTAGCTGAATCATCAGCTCTAATGCATATTTTGGAGCAAAAATTAATATAAGACTGGTCTTATTTTAATATAAGACTGGGTATAATATAATATAATATATTATACAATACAATACAATATAATACCCGGTCTTATTTTAATATAAGACTGGATCATATAATATAATATAATAAATAAATATAATATAATATAATAAATATATAATATAATATAATACTGGGTCTTATAATAATTTTTACTCCAAAATGTGCGTTAGAACTGATGGTCTGGCTAGGTCTTATTTTTGGGGAAACATGGTAGTGTTCAGAAAATTGCACTCTGTTTTGCCTTAATATGTGTGAGTCTATTTTCATTCATTGTACTGGGAAGTTGATGGGCCCTTTCAAAGTATTAATTTACGTGTTTTTTTTCAATTCTCAGAAACTTTCCTGAATTTTTTCTCTAATATTCCTTTTTTCTTTCTTTCTGGAGCTCTTATGTTTTTATGTTAACTTTTTGGATTAAGCCTTTAATTTTTTTCTCTGCTATTTTTCATCTCTTGTTTTTTTTTGCTTTTCTCTATATTTTCTTTTGTTGAGTTTTTCATTTCTGTTATCACAATTTAATTTTTACAGACAGCTTTCTTATTCTCTGTTTATTCCTTTTTTATTTGAAGATGCAAATAAAAAAAGAAGATAACTTTCTTTCTTTCTTTCTGGAAAATATTTATAGAGTGCTTACTATGTACCAGGCACATGTAGTTAGTTATTTAAAATAAATTATTATGACAAGATTTAATTCTCTTTTATGGCTGAGTAATAATCTGTTATATCATATTTTCTTTATTTAAAAATAAATTTAATTGAAAAAATTTTCAGTTACAGTTGACATACAATATTACATTTCTTTCAGGTATACAACATAGTGATTAGACATTTCTATAACTTATGAAGTGTTCACCCCAATAAATCATGTTTTCTCTTTTAAAAACATCTCTTTTTAAAAGACAACTTTACTAAGGTATAATTTACATATCACAAAATTCGCCCATTAGTGCAAAATTCAGTGATTTTTTTTGAAAATTTACTAAGTGGTGCATCATCACCATACCTAGAGCTATGTTAAGTGAAATCAGTCAGAGAAAGACAACTGCTATATGATTTCACTTATATACGGAATCAAAAAAAGCAAAACAAACAAAACAAAAACAGACTTATAGATACAGAGAACAAACTGATGGTTTCTAGAATGGAGGAGAGTGAGAGTATGTGATAATGGTGAAGGGGAATAAGAGATACACACTTCCAGTTACAAAATAAATAAGTCATGGGGATGTAATGTACAGCATTGGGAATTTTGTCAATAATATCATAACAAATTTGTATGGTGACAGATAGTTACTAGACTTCTTGTGGTGATTACTTTGTAAGGTATATAAATGTCAAATCACTTTGCTGTACAACTGAAACTAACATAATATTGTATGTCAACTATAACAAAAATAAATTTAAGAAAATCTAAAAACGAAATGATTATGTAATTGTAATACATATTGCCTTTCTGTAATGGGGTTATAGGCTAGCAAGGAGATAAAGACAATAAACAATTAAGATAATTAATAACTGAACTATGTGGTATGTTAGATGGCATTAAGTTCTGAGAAAAATGAAAGCGAGTAGAATCAATTGATATTGTTAAAAGAGTGGTGGGTTCATAATCTAGGTAGGCCTTATTGAAAAGGTGTCACTTTCAGATAGAGTTGAGGGAATGAGTTACATGGATATCTGTGGGAATAGGGTTCCAGTAAGACGGACCAGCTGGTAAAAGGCCCCTTGTGGCAGTGTGCTCTTTAGGAAAAAGTAAGGAGTCTCAGTGGCTTCAGAGGAGTGAGTGACGAGGAAGGAGATCAGAGAGGAGGGTGAGGAGACAGAAGGAGGGGCTTTGCAGGCTGCTGTAAATTTTTGACTTTTACTCTGAATGAAATAGGAAAATTTGAAGCAGAGCAATGATATGATTCTGGGTTTTATTGTACCAAGATATCTCTGGTTGCTGTGTTGAAAATAGACTGGGATGTAGATAAGCATAGAGGCACACGGACGTTTTTAAGGAATATACAGATATTCCTTAAAGACGTCCGGACATCCGGACGTCTGTCCATATATATATATACATATATATATATATATATATATATATATATATATATATATATATGAAATAAAGACATGCCCAATTAAAATTAGCCTTGACTATGACAGAAAACATTTCATTTACAAATTTTTATGACTTGTTTTTTTTAATCAGTCAGTGTAGTCTTGGGCTTATGTGGGATAATTAAGTAAATAGATACTACTGAGTTTGTCAAGAGATAAATTATAATAAATGGTGTTATGTGATTTTATTATGTTTTGAGCAGAATGTTTTTGCAGTTCTGAAATTAAAATTGTGTCTCCAAAATTATGATGCAAGTTAGTTAAAAATATAATTAGATAAACAAATTCTAGTTACACATGGATTATGGACCTAATTACCATTTTTAAAGCCCTCCGTCTTCCCGCATAGATGTTGGTTCTTCCTAGTTGCATCTACTCTTTGTTAGGATCTGTCTTTTGCATTAGAGGCTTTCTACAGGTGTTTGTGCTGACTGCAAGCTCTGTGGACTTGAGAGATTGGGTGATTGTAGGGAAACCATAGAGTACTTTGTTGGCTAGTTCTTCTGGGAACCTCTTGAAGTCTTTTCCCTTGATCTGGTCACATTCGGTAGGAAGACACATTTGCCTGCCAGAATGTATAGACTTGACTGACAGAATTTAGGGAGCGGAGTTAGAGTTGGAGAATAGGGACTTCCAATATTTGATATGAAATGTTTCCTGAATCTCCCTGATTTTATATGTTAACCTCACCCTCAATCATGCCTTGCATCTCCCAAATCCGAGAGCCTCTTTTTGCTCTCTCCAGAGAATAGAGCTCCATTCTTCTGCTGGAGGAGGAGAATAGTGGTCATCCAGTTAAGTGCATCCTGGGTCTGAATTTCACCTTAAACTTTCAACTATTCCTTTGGATTTTGTTTGTTTGTTTGTTCACAGTCCTAATTTTACCTCCACCTCCACTCAGTGTAGAACCTGTTGAGGTTTCTGCCGTACCAGTTGGGTTACATATGAACTTTCCGTAATGCTCATTCAGGATTTGGCTTTCCCATGTGTGCTAAATCACTCGCCACTTATCCTTCTGCTTAAATTGCATTGATATAGTCTTCTTTCCCATTCCCTTTGTTTTTTTGTGGTGTAATTCCTTTAAATATACTCGACATCATTGTTGTCACTTAGGAGAGTGAAGTTAAGTGTGTTCGTCCAATTTGTCGTATGTACCCTGGTTCCTCCCTTACTTTCTTCAAAGTACGTTGGCATATACTCCCATTTCTGTGAGATAGACAGACAGGTATCCTTCTCACTGAACAGGTTCAAAAACAGAATATGAAAAGTTGGCATAAGTGGAACCATTTTAAAATAGAGCTAGAACAGCCATTCCAGAGGAACTGCTTTGGAGTCTTACTACTTGAACTTGTGGAATGTTTGAACTGGGCAAAATAGGCTTTGAACTGGGCCAAGCCAACATTATCTTACAAACAACTGTTTGTAAAGCTAATAGGAAAAAAGCCATCCTGACCACAAGCACTGATGATTATGGACATTTTTTAGAATCAGTAACTAGCCATGTACAGCTAACGAGTGACCTATCTTGTTAGAAAATTCCTTTCTTCTGTTTATGTAATTATTTTCCTCCCCTTTCTCATAAAAACTCCTTGCCTTTACCCCAAAAATCTGCACATAATTTGATGCCTCTGGATTTCAATTCTTTTTTTTTTTTTTAATTTCAAATAGATGCTTGTGGCCGCTCATAAGCTTTTTATTTTTAGGTTAACAAGATGCATACACAATCCAACAGATTGTCCAGTATCACAGGGCTTGACAGTGATAAAACTGGATAAGAATAAAGAGTTCTGGATTTTATTTTTGAAATTGATTTACCTCTTTTTCACACTGATTGCAAAACAGATAGCTACTGGGGAAAGAAATAACAATAAAAAAATCTATCTAGATTATCATTCTTTTGTTATTATACTAACATCAACTGCATCACTTCCCAAACATCTGTCCATGTCTCCACTGCATCAAAATGGCAAGCGGTGCTTGTTAAAATCTGTATAATCCTTAATACCACAACAGATCTTTTGAGAATCTTGGAGGGAAGGCTCATAATATTATTACCTTTTATTTTGTAATATATTTCATAGTTGCAGGAAGATTTGGAACCCACAGGAGTAGACTTCCCTAAAAATGATTCAGGGATTTTTGTTAATTTGGACTTGCTTGTTTCTCTGGGATTCAGTTCTTTAATTCTGTTGTCAAATGAGAAATAGAAAATGTTTCCAATGTATGACTTTAGCTTATCTTCTGCAGCTACTTGTTACGTCTCATAATAGCAATGAGTACTTGGTTATACTAGCTCTGAAATACAGCTGAAATCTGTATATCAGAAATACTATACTATTCTTCTAATTGAAGTTTGGAAGATAATCCAAAGATTTTCAGTCTTATACCTGGAGTTGGTAATCATCACATATAGGATTTCATAATCAGGTATGCTCTACTAATTAGGACATATTCAGCTTATAAGACCACTTATAACTGCTTATCCATAGGGGCTTGTAGAATTCTACAAGGTAACAGCTTTTCACCATAAATGATCTAAGCAAAATTTTAATCTGAATGTGCTAGATGTCAAGTAATTTGGTCTACTTCAGTGATATTGTGATTTATAATAAGAAATATTTGGTCTTTGTCCCTGTTTCCTGCACAGAGCTCCTAAAACTCTTGGAATTTCCTGAGTGATAAGACCAATAAACTGTGTCTGTTGTTATGTTCCTAAAGTTACATTTGGGCTACATCTAAGGATGGGGCTGGTTGCCCGCAGAACCACACATGTGATTAGAGGGTTGGAATTTTCAGTCCCACCCCCTGACCTCAGGGAAGGGAGAGGGGCTGGAGATTGAATCAATTGCCAGTAGCCAATTATTTAATCAATTGTGCCTATGTAGTAAAGCCTCCATAAAACTCCAAAAGGACTGGCTTTGGATAGCTTTAAGGTTGGTGAACATGTGGAGATTTAGAGAGAGCTGTGCCCCTGGGGAGAGCATGGAAGCTCCATGCCCTTTCCTCATACCTTGCCCTATGTATCTCTTGCAACAAGGAGGGGGTTGCAGAAACCTGATTTATAGCCAGCAAGTCAGAAGAACAACCTAAATTTGCAGCTGGTGTCTGAAGTCTAAGGAGAGGGTCATGGGAACCTCCAGTCTGTAGCTGGTCAGTCGGAAGCACAGGTAACTGGCATCTGAAGTATGTATGTGTAGGAGGGCACTGGGACCTCAACGTATGGGATATGCCTCTATCTCTGGAGTGTGTCAGAATTGAGTCTATTTATAGGACACCCACAGATGTGGGAGGAACCTCCTTCGTACATTGGAATTATGCTCAGAACCTTTTAACTTCTCAGACTTTGAAGAGGTCAAAATTCATTAACTTTCCTTTTATTTGGTACAAATTATTACAAATTTTAGGAAATACAAATAATGTGAATGAAAACACGGATAGGTATGAATACTATCAGTGGAAAGGGTGCATATTCTAATCAAAGTGGTACAGGCATGTGCGATTCATCACAATTCAGGAGAATTCATATCACATCTGGGTCAGGTAAAGGGACAAATGAAATGCTGAATGCTGAGGTGGGTGTTTTTTTATTTTTTAAAAATTTATTGAGGTGACAATCGTTAGTGAAATTACATAGATTTCAGGTGTACAATTCTGTATTACATCATCTATAAATCCCGTTGTGTTCACCACCCTTCTGCACAGCAAAAGAAACCATCGACAAAATAAAGAGGCAACCGACTGAATGGGAGAAGATTTTTGCAAACAGTGCCTCCGATAAGGGGCTAATATCCAAAATATACAAGGAACTCACGAAGCTCAACAACCAAAAAACAAACAACCCAATTGAAAAATGGGCAGAGGACCTGAAGAGACATTTCTCCAAAGAGGACATACAAATGTCAAATAGACATATGAAAAAATGCTCAACATCACTAATCATCAGAGAAATGCAAATAAAAACCACAATGAGATATCACCTCACCCCAGTCTGAATGGCTATCCTCAACAAAACAAATATTTTTTCTTAATTTTAATGTAATTGGTTCAATCTGGAGACCATCTCACCTGTTAATTCTTTTCTTAATTTTTTTTTTCTCTTCTTGGAAGAACATACAAAAAACCTTGATGAGATAGAGGTGAGAGATGGTCTGAAACATTTTTATTTAGACAAGGAGTTGGACAACTGTCGTGCAGGGTCTCAGCTCCCACTCCCCGCCCAAGAACGCAGGACACAGTAAGGCCAAAAAGGAACACCCATGGAGCCATAAGTAGGGGAGTCAAACCAATATATTCTCGCTGGCGTCTGGGCTGGAGACACAGGAAGCAGGATCTACATAATCTGCCTAACAGCAGTCCGCGCTTGCCAGCCACCATCTTCTTGCTAGCCCCCATTCCTCTCTCTGCTAGCATAGCCACAGCTGTTATATTAGTGGTCAATGGCTTACGGGTTACAGCTGATGGCCAACTAGCCACAGCTGCTGGCATCTGATCACAGTTGATGGCCATTTACTACCCGAGCCAGCACCTTTCTATGTGAGGCCGAGAGCCTGGAAACTGCTTTTTGGGGTTTTGTCCCCACAACAACTTTTTCTTAAAGAACCAGATATAAATATTTTAGGCTTGAAGGCTATAAGGTCTTTGTAACAACTACACAACTTTGCCATTATGTGAAATCTGCCAAGATCGGTACGGAAATGAATGGGTGTGGTTGTGTTCTGATAACACTTTATTTCCAAATACAGACAGTTGTCCATACGTCCTGGTTTGCCAACTCTTGCTGAGACCCTTCTAAATAAATTAAATTAAAAATAAATAAATTGGTCTGCATTTTTAATAGCCAAGCTTGCCTTAAATTACTAACAAGTTTAGAGACTACTACAAAAGTTCCAAATTTTGTGAGGGAGTTTAATGCAGGCAATTGGAACGGATTTTGTGGAATTTACTTGGGTTTGGGATAATATTTGGGATGATATTTTGAGTTTTATCTCAATAAGACAAAATAATTAATACTCATTATACGAATTAATGTTTTCTATATAATATTAATAGTTTCATCTCATATGTTATTCAAATGATTTAAAGATAAAATAGTTTTGAAAAGTTTAATAATGAAATTGTATTTTCCATTCCTGAATTTTAATGTTGTTTCAGTTAAGTTAAAAAATTTTGTGGGAGGAAAATATTGTCAGGAGGAAGCTAATCATCAATTTACTACAGCTGAAACCAGCACAGCTGGTGGATGAGTGTTTTAATGTATTTCTAGATTAAGCAAGGCAGTTTAAAGAAAACATGCAAAAATTCAATCTGCTATGGGTTTAAAATAAAGTCCTCATCTGTATTGCTGCAGAAAGAATAGCTACCTTATGTTTTGTCATATTGTTGTGGATTATCTTTAATGAAGCGTATATCCCCCAAAGCATTGTTGTGATATTTTGTGTTTGTCTTGGTCTACACTAATGCAGTGGTTTAGGTTTAGTGAACAGAAGAATGGATTTTACTCTTAGTAATGTCATGGCAGGTTTTCTTTCTTACAGTTGTAAATGAAAGCAATTCACACGCATTTAGAAGGAGACCTTTGCAATTGATTTCTGTGGGCTCTCACAGTAGTGATAATGCTGATGTCTTGGTCTCTGAAAAACTACAAGAGGTCTTCACAAAACAAATCCTTCACAACGTATTTCTTTAAAACTAGAGTATAGCATTGTCATGCAGGGTGTCATGAGGGGTCTCTGGTCCCACTCCCTACATAAGAACGCAGGACATGGTGAGGCCAAAAAGGAACACCCCCGGAGCCATAGGTAGAGGAGTCATACCAGTATAGTCTCTGTCGGCTGGGTTGGAGACACAGGAAGCAGGGGCCACACCATCTGCAACCTGCCGTCTGCTTTTCTGCCAACCAACCAACCAACCCCACTTGCTAGCTGCAATCCGCTGTGCTAACTACAATCCACACTTGCTAGCTCAGCCACCAGCTTCTTGCTAGACCCCCATTTTGTGCTAGCATAGCCGCGGCAGTTATATTAGTGGCCAATGGCTCACTGGTTACAGCGGACAGCCAACTAACCACAGCTGATGACCATCCAATCACAGTTGATGGCCATTTACTACCTGAGACAGTACCTTTCCACGTGAGGGCCAGAACCTAGAAACTGAACTCCTGGCTCTGTCCCCACAAGCATGATTCAGTTTGAAAGGAGAAAGAGTATCTATGTATCTATCTACCTATCTATCTACCTATCTATCTATCATCTATCTCTCTATCCATCCATTATCATCTCTCTCTATATATATTTACCTATCCATACATCTATAATCTACTATTATCTTTTGCTCACCAATATGTCCATCCATCCATCCACCTACCTATCTACCTACCTATTCAACCCAGTCATCAACTTTCTGAACTGGGGGAGATTTTCCTCTTTGTCTTACTGCATGGATACTAGCTTTTTGGGTTCTGGAGAATTGTCTTTTCTCCTAATTTCCATCCTCTACTTTCTGTATCTGAGAATTTCTCTCTCCATCTTTCATTCTTTGGAGTGCCCTGTGAGGATTTCACTCCCCATTCTTACTCTCCTCATAGCTTTCCACAGCCTGCTGCCTTGTCCTTGGAGGAGGTCCTGTGAATCTCAGGATCGATCTTTCTCAACTCTCCTGCTCTTCCCACACTATTAGGCATTTTATCCTGCACGCTTGGTGAAAATCTGTGGGAAGAGGAAGTTGGTGGGGCAGACTCACTGAGTTTGATGTTTCTAGTGATTCTAACTCATCATACCCACACATGCATAACCATTAAACATTTGAAACAAATTTGGATATTTTTTCTGTATTCTATATAGAATGGATTTCTCTTCGCCCTACAGCTCCACCAGGAAGAAACAAAGCTGTGAATCTCTTCTCTCCTAAGAAGACCTCATCACTGTCTGGAATGTATTGTTTTGGATCTCTGTGCATCTTCAGTTCTCTGACAAATTGAAAAAAAAATTGTAGTTTATCTGGTGTGTTCTCATTGTGAGGGTCAGTAGTCTCTGTATTAATTTGCTATGTCTACTGTGACAAAGACCAGAGACTGAATGACTTAAATAACAGAACTTGCTTTCTTGGTATTCTGGAACATGGAAGTCTGAGAGTAAGGTGTTGGCAGGATTTATTTCTTCTGAGGTCTCTCTCCTTGGCTTGCAGAGGGAGCCTTCCCCTATGACTTTACATGGTCTTCTCTCTGTGGTATCTGTGCCCTGATTTCTTCTTCGTTATATTAGATTAAGGCCCACCTTAATGACCTCATTTCACTTAATTATCTTTTGAAAGACTCTCCAGATACGATCACATTCTGAGGTACTAGGAGTTAGGACTTCAACAAATGAATTTTGGGGGTAACACTATTTAGCTCATAAGAGTCTATTCACAACCTTCTATCAATCTTTGAATTTTAACATTTCTGAATCACTTTGTTTTAGGTGGTTCTCTTATGTACATCATAAAATTTGATTTTATTTTGAGTACTAATATGACAGTAGTTTTATTTGGTAGATGAGTTAATCACATTTACATTTGTTGATATGACTAATACATTTGATACTTGGTTAATAGTATCATACGTATAATATATCAGACATATATTATATATGTTAGTAAATACATTATATATATAAGAAGAGAGTGCTTTTCACAATCACGGTGTTATCTGCCTTTTTTTTCTTTCCTTTCTCTTCTTTCTATTTATGGAATTTTTGGATCTTTTAGAAGGTTTGTGTATTTGTTCTAGTGCTTACTTTTACATTAATAACTTTAAATAATATAAGTAGTGCCCTCTTACTTACCCTGTATCTATGATAAGCAGTAAATTTAGAGTTTTCTCTTCCCTTTTCTCTCTCCTACCATCTAATTTTAGTCAACGGTACTAACTTATTTAGTGTTGATATTAGTACTTTCAAATATGCTAAAGCTTTGTTAGTTTAAGTAATATTCTATTTCAAGCCATAGCTTCTGAGACAACCAAGGAATTTATGTTGATTCCTTTCTCTCCCTCTTTTTACTCAAGTTTTATTTTGACCTATGTTTTATAGTTTTAAATTTTTTTTGAAATACAAAAAGCTGTACATAATTAATGTATACAATTTGGTGAGTTTGGAGATAATGATAAACCTATGAAATCATCATCATAATCTATGCTGTAAACCTATCCATCATCTTTAGGATTTCCTCCTGTTCTCTTATTTGTTGTTCTTGTTATTATTATTATTTTGTGAAAAGAATACTTAACATAAGATCTAAACTCTTAGGAAACTTTTAAGTATACAATATAATATTGTTAATTATAAGCATTGTGTCATACAGATCTCTAGACTTTCTTATTTTGTATAACTAAAACTCTGTATCCTTTGACTATATCTCCCAGTTTTCTACTCCTTTCAGCCCTTGACAACCACCATCCCATTCTCTGCTTCTATGAGTTTGACTGTTTTAGATTCATCATACAAGTGGTATCATACAATATTTGTCCTGTGTCTGGCTCATTTCACCTAACATAATGTCCTCCAGGTTCATCCATATTGTCACAAATGGCAGGATTTCCTTCTTTTTAAAAACTGCATAATATGTATATGCCACGTTTTCTTAATTTTTTATCTGTCAATGTATATTTAGGTTGTTTTCGTGTCTTGACTATTGTAATAATGCTGCAATGAACCTCTTTGAGTACTCTTTGATACCTCTTTGAGATACTGATATCAATTCCTTTGGGTATATACCCAGAGATGGGATTACTGGATTGTGTCATAGATCTATTTAAAATTTTTTGACCTCCATACTGTTTCCCATAGTGATTGCACCATTTTACGTTGCTACCAACATTGTACAGAGTTCCCTTTTCTCTACATTTTTAACAACATTTTCTGTTTCTTATCTTTTTTATAGTAGCCATTTTAACGGGTGTGAGGTGATAGCCTATTGTGGTTTTGATTTTCATTTCACTGATGGTTAGTGAAGTTAAACATCTTTTCATGTACCTATTGTTCATTTTTATGTTCTTTTGAAAATGTTTACAGGTTTTTTGCCCCTTTTAAAATCAGGTTATCATTATTATTTATTTTGCTGTTGGACTCATAGGTTCCTTATATATTTTGGATATTAACTCTTTATAAGACATACGGTGGGCAAGTATTGTCTCCCATTCCTTAGGTTGCCTGTCTCATTTTGTTGATTTTTGGTTTGACATAATACAACTTATCTAATTTTGCTTTTTTTGTGGCATATGTTTTTGGTGTCTTAACCAAGAAATAATTGAGAAAGTCAATGAGTTTAAGGAGGATTAGTATTAATTTATCTTTAAATGTTTGTGGAATTCACCTGTGAAGTTTTTTATTTGTTTTTCTTTTTGTTTTTGTTTGTTTGTGTGTGTGTGTGTGTGTGTGTGTGTATGTGTGTGTGTGTGAGCTTTTCTTTGTAGGAAGCTTACTTATTACTGATTCATTCTCCTTATTTGTTTTAGATCTGTTCAGGCTTTCTATTTCTTAATGACTTTTTCTTTGTAGATTGTATGTTTCTAGGAACTTATCCATTTCTTCTATATTGCCCAATTTGTTGGTATACAATTGTTCATAATAGTCCCTATGATCTTTTTTATTTGTGGTATGAGTTATAATTTCTCGTTTTTCATTTCTAATTTTATTTATTTGAGACTTCTCTCTTTTTTCTTATCCAGCTAAGAGTTTGTTGGTTTGTCAATTTTATTTTTTCAAAGACCCAACCCTTAATTTTATCCTTTTTTTCTATTGTTTCCTATTTTCTACTTTTTTTATTTCTTCTGTAAACTTCACTATTTGTTTCCTTCTGCTGTGGGCTTAATTTGTTCTTTTACTAATTCCTTGAAATGTAATGCTAGTTGTTTATCTTTCTTCTTTGATAATATAGGTGTTTATTGCTATAAAATTCCCTCTTAATGTTGCTTTTGCTGCATCTCACACATGTTGGTATATTGTTTGCATTTTCTTTTGTTTTGAGATATTTTCTAATTTTTCTTTTGATTTCTTTTTACCCAATGGTTGTTCTAGAGTGTGTTGTTTAATTTCTATGTGTTTGTGAATTTTTTCTGTTTTTAATTGATTCCCAATTTCTTTTCATCATGGTCAGAAAAGATGCTTGGAATGATTTCAGTCTTCTTAAAGTTGTTAAGACTTTCTTTGTGACTTACATGTGATCTATCCTGGAATAAGTTACATATATGCTTGAGAAGAATGTGTATCCTGCTGCCATTGGGTAGAATATTCCGTACATATCTGTTGGGTCAGTTTGGTCTGTACTGTTGTTCAAGTCTGCTATTTGCTTATTGATTTTCTGTCTTGATGGCCTGTTTATTATTGTGAATGGGGTAATGAGGTCTCCTAGTGTTATTGTTTGCTTTATATATTTAATTGTTCTGATGTTGGGTTCATATATATTTATAGCTGTTATGTCTTCCTGGTAGCTTGACCCTTTTATCATTATGTAATCACCTTCTTTACACAAAGTGTATTTTGTCTGATATAAGTATAGCTATCTATCCCTGATCACTTTTGTTTACTATTTGAATGGAATATCTTTCTTAAATACATTCAGCACATTCACACATTCACACATTTCTCTTGACATTCAGCCTAGTTGTGTTCCTTTTTATTTTTTATTTATTGGGATGACAATTGTTAGTAAATTTACATAGATTTCAGGTGTACAATTCTGTATTACATCATCTATAAATCCCACTGTGTGTTCACGACCCAGAGTCAGTTCTCCTTTCATCACCATATATTTGATACCCCTTACCCTCATCTCCCTCCCCCCACCCCCCTTACCCTTTGGTAACCACCAGTGTTCTTAAATCTAAAGTAAGTCTCTGGTAGACACCATTTATTTGGATCTTGATTTTTTTAAACCCATTCAGTCAATGTCTTTTGATTGATTAGTTTAATACATTTATATTTAAAGTAAGTATTGATATGTAAGGATGTATTCTTGCTTTTTATTAATTATTTTTTGTGTTTTATAGTTCTTTAGTTCTTCACTTTCTTTCTTGATGTCATCTGTGATTTGATGATTTGATTTTTTTTGTCTTCATCATTTTGGTATCTACTATAGAGTTTTGTTTTTTTTCTTTGTGGTTACCATGAGGTTTGCATAAAACTTCTTATTGTTATAACAGTCTAATTTAAGCTGATAACTTCAATTGCATACAAAAACTGTACAAATTGTCTCAAAGGGAAAATCCATTTTTATCCAACATGCAGATTGTTTATTTAGTTGATAAGTTAAAATTTTTAAATTTGACAACTTACTCTTACAAATAAAATGAAGTGTGTGAAAGGACACGTGTTGATGTCATCTAATATGTAGACTAAAGATGAGCTGTTTGTTTTATTAAAAAAAATTTACGCATTTACTCTTGTCCATACTTTATGTTTTTGGTATTAGAACTTCTTTTAATATTGTGTATCCATTAACCAATTTTTGTGGTCATAGTTATTTTTAATACTGTTAACCTTTATACTGGGGTTAAAAGGGCTTTACTGACCACTCTTACAGTATTATATTATTCTTTATTTGTCTATGTATATACTTTTACCAGTGATATTTATATTTCATATACTTTCAGGTTTCTATTCACTGTACTTTTGTTTTCACTAGAAAAACTCCCTTTAACCTTCCTTATAAGGAAGACCCGGTGATGATAAACTCCCTCAGTTTTTGCTTTTCTGGGAAAGTCTTTATCTCTCCTCATTTTTCAAGGCTAGTGCTTCCAGGTATAGGCAGTTTTTTCTTTCAGCACCTTTTTCCCCATTTATTTATTTTTTTATTAGTTTCAGGTGCACAAAACAATGTAATAGTTAGACATTTATCATTTATGTCCCTCACACTGTGTCAACCCTCCTCCCCCATCCACTAACCCTCTGACATCGCATACAGCCATTGCATTTCCACTGTCTCTATTCCTAATGCTGTACTCCGCTTCTTATAACTATATACATATATATGTATATAAACTTGTAGTTGACATTTGTTATTGTTCAGCTTCAGCTTCAGGTGTACATTGCAATGATCAGGCATCTACATCATCCTTGAGGTGGTCTCCCTAATGATACAAGCGTCCATCAGATACCCTACAAAATCTTTACAACATTATTGATTACATTCCCCAAATTAATTTGTGTAATCCTATGGCAATTGTGTGGTTACTGACTGTGCTTTCTAATCCCTCAACTTTCCCTTTATCGCTACCCCCCCTCTCATCTAGCAACCCTCAGTTTTTCCTCTATGTCTCTGAAACTGTTTCTGATTAGTTTGTTCATTTATTCTTTTCTTTAGATTCCACATATAATTGATATCATATGGTATTTGTCTTCCTCTGTCTGACTTATTTCACTTAACATAATGTTCTCTAGGTCCATCCATGTTGTAGCAAATGGTAAGATTTCTTTCTTCTTTATGGCTGCGTAATACTCCATTGTATAAATGTACCACAGTTTCTTGATCCAGTCATCTACCGCTGGGCATTTTGGTTGTTTCCATGTCTTGGCTATTGTGTATAGTGCTGCAATAAAAATAGGGGTGCATAAATATTTTTGAATTAGAGTTTTGGATAGAGTTTTGGATATTTCTCTGGATAGATAGAAAGTCCACTCTCTAGGAGTGGACTTTCAGCACTTTGAATAATTATTTCACTCTTTTCCTAGCCTACATGTTTTCTGCTGAGAAACCCAGTGATATATTTTTAAAATTATTTATTTTTTCAGTTACAATTTATGTTCAATATTATTTTATGTTAATTTCAGGTGTATTGCATAATGGTTAGACATTTATGTAATTTATTCAGTGATCCCTCCAATTGACACTAGAATAGTGCCAAAGTCTAGTGCCTACCAGGCACTATTCATAGTTGTTCGACTATGTTCTGTATGCTGTACTTTACATCCCATGACTATTTTGTAATTACTAGTTTGTATTTCTTAATTCCTTCACCTTTTTCACCCCAACCTCCCCCTCCCTTCTGGCAACCATCAGTTTGCTCTCTCCATCTATGAGTCTGGAGAAACCCACTGATACTCTTCTGGGAGGTTTCTTGTATGTGATGAGTCACTTTTTCAAATTTCAAAATTATCTTTGTCTTTTCACCATTTAATTTTAATGTGTTGCATTGTAGATTTCTTTAGAAACCAATTTTTGAGAAATATAGTACTTTGAATGATTTGTTCTGTTTGTGGTTCCATCCGTGCTCTCAGGGTGAAGAAGGAAATATAGGAGTTTGGAGGCTGTTTTCACTTCAACCTCATGAAGTGAATTTCTAATGGGAAAACAGGGTTATTTTTGGAGGAAACTTGAGATAAACTGTTAAGCTATTACAGTTTAAGTACTAAACTATGTGTACCAAATTTAGGCTGTGTGGGTTGATAGAATAATTTACTTTTATTAAGGCTCTGAAACTCTTCATGCTAAATTTTTTTATCAGTGGAGCTCCAGTTATACCCTTATTCTAAATACCAAATTTTTTTTTTCATTTAAAATTGAAGAAGGTAGTCAAACTGACATTAATTTTATGGAGGAAGAGAGATGATGAAGAATAAATTATACCCTTGGACTACTTCATGGGTATACTTGCTCTTTGTGGGGCCAGTATTTTCATAAATTGACAGGGTTTTCATAAATGTTTGTTGAATGTACCTTTTATATATCTGGTTGATTGGAACATATTTGCCTGTATATTTGTGGTCTATTCTGGTTGAATGATTAAAATTGTATTACTAAATAAATTAACTTCTCTGGGTCTTTGTTTTAGCACCTGCCTTATGGAGAGACTGGACTGGACTATTTATTAATTCATTTAGCACATGTCTTGGTTACCTGTGATCTACCTGGACCTGTATGTGTTGGGCATAAACAACAAAAAAAAAATCAAAATATTCCCGGTTATTGAAAATGATGTTATTGTTGGGATTAAATTAATAAATAAGCTAGCAGATATAAACAATCAAATATTGAGTGGTAATAAGTAGTCTAAATGAGATGTATTTATGGTCCATGATGGCAAGGGCCTTGTGTGTCTTCTCTAGCTTTGTATCCCTACTGCCTAGAACAGTGCCAGATTATAGGAGTGCTTAATAGATATTTGTTGTCTAAATGAATAAATATACAAACCAAAATATTTTCAAATAATCTATACCTGTTATCAAGGATGAGTTTATTGAATACATTCAGGAACTTCAGAACAAAGAAATGAGTAAAAACTCCTACTTCCTAAGTTTAAAACCAAGGAACCCAGTTGTGAAGATTAAATTTTTTACATCAACTGAGCTAGGCTATGTGTCCAATTGTTTGGTCAAACATTAGTCTAGCTGTTGTTTAAAGGTATTTTGTAAATATAATTGGTACCTACAATCAGTTGCCTTTAGGTAAAGAAGATTGTTTTTGATAATATGGGCGGGCCAATCAGTTGAAGTCTTTAAGATAAAAACTGAAGGAAAAAGAATTATGCTTCAAGATTGTGACACAGAAATGCTGTCTGAACTGCCAGGCAGCCAACTTGCCTATAAATTTGGGACTCAAGATTGCACATTAACTCTTGCTTGAGTTACAAGCCAGTTGATATGTCATACAGATGTGCCAGCCCACACAGTCTTATTACGCAATCCTTAAAATCTCTATTTCTGTCTCTCACTCTATGTATATTTTATTGGTTCTTTTTTTTTTTCTTTTTTGGAGAACCTTGACTGTTACTTGAATAAATTTTTTAACAAATCTTTAACTCTCTAGTATATCGAGAGTTACACTGCTAGTATATCGAGGCTTTAAAAAAAATCGAATTTTCTTTAAATTCTGAGATTTTCAACATTGGGTTAGTTTCCTCTACTAATTTGTAGACAGTGGAAAACAAATAGAAATTTTAATGTAGGCTGTAACATGGTTAACCTTGGAGGCTATTTGTGTTACATCTATCTACACAGTGTTTTCATCTCTTCCTTTATTAATTTTCTTGAGCTAGATCAATGTTACAGACAAGATGGTGGGAAATAACAACAGAGGCAGAAGGCATTCTTTGATCCAAATATAAACCAGCCATAGGGCATGGGAGAAGGTAGAGCTATAAAAGTGAAGGAATCACGCTTTGCTGGAATCCTATTGGATATGAAGGGAATGAGCAAGAACATATGCAATATAAAATTGGAAGTATATTATAGTTAATTTTACCAAGAAACTAATTATAATATAGAAGAAGTTACCTAACATATTTCAAAATTTATATTGTCCATGTTCTTGCTCACCTTCTATCTGTGTTTAACACTCAAATAGATGCCAGAATGTAATCATCAAAATGGCAGAACTTGGAAGATTGATGTGGGAGAAAATTGGAATATAACCAAATACTAAAATTATTTTTCAACACAGTTTTTTTTCATAGGCAAAACAGGAAATCCAAAAAATAGTAAAATTTTTAAAAAGAGAAATGAATTTAAAAGTTCTGACTGCAGACATTGAAAGAGACTTTGAAACATGTTCTAGTGCATTTCTTTTACCTGTAGGCAGCTGTGTGTTGTGAGCTACATTTTAAAGCCTTCTCACAAGGAACAAGAGCTCACATCTCTCTTCAGCTATCCATTTTAGTATTAAATAATTCCTACTGTCAAGGATTCTTCTTTTTATCTAACATAATTTTTCTCTTGTCTTGGTCCAAATTGAAGTCGGAGGGAAGCTGGTGATTATTTCCTATGTGAGAGCCCTTCCTATATCTATAGATTGTTGTTAAATTGTCTCAAATCAACCTTCAAATTTCATGCTGAGTAATATCCATTCTCATGACCTCCTTTACTAGATCTTTTTCCAAACCCTCAGTCACTGTTCGTAGCTTTCCACTAAACCAGCTTTTTTTTTTTTTTTTTTCTCTTTGCTTACTTGTAGATCACAGAGCAAGAGAGGATATTTTTGGAAGAGTAGGAGTTTCATGAAAGGATTTTATCCTTTGTGTTTATGTATATGTGCACCTTTATTATGACAATAGATATTTAAAATAACATATTTTGGGAAAGGAAATGATATTTTAATACTCCTAGCAAGTTTACCTTTTTAAGGTTATAATGAATCTTTTTGAAAATGAATACATTTGATAGGTAAATGTACAAAGAGAAATGATTTTTAAAATTTAGATTTGTTTTTTGGTGTTAGATCTTTTTTTTTTAATTTCATGTGTATAAAACACTGTAATAGTTAGACATTTATCATTTATACCCCTCACAAGGTGATAACCCCTCCCCCAATCAACTACTCCTCTGACATCGCATACAGCCGTTATATTTCCACTGTCTCTATTCCATATGCTGTATTCCACTTCTTGTGACCATATATATATATATATATATATATATATATATATATATATATATATATATGAAATTATAGTTGACATTCATTATTATTCAGCTTTAGCTTCAGGTGTACAGTGCAGTGATCAGGCATCTATACCGTCCCTGAAGTGGTCTCTCTAATAAGACAAGTGTCCATCAGATACCCTACAAAATCTTTACAACATTATTGATTACATTCCCCAAACTGACTTTCATATTCCCGTGGCAATCTTGTGGTTACTGATTGTGCTTTCTAATCCCCTCACTTTCTCCCTTATCCCCACCCCCTCCACCCATCTAGCAACCCTCAGTTTTTCCTCTATGTCTCTGAGACTGTTCGATTAGCCTATTCATTTATTCTATTCTTTAGATTCCACATATAAGTGAGATCATATGGTGTTTGTCTTTCTCTGTCTGACTTATTTCACTTAGCATAATATTTTCTAGGTCCATCCATATCATTGCAAATGGTAAGATTTTGTTCTTCTTTATAGCTGATAGTACTCCATTGTATAAATGTACCACAGTTTCTTAATCCAGTCATCTACCGATGGCATTTTGGTTGTTTCCATGTCTTGGCTATTGTGGATAGTGCTGCAATAGACATAGTGGTGCATAGATTTTTTCGAATTAGCATTTTGGAATTCTCTACAATTTAGATTTTTATGTTTATAAGGAGCTTTCTTAAAGTAGAGGCCATTTTTATTATAGCATCCTTGTCTTTTTGTTCCACAGCAATTCTGTAACCAATTTCTGCTTGTGAATTATCATGTTTTAGATCTGCTTTTGAGTGCTACATTTGCACCATCAATTCAGCATTTATTTGACGCCTATGTTAAAGATATTTGTAAAAATGTGAAAAATAAACCATACTCTGTTCTTAAAGAAATTGTGATCTAGAGAGAGAGAGATAGAATGCATACACATAATTAAAATATAATTTGGGAAGAATGTAATTATTATAGATTAGGACCACCCCCCCACCCTAAAAGGGAAACATTACCTAATAACATGGAAGAATTTTGGAAGAGGTTGCATTTGAAGAGTAGTCTTGACGGTGTTGGAGGAGTCTTATACAGGTAGAAACCAGGAAGGGTAATTAGCAGTAGAAAGAACTATGTGAGAGATGCAGTAAGATGGGGAATGGTCAGTGAATAATTAATTAAAAGAAAAAAGAGAATAAAAGGCTGGAAAGGGAGTCTGGGGGATGGAATAATTGTTTCCTTGATGCTGTATGTGGGAATGTGGAATCAAAGGTAAAGGATTCCTTTAAAGAAGTTTGTACTTAACATAATTATTTTTTGGCTACACAGAATCCAATCATCATTCCTATTTGGGGGTATTCCCTATCATGAGGTATTTCTTGGAAACTGAGGTCTGTGTTCCACTATAGAAACCAAAGAGGGGGCACACATTTCTTCTCATTTGACAGAGACACATGGCCTTCACTCAGCTGATTAGAAACTGCTATGCAATTCTTTAACTTGAGGCATTAACACAATGATATAGTGACATACAGCAACCTATCATGTTAACAATGTATCCAGGTGGAATGGTGGTGCGTGTCCAGTGGCAGTGGCACCAGCGGTTGTGTCCTCTGTCTCTTCCTATAACATGACCTTGACTGTGTTCCCCACTTTCTGGCCTTCTTTGATTCTATCTAATTTCTTGAACTTGATTCTATAATCTTTCAACTGATTCTGAGGACTTCTCAATGCTCTGTGTACAATTCTTTTTCAGCTTATGACTAATTTAAGAAGTGATTCCTCTGACTATTCTGGTACCCACCTGGCGTGATGCGTAGTTATTACCATAATATTGACTATATTCCATATGCTTTACTTTACATCCCTATGACTGTTTTGTACCTATTTGTACTTCTTAATCCCTTTCCCTTTTTTACCATCTTCCCTCCCATCTGGCAACCATAAAAATGTTCTGTGTTTCTATGAATTTGTTTCTGTTTTGTTCATTAATTTGTTCTTTAGATTTCACATATAAATAAAAACATATGGCATGTGTCTTCTTTCTCTGTCAGATTTACTCCACTCAACACAATACCTGCTAGGTCTATTCACGTTATTTCAAATGACAAGATTTCATTCTTGTTTATGGTGGAGTAATATTCCACTATATATATGTACAACCTCTTCTATATCCACTTATCCAACCCAGGTTGCCTCCATATCTTGGCTATTGTAAACAATGCTGCAATGAACATATGGGTGCACATGTCCCTTTGTAGTAGGGCTTTGGGTTTCTTTGGATAAATTTCTTTGGATAAATAGCCAGGAATGGGATTACTGGGTCCTTCTTTGTCTCTTGCTATAGCCTTTGTTTTAAAGTCTATTTTGACTCTTATAAGTAGTGGGTATAAATATTGTGTCCTTAATATTTTGGCCTACATAAAATGATCAACATATTTAAGACAGATTTGGTACTAGATCCTGAAATTGTCCAACCCTATTTTATCTTATCTGATGACAGAAAAATTGTGACTTATGAAAAAAAAATCAATTTTTTTTTTTTTTTTATAGTGCCAGGAGATTTACTTTTCACTCAGCTGTCGTGAGTTCTGGAAAGTTTGAGATTGACAGGTATTACTGGTAGGTAGAATTAAGAGGCACAGGTGCCTGGCCATAGGTGTGTGCAAGGAGTCTTTCCCATCAGCATCCTCCAAGTATGGTAGCTGATAGATGTAGCACTGAACTCTTCCCTGTGGTCCAGGGGATACAGGAAAAGTTATATGGATGGGGTGTAAGAGGATTTATTTTATAATATGAACAGTAGATCTCATATTTATACCTTCACTGATATGTTTACAGAAAAACTTGTTACTACTCTGCTGGACTTACTTCAAACTCTCTTGCAATCTGTAAAATCACGTAACAGTGTAGGACCTGGAAGACTACTCACATCTTGTTTTATTTTCTTTTTGTTTTCATACAAATTTTTAAGGATGTTGTTTAATCCTAGTTTAATTTTTGGAATAATCTGTTTTCCACAATTAAGGTGATTTTTAAAAATATGCCAAAGTAAGTAATTTTCTGGTATTTCCATTTCAATAACTACTTATTATATAAAATGTGTAATGTGTTTTTCATGGGGATGATATGGGAATCAATTACAAGACGCTTTAGCAATTCCTAAGGGGATGACATCAGAATTACCACTTCTTACCAATCTTGTTTTTTCAATGCCAGCAAAAACAAGACATTTTCTCTCTTGCTTCAGTTTATTTATTAGTTTTATCTGGTGGAAATATGTTACATTAATCTATAAAGTTTTGGTAAAGTTTACAACTTTTTCTCTCTATATGTACGTATACATAAATGTGTGTGTATTCATATATAGAGAAAAATTATAAGTATAAATAATTAGATATATCTATTTGGTGCTTATAAGTTAAGTTTAAAAATTATTTTTCCATAGTGTGCATATTCAAGTTTTGTTATTAATTAGATGCAGTTATTTTTAAACTCTTCCTATGAGAGGGCATACTGAGAATTTTCTTTTTTTTCATTTCAGTGTAGAAAGCTGTAACTATATCAGCTTTGGTATAATTCTCAAATATTTGGCCTCCGTAAAAGTTATATTACACTTTCCTAGGATACAAATATTTTAAAGATAAAAGTTTTATTTTTTATTAGCAATTTCCAAAAATAAATCACAGTAAACCACTCCCTATTAAAACAAGATCATTTGGATTAACCAGATTTAAATGGGAGGCAGAGCTGAGGAATGTGTTGTGAATCGTGAAGAGGATTTGTAATCAAGATGTAAACACTAAATTCTATGGAACTTCTTAAGTACATGAGAAATCATTATTTTGATTTTCTCCTTTCCAACATTCTCATCAAGATGCAATTATATGGTAGTTAGTATTTCCTAATTATAATTTATTTTAAGTATTGAAAAGCAGCTGAACTTTAGGAATTTGCAGGGAGGTATTAGTCAGTCTTGGTTTTACAGTGCTCAAAATAAAAAGGGGGAACAATTACAGATATGATATTAACTCAGGTTTGCTTCCACATGTCCAGGATATAAAGCCTTCCTGGTGAGGAAGGCAGCAAGGAAAAGATGTTAGCCTATGAAAAGCTAGACAGAGCAAAGTGTTAAAGCATTCACTCTTCATCTACATCGAAAGTGAGGGAGACGTGTGCTGTTTGTTTGTCTACAGGCACAAAGAGTGGTTTCAAAAATCAGTGCTTGTCAAAGATTTTTTTTTTCTACCAAAATATCCCTAAGCGGAAGAGATTGAGCTGGGTCTGTAATTGTAGGCCAAAGTTCTTCATGAATGGGAAAATTTCTTTAAAATCTACCTTCAATTGAATGCTCGATTCAGCTGCATGCTGTATCTATGTTTATATTTTTAAAAAAGGGGTTTTAAATTATTTGCTTCCAGGTAAAACTGGTATTCTATAAAGATGTGCATTTGTCCTGTCGCTTTGAGAGCCCACACTGGAATATCAATCCACAGGGGGTGTGCTTTTCCTACTTTATGATATGACGACTCCCATTGCCCAAAACAGCAATAACCAACATTTACTGAATGTTTAATATGCTCCAGACACTGTTCTAAGCCCATTAAATATATTAATCTATCTCACCCTAGGAGTGATGGATAGCGTTCTTATATTTTGATTCAGGTTGTGGGTATGGAGAAATGTCTTTTTACACTGGAAATTTGTACAAATAAACAGTAATGACAAGGTATCTTGTGGCCTTTGGTAACTTCACATTTTGTCACTTTTGGCCTTGGCCCGACCCTAAAAAAAGAAGGTGTACACTGTTTAAAGTAATTTAAATTTCTCAATACCAGCAACAATTCTGGAAATAGGTATGTGTAGAAAATAAATTTTATGTGGCAATTTTGAGTTAAGATTTCTTATCAATTTTATGTCTTCTGATCTTTACTAAACATTCAATTTCTCTTACTCCTATGTAAAATATTTGCTTAGGTATACATTTGGTAGCTAAACCCCAACAGTTGGTGAATTTCTGCCTCTAAATTGCTTTGTTATAGCGCTATTGTATCTTTGTTTTTTTGAGCTTTGCGTCAAATGGATTGGATGGGGAAGTTTGGAGATAAGTTAAACTTAATGTAATTGAAATGATGTTTAATCACTGATGTCTACCATAGCAAGAAGTGTACCTCTAATGGAACCAAACAATTTGACCAAGTCAATTTTACAGTACATAGCAAAAACTGTGTTGCATCAAAGCACTGACTGGCTTATGCACTGCAGATTTAGTCCAGTTTGCACATAACTCTTTATTCAGGATCAACAACTGTATATGCCCTGCTAGTGGAAAAGAAGCTTTCTTGCTAATTGAGCTTTTTGAAAGCATCCTCAAGATATAGTAGATGAGTAGGTAGTTTAATTAAGGACTTTTGTATATGGGGAATGTTTTGTAAGAGTGGTTTAGTATGGCAAAAATCTGAGTTGATATTTTAGATTATAGCAGAGAGAGTAAGCCAAAGAAAGCAACCTAAATGAATACTTTCATTTCCTTAAAGTCATTAAAATGCATCATATACTTTCCTTTTGATTTAAATACTTGAAAGCAACTATTTTTTTATGCTTCTGATATCCAAAAACCTACTTAGAAGGCCCTAAAAATGTAATACTGGTATTCATGGCAAATTTTGTACCGGAGTAGAGTCCAATATGAATTTTTGATGGGTTCATGCCAGATTTGAATGTTTTTCCTTAGTTTTAATGGGTGTCTTATAATGATGAATTCTGAAGGGACATTCAGAGGATGGAGATTTTAAATAAGGATTTGGCCCTCAGTATTCAGTAGTAGAATCAGGCACATAGTAAGTGATCAACAAATTCACCAAGTTCAAGGTGCTAATTGAGGCATTGGGGGTTTTGCATTGAACAAACAGGCACAATTTCCTGACCTCTTGAAGCTTGCATTGTGGTGTGGAGAGACAGATTATAAAGCAAAGAGCAAAACATATCTTGTGTCAAATGGTATAAGTGTGATGGAGAAACAATGAACCAGGAAAGAGAATATGAAGTTTTGGGGGTGATGGAATTTGAAATTTTAAAGAGAGTGTTTAGAAATGGCCTCTGAGAATTTGTCATTTTAGCAAAGACCTGAAGCAAGTGACTGAACCTTGCAAATTAAGTGTAGAAGCAAATTTCAGATATGAGGAACAGCAAGTGAATGATGTCCTGAGGTGCAGCCTGTTGTAAGAATAGCCAGGCAACACTGTGGCAGGCGTGGGGTGAGTGGAGGGCAGAGTAGTAAGAGATGATATTGGAGACACAATAAGTGGGGATTTGTATGTCATGTATGGATTTTAGGCTGTGTGAGAAAATTGCTTTTACTTTGAGTAAAATAGAAAGTCATTGAGGGTTTTGAGCTGAAGAAATTATAACCTGATATATTTTTATGGAATCATCCAAATTCTATGTTGAAAACCACTCTGGCTCCTGTGTTCTCTCCATTCTATTGGAGAGGGGTTCAGATAGACCAGATGAAAGATAATGGTGTCACATACTATCAGAGAGAGAAGTGTAGGATTTGGAACATATTTTTGAAGAGAGTACTGGAAAGACTTGCTCATGGATTGGATGTGAGATGTGAGAGAGTCAAGCATGAGTTACATGGCTTAAGCCATTGAATGATTGAAGCTGCCACTTATTGAGATGGAAAGATTGTAGGAGAAAACTTGGAGAGGGGTATAATACGTGAGTAAGCCTTGATGGGCCTGTTGAGAATTCACCAGGAGAGAACAAGGGTGTGAAACAAAAGATGTTCTAGGCAAAGGGATCATTGTGCAATGGCATTGAACCTTGAAAATAATTATTTGGGAAGTAGTGAGATACTGGTGAGAAGCGGTGTACATTAAGAGCTGCCAGATTACTGCTGATTTTTCTGTAGCCTGTGAACTGTACAAAATGGTAGAAAAAAACATCAAAAGGAGGATAATATTTTGTGACATGTGAAAATTAGATGAAATTCACATTTCAGTGCCTATTTAAAGTTTGATTGGAACATGGCCATACTCATTTATTTGTGTATTGTCTATGACTGTATTTGCACTAAAATGACAGACTTAAGTAGTTGGGATAAAGACTATATGGACTGAAAAGATGAAAATACTTACTATCTGGACCTTTATAGAGAAAGTTTTCTGGAGTCAAAATGGAGCATTTTTTTGGAGTCAGATTGTGAAGTATCTTGCGTGCCTTATTAAGCAGTTGGGTCTTGATTTTGTAGGCATCAGAAAGCCATCAAGGGTGAGTATCTTCCTAAAGTATGACAAATAATACAGGAAAAAAAAATCCTAGTCCAACCTAATACCCAGATAGAGAAAGAAACACAGAGACAGTAAGTGATTTGCTCAAGGTTTCCCAGCACTTTAGTGCAAAGACTAGGCAAGAACTTCAGTGTCTCAACTCCCAGAGTCACAGTTTTACTCTGTTCTTTATCTATTGTGGAACTTCTTCATACAAGGAAGTTCCTCCAAAAATCTAAAAGAATGCTTCTTTTTGCTATAGAATGTCAAGGGAAATAATTACTTAGGGTTTAATGTTTTATCCTAATCTATCTATGTACTTATTTTAAAATCAATAAAAATTTGAATGGAATTAAAATGAAAATTAAACCATTATTTTAATAGAGTTTGATCTTCGGCAAAGCTGAATTAAGCTGAAATTTGGCACTTCTGCCTATTCTTGTTGAAATATTTTCATTTGACTTATTATGCCTTATGCTGTCCTATTTCTCTTACGTTATGAAAAGGAAAATGTTAGTAACAGGACTCTAATAGAGTCAGTCTCTCTATTGGATTCTTAAAATTAATGATTTAAATATCATTAATTAAAATTAATGATATCACTAATTCTAAATATTGTTGATTGAAGGAAATCATATGGGTTGATAAGTTATTCCTGGGAGCGAGCCAAGAAGTATTAGGAAAGATTTTATTACCAGTGCTATAGTTAAATAGTACATGTGAGCTGGGAAACCCTACCATGGTTAAAAGGTAGGGTTTTTCCCCATGGTAGGGTGTGAACAGCTAATAAATGGATACAGAGAAATGTCTCGGTAAAGAGAGGAAAGAAATGATCAAAGGGAGGAGTGCAATAAGAGCATGTCTGGTGCTGGCTAACGGTGAATGCTGGGGAAAATTTCTTGAACTGTTATTTCTAAAAAAGGGAAATTGAACTCCACCTGAATAATTTGAGAAAAGAAGTGATGCGGTATCCTCCCATGAATCAGCTTAGTGCACCTAACTAAAGCTCTCATTCAGTTCGTTGTTTACAAGCTGTATTTTCCTTTCTGGTTATTTCTCCGTTGACCTGAGAGAAACACTACCAATGACTCTTATTGGGTAGAGATGCCGAACAGCAGAGTTTCGGTTTTCTATGTGTGCATAAGTGATGCATTGCTGCAACAGCTGCCTGGATACAATGGAAAGCAGATTGCTGCCTTCTGCCAAATATATGAAAGCTTGATTTGTCCCTTTGAGTATATCAAATGTCCATGTGCATGGGGAGCATTTAAAGAAAGCTGAAATGGAACCCAGTGATCCAATATTACCAGTAAATCTCTTCTGGAGGTATTACGGTGCACTTAGATGGAGATCTATTTGAGGGTAAAATAGATCTGATTGATGCACAATAATTTTCATTGTAGAATGTATTTAGAAATTGCATAAATCCCATACATGTTAAATGGCAGTAACACATGTGGCAGCTTAATAAGAATGGCCTTGCCACTTCAGATATTCTGTGGTGATTTTAGGAGATGGCTTTGGGTATTGAATTTATTTGAAATAATGTTCCTGGGTTGATCATGATAAAAAAAGGACTTGTTAACCCAAACAGCGATACCAGAGGGATCTCTCTTTCAGAAATTACTGTCCAGAGGCTAATAAAGTTTTAAGTAAATGAACTAATTAATAATTGTTCTATTGAAGCACTATAATCCTTGACCATACTAGAAGTTTTGTACCCTTACTAAGGAAGGACTATTAGATGTTCTAGTCACAACTGAATCTGATGTTTTTAAAGGCCAGTAGCCTGGCGTTTTGAAAAGCTAGGCTGAGAGGGTACACTTATGGGAAAAATATGTTTGTCCCACATTTTGGCAGACTGCCACTGGACAGTGAGTCTTTTATCCATTGTTTTCCAATGACCCAGGTATCATGGATACAAAATGAATTTGTCTTCCCTTTGTAATTGGTTTGGGTAGGATAGATGATGAACACAGCCTGTTGTACCTATGGGAGGTATAGAGGTGACAGTAGAGAATGATACGTGGAAGCCTGTGTCTGTAAATACCTGTACACTAGTATCTGGAATGGCTGTATTAAAACCAAATGGAATCTAGAATGTTCCAAACAATACCTTCTAAGTCACCATCCCAGTTATTGGGAATGTGTGATACATGGGAACATGTAATTTCTCTTGGGAAGAAATGGAGAATAATGCTATAATTTTAACTAATTTCATGGTGTGTTAAATGTTACTTTAATTTTTCTTTCAAAGCTGTATAACACAATAAATGGCTTGTTTATTGATAGAATTATACAGTGATTAGAAAATAGTTTAGAAGTTTGATCTGAAGCCCACAGACGATATTTATGGAAACCAATTGGCCAGAAATATGAGTGAATTTGGCCTTATTTTAGAAATAACTACACACATAATTAAATGCATTCATCAAAACTTATAAATCGTTCAAATAATTATAGATGATGGAGGAAGAAGTGTAATCACACTTATAAGAGAATATCAAAAGACTCCTAAAGCTTTATGGTCACAATTAGCATGCTTTGTAGAAGAAATTCCTACTCACCATCGGATAGGCTAAAATCATGGTAGTTGTGGATGTTAGTAGGCTTATTCTTCTGTATTACATAATGTAAGACAAATAATGAAAATATACCCAAGAAATCTGTGTCAAGGGGTGTATTGACTGATAACAGAAAGGAAAATGTGAGTTGCAGACGCACAAGTCATTTCTCCTTCTGCTATGGGATGGGATGCCCCTGGAAGGAAGATACATAAACCCCCCCTTGTAACCATTCCAACTGTAGAACTTCCGGCAAACACAGTAATGGTATTTACTAGCAGGAGAATTATTATACGTTGAATATTTTTAGTACATGTATCTGGTCTGTTTAGGATTGCTTATGTTAAACCTGAAAATGTGTGAATTAATGGGGCATGGCTACCTGGAAAATATATCATAAGCTATGTGACCATCTGTGTATAAATTGGAGATGTTTAATGACAGAAACACCTCTTTTTTATGTAAGTAATGCTTCTGGCATGCAAAACATAAAGATTGTATATTAAATCTAGACCAAAGCAGTACTAATGCTGCACAAAGGGATCTGGGGAGTGACGTTGGCTGTCCCAGACTTCTTTTTCCCTTTTCTTATGATTTCCTGTCTCCTTGAAATTATTAGTATGCTTTAATTCTAGATAACATCTCTAATGTTTGTAAATCTGATATGATAATTTAATCCTTTGTATCATTTCAAGCTATACCCTTCAATGCCAATATTTATCACTATAACCCTTTAAATTGGCCTCCTAGGTTTTTTAAGATCCAAGCTTTTCCTCTCTGCTTTAGAGACATCTGAAACTAATATAATACTGAATGTCAACTGTAATTGAAAAAGACAGAAACAAACTTGCTTGCCTCATGATCCAAGTTCTCTAGATCTTGCTCTCAACTCATAAATTGATCATTAATAATAATAATAACTATTATTAACTATTACAATATAATACACAATAACTATTATTATTAATTATTATTCACTGGTTAAAGAAATTGACCTTGAGTCACATATCTTAACACAGAGCTATAGTGGCAAGATATGTTATTTTCTGGTTCTCTTCAAATGGCGGTGACCTCTTACTTTTTGAACCATCCACGTGATTTTTAAAAATACTTTTCTTGGCACATTCAGCTTTGAAATAGTTTTTTGTTTTTTTGTTAACATGTCTATTTCTACTGTTAGGACAGAAATGTATGATGCTATTTTCTAAGTCTCCTGCAGTGTTTAGCAGAATATATTTTCTCTAAAGGCACTTCATGAATATTTGACAAATTGAGTGGACAGATACACTTTTGATTTTCCTAAGAAGGGTAGAGTGTAATGATAACATTATTAGCATAAATAAATACATTCTACTCCTGTTTATTTTCTAAGACCCTCCCCTTGGAAGAAAAGATGAACCGTCTTTCCTGTTTTACATTTTCTTTAGTGTGAGGAAAAAGGCAAAGATTAATTTTTTTCCTTTTCAGTGGGGGTAGGGAGCAGCTTCAAGGAATTTTATTCAATCTGTCCAGCAGGCTTCAGAAGACCCCCAAATTTGCCAGCAATCAAAAATATGGGAGAAAGGAGGAATTTGAGAATTAGAGAAATTAGGAAGCGTATTGCGTATTACTGATATGATGAATCAGCATCTTTTAGGTTTAATGAAAAGTCACAGAAAAGGCAACAATGGAGAAAATTGGCCTTTAGAGAAACTTGTAATTTGTGAGGTCCAGTTAAGATCAAAATAGTTTTTATTGGCAGTTCATTAAGCCCAACAGATGGTCAGTGATTTCTGTTGTGGGAGTTATAGTTTACAAATGAAGATTTTAGCAAGTATTTAGATACTTGAATGCTTTGAGGGCATCTGCTCTTTCCCACAATGATGTGTAAAAAGCCCAATCTATCACTGTGTCATTGCTTGAGGAGCAGTGGATGTGTGAAATTCAGAGGTGGGGACTTTTGCAGATTTGGGTTATCACATGAAGTACAGGAAGAAAAAGTCAATATTTAGTACTTTCTTGCTTTAGTCACTTTTCTCTGGCAATTAGGCCTAGGTTGGGGATCTTTTGGTATTTTATGTATTCATGGAAGCAGATAGCCAGCTGGAGAATAAAAGGAAACAATTATTTTAAGAGGGTTTTCTTTACTCTCTCTTCTGAAACTGTTAATAAAACTCTGCAAGTGTAAAACTAATTTATCATATGTAGCCTTAAGCACTTGTAATTAAAAAAAAAAACTTTTTTCCTTTTTCCTTAAAAACTTACAATACCTTTGTGAAATAGATATATCTTGGATGTTGCACATTAAACAGGGTCATTGGTAGGGGCTGTTGTTTAAATGGGTCATCTCACCAGCTATGTTACTGACCACAGACAGATGAGGTTGTCAGTATATTTGTGTTTCCTCTATATGGATACAATATCAATGCTATTTATTAAATTTTGTTTTCTTGATTTCCAGAAAAAAAAGTTCTAATATGAAGACTTCCTTTGTCATATATCCGAATATATTCCTTTCTTTAGAGAGTGATTATTTTCGGTTAGGATCATTTCTAAAAGGCTAATCAAAGTTTAATGTAATATGCTAGTTTTTATTTTGGAAGTTGGTATTTTAGTACTATTGTATAATACTCAAAAGTATTAAAATTTAGTCTCAGAGTAATGCTGTGATTATAAAACCAAACAAAAAACTGTAACCAAAAAATAATTTCATAGAAACTCAAGTTTTTTTTTCCTTATATTTTTCAAAAACCATGAAGGGCATTATTTTTGTTCATGCTAGTAATACTTCTTAAATTAGTTTTTCTTTCAGTTTTCTCTTACAGAGCAGTTTGCTCCCTACCAAGCTAGCCTTAGGGTTTCCCTCAGTTTGCGGAAACAGGCCTTTTCCAGCCTCTAGGTCCCCTACTCCTTTTGCTTAGAGCATTTACTTAGAAAACTTGTAATTACAAACTTTTTCTCTGCCTCTTTGAGATGTAAATTAAAAAAAAAAAAATCTCCTGCCAGTTTCACAACTCAGAATTGTCTTTCTGAAGGACATGGGAGCCACCTCTTAGAACAGTAACCATCAGGGAAGACCTACCCTACCTCCCATTCTCTGTGGGATGGTAGGATCCTCAGTGCACAGGCCTTGCTCAAAGCTGTAAACTTGTCATGAAGGTATGAGGAAGTTTACGTTTCCTTTGGGTAAAAGCTGCTAGCACGGACAAGTTGCCTAAGATCCCCTCTTTCCAGCCCTTAAAATCTCAGCATCTTTTTGTTTCAGCAGAGTTGAGCTTAGACTCAATTCTGGCCTCCCTTCCCTCTTGTTATAGCCTTGAATTCTTTGCCTGTTGAACTTTGTTCAGTGAAGTCTTTGCTTTGACCTTCTCACGCTTTATTCTCTAACTCTCCTGAATTCCCATAAAAGGCCTCTTCTCTAGCCACAGACTTTTGCCTTTTCTTCCGACTTATTATTATTTTTTTTGCAATAGAAAAGCCCCTTTGCAGATTCAGACCTTTACTCTCTCCCCTTTTATGTTTTTGTTGTCACAAGTTATCCCTAATCTATGTTGTGCGTTGATTTCTGAGTTGCAGTAGCAAGTCGTCTTTTATTTCTCTTTTCCTTTTTTTTGGTTAAAATATTTTTATCTTCTTTATCCTTTATGTTAAGTGCATGGTGCCCTATTTTGTGTAGGGATTGCCATTTCCTGCTTTTGCCTGTGTGTTCATAATATTGCTCATGGTTTTGTATTCTTTTGATATGTGGGATATAAAACTGAAAGCAACAAAGGAACAAGACAGACAAAGAAACAAAAACTCATAGACACAGACAACAGTTTAGTGGTTACTAGAGGTTAAGGAGGGAGAGAAGATAGTAGAAGAGGGTAAAGGGGGTCAAATATGTGGTGATGGAAGAACTGACTCTGGATGATGAGCACACAATGTGATATATAGATGGTGTATTACAGAATTGTACATCTGAAATCTATATAGTTTTACTAACAATTGTCACCCCAATAAATTTAATTTAAAAAAAAAGAAAAGACCCTGCACAACCCTGTGCTGGACCCTCCAACTAGAGAAGAATAAGAAAGACAAAGAGTGAGCTAAGCTAGACTTTTGTTTAGTGGGCACAAAGAGTGAAGGGCTGGGAACAAGGATATCTTAATGAACTTTTTGTTCATTTATATACATTTTAATTCTATCTATTTGATAAAACCCTTTTCATAGGATTGCTTCAGGTATTGGTGCACATTTGAAGGAAGGGAAAGAGGAAGGAAAGGAGGGAGGAAAGGAAGGAGAGAGAATTTATATACATTTTAATTCTATCTATTTGATAAAACCCTTTTCATAGGATTGCTTCAGGTATTGGTGCACATTTGAAGGAAGGGAAAGAGGAAGGAAAGGAGGGAGAGAAGGAGAGAGGGAGGAAGAATCCTTTTCCTGTCCTGTTGGCTGGGTGATACCAGAACTTGATAACTGGTTTCCTGGTCTCCAGTCTTACGAATTCAGTGTCTTAAAAACAATTGATGAAACGAACAAGCAAACAAAAAAGAAATAAAAGCAGGCTTGCTTAAATGATGCTTTTTTATCAGATTGCTTCTAGCTCCCAAGCTTTCAATGACTATTTACGCATTCTGTTAGAACCAAATTTCTCTGCATGGCTTTTAAGTCTCTTTCTACATTCTGGCTACGTTGTTGGGTATCCAGTTCATTTTCTCGAAACTGGTCTCTTTATGGTTCATGAACATGCCATATATGTTCATTTCCCCAATCATTAATGATGGTGCTCCTTGGTCCTGGAATTCCATCTCCTCTCCTGATTACTCCTCACTTGTCCAAGGAGGATACAGGCACTACCAGCTTTGTGAAATCTTTCCTGACAATTCCAACAGTTTTTGAACTCTTTCTTTAAACTCCTGCTACACTTGCATTGAGTTACAAAAAGCATTTTATGTACTTCCTGCAACACTTCATTTATCTGTTATTATTGCGAACATTGTTTTCACAAGAGTGAGTTTTCCAGATAATGAGAGCACTGCAACTTCTTCATTTCTGTATATTTTGTATGCATTATTTCTGTCAAGTATTACAAGCATCTCTGCCTTGTTAAGACCACAGAGGATATGTAATGCTATTGATGATTCAGGATCATTATTACGAATGTCAATAATTATATTTTGCTATAATACAGTAGGTAGGTAAGGCTGTTTGGCCCATGTAAGCATTCATCTGTCTGAGTTCACATTTTCTTCAGTTTCTTTTTTTGATAATAAATTTTAGGTGTCATCTTCTCTTCTGTGACCCATATGTCTGCCTTTAAAGTAAAACTACATTTTCCCATCTGTCTATTTTAACCATTTAGGATGGAATAGTCCCTCCTTGGTGGTGACAAATGTACCGCTGAACGGTCAAGGCAGCACAGCATCTTAATGTCTGAGGGCTTGTGACAGTTTATCTGAGCCTCCATCCACAACAGAATACTGATTTTTAACATTTCCCAACCTGGGGGTACCCTTTTATGCCATTTTGACATCCAGATAGAATACGTAAGTGGATGCAGTAGCATTTAGTTTATTGATACCAACCAACTTGTGTATCTTTGAGGTCTTTGTCCCATTTGTCTGGACTCTAATTGGATCTGGATTTGCTATACATTTACTATTGTTTGTAAAAAATATATAATATTTTATGTCTTCCATTCTTCAATGTTATAAGAATAAAAAAATATCTTTTGAACATTTGCCTTAAAATACTAGGTGGGCAGAGGGAGTGAAGGGCTGATCAATGAAAGTAATAGATAAATAGGAAGATGAAAGATAATAAGGCTTTATGTTTGTATCTGCTTTAATCTTAAAGATTCTCTTGCGTGACCAATTTAAGCCTCATAATCATACTATACAATAATTTCTGGTATATTTGTTTTACAGGTAAATAAAGGGAAATTTAGAGAAAGAGGTTAATCTGCTGGGCAGTGGGTTTCAAACTCGTCTGCTGACCCCTATTCCATTGTATCCTTACTACTGTTTCTTTCTCTGAGCAAGGCTTTGTGCTAGTCTTCAAGCTTCTTACCTATTCCCAAGGATAAAATGAATACAGAATAACTACGTAATTAGAATGTGATAAAGTGCTCTGTAGAGGTATGGCTGTGCAGTGGAAATTCAAAGGGTGTGGCATGGTGTGTGTGTGTCTGAGTGCTTGCCCAAAGCAATACATATAAGACAGTCATTGACATTTACAAGAAAGGTGTATCCAAAGAAAAAGGCCTTGGTATGTGCACTATTTGAAAAAAATAGCTATGAAGTAGAATAAGATGGCAGATAAAGCCACAGATTGAGGGAACAAAGAGTTGTACAGTTTGACTGATTAAAAAGTACACATGGGGGATTTGTGGGGGGTAAATTGGGATTTCAGGTGTAAGTCTAGAAGGATTGTGATTACCATGCTGAGGTTTGTGTTCTTAAAACTGTTTTCTGTTTATGGGGGACTTGGTTTAACTGTGAGGAATAGAATTAGATAACAATGTTATAATGAATTTACTTTCTTCCTTGATTGAAAAAAGATGACATCAACATGTAAGCTTTTTGAGTAAGATTCTGATATTGATTAAATTGCTCTTGATCATGATGTTCCAGGCCACATTTGTTTCGTATGCTCATGCATGGGGAGTTTAGAAATTTCTCAATATTTGTGTGATCCAGTGCTTTTGTTTTCACTTCAGATACAGATTCTTTAAAGTAGTCACTGGAGAGGATATCGGTAGTGCTACAAAGACCCCTTCCTGGGATTTTAATTAAAGATAATGTATTTATGCACCATGGAGAAAGTTATTAGAAATTATTAATAACACAATTTTAAACTTCATAGGAAAGATTTGATATTTTTCAATAACTTGTTTTTAATATGGGTGACGTGTGCACCATTTTCACTTTATTTTTTACCTAAAACTTTGGTAATGCTCTTTTCTTTTTCTGAATGGTGATTGTATTGAACAACTTTTGACTTAAAAAATGTGTCAAATCATTAAAATTGCTACTTGATGACTACATAATTGATTAGGTAAAATGGACTCTTTAGTCCCTTATAGAAAAAATCTGCAATATCTGTAGTATGACTAAGCCCTCTTTTTCTTCCTCTCCATTTTAATGGATACGCTTGGTTTTTGATTTTTGCGTTGACCTTGAATTCCCATAAGACTTTCAGGATTAAACCATTCCTAGCACAGAAATGAAATCAAAATAATCACATTCCTCAAAGAGTTCAAGTGAAAATTGATAATAAAATGACACGTAAGTCTGGGACACTGGAGAAGAACCAAACTGGGATTGCAACAAACAGCCCACATGATAGTGAACACTTCTGTGTTGTGTTGAGTTCAAGCTAGAAAGATACTCAAAGTATTTTGATGCAGTTTTTTTTTTTTTGAAGAAAAATTTCAAATACTGAAGTTTTTTCACTTTTAGTCATGCATTGAATAAAAAGATTAGAAATATATGTGGGCTATTTTGAGCTAAAAATAAAATGAAACATTTTATGGGTTGAAACACTTTTATAATCAAATTTTCAAATTGGAATATACCTTTGGATGATGAAATAATTGTTTTGACTATGATTTTGTAGCTCTACTGGTACCTACTATTTTTATGCTTTAGTGGATCATATCAAAAATTTTGATTTTCTATATGTCACTTTAAATTTTGAGTCATGACTTTTAGTTTTTCTAAGAACTAAGATCAGAAAATACATCATTTGCCTATAGAGCACCACCTATCCCTATTTAAGAAGATTTACAGAAGAGCTATTGTATCTTATTATTACACATAAGCACCATGTTTGCATTGTTTGAAAACAAGAAATTATATCCATGTCCTGATGTAAATTCCTATTATGATTTGTTAATTTATCACTTCCCAAAGTATAGTTTTCCTTGAAAGTGAAGAATTTGTATCTAAATGTTTTTCTTTCATAAATATTCATTAATATTTCTGTATTGTCTCTCTATTTCTTTGTATGTATCAGAAAATAAGATTTGTGAATTTTTATTCCATCTATTTATTGATGATTAAAATTTGTATCTCCAAACTGAGTTAGTCTCCATAGCACCACATTCACGTATCCAACTTCTTATTTCATATCTTCATTTGGAATGAATACCTATAGATATTTCAAACTTAATGTTTCCAAGTAGAAGTAGAGAGTTTCCAGTCTCTCTCACTTTAATCCCAAATCTAATTGCCTCTAATTCAGTATATCTCAATAAATCATACCAATTGCTTAAGCAAAAAAGAAAAAAGAAATCAAGAAGTCATTCTTGACTGTTCTCTTTCTCTCATACTTGCATCCAATATGTCAATAAGCTCTACCCCCTCCTTTAAATAACTATATTTCAAATCTTATCAGTTCTCTTAATTTACCTTGCCACAATCAGTCCAAGCACCCATAATTTTTGCCCTGATTCCTACAATAGCCTCCTGTTATTCTTTTGCTTAACACTTTCAAAAGGTTTCATACTGTATCTGAAAGTCCATTTTTAAAACTATATATATAAAACTAGTGCCAAAGAATGCTAGCACTCAACCATTTTCCTAGTTTCTCTTCTTCTTGGGCACATAGCTAATCTACGTCCCTTCCTCCCTTGTGGAGATTGACTGAATTTGGGCAGTGAAACATAGGGCAGAATTAGTGGACGTCACTTCTAGGCTTGGCTCCCAAAATTTTCCATGTGGAATACTCTCTTCTATCTGCCTACTGTGTGGCAAAATCGGAGGCCACGTGTTAAGGATGGTATTCCCACAAGATGAAAGAAGGATGGGATGTCTTCATGAAGCAAACCCAGAGTTAGCACCCCAGCTAACTCTGATTGGAATATGACATGTGTTAGAAATGAAGCATTACTTTGTTAAGCCACAGTTTTAGTCCCCACATGATTCAGCTCCTGTCCATATCTTCAACCTCATTTTATTTTGCACTCTCCTTTTTCACTAGGCCCCATTTACTCTAACCTAGTGAATTTCTCTAACAGGAATTTCTTTCTAACCCATGAATTCACACAAATCAGAACCTTTGTACTTGTTATTCATGTGCTTGGATTGATCTTCCCTTTAGATGAAAACATGTCTACTTCCTTCTCTCCAATCAGATTATCAACTCAAAGTCATTTCTTCAAAGAGGCTCTCCCTGAGTGCCTATCTACAACAGCCTTCCATACTGGTCACTTTCTATAAAGTAATTCTAACACATTGAAGTATTTATCAGTACCTAAAACTATCATATTGTGTTCATTTTAGCTCCTCTCATCCTAGAGTGCTAGCTCAATAAAAAGAAGGATTCTTAATGGTCACTGTTAAAGCCTAAAATAATGAGTGCTTGGCATGTAGAAATCACTCAATAAATATTTGTTAGCTGATTGACTACCATCCACAGGTATGCTATTTGAAGATAAGAATTGTATCCTAAAGCTCAAATGTATATAAAGCGTATGTCTCATATAAACCACAATATTTCTAATAGAATGTCTATATAATTACATGTAAACAAGGTAATAATAGAAAGACATAGGATTTGGAGGCAGAAATACCCAATTCAAGTTTCAAAGTTTTTGTGTGATCCTAAGAACTCATTCTTTCTCAGGCTCTATTTCTACTATTTCCACAATAGAAATACTATAGTAACTATAGCATATATTTCATTCAGATGGCAGTCTTATGATATATAATGTTTGTAAATAAACAGTATAAACTGTATAGTTTGTATAATAACATATTTAAGGTCACAAGGCTATTTTTAAACCCATACAAAATGCTTTGTGTGTCTAAATACTTTGTGGGTAGGCAGTGCTGATAAGTGATAGCTATGTTGGAAATATTATTACATGTTATTAAAATACAAGGTTCTCTGAAGTGTATAACACTCTGTCATCATAACTTCTTGGGACTTCAAGACAAAAAAATTGCTTTTCGTTTAACATTTGGTTCCATCACTCAAATTTTTCTTTAACATGCTGTTGCTATTCCTGTCTGGTGAAGGTGAATTAAGAGTTAATATATGGGTGAAAACTTGAATTTTTGTTCTGGTAGAAATGTGAAATTACTCTTCTGTGCTTCTATTAGCATAGTTCTGTGAGGCACATACTCAAATTGTCCCTTATTGGCCTAAAATCTCCCCAAACTGACTAACCTGGGAACAAACAAACAATAAATACTTGTTCCCATAAGCAAGTCTTACAATCAAGCTATTATCTGTGTGTACTTTCCCCAGAAAACAACATATATTATAACAAATAGAACATGTAGTACTTGTAAAATTCCTATGAGAAATGCTCTTTGGGAAATTAGGCTTGGTTGCTGTTTAATATTGCTATTGGAAGAGAGGGAGACGTGCCCCCTGAAACTGCTTCAATGAGGAAGTGAATTATGGTTGGTTATTACCACTGTTCCTAGTTCTGATCCAGAGTATGTAATAAAGTGAGGGGAATATCTCTTGCCTTTGAAGAAGTCCCCTGTTTAACCCTTAAATGAAGTGATAGGTTGCAGCAGTCCTGTGTGTCTGCCTCCCAAGACCAAGGGGCCATGCCAGCTCAGAGTTGGGACTGGAGAAGGTCCTAGATTGCTTACAATTTCCCCTCTTCAGAAGAGGGCTGAAATGCAAGGCTGGATGGATCATAATTGATTTCCTTAAAAAAAGAAATCATTGCCCTAGAGGAAGGAATAAAGTGAAGAGTAGAATAATTCTTTGGCTGCTTTCAGTCTCCTGGCGTGCTGAAACATCTATCTTATTGCTCATTAAAAGACAAAATTGGCCTGATCCTAAGAAGAAATCATTTCTGATTTTGACAAGGCCCCAAAACAAAGTTGTTTTTAAATGGCATTATGCAAGTTTTTACAAAGTTAGTGTTAGCAGCTTTGTCCCACTCTGTAATACTGGCAAAAGAAAATTTTCTTGATTTTGTTAATGAAATCTACAAATCAAGGAACATTTGAATAGAGACCTAGGAGAGCACCTTTATTAATGTTTTATGATGTGTATTTAAAATAACATAAAGGAACCTGAGAGATTTTGTGTCAGGATGGAATTGAAATGCATTATTGCTTAACAAATGAGAATATACAGGAGGTTTTTCATAAATTGGATTCCAGCTAACCTGACACCCTGCTATAAAAGGGCTTTCACCTTATGGATGTGTATTATTAGCAAACTTTATGGTGCTAAGTAAATTGCATTTATACGTCTAGTGGGGCCTGATCCAGCTTTTGAAAATTGTGCTTAATTAAACACCAGTGCCTCATTGAACATTCTTACTCTGGAGTGAAGTAGAGAATGCGATCATACGAGCCAGTACTGGGGATCTAAGCACTAGGTATTAGTATTTGTTTATGTTTCATTTTGAGCAAAGAAACCCTACCATTACTAACTGAATGCTTTTCTTTCTTACTTGACAGTTATTGCTGAGCTCAAAAAATAACTTTTATCAAGAAAAAAAAAAAAAACCCTACCAAAAATCAAAGTGTTTTGAAATCCCAGTTGCTAGGATAAATCCAATAGACATTTGGAAAATGTAAATGCACATGGTCAGAAAATTTAGATGGTATAGCAAGTGTAAAATGAAAACTAAAAAACATACTCCCATTTAGATCCCAAATCTAGTTTGCCACTTTTGAAACTTGCTTGGTGCATGCATTGACAAAAACATTTTCGTGCCTGGATACATGTAAATATGAATATATCCTTATATATAAATAGGAAAATATGCTTCAGAAATTGTTCATGAAAGGAAGGGTACAATCTCAGTATGCTAAACCTCACTTTTTAAATTTAGTTCATCTTGTAGAGCTTTTCCTGAGCAATGAATATAGAATACTGCAATCTTGTCAATCACTGTATACTAATTTTACTGTATGTATGGACAATAATTTATTTAACCACTTTCCTAGTGATGCATATTTAGCTTTTTTTTTCATGCTAGTATAAATACTGCTGGCCAAATACCCAAGCATATTATATCTCTTAGTAAATATCACACAGAATAAATTCCCAGAAGTTGAATTGTTGGGTCAAAAGGCAGACACATTTTAAATTTTGGTGATTTTGCCAAATTACACTCTGAAAGGTTGTAGATAGTTTACAGTCCTACTTGTTATCTCCAGGAATGACACTTTTCCCACGCTTTTACCAGAACCAGTTTTCATTAGACTTTTAGTTTCTGGTCATGGCAAACTTAGACGTTTGGACAAGTGTATTCTGCGTGGTAAAAGTTTTGCAAAGTAAATGAATGCAAAAGAAGCAATATTCTTCCTTTCTCATGACTATGGATGAGGTTAGGTGATCTAGAGAATTTGAAAGCTGAATGGAAGAGTTCATCTCTGTGGGCACTCAAAGCCCATAAATGCGTGTGAACCTGAGACAGGCTATCTGACGGTGGACACAGTATGCGTTCTTGGGAACATCAAGACAGACTTAATTGTGTCTTTAGTAAGTTTTAGAAAATTTTCTTGATATCTGCTATGATTTTTGAACTATTTCCTAGCCAAATCATCGTATTTATTATTGTTCTTAACCTTTTGCTGCAATGGAAATTGGTTATTATAGCCATTAATTCTTCATACACTTTCTAATCTTTTCTTGATAAAATGTTTAACAAAATAAGAATACCTCTATACCAACAGTTATGATATGAAGAAGAGCTTTACGAAAATTTATTTTACTCCATGGTTTTATTTATTTTATTATTCTAAGCATCAAATCTTTTCTTCAAAATTGGATGGTCATTGAATTGCTCCGTTATCAACACTTAGCTTCATTGGAGAATCTGGTTCTGGATAGTTGGATAATCATATATAGTTCTTCATTCCAGGAAGGTTTTCTTTGTTTTTATTGTTAATTTTGTATTTATTTGTTTGTTTTTATTTAATTATTGGGAAAAGAGCAGCAACCACCATAGTGACTTTTTCTTTTCAAAAATTTTTACTAAATCCAGGGAACTAATGGAGTATTAAACAATTTCTCCTTAAGCCAAAATGAGTTTCAGGGGTCACTTTTGTTTCTTAAAATGGTGATATTATGAAAAGTTTCATTTTGGATTTTTTTGTCTACTTGGAGAAGACTGTTTTCATTTAAAGCACTTGCATTTCAACCACTTGGAAGGTTGGCCTGTGAGGACCTTTTGTTCACAGTTCATTTTAGTGGGTTATTCCATTTTCTGTTATCTAGACAGGCATTTTCACTTGGTTGGCTTCTATTTCTTCTCTCATCTGGTCTTTCATTAGGCCTCATTGACCTGAATTGGTTCTGTTCTCTTTCATTTCCCATTTGCTCCTCTGACTCCCTCTGTATGTTGGTCTTGGCGGTGGGCATTCATTTAGTTCTTGGCGGAGTTCCCCATGTGGAGTTGTGGTACCGTGCTCAGATCTTCCATGACAATGCTGAATCTCTTATCTATTCAGCCCGCCTTCACTTCTGCCAAACAAACCTTTTATTTAATGGCAACTGGGTCATTTTATAGCAGACACTGCTTTTAAAAATTTTTTAGTTCTGAGAGCCAACTCTAGTGTTGAAATAAATAAAACAAGGTTAAGTCTCAATTAGTTAAATTTCCATATTTTCTGACATCTTTTGCATGCATAGAATTTAGTGTTACATCTAGTCTTTGAGAAAATAAAATGAACCTAGAAAATAACTCTATGCTCTCCTGGGGATAATATTTCTCTATATACCAGTTTTTCCCAGTTTATTTGTTAATATATAATTGACAAGTAGGAATTACATAGGTATATTAAAAGTGTACAACTTGATGTTTTGATATATGGTATACATTGTGAAATAACCATTACAATCAGGCTAATAAACATATCCATCATCTCCCTCCCTTCCTTTCTTCCTTCCTCTCTCATTCCCTGCATCCCTCCCTTCCTCCCTCCCTCTCTTCTTTCCTTTATTCTTTTTTTGTGTGTGATGACATCACTTAAGATCTACCCTGTTAGAAAATTTCAAGTATTGTTAAGTATAGTCCTCATCTCCAGAACTTATTCATTATGTATAACTGAAACTTTGTATCCTTTGCCTAACATCTCCCTATTTCTCTGTCCTGCAGCCCCTGGCAACCACCAATCTACTCTCTGCTTTTATGAGTTTGATTATTTTAGATTCCACATATGAGGGAGATCATGCAGTATTTCTCCTTTTGTGTCTGGCTTATTTTACTTAGCTTAATGTACTCCAGGTTCATCCATGTTATCACAAATGGCAAGATTTCCATCTTTCTCATGGCTGAATAATATTCCTGTGTGTGTGTGTGTGTGTGTGTGTGTGTGTGTGTGTGTGTGTGTGTGACAATTTTTACTGTCATTTGTTGTTAGGCATTTAGGTTGTTTCCATATTTTGGCTATTGTGAATAATGCTACAATGAACATGGGAGTGCAGATGTCTCTTTGAGATACTGATTTTATATCCTTTGGATATATACTCAGAAGTGTTAGCATTAGGTATTAGTATTTGTTTATTGGTGGATCATATGGTAGTTCTATTTTTAATTTTTTGAGGAGCATCCATATTGTTTTCCATGGTGGATGTATGTGTACATTCCCACCAACAGTGCACAAAGGTTCCCTTTTCTCCACATCGTTGCCAACACGTTATCTTTTATCTTTTTGGTGATAGCCATTCTAACAGGTGTGAAGTATTATTTCATTGTGGTTTTGATTTGCACTTCTCAGATGATGAGCAATGTTCAGCACCTATTATGTACCATCTGTATGTATTCCTCGGAGAGATGTCTCTTCAGGTCTTTCTCTCATTTTCAAATTGGGTTTTTTTCCCTTCCTTCCTTCCTTCCTTCCTTCCTTCCTTCCTTCCTTCCTTCCTTCCTTCCTTCCTTCCTTTCTTTTGCTATTGAGTTGTATGAGTTCCTTATGTATTTTGGGTATTATCTCTTATCAGATATATGGTTTACAAATATTTTCTCCCATTCCACAAATTACCTTTTGACTCTGTTGATTTTTTTTTTTTGCTTTTTTGTTTTGATACAATCCCACTTTACTACTTTTTTCTTTCACTACTTATGCTTTTAGTGTCATATCCAAAAAAATTGTTGTCGAGATGAATTTCAAGAAGATTTCCCCCTATAATTTCTTTTGGGAGGTTTATTTCTGAGCTCTCTATTTTGTTTTATTGGTATATGTGTCTGTCTTTATGCCAGTACCATACTTTTTTGATTTCTGTAGCTTTGTAATATGTTTTGAAATTAGGAACTGTAATATCTGCAGCTCTTTTCTTCTTGCTCAAGATTGCTTTGGCTGTAAGTAGCCTTTTGTGTTTTCATATGAATTTTATGATTGCTTTTTTTATTCTGTAGAGGATTCCATTGGGATTTTTGATAGGGATTGCATTGAATCTGTCGATCATTTGGGATAGTATGGACACTATACTTTAACACTATAAGTACATTTAACAATATAATAGGAGTGGTGGCAGACAAAGTGAGGAGATTATGTAGGAGGCTGTTAGTGATCACAAAAGGGAAAAATGGCATTTTGAATTTAGCAGCTAAGATGAATGGAACTGTCAATATTGCAAAAATTTGAGGAGATGGAATAAACCAGATAAAGAAGAAAAGTTATAAACAACATTCAGGATTTTGGCTTGATCAGTTGGAAGGAATTTTGCATTTTTTTCCTGGGATGGGAAACATAGGAGATTTTTAGTTAGCAGGATTATGCTGTTTTTCATGGGGATAGGAAACACAAAGGGACAGCACATTTGTGAGAGCAGTTATTGGTTCATTTTTGTACAAGTGAAGCTTGAGACATTTACGTGGATAAATGCCCTTGCAATTACATAACTTTTCTGGAACTCAGGGAAGTACTGAACTAGTGATGGTAATATAATGGCCACTAGAATGAATGAGATTATTTAGGGAGAGAGTTTGTAGACTAGAGAGGAGAGGGTAGGAGACTATCAACATTTAAACAATGACCAGAAGAGGTCCATTCTCTGCTTATCCCATCTGAGAAAAAGCTAAGATTATCAGGAAAGTGTGGCAACATCTACATTAAGGGAAACAGTGTTACATGTTGCAGAGACATCAAGTAAGAACTACACAGTGTCTATTGGACTTACCAAAATAGAGCTATTAGTGAACGGATGATGGAAACCAGATATAAATGGACTGAGAAGTAAATAAGAAGTGATGAAGTGGAGACAAAAAAAAAGGACAACTCAAAGAACTATGGTTGTCATGTAGTATGTGTGTATTTGTTGAATAAATGAAGATAAATGAGAGAGAAGACAGTTGTGGAGGGAGGAATGGAGTCTTTTTTTAAGATAGCAAAAATAATGAGCATGTGTGAATTTTCTTTGGATGAATGACAGCACAAGAGAAAAAAATACTATAGAAAAAGGAAAGAGGAAATAAAGAGGAAAAAGCCCCCAAGGAAGCACCTGTGGATAGATCCAGAGCCTTGGGGGAAGGCAGTAGGCCTAGGAAGCTGATACCTCTTCTCTATGAAAGGAAGAAAGGAAAAACAGCAGGCACGGTTGCAAAGAATTGAGATCGTTTCTCTCTGCTGGCTTCTATTTTTCTCTGTGGAGAAGGAAGAAAGGCCATTTACTGAATGATGGAGGATTCGTTGGAGTTTGAGGGTAATGGAGAAATTTGAAATACATGCTCTGCAGAGTGAATGAGAAAGCTAAGGAAGGAAACATTCGAAAGTTTGGCAAACAGCAAATAGCACTTTTCAACACTGGAGATCTAAAATGTGTCGTGATATCAATGAGTTTAGTTATGTAATTTTCCTTGAAAGCTTTACCAACCTGGATGCAGGCACAGAGAAGAGGAGAACTTGGGTTGATCCTATGTTGTCATTTAGTTAGGAATGACTGATGGAAGGAAAACAGAAGGTAAGTATTACAGATAATGGCAAGAGGCCCTTGATGTTGAAGAGGCCTCTTGAAGTTGAGGGAAAATATGGAAGTAAAGGCAGACAAGAGATAGGTCCCCAATGAAAGGATCAAGGATTAGTGGTCTCAGTAAGTCAAAAGAACAGATGCTGTTAATTGTGTGAAAGATTCTGGAGGACAGAAAGCTGTGGTCAGAGAAGTTGAATGCTTTAGTTTAGGAAGCTTGTGGCATCAATAGCTAGTGAGTGAACTGAGACCAAGAAGGAAGTCCCTGATGTGGCTCTTGGTGTCACAATGAAATGATGTCACTGGAATGGAGGATGTTAAGACACTGTGGGATTAAAGTGATAGGTAAAAAATTCAATCCTTGTTGAAGCCACCAAGAATGATGGCAATGCTTGGGATATATAGATAGGCTGTGATCGGAACCCTAAAGTCTTATTGTATAAAAGAGAATTGCCAGGCAGTTAAAAGATACATAGATTCGGAGAGAGAAATGATGGCATAATCGAAAGTGAGGAAAGGAGCAGTCTGGGGTCAGATTTGGACCATAAGTATGTTCTATGTGGTTCACATTGTATTTTTTAAATTTGGTTACATTGTTATTTAGACATGTAAGTTTCATACACAATCACACACACACTTATGCACATACAGGCACACGTATACACACACAATGAATTTTTAGCTTTGCTTACAATTTAGGACAATATGGAAAGGACACAAATTTTCCTAACCATGAACTGTATGAGGTAAGTGCTTGGTAAAATTTTGAATAAATTCAAAAGAAATTTAGCATTTTAATACTCTTTTTCCCTTTGCTCTTTGTCAATAGGAATATACATTAAACTTAAGATTTATAGGAATGATCTAATTATGTATATTAACAACAAGAAATGAGATGAGGTCTTCTAAAATATAGTAGAATTTTTAAGGTATAATATTATTTCATTTTAGTATTATTCTATGTGTTTTATATATTATAATATTATTTCTTGATTTCTTAACAGATCATTATGTGGCTTAAACCAAAAAACTTGTTCCTTCTATGCCTTTGAGAATATTGTTCCAAAAGTGATTTTGTGCTCTTAACTAGATTATTTACTGTTTTACTTTTCAAAGGTCAAAGGCTTCTTAGCTGCTGGCCTTGATTCCTTATGGACAAAGAATTGCAAGAAAGTTTTTTGCTTGTTCCTTCAAGATAGGCCCTCTTCAATCAAGAACTTTACTATAAAAAGAAATTTGGTGTCTGACATAAGATTTAAAGATTCTACTTTTGTTCTTCTGACCTATTTTAGAAACATACATTTCTGTACTCTGTTTCTGAATTCTAAAGTTAATAATTTTCTTTGCTTTTCTAACACTGAAAAAATTTTTTTCATCGCTTTTCACAAGTTAAGCATTCATTTATTCATAAAAATTAAAAAGTCCTATATATTTATTTGAAAAGCTACTGTGACGGTTATTTTTTTTGGGGGGGGTTATTTATTTAAATTTTTAATTTAATTAAATTTATTGAGGTAACAGTGCTCAATATTATATACGTTTCAGATGTACAATTCTATAACACAGCATCTGTATATTCCATTGTTTGCTCTCCTTTCAGAATCCAGTCTCCTCCTGTCACCATATATTTGACCCTCTTTACCCTCTGCATCCTTCCCCACCCCTCTTTATGATTGTTAACTTTATGTGTCATCTTGACTGGGCCATGGAGTGCCCAGCCAGTTTGCCAAACATTATTCTGGGTATGTTGGTGAGGGTGTTTCTGGAGGAGATTAACATTTAAATTGGCAGACTGAGTAGCACAGGTTGCCCTCCCTAATATGGTTGGATCTCATCCAATCAGTTGGAGTCCTGAATTGAACAAAATGGCTGACCCTTCTTTGAGTAAAAGGGAACTCCTTCCACTTCACCACTTGAGCTGTCATACTGGTCTTTTCTTGTTTTCAAACTGGAATGCAAAAATCAACTTTTCTTGTCTGCAGCCTGCTGGCTTTTACATTGGAAGTTGCATCCTTGGCTCTCTTGGATGCCAGGCCTTTGGACTTGGACTGGGACGGCACCATTGGTTCTCCTGGGTCTCTAACTTGCTGACCGCCGATCTTGGGACTTCTCAGTTGCCATATTATGTGAGTCCATTGCTTACAATAAATCCCTCTCTCTATATAGATTTATTTATTTTTTTTTTCCTGTGGAGAATCCTGACTAATATAGATGCTAAATGAATATAAGGTACACTTTTAAAATTTGATTTTTTTTTTTTTTTTAAATAGAGGACGGGGAAGGCAGGTATCTGCAAATAGAGCCTGAACATAAATGTGTTTATATTTTACAGAAAGAGTTCTTATAGATGTCTTTGAGTGATCCACATTAAGTGGGACTACATAGTAGATGCATTTTAAATTTGAATTTTCACTTGTTCATTTGATAATGTAGAGATAAGTATCTTTTATGTTCTGAAGATTTACTATCCTGCTGATCTATTCAGTGTGCTTTATTAGAAATGATTGCTTTAGATAGATGACTAGAAAATTTTGATAAAAACCATACATTCTCTTTCCTAATCTATCAAGTATTTATGTTTGTTCCAAGAATCATGACAAACATACAATTTAATATAAAGATAAAAGTGCTTCATTTCTTTTGGGGATCAGATGTCCTTAAGGCTATCATGTCTTCCTTAATAAAGACCTTGCAATATAACAAATATATTGGGAAATAAAGATATTCATTTAGTAAGTAGGTAGTCTGGCAGGTCAGTGGTCTGATCTTAAGATTAGAGATCTTAGGTTCAATCCTAAATATAAGCCTTAGACTGATAATGCTCATTCAACTTTTCAGCCAGTCAGAATCTTCTTGTTCTTGAATTACTCTGCAAATTTAAAGTTGCATACACTCTTTCAGGCCAGGGTAAGGTATTATTTACACTAAGGAAGTAAGTGAATTAATGATATCTCTATCACAAGTTTAAGGGGGATCATTGTACTTTTGAGAACTTTAATTTTGTTTTGTTTTTGTTTTTGGTCCGGCAGAAAGATATATTTACTCATTTGTTACTTGATTAAAAAAATCATGCAAGGATACAGAAATGTATGCTCAAAGAATTTTAAACAAATGCGTGAATAAAGATTTCTCTTTGGTTCAGATCCTTTTTTTCTATAACTCTGTGTGTGTGTGTGTGTGTGTGTGTGTGTGTGTGTGTGTGTATTAATTTCAGCTCCAGTCATGAGCACTGAGTTGTGCATTTGACTCTAAAGTTTCACTTCACCATATGTTTGTGTTTGAGTGTTTGCATATACTTTGTGGTGGTAATTGCTGAAATGCTAGTGGAGGCCGTTTTTTCCACATTTACTTTTTTTTTTTTTTTTTTAATCTTGAGAGTATAATGCTAAGTGAAATAAGTCAGACAGAAAAAGCAGAGAACCCTATGATTTCACTGATATGTGGTATATAAACCAAAAAGAACAAGACAAACAAATGAGAAACAAAAACTCATAGACACAGACAATAATTTAGTGGTTACCAGAGGGTAAGGGGGTCGGGGGTGGGTGATGAGGGTCAGGGGGATCAAATATATGGAGGCCGTTTTTTAGCTTTGAGAACCATGGTATGGCTTGCTGTTCAGATGCCCTTTTAACTGGAAAATCTTTTTTTTTTTTTTTAATTCCCAGAAATACGCTGGAAATATTTCTGTGGCTGCCAAATTACAATTATGGTGGTGAGGTGTTTTTATTTGATATAAAAGGAGTGTTTTTAGCAAGGCTGTCCTAGGGTGTGCAGGGCCCTAGGTGTTACAGAATGAATTGTATTCCCCCAAATCCATATGTTGAAATGCTAATCACCATAGTGTCTGTGTTTGGTGATAAGGCTTTTAAAAAGGTAATTAATGTTAAATGAAATCATAAAGATGGGGCCTAATCCAATATGACTGGTATCCTCCGAAGGGACACCAGGCGTGCATGCTAACAAAGAAAAGGGCATCTGCAAGCCAAGGAGAGAGGCCTTACCATAAATCAACCCTGTTGGACCTTGATCGTGGACTTCAGCCTCCAGAACTGAGAAACACATTTCTGTTATTTAAGCTACCAGCCTGTGGTATTTTGTTAAGGCAGCCCTAGAAAACAAATACACTGGGCAAATATTTTTGGTGAACCATCTCTTCAGGTGAAATGCAAAGTTTCTGGCCAATTTCATATCTTACTAGGAGAAAGAGGTAGCAAAGCTATTGTTCCAATGTCATGCCTCTGTTTATATTGAAACAATACAGATCTTTGTTCTACAGTTTCCTGATGCCATTTATTTAATGCTGGTTACATCATTACTCATCACGCTGCATCATCCATCATGCTGCCTGTGAATAGGGCTTCCCATGACTCTTTCAAAGGTTGTTATTGTGCTTCCTTGATAATGACCACAAATGCAAGGCTTTCCCACAGAGTGTGCAGGAAAATGTGAACAGTACGTAATTCATTTTCTGGACATACAAAATTTATCTTTCAAAATTTTATAGAGGAAATATAGAACAACACTTCTTCCAACACGTCTTTTCTTAAACTCTTTAGGCTGCAATCATTGCATTCCTAGGGAGTGATCTCTTGATAGTGATCTCACCTGTCTTCTATGCATTCTGTCTTTCCCACACTGCCACAAGTGCGGGGATAGCTGAAGTGCTGAGAACAGTCCTGGAATATTCATCCCTCACCTTGAATGACTTATAACCTGCAGGGGAAAGCATGATGTCACAATAGGAGGCAAGAGAGGACATTAATGAAGGACCTGTGGGTGTGGATGTCTCAAAATGTCTCGAAATGCCTTCAGTGGATGGAGAAGGGTAATAGCCACCTGTGGGAGGGCCAAAGATGGGTGAGATGTATACCCTGTTGCTATGGCAGGTATGTGTGGGCACAGGGTAACCAATGCCCACTGCCACCCTATCACCATTGGGTGCTGCAAACTGAGGTGGCATTATTGAAACAACAACCAGCAGGAGCAATGCATGGTCAGCACGTGTGACTCAAGCCCAAGGCTTAGTGTGGACTGTAAATAGCCCACATCCCTGAATTAACGCATTGTGAGACCTGAGTGAGACACCTTGAATTGTGTACAACAGTCAATGGGAGCGATCCTGGAACTGGGGCCCTTTGGGTGATGTGGGATCACCCAAAGATCTGAGTTGCAGAGGTCCTCTGTGCCTCTCGTGGACCCCATGCTGTATAGGGAGCCTGAGTATCAAAGGACAGAAGCAGAGTCAGGGCCTCCACCGAACTCTGCCCCATGGGCTCAGACATCCTGCTTTGGTGGCACTGCCAGCCCCTGACAGTGACCGATCCTGAAAGAGAATTTGCAAAATTTTAAGGAAGGCATCCAGAGCTTTGGAATCCCTGGCGCAGTGATGTGCCTGAGTCTAAGGGGGTACTGGTCTTTAGCACCATACTAATGATGTTCTGTGTTTGGCAATTGGTCAACCAGGTCTCCCCTCTTTGCACTTCCTTCTGTTCACTTCTCTCTTCATAGATATTTTATCAGCACTACCAAGTCCTCCCCAAATTAGGCAGGGTATACACAACATTAACAGCCCCACACTCAAAAAAAAAGAAAGTGAGCAATTCATGTTGGACTTGGTAATAAGATTTTCTTCTGTTACAAACATGTCACGTCATCGTTCTCTTGAGTGTTCTTGTGGATATTGTAATATTGCTAAAATCACAATTGTACTAATTTTCTATTGCTGTCGTAACAAATTACACAAATTTTGTGGCTTGAACAATGCAGATTTGTTATAATTTTCTAGTATCAGTGAACTAAAATAAAGATGTGATAAATTTGTTTTCTTCAAGAGACCCTGGGGTAGGACCCAGTTCCTTGCCCTTTTCCAGCTTCTAGAGGCTGCCTGCATTCTTTGGATAATGGCCCCTTCCTCCATCTTCAAAGATAGCAACATTACCTCTCACTGACTTTTTTCCCTAGCCATAACTCTCTCTGATTGTAGCCTGGAAAGCTTCTGTGCTTTAAAAGACCCATGTGAGGAGATTGGGCCCTCAGGGACAAATCTAGGGCAATCTTCCATCTCAAGGTACTACACTTTAATTACATCAACCCCCCCTTTGCCCTGTATGGTAGCATATTCACAGATTATGGTGTGGACATCTTTGTGGGGGCCCACTATTCTGACCATCACAACAATTTTAACAACCAAGTAGGGTGGCAAGATCTTTTTGTTGTTTAGAATGCTGTCCCTGTAATGACGTCAAAATCATGCTTAAATCCTTTGATCATTCACAGGGAAAAAATATGAAAGAAACCATTCATGCTACATAATTACAGTTGTTGTTTTTTATTAAAAGATATGAATATATCCCAAGTGGACTAGGTAGTTTCATTTTCAGTGCTCTGCAGTACAGTTTAAATGATATAATATCAATTATCATTCTTGTCAGTTTCCTTTTTCTTCTATGAACTAGAGAATGACAGTGTTGACATTTATTTAATATTTAGTCATGCATACAGAAAGACTAGAGTCCTAAATTTACCACAATGCCCAAGCTAAAAGGAAAATTTCAGCCTCTGGCAAGGAATTATTTGATGTATCACCTAAGACATCTTGCTAACTTGAATTCAGGATACAGAGGAAGAGAGTAATGACGATCTTAACAGCCTCAAAACAGAACTTCCCAGGACTGGTTGATTAGAAATGTGGCCAAAGAACATGGGAGTTGTTATCTCAGAAATGAAAAATATCTTTCAGTGTTTTGAAACTACTTGGAAGAAATGCTCTATCATCAATGTTGGTGCTATGATATGATGTGATTAATAAAATTCCCTCAGCTCTGGACTAGAAGTCAGGAGGTTTTCATCTGGACTCTACCATAAACTTATGTAAAAAAAGTGTTTCACCTGAGTGTTTCCTCTTATGGGTAAATGAGAAACTTGAGATAGAGTGTCTCCAAGGTCTCATTCAGGTATTAAATTTTATAAATTCCCTCTTTTTGAAAATAAATTGTCTTGGAATATACTTTAGATCAATTACCATTTTCAAAGAATTAGCCCCAACTTAAAATTCATGCTCCTTCCAACCTAATAGATAAGTGCTGGTTATTTCCACTTGTATGTTGCCATATCAACTTGCACATATGTCAGAAATAGCATTCATATTGTGTAGCAATCCGATTTTATGGGTATAACTCTCCCCTACTAGGTACTCGGTTTCTCTAGAGCAGGTATTCTATTCATTATTCATCACGTCCCTGGAATTCAGAATAGAGATTATAACATGATGGGTCTTTATTAAATACTTTTGGCATAAATGCATTAATGTTCTGTGTACATAATACAAGCATACCTCATTTTATTGTACTTCACAGATATTGCATTTTTTACAAATTGGAGGTTTGGGGCAACCCAATAGCAAGTGTATCAGCACCATTTTTTTCAGAAGCATTTGCTCGCTTTTGTCTCTGTGTCACAGTTTTATAATTCTCACAATGTTGGAAGAGCAAGTGTAATGGGCTAGGGTTGGGAGCTTGTCTGTTGTCTTTAAGGAACAGAAAGGAGGTCAATGTGTCTGGGATGGTATGAGTGAGGAAGCGTAGTAATAGATGAAATCAGTAATGTGGGCCTTACATTGTCCTCGAGGTCATAGAAAGGTCTGTATATGAGAATGTCTGGGGAAGGAAACCAGACATTGGTAGCATTCAAGTCACTCACTGTGAAACCAAGATTGAGGAACATCACTTTTAGGGTAGAATGATATGATGGGATGTCCATTTAAAATTAAAAATATTTGCTTCAGCTGCTATTTGAGAATATTCTGAAGGGAAAATTAAAGGTCAGTGATTATTAGTGGGGAGGTTATTGTAAAATTCCAGGCAAGAAATGGTAGCAGTGTGGAGCTGCAAGAAGTAATGGAATTTTGGATCAATTTTGAGCTCAGTGATGTATAACTTCTATCATCCCCTACAAATTCTGTATGCTAATCTGCAATGATAGCTTATATTATTCAAGTATGTGAACTATTCTGGCACTGACTTCTTGCTAGCCAGCATAGCTATGATGGTCCAAACTAAGGGGAAACTGGCATCAGAGGGTCTGGTGGTGTTCTATTTCTTGGTCTGGATAGTGATCACAAGTGTATTAGGCTTCTGAGAATTCATCAAGTCATACATTCATGATTTCGGCACATTTTTGTATGTTTTTTATACTTCTACCTGCAACAAGGTGGAGGAGCCTACTCTAGAATGAAAAAGACTGAAGAAACTTAAAAATGCATTGGTGATGCCTCTCTCTTGCTCAATAGCTGCAGGATGGTGTGGGAGATTATAAACATTTGGACACCCTTGCTTTTCAACCCCCTCATGAACTACACCTTTCTGCATGTCAGTTTCCTATAAAGACCTTTTCTTGACCTTTGCTGTAATAACAAACCTGTACGATGTCTGTTCTGTTTTGATGAGGTTGCTTAGATAAAGGTCTTTCTCTCCTCATTAGTATCGGGCCTGGTGGGACTGAGGCCCTTATGTAAGTGAGATGGGTCTTTGACTTGGTGGGAGGGAAGCAGGGGCCTGTCTAAGGTCACCAAAAGAGCAGAAAAATCAGTTAATTTGAGGATCTTTGCTCTCTTTTATTCTGACATTGTGGTGTGACCTTGCACTTTACTAATCCTGCAGTCTTAAAATGTGACTCTGTTCTTTCAGGGAGTTCAGTGAAAGTTAATATTTGAAAAGGTTGAATGGACCTCAAAGACTAAGCTAGTATATTTGGAACACATTCTGGGAGGCACTAATGTGATTTTTTTTATTAAAAAAAAATAAACTTAAGCAAAGTTTGCATGTATAAACAAAAATGAATAGAGTGCAAGATTCTCCTCTTGTGGAAAGGAATTGACATAGCAGACATCATTCACTGGGACATTCATTTGTTGGCCAATACAGTGCATTCAAAGACAGCGTTTGCCAGAAGCCAAGTCCCCGTGGATACACTGGCACTAGTTCATGGATTGTATACCTATGAAAAGGAGGCCTAGAGGGACCTGCCAGCATTTGCTTGGCACCGAGAGTAGGGTATTGAAGGGACAAGTTGGATGCTAGTAGTGCTTTTGTAGCATTAAGGAGAGCATCATTTGGATAACCACACTCAATTTTTTTCTCTATTCAAGTACTTTAAGAGTTGGTTTTGACGATAGAGTTTTTCAGGACCTGAAAGAAATGCCTATATGTGTCTAATCACCTTCCAGTGCAGTATCTATTATCTGATAATCATAATATGTCAGCTAATCAGCTTAAAAACAATCTCAAAGAGGACTTTTTCTAAACTTTTTAAAAAAATTTTTAATGGTTCCCTGAAAACTTGAGAGGAAGGAGAGGAAATCTTTCCTGTATGGAAAGAGCTGCAAAGATACCAATCATTGGATTTTGCTACTGACAGTGCACTTAGCTTCTGCTGCAAATGCATTTTATTGTAATAGGGTGATGTGAAAAATGGAAGTTTTGCTGCACACATACAGGCAGATATTATACCACAGGGCTCGTATTAATTGCCATCTTGACCATATGCTCTGCTTAATCAAATGCATAGCCTTGTGAAAATTGCTTTCCCTGATAAACCTAGTATAGCCATCTTTCATTTATTTTCTTTTTTAGGATTTAGTCAGGCACTCAAGCTAATCAGTAATACTAACATTTAACATACTGAAAACTGTCATTTTTCTAGTGCTTTCTAAACTTGAAACATATAATAGAGAAAACATTACAGCTTTTCAACGTTGTTTATATTTTTGCTTAATTGAATAGGATTTTGTGGGCTTTAAGACTGTGTTCAACATCTATCCTTTGTGGCTTAAATTAATTGGCTGCTCTATTAACCCTTCACCTGCTGAGTAAACTAGACCATCCTGACAAAATTCAAAATAGAAGCAAGCTTTTCCTTTTCAGTCTCACTCAGTGGTACCAAATGTAGCCTGTATTTTTCGAACTTCCATAGGAACAGAACTTTGAGGAAGAGGGCCTTTTCATTGTTTCTGGAGTATCTGAAAGTATTTTTTTTTATCTGATGCAATCTAGTACCATTAATGACACTGTGACTGATGATAAAGGGGACACTGGTCATCCATGACATGCTAGGAAAAAGGCTGATGCTGTTTGGTGGTTGCAGTCTTGTGACCCTCCCTGACCGTCGTGGGAATGGACCTTAGGCCTGAGACACTTCCTTGCCAGCAGATCAGCACTCACACAGCCTGCATTGGGCTTATCATTTTGGGTGGGAATATCTTTCTCTGTTGTAAGCCCAGTATATGCTCTTTTGTTCTGCTTAAGTGTCAGCAACATACAATGCTTGGCCAACCCACTGATGTGTCTGTCTTGGGAGAGGAAGGGATAGGATCCTCCCAGTGAGGCACAAAATCGGCGCCTATGAGTGAATTGCCCTGCATTGGCTGCCAGGAGAGCCCCGTTGGCCCTGGGGGACCAACACCCAAATTGGACCTGATCTTGCTCTGTTTCCTCTCTATGTGAGTAAGGTATTGTTCCCTCTAGTGCCTGACTGCATTGTGTTTTCCCTGGTGACTCTGATACCAATATGCAATTGGCAGAAGTGTTTGGAGTTTCCCCCTGGGACTGATAACTGATGTATGGTGTTCTGCTAGAAAGTGGGCTATTGCTAAGTGCATGGGAGCGCTTGAAGAAAGAAAATGGTGGCCTCAAGTCTTAAGATTCAGGGAATGAACTAGAATGCATCTATGACTACCCCAAAATAAACTTTTATTTACTGTAAACACAGGGCTGAGATGTCTGAAAACCAAACCTAAAGTCTAGTCCTAAAGTTGCCTGAATTTCAATGCTCATTGAATTCACAATCTGGCAGAATTTCTTATGTTGATTACATTGATTTGGAAGGAGTGAAACCCAAAAAATTGCGATGGGGACATATGGCCAGATCCTGATGCCTCCTTTGAGGTAAAAGCCTTGCAAAACATTGCTGATCCTTCACAGGACTACTTCCATCTGATATCTTCTAGATCTATAAGTAGATTAAAATCCTGATGCCAGTCCTGGCGATTAGTTACAACATGTGACAGTAAAAATAGTGCCATATACACCAAGGTAACTGCAAGATTTAACCAGCTTCTATTGACAGAATCCTGGGGCACACATACAGGAATACATCCTAAGATAGTTGGGACAATAAAGGACAAATATAATCTTGGATTGGGTGAATTTACTGATATGGATGAACTAAACAGAGATTCTGGATTTATTGGTTTAGCTTAAGCAGCTAGGATGGCTCTAAGAGTTGCTTTGTTAATTTTGAAATATGGGCCCAAAGACAACTCTAATTAAAGTTGAAATTTCAGGAGTTCCTTGATGTACTGTAGAGGAAGATATCAAAGGCTTAGGAAGATTGTAATGCAAGAGTAGATTTGTTATGTAAGACCTTTGCACCCAACCCTGAACTATATCCTACTGGGGGGTCCAAAGAACGCTCCCTTCATCTAAGCTATGAGAAATAGATTTGCAGCTCAGTATTGTTGGAGAGCTCTATACTGGCTATTCTCTACAGATCAGGACCGACAGTGAGGCTGTTGTCAGCAAACTGGACTCCTTGAATTCAAAGGGGATGGTGCGATCCCTGGGCAGCAGGGACTAAAAGGAGGAGCTTAATTGCCAGAAGCAAGGTTGATGTAGTTACCGTATGGACAGCAGAACTAAAGCAGTAATCAGAAGTTGACCTTCAGAGAGAGAGAAAAGTCTTTGATGATCATGGGTTTGTAAAACTGAAATAATGTTACAGCTTCCTGTAGTCTTTTTTGTTTTGTTTTGTGTTCAATACGTGACTTTTATTGCCTCTTTAAAATATCACAAGTAAGTCTGAGGACTCGCTCGACACCTCGGTGTTTCTGTAGCTGGACAACTTAGATCTTATTTATCAGCCTGCTGAACTGTTCCTTTTTCAGAAACATAGATACAATCCAAAAATGTTCTGATATCATTGTCTTTAGTGGTTGTGGATAGTTGAAGCAAAGCAGCTGAATTTGATACAAGTTCAATATCATTTCCTTCAAGAATTAACTCATCTTTCTGGTCTTGAGATACTGAACAATTAACACCTGACCTCATCTGAACCCTGTGGATGTATTTTTCTCCCAAGAAATTTCGGATTTCAACAAGAGAACCAATCTCCTGAATAACGACATTGATGGGGAAGTGAGCACACACTGACCTCATCTTGTAATGGAAGCCCAATGTAACACCCTTGATCATGTTCTGTACGTGACTACAGATAGTGTGGACAGTAGCCAGTTCCTTTCCCCACCATTTGTCAACCTGGAGCCTCCTTTTCTTTCCAAGGAGACTGAGCTCTACATGAATGTGATTGAAGTCCCCCAACAGGGTGCTTCTGGGGCTCTTCCCAATAACTGCATGTCCCTTCAGAGTGATGTCCACATTTTCTGGAATGTTCATGGTCTGAATACTGAGAATGATCTTGATTCTCGCAGTAGATGCAGCAAAGAGAGGGCCTCCTATAGTCTTACTTGAATTGTTTAAATGTCAAACTCTAGGTTTGGGAACAAAAGCCTGATCTGAATAACAATAGAGTTAGGGTCTCAGTCAATGACTAAATATGAGTCAGTTTCCCGACCCAGAGTCCCTTGAATGAAGAGAAGGCCAAGTTCCCATGAAAAAGAATCCTTGAACATAGCCAACATTTTATACACAACATCTTCTCAACATTCTTCAAACGGACCTATTGCAATTTACCAGGGTGGTAAATTAAAGAATGGGAAATAACCATTGTTTTTGGAAATTACTGGATCCTGGTCTCATAACTGACACTTATTCCTAGAAACCCCAAATACCATTGTGGTCCACTAGTCAGAGAAAGGGCTTATAGATGCATAGGAATGAATGGAGTTTTGATTTCGGTCTGAGTGGGACAGTGGCTTTAAATCCGTTTTGTGATTATTTCTCCAGTTTGAGAATGTATAGTTGGAATAGGCATACTCAGCCCCTGGCAGAGTCCCCAAATTAGTTCCCTGATTGATGGAATGGTGGCTCTTTTGACAAGAAAGACCAAGTGGTAGCCTCTAGAACTTCTTTTGTTTAACAAAATACTATTAGGTTGGTGCAAAAGTGATTGTGATTTAAAAAGTTAAAAATAATTGCAAAAACTGCAATTACTTTTGCATCAACCTAATCAATCAAAGACAATAGTATATATCTGAAGGGATTTTAGAGAATATGGCCACCATTGTGCACTTGAAAAATGGTGACTCACATCCTTACACAACTTACATATTGGCTTGTGAGCAGGCAGATGGTTCTCGGAGAATGTCAGTGGATTAGCACACCCTTAATCGGGTGTTAACTCCAATTTTAGCTGCGGTTCCAGATGTGCTTTTGTTTTTGGAGCAAACGGACATAGTATCCTCGTAACGTGGTATGTAGTTATTTACCCAGAAAATGCTTTTTTTTTTAACCCTCTGTAATAGCTAGTAGAGACCAGATAGAGTGGTGAAATGATCTTCTGAGGATTTTATTACAGGACCAGCTAGATGACAACACACTGCAGTGTTGGGACAGTGTCTCTTAGGATGTGATACATGCTGAAATCAGTGTCCAATACATAGTCCTGTTTCTCCCAGAGCCAGAATTCATGGGTCCTGGAATCAACGAATGAAAATGGGTTGTGAGTCCTCTCACAGTTCCCCCAGTGATCTATTAGCAACACGTTGGCTGCCTGCCTCAGTGATTTTAGGCTCTGCTGGTTTAGAGGTCTGAGTTCCCAAGGGAGAAATGCTCGTACCAGTTTCCCTTAAATTTCCCTTAATCTGGAAGCTGAGATCACTACTTTGGGTTTCTCAAGTGAATCACCAGGCAAGGAAGGGGGTGCTATACTGGCTGGGGCTGTTTGTCTCGATTATCAAGAGAATAATTGTGTTGCTGCTTTGCTTTGGGGGGGGGTTGAGAGAAATATGTCTGGAATGCAGACATTCTTGGGGTCTCTCTTAGTACTTCTATCACTTGTGGTAAGAGTTAATGGAAAAACTATAATTATCTATGTAAATGGCCCAGGCGCTTTAAAGAATGAAGGTTTGAATCACCTCACCAAGTGTGGAAACCTGAGCAACCAAATTGCTTCCGAGACAAAGGGAATGTGTAATGAGTAGTGGAAAAAGCAAGGTATAAATACCAGCTAAGGGGGCGGCTGGTTAGCTCAGTTGGTTGTAGCGTGATGCTTGTAGCACCAGGGTTGCTGGTTCGATGCCCGTGTGGGCCAGTGTGGGCTGTGCCCTCCACAACTGGATTGAAATGGCTACTTAACTTGGAACTGATAAGTCCTGGAAAAACACACTTAAAATAAGAAAAATAAAATAAAGTTAGAAAAAACACAAAAAGACCAGGTAAACGACATGACCAAGTGGCAATGAGAACCGTACTAATTATGATAATGTCTTACTTATTTTGACTTACATTTATTTGTATCTAGATGATCAATTGTAACATATATTTCAATCAATTCTTTTTCATTTCCTCCCTTTCATTTCTTTGCTAATCCTAAATGTATGCATAAGTGATTAATCTACACTATAGAACAACAATTAGGGAGTATGATGCTACTAGAGGGGGCACATCTGGTTGGCGTCCCCATCATCTGTGCTTGCAGCTTTTCCAGATCTCCGTTTAGCTTCTCTGGGTCCCCAGCTAGACATGTGTAGCTCTGGGATGAACGATACCAGCTTCATCTGTAGGTCACCAGTATAATCCTGGTTAGAAGATTTGACAGGCACACATTCTAGTGGCTTCACTGATTTAACTTTGTCTGCAGATTTCAGCCTACTGTATTCTACTTTTTAATCCAGCTTTTCTTCCTTGCTGTGGGCCCTGTCGACCTACAGCAACACTGAGTTCACCCACAGATGCAGAGTCAATAGTCATCCATAGACTTCTTCATGAGTCCTATTCAGTGCAGCTGATACTTCAACCTTTGCCGTCTGGACTTGTACTTTCCTATCCTCTCCCACAGTTAGCTAAAGTCTAATATCTATTATAAATTCCTCAATTCATAACACTCAGGTTGCTGGAATCCTGATATATCAGTCATCCTAGTCATTGATATGGACATTTACTATATTGCCGAAGTTGTTACACTTTAATTTTTTTCTAGATCTAAACATCTAAACTATAAAAAAAAAGGATGTTTTGAGTATTATATTAGGATTTTGGTTTGCTTAAATAAAATTTTGTTGGCTTTAAGAAAATGTTCCACATTTATAACTGTGAGGCTCAAATTAGGTTTGTTTCATCCCTCACCTGCTGAAAACAAACAGATCATTTTGAGCAAAACTCAAAATAGAAACAGGATTTTTTTTCTTTAATTCTCATTCCCTGGAGGAGAATTTAGTTATATTGTTGACTTTTGGGTGAACCTATAACTACTGTACATGTATTTTTTTGAGGGTTGACATTAAGAGTCCAAAATTTTACAATCACGGGGAGAAAGTGTCAGCTTTGCTGGGGTGGCTTTTTGTGCCTGAATTGTTACATGTATTTAAATACTAGTAGTGCTCCTAAGCATGAGCATTTCATTGTGCCTGGAGCACAGTACTTTTGCTAAGCCATGGATCACACGTTAGAAAAAGAAATGAAGAGAGAAAATTTCTTTATGCTTTTCTCTACTGTAGATTTGATATGTTACATTACATGCTTCTTAAATTTAACAGAAAAGTAATGCTCCCCTTCACTGTATCTTTCACTGAGGAAGAAATCTAATAAATAAAACTATGTCCTGGAGAGAGAATTCTAGGTGGATTGAACCCAGCAAAATTCACTTTTGACTTAAGACTAGTATGTCCACATTATATGGCAATAAAAGAATTGGACCACATAGAAACTTAAAAAAAAAAGTATAATGCAGGGATCCCAGAGGTGATCAAAGTTATATCAAAGAAGCTTATTATAATGGTATATTTGCATAACTCCCCAGTGCTTTATGTTCTCTGAATCATTGTGAATCATCCTTACTCATATGAAAATTTTAAAAAAATCGCATTATATTGCATGGAGTTTTATGTAGCATTACTTATTTTCTACAGAAAAAAAAAACATTTCTTATTTCTTAAAAGGTAAAAATTCAGACAATTTTGAAGAGATCAGGGAATACCTTGTTTTGGCCATGTGTATAGGAAAGAAAAATGTTTCTTTTCACATTTGGAATGGAAGTCATTCAAAAGTCAGACTAGTAAGGAAAAGCATTTTTTGAGCTTTGGCCTGATCAGATGTAAGTATCATTTGGTGTAGCATTCAACCATTTACCTTGTAAACCTGGCTGGGATGTAACTCAGATAAAAAACAATAAGTGTAAAATAAAAAAGAAAACCCCAATAAGAGTTGTCTTTAATGTTTATTAAATTGGTCTACAACTTAAAAGTAATATCTTTGATAGGTCAGATCATAAATTCTCTAAATTTGACAGTCCACTCAAAAGGACAATGCGGGTTTTCTGACAGCTGCCAACTGTTCAAGAATTTTTATCACTGACTAATCTTACCTTGTGATTTAGGAGATGCTGGGGATTACATGAAGCTTAAGTCAGGACAGCTTCCATTACTTTATCTCCTGTATCCTCTTTTCAGTATTTTGCTGCCATCATGAAGTTACATAAATATTACTGAGGTATAATCAGTCAGGCAACCCATCTTGTCCTTTCAGCGGCTGTCAGGTCATTGTGGGGAAAATGACGGCTTTAGAGGACAGCATAAGGCTATGCGTTGTAGGAAGCATAAAATGGTGCCTCCTCGTGTGCTAAAATATACTTTACTAAAATGATACAAATCATTTCTCAAATTGCAGATGTTGGATTTTATACTACCTGAGCTTACTGTGAAAACCTGGTTTTCTGGACAGATTCTTGCTTCCTGTTCATCTTTTCAAGATCCAAAACGATGAGAGGAAAATGAAAATCTTGTTCCATTTTCTCTCCATTTCAACCTTGATAAACTAAGTTTGCTTTAGTTGTGTTTATATTTAAGTAGTCATTCTTTTTTTTCTTTTATAACAAGACAGCTTATTTTTATAACAATCATTTTACATCTGGATTCTCTGTTTTTACACACACACACACACACACACACACACACACGTTTTTTTTCTTAAAAACGATCATTAAGAAATCTTCATATGTGCTATCTTCTTGAATATAGAATCAAGTGCTCATGGACTGAAAGGTTGCACTCGTGTTTATTGCATCCTCTAAAATATGGATCACTGCATAATTGGAAACAAGAGTTAATCTAAGTACTGAGAATCTATCCTTATGTCCTGAAAAAAGTGAAAGGAAACCATAGGAAGAAACTGACAGAAAGTGTGTTGGGGGAAGAAAGAGAGTTTTAGAGTTGGAAAGCCCTTTGCATGGTAAGAGTCACTGCAGTAAATACAATTGGGAATTAGTGCACCATTGTGGGTATTTGTCACAGTCATAGGTAATGCTAGATATTGTTTTTCAATAACATGATAGTTGGAACTTTGAAATTTATTTATATGCTTATAATAATGTTTCTTAAAATTTGAGAGAGGTTATGACCTACTCAAGGTGACCTCCAATAGTCAGGATTAGAACCTAGGTCTCCTGAAATAAATTTCTAAATACTCACTTAAGACTTTTTTCTACTATGACCTCTGCCTTGTGAAAGCAAAATCATGGCTGAGAAGTACATTCGATCATGTGACATAGTGACATTTGAATTTATTTAATTTACAGCATAGTGTAAGACGTAAATACCATGGCACTTGTTATGGCCAGCAGGAGGAAAAAAAATATATAATGGTATTAATATTAGTTCATGTATTGTGTATTCTTGTATGTTGTACCCATGTCAAACAAATGCTGTGCTCTATTTTCCAAGTTCTATTTTTCTTACTCTTAAAACTCCCTTGGATTTTGTGGTCGTGACAGTATCATCAAGTAGTTTTCTTGGATTAAAAATTGTGGTATCTCCCATTGCAAGTAAGCCGAAGTAAGAACCAAGAGTCTGAACCCTTATAGAAAGAATATATTTTTAAAGGGAATCTCTGTTTTAATTTCTGAGACAATGATTTTGGCAAAAATTCTGTAGTGTGGTAGTGAAAGTGTAGCCTAAAGTGGCTGTTTCATTCTTTTCTGCATGCTTCAGACGCTTTCTTCATGCTTTAGGACTTTGTCATGGCCAGAGCACAAGGAGAACAGTTACTTCATGTATTCCATAAGGAAACCAATCATTAATCCATAGATGTGTAGGCAATTTGGTATTTATTTATATCTCATCTTTTCAAGAGTAACAACAATATAAAATAGCGAGGTGAAATGAAGACACAAAATGAAGCAATGAAAGAATGAAATGAAGATAAGAATGAGACATAGTAAAAATAAAGTGACTGTAGATAGGTTAGTTCGAAACACATTCTCTTAAGTCCCGCATGCAATACTACACTACTACTGAGCTAGAATTGTCTTTAAGATTCCTAGCAGTGAATGAAAAAAAATATGGCAATAGGACCAGTCTTTGTTTCTGTGTCATAAATGCTGACCAAGAGGGACCCCACTGTACATTATACTGAGAAAAGAGACACTGTGCACCAAAGTGAACCGTGTCCTTGACAAAAACAATGAACTTCATTGAGCTCTTCCTTATAACCTTCCTCAATATAGGTCTTTAACGGCAATTCAGTCACATCAATTTGAGAGGCCACAGTGACGCTGTGCAGGTAGGCTGCTGTCTTGAATGATTTAATTTAATTTAGGGATACATTTTAAGGAACCCACAGAAGAGGATAGATGGAATAAACTTGAGGCAATCCTCCACAAGTATTGTTTTCCATTCAAGCTTTTGATAGGTTTTGGGCAGCCATGAACTTGGGATTTCACTCTTGACAGGTACAGGAGTGATTTTTTTTGTTTGTTTTTTGCGGGGGGTCATTGCCGCTGATGTGCATGGACACGTGCTCAGCCACGTTGGGGGCAAGGTTGAAATTTTAGATGAACAATAGTAGCCTTACATTTCATGTTCATAAACAACGGCCAAAGGAATTTAACCTCAATTTATATGGTATTTTATTAAAATAGATTTTTTCTCTTTATTATTTTTTCAAAATTGAGGTATAATTGACGTATAACATTATCTTAATTTCAGGTAAATAACATTATCATTCGATATTTGTGTAATTATGACATGATCAGCACAATAAGTCTAGTTAACATCCATCACCTTACATAGTTACTAATTTTTTTTCTTGTGTTGAGGACTTTTAAGATTTACTCTCTCAGCAACTTTCAACTATCAATACAGAATTATTAACTACGATCACCATGTTGTAGATAACATCCCCATGATTTTTTAATTTTATACTTGGAAGTTTGTACCTCTTTTTTTTGGTTTTATTTTTATTTATTTATATTTTTGGAAGGCATGTGATTTTCATTGATTGCTGCAAAGGTTTATAAACTTGCCAACTAATTTCAATTAGAGGATTATGAAAGTTAGTTTGCATTCTTTTTTTTACATTCAATATTATTTTATATTAATTTCAGGTGTACAGCACAGTGGTTAGACATTTGTATAATTTGAGAAGTGATCCCCCTGACTAGTCTGGTACTCACCTGGCACTAGACATAGTCATTATCATATTATTGACTACATTCCCTATGCTGTACTTCACTTCCACATGACTGTTTTGTAACTATCGATTTGTACTTCTTAATCCCTTCACTTTTTCAGCCTGTCCCCCAGCCCCATCCCATCAATTACCCCCAAAATCTAGTACCCATCTGGTACCATACATAGTTTTTACAATATTATTAACTATATTCCTTATTCTATATCCTACATCCCCATGACTACTTTGTAATAACCAATTTGTACTTCTTAATCCCCTCCCTGTTTTTCACCTACATGCCCAAACCCTCTCCCATCTGGCAACCATCAAAATGTTTTCTGTATCTGAGATTTTGTTTCTGTTTTGTTTGTTTATTTTATTTCTTAGATTATATAGTTAAGTGAAATCACATTGCGTCTGTTTTGCTCTGTCGGACACTCCACTCAGCACAATACCCGCCATGTCCATCCATGCTGCCACAGATGGCAAGAACCCATTCCCTTCCATGGCTGAGCAATATTCCATTGTATACATAACACCTCCTTTTTATCCATTCTTCTATAAACAGACAGCTGGGCTACCTCCACATGTTGGCTATTGTAAACAATGCTGCAATGAACATATGAATATGTCCCCTTGAAGTAGTGCTAGTTTTGGGTTTCTTTGGATCAATATCCAGAACTGGGACTAGTGGGTCTTTCTTTATCTTTTGTTATAGCCTTTGTTTTAAAGTCTATTCTGTGTAGTATAAGTATGACCATCCCAGCTTGTTTTGTTTCCATTTTCCATGAAATAAATATTCCATCCCTTTACTTTCAGTCTGTGTGTCTTTCAATCTGTAGGCAGCATATGTAAGGGTTTTGTTTTCCTGTACATTCAGCCCTATGTCTTTTGATTGGAGCTTTTAATCCATTTACATTGAAAGTAATTGTTGATAGATGTGTAGCTATTGCCATTTTATTATTCAAAATTTTGATCTTTTTTTTTCTTCATCTTAAACAAGTCCCTCTAATATTCCTTGTAATACTGATTTAGTGGTAATAAACTCCTTTAGCTTTTTCTTGTTTGGGAAGCTCTTTATCTGTCCTTTTATTTTAAATGATATTAATAGCATTACTATATAGAGTAATGTTGGTTGTAGGCCCTCACTTTTCATCACTGAATATTTCCTGTCAGTCCCTTCTGGCCTGCAAAGTTTCTGTTGAGAAATCCGCTGACAATCTTATGGAAGTTCCCTTATAAGTTATTAGTTGTCATTCTCTTGCTGCTTTTAGGATTCTCTCTTTGTCTTTAATCTGTGCCATTTTAATTATAACGTTTCTAGATGTGGACTTGTTTGGATTTTTATTGTTTGGGACTTTGTGTGCACCCTGGACTTGTATGTCTACTTCCCTCAGCAGGTTAGGAAAATTTTCAGTCATTATTTCTTCAAATAGGTTCTCTATCTCTTGCTTTCTCTCTTCGTCTTCTGGTACCCCTGTGATGTGAATGTTGTTACAGTTGATGTTGTCCAGAAGTCTCTTAAACTATCCTTTTAAAAAAAATTTTTAATTCTTTTTTCTTTTTGCTATTCTAGTTGGATGTTTTCTGCTGTCTTGTCTTCCAAATCACTGATTTGATCTTCTGCTTCATCTAGTCTGTTGGTGATTCCTTCTAGTACATTCTTCATTTCAGTTATTGTATTCTTCCCTTCTGACTGGTTCATTTTTGTGGTTTCCATGCCGTGTTTTATACTTGCTTATCTCTTTCTTGAAGTTCTCACTGAGTTCCTTGAGGATCCTTATAATCATTGTTTTGAGCTTTGTATCTGGTATATTGCTTGCCTCCATTTCATTTAGTTCCTTTTCTGGAGTTTACTCCTGTTCTTTCATTTGTGACATATTTCTTTGTTTCTTCATTTTGGCTGCCTCTCTGTGTTTCTTTCTATGTATTAAATAGATCTGCTATGTCTCCCAGTCTTTGCCAGGTGGACTTATGTAGTAAGTGCCCTGTGGGGCCCTGGCACTATCTCTCTGGTCACTGACTCCGGGTGTTCCAGATGTGTTCCTTATGTGGGTTGTAAGTGCCCTCCTGTTATAGTTGAGCCTTGATTGCTATTGGCACATCAGTGGGTGGGATTGACCCTCAAGCTGGTTAGCTGTGGGATTTGGCCTTATCCACAGCTTATGGGCTGCTGTGGAGGAGGAGACCTACCCCGCTGAGTGAGATTTGCCCTGGTGGACTCTGGTGCCTTTTGAGGCTGCCCTTTGGGTGTTCCACCTGTTGGGCTAATTGGGTGGTGCTCTGCTCTGGTCTGAAACCAACTTTCAGACCACAACTATGTTGATTCTGGGCCTCTTCGGAGGGACTCACATGCAGGCCCAAGTCACCCACTTAGTGTGATTGGCTGTGGACTACCTCGTAAGAGCTACAAAGTGATCCATGGTTGTTCGCTGCCTATGCTAAACCTGGAGGCACATAGGAGAGGTCATGCTGTGAACTAAAGAAGTTTACCACCAGTATCAGGTCTGGAGTAGCTCTGCAAAAAGCCAGGACACTCGAAGGCTTGTTGCTACCTGCCGGCTACCTTAAGGTTCAGCCACTGATAAAGCCTCATGTAGTATGCAAATTGGGTGAGAAAAGGCCTCAGGGAGTCATTAGAATGGGACGAGTTGTCATCAATAGGTTAATGTAGATTCTGGTCTGATGCCAGTGCTGAGCCTGGAGGTACTCAGCAAAAGTCTCAGAGCACATGGAGGCAAGTCACCACTTGTTTTCCAAGGAGACTCTGACACTTTTCCAAGGACGAGTGAAATGAGGGTGGCACTAGCTGCTCACTGAGAAAGTGCCTCTGGCATTGGGGGAGTGGGGTGGGGTAGGGTCCCAGGGAGTCAGCAGGGTGGATCAAGCAGAATTCACCAGACCAATTCAGATTCAGATTAGGCCGTGTAGGGGAGGGCTCAACACAGGAAATATTGGGTCCATCTGCCAGTTGCACAAGAGAAGGACCCCACACAGGGAAAATTGCAGTCTTCTAGCCCTTGTGCAGAAGCCATACACTTTTGTTTGCCCCCGCCCCCCCCCCCATATGCCTTTGACACCCTCCAAGTCACCATTCCTCTGCCAGAGCCCAGGGTGAGTGCCTGCAAGTGAGTTTGTGCACAGGCCCTTTAAAAGAATGTTTCCCGCAGCCTTCCATCCCACCTGGATGGTCAGAATCCCCACTGTTTTTCACAGCCAGATTTTGTGGGGGCTCCTCTTTCTGCCACCAGTACTCTGGGCTTGGGGGCCTGGTGTGGGGTTGGGGTTCCTTGCTCCTCTGGGGGGAACCTTCTCAGTTGAGATATTCCTCTTGATTCTCAACTGCCATATGGAAATTTGGGGCCAACCTGTTTTGCATCCCCACCCCTTCTACCAGTCTAGATGTGGTTTCTTTATATCCTTAGTTATAAAAGTTCTGTTCAGCTAGACTTCAGATGGTTCTCCAGGTTGATTGCTCTATGATTGAGTTGTAATTCTAACATGTTCATGGGAGGAAGCAGGCATAGTGTTTTTCTACTCCACCATCTCTCTCTCTCTCTCTCTCTCTCTCTCTCTGGAAGTTTGTACCTTTTGACTGCCTTACCCATCTTATTTCTCTATCCCCCCTCTGGCAACCACCAATCTTTTCTCTGTATCTATGTATGTTGTGAGTCAGCTCAGACACCTGATGACTCCAAAAATGAGTGATGTCCACAATGTCCTATCCCCAACAACCTGCTCAGTTCCTATAGACTCATGCCCGTGGCTTCTTTTTTGGAGTTAATCCATTTCCTATTTGGTCTTTCTCTTTTCCTGCTGCCTTCTATTTTTCCTAGGATTATCCAAAGAACCCTTCCTTCTCATAATGTACCCAAAGTAGGACAGCTTCAGTTTTATCATTTTTGTCTCCAACCGTGTTTCAGGTTTGATTTGCTTGTTTAATTATTTACCATTGCCTTCTGCCATGCAATATCTGGTTCCAAACCACATGTGCTTGGGTCCATGGTGACATAATCACCAAATGCCTAGGAAATGTAAGCATCCATACAAATATGTATCTATCAGCTTTGTTTTATTTTGTTTTGTTTTTTCAGATTCCACGTATAAATGAGATCATATGGTATTTGTCTTCTCTGTCTTATTTCACTTAGCATAATGCCCTTGAGGTCCTTCCATATTGTTGCAAATGGCAGGATTTCATTCTTTTTATGACTGAATAATATTCCATCGTATTTGTGTGTATATGTACAATATATTTATCTATTCATTCATAGATGGACACTTAAGTTGTTTCCATATCTTGGCTATTGTAAATAATGCTGCAATGGACATGCGAGTATGGATACCTTTTGAAGCACTGATTTCTGGTAGTTGATCTTTAGTCCACTGTGCCCAATCCTAGGGAGCTTTGTACCCTTCAGAACAACCTGACATGCTCTCTGTATGGGGAAGGGAGAGGATCAAGAAAAGAGAAGAATATCTAGATTCTTCTTTGTGTGGGGTATTGTGCTAGGTGCTTTTCATTTGTCATATCATTTAATTTTTAAAACCTCCCTGGTAGGTGAATAATATCACTTTATCCTGAGTTTTCAAGAGAAACAGCAATACATGCATTGTCACATAGCTAGTATGTGGCCCAGCCTGAATCTGAACCACCTTCTTTTTGCCTCCAAATCTCCACCTGAGTATATAGTACTTTGTGTTATGTTCTCTTTCTTCCAAATTGTTCCTTTTTGAACATCACTGGTAATTGTTTACACCTGTGTCCTCAATAGGCTATGAAGAACTCTTTTCTTTATCTCTTATCTTAGGCACCTGAAATGGTTGGCCCTAGGTCAATGTCTATAGATGAATTAGCTCACATTACAGAAAGATCAGAACTGTGCTTAGAATTTCAAATTTACAACCTCAGGACCTACTGGAAATAATGCTAGTATTTTCTTACAATAGGGTTTCTAGCAGAACATTCAACTCAACCTGAGATAAGAAAGAATCAAAGTAACAAGGGGTAGAATAAATTGCTGCAATCTCAAGTTGAATTATTTCTGGTTCAGTTTTTGGGTTCTAGGGAATGATGTTTATTAGTTCCTTGATATAATCTAAACTAGACATTCCACTTTGGGGAACAATCAATGTTTAACTTGCCAGCACAGAAATTCTATGCCATGGTTAGCCTCACCTTTTATGTCTCTTGATCAGATTATAGCAACAAATAGTGCTTAACTGAAAAACTGCTCAGAACTAGACAAAACTAACATACATTTGTTCTGTTTAGCTGTATTTGTCACTATAACTCTGTGTTCTAGAGTCTGCAGTAATTGCTTATTTCTTTCTGAGGAAGTTCAGAGTGCTGACTGGAATCTATGGAGTCTCATGTGACTGGGGATCTGGGGATCCAAATACTTTGGAAACTACACAAGCACCTGTCTCCAGGTGCTTTCTTATGCCAGCCTGGAGCTCATCCAGGGGCTTTTGCTTAAATTGTAAAGTGGAAACTCTGCATTACTTTGGAAGAAAAAGAGAAATTACTTTCCTTGAAATGTCCAGTTGAGTCAAATGTTTTGACCTTTAGTGTAAAAAACAGAGTCGTGGCAGACATTTTTTTGTTGCCTACCAAAATTGTCCCTTTTTCTTTGTTAACAATACCATTAGGTCTCAATTAACCAAGCCCAGGAGACATTGGTTTGTCTCATCCAAGCTGGCACTCCTATTCTTTTAGCCACTCATTGTCTTAAACATGAGCATGTGATTTGTTTCTAACCAATGAGAAGTGGTGGGAAATCTGCTGGTGAGGATTTAAGAAAATGCTTTTCTCCTTGATAAGTGGAAGAGCTGCATAAAGGGGAGATACTTTTTTGATCCCCCGTTTCATTTTTGTTTTACATTGAGTGCTATAACTCTCTTGGCAGCCAGCACTTTGAGTCTATAAGGAGAAGGATAAGCAAATCAATCTCTTGGAATTGGTGGCCTGGCATATTTGCACTATTGAACCAATCCTAGAATTGCTACTTCAAACTGCTTGTTACATAAGGAAATGGGATAACTTTATCATTTATGTTTTAAATGAGCAAGTATTTTGTTACTTACTGTGGAAAGCATTCTGACCATTGATTCATTGGTTAACACAGGTGATTGGTTTCCTTCTCTCCCTTCCCTCCTCCTATAAAACAGAATGTTAGCATTGCTGTAATGCTACCTTAAAATTGAGTTTCAGTAAAGTTGCTGCATCTTTGCTCTTTTAAAGCTTTTAACATTCTTGAGTCTTTATAAAATGGAGTCAATACAAAGTAGTTATCTAATTATGCATTTCTTGAGTGTCCGTTATCACTCAGTGAAGATACGTTAAAATGATGTTTAAGTCATTGTCTATTTTCAGTGCTTACATTTAAATGTTGCTATTCTTGTCCTTAGAGTCTAAAGTGACAAGGAGGAAATAGAGACTGATTAGTTAGATTCTGTTGCTTCCTTTGGTGTTGGCAAGAATGCACGTGTGGGGGTGTGTTTTCCAATGAAGCCAATCTTGACTACTTCGAGTATACCTTTACTTAGCTCCTATTTCATGTAATTCCAGGAATTCTTTCTTTTATTGTTAAGGAAATACACTAAGTTTCTAGAGCCTTCGGGGAGCACTGTAAATATTTTACACCCTGACAAATGCTTTCCCAGTGTACGGAGAGCAGAGCTTGTGTAGGATCAGGTCACTTATTACTTTGATTTGCCGGCAGCAACTGCACCTGGAGGTCCAGGTGAAAAATCCCTCTTCCCCATATTAAATACCTAAAACAGGACAAGTACATTTTGAATATTCTGAAGATTTATTTTTCTGCCAGGTATATATGGCCCCCACTGATATCTTAAACCATGGCCAGAAGCTACATGCCCTTGGTATTTTTATTAAGGCAGAGTTATTTATATTGAAATGCATTTTTCTCCTCTTTGCTATGCATGCCCTTTCTTCAGGTAGCTGGAGTGTTTCTGCACTATGTAGTGTGTCTGTAAATACTTCATTACTGCAAACACAAATATCCAGAGCTGTTTTTGTGGGTCAGTGTAACCCGTGCCTTTGTATCCCAAACCTCCTGGTGATAGTTGGTTTATTGGGTGGTGGAAGTCAAATTCACAGTGACATTGTTTTGATACCTCTTTGTTCAGGTTTCATTTGGGGAGAGCACCCCCAGAATTATTTAACATGTACTTCAGTTCTAGTTTCTGATTACATGAATTTCTTTATTATTTGTGACATGGAGGCTTGTGCTTATAGATCTCACACAGATTAAAAACACAATGTTTTTTTTTCTTAAGAGACAATTTTTTTATTACTCAGTATAAAGGACAGAGCAATGTCCCAGGTAAACTTTATGTTACACTTTATTTTCAGTCCCTATCTCAAGAGAGTAAGTAATGTTATTGGTTATCATTTGACTATAATATTAATGTTTTAAAGTTTTCGTGGACTTTACACCAGAATATGACTTCTTCAGACTAATATAGACTGGTAGTCTTTGTTTCTGATGTCTAAGAAACTCTAATAATCTTTTTTCTCTTAAAAAAGGGCCATCAGTTTCCAATTGAAGTGGCAGTAGAGACTGAGATTATGGGTAAGGGTTCCTAGTAACCTAAATATGATGAATAATGTTGTTTCCACTGAAGTTGGAGAGGCTATGCCAGTGGTTTGGGAAGGAACAGGGATAGTTGGATTTTACCAGTAAGGACTAAAGAATGTAGTAGAGTGGGAAAGAAATTCAAAGAAATGAGATGATAATTTAAAATTTGTGCATTTAACCTTTTTCTTTTATATAATTTGAGGCTTAAAACAACATTTTGTGGGGGGTTTGGAATAGAGGATATTTTAGAGGATATTTACCAAGTAATACAGAAGTATTTCAACATTTTAGAAGTAGGTGTGGTCATTGCAATGAATGCCAACTAAACAGTTGCCCTCCCTTCTTGTAATAAGTATCCTCCAATGCTGAGAGCTCAGAACTTGGTGCATGAGAGAATATAGGGTGTTATGCTTCTGCTCTGCCTTTGTCTCTTTTGATTCCTGAGCCAATAAATGCATTGTTTTAGCCTGCATTATTGTTGCATGTCTTTGTTGGACTCTGGTTTACACAGAAGCTTATCTTGTCTTTTTTGTCATGGTTACAATTATTTTTTTTAAAAAAACCTATTGAGTCAAGGTTGTGACAATGCTTAAAGTATAAATACCAAATTAAATGAAAACCTCCTTGATTATATCTTTTTATTATAAAATATAATGTTTTATTTTGTTTATCTATCAGTGTTATGTGTTTGGGGCACAGAGGTTTCCCAACTCACGAGTCAACCTGAAGTAGTTTCAGTCTCAACTCAGACCACTTCTATTTTGCTTAAATTCTTGCCACTCCACTAATGGCAAATCACCAAAGACTCCCTGTCTTCAAAGCCAACAGACAATTGTAAATCATCTTCCTTGTACTCCTTGCAGCATTTGACCAGCTCACTTTCCACTTGTTCTCAAAATTCTCTTTTCTTAGCTTATGGACACCATGTTCACACTTTTTTTTCTACCTCTCTTGTTATTTCTTCTTAGTATTCCTTGTCAGTTTTTCCTTCTGTTTTGACCTTTACATTTTGGAAGGCCTCATGACTATCCTTTTGCTGCTCATGGTACATTTTTCCTCTAGGTGATTCTAATCACTTCCTCAACTTTCAACACTATATTCTGACATTTCTCAAATTCATATAGAAGTCTTCTGAACGTCATACTTTTATACTCAAATCTCTTTTTGACATCTCTGTTTAGATGACTCCAAATAATTCTGACCTTACCATATCTAAAACGGAACTTTTAATCTTTTAGTTTTGGATTTACTCTTCTTCTAGTCTTCTGCATTTCAGTAAATTCCACCAGTACCCTTGCATTTACTCTTGCTGAAAATGAAGGAATCAACCGCGATGCCAATTTCCCCCATACCCTCACATAAATCCTTCACCAAGTTCTATAACTTTTGCTGCCAAAGTAGATCTGGAATCTGACCACTGGACCCATTGCCAGCATAATTGTACTATAAGCCACAAGCCTGTCTCCTTTGGCTACTACATTAGCTTCCTATTTGGTCTTTATGTTCCATTCTTGCCAAATTTGAATCCATTCTCCAGAAACCAGGCAAAGAAATCTATTTAAAATGGAAACCAGAATCTAATCTCTGGCCCTCTCTTCACACTGCATTTCTCTTTGTGTGTCTTCTCATCTTCTTATAAGGACTAAAGTCGTTTGATTTAGGGTCACCACAATCCAGTATGATTTCATTGTAACTAATGACACTTGCAAAGACCCTGTTTCCAAATAGCTCATATTCTGAGGTTCGGGCTGGGAATGAATTTCTGGGAAACCTCTTCAATCTACTATACTGCCATACCTCCTTAAGTCTTAAATAAGTAGAATATAGATTAAAATGAGCTTTACTGAAGGTAAGTATTATGTAAAAGATGCAGTTGGGATGGTGTAGGAAGAAAAAAGGAGCTCTAGAAAAGAGGTCTGGGATTCTTAGAAATAGAGTATGATGTAATAATTGAAGTGGAAGGGAGAGTGGAAGAGAAAGTGAAAATATCCAGAACCTTATAACTGACTAAATAAAGGAAACGAGGTAAAGAAGGTGTGAATGTTTGACCTGATTGACAGACAATAGTGAAAGAGCAAAGGATATTGAGAAAAACAGCTGTTTTTATGAAATAGATGAGTAAAATTTTAGCCACTATGAATTTGTGGAAGTGGAAAGATACCTAGGGGGAAATATCTAAGAACAGATAGGTAACGTGGGTTAGGAGTGAAGATGCTGAAATCATAATGAAGGGACTCCGCAAGTAAGGAAGGGTGGGGGAATGCCATGCAGTATTAATCTCGTCAGTCTTGGATTATGAAATAGTGTCCCTCTTCTCTAGACATATAAGCACATTTCTGAATGGTGACAAGTCATCTTTGCCCTTCTGTTTATAGCACATCTGTGACACAAGGCAAAGCAACAGCTGTGAATCAGTTACTAAAGGGGGGATGAGGTTTCAGGATTCCTATAAGACAGTGAAGCTGTGTTCCCATCCGTAAAGAGCCAAGTATCCTGGGCAGAGATCAGAGAAAGTAGAAACACAGGCATTTGAATTCATTATATTTTTGCATTACAGAAAATGCGGACTCTGGTGTACAGTACAATATCTTAAAATAGACCTCCTCAGTAGATTTCCAGTGAAGAAAAACCCTATTGCTCTCTATCTGTGTATTTTGCACAAAGCGGAGCTGTTTTGAAGCACTTTCTTCCACAGTGCTTCTGTATCCTCAACCAGAGCAAGATCTAAATCAGAGTTTCTGGACCTCGGCACTGTTGATTGATATTTTGTTGTGGGGGAGGGAGTTGTCCTGTGCATTGTAGGATGGTTAGCAGCATCCCTGCCCTCCTCACAGAGATGCCATTTGCACACCCCTCCCCCCAGTTGTGACAGCAAGCATCCTCTCCAGGCATTGCCAAACGTCTCATGGGGAGAGGATCACCCCTGGTTGAGAAACACTGGTTTAAATCATGGCCATCACATGAAAGATATACTTGGTCTGCAGACTAAGAGCTCTTACCATGACAGCATAATGAAAGAAATGTGCTAAACAAATTACATATCATGGAAAGATTTGATTTAAAAGCTCTGAATAGTGCCAGCATTGCTGATGACGGCTGTATTCAGCAGGGTGCTTTAGTTATATACTTGAGAAGTCTTTCAATCATCAGCCAAGTTTGGGAAGAAAGATAAAACAACAAATGGCCAATTCTTTTTCATCTCCTGGCACTTAGATCCTGTTGAAAAACTTTCAATAAGGAGATTACCTGAATACTATCCGTGACTACAAATGAATGCCTAAGAATTGTCAAATTAGCCTATTTCACTATCATCTTTTTTGGAGTTTGCTAAATGTCTTGAATAAAATCTCTGAAGGTTGGAAAAGCCCAGGAAAGCTTTTTCATTTACTCAGCTCTCTTAATGCTCAGTCTCATTAATATAAATGTAATTGATGTCTTTAACTTGTTACCAGTACAGAATGTCTGCTTTTGAAAGCTTTTCTGAGTTGCAGATGGCATTTCTTGGCAAGATTTGTTGATGTTTCTTTTTTTCTAAGAGTCTTACCTCAGCAGGTCTTCTCCCTCCATTGTGGGTTCAGAGGAATTAGCACCCTGGTGAAGCATGCTTTCTCTTTCCTAATTCTCTTTAGCTTTTATTTATAGCTTTGTTCTGTGGAGATGCTGAAGCTACAGCTAATAAAACGTGGCAGATATCAAAACTGCTGACACTTTATCAAAATAGATTGAGAGAGTAGCCAAATTCCAGGGATGCGCTTCATTTGAAAAATTGGTTAGGAAGTCTTGCATGCAGGGAAGCATCTGGGATATTTGAAAAATGGAATTGGCATTCCTAGCTGAAGAGAGGACACTGTTGACCAGTGTGGAATGAAACAGGCATGCTGGTCAGCCTTCAAGTATTTTTTTCACTTCCTTCCTGTTTTTTTTTTTTTTTTTTTTTTTTAATGTTTATGTTTATCATTGAGGGGCGTTAAAATCCCACCATTCATCGGCCTATCTGTCCGGACTTGGTGGAATGAAAGTGACTAGAGTGGATCTGGTGCTCAGGTCCTTGGCACGAGATGCCTGTCATACGTTACGCTTATTCCCCACAGCCGTTACAAATGCTAAATGGCAGCCTCAGAAGAATTCTCCCTGTGGTGTTTCCAGCTGGAGTTTCCTTGACTGTATAATAATCGGATCTGACCAGATGGTGATGAATCCAGGGATGCTTTCTGAATGAATGCTTTTTAACCATTCCCGCTAGGCTTCCTCATTCTAAGTGGACCAATCAGCTTTAGAATGAAAGCTCACAATTTGCACTAAAAGACGGTTACCAATTGTGCTTTCCCATAGTTCAATGGGAGGGCAATTTTTCCTGTCTGGGGTAATTTTATTTTAAGTGACTGAAGTGACAGATTGGGATAGATTGACAGCCACGGGCTAGAGACTTGATTATATAGGTTTAGACCCCGTCAGTGCCTATGAAAATATAGTTAGCCTATATTTTCACTGGTAAGGTCACTGGTAAGGTCTGAGGTCTGTGTATTATTCCCATATGCTCTGAGTGCGTGTCTGAACTTTGTGATCTGTAGTGGGTGCCTGGGGGCATCACCTAGAACCTTCTGCAGAGTCGATCTACTCCTTGGCAGAACTGTTGGCCGCTCAGGTCTCACAGCTGGATTCCTCTCCAGAAGGGTGTTGCCCTCAGCTTGCTCAGCAGAAGGGAGCTGCTGGCACTCCCCTCTTTTCCCAGAGGCACCCATATCCAGTGATTGGGCTAGGCAGGGAAATAATGGTCCTTTGCCTGAACCTGGACAACTCTAAAAGCCCTCGCCGTCTCCTCCCCCCCTCCCCCCCCCAGAGTTCATATGGGAATAGCCAAGGCCTCTGTGGCAACGGCATTGCAGTTCTCCTTTTGCCCAGTGCGGCTGCCCTCACCCCATCACTGTTGTTGTCTCCCTAGAAAGCTCCCCCACTAACTTCCTGCACACAAATCTTCTCAGAATCTGCTTCTGGAACCCAAACCAAGGCAACTACTTAGGAAAAACAAGCAGCAGTGAGTGTCGTGTCCCCTTTCCATTTTAAGGATATTTCTCAGTTGTAGCCAAAGAATAATTTATCAGAACATATTTTTCATGCTGGAGGCCATATGATTTTTTAATATCAAGTGAAAGGTTATGATAATCATGCAACAAACATTAACTGAGCATCTTATCCACAGTAGATGCCAGATGGAGGTGACGTGAAGATGATAGGTTCTCTGCTCCTGAAGAGCTTGCAGTCTGGGGAGCAGACAGCATAACCCCTTCCCTCCAAAACTTCTAATGGGCTGTGACAAGAGGTATGGCGAGGCAGGAAGACGGTGAAGGCATACACACATAGCCAAATGATAAGGTCACAGTGCGAAACCTTCCCTCCTTCTCCTTCCCCCTTCACACCCCTCTCTTTTTCTTTTCTCTTTTCTCTTTTTTGTCTCTTTTCTTTTTTTTTTCTCTTTCTTTCTCTTTCCTCTTTTCTCTCTTTTTGTTTCATTGAGTTGTTCAGGATAGTGGTGCTTCCCATATTCTTATAATTCTTTTATTACTTAGAAATATACAGACTTTATGCTTATTGGTCTTAACTTTAGATTACAAAAATGTCATTATGTTCTATAACTTTTTAGCACATTATATTTCATTTCAATGCAAATATTCCCTCTGGTCCTTTGTTGGAGTTTGGTAGAACAAAATTCTTATTCTTTGTTGATTATGCACAATGCTCAAGTCTAAATTTGTGTTTAAGTTTTAAATCGAAGTTTGGACATTTGGAAGATAAAGTACGCTGCAGAATTCTAGTTGCTCTATTCACATCTGTTTATTATCTATTTTATATAATAAACTTGAGAATGTTTTCAGTGTGAGTGAGACTTAAAAATACTAAAGGCTATTTAAAATGAAAATTGTTGTGTCTAAGAAGTTATAACTCCCCTTAGATTTTATACAAGTCTATTCCTAAACTGGTTACATCAGTACATTTGAAAGGAAATTGTGTATATTTAGGATATTTAATGTAGGTGACACATAGTGATCTAATGGATTTGGCAATAAAGTAAAAAAATGTAATTTTTTTAGAGATTAGCGACAAAAAAGAAAAATAGAAATGAACTCATTTACATTTGCTAAATATATATATATATATTTTTTTTGTGCAAAATTTTACTTGTTGATCACACATTACAAACAAGAATCATTTATGACCTTGTGTTAAAAGGAGTCAGGTGTGCAGAACTGGTGGGGTACAAGGTGATCAATCACCTTCTGGAATAGTAAAGGAAGCCAACATTTTAGACAAGTGCATGCTCGTAGCAGTGTCTGCATAATGATCTAGAGCTCTCAGTTTTTATGTGAAGTAAGCAGAGTGGTGTGGAATCATAGTAAGTTAAAGCCTCTGTATTTTTTTTATTATCTCCCTCATGATTTTTCACTCCACTGCCATGTCTTACTCTGTCTGCCTTGCTTCTGGCTTCTAATGACAGGAAGCTGGTCTGGGCATGCAGCCCTCTATTGCAGGAGACTCACTGCTGGTTGGAAGAATTTGGTTAACTGCTAATCGTCCCATGAGTGTGCAGGATAAGGATTCTGACACTGCACACTCATGGTACCTTCCTTTACTGGAGCATTAGGCACAGCAAGAAGATGGTGGGCTTGGAGCTGGAAACAGGGAAGAGAGGACTAAATATTGGAGAGGAAAGAATGCTAGGTCAAATTCGTCACATAATCTTTTAGCTTCACTCAGCTTCTTTAGCTATAAATTTAGGAATGAGTGACTACATCTTCCTTTAATTATAACCTAGACTCTTCAGGACCATTCTGAATGTGCCTCTGTAAAACCAGAATTAACCTTTCTGTATTATTTGACACTATTCTGTGTAATTTGACACTGTCCATTCTGTGGCCACTGATTCAGTTCTTTTTTACTGCAGTGCACCTTGGAAAAAAATGTCTGTCCCCATTTCCTTTGTCTTTCCTGTAAATCAGATTCTTCTCCCCTTATTTGGGCCATGTTCCAAGCACAGGACATGACTTTAGGTGACGCAGACAGTGCATTAAAAAATATCCCATCACATGGTAAAAATTCAATTGTATCTCCTTTAAATTATTTTAATTTGTACTTTAGATGGTGGCAAGTTTGTCTTCATATTCTTGCTAAAAAATATATTTACAAAGAAAGAACAGCTCTTAGGAGCTGAAGCACGAAATTGTATTTATTTGTTCATTTTATTTAAAGACTTAATTTTTTTAGAGCAGTTTTAGGTTCATAACAAAATTGAGCGGAAGATACAGAGATGTCCTGTGTGCCTCTCGGTTTCCACTTGCCCAGCCTCTCCCAGTATCAGCATCTCACCAGAGTGGGACATTTTGTTACAATTGATGAACCTCCATTGACATATCATTAAAATTTATCTTTATGGTCATTTTTTTTTTACAATATTTAGTATGCCAAATAATACTAGTTTTCTTTTTACAGTAGTGAGAAAAGTTTTGTTGTAAAATAAAGTAAAAAAGACGCCAGTTCAAAGAAAACTGTTAAATAAACAATAGTACAGGTGATACCTTAACATGCCAAAAGGTGGTACCATCCTGAAGGTGGTGTTTGAATAAATGAAGTTTGGAAATACTTACTTATTTGTTTGTTTTTTATTATTCTGTGTTGGATTCTTGAATGAATCCCGTTTGTTTCTATGGTTTTAAATGCTGCCAGTAAATTGAAGTCTCCCAAATACATGTCTGTCTTCTGAGACTGAGTCATTATACAGATAGTAGTGTCCACAGGCTCACCTGGTCAAATGTGAACTCATTTTCTTTATTACAAAACCCTTCCTCCTCCGGTGGTCCTAGTTACCATTAATAGCATAACCCTTCTCCATAGTCAGCAATCTGAGAAATATTATTATTTTCCCCTTCTTACCCCATTCCTTCTCATTTGGAATCATTCTCCAAATTCCGTTCTCCAAATTCAAGATTCTCTTGAATCTCTTTTGAATCTATTCTCTCTCATTTAAATCTGTCGACAGTGCCTTAACTTTGGCCCTCACAGTCCCTCTCTTAAACCAATACCCTTGCTTCCTGAGTTCTCTGCCTCCTTTATTGATTTCCCTTCCTGTCCATTCTGCTCACCCCTCCCTAAGTTATTTTTCCTACTGTATAAATCAATACATGTCACTCCATTGTTTAAAACCCTTTGTTGCCCTTTCTTGCTTGGTATAAATTCCTTTACTTGATATGTGAAGCCCTTCGTGGTCTACCTTTTGACTACCTATCCATCTTTTTTCATTTCCTGACATACCCTCCTGATTTTTCCATCTCACACCATATATTATAGCAACATTTATGGTTTCCTAGTGTATTGTTATGTTAAACTTCTTTGCCTGTACATACGGCTTCATCTACTAAAGAGGAAGTCTGTGTAGTATTTAAGAACAAGCTATCAGTGTCACTTATAAGTATGCGATCTTGGTCAGATTCCTTAACCTTTCTATGCCCCAGTTACTTTATCTGTAAAATGGGAATATGATCTAAGAATAATACACATCTCACAGGATTGTTTTGAGAATGTAATGATTTAAATCTGTGAAGTGCATAGAATGGTGCTTAAAACATAGAGAGTTCTATATTAATATGACTTATTACTTTTACTCTGAATGCCTTTTCTTCCATGTCAGCTGAGTGAACTGGAAATCTCCAGGGGTATGTCTTTTTCCCTTTCAATGTGTTCCTACTGTGACTGTAATGTGTTTATTTAAACAAATATCATACTTCATTGCACTTTTTTCTTTTTTTTCTATTTCTCCTGCTATTAGATTGTGAGCTTTTTGGGAGAAAGGATTGTATGTAACTTTGTTATGCAAGGAGTACATGCCCAATTTATCAAACAAATGAATAAATACAGACAATTGTACGATTTTTTTATTTTTTTGGATTTCAAAACAATCACATTTATTTTTGGAATATTTCAAAGTAAACTTTTTATCACTGAATATGTGTATTCTGTATATGTCATTAGAACCTTCATAATTTATTGTACATATAACAGAATTTATTTAATAATAAAGAAAGAACATAGGTATAATCAGTAATCTTACTATTTCTTGTTTTGTAATTTTGATTTTAAATTTTTTTTCAAATTACAGTTGACATTCAATGTTAGTTTCAGGTGTACAGCATAGTGGTTAGACATTTATGTAACTTTAGAAAAATTTTACCAAGGAAAATTTCAAACACACACAAAAGCAAAGATGCTTACACAATGATTCATTATATTACCCAAACCTAGCTTCAGCCATCAACATACTGTCATTTTTCTTTCATATATTCTCTGCTCTTTTTTTGACGGCGTATTTTAAAGCAAATCCCAGTTACATTTTTCTTCATAAATCAGGTAATATTAATAGATAAGACATTAGTTTAAACATACCACAATAAAAAACTAACAGTGATTTTTTTATGTTATCTAATACCCATTCCATATTTAGTTTTCCCAATCATTTCCAAAATGTCTTTGAATTGTTGGTTTGATTGAATTAAGATCTTCTCCACCAAAATCAACATACTGCATTCAGTTAATATGTTTCTAAACTCTTAATTTCAAAGAACATCCCTTCTTATACCATTTAATTTTTGAAGAAACTGGCTCATTTGTCCTTTAGCATTTCCCACATTTTGGGTTTGGCTGATTGTATCTTTATGCTGTTATTTAACATGCTCCTCTCTCTATTCCTATATCCTGTAAAGTTTCATCTAGAGGATTGATTAAATTCAGGTTTAATTTTTTTAATTTTATTTTTTAAATACAATTGACATACAATATTATATTGGCTTTAAGTGTACAATATAGTGATTAGACATTTATATAACTTAACTATGATATGATCACCCTGATAAATCTAGTACCCTTCTGACACCATACATAGTTATTAAAATATTATTGACTATATTTCCTATGCTGTACCTGTGACTGTTTCTATAACTGTCAATTTGTACATCTTAATCCCTTCCTCCTTTTCACCCATTTCTCCAACCTTCCTTCCATCTGGCAACCATCAAAATGTTCTCTGTATCTGTGAGTTTGCTTCGCTTCTGTTTTGTTTGTTTGTTTTGTTTATTAGATTCCACATGTAAGGTAAATTACATGTTGTCTTTTCTGTCCGATTTATTTCACTTAGCATAATACCCTCTAGATCCCTCCATGTCGTTGCAAATGGCAAGATTTCATTCATCTTTATGGCTGAGCCATATTCTATTGTATATGCCATGTTTCCCCGACCTACCCTGAAAATAAGCCCCAGTTAAGATTGTCAGCCAGACAGACACATTAAGTATGCTATGACGATGCTCCAGAAGAAGATGACATGACTGTATTTGAATAAATGTAGATTGTTGTACATGAAAAAATAAGACATTCCCTGATAATATGCCCTAATACATCTTTTGGAGCAAAAATTAATATAAGACCCGATCTTATTTTGGGGAAAATATGGTATAAGACCTGGTCTTATTTTCGGGGAAACATGGTATGTACCACCTCCTCTTGATCCATTTGTGTATCGTGGACACTTAGGTTACTTCCATATCTTGGCAATTGTAAGTAATGCTGCAGTTAACATTGGGATTTTTTTTCCCCACTTAGTGTCATTTTCTGGTGATTCGTCCAAGTTGTTGCATGCATCAGTTCATTCCTTTTTATTGCCAAGTGATATTCCATGATATGCATGTACCACAATCAATATTAAACAATTTACCTATTGGAGAATATCTGGATTGTTTCCAGTTTGGGTTATTATGAAGAAATCTTCTATAAACATTCATGTACAGGTTTTTGTGTGAACATAAGATTTTATTTCTCTGAGTTGAATTTCCAGGAGAGCAATTGCTGGGTCATACTGTAGTTGCTTCTTTAGTTTTTGAAGCAATAAACTGTTTTCTGGAATTGTATCTTTATATATTCCCACCAGCAATATAAGAGTGATTCAGTTTCTCAGCATCCTCATTAGCATTTGGTACGATCACTATTTTTTTGGTTTGTTTTAGCCGTTCTGATACATGTATATCTCATTGTGGTGAAATTCGTATTTCCCGAATGGCTAATGATGTTCAATATCTTTTCATGTGTTTACTTGCTGTCTTAGTCCATTCAGGCTGCTATAACAAAACACCACAAACTGGGTTTGTGGTAGTTTATAAACAAGGACATTTATGTCTCACAGGAGGCTGGGAGTACAAGAGCAAGGTGCCAGCAACGTCACGTTCTGAAGGCCCTCTTCTTGATTCATAGCTGGCACCTTATCACTGTGTACTTATATGGGAGAAGGACTAGTGAGCTGTGTGGGATGTCTTTAATAAAAAAACACTAATTTTATTCATGAGGGTTTGGCTTTCATGACCTAAGTACCTCCCACAGGCCTCACCTTCTAATATCATCATATTGGGCATTAGGATTTCAACATCAGAATTTTTTTTTTGCATGGGGGTGACCTAGACATTGAGATAATAGTACTTGCCATGTGTATATATAAATATCAGTTTATGTCTTTTGCCCATTTTCTAATAGATTTTTGTTTCGTACTCTGAGATTTGAGAGTTCTTTGTATATTGTCAAGTGTAGTCCTTTATGAGATGCGTGTTTTGCAAATATTTTTGTTGTTTTTAATTTATTGGGGTGACAATTGTAAGGAAAATTACATAAATTTCAGGTGTACAATTCTGTATTACATCATCTATAAATCCCATTGTGTGTTCACCACCCAGAGTCAGTTCTCCTTCCATCACCATATATTTGATCCCCCTTACCCTCATCTTCCACACCCACACACCCCTTACCCTCTGGAAACCACTAAACTATTGCCTGTGTCTATGAGTTTTTGTTTCTCATTTGTTTGTCTTGTTCTTTTGTTGTTTTTCGTTCATATACCACATATCAGTGAAATCAGATGGTTCTCTGCTTTTTCTGTCTGACTTATTTTGCTTAGCATTATACTCTCAAGATCCATCCATGTTGTCACAAATGTTCCTATATCATCTTTTCTTACTGCCAAATAGTATTCCATTGTGTATATATACCACAACTTCTTTATCCATTCATCTATCGAAGGACATTTTGGTTGTTTCCATGTCTTGGCCACGGTAATCAAAGCTGCAATGAACATTGGAGCACACGTGTCTTTATGTATAAATGGTTTCAGATTTTTTGGGTAGATACCCAGGAGAGGGATTGCTGGGTCATATCGTAATTCTATTAGTAAGTTTTTCAGGACCCTCCACACTGCCTTCCATAATGGCTGCACCAGTCTGCATTCCCACCAACAGTGTATGAGGGTTCCTTTTTCTCCACAGCCTCTCCAACACTTGTTACTATTTTTCTCATCCCAAAAATTTTGGTAGGATGTATTTTCATTCTCATTTGTTTCTATGTATCTTTTGATCTCTCTTATTTCTTGTTTGATCCAGGTGTTCTCTAAAAGTATGTTGTTTAATCTCAACTTATTTGTGGTTTTTTCTGCTTTCTTTTTGCAGTTGATATCCAATTTCAAAGACTTGTATTCAGAGAATATGCTTGGTATGATTTCAATCTTCTTAAATTTGCTGAGGCTGATTTTATGTCCCAATATATGGTCTATCCTTGAGAATGTTCTATGTACACTAGGAAAGAATGTATAGTTTGATGTTCTAGGATGAAGTGCTCTATAAGTGTCAATTACGTCCATTTCATCTAATGTGTCATTTAGGGCTGCTATTTCTTTATGTATTTTCTGTTTGGATGATCTATCCATAGCTGTCAATGATGTATTTATGTCCCCTACTATAATTGTGTTTTGGTCAATTTCTCCCTTTAGTTCTGTTAGTAGTTGCTTGGTATATTTCAGTGCTCCTTCATTGGGGGCATAAATATTGATGACTGTTATGTCTTCTTGTTGTATATTCCCCTTTATCATTATGAAATGTCCATCTTTGTCTTTTGTTATCTTTTTCACCCTGAAGTCTGTTTCATCGGAAATCATTATGACTACACCTGATTTTCTCTGGGTACCATTTGCTTGGAGTGTCAATTTCCACCCTTTCACTTTGAGTCTATGCTTGTCCTTGTAGCTGAGATGTATCTCTAGGAGACAGCATGTGGTTGGTTTAGTTTTTTGATCTAATCTGCTACTCTGTGCCTGGTTCAATACCACATCATCTTTGTTTCTGTAGCTATATTATAAGTCTCGAAGTCAGGGAGATTAACTCCTACCATTCTATGCTTTTCCAAAATTGTTTTAGCTATTCTAATTCTTTTGCTTTTCCCCATAAAATGCAAACTAACCTTATCTATATTTACAAAAAATCTTGCAGAGAATTTGATGTAAATTACATTAAACCTGTAGGGGAGAATTCATATCTATGCTATGTTGAGTCTTCTAATCCATGAACACATATGCTTCTCCATTTGTTTAGCTCTTCTTTGATTTATTTTATTAATGTTTTATAGTTTCCAGCATACAGGTCCCATATGTGTTTTATATTTAAATCTATTACATTTGAGGGGAGGAGATGATGACTATTATAAATGCTGTTGTATTTTTATTTCAGTGTCCATATGTTCATTTCTAGTTTATAGAAATACACTTGGTTTTTGTATATTTATCTTGTATTGTTTGACCTTGTCAAACTCACTTATTAACTCGAGATGTTTTTTTCTTGATCTCTGGGTATTTTCTAAATAGACACTCATGCCAATAGGGACAGTTTTTTTCTTTTTTCTTTTTCTTTTTCTGCTCTATATTCTTTCATTTCTTTTTTCTTGATTTACTTGCACTGGATAGAATTTCTATGCTATGTTAAATAAGAGTGGTGAGAGTACACACTCTTGCCTTGTTTCCAGTGGGAGCAAGGGAGAGAATATTCAGTCTATTTACAATTTAGTATAATGTTAGCAGTAGGATTTTGTATCTATTCTTTATCAAATTTAGGAAATTCTCCACTACTGGCACTTTTCAAAGTTTTTATCAGGAATGGAAGTTGAAATTGGTCGAGTGCTTTTTCTGCATTAATTAATATTGGTCTGTAGTTTTGTTTTTTGGTACAACTGTTTGTTTCTAGTTTTAGTTTCAGAGTGATATTAACTTCATAAAATTAATTGAGAAGTTTATTCTCTACTTGCTGAAAGAAATTGTGTAGAATTGGTGTTAATTCTTTAAACATTTGTTCGAATGGTAGAAAAAAAAATATGTGCCTGAATATTTTTTGGGGAAAGTTTTAAAATTACAAATTCAACTTTCTTTAGTAATTATTTTAGGCTAGTTATCCAGGTAACAAATTCTTTTAGTTTTACTTTATCTGAAAATGTTTTGATTTCCTCTTAGTTGCTAAATTCTATTTTCATTTGGTATGGAATTCTATACCCAATGAAAATAGTGGACAGTTCACTTATTTCAGCATTAAAAAAATGTTGCAACCACTAAAATATTGTCTATGTCTATGAATTTGATAAGATACAACATTTATTTATGATTAAAACACTCAGTAAAATGGGTATACAAGGAAAGTACATCAACATAATAAAGGCCACATAGGATAAACCCTCAGTGAATATCATACTCAATGGTGAAAAGCTCAAAGCTTTTTTTCTAAGATCAGGAACAGGACAGGATGCCTATTCATACCACTATTATTCAACATAGTACTGGAAGTCCTAGCCAGAGCAATCAGGCATGAGAAAGAAATAAAAGGCTTTCAAAATGGGAGTGAAGAAGTAATATTGTCACTTTTTGCAGATGACATGATTCAGTGTATAGAAAACTCTAAAGACTCCACCAAAAAATTATTAGAAATAATAAATACAGTAAAGTTGCAGGATACAAAATCAACGTACAAAAATCCATTTCATTCCTATATACTGTAATGATGAGCCGGGAAAAGAAGGAGGGCCACAAGCTAGAGTGGGGCTAATAAATTTATTTATCAATATCTAATCAATTTATTTAGCAATATGCAATAGCAAAAGACAAAGGCAATTCATAGAATGTGATAATGACAGAAAGTAAAGGTGGTTAAGACTAAACTATATACATTGATCCCAATGTGTCAAAGGAGTACACATACAAGTTTAAGAGATTCCAACATATGTTTACTATTGATCAAAAATCACTTGGTTAAATATACAAATAATATCAGTAAGGAGTATCCAAAAACAGTAATAAGCACTATAGGATAATAACTATTACAGTAGATGTCAAAAGCTCACCAAACTGGGGGAGAATAGCAGTGGAAAAGTCATAAATCAAAACCTTGCCAGGTCTGTAACTGAGAGAAACTCAAGGCGTCTCCCACAGTGCTGCTTGCTAGTTCCCAAGAATGCTGCTGTTGTGGTCTTTGTTGTTGTTCGGAGTCAAGGCATATTGTGATGCTATAATTTGCAAGCTGTATATAAGTTTTCAAGGTGTTGACAATCTGTTGCTGTTGTTGTCATTGCTGTTATTGTTGTTAGAAATTGGGACGTCTTCTGATTCTGCAAGCTGCAAGTTACATACAAGTTCCCAAAGATGCTAGAAAAATGACAATTCACCAACAGAAGTCTCTAACTGTCCATTGAGGCAAGTTCCCATGTCTTACTCTGAAACAATCCAATCCTGAAAAGCAGTCCTGAAACAACAAATCTTTTGAATTGCAATTTCTTGAAACAGCAATCAATCCATATCAATCCACCTGAGGTCTGTCTTATAGATCTCTTTAGATGAACTCCAGAGCCAATTTTTATGTTTCTGCCTCCCCTTTCAAGGAATGGCCAGTTCTGGGAGGGTCCAGTAGTTACTGATATGAATGCAGTCTATCCAGCCGAAGGGCCAATTCATCTGGATAACCAATATCTACTGTTCTTGCTTGGGACCATCAGCCCAAGGTCTTTCAAAGCCTGGCAACGTGCCTGTTACGTCATCCTGATATAACTTAGCTACTTCTTTACTTCCTCTGCTGATGTGGGTGAAACAGACAGAACAAAGAGGGAATTCTCTCAACCCCTGATCAAGAATTTCTTTAACCCTCACGACACAGACAGAACAACAAACATTATCTCATATCTCCCCCTACTCAAGAGAATGAGACCAAACAGAAAACTTCATCTCAAGTCTCCCCTGGTCGGGAAAATGAGACCAAAGGGGGAATTTACTCAACCCCTGATCACAGTACAGAAATCACCTTACATACAGGAACAGAAAAAAGCTAATAGACAAAAGCTCACATCAACCAATGAAGGCAAGTTTTCTTCAACATCTTTCCTACAGATTCCTAACAGTGGAATGTCAGCAAAATAAATTTTAAAAGTGTTACTTGCAATTGCAACAGAATAAAATACTCAGACATAACGTTGACGGAGGATGCGAAGGTCCTATACACTGAGAACTACACACGTTATTCAAAAATGCGAAGGTCCTATACACTGAGAACTACACACATTATTCAAAGAAATTGAAGAAGACATAAAAAAGTGGAAAGATATTTCATGTTCACAGATTGGAAGAAGCAACAAAGTTAAAATGGCTATATTGCCCAAAGCAATATACAGATTTAATGCAATCTCCATCAAAATCCCAATGGCACATTTTGTCTTTTTGATGATATCCACTCTAACAAGTGTGAGGTTGTATTTCATGTGGTTTTGATTTTTGTTTCACTGATGATTAGTGATGTTGAACATTTTATTTTTTCATGTACTTGTTGGTCATTGATATGTCTTCTTTGAAAAAACAATGTCTATTTAGTTCCTCTGTCCATTTTTCAATTGGATTGATTTTTTTCTGTTTTTCCTTTTGAGCTGTAGAAGTTTCCTACATATTTTGGATGTTAACCTTTTATCAGATACATGTTTTGCAAATATTCTCTCCCATTCCTGAGGTTGTCTTTTCATTTTGTTGATTGTCTTTTTTTTTTTGTGCAGAACCTTTTAGTTTGATGTAGTCCCACTTTTGTTTCTTGTGATCATGCTTTTGGTGTCATATAAAAAACAAACAAACAAACAAACAAACAAACAAACAAACACTGTTGACGAAACCAATTTAAAAACATCCAAATTGGAAAGGAAGAAGTAAAATTGTGTCTGTTTGCTGATGATATGACCTTATATAGAAACTTGTAAGGATCCCACCTCCACCTCCACCAAAAAAACCTGTTAGAACTAATCAATAAATTCAGTGAAGTTGCAGTATACAGCATCAACATACAAAAATCAGTTGTGCTTCTATACACTAACAGTAAAACATCTGAAAAGAAATAAAAAAAATGCATTCCCAATAGCATCAAAAACAATTAGATGCTTAGGAATAAATTTAACTGAGTAGGTGAAAGATCTGTACATTGAAATCTGTAAGAACTTGATCAAAGAAATTGAAGATGCAAACAAATGGAAAGATATCCCATGTTCATGGGTTAGAAGAATGAATATTGCTAAAATGTTCATAGTACTCAAAGCCTTCTATAGATTTTATGAAATCCCTATCAAACTTCCGAAGGCATTTTTCACAAAAATAGAAAAAAAAATTAAAATTTGTGTGGAAACACACAAAAGACCGTGAAGAGCCAAATGTATCCTTAGAAATAAGAACAAAGCTGGAGGCACCACAGTTCTTGATTTTAACTATACAGTAATCAAATCTGTATGGTGCTGGCATAAAAATATACACATAGACAAGTGGAACAGAATCAGGAGCCAAGAAATAAATTATTACATATATAGTCAATTAATATTTGACTAGGAATTCAAGAATTCACAATGGGTGAAGGATAATCTCTTTAATAAGTGGTGTTGGGTAAACTAGATAATTACATGCAGAATAATAAAATTGGACTCCTGTTTTATACCTCTCACAAAAATTCACTCAAAATGAATTAATGACTTAAACATGAATATCACTTTTTAAATGTCTGTTATCTCTGCTATTCACGTTGAATAATTTCTATTATTCTTTCAGTTCATTGATTCTTCTTTTGTTCCCTTCATTTTGCTATTGAATCCATCCATCAAATTTTCTTAGTTTTGGTTGTTCTATCTTTCAGTTCTAAAATTTATATATGATTCCTACTGTATGTTCTTTAAATATTCAAGTTCATTTACATTTTATTTCATGACAGTTTCCTTGCATTGTAGTTTTCAGTATTTGTTCCGTTGCACTGATTTTGTTTTCTTTTAAGAGCTATATAGCTATGTTGGATTGTTTTTGTCTGTTTTCTGTGTTTATTACTTTTTCTAATTTTTACCATTTCTATTCATTCCTAGTTTTAAATTTTTCTTTTTTTCTTTTTATTTCTACAGTGGTTCATTCTGTGGTGTCTATTTCTTCTAGCTTAAATTCATTTTTCTCCTTTTATCCACATCTGTTTCTCAACCATCCTTAAATGCAACAACACTTTTTATATTCTAAAATGCACACTTTTTTAATTTGACAGCTTCTATAATTTTCTTTAGATTTTTTTTCTTTTTTTTTGTAATACTAGGTTCCAAATTTTGTTCTGGAGCCATATTTTTTTGCTTTATTTTGCTTTATTTTTGGCTTTATTTTCATAAGTATATAATTTAGATTTTAGTATCCTTATTTATCTTTTAAATTATATTTTTAGTTGGGTTTAACTACAATTCTTTTAATTGTTTATTTTAAGTGAGAAGGAGCTGCCTGTATTTTAAGAAGTGCCTGTTTAGTAGAAGTGAAGGTCAAAATTTGCTTTTCCAGCTTCATGGCTATGTTTCCTCTTTGGTTGCACTGTGCTGTGTTTAAAACATTTATGTATCTGCATAGTTATATCTTTAATACATTCTGAGATCCACGTCTTCTGCTTTCCTTTTTCATTAGAATCCAGTTATCATCTCTCTTTTATACTTAAGAGTTTTTACCCTGAACAAGTGGTGTTCTGTTCTTACTAAATTCTCTTAATTGTAGGGTTTTGACTACGTTTGAGATCCTAAAGGGCCCAGGCTGCCCCAACACCCTCAGATCCTTCTGCAATCCCCTTGAATCTATGGGGAGACTTCACAGGTTCCTATTTGTATTTATGACTCTCCTAAGTTTTGCCATTTAAGTCCTCCACTGCATAGAGACTTTCTTTTTGGGGAAAAAATACTTGTTGGACATTCCTGGCTTCCTTGGCTGTTAGAGTCCACCAGAACTCCTTTTGTATTCCCTTTGTTTACTCTAGCATATCTGCTCTTTTTCCTAGGATCTTGCTGCTGTCAGTGTTTTAAATACACTTATGGGATAATTTATCACCTTCTTTTGCAATCTTTGTTTATTGCTGCATAACAAATGAGCCCAGAGCTTATTGCCTTAGAACAACAATTTATTACTGTTATATTTCATGATATTTTTGCATCATGGATTCAGGCATTGCACAGAATAGGTGTCTTGTTTTTGTTTCATAGTGTTGCAACCTTAGGTGAGATGGCTTGAATGATTTAGAGTTGGAACATCTGGGGGCTTGCCAAACATTTTTTTTTCTCTTTCTCTCTGCCTGTGGCTGACATAGACTTCCCTAGGCCAGAGTGGCCTCAAGGTATTTGAAGTTCTTACATGGCAGCTAAAGTCTCCAAGAGACCTAGCTGGAAGCATCCGGTTCTCTTAATGGCTTGAAAATGGCCTAGTGTCACTTTTACCTACTCTATTATTTAAAGTAATCACAGGCCAGCCCAGACTTAAGGGCAAAGGAAATAAACCCTGACTCTTAATGGCATGAATATTTAAGAACTGTGGCTACTTTAACTCACCATAATACCATACTCTGTTAGGTTTTTTAAAATAACAGCTTTATTGAGATATAATTCACATACCATACAATTCATCCATTTAAAGTACACTAGTTACTAATTTGCACTTTCTAATCCCTTCACCTTCTCCTCCAAATTAGTAGACACAATGTAGTCATGCAGATATGAAATACAGTATGGGGTATATAATGAACAATATTGTAAAGATTATGTAAGGTGCCAGATGAGCACTGGACTCATTAGGGGATTACTTCATAGACTGTGTACGAGTAGATGCCTACCACTGTGCTGTACACCTAAAACTGAAGTAGAATGGTATTGAATGTCATATATATACATATATATATATGTATATATATATGTATATATAGTCAAGGGAGGTGGAGTATAGCATAAGGAAGATAGTCAATGGTATTGTAACAGCTATATATAATGTTAGAGGGGTGGTAGCTTGGGAGAGTGGGGTTATCACTTTGTGAGGGGTGTAAATGTCTAACTTTTACGTTGCTTTGTACACTTGAAACTAATAATAATAATAAAAAAACAATTTAATGATTTTTCACTATATGAACAGTTTTGTGGCCTTTTTGTAAAATCAATTTTAGAACATTTTTATTACCCCCAAAAGAAACCCTAACCCATTTAGCTTTTGTCTTTTCAGTTTCCCCCCCTATTTCTATTAGCTTTTAAAAGGGTGTTGGGGAGATTCAAAAAACATGACACCAACATCACCATCATTGTGATCAAACTTGTGATACGTATTTTTTAAAAGGGAATATTTCTGGCTTCTGAGATGTGTATATCATTGAGACACAGGCAAAAATGGAATTTTAAAAATACATCAGTAATCTGAAATTTTATCTTTCCTATCTATTATCTACCAGATACTATAGAGAACAGATAAAATGATGAGAATAAAAAGTTTTAAAAAGCTGAAAATCCATTCTACATTTATTATTTATTATTACTTCAATATTAAACAAAAGAAGAAAACAAAGTATTTTGAGAGTCTATTACCATAGGTATTTTTTATTTCTCAGTAGTGATAGTACCAATCTTCCTGTATTAAATTATGAATATACATATTTCTCACATTTAATGCAGTGAATTCTAAAATGATTTCCAATAAAGTGAGTGTTCCCCTACACAGTTCTGGCATCTCTTTTGAACCCATTTTAAGACTGTGAAAATCTAGAGAGATAGATTTGGAGAGTATGGGTTGCATGCAGTACCTTGGTAATGAAAACTTAGCCCTCCAGTACTGGTTCTTCTGCCCTGCATTTCTCCTACATCTTCTCCCTCATCCTGGCCTGGATCTCTGCAGCAAGGATGCCTGGCTCACAGGTGTGGTTGAGATAAGACTGACAGCTTTTCTAAACGAGGAATCCATAAAAGGTAGAAACCAGACCTGCTCTCACCTACAATTTGGGTGATCATGTAATATATCCTACCAACTGTGATGCTTCTGTCCTGGAGAAATGCTGAACAGGACAGGCCACTGAGATAACAGATATATACCTGGCTACTTCTGGACAATCAAGACATGTGACCCTTGATCTGCTTGATGTTGTCCCATAGGCCCCTCAAACTATCCTCATTTTTTTTATTTTTTTCTTTCTGCCGTTCTGTTTTGGTGTTTTCTGCTACTTATATGTTCTAAATTGCTGATTGATCCTCTGCTTCATCTAATCTACTATTTGTTCCCTCTAATATAGTCTTCATTTCAGTTATTGCATTTTTTCTGACTGGTTATTTTTTATGTTTTCTACCTCCATTTTTGTATTTCTTATCTCTTTGTTGAAATTTTCCCTGATATCACTGAGTATCCTTATAACCAGTGTTTTGAAGTCTGCATTTGGTAGATTGCTTGTCTACATTTTGTTTAATTCTTTTTATGGGACTTTGTTCTGTTCTTTTTTGGGGGCATGTTTCTTTGTCTCTCAATTTTGGCTGCCTCTCTGTGTTTGTTTCTATGTATTAGGTAGGGCTGTTATGTCTCCTAGTCTTAGTAGAGTGGCCTTATGTAGTAGGTGTCCTGTGGGGCCCAGTGCCAAGGAGGCCCACATCAAGACACATCATAATTAAAATGCCAAATGTTAAAGACAAACAAAGAATCTTAAAAGAAACAAAAGAAGAGTAGTTAGTTACCTACTAGAGAGCTCCCATGAGACGGTCAGCTGATTCTCAACAGAAAATTTGTAGGCCAGAAGAGTTTGGCAGGAAATATTCAAAATGATGAAAAGCAAGGACCTACAACCAAGATTATTCTACTCAACAAGGCTATCATTTAGAATTGAAGGACATATGAAGAGCTTCCCAGACAAGAGAATGCTAAAGGGGTTTATTACCTCCAAACCTGTATTACAAGGAATCTTAGAGTGAGCTCTTTAAGATAAAAAAAAAAAAAAAAAAGATAAAGAATATGAAAAATAAAGTGGCAATAACTACATATCTATCAAGAATTACTTTAAGTGTAAATGGGTTAAATGCTCCAATCAAAAACACGGGGTGGCTGAATGGATAAGAAAACAAGATCCATACATATGCTGCCTACAAGAGACTCACTTCAGATCAAAAGACACACACAGAGTGACAGTAAAGGTATGGACAAAGGTATTTCATGAAAATGGAAACAAAAAAGCTGGGGTAACAATGCTTATACAAGACACAATATTTTAAAACAAAGGCTATAACAAGAGACAAAGAAGGACCCAGTAATCCCACTTCTGGGTATTTATGTTTTAAAGTTTAGTGTGTATCTCACAAATTACTTAACCTCTTTAAACCTGTTTTATCTGTCAGATGAGGATAAAACTAATACCTTCCTCATACAATTATAAGAATTGTAGAAGACAATACCTAAATATTGTAGCCTAGAGTCTAAAAATGCTAAGTGCTCATTGATGTTAGTTATTATTAATAGGATCATAAGTCATATTAACACAGACAATGGAGAACTGGATGAGAACATTTATTAATTTCAACAAAGTTTAATTAAGATTGTTCTTAACAATCTGACATTTTATTCTGTAAAAGACTCACAAAGATTTGAAGGTTCTTTTCTAGGCTTTATTTCTGTTCTTTTCATGTATAAAGATGGGTTTCTTTGCTACATTAAAAGCTTAAATTCTCGAGTGTAAAAGACCAGTAGATGAAAAAAGGATTATCTATTTGTTCTTCTGTCAACCTGAACATTAAGCACTGCTCTGTCAGGGAAACTGGGCTTGTTGCACCAGCATAGAGGAAAGCATACTTGCTCTATCTCTACCCTTGGCCCCCAGTACACTTTTGGCTACTGAACTTGTGAGAGCCTGGACCTTGGCCCAGATAGGATCGAATTCCCAGAAGGAAGCGGTGGCCTCCTACCAGTGACCTAGCATTGTGGCATTGTAATGTTTTACCATTTGATCTTCTGATTTTTCTCAGCTATGTTGTGATCACTTCATGTTTGACATTCATTATCGCAGGGTGGTTTCATCTGTTTCATACCACTGACCTAAATCTTCTTCAAAAGAGGCCATAATGTCAGAACTCAGTTTTTAATTCCAGATTTGAGACTAATTTCATAACTGGGTTAAAGCTAATTTGAACTCATCTATCTATAAAGAAATCTATAAAGACAGTCCTTTATTTTACTTTTATTTTTGCGTAAGCACTCAGTGTATGTGTTACAAAGGTCTCTACATTCAGATATATAAAGAACAGCCTGTTCATTTCTTATAAATGATCTGATCTTTATCACAAGCTACTGACTGGGTTTAAACAGTCCTCTTCATATATATATATATATATATATATATATATATATATATATATATATATATATATGTTCAGTTTTTCAGAATTCTACTTCCTTTTTATATTTCTCCCCAAGATGGAGTCTGAGTGTACAAAGGAGTTCACTGTCCCCTTGGCTTCAGAGAAAGGGCTGCAGCCTTCTATGTGTCCTTGTTCTGCTATCTGGGTCTTTACTGGTTCTGCAGCAATGGTGTCCTTTTTCAGCCTGTCATAGCTTGATTTGTTGGCATCCTTTGCTGAAGTCTGAGGCTGAAGAACATGGGGTCTCTTCTCTCTGGGCTTGGAAAGGACCTATGGTCCCATCTGCTGTCTTGACCTCATCTTAGCTCTCCCATCTACAGTGGCTGCCACTGAAGTCTGGCTGTGATTCCCTTTTTATCTCCAGCCTCCATGTTCTGCAACCCTCAGATACAGGTGTTGACCCCCTGCTAATCATCCCAATTACCAGACATCCCATCGATTACCTTCCACAGCTCTCTGTGGGGCATGTAAGAATTTCTGTGTTCTTTCTATGCCACTTATAGCCAAGCTGGAAATCTAAACTCGAGTCCATTTTCTGCCTAACTCTGCCACTCTGTTAACTTCACTCTGAGAGAATTTCCCTAGGTATGTTGGTCTCCTCTCCAAGTGCCAAAGCAATGGTGGGGCAAAAGCCCTCCTAAGCTACTGAGAATGGAGGAGGAGTAGGGCTCTTCTTGGCTGCTCATTGATGAAAATAGAATGTTTTCTTTCCCTCCTAGATAAAAGGAAAGAGCCCTGAGTTTTGAATCTCCTGTTAGCACATTCCCATTATTTCTTCTCTTTTAAGTTATCTACTGGCTATATTTCATTTCTCTTCATTTTCTGAAAAATTGAGCTCCTGTATTGATTTTCATCCTCCAACACTACTACTGCCATAATTCCTGGTGATGTCAACATCTACAAGATCATTCATCCAATATCTTAGTTTCTCATATCTTTTGCCTTATGTCCCCCAATGATGTTGGTCCTTTTCTGTCACTCAATCCTTTTTATAGCCTAGATTTTGTCATTATTATTAAATATATCCCTTCTATCATTTCAGTGTCTAGCTTCCAGTTTGTGATTGCCACTTCTTATCTTTCTAGCTGACTCTTTAATAGTCCAACCCCAACAATCCTTTTATATGCCAAAACTTGAAATTAGATGACCTATCACCTTTTCATGTTCTCAACTCAGCACATATCCTCATACCATTTCTTATTCTGTGAAAATTCCATGTTTCATCATTATAATCATTTCATTGCTATAAAATCACTGCTCCCTTGCAGCTCTCTTGTTTCATTATATTGCCTCATAAAATCACAACTGTAGTTAAATCCAAATGTTTGCCTAACCTGTGTCCATGCATGAAAACTTGAATATGGCTGGAGAAAAACTTTCCAGTCTGCTGACTGGTTTTGTTTTAAATGCATGACAACTAACTTCAAGTGGGTCCTAATGATGCCCAACAACCATATTATGTTTCCCTGGTACATTCACTCCTTTGTCCTTAGATAGCTTTTCAGACCTTTAGTTTCTTCCCTCTAAAACTTCACGTTATCTCTTTCCTCATCCTCATTCTCTGCTGATTATAAAGTGAAAGCAATCAGAAGAGAATTTGCCTCAGTCTACCCATTCTGTTGTCTACCTATATATATCAATGCTCGTGTGTTCTACCTTAATTATTTTATATGAATAAACTATCTAAATTCCTAGTAAAAGAAACTCCTCTACTTGTACACAAGGTCTCCTTCCCTTATCCTCTTAAGAAATTCACTCCAGCAATTCTTTTTCCTCTTTCTTGTATCATCAGTTTTCCCTCTCTTGAGCTTCTCCATGAACATACGGTGATTTTTCTTAACAAAACAAGCCAAACTCTCCCTACTTTTTCCAACTATTTCTCCCATTTCTCTCCTTTCATTTATAGCAAAGCTCTTTAAAAAATTTGGCTCTATGCATCAACTCCAATTCTTCTTTTCGTTTTGGGACTGAACCCACCGCAATGAGATTTTTACACCTAGAACTTCCAAAAGTATATTTATGGAGGTCACCAATGATCTCCAAGTTGCTAAACCCAGTGGCATTTCAGTCATCATCTTACCATACCTATCTACAGAATTTGCAACAGTTGATTATTCCCCATCTTTTGTTTACCTCCGACCTCAGTGGCTGCTCCTTTTGAGACTTCTTTGCTGGTGGTTAGCCTCTCCAGCTGTCAGAGCTAAGTCATTTGACCTCTTCTCCATCTACCTATAGTTTCTTGATGGTATCATTCTACCTCCCTGCTTGAAATGCCATCTGTATACTGACAACTCTGAAATTTATGTTCTAGGCCAAGACTTTCTTCTCTCTATATATATTTTAATCAAGGACAAACTTTACTAAGTGGTCAATTTCTTACTATATGTATATTTTGTGTGAATTCTGTTTTTATTAGTTTCAGATGTGCAAAACAACATAGTGATTAGACCTTTATATACCTCACAAAGTGATAACCCCAATAAGTCTGTTAGCCATCTGGCACTGAAATAACACTGTTATTACAATATGATTGACAATAATCCCTATGCTGTACAATATATCCCTGTGACTTTTTAAAAATTATAGTTGACATTCAATATTATTTTATGTTAGTCTCAGGTGTACAGCTGAGTGGTTAGACATTTGTATAATTTGTGAAGTGCTCCCCCAGGTAAGTCTAGTACCCATCTGACACTGTACATAGTTTTTACAATATTATTGACTATATTCCTCATACTGTATTTTATATCTCCTTGCCTATTTTTTTTAAGTAATTGTTTTATTTTTTAATTACAGTTGATATACAATAGTATATTAGTTTCAGGTGTATAACAGTGATTAAACATTTGTATAACTTACGAAGTGATCACCCCAATAAATCTAGTACCCATCTGATACCATATATAGTTATTACAATGTTACTGACTATATTCCTTATGCTATATCCTTCATCCCCATGACTATTTTGTAACTACCAATTTGTACTTCATAATCCCTTCACGTTTCTCATGAAGCCCCTTAAGCCCCCTCCCATCTAGCAACCATCAGTTTGTTCTCTATATCTATGAGTCTGTTTCTGTTTTTTGTTGTTGTTATTCATTTATTTTATTCTTTACATTCCACATATAAGTGATATCCTATGGTATTTGTCTTTCTCAATCTGACTCATTTTACTTAGCATAATACCTTCTAGGTTCCTGTTGTAGTAAATCGTAAGATTTCGTTCTTTTTTAAGGCAGAGTGTATATATGAATCCACTTTTTTATCTAATTGTCTATTGATGGGCATTTTGGTTGTTTTCATATCTTGACTATTGTAAATAACGCTGCTGTGAACATAAGGGTGATATATCTTTCAAATAAGTGTTTTGGATTTCTTAGTATAAATACCCAGGAGTGGAATTGTTGGGTCATAAGGTAGTTCTATTTTTAATTTTTGAAGAAGCTCCATACTATTTTCCACAGTGGCTGAACCAATTTGTAATCCTACCCACAAGGCACAAGGGTTCCCTGTTCTCCACATCCTCACCAGCACTTGTTGTTTGTTGATTTATTGGTGATGGCTATTCTCACAGGTGTGAGGTGATATCTCATTGTGGTTTTTACATTTCTCTGATGATTAGTAATGAGCATATTTTCGTGTATCTATTGGCCATCTGTATGTCCTTTTTGGAGAAATGTCAATTCAGGCCCTTTGCCCGTTTGTTAATTAGATTGTTTATTTTTTTAGTGTTGAATTATATGAGCTTTTTATAGATTTTGGATATTAACCCCTTATCAGATGTATCATTGACAAATATAGTCTTCCATTCAGTAGAATGTCTTTTTGTTTTGTTGATGGTTTCCTTGCTGTGCAAAAATGTTTTAGTTTGATGTCTCATTTGTTTATTTTATGTTTTGTTTCCCTTGCCCAAGGAGATATATCAGTAAAAATATTACTAAGGGTAATGTCTGAGAGTTTACTGCCTATGTTTTCTTTTAGGAGTTTTATGGTTTGGGGTCTTACATTTAAGTCTTAAACCCATTTTGAGTTTATTTTTGTATATAGAGTAAGAAGGTGTTGCAGTTTCTTTCTTTTTTTTTTTTTGCATGTATCTGTCCAGTTTTCCCAGCACCATTTATTTAATAGATTGTCTGTACCCCAATGTATATTCTTGCTTCCGTTGTCATAGTAGATGAAATGACCATTTAGGCATGGATTTATTTCTGGGCTCTCTATTCTGTTCCATTGACCTATGTGTCTGTTTTTATACCAGTACCATGCTGTTTTGATTACTGTGGCTTTGTAGTACAGTTTGATATCAGGTAGCATGATACCTCCAGCTTTATTCTTTCTGTCTCAAGATTGCTGTGGCTATTCAGGGTCTTTTGTGGTTCCACATAAATTTTAGGATTATTTGTTCTAGTTCCATGAAAAATGCCATTGGTATATTGATAGGATTCCATTGAATCAAAGACTGGTTGGGCAGTATGGACATTTTAACTATATTAATTCTTGCCATCCATGAGCATGGCATCTGCATCTATTTATTTGCATCTTCTTTTATTTCTTCTTTCAATGTCTTATAATTTTCTGAGTACAAGTCTTTTACTTTATTGGTTAAATTTATTCCAAGGTATTTAATTTTTTGATGCAATTTCAAATGGGATTGTTTTCTTAATTTCTCTTTCTGATAGTTTGTTATTGGTGTACAATGTGTGCATGAGCTGTTCTCTGGGGACTGACCCCTTAGAGGGGGATTTGCCCCAGTGGCTCTTGTGCCTGTTGAGACCACCGTTTCGGTGTGTTTCTTATGGGGCTAATCGGGTAATGCTCTGGTGTGGTCTGAGGCTGGCCTCTGGGTGTGTTGTTTCTGGTGTCTCTTGGGAGGGGCTCCCATGCAGGCCAGGTTCAGCCTTGCCTGTGACTAGCCCAGGGCTACCTGGTAGGAGCCACAAAGCTGTATACAGGTATTTGCTTCCTATGTTGGACTTGGAGGTGTGCGGGGGTAGCCTCGCTATGAACTGAGGCCAGTGCCATCAGTATTATCCTGGAGCAGCTTAGCAAAAGGTCCAGGGTTCCCCTAGGCCTGTTGCCACCTGCTGGCTAGTCGTAAGGCTCAGCACTGAAAGAACCTCCTTAGGTGTGCTGGCTGGGCTGTGATTCTGCTTGAGTTGGGTGGGGTGGAGTCCCGGTGAGTCATGGTGTGTGGCAGATGGTTTTCACAAAGTTAGTGCAGATTCGGTTCTTGGGCCAGTGCTGAGCCTGTGCCCACCCCACAAAAGGCCAGAGAACACCATGGCCAACAGCCGCTTGCCTTGGGCTTGCAGATTCCCGAGAGTTACCCAAGAAAACCTGCAGCGAGAGCTGGGGCTGACAGCCAACCACCAAAAGCTTCCTGGGCTGCTGCAGAGCGTCCACTGCTGTGGAAGCCTTTCACAGCTTGTGGGGTGGGCATGGCAGTCCATGAGCTGAGAGTACCTGGGGTGATGCAGCACTAGCCTGGTAGAGTCCAATGGAATAACCAAGGTGGGAAGATGTAGATTTTACCAGACCTATGTGATCTCAGATTTGGCCCTGTGGTGGTGAGTTTAACACAATAAAGATGGTGCCTTCCTGTAGGGTACCTGTGAGTCAGGCGCCACACTTGTATAATGGTGGATGTCCCTCTAGCCATTGCCCTGAGGCCCACAGCTGAGTCTTTCTCTGTATGTCTTAGGCCTCTCAAGTTGCAAGGGGCTCAGGGTGAGTCCTTGCAACTGAGTGAGACTGTCCATAGGCCCTTTAAGAGGATGTCTGGGTTTCCAGGCACCTTCTGTCTCACCAGGACAAATGGACAGAATCCTTGCTGATTTTTCCTGCCAGATGTTGTGGGAGTCTTCTTCCCAGCACAGAACCCCTGGGCTGGGGAACCTGGTGTGGAGCTGGGACATCTCACTCTTCAGGTGGGAACCTTCACTGCCAGGTATCCCTCCTGGTGGTCAACCACTATCTGTGGGTTTGTGGTCAGCGCGTTTTGTATCTCAGCCACTCCTACTAGTCTTGATGTGGTCTCTTCTTTATATTCTTAATTATAGGGGTTATGTTCAGCTAGTCTTCATTTGATTCTTGAGGTTGATTGTTCTATAATTTAGTTGTAATTTTAATGTGATCATGAGAGTTGGCAGACATAGCATTTACCTATTCTGCCATCTTGTATCTTTCCCTAAGACCTTTCTCTTTATTTTATAATCATACATTCGAATATGGACTCATTATTTGGATGTCATATAGACAATTCAAAATTAACAGGTCTCAACTTGAACTCCTCTTCCTGTTGTCCTCATCTCCAAATCAATCTCATCCTTTTATTTGCTTCTTTAAATTAACTTGAGATTCATTCTTGTTTCCTCTCTTTCCTTTTCAATGCATGTCCAATCTGACTTTCAACTTTAAAAATTATCTGTCAAATGCAGAAAATTTAAACCACCTCCACTGCCACCTTCATGGTCCCAACCACATATTACCTCTTTTTTTTGCTACAGCATCATAACCAAATTTATTACATTATTTATCATTAGTCATCATTTCCACAGCATCATTTTACTTTTAACTACCTACTCTGTCAAATGCTGAGAAAGGGATAATATATTTCACAGTAGTAAAAACTCTCTATCTAACATGATCACAACTAGAGTGAATCATTTAAAAATGTCTGTTAAGACAGGGGAGAAAGAAAAATAATGTATACATACTGAGAACCCTTTATTTTGGCTTAAAACATGGATATATATTTACTTGCCAATCTTTTGATTCAGGGCCAAAGTCTTTCTTAGAGTATGGATCCTAAATTGGAGTTCTATTATTTGTGTGGCTAAATCACACCCGCTATGTAAGGTCTGCTGTTTTTAATTGTGGATGTTTAAAGTGCAGTGAGAGTTTAAAGACGTTTTTGAAAGTCACCTTCATGTGGAATAATTTATCTATGATTTTAAAGTTAGTATCTGATCTCTCAGTATCTTAACATTTTGTCCCTACACCTAATTTGACAGGACTTTTTTAGAGTCACATCGTTTGAGGCTTTATCCACTATTTCAGTATAAAGTCTATTTTCAGATATATTTTATTTAATGCATGCTATTTAATATATGATACGAGGCCCCATATCAGTATCAAGTACAATAGATGTAAGCATGTTCAGGAACAAATACGATTGACTCTTGGTAAGAATACAACTCAATTTGTGGGAGTTAAGAGGTATGAGTATGCAGTGGAAGAAATGTATTAGTGGTTAGTGTGTAGACTGCTATGATATGTCAGCATATTTTGCAAAGAATAGAAATGATCAGTTAATCTAAAGAGTCAGTTAAGAGAGTTCTTATTGCATTGTTATATTTCATTAATGTCAACTTTTTTCTGCTTTATGTTTTATGCTTTGTTTGGTGCATAAAAGTTGATGACAGTTATGACCTTCGAGCATTGTCCTTTTATCCATAAAAGTAACACTTTTTGTTCCTTTGAAGCTTTTACCTTAAATTTGAATTTGTCTCTTCGTGATATTAAAACTTTTATTATGCTCTTTATCTCTTTGCTTTGTTTTCTTTTATAGCTGGATTTTCTTTGACATTTTTCCCTTTTTGATTTTAAGACTTTAAAAAACTTTCTGGATTCTGTATTACTCAAGATATCAGTTTCAATAACTATCAGCTTCTACTCTCTAAGATGATGTGTTGGCAAATTGCCACTTTCTTAAATCTCTCTTGTTTAATTTATATTTTGTAACATATGTTCCATAATCACTGTGATTCTACACACACACAAACACACACATGCACACTACAAAACCACTAACTACTATGTAGTCAACAATTGTTTTCTGCTTCTTAAGCACTTACGTAATTTTTTTTTTGTACATTCCTAGATGATAGCTAGTCCAGTTATAAGAACAGAATAGGATACTCAGGACTAGAATTCATTAATAAAGTGGGAATATCCTTGCCTTTTAGATTTTTATTCTTTATCATTACTTTTGGATTCTTAACCCTCATGGCATTTGCCTTTCTTCCACTCTTCCTCATTTCTCAGGTACGGGGTGGTGGTGCTTGAGAATACCCAAGCAATATTGAGAGGAAATCTCATGGAAAGTGAAAGTAGTATTTGTTTGACATTTTTGGGCTTTAGCTGAGGTTTTTTTTTTCCTTTCTGTTTTTCCTCCAAATCTGAGTAAAGTATTTTCTGCCATCTTTTAATTATGTGTGGAAAGGAAAATACATTTATTCTTTAATAAATGAGAAGAATAAATTAAAAATATCCTATATTTATGCAGAAGGCAAGTAATGTTTCAAATTTGCTTCAGGAAGGAAAATTAATCTAGAATTAAAAAGAAATGATGCATTGTCTTATAAATGATTAAGTAATAATGTTTGTGTTAGCAAAAAAGTACATGCTAGTTTAACACGACCTCAGTGCCCTAGTTAATACTGAAACTGTTGAAAGAACTCATACGGCTCAATGAGAAATTATATAGTGACTCAGAAAAAGGATCTTGTTTTCTAGTGAGAAATATATATACAGCAAAAGTTCTTCCTTTCAAAAATTGCAGACAAGAGGATTATCTTTCAATGATTTCCTTGCAATCTAAGCTAAACTACTTTTACTGCAATTTAAAACTTTTTCCTGTATTATTGTGTTTTTGTGGAATTGTAGACTTTATTTCACTGTAGTATGTGCTGTCTGCTCAATCATTGGATGTATTTAAAGGAATCTTAGAAGAATATTGTACAAAATGCCTTTCCGTAGGACTTTTATTCTTCCACTCTAGTTGCAATTGGATATTATTTTATTTCTTCCTTCCATTTTAGAATCTTTTTCTTATGCAATTTAACACAGATAATCAAATATATCACAGGGAAGAGTTCAAATTTACTAAACATTAACTTTTGTTAGGCATATTGACTTTGCAATATCTTTACTGATGTTATGATTTTCATTTATTTTGAAGTATGCCTTTACTTTTTTTTTCCTGAAAAGCATCTGTATGGACATACCATTAAAATTCTACACGTTCATATTCTGTCTTTACGAAGCATTTTAGAAAAATACCAGATTCACAAATTCAAAGCAAAACCACTGCAGTTTTCACTAATATGTATTACTACCTCTGGTTTTGGAAATTTCAGGCAATAAATATTGCACTAACAGGGTCTGGTGGTGATAGAAGCAAATCTAAGTTTCTGTTCATTGTAGTTACATGGACATAGTAAAAATTAAACAATATAAGTCTATGGGTTTTGTGTAAAATATATTTGAAAATATTGAAATTAATGTGTTTGGAAAATATATGTGGTTATATATTCTGTGATATCATGAAATGTTTTTAATAATAGAGTATTTTAATAACAGAATAAGTTAAATTATCTCGTATGATTGGTACATCTTCTAAAATCTTTCTAAGGAAAGAAGATTTCACTCATATCATGCACGGTTTCTTTCTGCCCAGCAACCTTTCCCATTCTTGTGGTAACATAATCTCTTTCATGGGAGAAACTCCACAAGGTTCAGGTGACGGTCACTGACTCCCAGCAACAACAGGCGACCAGAGCGTTGTATTCTGTCCTCCTTACCAGCTATAGTAATTCACTCAGAGACGGACGCATGATCCAAGCAGAAAGCTCTCCCTAGGACATTTCTGAAATTATAGAGAAGGGACACTCCTTGCCTAAAATTGCAGGTATTAAAAACAAAAACAAAACCAAAAACATCAATGATACACTTCTGGGGATATCTTTGCCACCCATTAAAAGAGGAAAGCAGAGTAGTCATTCCAGTGACATCGTTTGAAACCTTGATCAAACACACCCAATAATCCATGGACTACATCATTATATATGCCAATATGCACCGTATTGCTTTCTTTTTTAGGTTGTTGCTTTTTTTTTTTTTTTTGCTTGAATGTGTTTATTTTTTTCACTTGCATTAATGAAGTTTTGAGTAGTGCAAGATATGGTCAGTACAGCATAGCAGTTAAGGAATTCAGATTCTGGAGCAGTTGGCCCTGGTGTGAATTCCAGCTCTGTACTTGGCCTTGGTTTGAATTCCAGCTCTGCACTTGGAGCTCTGTGGCCAAGACCAAATCACTTAACCTCTCTTCCTCCATTTCTTTATCTATAAAATAGAGATAATTACCGTGCCCACCTGAAAGGGTTGTTATGATTATTGATTACATTAATACTTATAAAGGGTCTTTAAGAGCTTCTGGTACATATTATGTACCATACAATGTTAAATAAATGGGTAATGGTAAAATGAATGATAAGTAGATTCTCATAGAAGGAGGGTTGATAGTAAATTATTTTGATTCTGTAATTCCTTTTAAAAGGGCAGAGAATATGAACAAAATGCTGCATTTTTTTTCTCTTAGTAGCCAAATTACTGCTCATTATGATAAAAATTTGCCTCAACACAATCTTTAATGATTTTTCTGAATCATCAAGGGCTCTATTTTTGAAGTATCATTTTCATGTTACTTTATTGGGCCGTTTGGGTATGAGACTTTGTACCAGCTAAAAAGAATGTTTAATTCTCATCAGCATTATTTTCTGAATCTTTGAATTAAAGCAAGTTTCTTTATAGACCTAAAATCTGCTACAGGTATGTTTAAAAATTAAAAGTCAGCTCCTCAACACATACCCCATTCCAATACAAATAGGCCACGCCTCTGTTATTAGTCTACCATTTGATCTGCTCTACCATGAAGAATTCTCAAGCATTTTGAGGAGAGGCATGTTATGGCAAAAACTTTAAATGATGAACTCCTTGTCTTTTTGGAGTTATAACCATGTATTTTTTATTTTCTACATATTCTTTGACTTTATAACATTTTTAATAAATAAAAAGAAAAATATGATGTAAATATATATACCAAGGTACCAAAACAATGCATACAGGTGGACACTTTGGTCAACGTTGCTCAAGCAGTGGCTCACCGTAATCAGAAGTGTCTGGACGCTGATGGTAACCACTTTGAGCAATTCTTGTAATTTCAGAAGTCAAACGTGACTTGTATTCATCTTTTGTTATCAGTATGGAAGTATATTGAGTATTACAACTCTAATCCAAATTTTGGCTTTCTTAAAATGTGTATACATTTTTTTGTCACCCTCTGTATATTTGTGTATACATATATTTGAAATCAAGACAACTCAATTTTAAAACATTTTTTAGCCTTCTGCTTTTCTTCATGGCTCCTGTTGAAGTATTTAATGTACTTAGGAAAGCTTGTGAAGTCACATTCCACACATTAAAGAAAATTAATCATTTTATGTCCACGGGCAGGAAGCAATGTAGCTTTAGAGATATTAATCACTGCATTTTATGGATGAATAATGTATTTATGGTTTTTGCTGTATTTTATCTGATAACATATGTATGCAGAGTGTTTACACTTTGCATGCATATTGTAGCTCTGATGATATATTATGTATAGGCAGTTAGTTCTGTTTATTCTTTTAGAACCTATGACCAAATCATGCTATAATGAAGTAAAAAAGTGAAAGTCACGCTCAGGGATACTGAGGACTTAATTCAAAGACAACCTAGTCGTGGTCCTAACTTTAGCTGGGCTGAAGGTACAACTGAAAATAGAAATTTTCATATATCTAATTTTTACATATATCTAAAATATGTACATCCATCTAAAGATTTGTGATAAATTGTGATAAAATATATGCTATTCTTCTACCTTGATGAATGTGCCTTCATAATGAATTGCAAGTTCAGTAAGATTTTGAAATTCATGGAATAGTTCCAGCTTCCCAGGGAAAGCCAGACACGTGGCCTGTGGCTTTTTCCTTGTCCCACTGAGCTCTGTCCTGCATCACAAGTTGCTTGTTGCCTTGTGTACGTCTTGCAAACCCCAGCCTCATAGTCAAGCTTAATCTACAGCTGAATTCTTGAACAAACATCTTTTGGGCCACTTTTCAGTTTAGCAATGGTGGCTTAGCTCATTCTCTGGAGGATGTGGTAGTAGGTAAGAGGCCTGTGCCAGCTCTGGCAGCATGCTGAGGCTGTTTAGGTAGCTAATTCCAAGGTCCCAATTCCCCACGGGTACTTTTTTATGTGTGTAGAGAGACATACCTGGAGGAGGGCAGGAGCAGACTCCTAATACACAGGCTCAGGCTAGAACCCCTTTTTCTAGACAGTACAGTTGAGAGTTCAGCCCAGAAATTTCGTCTTCATTTTCTTTACTTGATGCTTGTCTTGCTCTGAAGATTTAATTTCTGCAGTTTCTGTAGTCCAAACAGAAAACAGAAGCTCTTTCTGTTTATTCGCACTTGGATATTTTAGAAGTAAAAGTGAATTACCAAGGAAAATGTGAGTGGTACTAATATATATTGTGAATCATGACATTTAAGGGAACTTTTTATCATGACAGTAAATATACGGCTGTGGTTTTTTGCAGTGTAGGATTTACTTAAAATTGAAATGGCAAAATTCAGCATGATTTCCTGTGATCTGTACATCATTTGGCATTTGTAGTTTTCACAAAATGCAAGTTTTTATGCATAAGGATGTATATTTTTTCAGTTACAAAATAGTTTTTCTAGTAGTTTAGGTATTAATCTGCTGAGAAGATAACCTTTTATACGTAATACAAAACTCAATTCCATAGATGAGAATAAGTAACCAGAAGAATTCAATGACTACATTAAATTAGGTTTTTGATTCATTTGTCTTCAAACCTAAACACATCATAAGGTAACTAAAAATAATCAGTTTTCAACTGCCTGTAATTCTGAACTAGAAAGTATAACAATACCCTTCTGGGATTATACAATGGGGAGAGGCCACATCTTCCCTTTTTTTTTAAAGTTTGCCAGAATATTCTGTCACTACTGTTGCCTAATAAGTCTGAGAAAACTATTTACCCAGCTCAACTGTGGAGTGTTATATTCCACATCAAACTGAAATTTTTATTACAAGTTCTTAGTCAAGGATTTAGTCTTCCTTCACTGCTGGTGTTTATATCAAACACATTTAATATGCTCATTTGAAGGCATATCCCTTGATAAACAACAAGTGTGCTTTACAAGTGACAAAGACAAAATCAACTTTCTGTCAGGTCAGCCAAAAGCTCTCTTTACTGCTGTGCTTAGTAAGAAGGCAGAAGGGCAGGTTCCTTAGGCAAAGGCAGGTTGTGTTTCACCTGTACAAATATATAGGAAAATGTATGAAACGAAACTGTATGGAGTGCAATCCTGAGGCTAGAACCCTTTGCAAAAATCATTCGGGGTGAAATATTAGTTCATTTTTCCTGTATCAGCTTGGCCGTACATTAGTGCTTATTGACTATAAGTCGTAGCATCTGCTCCAGGCATGCAAAAATCAGTTCCAAAAAGTGCACTCTTTTATGCTGAAGTCTTGGTTTTAAAGAACGACTTGTATAGTTTGTGAAAGTATCAGAGAGGTCATGTTAGAGCAGAAACTTGGTTTCAATAAAGTCCTGGCCTTACCTCTCTGGTCAAAGGATTGTATAGGGGAATTTCTTATTAATAATATACAATAATTAGTACCTCAGTTCAGGCACGTGCTAGGAGACAGAGACTGTGCATTTGGAAGGTAAAATCTCCACTGACTAGAAATCCTCAAAGAGTAAACTCAGTTGCCATTCACTGCATTGACGGTGCAGTGACATTTATGTGCACACATTTTCATCATCAAAAGTAAAATAAATTACATGAAGTAATTTCAATTACTTTATCAAACCCATTTGCAGGATTTCATGACATTTAAATAATTGCACACAGAAATGAGATTTAGTCCTAAGGGAGTGGCACAATTTTTTTCTCTGAAGAGTTTCTGTACTGCGAATTAAGATAAGTGTTAAGTCTTCTTGAATTTTGTTAAGTGCCATTACATTTCAGAAATAGGCCCCAAATCATGGATTACAGATTTTTTCATATGGGGCCTATCATAGTTTGAGTATTAGCAAATCAGGTTACAGTCCCTCTGATTACAAGCTCTTATTGAATTTCTCTTATTTCAGCTAAATGATTCAAGAAATAATGATAGAAAGTATACACCATATTTTTGATTTATGAGGCAAGAACTGGATAAATTATCCAGTCAATAATGGTAATAGAATGTGAGTCCCAGAATCAGTCTTGAGGAGTTCAGGGCCTTCTTGAATTCCTTTCCTTCTGAATCCAAGTTGAAATGGACACAGAAGGCATTTGAAGGTAGTCAGTTGGGGAAGTTGTTGGGAAGGAATAGTAATTGTGGTGATGTGGGGTTATAAGCAGCTTCTGACATTTTGAGCGTCAGTGGAGAAATTCTATGTTATTTCTGCCAACTCCAAGAGCTAAGAATCAGGCCCAACCCAGAGCATAGCCCCAGGCCTCAGTCTACTGCACACAACTGAAAGGCTGCTTGGGTGACTAATTTTACTCTTTCCCACTAATGATTGTTTCCTTAGGATGTTCTTTATCTAAATTACAGTGTTTAAAACAGCCTCTAAAAGATATCTGGTAGACATTCACAGAGCCCTTATATTTGAACAAATGGATTTAGAAAACGAGCAAGAAAAAAAATAAAGTCATAATGTTATACAGAGGAGTAGTGTTTAATTAAATACTCAGAGTATCTAAGTGATGGTGAGGAAAGCGGGTTATAAAGACAACTTTAGGTGAAGACTTGGATGATCAATCATTCATGAGAGGTTGCATCATGGGCTTTGAGTTCCAGACAGGTCAGGTTCCAGTCTTTTTTTTTTTTTTAATTTATTGGGGTGATAATTGTTAGTTAAATTACATAGATTTCAGGTGTACAATTCTGTATTACATCATCTATAAATCCCATTGTGTGTTCACCACCCAGAGTCAGTTCTCCTTCCATCACCATATATTTGATCCCCCTTTATCCTCATCTCCCACCCCCCCTCCACCCTTACCCTCTGGTAACCACTAAACTATTGTCTGTGTCTATGAATTTTTGTCATAGGTTCCAATCTTATTCATTTACTGGTTTTTACGTAAATTGAGAAAATTGCTTTCTTTGAACCTCAGTTCCCTCCAGAGTAGAATGGGAATAATGTCATTTATCTACTAGACTTTTTATGAGGCTTGTAAATAATATACCCAAAACTACGAACACAGTATCTTTCATGTGAGTACTTAATAAATTGTATCTACTGTTATTATATCAAAATGCTAAGTGACTAGAAGAGATTTTTCAGGTGAAAAAATGCAGATATGGTGCAATTCAAAGAGAAATGAGCATTTACAATGAAAAATGGAGATAGCTATTATATCTGCAGAATCAGGGTAAAGGTAGGAATGCTCAGATTTGGTAGAGAGGTATTGTGAGGAAGTAGGTAAAAATATAGGCTCAAAATTTAAACTACTTGTGATCAATTTCAGTTCTACCTTTTAACAAGTGTATTTCATTAGACAAATGACTTAAGTTGTATTTCATTTTACTTATCTGTAAAATGGGGATAATGATTATAAACCTACTGGGTAGGGTTATTCTAAAGATTGAATGAGTTGATATTTTTAAATCCTAACATAGCAAGTACTGAGTAAACATTAGTTTGTAGTATGAGTGCTTGGACTCCTAATGCTATTTGATACCCTTCCTTTTTGCTGTTTCAGACACAGTGAAAAGGAAGATTGTCTTGCAACTATTAAAAAAAAATTACCGATCAATTTCTAGTTTGGATGTAAAAAATCACAGGAGATGTAAAAAATGACAATGTTTCAAATTAACAACCCAAACAAACTAGATAAACTGTAAAAATCATTGTTTAAAAAAGTCATAAAGCTGAGGCCATAAAGAACCCCCCCCCCCAATGCATCAGCGTGTAAGGAGCTTTTTATAGGATAGAAACTTAACCACTCCTTTCATCAGTGGAGGAAATGTCCACCACAAATAAAAGATGAAAAAACCATTTGAACTGCTAATGCACATTTAATAGCTTTGTATGGACTCTAGTAATAAGTAAGAATGACTAGTGATCTCAGCCATAGAGCAAGTCTCCACTCACCACTAACTGGAAAATAACATTTAAAAAATGTAAAATAGCATATAAAATCAGATAAGACAAAATAAATCTAATGAAAGACATCTAAGATCTCCACATTGAAAACCACAAAATATTACATAGATAAGACCTAAATAAGTAGAGAGATAGAGCATGTTCCTGTGATTGGAAAATGAAATATTACTGAGATAGCTATACTTCCTAAATTGATATGTACAGTTGATGCAACTTTTATCAAAATATCAACAGGCTATTCTGAAGAAGTAGATAAGATAGTTAGAAATTATATATAGAAATGCAAAGAAAATAAGATGGCTAAAACTATGTTGAAAAGAACAAAGTTGGAGGACTATAATCTACCTGGTCTCAAAATTTACTATAAATGCACAGTAATCAAGGCAGTGTGGTATTGGCATAAGCATAGACAAAGAAAATAATAAAACAGAATAGTCTAGAAACAGACCTACACATATTCAGTTGGATGATTTTTAACAGAAGTGCCAAAGCAATTCTTTGGGCAAAGTCTTTTCAATAAATGTTGCTGGAACAACTTGGCATCTATATGGAAGAAAATATACCTTGACTGTCATCTCATGCCATAAGCAAAAATTAATTCCAGGTAGGTCATAGATCAAAATGTATAACCAGTTTCAGATTTCTGGAAGAAAATAGAAAACATACCTTCATGATCTCAGGGTAGGCAAAGATTTTAAAACTCTACTCATCACAAGACTCCATTAAAAATGGATAATTGAGGCACAAACTGGAAAAAACTTAGAGTATCTGACAAAGGACTTGTATACAGAATATAACATATAAAGAATTTCTTCTTATCAGCTAATAACTAAATAACCAAAATGTGCAGTAGACTTGAGCATATACTTCACAAAAGACATATGTTTAAAAAATACTCAATGTTATTTGTTATCAGGTTATGCGAACTAAAAGACGACAAATGCTACTACACACTCTCTGGAATTATTAAAATAAGAAAGACTGAAAACATCAAATTTTGGTGAAAATACAGAGTGACAGGAACTCATACATTGGTGATAAGAGTGTGTAGTAATGAGACTGCTTAGGAAAACTGTTTTGCAATTTGTTATACAGTTAAGCATCATCTCCCCTATAGCCCAGGAATGCGACTCGTAGGTATTTACCATGACTTGTAGAAGAATGTTTATAGTAGCCATATTTATGATAGCCATATACTAGGAAAAACCCTATTGTCTAACAATAGGAGAATTGATAGACAAGTTGTAGTGTATCCATACAATTGAATACTATTTAGTGACAAAAGGAAAAGCTACTGCTATACAAACAATATAGATATGAATATTATGCAAAAGAAGCTATACACAGCAGAGTACATACTGTAGGATTTCATATATATGAAATCTAAATACAGGCAAAAGTACTTTATAGTGATTGAAATCCCAAATGAGTTGTGAGGGTGGGGCGAGAATTGTCTGGAAAAGGGTGCAAGGGGACATTTGTCCTATATATTTTAAATCGAGGGTACACTGCTCATATAATTGTCAAAGCTCATCAAACTGAGCATTGAAAGCTTGTACATTTTATTGAATGCCAATTATATCTCAATAAAATGTGAAAACCAGCAGAGAAAAGGGTACCAAATCATTGGTTAGAAAGAAATTGCACAGCAGTCAGGAACAGTTTTGATCTCTGAATGGTGAAAAGAGTATTCAAAGAATAACATGTAAAGAACAAAACTAATCATTTGCTGTATTTGTTTGTTGGCAGAATAGAATCATCCCCCAGTACAAAATCCTTTTGTCCTGAAATATGTCGCACTGCCTAAGGGCAGCCATCCTGAACCATGTCTCTAATCCCCGGTGTATTCTAAGCTTTAGTGAAGCCGATTTCATGACTAAACTACTAACATTTCTGCTCTCTGTGTTGTAAATAAAACAGATGCTGCAACAGCCCAGCATTTCATGCATCTTAGATTTTCATCAGAAAGCCATTCCTGCAAGGCAGCCCATCATGTTTTTATTATTTAGCACTCTATTTTGCTAAATATGTGATGAGGATATACGTGGGGGTGTTTAGAAGGTAAAAAGTGAGTAGACGAGTAGACTGACTTCAGCAAAGTTAGATGAAGGATATTTGAGTCCCTGTGTGAGGAAAAGCTAAATAGAAGGAAATTCTATACTTAATGAATAAAATAAGTTCTCCGAGTCTGTATATTTCCTATAATGGGTTGATAAATAATTTTATGTACTCCCTTAACTTAGCAACACAGTTTTCTGCTGCATTTTAAAGAGCTGTAAGATCAATTACCTTCAACATATGTGCATTCTTTATTCTCAGCTTGTTTTAAGAGCATGTAGTTGTTCAAATGCTTTGGAATAATTTTTATTACTACCTTGTTATAATTATGCCAAGTGCTGAAGTCAGGAGTGACAGCTACTGAGCCATCTCAATAAGGTTTTTTATGCTACTGCCACTCCTGCTCAACCTTGAGCCTGATGAAGGTATTCTTCCTCTCCTAGTTTAGCTGAAAATCATCTAAATGCATAATTTGTGGTGCCATGCTTACTTTAATCAAATCACTTTGGAATTCAAGTTGCATGCAGTGTTTAGCAAATTTTTTCTTGCTAGCACTTTTGAGAAAAAAGCACAATGAGTTCTGATGCCATTTTTGGCTTGAGCTCTGATATTGACTTAGCGTGCATCAATTAGATATTTTGGAGCCATATCCATTCTGAGGGAGAATTCCTGGTCTTGTTCTGCCTTGGGACAATGCACTGGGTTCTGCACTGGGTCAAAAAGCATGACAGATGCCACTTTCTAAAAACTTTTCAGTTCATCAAGAAAGGAGGTCTCTTCCCTTCTTTGAGTGCCTGATGGTCAGCCATTGTGGGTGGATTAGGGAGGATATGGGCATTAGTGGCTTTTTAATTTATCTAACCAATGCTAAGTGGCCTTCCATATACCTGGATAGAATATACATATGTATATATATGATATAATATATGATGTTTATATATAATTTACATATTTATGTTTTATATAAGACATTTGTATTTTACCTATACAAATATATGTATATATATGCATGTATTTAATTTACATCCACATATACAAATATACACATATATATATAAGTCCTGTTACCCATGTCAAGCTATCACAGAAGCATATGGCTGGTTGATTGACCAGGGAAGAATTATTCTTCAGCATTCATTGGCCAGTTTATAGAGAATTTTTTGGAGAACAATTTAGCATGCTCACAGCTGTGAAAGAATAAATTTGTTGTTTTAAGCTATCAGGTTTGTGTTAATTTGTTTCAGTGGCCACAGGAAAATAATATACTATACATCTAAATAAAAATGATAGGCCTAACATGAAAAAAAGACCTGAAAATTTTAAAACTTAGATTATCTCAAGTTGTCTTTTAAATTTTTAGGAAAAAAAAAAGCTTAATGATTTTAATTTTGACTACCAGAGGAATGAACATGATTACTTGTGTTTCCTCAGAACCATTGAAAATGTTGGAAGAGTCCTTAGGGATCATGTGGTCCCATGGCCATACACAGAAGAGCCTACATGTGTCAGGAAGGAGTCCTGCACATTGGAAATAGGCCAGGTTAGGACAGAAGTGATTGGTATATGTAGAAAAGTGAAGTATCTGGTTTACCCAAAGGCTCTGCAAATCCAGTAAAAACCCTGTGAAGCCAAAGGATATATAATTCTATCTGCCTACCTTTGTGCCCATCAAAAAATAAAACAAAACAAAAAAAGCAACTCAGGGATCTATTACCAAAAGAAGAGGAAAATGGAAACTAGACAAGAGTTGTCTGTCACTGCCACAACATCTAAGTAGGTGCTGAGCTGGGATAATAATCCCTGGTTCCTCTCTCCTTGTCTAGTATTGTTCAGCCTCCTATTCTCTCTTTATCTCTGCTAAGCAGAATGGAAACAAACTAACCACCATGTGTGGGGCACCAAGCCAGGTTCTTTCAGATCTGCAATCTCATTTAATTTGCACAACAACTCCATGGGGTTGGTACATTTCCTAAGGATCTGTAAGTTGGCTAAGATCACTCAACTATAATAGTAATGCAGGTCCCTTTGGCTGCAGAAACTCACACAGTTTCCAAGACATAATACTGCTTGCAAAGTTGGGCACAATAAGCATTGGGGGCTGTGGGGGAAATAAAAATATGTTGTCTTCCCTGAGATAGGTCACAGTTGTTTTTAATAGTCATAGTAATTTTTAATATGCTGGAATTAGAAAAAAATGTTTCTGCTGTGATGCAATTAATTACCTTCACTACTTTTTTTCAGTTACATATCGTTTAAGTTTTCCTCCTTTTGCTTTCACAACAATTTCCTTTACATTAATAAATGCAAGACGACAGCCTTATTGCTTTTTTTTTTCCTTTAGTTATTCTCGAACTGCTGAAATTATCAAATTACTTTTGGAATGTGATCTGATTACCTCTGTACTTGTTAAATGAAGCAATTATTTTGTATATCTGTCTTTTGATTTAAACAGTTATATCTTTAACAATTCTGTCTTTGGATTTTACCCATGCTTTAAGAGCTAAGTTGGGCTATGCTAGAATATAGTCATTTTATTCATTGACACATGAGAAAAATACTTTTAGGTAATGTATTTTAGAAAGGAGTTGTTTGCCTATACTCATTTTGCCAGATGACATGGGAATTTTCTAGTTATTTTCCTTAACCAATAAATATTCATGGCCCATTTTATGTTATTTGTACACCATTTTAGGTGTTTTAAAAGAAATAAAGTATAGTCATAAAATATGACTCCAGTCTTCAGAAGCTTGTAACTTACTTTTGGATTCAAGACTAACACAGTGAATCAGAGATGCCCAATTGAGCCTCAGGAACTCAAAAATAGAACAGCCTAGTATTAATTTAAGTAGTTAGAAAAGATTTCATTGGGGTTGTGGAATTTGAGGTAGGCCTACGAAAATTGGTAGAATAGAGGAGATGAGTAAGAATATTTATTTATTTATTGTGTGGAGGGAATAGAATTAAAAAGGTAAATGTGGAAATTTGTGTATTTTGGGGACAGTGAATACATTAACCTCACTGAAGAGAAACAAGGGATATAAGGGGAATAAGAAATTAGTTATGCTAGCCAAATGGGAAAACAATGACTGCTTTAAAAGCCAGTCTAAGTTTAAATTTGAAAGCAGTAGATAACAATGAATCCTCTTGTGCTGGAAAATGAAAGGAATTTCTAAGGGAGATTTAGCATCGATACGTATGACAGTTGGATTATACTAGAAGTGGGATCAATGTTAAAGTAGGTATAGCAGCTAAAATATTGCTGTGTTAATCTGGTTGTGAAATAAGGAGGGCTTGGACTTGGTTAATGGCATGAATGAGATAAGGCAAATTCTTCTAAGAGGCATTGAAGAAAGAAGCAATCGGCCTTGCTTAGAGATTAGGGAATGGGGATTCCTACAGGCGCCTGGAATGACATACTATGATTGAATCATGCAGATTCATTAGTAACCAGATTAATAGATGACATAACTGAAGTAGTGAGAACACATTGTCTCCATCAACTATAGCAAGAGAACCAGAGGAATGAGCTTAAAGTATATTCCACATTTAGGAACCTAGTGGAGAACAGAAGAGAAGTGGCATCAGAGAGATGGGAGAAGACCTTAAATAACTTACAAAAGATGCTAGAGGATGAGAGAATTTCATGAGTGGGTGGTTTGTAACACCAAACATTGTAAGATGTTGAATATGTCTGAGGAAAAGCCAGACCAACAATTTAGCAGGAAGAGATCATTGGTAATCTTCAAGGAAATAGTTTCTATGGAGTGGTATGCGCTGAAGTAGACGGTAAAGGGAATAAGAAGAAATTAGTATAGTTAAAAAGAAGAGAGGAAAGATGTGGGTCAAATATTCGAAGTCTGGCAGAAAAACCAGAGCAGGGAATTGGTTAGTAAGTAGAATAGATAGGCAGGAATAAAAGAAGGATGTTATGATAGTTAGTGTCCAAGATGGCAGCCAGTGAGCGTCACCTCCTAGTGTTCACACGCTTGTATAGTTCCCCTTCACATGGAATGGTACTGATTTGTGTAACCAATAGTATATTGCAAAATCAATGGTGTGTGAATTCTGATGTAAGGTTATAAAAGATATTGTGGCTCTGCCATCTTTTTTCATAGATGGCTCATACTGGGGGAAGCTGGCCTTCAAGTCATGATGATACTCAAGCAGCTCCTGAAGAGGAACTGAGGCCCCTTCCAATAGTCTGCACCAGGTTAGTGAGATATCTTAGAAACAGATCCATTAGGTCCAGCCAAGCCTTCAGATTTCCGCAGAAATGGCTGACATCTTGACTGCAACATCATACCACCCAGGTAAGCCGCACCTGAATTTATGACCCACAGAAACTGTGAAATAATGAATGTTTATTGTTTTCAGCTAACTAAGTTTTAGAGTAATTTGTTATGTGATGTTAGATAACTAATACAAGTTTCTGTAGATATTTTCTTTCGTATGTGCTTTTTTTTTTGTTTTTCGCTGGTGGAAACCTAAAAATGTTTTAAGGTCTTTATGGATATTGGAATGATTCAAGATAAGAATATGAGTAAGAGAATTGCAGGACTAAGCTCTGAGTAGCTGGGCAATTTAGGGGACTGAAATAAAGCTGGGGAGATGATTTTTCAAAAAGCAGAAGTGGCCTATTTTATGAAAGTAATGGGAAGTTCAAAATAGATGTGGACTCCATTTTATCCTGAGATGAAGACATGAGCACCTAAGATGATTCACGTAAGATCAGTTCAATTTAGTAAATCCTCTATGTGTAATAACCCTATACATTTATGTTTTTGCCTAAATTGGCTAGTAGGTGATCTACCTACCCATAAGATATTTCCTGTGATGGTATAATTTTTTAAGATGCATAGTGAAAATATTAACTTCATTCTTTACAAAAGTCAGGAATCTGCTAAGTGATTCATTAAATGCATATGTAATACATTATAATGAGACAAGCAGTTTTACTTTTGGTTATCTCTATGTATTTTTTTACACGAATTTTCTTTTTAAACCCATCTACACTTCTCTTGGTATCAGAGAACTAAGTACATAAACTCTTCAGGTCCTCTTTGCCATCCAAAGGTCAAATGGACTATTGGACTTGTGGCTGTGTTCTAAAAGGTTTACTTGGCTTAATAAAAGGGATTAAAGGTCAGTAGAGATGAGATTGCATAGATTTGGTTTTTGAATTGATTTGACCTGTACAGCTTCTCAGATTCTGCTGTAATCTCTTTGATATGTATCTTCAAGGAAGGAGTATTCATTTATTTACTGCATGCTTCAATATTGCTTGAACACAATCCATCCTTAGGGCACTGTATGAAGACCACTAAGGACTAAAAAGATCAGTCAGAAAAGTTTTTCCTTAAGTAGCTTATAGTCAAATATCATTGCCATAGGCAAGAGTGGTCTGGGTGTCAGAGAAAAGGCAGAGGAATAAGAGTGCATATGTGCCCTGAATTTCTCACATGATTATTGCATTCACCAGTTCCAATGATAGAGTTCTTGTCAGAGGGCTCTTCAGGATAAGATGAAGAAATGAGAGTAGGTTATCATTCTAGCATGCATTCATAAGCAGCACTTCAGCATATGAAATATTGTTATTGATGACCAGATGGCCTTAACATTCCTCTCAGCTTAACTAAATTTTAGGTGAGTTTCTTCCTTAGTTTAGGCCCCAGATCTCATTTTTCTTAGACCATTTACTTGAAAAAATGTGAAATTGTACATTATTTCTCTGCCTCTTTGAAGTGTATATAAGTCTCTCTCCAGCTTCTTTCCAGTTTATAACCTGGGATATGTTTTTCTTAAGGACCAGGGAACCATGTCCTTGAAAGGGTAACATAATATCACCCTTGCTTCCTAGTCTCTGTGGGAGGGTAAGAGCCTAACTTTGATGGGAACCAACTAGCAAACCCAGATGGCACACTCCAGAGAATAACATTAGGAAACTCAAGAATACCTCAGTGTACTCCACGCATGCCATTACTACTCTCTGATGTCCTCCAGTACTTTTTACTAGCTCACCTTGTCACTTAAAAATCCTCCTACCTTTTGTTTCAGCAGAGTTGAGTTCAGTCTTTCTCTCCTATTGCAATAGCCTGAATTAAGTCTTCTTTGCCTGCTTAACTTTGGTGCAATTTTTGCTTTGGTACTGCAAATCCTGGTGCTATCTGGATGTTACCAATCTTAGTGAAGATGGAATTTAGACGGAATCTTCTTAATCCGTTATCTTTAATATGATGGGAGACAAAAACAAAATGCTCAAATAAGTATTTGGATGTAGGTTGGGGTAAAAATTTCCAGGAATTTGGAAATTAATTATTTCAAATTGATAAAGTAATAATTTGGTTGAAAAAAAGTTACAAAATGTGTACAGTGAAGAATGAATGTGTCACCTAGTCCTCTTCCCTTGTTCTACTTCTCAGGTAACTGTTTGTTTTTAATTCTTGTTATTATCATGCTAAATAATGTACTTTATCAATGTTTCTTAATTTATTAACTCTTGGTATTATTTGATGACCATTTCCCATAAGTTAAGGCAATTAATGTATTTAAATGGCTTCCTTCCCCTGCCAACACACTACACTCCTGGTTTTTTAATATATATTATTATGTAAAGAAGCTCTTCTTATAATAGTTATTCTAGTGGTTACCATTTTACTTAGAATAATTTTTAGCCCTTTTTTTAAAAAAAATTAAATTGATTGGTAACAAACACATTTGAAGTAACAAAGACATTCAATGGACATTCAATGGCGGTTACCAGAGAGGAAAGGGGTGGGGGAGGATGAAAAGAACATAAGGGGTCAAATACATAGATTTCTTGTTTTGGATCTGACAAGTAAAGATTAGTGGTTCTCAACCTTTAGTGAGTATCAAAATCACCTGGAGCACTTGTTAAAATGCAGATTGCTGGGCCCTACCCCTAAAATGTGATTCAGCAGGAATTGTGACTTTGTTAAATTAGCATCTATGTACAGTGTCAGATGGGTACTAGACTTACTGGGGTGATCACTTTGTAAGTTATATAAATGTTTAATCACTATGTTGTACCCAGAAACAAATATAATATTGTATGTCAACTGTAATTGGAAAATTAAAAAAAAATTAAAAATACATATAATTTAAAATAATGTAAAATATCAAATGCCTAATAATAAATAAATTTCTTATTTAAAAAAAATATGCGTAGTTAATAAAAATTAACATTTGTTTTAAGTAGAGCCGCAGGCTGTTGGATTGTCGGATGGGGAGCCATGTTCAACAAAAGACTACGAAGGAATTGAAATAGCGAAGTTTATTACTCCCCAGCCTTGGTGAAAGTACACCGCATGCCTGAAGGGACTGTGAAGGGAGGTCAAGGAAGGGTGCAGGCAGAAAGAGCCCCTGAGGACCTTGTGTGCATGCCTTTGTTAGGGTCCTTCCATGGGTAAAGTGCTTTGGGATTCCTGGGCTAAGATGGACGGCATTTATCAATTCAGACCAAAAAGAAGTGGGATTTGATGAGGCTTGTGGGGTCTTATCCAAGGGGCTCACAAAGGGAGGACCCTGGGAGGTCAGGGAAAATGTTTATCACAAGGGCCTTTGGGAAAGTCATATCAGGAACTTACATTTATTTGTGACTCTGTGGGCTGTTACTTTGGGCATTCGCTCAAGGAGGGGCTGGTGTCAGTACAAGATCCCCGGGTCAGTAAAAAGTCCCCGCAGTCTGCTTGGCTACACAAAATGAATGAGAGGCAGCAATGCCATGGAGTAGTTCTGCAAAACTCTCAACTGTAGGTCTGAGGTGAGGCCTGAGAATTTGCATTTCAGGTTCCCAGATGATGCTGATGGTGCTTGCCCAGGGTCTACACTTTGAGAACTATGGTTTTAGATAGTATTTAAGGAATCAATGTTAGGTAAGATGAAGAAGTTTGTGGATCTGCACTTCTCTGTTTTCTTTTTTTTTTCTCTTCCATGTCAGCTTTTGTCAGCTATATCATTACTTCTACATTGTCAATATTTACAAAATTACATTTTTAAATTGTAATCACACTTTCTGTTCTTTGCGTATAGTGGGTTCAAAAATTTGAAAACCAAGAAACAGCATTTACAGTACAATAAATAAATAGTGCTGTTTGATTTATGGAGAAGAAAATATAAGCCTGTTTTTAGATTCTCTTTCTCACTCCTACCTTCAAATGTTGTTCCCAGCTTTGCTCATTGAGTTTCTTTTCCTCCTCTACTCCCAGAGGATGTTGCCAGACTAGGTTTAGGGACTTTGTGATATAGAAATGAGAGGAAAGGAGAAGAGTCATAAAGTCAAGGAACATGTTAAAGCTAGGATGCAGTTTTGGGGGAGTTTGGAGAAGGAATAGAAATAAATTTGTGTGTAAAGGAATTAGATGGGACATGTCATAAGCATTTGAAGTATTATTGTATATGTAACCCTTTATAGGGTGGAAGAAATGAAAAGAAAGATTCTGACTAAGACTTTTAATGGAGGTTTTTTTTTTTAATTGTTTTTTTTTCTTTTTAAGTTCTGTATTTCTCTCTCTGTCTCTTTGGTTTATTGAAAGTCAAATGATTTTATCTTTTTATTAAGAAGTTTTGACCTTCAATAAGTACAATTTATATACTGAAATTTGCCTTCTTCCTAAAGATACTCCTTACAGAGAACTCTAAATTTCTTATATTTTATTCTTAATTAAGGAGGACTGTTGAATTCATAGAGATGTAGTCTTTTCCATTATATATTGCTCTTATAAATGCATAAAACAGGAAATTATAAGTGCAATGTATTGGTTAATATAATCATTCTCTTTTTGGACTTAGGGCTCTTGTGTACTCCTAAAAATTATTGAGGAACCCTAAGAACTTTTGTTTACATGTTACATCTATCAGTATTTATGGTATTAAAAATTTACTGAGTAAATTTAAAAATATTTATATATCAATTCATTTAAAAATAAAGATAAAATTATTATTAACATAAACACTGTTATGAAAGTTAACTATATTTTTCAAAAATAAAAAACAGTTATTAGAGCAGTATTGTTTCATATTTGGGTCAACCACTTTAATGTCTGCCTTAACAGAGATTATTCTCAATCTGTATTCTCATATCTACTTCCACATCAGTCTGCTGCCATATATGTTTCAGTAGGAAGTCTGTTTTCACATATAGATAACAAAAAAAGGAGTATTTCAATAGCCTTTACAGATAATTTTGAATATTCTAATATTACACCGAAACTCAGTAAGTGGTAGTTTCATAAAGGTTAGTTGCAATGTGGTATCTGAAAGGATATCATCTTAATTTCCTATTGCTGCCACAACGAATTACCACAAACCGAATGATTTACAATAGAAATTTATCCTCTCACAGTTCTGGAGGCCAAAAGTGTGAAATGAAGGTGCCAATTTGACAGCCCTCCCTAGAGTCTAGAGGCTCTAGGAGAAAGGCTGCTATGTGCCTCTTTCATCCTCTAGTGGCTGTCAGCATTCCTTGATTTGTGACCTCATCATTCCAATCTGTCTCTGTGGTCATATTGCCTCCTCCTCTTCTGTCATAACATCTGCCTCTGCCTGACTCTTATAAGGACACTTATTACTGGAATTAATGCTGTCCTACCCCCCGATAATCCAGAATAAAGTTCTCTAAAAATCCTTTATGCAATTACATTTTTGACATGTAATTTACTCTTATCATATAAAGTACGGGTTCTGGGGATTAAGACATGGATGTACATTTTTTGAAGGCCACCATTCAGCTCACTATACATATCAATGACCTTGTCCTATTCTATCGCATTAAAATTCATTGGTTTATCTTGCAATCTGAGTGGTCATGTTATAACCTCATGCATTAGTCATTTGGAAAACACTCATTTACTGAGTGTTTGGAAGGAGGATCTTCCAAATATCGACACATTTTATTATAGTATTAAAAATCGTGCTTATTAATATCACCACAACACTCATCAGACAAGTCTTTGAAGATTGGGAACATGCTTTGTAGCAGACACTAGTTTTCCAAAATTCTAATTTTCACTTGGAAGCTTCTATTTTTATCATTGGCAACAAATCTAGTCAGTTCTTTTCTTTGATGTGACAGGCTCACTTTGTTCATTGTTAAAAAACAGTCTACCAAATTTCCCCAATCTGAATAATTATCATTTCTTTGTCTGTCATTCTTTCAAATAAAAAATAGTGTTCTGTGAAAAAGAAGCTAGTTCAGTTCACAACTCAAACAGTTGCCTGAGTGCTTTTCCTAAAGACACCGCCACTCTTTAGTATGTAGCAAAGTACTTAATGTACAATTCCCCCTGTCAAACAGAATATTTAAAAGATGTGTACCATCCATGAAGTAGTCTATTACATTGTTTTGTACACCTGAAACTAAAAAAAAAAAGTGTACCACAGAGTTGAAATTTAATAAAAATAATGATTTCTACTGCTTCTTCAAGAATATTTTTAAGTGAAATTGGCCTTTTCTCCCTTATCTTTTTGGTAATCTGAGTATGTGGTGGTGAACAATGTAACTACTGGTACAGCTTGGTACCCACTTGATTCATGTTAAGGTGCCAGCAGTTTTTCCCAGAATTGCTCTTGAACCATCAGTGCAAATGTCATTGTAGTGAAAAAAGCAAATACTTTAAAAATTATGAAAATACTTTTGACCTTCCAGACCCCTAAAAGGTCTCAGGGCTGTGTTGAGGTGTTCTCAAACTTCTTTGCATTTAGAGCCAGTTCTTTTAGATGTAAGATTTTTGATACCTGTCTTTTTCCCATACAGAATTGTACTCTGTGTCATCAATATAATTAATGATGAAGCATTTCTTTAAAGGATGCTCTACTGTATACGCTGCAATTTTCCTCCAAGCTTATTCTACCCATCCACTATGTTTTGACATTAAACTTTTCATGTTATTTTCATAAAATGTCAACAGAAGGATTTCAGACAATAAGCAGGATGTAAATTACTTCCTCAAATAATTCTCAAGTTGTTTATGTCTAAATAGTTAAGGGGTTGCAATTGTCTCGTCATACCACTAGGACTGAAAACAGGTCATTCATGTGCAAGAAATGATTAACATCCATGTGATACCAAATCATATATGCAAAAATACAGTATATCTTCCCTTATGTTGTAGTTGTTTTTGTGCTTTTTAAAAGCATTTTATGGCTTTCCTCACATAGGCTTTGACCATTTCTAAGCTTGCAAATAAATATTTATTATCATAACGGGGTCATCTCTTCCATTATATCCTCTAATTGGTTTTGTGTTACATGTTTGTATACTGCATTCCTTCATTGAAAGATTTAACATCATATAGATAGTAATATTTTCTAAGTTAGTGAATTTAAGGCAATCTCAATGGAATTATCATTTAGTTTTTTTCTCTCTGGGGATAAACATGTTGATTAGTCATTTTATTTGGAAAAGCAAATAAGCAAGGACAGCTGTAAATGTCCTGATGAGAAGAGTAGTGTGGTATGCAGAGTGAACTAGCTCTATCAGATATTAAACCATATAAAAAGAAGTGCATTATTGGAGTCTAAATAGACATTCAGACCAAGAAGGGAGAATAACAAAATCTACAAATAGATCCTAATCCTTGTGAAATTTATTGCAAAGTCAGGAAAATGAATCAGTGGGGAAAACATATATCTTTTTTATATAAGTACTGGAAGGAAACCCGATGATGTCCCTCTATAACCCAGGAGTAGAGAATATTTTCTTAACTATGATTAAAATACAGAGGCAGTAAAGGAAAGACTGCTGTATTTGACCACTTTAAAAAACCGAATGGCAAAATAATTATAAACAACATAAAATATAAATAATAAGCTAGAAAAATATTTGTAATTTATTTCAGAAAGTTATGATACAAAGGTTCTAAAAACAGAGAAGGGAAATTACAACTTTAGAGAAAATGAGCAGTTCATAGAAAAAAGAGACACAAGTGACTCCTAAACATGGGAAAAGTTTCTCAACTTCCCCCAAAGTAAAAGGCAAATTGAAACTGCAATGAGATTCCATTTCTGTTAGATTGGCAAAAGTTCCGATTTGACAACATAATTTGTGATCAAGCCTTTGGGAAACAGGTGCGCTCATATGTTGCTAGCAGGAATACAAAATGATACAACTATTGTGAAGAGCTTTGCAATGTCTAGTAAAATTATGCATGTCTTTAATTTTTGACGCAGCAAATCTGATCGGAATCCATCTCAAAGACACTCAGGCAAAAATGCAAAATGATATTTGCATAGGACTATTCATGGTAGGAGTTTTTAGTTTTCTCGTTCCCTTTGATGGTCATGTTGGTTTCAAACTACGAGAAAAGCTATTATATCTGCACGATGGAGTTTTATTCAGTTGTAAAAGATTGAAGAAATCCTTTATATACTTCTATGGAGTAAAATAATAAGGTATGGAAAATGTGTATTGCATAGTATGGCTTATATCTAAATGTATTGTTTAGATACATATAAGTGAATATACATATCTAAGTCTATATAAATGTACATATATCAAAATGTATATATCCAAATGTATATATCTATATACATATACATATACATATGTATACACAAAATATATAAATTATGTATTTATATATGGCATAAACATATAATATGTATATTATATAAATATGCATATATATGCAAAATGTGTATATTTCTTTATGTTTAAATAGTGAATGAATAAATCAGAACATTTCAAAAAGATGAACACTATGTGGAGGGCACATAAATAGAAGCTAAACTGCTTTGAATATACCATATTTTATGGAGTTGACTTTGAAACCATGCAAATATGTTTATTTTCACAGTAGTTTAAAAATTAATAGAAAGAAAGGCAAAAGTAGTATATAAAAAAAACAAACAAACTGAACTAATGAACCTAACTTTGACTTGTTCTGATCGTATAAATCATATGGAAAAGAATTACTGTAAGTGATTTTAAATTCTGGTAAATTTACCATAGATCTTTGTTGAATCCTATTCTATGAAAAATATTATATACTTAATTAAAAAAATAATAGCTGTATTATTCAGTATAATATTGGCATAGTCATGAGGATCAAAAAATTTCCAGAGTAAGGGAAAAGAGATAAAAATAACATAAATTTAAATACAAATTACTGATATGAACTCTCTTCGAGCTGCATTTTCTCTTTTAAGAAATGCATATTTCATTGCTTTCTCTACTGAAAGGCCTATAGACTATAATGAACTCTCTAGCAATGAATACTCATAGTATTCAGATTAGCATCTCAAATACCAATCCCTATCCTTTCTGGAAACAAAACATCTTGGAGAAATGGGAGACTTGAGTGTAGAGCAAGAAAGCTATCAAAGACTTTTGTTTTTGTTTTATTCTACTTAGGATACACTGAGATTCTTGGATGTGTTGATTTATCTTCCCTTCCATTCCAGAAAATAATCAGGCTTTAGCTTTCTAAATAGTGCCTCTTCTCCATTCTTATCTTTTGTAATTACAATACACAAACATTTGATTTCCTCATTCTGTCCTCCATGTCTCCAAACTTCTTTCACATTTTTCACATCTTTCTCTCTTGTTTCATTCTGGATAAATTATTCGTATCTCCTAGCTCACAAATTCTCTTTTCTATTTTACCTTTCCTACTATTTTAAACATTCATGGAATACTTATTTAAAACTCATTTCTATAATTTCTATTTTTTTCAAATTTGTGTATTTCTGATAGTTTGTTGATTTATGTTTATCTTTACCAATGCCCAGTTTGTGCATTTAAACATTTATGAATGGTTCTTCTGAATGCTGGGACTGACAATTTCAAAAGCTTCCAGCGTTGCCGATATTAATTTTTAAAAATTACTTAATTCTTGTTTTTGCTAGATGTGACTCAAAATAGCTTACTTTCTTACTGTGTGGCAGTCTTGCAGTGTTATGCGTCATTTTGTTCTCTGGAAGTCTATTTAAAGGATCTTTGAGCAGATAGTTAGCACTCGGCGTCTCTTCCAGGAGTCACTATCCCAAAACTGTGTTGCTAGGAGACATGGTCTCAGGGCTTCCTTGCTTCTCGCTGCTGCCACAACACTAGGCCAGTCCATCCTGTCTTACACCCTGCTGACGCACTGACTCCACTTTCCCCACTTTGTCCTCTGGGGCATACGCTCTCTAGTTCTGAGCTAACAAAGCCTTGGCTTTAGAATTTCAGTACGTTAGAGCCCTTTAGTCCTGATCTCTATTTCATCACATGTGATTGTTAGCTGATATACATTATTTTCCTTTTTATCTCCGCAAATCAGACACTATAATCGTAATTATGTTTTATTTCGACATTTGCTTTTTAACATCATTTTTTTTGCTCATTACTTCTTGTATCTGTCCTAACTGGAGTAATGATTCACTTGTGGTGTGCAAAACATTTAAAAGGTTTTCGAGGACTTCAGGTCCCCAGGGAGGCTATTGCTGCTTTAAACATTACTGGAAATTTCTTTAGTGTTTTAGTAAGTAAACTCAGTAAAATCTTTTTGGCAGTGGGTCTGCAGGGAATAGAAGGATTGTATGCTGAGTCTGGGATTTTGCTTCATGCCAGCGCCCTCTCCTATAGACTTTATTTCAATGAGGAAATCATGGCCTGTAGCTTGAGCTGGCAATTTACAGATTAGTAGACAAGAAGATTTATTGAACTAAACAGTAAAAGGGAAAATCCATTTTATAATGTGTGATAGAATAGTCTAACCAAACAATTGTTGTCTCCCCTAGTCTATACATAAATCAGTGTCTTATCACTTCTGTGCATTCATGCTTAACATTTTTTATCCTAGAATTACGAGTAAAATCTTTGTCATACAAGCCTTAGAATACACTTTTTTTTATGTCACATCTAATACGCATTTTTAAAATGCCATTCTCCTATTTTTTTCTCATCTTTATTCTGACTCCCTCTCTGTTAGAAACTCCCAGTCCAGTAACTCTCTGGGTATCATGAACAGATCTAAGCAGCTCTGTGTGGGTGGCTGACCCTCAGACAAGACACATTACGTGGAAAAAATAGGAAGTTCAAAATAAATACTTCAGCCTTAATGTTACCAGAGTTTGTTTCTGTTACAAGAAATATGTTTTTAGTGGTAAGATCTATTTGAGGCTGGTTTGATTTTGCTATTCTCAATTTGACCCTTAAAAGGTAAATGTTTTTCTATTGGTCTTGATTCCATTTTTCATTTCCTGTGCTTTCCTGTCTTTATTTCTGCTGCTGCTCCAACCTAATTTCAGAAATGGCTGTTGACACAATGAGGTGAGTGGAACATGAACATTTTGTCTGAGTCAGATTGGATCCTCATCTTCAGTAAGAGTGTATAGAATCAGCTTTTAACATTGCTTTACAATTGTGAAAAACGTTGGGAATGGGAGACAGATAATATCCAAGACCCTCACATCTTAGTTCCTTAGGAGTGGAAAACAAATCTTAGTTTGGGACATTTATTTGAGATATGATTGACATATAAAAAGCTGTACATATGCTGTGCCTCAGAGCAAGATAGTCTTGAGTTTGGATTTTTTTCTCTACTATTTACGGTATATTTGACCTTCAGCGAGTCACTTCACTTCTTCAAGTCTTTGTTTTTCTACCTCTGAAATGGACAATTCAGATACCCAGGTCGTAATGCTGTTATGAAGTCTAAACGAAATAGTATATGTGAATTTCCCAACTTAGTGTCAACCACATAGTGAATACTCAATAAATGATAGGAATACTTTATTCCCTTCCAAAAATCAAACACTGTACATATTTAATACACACAACTTAATGAATTTGGTAGTAAGTATGCATGCATTGAAACAATCTATTCTATAAACATATGCATCACCTCCAAAAGTTTCCTCCTGTCCTATTTCTTTATTAATAATAATAATTATTTTGTGATAAGAACACTTAACATGAGAGTGATCCTCTTAACAAATTTTTAAGGCTACAACACAGAGTTATAAACTATAGGCACTATAGTATACAGTAGATCCCTAGAACTTATTCTTCTTGTATAACTGAAACTCTGGACCCTGCAATTGACACTTTTCCTGTTTCCCCTTTCCCTGAACTCATGGAAGCTACCATTTTACTTTATGCATCGGTGAGTTTGGCTATATTAGATTTGTCATCAAAGTGGTATTATGTAGTATTTGGCTTTGTGTGTCTACTAGCTTACTTCATTTGGTATCATGTCCTCTGGGTTTATTCATATTGTTGCAAATGGCAGGATTTCCTTCTTTTTCATGGCTGAATAATATTTAAGTGCATGTTATAGTGCATTTAAAAAAACTATTCGTCCATTGATGCATCTTTAGATTGCTTCCATATCTTGGCTATTATAAATAATGCTGCAATGAACTTTGGAGTGCATTTGGAAAACTTTTTGTCATTCTGATTTTAATTCCTTTGGATATGCATATACACATACATATATCCAGAAGTAGGTTGCTGGATTTCATGGTAGTTCTATTTTTAATTTTTTTGAGGAAATTCTGCACTGTTTCCATACTGACTGTACCAATTTACATTCTCTTCAACAATATAAAAGGGTTCTCTTTTCTCTGTATCCTCACCAACACCAGTTAGTTACCTTTTGTTTTTTGATAATAGCCATCCTAACTGGTGTGAGATAATATATCATTGTGTTTTGACTTGCACTTTCTTGATTACTAATACTGACCACGTTTCCATGTATCTGTCGGCATTTGCATGTTGTCTTTAGAGAAATGTCTCTATTCAGTTCCTTTGCCAATTTTTAATATGGGCTATTTGGATCTTTGCTATTGAGTTGTAAGATGTCCCTATACAATTTGCATATTAACCCTTTATCATTTTGCCATGGCTATGTCCTTGAACCTCTTTCTTGTTTTCCATTTCTTGTCTTCTCTAGGTTGTTTTCACTTAGCATGATGTCCTCCAGGTTTACCCATATTGTCACAAATGGCAAAATTTCCTTCTTTTTCATGGCTGAGTAATATTCCACTGTTTGCCAGTATTTTCTCCCATTCTGTAGGTTGCCTTTTCATTTCATTGATTATTTTTCTTTGCTTTCCAGAAGGTTTTTATTTGGTTTAGTCCCACATGTCTACGCTTTTGTTGCCTGTATTTACGGTGTGATAGCAAATTTTTGCCAAGGCGAATGTTCAGAAAAATTTCCCTATCATTTTTTCTAGGACTTTAAGGGTTGTAGGTCTTATGTTTAAATATTTAATCCATTTTGAGTTAATTTTTGTATATAACGTTAGATAAGAGTCAAATTTTATTCTTTTGCATGTTGCTATCCAGTTTTCCCAGCACCATTCATTGCAGAGATTATCCTTTCTTTATCATGTATACTTCAGACCCCTGAAAAGATCAGTAGACTGCGGGTTTATTTCTGGGCTCTATTTTGTCCCATTGGTCTATATGACTGTTTTTATGCCAGTATCATACCATTTTGTATGCTGTAGTTTTTATATTTTGAAACCAGGAAGTGTGATGCTTTCCAGATATTGTTCTTCTTGCTCAAAATTTCTTTGGCTGTTCAAGGTCTTTTGTGGTTCTATATGAATTTTTTTGGCTTTATTAAAGTATAACTGAAAAAATATGTATATTGAAGGCATACAACTTGATGTTTTGATATATATATATATATATATATATATATATATACATATATATATATTTAAAAACGATTAACACAATAAAACTAATAAAAATATCCACCTCCTCACATAGCTTCCATTCATTCTCTCCCCTTAACCCCCATCTCTCTTTCCATGAGAATGCTTAAGATTTACACTATTAGCAAATTTCAAGTATATAATTTGGTATATGAACTATAGTTAATATTATTTAACTATAAATTTACTATAGTCATCATGCTTTTACATTAGATCTCCCAAAGTTATTCATCTTGTATAACTGAAACTTATATCCTTTGACCCATATCTCCTCATGTTCTGGTCCCTGCCCCTAGTTCGTTATTTATATTGGATGTTAACCATTGTTACATTATCCATTGTAACAACCAAGATGTATAGTTTGCAAATATGTTTTCCCATTCCATAGGTTACCTTTCCATTTTGTTGTTTGTTTCCTTTGCTTTGCAGAAACATTTTAGTTTGAAGTAGTCTCACTTGTTTATTTTTGCTTTTTTGGTCTGTGCTTTTGATGTCATATAAAAAAAAATTACAGACAAGACCAATGTCAGGAAGCTTTTTCCCTACTTACAGTTTCATTTCTTACCTTTAAATCTATAATCCATTTTTGAAGTGTGTTTGTGGTATATTTTCCAGCTTTATTGAAATGTTATTGACATACAACATTGTGTAAATTTAATGTGTACAGTGGTGTTGATTTGATACATTTATCGCGTTGCAAAATGATTATCACCAGAGCATTAAATAACATCTCGTCATGTCACATAATTACCATTTCTTTTTCATGGTAGGAACGTTTAGTAGCTGCTCTCTTAGTAACTTTCAAGTATGTAATACAGTATTATTAACTGCAGTCACCATGCTGTCCATGGCATCTGTGGGTGAGTTGCTCTCTCTTTACTCCACAGGAGAACTTATGTTCTGAGAATATCTCTCATGTTCTGAGGGGATCTCGTATGTTCCAAGGGGATCTCTCTGAGAACTGTGCTTTGCCGGAGTGGGGGCAGGGTGATGCAGATACAGTAAAACTTTTTTAAACCTTTGCTTTTTTATAATTTAATAATTTAATTTTTTATTTCTGGTGCTCTTCTGGGATAGTGTAATCTCTCACCTGGATTCTGGAGCTCTCATAAAGGTATTTTCACCCACAGAGGATGTTAAATTGGTGTTTCTGTGGATGGCTTTCTATTATGCCATTTTGCTGATATCACTGCCCTGTTTAATATTAATCACAATTACAATAGCTAACATTTATTGATTGCTATGTGCAAACACAAAGTATTATTTATTATTTGCAGCAAATATATACTATTTTTATCCCAATTATCAGTGATAACATTAAGACTCAAGGTCATAGCCTCATGCAGTGGAGTTGTAACTCTGACCCATACATGACTTTAAAGCAAGTAATTGTGACTTATATATCAACTTCTATCACTTCTGTAGTGTCTCCAAAATAGTAAGGAAATATTTCAAACCAAATTTCTTGGAAAAACTAATAGATACATCTACAACCTATACAGTTGGAATACATGTTCTTCTGAATGACTTTTGTTTGTGAAAACAAAGTTTTCCTTCTTGGTTTTACATATTTAAAAACATTTCACAACACTATTTAAAAAAATTGGTATTTGCTTCTAAAATTATTTCAGGGGTCAGAGTCTGGAAGAGGTGATTCAGAAATAAGCTACTTTGAATATAGCATTGAGGGTTTATGGTAGTAAAGTGCTCAATAGCACTGAATAGGAAATAAATTTAGTTTGTATTTCAATAATATTTCTTTGAGGGAAATATATTCTAAAACAGTTGTTTTAGAGATATTTGTCATGCAGGGTCTCTCCGCAAAAGAACACAGGATATGGTGAGGCCAAAAAGGAACACCCATGGAGCTACAGATAAGGGAGTCATACCACTATATTCTCGCTGGTGGCTGGGTTGGAGACACAGGAAGCAGGAGCCAAACGATCTGCAAACTGCTGTCCACTTCTCTGCCTACCATCCAACTAACCCCTTGCTAACTGCAATCCGCCAGGCTAACTGCAATTCAAACCTGCTAGCCACCATCCACTGCTAGGTTAGCCACGGCAGTTACATTAGTGGCCAAAGGCTCACTGGTTACAGCTGACAGCCAAATAGACACAGAGGATGGCCATCCAATCACAGTTGATGGCCATTTAACTACCCCAGTGAGCAACTTTCCACGTGAGGCCGAGAGCCTGGAAACTGCACTCCTGGCTCTGTTCCCACACTCCACTCCTACAGGGTCTTGTCTCACAATCTACATGACAAGGAGCTTCCACGACGGGTCCTGTGCGAGGGGCCTGGAGGTGAATGCCACATCCGGGACACAGCCAGACTCTCCGGGCACAGCCAGGGTTTCCTAGGGTACAGTACCGCGAGGGGCCTAGAAAGAGTGGCAGTGCCCTGAGAGCCCTGGCTGAGTCCAGGAAGTCTGGCCGTGCCCAGAGAGAGTGGCAGTGCCCTGAGAGCCCTGGCTGAGTCCAGGAAGTCTGACCATGCCCAGAGAGAGTGGCAGTGCCCTGAGAGCCCTGGCTGAGCCCAGGAAGTATGGCCGAGCCCTGAGAGAGTGGCAGTGCCCTGAGAGCCCTGGCTGAGCCCAGGAAGTATGGCCGAGCCCTGAGAGAGTGGCAGTGCCCTGAGAGCCCTGGCTGAGTCCAGGAAGTCTGGCTGTGCCCGGAGGGAGTGGCAGTGCCCTGAGAGCCCTGGCTGAGCCCAGGAAGTATGGCCGTGCCCAGAGAGAGTGGCAGTGCCCTGAGAGCCCGGGCTGAGTCCAGGAAGTCTGGCTGTGCCCAGAGAGAGTGGCAGTGCCCTGAGAGCCCTGGCTGTGTCCAGGAAGTCTGGCCGTGCCCAGAGAGAGTGGCAGTGCCCTGAGAGCCCTGGCTGAGTCCAGGAAGTCTGGCCGTGCCCAGAGAGAGTGGCAGTGCCCTGAGAGCCCTGGCTGAGTCCAGGAAGTCTGGCCGTGCCCAGAGTGAGTGGCAGTGCCCTGAGAGCTCTGGCTGAGTCCAGGAAGTCTGGCCGGGCCCAGAGAGAGTGGCAGTGCCCTGAGAGCCCTGGCTGAGCCCAGGAAGTCTGGCCGTGCCCAGAGAGAGTGGCAGTGCCCTGAGAGCCCTGGCTGAGTCCAGGAAGTCTGGCTGTGTCCAGAGAGAGTGGCACTGCCCTGAGAGCCCTGGCTGAGCCCCGGAAGTGTGGCTGTGGCCAGAGAGAGTGGCAGTGCCTGAGAGCCCTGGCTGAGCCCCGGAAGTGTGGCTGTGCCAAGAGGGAGTGGCAGTGCCCTGAGAGCCCTGGCTGAGCCCCGGAAGTGTGGCTGTGCCAAGAGGGAGTGGCAGTGCCCTGAGAGCCCTGGCTGAGCCCAGGAAGTCTGGCCGTGCCCAGAGGGAGTGGCAGTGCCCTGAGAGCCCTGGCTGAGCCCAGGAAGTCTGGCCGTGCCCAGAGGGAGTGGCAGTGCCCTGAGAGCCCTGGCTGAGCCCAGGAAGTCTGGCCGTGCCCAGAGGGAGTGGCAGTGCCCTGAGAGCCCTGGCTGAGCCCAGGAAGTCTGGCCGTGCCCAGAGGGAGTGGCAGTGCCCTGAGAGCCCTGGCTGAGCCCAGGAAGTCTGGCCGTGCCCAGAGGGAGTGGCAGTGCCCTGAGAGCCCTGGCTGAGCCCAGGAAGTCTGGCCGTGCCCAGAGGGAGTGGCAGTGCCCTGAGATCCCTGGCTGAGCCCAGGAAGTCTGGCTGTGCCCAGAGGGAGTGGCAGTGCCCTGAGAGCCCTGGCTGAGCCCCGGAAGTGTGGCTGTGCCAAGAGGGAGTGGCAGTGCCCTGAGAGCCCTGGCTGAGTCCAGGAAGTCTGGCTGTGCCCAGAGGGAGTGGCAGTGCCCTGAGAGCCCTGGCTGAGCCCAGGAAGTCTGGCTGTGCTTAGAGGGAGTGGCAGTGCCCTGAGAGACCTGGCTGAGCCCCGGAAGTCTGGCTGTGCCCCGAGAGAGTGGCAGTGCCCTGAGAGCCCTGGCTGAGCCCCGGAAGTGTGGCTGTGCCCATAGAGCGTGGCAGTGGCCTGAGAGCCCTGGCTGAGTCCAGGAAGTGTGGCCTTGCCCAGAGGGAGTGGCAGTGCCCTGAGAGCCCTGGCTGAGTCCAGGAAGTGTGGCTGTGCCCAGAGAGAGTGGCAGTGCCCTGAGAGCCCTGGCTGAGCCCCGGAAGTGTGGCTGTGCCCAGAGAGCGTGGCAGTGGCCTGAGAGCCCTGGCTGAGCCCCGGAAGTGTGGCTGTGCCCAGAGAGCGTGGCAGTGGCCTGAGAGCCCTGGCTGAGCCCCGGAAGTGTGGCCTTGCCCAGAGGGAGTGGCAGTGGCCTGAGAGCCTTTGCTGAGCCCCGGAAGTGTGGCCGTGCCCAGAGAGAGTGGCAGTGGCCTGAGAGCCCTGGCTGAGCCCCGGAAGTCTGGCTGTGTCCAGAGAGAGTGGCACTGCCCTGAGAGCCTGGAAACTGCACTCCTGGCTCTGTTCCCACACTCCACTCCTACAGGGTCTTGTCTCACAATCTACCTGACAAGGATCTTCCACGACTGGCCCTTTGCCAGGAGGCTAGAGGTGCATGCCACATCCGGGACACAGCGAGACTCTCCGGGCACAGACAGGGTGTCCTAGGGCACAGTACCCCGAGAGGCCTAGAAAGAGTGGCAGTGCCGTGAGAGCCCTAGTTGAGTCCAGGAAGTCTGGCTGTACCCAGAGAGAGTGGAAGTGCCTTGAGAGCCCTGGCTGAGTCCAGGAAGTCTGGTCATGCCCAGAGAGAGTGGCAGTGCCCTGAGAGCCCTGGCTGAGTCCAAGAATTTTGGCCGTGCCCAGAGAGAGTGGCAGTGCCCTGAGAGCCCTGGCTGAGTCCAGGAAGTCTGGCCGTGCCCAGAGAGAGTGGCAGTGCCCTGAGAGCCCTGGCTGAGTCCAGGAAGTCTGGCCGTGCCCAGAGAGAGTGGCAGTGCCCTGAGAGCCCAGGCTAAGTCCAGGAAGACTGGCCGTGCCCAGAGAGAGTGGCAGTGCCCTGTGAGCCCTGGCTGAGTCCAGGAAGTCTGGCCGTGCCCAGAGAGAGTGGCAGTGCCCTAAGAGCCCTGGCTGAGTCCAGGAAGTCTGGCCGTGCCCAGAGAGAGTGGCAGTGCCCTGTGAGCCCTGGCTGAGTCCAGGAAGTCTGGCCGTGCCCAGAGAGAGTGGCAGTGCCCTGAGAGCCCTGGCTGAGTCCAGGAAGTCTGGCCGTGCCCAGAGAGAGTGGCAGTGCCCTGTGAGCCCTGGCTGAGTCCAGGAAGTCTGGCCGTGCCCAGAGAGAGTGGCAGTGCCCAGAGAGCCCTGGCTGAGTCCAGGAAGTCTGGCCGTGCCCAGAGAGAGTGGCAGTGCCCGGAGAGCCCTGGCTGAGTCCAGGAAGTCTGGCCGTGCCCAGAGAGAGTGGCAGTGCCCGGAGAGCCCTGGCTGAGTCCAGGACGTCTGGCTGTGCCCAGAGAGAGTGGCAGTGCCCTGAGAGCCCTGGTTGTGTCCAGGAAGTCTGGCCGTGCCCAGAGAGAGTGGCAGTGCCCTGAGAGCCCTGGCTGAGTCCAGGAAGTCTGGCCGTGCCCAGAGAGAGTGGCAGTGCCCTGAGAGCCCTGGCTGAGTCCAGGAAGTCTGACCATGCCCAGAGAGAGCGGCAGTGCCCTGAGAGCCCTGGCTGAGACCAGGAAGTCTGGCCGTGCCCAGAGAGAGTGGCAGTGCCCTGAGAGCCCTGGCTGTGTCCAGGAAGTATGGCCGTGCCCTGAGAGCCCTGGCTGAGTTTAGGAAGTCTGGTCGTGCCCAGAGAAATTGGCAGTGCCCTGAGAGCCCTGGCTGAGTCCAGGAAGTCTGGCCGTGCCCAGAGAGAGCGACAGTGCCCTGAAAGCCCTGGCTGAGACCAGGAAGTCTGGCCGTGCCCAGAGAGAGTGGAAGTGCCCTGAGAGCCCTGGCTGAGTCCAGGAAGTCTGGCCGTGCCCAGAGAGAGTGGCAGTGCCCTGAGAGCCCTGGCTGAGTCCAGGAAGTCTGGCCGTGCCCAGAGAGAGTGGCAGTGCCCTGAGAGCCCTGGCTGTGTCCAGGAAGTATGGCCGTGCCCTGAGAGCCCTGGCTGAGTTTAGGAAGTCTGGTCGTGCCCAGAGAAATTGGCAGTGCCCTGAGAGCCCTGGCTGAGTCCAGGAAGTCTGGCCGTGCCCAGAGAGAGCGACAGTGCCCTGAAAGCCCTGGCTGAGACCAGGAAGTCTGGCCGTGCCCAGAGAGAGTGGAAGTGCCCTGAGAGCCCTGGCTGAGTCCAGGAAGTCTGGCCGTGCCCAGAGAAAGTGGCAGTGCCCTGAGAGCCCTGGCTGAGTCCAGGAAGTCTGGCCGTGCCCAGAGAGAGCGGCAGTGCCCTGAGAGCCCTGGGTGAGAACAGGACGTCTGGCTGTGCCCAGAGAGAGTGGCAGTGCCCTGAGAGCCCTGGCTGAGCCCCGGAAGTGTGTCCGTGCCCAGAGGGAGTGGCAGTGGCCTGAGAGCCCTGGCTGAGACCAGGAAGTCTGGCCGTGCCCAGAGAGAGCGGCAGTGCCCTGAGAGCCCTGGCTGAGACCAGGAAGTCTGGCCGTGCCCAGAGAGAGTGGCAGTGCCCTGAGAGCCCTGGCTGAGTCCAGGAAGTCTGGCCGTGCCCAGAGAGAGTGGCAGTGCCCTGAGAGCCCTGGCTGAGTCCAGGAAGTCTGACCATGCCCAGAGAGAGCGGCAGTGCCCTGAGAGCCCTGGCTGAGACCAGGAAGTCTGGCCGTGCCCAGAGAGAGTGGCAGTGCCCTGAGAGCCCTGGCTGAGTCCAGGAAGTCTGGCCGTGCCCAGAGAGAGTGGCAGTGCCCTGAGAGCCCTGGCTGAGTTCAGGAAGTCTGACCATGCCAGAGAGAGTGGCAGTGCCCTGAGAGCCCTGGCTGAGTCCAGGAAGTCTGACCATGCCCAGAGAGAGCGGCAGTGCCCTGAGAGCCCTGGCTGAGACCAGGAAGTCTGGCCGTGCCCAGAGAGAGTGGCAGTGCCCTGAGAGCCCTGGCTGAGTCCAGGAAGTCTGACCATGCCCAGAGAGAGCGGCAGTGCCCTGAGAGCCCTGGCTGAGACCAGGAAGTCTGGCCGTGCCCAGAGAGAGTGGCAGTGCCCTGAGAGCCCTGGCTGAGTCCAGGAAGTCTGGCCGTGCCCAGAGAGAGTGGCAGTGCCCTGAGAGCCCTGGCTGAGTCCAGGAAGTCTGACCATGCCAGAGAGAGTGGCAGTGCCCTGAGAGCCCTGGCTGAGTCCAGGAAGTCTGGCCGTGCCCAGAGAGAGTGGCAGTGCCCTGAGAGCCCTGGCTGAGTCCAGGAAGTCTGGCCGTGCCCAGAGAGAGCGGCAGTGCCCTGAGATCCCTGGCTGAGCCCAGGAAGTCTGGCTGTGCCCAGAGGGAGTGGCAGTGCCCTGAGAGCCCTGGCTGAGCCCCGGAAGTGTGGCTGTGCCAAGAGGGAGTGGCAGTGCCCTGAGAGCCCTGGCTGAGTCCAGGAAGTCTGGCTGTGCTTAGAGGGAGTGGCAGTGCCCTGAGAGACCTGGCTGAGCCCCGGAAGTCTGGCTGTGCCCCGAGAGAGTGGCAGTGCCCTGAGAGCCCTGGCTGAGCCCCGGAAGTGTGGCTGTGCCCATAGAGCGTGGCAGTGGCCTGAGAGCCCTGGCTGAGTCCAGGAAGTGTGGCCTTGCCCAGAGGGAGTGGCAGTGCCCTGAGAGCCCTGGCTGAGTCCAGGAAGTGTGGCTGTGCCCAGAGAGAGTGGCAGTGCCCTGAGAGCCCTGGCTGAGCCCCGGAAGTGTGGCTGTGCCCAGAGAGCGTGGCAGTGGCCTGAGAGCCCTGGCTGAGCCCCGGAAGTGTGGCTGTGCCCAGAGAGCGTGGCAGTGGCCTGAGAGCCCTGGCTGAGCCCCGGAAGTGTGGCCGTGCCCAGAGAGAGTGGCAGTGGCCTGAGAGCCCTGGCTGAGCCCCGGAAGTCTGGCTGTGTCCAGAGAGAGTGGCACTGCCCTGAGAGCCTGGAAACTGCACTCCTGGCTCTGTTCCCACACTCCACTCCTACAGGGTCTTGTCTCACAATCTACCTGACAAGGATCTTCCACGACTGGCCCTTTGCCAGGAGGCTAGAGGTGCATGCCACATCCGGGACACAGCGAGACTCTCCGGGCACAGACAGGGTGTCCTAGGGCACAGTACCCCGAGAGGCCTAGAAAGAGTGGCAGTGCCGTGAGAGCCCTAGTTGAGTCCAGGAAGTCTGGCTGTACCCAGAGAGAGTGGAAGTGCCTTGAGAGCCCTGGCTGAGTCCAGGAAGTCTGGTCATGCCCAGAGAGAGTGGCAGTGCCCTGAGAGCCCTGGCTGAGTCCAAGAATTTTGGCCGTGCCCAGAGAGAGTGGCAGTGCCCTGAGAGCCCTGGCTGAGTCCAGGAAGTCTGGCCGTGCCCAGAGAGAGTGGCAGTGCCCTGAGAGCCCTGGCTGAGTCCAGGAAGTCTGGCCGTGCCCAGAGAGAGTGGCAGTGCCCTGAGAGCCCAGGCTAAGTCCAGGAAGACTGGCCGTGCCCAGAGAGAGTGGCAGTGCCCTGTGAGCCCTGGCTGAGTCCAGGAAGTCTGGCCGTGCCCAGAGAGAGTGGCAGTGCCCTAAGAGCCCTGGCTGAGTCCAGGAAGTCTGGCCGTGCCCAGAGAGAGTGGCAGTGCCCTGTGAGCCCTGGCTGAGTCCAGGAAGTCTGGCCGTGCCCAGAGAGAGTGGCAGTGCCCTGAGAGCCCTGGCTGAGTCCAGGAAGTCTGGCCGTGCCCAGAGAGAGTGGCAGTGCCCTGTGAGCCCTGGCTGAGTCCAGGAAGTTTGGCCGTGCCCAGAGAGAGTGGCAGTGCCCAGAGAGCCCTGGCTGAGTCCAGGAAGTCTGGCCATGCCCAGAGAGAGTGGCAGTGCCCGGAGAGCCCTGGCTGAGTCCAGGAAGTCTGGCCGTGCCCAGAGGGAGTGGCAGTGCCCTGAGAGCCCTGGCTGAGTCCAGGAAGTCTGGCCGTGCCCAGAGAGAGTGGCAGTGCCCGGAGAGCCCTGGCTGAGTCCAGGAAGTCTGGCCGTGCCCAGAGAGAGTGGCAGTGCCCGGAGAGCCCTGGCTGAGTCCAGGAAGTCTGGCCGTGCCCAGAGAGAGTGGCAGTGCCCTGAGAGCCCTGGCTGAGTCCAGGAAGTCTGACCATGCCCAGAGAGAGCGGCAGTGCCCTGAGAGCCCTGGCTGAGACCAGGAAGTCTGGCCGTGCCCAGAGAGAGTGGCAGTGCCCTGAGAGCCCTGGCTGAGACCAGGAAGTCTGGGTGTGCCCAGAGAGAGTGGCAGTGCCCTGAGAGCCCTGGCTGAGTCCAGGAAGTCTGGCCGTGCCCAGAGAGAGTGGCAGTGCCCTGAGAGCCCTGGCTGAGTCCAGGAAGTCTGACCATGCCAGAGAGAGTGGCAGTGCCCTGAGAGCCCTGGCTGAGTCCAGGAAGTCTGACCATGCCCAGAGAGAGCGGCAGTGCCCTGAGAGCCCTGGCTGAGACCAGGAAGTCTGGCTGTGCCCAGAGAGAGTGGCAGTGCCCTGAGAGCCCTGGCTGAGTCCAGGAAGTCTGGCCGTGCCCAGAGAGAGTGGCAGTGCCCTGAGAGCCCTGGCTGAGTCCAGGAAGTCTGACCATGCCAGAGAGAGTGGCAGTGCCCTGAGAGCCCTGGCTGAGTCCAGGAAGTCTGACCATGCCCAGAGAGAGCGGCAGTGCCCTGAGAGCCCTGGCTGAGACCAGGAAGTCTGGCCGTGCCCAGAGAGAGTGGCAGTGCCCTGAGAGCCCTGGCTGAGTCCAGGAAGTCTGGCCGTGCCCAGAGAGAGTGGCAGTGCCCTGAGAGCCCTGGCTGAGTCCAGGAAGTCTGACCATGCCAGAGAGAGTGGCAGTGCCCTGAGAGCCCTGGCTGAGTCCAGGAAGTCTGGCCGTGCCCAGAGAGAGTGGCAGTGCCCTGAGAGCCCTGGCTGAGTCCAGGAAGTCTGACCATGCCCAGAGAGAGTGGCAGTGCCCTGAGAGCCCTGGCTGAGTCCAGGAAATCTGGCCGTGCCCAGAGAAAGTGGCAGTGCCCTGAGAGCCCTGGCTGAGTCCAGGAAGTGTGGCCGTGCCCAGAGGGAGTGGCAGTGCCCTGAGAGCCCTGGCTGAGCCCCGGAAGTGTGGCCGTGCCCAGAGGGAGTGGCAGTGCCCTGAGAGCCCTGGCTGAGCCCCGGAAGTGTGGCCGTGCCCAGAGGGAGTGGCAGTGGCCTGAGAGCCCTGGCTGAGCCCCAGAAGTGTGGCCGTGCCCAGAGAGAGTGGCAGAGCCCTGAGAGCCTGGAAACTGCACTCCTGGCTCTGTTACCACACTCCACTCCTACAGGGTTTTGTCTCACAATCTACCTGACAAGGATCTTCCACGACTGGCCCTTTGCCAGGAGGCTAGAGGTGCATGCCAAATCCGGGACACAGCCAGGCTCTCCGGGCACAGCCAGGGTTTCCTAGAACACAGTACCCCGAGAGGCCTAGAAAGAGTGGCAGTGCCCTGAGAGCCCTGGCTGAGTCCAGGAAGTCTGGCCGTGCCCAGAGAGAGTGGCAGTGCCCTGAGAGCCCTGGCTGAGACCAGGAAGTCGGGCTGTACCCAGAGAGAGTGGCAGTGCCCTGAGAGCCCTGGCTGAGTCCAGGAAGTCTGGCCATGCCCAGAGGGAGTGGCAGTGCCCTGAGAGCGCTGGCTGAGTCCAGGAAGTCTGGCCGTGCACAGAGAGAGTGGCAGTACCCTGAGAGCCCTGGCTGAGTCCAGGAAGTCTGGCCGTGCCCAGAGAGAGTGGCAGTGCCCTGAGAGCCCTGGCTGAGTCCAGGGTGTCTGGCCGTGCCCAGAGAGAGTGGCAGTGCCCTGAGAGCCCTGGCTGAGTCCAGGAAGTCTGGCCGTGCCCAAAGAGAGTGGCAGTACCCTGAGAGCCCAGGCTGAGACCAGGAAGTCTGGCCGTGCCCAGAGAAAGTGGCAGTGCCCTGAGAGCCCTGGCTGAGTCCAGGAAGTCTGGCCGTGCCCAGAGAGAGCGGCAGTGCCCTGAGAGCCCTGGCTGAGAACAGGAAGTCTGGCTGTGCCCAGAGAGAGTGGCAGTGCCCTGAGAGCCCTGGCTGAGCCCCGGAAGTGTGGCCGTGCCCAGAGGGAGTGGCAGTGGCCTGAGAGCCCTGGCTGAGCCCCGGAAGTGTGGCCGTGCCCAGAGAGAGTGGCAGTGCCCTGAGAGCCCTGGCTGAGCCCCGGAAGTGTGGCCGTGCCCAGAGGGAGTGGCAGTGCCCTGAGAGCCCTGGCTGAGTCCAGGGTGTCTGGCCGTGCCCAGAGAGAGTGGCAGTGCCCTGAGAGCCCTGGCTGAGTCCAGGAAGTCTGGCCGTGCCCAAAGAGAGTGGCAGTGCCCTGAGAGCCCAGGCTGAGACCAGGAAGTCTGGCCGTGCCCAGAGAAAGTGGCAGTGCCCTGAGAGCCCTGGCTGAGTCCAGGAAGTCTGGCCGTGCCCAGAGAGAGCGGCAGTGCCCTGAGAGCCCTGGCTGAGAACAGGAAGTCTGGCTGTGCCCAGAGAGAGTGGCAGTGCCCTGAGAGCCCTGGCTGAGCCCCGGAAGTGTGGCCGTGCCCATAGGGAGTGGCAGTGGCCTGAGAGCCCTGGCTGAGCCCCGGAAGTGTGGCCGTGCCCAGAGAGAGTGGCAGAGCCCTGAGAGCCTGGAAACTGCACTCCTGGCTCTGTTCCCACACTCCACTCCTACAGGGTCTTGTCTCACAATCTACCTGACAAGGATCTTCCACGACTGGCCCTTTGCCAGGAGGCTAGAGGTGCATGCCACATCCGGGACACAGCCAGGCTCTCCGGGCACAGCCAGGGTTTCCTAGGGCACAGTACCCTGAGAGGCCTAGAAAGAGTGGCAGTGCCCTGAGAGCCCTGGCTGAGTCCAGGAAGTCTGGCCGTGCCCAGAGAGAGTGGCAGTGCCCTGAGAGCCCTGGCTGAGTCCAGGAAGTCTGACCATGCCCAGAGAGAGTGGCAGTGCCCTGAGAGCCCTGGCTGAGTCCAGGAAGTCTGACCATGCCCAGAGAGAGTGGCAGTGCCCTGAGAGCCCTGGCTGAGTCCAGGAAGTCTGGCCGTGCCCAGAGAAAGTGGCAGTGCCCTGAGAGCCCTGGCTGAGTCCAGGAAGTGTGGCCGTGCCCAGAGGGAGTGGCAGTGCCCTGAGAGCCCTGGCTGAGCCCCGGAAGTGTGGCCGTGCCCAGAGGGAGTGTCAGTGCCCTGAGAGCCCTGGCTGAGTCCAGGAAGTGTGGCCGTGCCCAGAGGGAGTGGCAGTGCCCTGAGAGCCCTGGCTGAGCCCCGGAAGTGTGGCCGTGCCCAGAGGGAGTGGCAGTGGCCTGAGAGCCCTGGCTGAGCCCCGGAAGTGTGGCCGTGCCCAGAGAGAGTGGCAGAGCTCTGAGAGCCTGGAAACTGCACTCCTGGCTCTGTTCCCACACTCCACTCCTACAGGGTCTTGTCTCACAATCTACCTGACAAGGATCTTCCACGACTGGCCCTTTGCCAGGAGGCTAGAGGTGCATGCCACATCCGGGACACAGCCAGGCTCTCCGGGCACAGCCAGGGTTTCCTAGAACACAGTACCCCGAGAGGCCTAGAAAGAGTGGCAGTGCCCTGAGAGCCCTGGCTGAGTCCAGGAAGTCTGGCCGTGCCCAGAGAGAGTGGCAGTGCCCTGAGAGCCCTGGCTGAGACCAGGAAGTCGGGCTGTACCCAGAGAGAGTGGCAGTGCCCTGAGAGCCCTGGCTGAGTCCAGGAAGTCTGGCCATGCACAGAGAGAGTGGCAGTGCCCTGAGAGCGCTGGCTGAGTCCAGGAAGTCTGGCCGTGCACAGAGAGAGTGGCAGTGCCCTGAGAGCCCTGGCTGAGTCCAGGAAGTCTGGCCGTGCCCAGAGAGAGTGGCAGTGCCCTGAGAGCCCTGGCTGAGTCCAGGGTGTCTGGCCGTGCGCAGAGAGAGTGGCAGTGCCCTGAGAGCCCTGGCTGAGTCCAGGAAGTCTGGCCGTGCCCAGAGAGAGTGGCAGTGCCCTGAGAGCCCTGGCTGAGTCCAGGAAGTCTGGCCGTGCCCAGAGAGAGTGGCAGTGCCCTGAGAGCCCTGGCTGAATCCAGGGTGTCTGGCCGTGCCCAGAGAGAGTGGCAGTGCCCTGAGAGCCCTGGCTGAGTCCAGGAAGTCTGGCCGTGCCCAGAGAGAGTGGCAGTGCCCTGAGAGCCCTGGCTGAGTCCAGGAAGTCTGGCCGTGCCCAGAGAGAGTGGCAGTGCCCTGAGAGCCCTGGCTGAGTCCAGGAAGTCTGGCTGTGCCCAGAGAGAGTGGCAGTGCCCTGAGAGCCCTGGCTGAGTCCAGGAATTCTGGCCGTGCCCAGAGAGAGTGGCAGTGCCCTGAGAGCCCTGGCTGAGTCCAGGAAGTCTGGCTGTACCCAGAGAGAGTGGCAGTGCCCTGAGAGCCCTGGCTGAGCCCAGGAAGTCTGGCCGTGCCCAGAGAGAGTGGCAGTGCCCTGAGAGCCCTGGCTGAGCCCAGGAAGTCTGGCCGTGCCCAGAGGGAGTGGCAGTGCCCTGAGAGCCCTGGCTGAGCCCAGGAAGTCTGGCCGTGCCCAGAGGGAGTGGCAGTGCCCTGAGAGCCCTGGCTGAGCCCCGCAAGTGTGGCTGTGCCCAGAGGGAGTGGCAGTGCCCTTAGAGCCCTGGCTGAGCCCCGGAAGTGTGGCTGTGCCCAAAGGGAGTTGCAGTTCCCTGAGAGCCCTGGCTGAGCCCAGGAAGTCTGGCCGTGCCCAGAGAGAGTGGCAGTGCCCTGCGAGCCCTTGCTGAGCCCAGGAAGTCTGGCCGTGCCCAGAGGGAGTGGCAGTGCCCTGAGAGCCCTGGCTGAGCCCAGGAAGTCTGGCCGTGCCCAGAGAGAGTGGCAGTGCCCTGCGAGCCCTGGCTGAGACCAGGAAGTCTGGCTGTACCCAGAGAGAGTGGCAGTGCCCTGAGAGCCCTGGCTGAGCCCAGGAAGTCTGGCCGTGCCCAGAGAGAGTGGCAGTGCCCTGAGAGCCCTGGCTGAGCCCAGGAAGTCTGGCCGTGCCCAGAGGGAGTGGCAGTGCCCTGAGAGCCCTGGCTGAGCCCCGGAAGTGTGGCCGTGCCCAGAGGGAGTGGCAGTGCCCTGAGAGCCCTGGCTGAGTCCAGGAAGTCTGGCCGTGCCCAGAGAGAGTGGCAGTGCCCTGAGAGCCCTGGCTGAGTCCAGGGAGTCTGGCCGTGCCCAGAGAGAGTGGCAGTGCCCTGAGAGCCCTGGCTGAGTCCAGGAAGTCTGGCTGTACCCAGAGAGAGTGGCAGTGCCCTGAGAGTCCTGGCTGAGCCCCGTAAGTGTGGCTGTGCCCAGAGGGAGTGGCAGTGCCCTGAGAGCCCTGGCTGAGACCAGGAAGTCTGGCTGTGTCCAGAGAGAGTGGCACTGCCCTGAGAGTCCTGGCTGAGCCCCGGAAGTGTGGCTGTGCCCAGAGGGAGTGGCAGTGCCCTGAGAGCCCTGGCTGAGCCCCGGAAGTGTGGCTGTGACCAGAGGGAGTGGCAGTGCCCTGAGAGCCCTGGCTGAGCCCAGGAAGTCTGGCCGTGCCAGAGGGAGTGGCAGTGCCCTGATAGCCCTGGCTGAGCCCCGGAAGTGTGGCTGTGACCAGAGGGATTGGCAGTGCCCGTAGAGCCCTGGCTGAGCCCAGGAAGTCTGGCCGTGGCCAGAGAGAGTGTCAGTGCCCTGCGAGCCCTGGCTGAGACCAGGAAGTCTGGCCATGCCCAATGAGAGTGGCAGTGCCCTGAAAAACCTGGCTGAGCCCAGGAAGTCTGGCCGTGGCCAGAGAGAGTGTCAGTGCCCTGCGAGCCCTGGCTGAGACCAGGAAGTCTGGCCATGCCCAATGAGAGTGGCAGTGCCCTGAAAAACCTGGCTGAGACCAGGAAGTCTGGCTGTGTCCAGAGAGAGTGGCACTGCCCTGAGAGCCCTGGCTGAGCCCCGGAAGTGTGGCTGTGCCCATAGGGAGTGGCAGTTCCCTGAGAGCCCTGGCTGAGCCCCGGAAGTGTGGCTGTGTCCAGAGGGAGTGGCAGTGCCCTGAGAGCCCAAGCTGAGCCCCGGAAGTGTGGCTGTGCCCAGAGGGAGTGGCAGTGCCCTGAGATCCCTGGCTGAGTCCAGGAAGTCTGGCTGTGCCCAGAGGGAGTGGCAGTGCCCTGAGAGCCCTGGCTGAGCCTAGGAAGTCTGGCTGTGCCCAGAGGGAGTGGCAATGCCCTGAGAGCCCTGGCTGAGCCCAGGAAGTCTGGCTGTGCCCAGAGGGAGTGGCAGTGCACTGAGAGCCCTGGCTGAGCCCCGGAAGTGTGGTTGTGCCCAGAGGGAGTGGCAGTGGCCTGAGAGCCCTGGCTGAGCCCCGGAAGTCTGGCTGTGCCCCGAGAGAGTGGAAGTGCCCTGAGAGCCCTGGCTGAGCCCCGGAAGTGTGGCAGTGCCCAGAGAGCGTGGCAGTGGCCTGAGAGCCCTGGCTGAGCCCCGGAAGTGTGGCCGTGCCCAGAGGGAGTGGCAGTGGCCTGAGAGCCCTGGCTGAGCCCCGGAAGTGTGGCCGTGCCCAGAGAGAGTGGCAGTGGCCTGAGAGCCCTGGCTGAGCCCCGGAAGTGTGGCCGTGCCCAGAGAGAGTGGCAGTGCCCTGAGAGCCTGGAAACTGCACTCCTGGCTCTGTTCCCACACTCCACTCCTACAGGGTCTTGTCTCACAATCTACGTGACAAGGATCTTCCACGACTGGCCCTTTGCCAGGAGCCTGGAGGTGCATGCCACATCCGGGACACAGCCAGGCTCTCCGGGCACAGCCAGGGTTTCCTAGGGCACAGTACCCCGAGAGGCCTAGAAAGAGTGGCAGTGCCCTGAGAGCCTTGGCTGAGACCAGGAAGTCTGGCTGTACCCAGAGAGAGTGGCAGTGCCCTGAGAGCCCTGGTTGAGTCCAGGAAGTCTGGCTGTACCCAGAGAGAGTGGCAGTGCCCGGAGAGCCCTGGCTGAGTCCAGGAAGTCTGGCCGTGCCCAGAGAGAGTGGCAGTGCCTTGAGAGCCCTGGCTGAGTCCAGCAAATCTGGCCGTGCCCAGAGAGAGTGGCAGTGCCCGGAGAGCCCTGGCTGAGTCCAGGAAGTCTGGCCGTGCCCAGAGAGAGTGGCAGTGCCCGGAGAGCCCTGGCTGAGTCCAGGAAGTCTGGCCGTGCCCAGAGAGAGTGGCAGTGCCCTGAGAGCCCTGGCTGAGTCCAGGAAGTCTGGCCGTGCCCAGAGAGAGTGGCAGTGCCCGGAGAGCCCTGGCTGAGTCCAGGAAGTCTGGCCGTGCCCAGAGAGAGTGGCAGTGCCCGGAGAGCCCTGGCTGAGTCCAGGAAGTCTGGCCGTGCCCAGAGAGAGTGGCAGTGCCCGGAGAGCCCTGGCTGAGTCCAGGAAGTCTGGCCGTGCCCAGAGAGAGTGGCAGTGCCCGGAGAGCCCTGGCTGAGTCCAGGAAGTCTGGCCGTGCCCAGAGAGAGTGGCAGTGCCCGGAGAGCCCTGGCTGAGTCCAGGAAGTCTGGCCGTGCCCAGAGAGAGTGGCAGTGCCCGGAGAGCCCTGGCTGAGTCCAGGAAGTCTGGCCGTGCCCAGAGAGAGTGGCAGTGCCCGGAGAGCCCTGGCTGAGTCCAGGAAGTCTGGCCATGCCCAGAGAGAGTGGCAGTGCCCGGAGAGCCCTGGCTGAGTCCAGGAAGTCCGGCCGTGCCCAGAGAGAGTGGCAGTGCCCTGAGAGCTCTTGCTGAGCCCAGGAAGTCTGGCTGTGCCCAGAGAGAGTGGCAGTGCCCTGAGAGCCCTGGCTGAGCCCAGGAAGTCTGGGTGTGCCCAGAGAGAGTGGCAGTGTCCTGAGAAACCCTGGCTGTGCCCGGGGAGACTCGTGGTACCCTAAGAAGCCCAGGAAGTCTGGCTGTGCTCAGAAGTACTGGTGTTGTCCTGTGGAACCCTGGCTGTGCCTAGAGAGCCTGTCTGTGACCTGGATATTGCATTCCCATCCAGGGTCTTTGCACAGGGCTCCTCACGGAAGACGCTTTTCACCTAGATTGTGAGGTGAGACCCTGTAGGGGTGGAGTGTGGGGACAGAGCTCCAGAAAGCAGTTTCCAGTCTCTCGGCCTCACGTGGAGAGATGCTGGCTCAGGTAGTAAATGGCCATCAATTGTGATTGGATGGCCATCAGCTGTGGCTAGTTGGCCGTCAGCTGTAACCAGTGAGCCATTGGCCACTAATATAACTGCCATGGCTGTGCTAGAATGAAAAATGGGGTGTAGCAAGAAGATGGTGGCTTAGTTAGCAAGTGGCCTTGTGAGGGTTGCGGATCCTGTGCCTCCTGTTTCCTGTGTCTCCAACCCAGCTTCCAGTGAGAATATAGTATTATGACTCCCCTATCTATGGCTCCGTGAGTGTTTTTTTTGGCCTCATCATGTCCTGCGTTCTTATGTGGGAAGTGGGACTAGAGACCCGGCAGGCCGCCCCGCACGACACCAGTCATTTGCTAGGGCGTTAGCCTCACAATGTGTGCCCTCTCCACAGGGTGAGGGCTCCAAGTCCTCCCCAACCTGGGGGTGAGGGCCTCAGCAAGCACTTCCTAGCCCATAGGGCTGCAATGACCCCCACCCTTTCCGGCCTATGTTGGTTGGCGAACTGTCCACGTCTTCCCACCCCTCCACGGGGGTCCAGCTTTCTGGCATCTGCTCTTCCTGGTCTTCATACGCACAAACTGCTTCACCTCCCTTTGGAGAGCTTTGGCCAGCATCGTACCCTGCTCACTGATCCATGTGTCATGCAGGGTGTCATGCAGGGTTTCTGGTCCAGTTCCCCGCATAAGAATGCAGGATAGGGTGAGGCCAAAAAGGAACACCCATGGAGCCACAGATAGGGGAGTCATACCACTATAGTCCCGCTGGCGGCTGGGTTGGAGACACAGGAAGCAGAAGCCACACAATCCGCAACCTGCTGTACACTTCTCTGCCAACCATCCAACCCCTTGATAACTGTGATCCGTGCTTGCCAGCCACCTTTTGCTGCTAGCATAGCCATGGCAGTTATATTAATGGCCAATGGCTCACTGGTTACAGCTGACGGCCAACTAGCCACAGCTGATCGCCAGCCTATCACAGTTGATGACCATTTACTACCCGAGTTAGCAATTTTCCACGTGAGGGCGAGAGCCTGGAAACTGCACTCCTGGCTCTGTCCCTCCATATTGTACAGCGATTTCATTCTCTATTAATTCCTTTAAGTAAAATTATTTTATTTTAGATTACTTCTTTATAGAATATAAACCTATACTAACTGTTGGGAGGAAACTTCCTAGCTGATGTGATTTAAAAATATATATTTTGAAGTATTTAACTGAAAGTAATGCATAAACATACCAAGTTTCTGAATTGGTTAGCCCAAATAAAGCTGAAAAAGGTTGGTGATGAGTAATCTCAGAGAGCATGGAAGATATGAAAGATTAATCTTTCTTTATTAACTCCTTTCATAGAGACAGCTAACAGATTATTTAAAGTATGAATTAGAGATTTCCCGCTTGCTTAAAAAGATCTTTATATACTAAGTATCTTTTACTATCTAAGCAAAATTTTAATTCTACTGCACATTGTGCTGTTTTTTTTTCTGTTTTTTTTTCTTTAGACACTGACATTTTTTCTCTCAATTGAAGCAGATGGTTGGATTCTGGTTTGTTTTCTAACCATCAGTCTAGGTAATTGAAGTGAGAAGAAATGATGCTGGTCCTGGCAGTTCTGGATTAACCAATTAGCATCTGATGCCTGTGATAACAGCATTCGTTAACAAGTCCAGGCCTCAAATACCTTTCTTATATCCATACTCAGATAGAGCTAAAAGATCAGCCATCCAGTAATAATGATTTTCTATCACTGGTGGCCTGGTTTGAGTCCAAATTGCCATCCTGGAAGGGACATTGCTGTGTATTTCATATTGCCTTTCTACTACTCCATTTCTTCTTATTTATGTTGTTTTTGTGCCATCCTATCTTTGCTGGCTGCAATATCTATCTCCAGGAATCTCCTAAATAAATAATTATGTTTCCTCTCAGACTACCTTTTACTGATGCTGCTAACATGTTTAGGTTTCTGTTCCTTCAAGCTTTAGCTTTTAAGGGGTATAAAGAAAACATTTCACCTTTAAAGTTTCAATTGGCTTCAATATTGGCTCATTTAGAAGGTATGTTATTATGTTGCTTTTTTTTTGTAGATACACTTATCATTTAGCCAAATCATTAGTAAACTATGAAATTGAGTGTGAAATGAGCATTTCAAAGGTCCTCACCAGGCTCTTTATATTTATATATGAAGAAAATTTCCCAATTAATTTTCTTAAATATATGTCCTTTTACCTTAAAGTAAATAATCGTTGGTACTACAATGTTGTTCTGAGGAGAAACAAGTGGTGCTCTTCTGGATACAGTTACTTATAGGAAAATGAGTGGAGAAAAGACTATTGAGGCAAAAATATTTCAGATCTTTTAAATCTTGAGTGCTAAATTTTAGCATATGTTTTATATGTTGTACCTATGGTGTGGAATCTGTTTTATAGCATAATTCTGGAGGCAAGTGCAGTTCTGGAAAGAGATAATATCCATTGTAGGATTTCTTTGGAGGCATCCTTATTTGGGTAGTTTGAAATTGGTTGCCATGAATTACTGGCCAAGTAAGGCGAAGTAAGGGCAGCTTACTTTGGGTTTAGTAAAATCTTCTTGATGAAAGAGAAGTACTTCCCCTGAGAGACTGCTCTTTTATGTATTTAAAGAGAGAATATTAATATAAGACAATCGGGTCATGAAACACAGAGACATGAGAACTGTGAACACTCAACTATATAAGTTTATTTCTTTTTGAGTTATGCAAGCAACCATTTTCCGTATGCACAATTATGTTAGCAGAACATTAATTCATCTGTTCTGCCACAGGGAGTGCTTTTTGTTGAAAAATGGAAAGGCTCCTATGTATGGTGGAAATGGAGGTGTGCACCATTTGTTCTGTTTCTGTCGTTTTATTTCCTTGAGTTGGTGAGAAGTGGCAAGTTATCTGACTTTATGTAGAGGAATGGATTCTTAATACACACATGGAAAGAAACATCTCACAACAGTTACATTGAAGGGGAAATTGAAGCTGGGAGAAATTCCAACATTGTTTAGCTATTATCCCTCATCTATAGCTAGAAGGAAGAAAGCTATCACTGATATATATTTTCATATTACTTTTGGGAAGAATTGGAAAACAGAGTGATTTTAAAATATGACATGACGTAAGTATGGCTCTACTTTGTCTTATCACATTGTTCCGGGCAAGCATTTTGCTACATTACAAGAATTGTCAACAGAGCCTGTAAAGACTGGGCAAACAGACCAGGCATATTGACTAAGAGGCAGAAACAGAAATAGTAAAAATCCTGCTACGTGAATGGATTAGATTTGTTACTGTTTTTTTTTTTTTCCCATCAGAACTTCTAAAAGTAAATGGATTTTATTTGTGTTAGTTTAGGTTTTGGGAAAAAATAAAACTAAAAGCCAGAATTAGACACCCAAGTCAAAAGAAGTTAGGAGGCAGCAAATATTCTGGAAAAAAGTAGCAAATTAGAAAAAAAACAAAGAAGCATGAAAAGGATGTTGCATGACTTTCGATTGTGTTCTCTGGGTCTCCAATTTCTTTATTTGCATAAAGAAAGTAGTTTGATCCACAGGGGAAGTGGTGGTTATTGGAAGGGTCCATTGGGCCAGGCTATACGGGGCTTCATAATCCGTAGAGAATTTAAACTGCCTCAAATTCAGTTAACCTTTTTAAAATCACCATGAACAGGCATTTTTAAATAACGTTAGTGATAAAATTCCCCTTAGCATGGGGAAGGCTGCTTCCACTGGTCTCCTTCTTGGTATGTCATTTCCTTCCCTATATCTCATTTACATTAGTCTTGGCAATGGAAGTAGTGCTGAATATTGATAATTTCACTGCTAAATTTAAAGAGATGGAAGCTAATGCTTTTTCTATATTAGTGATAAAAATGCCAACATAGCAAAAACAGCAATGACAAGGACAGTTTGTTAGATAATTTTGACATCCCAGGCACTATACATAAATAATTACATATTTTCTTTTTGTTTTTACCACAATCACAAAACTGTTATTTCTATATTCAGTTGAGAAATTTAAGAACTTCTCCAAGGTCATATTGGTATAGGAACTGAAGTTCATGTCCAGGTCTGTCTTACTTCAAATCCTACATTATTTTCCATTATGAATACATGCTTCTTACAAACTACACTTGGTTATCTTTGAAGGATGCTTTTTAATGATACTTGGGTGATAATTATATTTTTTTCTCTTCTAGCTCTCATTCCCCTTTTGTTTTCTCATTCTCAAGGAGGGCTTTCAGACTCTTCAAGTCCCTCGAGCTTGCCCTAAATCAGTTGTGCCTTTCTTGACAGTTTCTATGAGGCACTCATGGCAGTTTGGGGAACAGACATATAATGTTTCACTTTCTAACTTGTCCCCTCACAAGGGAAACCAATGATGAAAATGGGCCTCTGGATAGGAAGTATGTAATCCTGTTAATTGTGACAGGTCCGCTCTTCGTTCAGTAACCAAGAGCACCTTATTGCTGAATTCTAATGTCACTTGTTACAGATTGTATGCTTGTGCCCTCCTAAAATTCATATGTTGAAAACCTAATCTCCCTAATCCCCCAAAGATGGGTCCTTGGGGAGGTAATTAGGTCCTGAGGGTGGAATCCTCATGATGGGATTAGTGCCCTAATAAGAAGAGACATGAGAGAGCTTGCTTCTCTCTCTGCTGCCTGCCATGTGAGGACACAGCAAGAAGTCTCTGGCACCTTGACCTCAGACTTCCAGCCTCCAGATCTGTGAGAAATAAATCACCCAAATCACTGAATTATATAGTTTACCTTAGGGTTTACATTTGGTGTTGTACATTCTGTGGGTTTTGGCAAATATACAATGACATATGTCCATAATTATAATATCACCCAATATTTTCACTGCCTTAAAAATTCTCTGTGTCTTGACTATTCATTTCTCTCCCCTCAATGCCCAGCAACCACTAATCTTTTTACTATCTCCAGAGTTTTGCCTTTTCAAGAATGTCATATAGTTGGAATCAGGCAGTATGTAGCTTCTCAGATTGGCTTCTTTCACTTAGTAATATGCATCCAAATTTCCTCCATGTCTTTTCATGGCTTAATAGCTCATTTCTCTTTAGCACTGGATACTATTTCATTGTCCAGATATACTAGTTTATTTTCCCATTCACCTACTAAAGAACATCTTGACTGCTTCCAAATTTTGGCAATTACAAATAAAGCCACTCTAAACATCCATGTGCCAGATTTTGTGTGGACATAAATTTTCATTATCTTTGGGTAAATACCAAAGAGCATGACTGCTGGATTTAGTAAGAGTGTCTTTAATTTTGTAGGGAACTGCTGAACTGTCTTCCCACATAGTTGTACCATTTTGCATTCCCACCAACAGGGAATGAGAATTCTTGTTGATCCATATCCTTGCCAGCATTTGGTATTGTCAGTGTCAACGTAAGAAACGTCCAGACCTGTAGAGAATCTTTATGAGTTTATTTGAGCCACACTGACTCTAATTGCCGGGGAGCAAAATCTCAACAGATTGACAAAATGCTATGGAGAATGACAGTTTTGCAGCTTATTTTGTACATTGGAATCAGAGAAGGAAACATAAAATAACATACCCTTGGAATATCAGAGTAATCCCCCTTTTCTGGACCCCTCAGTGCACACCCACCACACCAGAGCAGGAAACTACAGAACCCCTCATTGTTATCTTGTTCCCCTAATACCATCTCTATGAGCTGTAAATGTTAATTATAACCATGTGTACCCACCAATGTAAAAGAAGTATGTTTCTCTCCATTTTACTTCTTAATCAGTCCCAAAGATTTCCCTGCTTTGCTTTTTCCTGCCCCCTTAATCTGCCACCAATGGATTTGATTTACCTTTGTAGGACTGTTAAGGGACATAAACAAGAAAATCTGGTATTTTAGGACTACTATAATTATGGCCTTTGAAGAATTATATAAAAGGCTAAACTGCAAGACTAGGCCATCCTTCTAACTTCAATTTGAATTGCAAAGGATTAGCAACTATGAACAATGATTAAATAGTCATTATGTAATGAATATTTGATGTTACTGAATAATTATTTAAAATTTAATTTTGAATATTTAAAAATAATCTTTACATAATTAAGATTAGATGACTCATTTAGCATTTGCTAAAACTGTTATAATAGAACCCCTCCCCATCACAATATAGTTATTTAAAATTAGTTTTCATTTCTCCCAAATATTTAATCATGACTATTTTAGATCTTTACAAATGCAAAAATCTGAAATCCCTGTGCTATAAATCTCCTGTGAGCTCAATTATTCACAATGATGACACAATCAAAATGCATGACCAGGTGAAATAGGGAAGAAATAGCAGTTCCCAAAGGGTATAGAAAATTGCATTCTGTCTCCAAGGCTATATGTTTTGATGCAAAAAGCTATATAAAGAGGGCAAAAAACCAGTATAATTCAGATGAACAATTACTTTGTAATTTTCTTAGTGTATATTATACAAAAGATGATTAGTCCAATGCAATATTTTCTTGAAACTGTGTTTTTGTCTATATTTATATACATCCATCTGTCTGTCTATCCATCCATCTATCCTTAGCCCCGGTTAAAATACTTCGTAGAGAAAACAGGCCTACATGCTTTTATTATTCATGGGCTATAGAACACGAAAATGAGAAAAGGAAATAGATATTTTCTTAAAATGCAAAACACATTATTTGTACATACTATTTTCAGGAAAGGACACAACCATTTAATAAGTGAAGGAGGATATGTGCTGGTATCACCCTATAAGCTAGATACCTTTATTGATTCCTTATTTCAATGTTACTTTTGGGGGTGGAAGTATTATCTCACTCTTCATTTTTCCATGTGGGAGGTCTATGCTAGCACAGTACTACTGGCTCCTGTGCTGAAACCTCACTTACTCCTCCTCACTGAACGCAGGTTGGGCAGACAGAATGGAGAAGGCCGGCCTAACCCCTTTCTTCCTATTTTTATGAATAGCTTTCTCCACTTTTGTTTTTCTTTCTCCTGTACTAAGGTGAACTCCCAGGGGTGGGGAAATCCTGCAGCCCTGCCTGTCATTGGGTGTGTGAGTCTTGTCTAGTTTTGGGAAGTCCTTTAGCTTCAGGTTTAAAGTCACATTCTCTAATCTGCTTTATCAGTAATACCACTGTTATTTCAATCTTCATCTATCTCATGTGCTTTATTTTTCATTGTTTTTGAACTTAAAATGGTAAGAAAGAGGTATTATTTATTGACCCCATAAGATCCCAAAGGTGATACTGAAATCCTTGGAGCATGTTTCCATGAAATGTACAAAATAAGGCCACTCTGTTATGAATTCAAATGTAAATGTGAGTGAATGGTATCCAAATTAACACCATTGCATTTTAAAACACAAATCCATTTAAAAATTTTAAACTATGAAATATTGGACATAAAAAACAAAATCAAAAATAAGTTCATTTTGGTATTCTTCATCCAGATAAGATACATAGAAACTATTCCATTCCAATGTATAAATATTATGACTTATTACTTCAGCGATAGTGATTTAGGCTTTAGTATATGTGATGTTTCATTATACTTTGATCATTCAAAACGAACATTCTGGCCTCGGTTGCTTTCTCAGGGTAGTGTTAGCATTTGGAGTCTTTTGTGACTCCATACAAATCCCATGATTTTTTTTTTCTATTTCTTTAAAAGATGCCATTGGGATTTTGATGGAGATTGCATTAAATCTGTGTATTGCTTTGGGCATTATGGCCATTCTAACTATGTTGATTTTTCCAATCCATAAACACAGAAAATACTTCCATTTCTTTATGTCTTCTTCAATTTCTTTTGTAATGTCTTATAGTTTTTAACATATAGGTCCTTCACATCTTTTGTTGTTTATTCCTAGTATTCTTTTTGTCATAATTACAAAAGGAATTTATTTATTTATTTTTCTGAAATTGTATTGTTAGTATATAGGAACAGAAAGGATTTTTGTACATAGATTTTGTATCCTGCAACTTTACTGTATTTTTATTGTTTCTAATAGTTTTTTAGTGGAGTCTGTAGGGTGTTTTATATAAAGAATCATGTCACTGCAAAAAATGACAATTTGATTTCTTCATTCCCAATTTGAATGGCTTTTATTTGTTTCTCTTGCCTGATGGCTCTGTCTAGAGCTTCCAATACTACGTTGAATGACAGTGGTGATAGGGGGCACCCTTGTCTGTTCCTCATCTTAGAGGAAAAGCTCTCAGTTTTTCACAGTAAGTATCATATTAGTTGAGGCTTTGTAATGTATGGCCTTTATTATGTTCAGATACTTTCCTTCCCTTTCCATTATATAGAGTGTTTTAATCATAAATGGGTATTGTATCTTCTCAAATGCTTTTTCTGCATCTATTGATATGATTATAAGATTTTTAGTCTTTCTTTATGTGGTGTATCACATTAATGATTTGCATATGTTGATTCATTGTTGTGCCCAAGGAATGAACCTTACTTGATCTTGATATATTATTTTTAAATGTGTTTTTGTATTCGATTTGCTAGTGTTTTTTTTTTTTCTTTTTGTTTAGGAAATTTGTTTCTGTATTCATCAAAGATATTGGTCGATAGTTTTCTTTTTTTGTGTTATCCTTACAGGTTTTTGTATCAGGGTAATGTTGGCCTCTTGATAAGTTAGGAACTTCTTCTTCAATTTTTTTTTTCTGGTTATATTCTTTTTTTAAAAAAAATTATTGGGGTGACAATTATTAGTGAAATTACATAGATTTCAGGTGTACAATTCTGTATTACATCATCTATAAATCCCATTGTGTGTTCACCACCCAGAGTCAGTTCTCCTTCTAACGGCCATACCACCCTGAACGCGACCGATCTCGCCTTCTTCAATTTTTTGAAAGAGTTCAAGAAGGACACATATTAAATCATCTTTGAATGTTTGGTAGAATTCCCTGGTGAAAATCATTTGGTTCTGGACTTTTGCTTTTGGGGAGGTTTTTGATAATTGTTTCAATTTCCTTGCTGTTGATCCGTCTTTTTAGATTTTTAGTTCTTCATGATTCAGTCTTGGAAGCTCTCATATTTCTAAAAAAAAGCTGAAAATATTTATCTGTAAAGATATTGCATCCACATGTTCATTGCAGCGTTATTCACAATGGCTGGACATAGAAACAACTGAAGCGTCCTTCAATAGATGAGTGGATAAAGAGGACATGGTACATATGTACAATGGAATATTACCCAGCTCTGAGGAAAGATGCAATACTGACGTCTGTGACAACATGGATGGATCTTGAGACTATCAGGCTAAGCCAAATAAGTCAGACAAAAATCTAGAGCCATATGATTTCACTCATATGGGGGACATAAAACTGAAAACAAGAAATGAACAATACAGGCAAGGAGAACTCATAGACACAGACAATAGTTTAGTGGTTACCAGAAGCTAAGGGGGGAGCGGTGAGATAGAAGAGAGGAAAGGGGGTTGAATATATGGTGACACAAAGGTGTTTGTTTGACTTGGGAGAGGTGAGCCCACAATGCAATGTATAGATGATGTATTATAGAACTGTACACTTGAAACCTATATAATTTTATTAACCAATGTCATCCCAATAAATTTAATTTAAAAAAGTGTCCTACATAAACCGTTTCTCCTTGGTTCAGCCCTGTTGCCTTTCCTCAATACCAATTTAATTTAAGAACACATGTGTGATACTTATGGATGGAAAATTCCAAATAAAAAGAGAAATATTCATGTTAGTGATTTCAAGAGTTTTTACGTTGATTTAATTTTAAGTTAAGGGGTATTCAAACTCTTGAGAAAGACATCTTACAATATGTTTCACATCTTATAATACTTAGGGAGCATAAGACAACCTTATTAGTGTTCTTCATTCATTTCCATTTCTTATTACATTCAATTTTATTTAAGTTACCTATTTTTAATATTCTGGCAACAAATTGAAAATTTCACTTTTGTTGTCAAAGAATTGAAAAAGCTGAGGAATAGCATTGCCTCGCCTTTCAATTTTTTTGTATATTCAACATCTCTTCTAGTAAAGGAGTAACTTTAAGATCCAAGATTTTTCAATTCTGTTTACAAAATGACATGTGTATTATTTCAAATGAGTTCTGCCACAAAGAAATCCATAACGAAAGTATCAGAGAATTAACGTGCTCTTTATAACATGTGAGCTTACTCCATTAATCTGGGGGCTAAAACGATTGAGCCATTACGCTCCCAGATGGCATCTCAAGCAATGAATGGACAGTCTGTGTTAAAGTGCTTTAAAGTAGTTTTTTTTTTTTCGTTTTTTTTTCCTGAAGGTTAGGTCTAGGAGCAACAAATTGATGCTGGTTAATTGAAGTTGCTGAGAAGTGTTTAAACTCAAGTTTAAATCTTTCTGCCCTAAGTCATCAGGTCCCTGTTAATCATCAAGAGAGGTTTAAAGTTTTAAAGAGATATATTCTAAATTGTCTTTGGGGATAAAAACAAGAGTTAAACTAAATCTAGATATAAATTATTCTGCAAATTTGTCAGCAGAATTAATTTTACTTGAGGTTTTAGGCTTTCAAATATGTATTTTGTGAGATACGTATGTGGTTGTGACAAATGTCAATTTTTCATAAAAGAATATGGTTCCTGGCAAAAAAAAATGTGATTATGATCATGCAATAGGACCCCTTTTTGTTCATATCTCTGAATTCTTTTAGCACTTGTATTTTTATACTGATATTTGACCCTCAGAATATACTACCTTACCATACTCATTGTGTAGCAGAAACAGTGACAGCCTTGGAATCAGACTAATCTGGGTAAGTTTAGCATTAGGGAGCTCTAGGTCTTGTGCCATTTTCTCTTCACTGGTCTGTATCTCAATTTTCTGAGCTGTAAGACAGAATAATAAACTCATCACAGAAAATTGGGAAGGATTTAACAAATTGTATGATGTCCTTAACACAGTCCATAAGAAAAGAGGTTCTCAACACATTTAAAAATAGTAAAATCTTGCATTTCCCACTAAGGCACCACATGCTGGAAAGAAGGAAGTGTGCTGCTTTCATTAGTGTAGGAATAAATATTTGTTGCTGCTGCTGCTGTATTTTCTTCATGAAGAGTCCTTTCCTGGGATAAGCAGAATTCCTAACAAGGGTTTTCAGTGATGGAGAAGACAATACACCTCAGATTTGACAGTGTTTTTTGAGTTGGCTGCTTTGGCTCTAGAGGGAGAAGAGAGATGGAATGAAATATCAGAGAAGTTTCCTGTTTTATGGGCACCCCAGTGCCTGTAGGATTCTGGTTATATTCTACCGATTAGAGGCTTTCATAAAGATTTGAAAAGGGAAGGAAATTCAAATATATGGTGATGGAAGAAGAACTGACTCTGGGTAGTGAACACACAATAGGATTTATAGATGATGTAATACAGAATTGTACACATGAAATCCATGTAACTTTACTAACAATTGTCACCTCAATAAATTAAAAAAAAAAAAAGAAAGAAAGAAAAGGGAAGGAAAGAAACCGTTATTCTCCAAACATATCAGGTCAGGTACATGAGCATCAACAGATGGCTGAGGTGGGTTTTGCCTGCAATTTGGGGGGCATCATCCTCAAAATCCCTTCTCTGACGATGCAGGCAAATGAAATAACTGATGGCAGCTTCCTTGTAACCCTGAAACTCTGGGTTTCCTGGGAGAGCTCAAAATGTCTACAGTGGCTTCTGTTTTTTTAATCAAACTTAAATGGATACTTAGTACAACTTTTTTTTTTTCCAGTTTAATAGCTGCCTTAGGAAACTTTTTATCCATTTTTTATGAGCCAATAAAGCTAAACCTAAGCCTGGTGTATATTCAAATTCATTTGAAGGAAAAGGAAATCTAACAACTTACTACCTTCAATTTTGAACAGAGTATTTGATAAGAATATCCTGTACATAGTAAGAACTGGTGAAATTTTGAATAAATTATTTAACATAGTGTTTCAGGTTAAGGCATTTGACTTCAATATCCTCTGCTCTCCCACAAATTTTTAGTGAAAGGAGAAAGAGAAAACAGCTAATAATTAATTTGAGGAAGTTAATTTTGGTAAACAAAAAGAAAAGAGATTCAGGCTTTTTTCTTCTTCTTTTTTTGATTGGGTGACATTTCGATGCATTTTTGGAGATAAAACATTCTAGAATTTTCTGGGGAATAAAGAATAAAGAAGCGATGTCAGTAATTAATTAGATCGTCAGGTACAATTAGAAATTGGTTAGTATAGTAAATCCATATGGATTGTACTTCTGAATTGGATGTCCATATCCAATAGTTGTGCCATTTCAGGCTTACTTTCTACCAGAGTTGAGGATACAGAGATGTATGGGTTAAAAATCTCTGATTCTGGAAACTACAATCTCATGAGGAGAAAGCCAACTTTTGTTGCAGATTTTAGTAGTATCATATTTATGAGAGTGTGTTTAGGACCTATTATTTAGAATGGTCTTGACTGTTTTGAAGGTCTCAGAAACTCAAGAAAATGTCTTTTTAAATACCATCTAATTTCCTAAAATATTATAGTTCACATTGTGGAAGAATTTTTAGATCAATCCAAGAATTAAGCCCATTCTACATTTTGTGGCATTAATATGCTTCTAAGGTGTGCTGCCGAGCTGGTAAATAACGTGCTGGAGAGAGTCTCTAGCTCTGTGATGGCCACTGTCCTCCAACGGCCATGGACAGGGCTGAGAGTATATATCTGGGGAAACCCATGCTCATTCAAGAGTTCATATGCTTGTGGAGGGTCAGTATGGTGTTCTTCATAACATTTACAACTTTATAACCTTTTGTAATACTTACTGTACATAACACCTAAAATTCATTCTTTTATATGTTTCTGAACATCACCTTGTGAAGTAAGCAAGGAAGATATTTTCGCACCATTGTAAAAGGTCCAGAACCTACAGGTCCAGGCACATCAATGTCTTGGTGAAAATTACCTAGGAAATTTAAAGGGAGAGCTGAGGGTAGAATCTGAGTGCACTGACCTTTAGCCCAATGTTCTTTCCATTGTCATCTGAGCTATGTTAATGGGTTTATCTTACTTGCAGGCATTGAAAATTTCAAGTGAGAGAATGATGTAGCTCTAACACAACATTAATAAGAAAAATACATTACTAGCAGAAAATAATTGCAGGCACCATAATAGATGTGAAGCCCCATATTCCAAAATGTCTCTCAAACTTCAGTTTTATATCATTTTGTTCAGCCAAGGCTGTGCTATTATTAGCCATCCATTGTTGCCAGAATGGACAACTTCTAAGAAACCATCAGCTGTCTGGCAAGGATTTCCCCCCAACACTGATCCAGGGAATCTGTGCCAGGCTATTTACACCATCTGTTGGGCACGAGTAAGTGGAGGGAGAAAGAATGGACAGCTGGGGCTGTCAGCTCTGAAATGCCACTTATCAGGGAAATACGAGAATTCACATCAAAAGGCATCAAAACAAAGTATCCCGCCTATCCAAAAAGAAGACTGGTTAAATATGGTGGAATTTCTAATGGAGGTCTTCTCTTTCCAGACACTCAGGCCCCTTTTTATCCTTCCCAGTCTTCTTCTGAGGGAAGGTTTTGTTGTGCCATATGGAAGAGACCTGAGCAGAAACTCTTCATGTGAAAATGTAGTAAGAAATCGAGAGGGAATAATAATATATTACACTGTGTCTTCTTGGTCTTAGGGCCCAGAAACAGAGCATCCTAAAACTTGTTATATTTTGCATTAGAGGTTGAGTTATCCGTTCATACCTGTATTCATTCATCTGCCTGTTATCCATTTACTCATTTACTGAATGTGTACCTGTATCCAAGTCTTGGAAGATTTAAGAGAATAATAATACATATTATTTATTGAGTGCCTACCACATACAGTGTGTTTTAATTATATTTTCTGTAGTATTGGTAAGAATCCAATGGTACAAGAATTGTCTCATTTTTCTATGAGAAACTGAAGCACAGTGAGGAGGAGTAAATTTGCCCCAAATCGCCAGATATAATTGAAAATGGGATGGAACCCTGGTATATTCCTAAAATTGGTTTCAAGCTCATGTTATATAAATGTCTTCCTTTCTCTTCCTCCATGGAATACACAGAAAAGTTTCCTTATTGTGGGATCCTCCATGCAGGGCAAAGAAGTCAATGTTAATAAGAAGATAGGGAGAACCTCTCAGTGCCAAGAGTTAGATGGGAAAACATTCTGGGAGAAAGTTATAAAGGGATGGTGTTATTCATTCAAATTTCACAAGTTTCCCTACTCAGTGATTTCCACATATCTGTTTTAAATGTGAGAACTGTAGGGAGGGAATAGATAAAAAAAAGTGTAAAAATACCAAAAAGATTTGTTTTTTAGCCGCTGAATGTATTCCTTTAATATGTTTCCTTTTAATGTATGTTTCAACCTGTCCAAATGAGGATTTCTGCCCTCTGGTACAGTGGCCTAAAATAACTTCTCATACGTTTAATCTATGGTACAATTAATGTTGACATTGGTTGATTTATAGACCAGACAAATATCATAGAAATTATTTGTAAATTTATTGAGTAACATTTCTCCCTTCGATTTCCCTTGTTACATTGAACAAGATATATTTGGAAGAAAAAGCCAATTGGCTGAATTAAGAACTATACATTTACTAGTGCGGGTGTGAGGTATTGGATATTCTCATATATTGCTATTATAGGTTTGCATAAATGTTCTGGCACACAGTTTGGCAGTGTAGTCCAAGAACCTAAACTGTTCACAGTCTACGATACAGTACTTTACTTCTACAAAATGGTCCAAAGCAAATAGAGATTTTTGGTCTGTCAAGTCTCATTTCAGAATTATCTGTGATAATAAAAATAGATAAAAATACATGTTCAACAAATCAAAAAGATGAGTTAAATTGTAGTTTATTCATATGAAATAATATTAAATAATATATATATATATTTTTTCAAGAAATTTTAATGGCATGAGAAATATTTATAATGTGATGTTAATGGATCAACTCAAAATATATCTAATGTTAAATACAGGCTGCTCCTAATACATCAAACAGTAGTTCTCAAAATGTAGAACACAGATAAGAAGCATTAGCATCACCTGGGGTTTTGTGAGAAAAGCAAAATCTTGGGCCCCACCTCAGACTTATTGCATCAGAAACTCTGGGGATTGTGGCAGGCAACCTGTGTGTTAATAAGACCTCCAAGTGGCTCTGATGCTATTGGAAGTTTGAGACTAATGATATAAGTTATAAAAAATTATGAAAATTAAGAAAAAATAATCAAAGATAACCAAATTATTCATTGTGATAATCTCTTGGTTGTAGAATCATAGGTGATTTCAGTATTTATTTTTATATTTTCAAGGTTCTTGCTAACTAATAGATATTCATTTCATCATTAGAAAACTATAAATATTACTCCACAATAAAAAACAACAACGAAATCTTACCATTTGTGACAAAATGGATGGACCCAGAGGGTATTATGCTAAGTGAAATAAGTCAAACAGAGAAAGACAAATACTGTATGATTTCTTTTATATGTGGAATCTAAAAAAAACCCACCTAAACCAAAGAGCAAATAAAACAAACAAACAGACTCATAGATACAGAGAACAAACAGATGGTTGTCAGAGTGAAGGGGGTTAGGAGGATGGGTGAAAAAGGTGAAGGGGGATAAGAGGCACAAACTTCCAATTATAAAATAAATAAGTCCTGGAGATATAGTGTACAGTACAGGGAATATAGTCATTGACATTGGGATAACTGCAATATCCCAATGATATTGGGAATAAATGGTTACTAGACTTAATCTTGTGATCTCATCCTAAGGCATGTGAATGTTGAATTACTATGTTGTATACCTGAAACTACTATAATATAGTATGTCAACTATACTTTCATAAAAAATTGAAAAGGTATGCAAAAAGGTAGAAATTGTCTATAATTCTATTATGCTGAGAATTTAAAAATTAAGAATTGAAAGTTCCCTGTTTCACAGACTTCAGTCTTCAGAAGTAATCTCCATTAATAACACATTTAAATTATTAAAATTAAAGTGGAATTTTGCCAAACATAATGGGTTGGAGGTTATGTTGTTAAAAATAATATATCATGAACATCTTTGTAGGTCAGTTGATTATATGTACTTTTTTACTGCACACTTAATATTCCATAGTAAGGCTATGCCATAATTTATATTACCATTTAGACAATTATTTAAACTTTTTTCAATTTTATTCCTGTCACAAAATAATGCTACAATGAAAATCTTTTCTTTATGGCATTCATAGTAATAGAGTAAAACATTCTTCATGAAAAATATCAAATATTCTAATGCATGAAATTATCCCAAGATTTATTCATTACTGTAAAAGATTTGCTTCCCTCCTTTTCCTTTCATAGAGTTTTGCCAATGTCATATGGAGAAATTAGGTTGATTTCCATTTACAAGGGGCTCTGTCCAATCATGGTGATCTCTAATGTGAAAGATACTTGTATTCCAAGAATTAAGTTGTATGAAAATAAATTGCCCAAATTTGTTAATTCCATTTGCCATACTTATATTGAAATGAAAGCCAGTCATCAGGGAAAAGCAAACAGAAAGACTGTACAGTCCTGTTAGCATTATTGTTATTTGTTAATATCATTGAGATAAAATTTGAGGAGTTGAATCACACAGGAAAATCAAACCTAGACAAAAACCTCTCATTAAACTCATTAAACAATTGTTTGTAAAGAGAGAATTTCATTGAAAGGATTTATATCCTAAGAAATGCAGCAATTTTAATGGAAAACATTCTTTCAGAAAATCAAAATATATACTATGGTATTTAGATTAGAATATTTATTACCTTGGTATAAATGTCTAGTCAGGCAGATCTACACTACATTCTTATAATCTTACCTGAATCAACTGTTTTTTTCTCTCTATGACTATTAATTGCTTGTTAAGTATTTATTAAAAGTCAACACAATGTACTTGATGCAGTTTTTAACATAGTTCATAATTTGTAGGCTATTTTATTCTATGTGAAATAACATAGTAAAATAACATTGTAAAAAAACTGCGCTAACATATAGTTGACATTTAAAAATCTCTTAAGCCAAATCCTTATGACAAAATTTCATTTCATATAATGAAAATTTCTATTAAAATACTTAAGCCATATTGATTCAATCATTTCAAGTGATATTTAGGTTAATAAGATTTTAGGTTAAATAACAAAAAAAAATGCCTTCATCTTTAGGTTATACTAGAAAAAAAACTATTTTTTTGATTATAAAAGCTGAACAAAATAATTTCAAATACAAAATAAAATCACCACTCTACCATTATTAATCTCATATTATCTTTATGTTTTTGATACATATGTTTTTTTTTTTCTTTACTCTCACTATAGGAATGATTTGGGGTTCTAGGTTTTCCTTTATTCTTTTAGCAAATTGGTCTTGCACATTGGTTCATGGTATTCATAAGCATAATTTTTAATTATTGCAAATGTTCCATTATGTGTTTATCCATCACTAATCTAAGTCATTTCTTAATTGTTGGACATTCATTTTGTATTAATTTTTTACTCATAATTGTTGAGGGAGAAATACTCATGTATATATTGTCTAACTCATTACAAATTATTTTCTTAGGACATATTCTTTGAAGTTAAATCTCCAGATGAAATGGAATGGACATAGAACATTTTATTTATCTATTTTATATTAACAGCATAATGTCAACAAAATTTAAAACTCAAAATAAAATAATCTATTGCTGAGAATCAAACTACCACAAATATAGATATAGATATGCAGATAGATATAGATATAGATATCAAATGTGTGTATGTATGTGTATATGTGCAGATATCCAAAGTTGACTACATATAGTTTCATACTGTCTTGAATATATGAAATAATAAAGCCTGAATAGGAGATTCAAAATGCAGACTTGGATATCATAGAATCAATCTTTCATGCATAAACACTTCACCATAAATAAGCCTTCCAAAGAACCAAGAGATGTCCATGTAGTGCCATGTGGTCCAAACCACCAGTGTCTTGTTCTTGTTACAAATACTTTTCTAAAACAAGTGATCCTGTTCAAGAATTTCATACGTGTTCACCAGCCGTGTCCAAATATATTGCTTTCATTGAAAGAAGGAAAAACAAAAGAGTTATTTCCATAATAATTTCAAGATTAAGTAATAATTAATATTCAGTTTTCTTCCTGTCTCTGTAACTGTAGGTCTCCTGATTACTCAAAAAGTAAAAACTCAGACCCACACAAATCATGAGCCTCTATACACCCATACATATAGGACCTAAATTACCTTCTAAGGCTAAACCAGGGTCCGGCAGTAATTGGAGACACAGAGTATAGGGTGGTGAGCTCCTTATGCTTTTCTCCTTTCTAGTTGGGCTCAAAACATTCCTTTTTGCTTATTAATTTAGCCAGAATGGCTACCCAACAGCAGGGTGTCAGCTCTTGCGCCTGTGACTAGGATATGGTATCTAGCAATATATCCATAATAACAATTTCATTAGAGCAAAAGCAAATCATGGAGCCAGTAGAGTTCATTATAATGGGATCTTACCCATATTTCTAGTCTATCGAGAAAGTACGGTTTCCTTTACTTCTCTTCAGAAGCCACCTACCAATTTAATTTGTATATTCTGCTTTTACAAGAGGATACCTACGAAAGCCATTACTGTCAACATTTCATGACAGATATGGAGTGTTTGCAAGTCATTTGGTGAGAAAGGTGTTCACCAATGAAAGGAGGTACATTGGTGTAATTTTTTCCTTTTAATGCTGTATCACACTTCAAACTAGGAAAAGACGTTCAAAAATGCTAATCCTTAACTCCATCATGAAGACCAGAGTTTAGTTTGCATGAGACATTCAGCATGGATTTATTTTCCAAAGGAAAGATGATAGGCAAAGTAATCACACTCTCTGGGCAGGAAAAGAGGTCCTTATGAGTTCAACCAATCTTAAATAAGAAACAAATATAGCCCATATAATATGCCACGTATTTTTCTAAGCTTGGATATAAACTCATTCAATCCTTTCCGCAGGTGTATAAGATGGATGCTATTATGACTCCACTTTCATGGTAGAGAAACTGAGGCAGAGAGGTTAAATAAGTTAACTGAGGTGACATGACTGCTGAGTAGTAGAGCTGAGAATCCAATCCTGGCAGTCCAAGTCTGGAATGCATGCTCTTCATCGCTATTCCCTCTGGGAGGCTGGTGAGGATGGGGCACAGGGAGAGACTGTACTGGAATGTGTAGGCTAGCTGCTTCAGATTTTTCCAATGCAAACTGTACCTAAGAGAGTATGAGGGTCCAGCATCTGTGCGAGAGGTCAGTAAAGCAGAGATGCATAGGGCTGTGCTTCTCAAAGTTCAGCACACACAGGGATTGTCTGAAGAACTTGTTAGAACACAGACTCCTGGGCTCCATTGTCAGATACTCTGTTTCAAGAAATTGGACACAAAGATTGATGCGGATTCTGGCTCAGCGGTCACATTTTGAGCAGCACTGGTGGTATAAGGGACACCTAGATCATGAGGTACTAAGAAGAGTAGACTCCTGGTAGGATGAGATACAACTCTGGATAAGAAATTAAAAGTTATCCAGTGAATCAGGAGCTAAAATGGCAACTGCTCACAGGATAGCCTTTGTCATGACAGTGGTGATTATTTTATACATACAATCATTTTAACTTAGCAAGGTCTTCCCAGGAAATGCGGAGTGAAGTCACAGCCTAAGAACCAGGAAGCAGAGTCACACCAATGAAGAAATGCAGATTAACCAAGATAAAGTTGAAAAGGAATTTCTGCATCCTTTCAAGATTTATGGCAGGCTGAGGATTTCTAAGTCTATCTAAAATTCTTTCTCAGGATATGCAAAGGTGTCAGTGATTATGGTTTGAGATGAATAAGTTTGCCAACTGTGAGGGTTTTAAAGTGCTTATGTATTCTGTTAGCCACTTAGTATTTGTTCAATGTGTTAGAGAATTTCTTCCGTTATTTATACTTAATGTTTTATGGTCAGAGTTCTCCTCTGTCCTTTCCACGCTCTCTCCCTTCCTTCTTTTTAGGAACACTACCATGTGCTAGACTTTGGAAATTGACACAGGGGACCATGGAGTCTGTGTTCTAGGAGGAGGAAAGGACACCAAACATGCAATGAAGCAGGTTCTGCATGAATTAACTGCCACAGTGATCAATTGCCATGAAGGAATTACTGATGATGGGCAGGGGGGTGGTAGTGGAGGTAAATCTGTGGAGGAGTGAACATCATTGCTTATAACGCTACATCTACTACAGAGAAATCTCCATAATAGAGAAAGCCAGGTTGCCCTTCTCTGTGATAACTATTACATGATAACATTGAAATGAGAAATTTCTCTTGTCTTGGGTTTGAGTTATTTCATTCTGGAACAGGAAAACAAGGCACATTTCATGGACTTGTGGATGTTTATCCTAAATATTCCCCCCACCCCCGAAATCACCACATGTGAATGTCTACACACCTTGAAAATTATTGTTACTTTTCTGTTGTTCATATGACCTGCATAGGCATGGCTCTATTTCATTGTCTATTTCAAGTTGTAAAACTACTGCAGGTCAGGGGCCCAGAGCTATGCAATTAATTTTCTCTGCACTGAAAGCTTCATGCGTGATTAGGTGCTTAAATGACTTTTCATTCTAGGGATGATGCTTGTTGAAGTTTTCCTATGAATTTGATTGATGGTTTAAATCATGCTTAGTTTTATAAAGATAATATTAATGACTATGTTTAATACCATGTTAAGAAGATTGTGCTTGTAAGCCAAAGCTTCAAAAATTAGTGAGAAAGCCACAGATGGCATATATTGTCCTTTTTTTGTGTCATGAGTCCATTTGCTTATGTAGAATTTACTTTTGGTTAAACTTCTGGGTGATGGTGGGGGATAAGGGATAACTTATGGAGTATGGCAAAAACATTAAATATACTTGTTAAGTAAATAGACATTAACATTAAACTTTAATAATGTCACAAAGATAAGTAAAATCATGTTCTGAAATAAAATCATGTTCTAAAGTGTATAGACATTGAATCTTTTCGCTATATAACTGATCAGGAAGTTGCAATCATGTTTATAACCCCTAATCCTCTTACAAATATTATATGTTGATATATATTAGTATGTATTAATATATATTGAATATTACATATTGATAAATGTTATATATTTAATAAAACACGTATGAAAGTGCAAATAGTTCTCTAAGAAAATAAGCAAAAGTATTCCTTTGAGCAATAATTAGATAAATAGAAACATTTTGAAAACTTTGGAGGTGTTCTATACATTTTAAGCTTACTTAACTACTGGTTTTATATTACATTTTGTGCTGCATATTATTTAAAATTCCAATGAAATTTTTCTGGGACTTGTGAAACATGTTTGAGTCTTGGCGTTTGCTTAACTGTAATCTGACAGCAGCTTGGCATAGAGGGCATCAAGCTGCTTGAGCCTATAGAGGCTTGGAAGGGTCTGTATTTCCAGGTTTGCTGTTTTTTTGCAACAAAAAACTGTCTTGTCTCGCCATCCAGAAGGTGTGAAAGCTGATCCATTCAATATTTGTCTTTTTCTTCCCAGCACTAAATCTTTCCTTACTTCTTTATTCTACTTCTTAGTGAACACCTTTATCTGGGACTAGTTACTGTCAAACTTGGAGAGCAATTTATCTACTTTATTTAGAGTAGTGCCTAAAGTACACATCTGTTTAGATTTTTCTCAAGAGTGAATCCAGCTCCAGTAAACCTAGACACTGCTGATAAACACTTTCCTTTTGATAATTCTTTCCTCAAAGTATCAATAGACAAAACGGCGCTGTTCCATGTTTCCTACTCATTTAATTGATTTTCTTTGGCCTACTTAGAAAATATTAGCTTGGATTAGGTCTTGATCTTTCCAGCTCTGTAGCTTTTACTTTTCTCAATCTGGGTTCTGTTGCTGACATTTGTTTTGTACAACAAACCTCCATGAACTTCAGTTCTCTTATTTATAAGAAGAACATTTTCTTATAGGTTGTTGTAATGATTAATTAACAAATACTTAGCACAGTGGTTGGCACACTATGAATATTGTTGGCACATGTTGTGAATAATGTTGGCACAACATGAATATTCAGGAAAAATTTTGTGGTTAAATATAGATTTCTGATTTGGGAATCATAAAGGGAACATTAAAATAACCACTAAAGCCCCTATCTGATAGAATAATTAAGAATCATATTTGTAGATGTATTAGAACTTTAAAGAACAGTTCATTTTGTAATGTCAGACAGAATACAAAACATATAATAGCTTGAAGAATAGTCTACTAAGGATTTAACAGCTACCATGGTTCCCCAACAATAATACCTAGCCAGACAATCAGCACTAATGCATCTTTTGGAGCAAAAATTAACATAAGATCAAAAATTAAATAAGATTATATTATATTATACCCGGTTTTATATTATAGTAAAATAAGAATGGGTCTTATATTAATTTTTGCTCCAAAAGACATATTACAGCTGATTGTCTGGCTAGGTCTTATTTTTGGGGAAACACAGTAAAATCATATGCAGCGATGAAAATCTGAAAGCTTTTCCTCTAAATGCCCACCCTCATCACTTTTATTCAACAGGGTATAGGAAGATCTAGTCAGAGCAATTAGGCAAGAAAAAGAAATGAAGTCATCAAAATTGGAAAGGAAGAAGTAAAACTCACTATTTGTGGATGACATGATTTTTTACATATAGAAAACCCTGAAGACTCCACCAAAAAACTGTTAGGACTAATAAACAAATACAGTAAAGTTTCAGGCTACAAAATCAATATATAAAAATGTGCTATATTTCTGTATACTAACAATAACTATCAGAAAGATAAATTAAACAATCCCATCTATAATTACATCAAAAAGAATAAGACACCTAGGAATAAATTTAACCAAGGAGGTGAAAAACTTAACCAAGGAGGTGAAAAACCCATACACTGAAAACTATGACATTGAAGAAAGAAACTGATGAAGACACAAATAAAAGGAAAGATGTTTCATTCTCATGGATTGGAGGAATTAATATTGTTAAAATGTCCGTACTACCCAAAGAATCTACAGATTCAATTAAATTCAAAATTCCAATGGCATTTACACAGAAATACAACAATCCTAAACCATGTGTGGAACCACAATAAACCCCAAATAGCCAAAGCAATTCTGAAAAAGACTAAAGCTGGAAGCATCATGCTTTCTGATTTCAAACTATATTACAAAGCGATAGCAATTAAAACCATATGGTATTGGCATAAAAACTGGCACATATTTTAATGGGACAGAGTAGAGAGCCCAGAAATAAACCCACAAATATATGGTCAATTAATTTAAAACAAAGGAGCCAAGAACATACAATGGAAGCAGTATAGTCTCTAAAAAATTGTGTTGAGAAAACTGGACAACCATATGCAAAAAAGTGTAACTGCTGTCTTATCTTACACCATATCCAAGAATTAAATCCAACTGGCTTAAAGACTTGAACGTAAGAATGCAAACCATTCATAGGAGGAAACATAGGTGGTAAGCTTCTTGACATAGGTCTTAGTGATGTCTTGGTGGATCCAACTGCAAAGGCAAGGGAAACAAAAGCAAATATAAACAAATGGGACTACACAAAACCAAAAAGCTTCTGCACAGTGAAGGAAACCATCCTCAAACTGAAAAGGTAATCTACTGAGTGGGAGAAGATATTTGCAAATCATACATCTGACAATGGGTTAATATCACAAATATGTAAAGATCTCATATAAGTTAACAACAACAACAAAAACATGATTAAAAAATGGACAGATAATCTGAACACACATTTTTCCCAAGGATATAAAGATGGCCAACAACCATATGAAAACATGTTTAATGTCACTAATTATTAGGTTGGTGCAAAAGTAATTGCATTTTTTGCAATTATTTTTAACCTTTTAAACTGTAATTACTTTTGTACCAACATAATATTAGGGAGATAGAAACCAAAACCACAAGGAAATATCACCTAACGCTTGTTATAATTGCTATTGTCAAAAAGAAAAGAAAAAAAAGTGTTGGAGAGGATGTGAAAAAAAGGGAATCCCATATACTGTTGGTGGAATGTAAATTGGTGCAGCCACTTTGAAAACAGTATGGAGGTTCCTCAAAATAATTAGAGTTACATGTGATCCAGCTATTCCACTTCTGGTATTTATCCAAAGAATATGAAAACACTGATTAGAAAAAATATATGCACCCCTATGTTCATTGCTGCATTGTTTATAGTAGCCAAGATATGGAAACAATCTAAGTATTTATCAATGGAAGAAAGGATAAAGAAGATGTGGTATATATCTATTATGGATTACTACTTAGCCTTAAAAAAGACTGAAATCTTGCCATTTGCAACAGCATGGATGGACCTTGAGCTTATTAAGCTAAGTGAAACAGGTCTGAGTCTGATGGAGAAAAACAAATTCCGTATGGTTTCATATATGTAATCTAAAAAAATGAACAAAACAAAACAAAAATGAATTCATAGATGCAGAGAACAGATTGGTGGGTACCAGAGGAGAAAGGGGTTAAGAGAGGTGAAATGGATGAAAACAATCAATTGTGTGGTGCAAGATCATTGCTAGATGTTTGGAGGTGATCACTTCGTAGTGTATTCAGATGTCAAATTACAGAGTTGTACACCTAAAACTTACATAATGTTTTATACCAATTGTATCTCAATAAAAATAGAAAAGTCAAATTTAAGGAATGAATGTACAATAATTTACGAATTATTGTCTTTATTTTATATTAATTCAGATAATGGCTAGTCTTTTAAGAGATCATTTAGACCATAATAACTAAACCAGTCACGTGTTGATATTTGGTTGACTTTCAGTCAAATAAAAACATACTTTACACATGCTTTTTAATTTTGAGATTATGAAGGTATATTTATCAAGAGATGAAGGGAGAACGTTTTATCAAAATTTATAATCTTGGTTTAAAGTTGTTTCTGAGACATGAGATGAAACCTTTTTAGTTTCCATAGATCTTGCTGTATGGCTTTGAGTTTAGTCTCCCTCCCGCCCTATCCCTGCACAGAAGAACTGCTTCCTCCATACCTTTGCCAACACTCAGATAGTCAATCATACCTTCTGCGTCTCTTCCTTGCTAAATTTAAACATTTCTCAATTGGAGATTAGGATCTGCAGAAAGCTGTAAAATTCCAGTCTGTTTTTAACTTTACTGGGAGAGTCTCCAACATTATATAATACTTTAGATTTCTGATAAATATTCTCTATTAACAGAAACAAGTTCCCTTCTGTTCTTAGTTGCCTTCACAACATGAGTGCTCTGTCTTTTACCAGTTTTAAAGGATTCCGTATTATGTTTTTTCCTTTCTTCATATTTCCAATATTGTAATATCAGTAGAATGTAAGCACTTCTATATCTCTTCTTCATCCCCCTCTCTCTCTATGTATATGTATATGTATATGTATATGTATATGTATATGTATATGTATATGTATATGTATATGTATATGTATATACATATATAGAGAGAGCATATATCAAATTACAGAGTGTGTTTATATATATATATATATATATATATAGAGAGAGAGAGAGAGAGAGAGAGAGAGCATATATCAAAATACAGAGTATATATGTATATATATATACATATATATTCTGTATTTTGATGTATTATATCCATGGTATTGATTTTTCTCAAATTTTAAGTTGGTGATGCTTGTATGTTTATCTTTTTATTTGAGATTTATGCTTAGGGGAATGTGTGAGATTAGTTGAAGCAGTTTTTCTCCAACCTCTTCTCATTGAAATTCAGACAGGAGAGGAAGCCCAGACTGTTCTTTATTGAATAAGTTGCCTTCTGCACATTTTTTGCTCTTTTACACACACACACGCACACACACACACACACACACACACACGTAAATACGTAAATATATATATATGTAATAAACATATTTATATAAATATGTATGCATTGAAAGTTTGATTAAAAATGGAATATTCGTATAGTTTCACAGTAATGACCCCCACCCAATATTTATTAACGAAACAGGGAAAAATGAGTAACCTTTTAGGAGAGAAGCCTGGTGGACACCGCCTATAAAATGACCAAAGTTACCATTACCATTAATAAGACAAATTAAAATGTATACAAACTATAGGATGCAATGAGTACACAGTATCACTTCTGTCATATTCCTGCCAAAGATTCGAAACCTGAATCCGATTGTGTGAAATGTCAGACAAAGCCCAATTGAGGAACATTTTACAAAATATTTGGACTGTAATGTTTAAAGGTGTCATGATCATGAGAGTCAGGAAAAGACCAAGAATCTCTTCCATGTTAAAAGAGAATGAAAACAAATGCACATGTGACTCGGAACTAGATGCTTTTGCTCTAAAGAACGTGATTAGGGTAGTGTTTATAATAGCTTTGACCCTTGAGCCCGGGGTAAGGGTCAAGGGTCAGGATTAGATGGTAGATGCCTGTCATTGTTACTTTTCTTATGTTGATGGTCATGTTGTGGTTATTTAGGTGAATGTCCTTATTTTCAAGAAAAACACTAAACTATTTTAAAACTTTAAGTGTTGGAAAATACACTAAAGAATATATTAAAATATTCAGCGTAATAGGACATCAAGATGGCATCTTACTCTCAATATATTTAGGATAAACAATATTTCTTTCTATTTTCTTCTGTCTTTTCCATATTTTTGATCATTTTGAAATTATATATATAATATATATACATTATATATATTGAAATTATATACATGTATATATATGTGTGTATATATATATATATATATACACATATATATATATACACACATTCCCTTATATTCAAACATATTTAATTGAAGCCAATATCTATTCAATGCTCCTCTAAGGGCTTATCAAATATTAAGTCATTCAGTCCCTACAATCACCCCATTATTGCCATCCCTCCTATACAGAACAGGAAATCCAAGCACAGAACAGTCAAATAACTTCCTCATATTTATATGGTGAGTAAGGAATGGAATTGTGTTTTGAATTACAGCATATTCATGGCAAAATGTTCCCTTGTAACTACTAAGCTTCGCTGCCCCCTGGCAATTCAGACTTGTTTCTAGAATCATGTCATCCAAAAATGTTTTCTATAAATGGATCTGGGAACATTCTCCTTGTTGTGTAGTGTTTATAATAGCTTTGTTTCCATCTATGAATCCCCAAATTTCCTAAGCCAGAGCTTCCCAATCCATGTGCCATAAATGGGCAACTCAGGCACTGAGGCGGTAAACCCTCAGCCCTGGTCACTGGGCGGGGTGACCAGTAAGACCTGGGGTAGTAGCAGCCTGAGAACCACTCTTGTGGCCCCTGAGAAGGAGTGCAGATATATCTTATCATTTGCTATAAACACCATGATCAGAGATAGGGAAGCATTTTTAAGATAGCGTTCCTCTCTCCTTCAGCCTTTTGCTATATTAGATAATGAAAATATAAACAATTCTCTGCAATAAATCCACCGCTTTTGTCTATAGGCAAAAAGTTTTCACAAAACTTACACCAAGTAGAATTGAAAGTTAAAGGAAGAATCTATTTGGTTTCCCATGGATGTTCTGCTTTCTTCTCATTGTATAGACACTATTTTATTTAGGTGCTAAATATATAATTGTTATTATTTTCATCCCTGGTCTTGCTGTATGCACAAAATATATATGTACAGCACATATGCTTGTGGTGTCTTTTGTTTCATCAAGTCAAGATACAGTTTTATAGTTGTAGCAAGTTAAATTATGATGCAGTTGCCAGTTGACGAGTAGTAATGTGGTACTCTGCAGAACTATAAAAAGTCCTGTAAAATACTTTTTTTATGCATAACATTTTTTGTAGACTGGAAAATGTATTATTGCATTGCAGTGAAGAAATGATTGCTTTTCCAAAATATAATTTGCTCGATAATCATAATTTCTATTAAGCAAATGTTCAGAAAATCCAGCATCCATCACCTTAAACCCATTTAAAAAGCTTTCTGCAGTTCCAGATTGTATGAATAACTGTTATGTTTAATGTAGAAACTAATGTTGATGTCTCCCCTGATACGAAAATGAGAAGACTAATTTTAACTAATAATTCTGTCAGTGTTATAAAGTGACTAAAAGACATGTAGTGCTGCTGGTTTATAATGAATGTGTTACTCAGGGCTGCTTCTGAGTAGAGAAGTGATAATTAAAGTAAAGACGCTTTCCCTCATAACTTAAATGTTAATGTCTTCCTTTTTTCCCCCTGAATTTTCCAGTAAAGCATGATATCTAAGAAGGGCAAGCTAAGCTTAGAAGGGTGGTATTACAGAGATATAGAAGACAAATGCACGACAATTTGATACAAGTATTGAATAAAATATTTTGTTGATGACTTTATGTGATCATTGATCTGCTAACTGTGATTGGTAACCGACCATGAATAAGGAATCACTTCCCTTTAATTTCTCGCCAAAAAAAAAAAAAAAAATTCTTTTTAAGCAAAAAAGAGAAGTAGGGGTTAAATTCATACACATATAGTCAACATATCTGTTCAGAGGCAACAGCTAACTCTTCGAAAATAACACATTGTGGAGAAATTAGTAAGTAATGTAAATGAATGGAGGCTAAGAAAGTTATAGATCATGTTGCAATTTCTTTCCCAAATACTCCTATAAATTAAGAGAAAGAAGCCATTTGGGAGTTTACTTCCTCTATAAAGGCTATGTCTATGTAACTTACAGTGTGAAAAGAAAAAAAATCAATTACCTGATTCGTTTGTGAAATACTTCCTTGGCTCTGACTACCCATCAAGGGCTGGAAGTAATTACCCATAGAACAGCACAGTCCCTCTGCTCAGTAGGCTCAGATAACCTATAGATTGTTTGAAGATGGAGATGTATTATCAAACAACTGATGCACGGGGATAAATGCTAGGCCCTACGGGGCGCAAGGAGCCCTGGGGAGCAAGGTGATGGAGGTATTAAACATTGATGGGCAGGGCTGCGAGTGCCTGATTAGGCGGTCCCAGAAATCTTTCCTTGGAAAGTAATGGCTAACCTAATGTGTGCATAGGAATTAGTCAGGTGAAAGGAGAAAGCAGCATATGTGGTAGCCGGCGGGCTAGAAAGAGCACAGCCTATTTAGGATACTAAAATAGCTTGGCCAGCTGTATCTTCCATTTCTCGAACACTCTCTACCACTCTTGTTTTCTTTTTACCATAAGCTTCTTTTCTCATTGGATTTTATGCTAGAGGCCTTTTCTTCTCATGGAAGATGTGTGGAAAGATTTTGTGGCTCTTAAATGTAGCTCTGGTACCCAGAGGTGTCAGGTTCACCTTCCTGGGGGTTTTAAACTTCCAATTTGCCAAGAAGTACCAGGGTCCTTGAAATCTCCTCAAGATGCACAGAGCTCCTTTCACACTGGGTACGTCACTCTGTTGTCAGGCTTGTGCTCGCTCCTCCTCTCGCTTCATAATAATCACACTGCTTCTTACGGGATGTGTGTTATTAAAATGATGGCAGGGAGCTGAACTGCAGAGGATGTGGGGAAGATATTGTAACATGAAATGAGCAACCTATAAAAATTTCTATTAAAGTGTAATTTTTTGACCTGTCTTGCGATGAGACTCTGTCTTTTTCTGGTATACTGTGAGCCAGACTGATTATCACCCCAGCACCTCATGGGGCCACAACATACGTGGACTGCATTTCTGCATCCCTTTCTTTTTTCCCCAAACAATTCTATGAATCTTCAGAGAAGGGTCTCATTTCCTCACAGTCTTCTCGGTTGCCATATACATTTAACACCTTCCTGTGCCCTGCTCCATCTTGTAGTTGCAGTATTTCTTAATTCCACTCTGATATCGAATGTGACAACCATGCCATAAATGTTTGCTAGATACATTATTTTTGCTTCCTGTGCCACCTGACATCCACGCTGAGGCTGACGCTGCTCAGCTGTGCTGTTACTTATTATGGCTAACGCTGCAAGAATTGTCTTCTGTCATTACCTGGGGAGGAAATACGACACTATTAGTCTTGAGATCATGTTAGGTTTTTGGATTGCCCACATCAAACTCTTGACTTAGGTTTGACATATTGTTGATTTAAATTTTCCTTTTTATTATTTAGGTGCGGCTAGTAATCCACACCACTATGGTTTACTGTGATGATGATGATGATGATGATGATGATGATGATGATGATGGTGATTGTTATTATTATTATTTAGCAGAGACTTCTGTTTATATTTGGCTCAACATTCCAAGCTATTCGGATCTTTTTGAATTCTGAAAGAGAACCAGTATCTTTGGTATCCTTTCGTTTTGTATTACTTGACAATTGGGCATACATTCTTTATCCAATTTTTCGTTTAATATATTGAGCCACACAAGGCCATAGATGAAGCCATGACCGTGACACCAGTTCAGCTAAAGTGATCCAGTTCAGCTGGAAGCCAGTGCCCACTTATAGCAAGTGAAACAGTTCAGGGACGAAGTGTAGACCAGGCTGAGTTCCGGCTTTGGCTGGTGCTTAGTGAGCAATGATTGGTTATGTATCCACCACTCTGAAGATCTCAAAAACACTCTCCCCTCTGGTCCTCTTCTCTACTTTTCTTTAAAACTCTCAGGATAAGGGCATTCTTGTTACATGTCTCTTTCCTTGGAAAATGGGGCAAATCAACTATCATGCCTTTTTAATAATAGTTATCCTCAGTGATGCCAGGTGCTTTATTGACGTAAGGTGTCTCAAAGTGAGGTAGTTATGTTTTACCCTCAAGGAGTCCAACTGAATACAATGCGGCCTTTTTCATTGAGCAAGGAGAAACAGATCTATAGATTTATTGTCTCATGGGCTACTTTTCGGTGAAGACTGCTTTTTTTTTTCATTTTTATTTTTCCTCCATTGGGTACACTTAGTTTACTGCACTTTCTCTCATGTGACATTCACTTCAAGTTCGACAACATGTGAGGCTTTGGACAGGACATAACAGAGAAAAGCCACATTTAATCCTCAAAATGCCCATTTCTTAGAATTAGCCAAGGAACAATATTGTTGTGACCAAGTAGAGCCCAGGCCAGTGGCTGTGAGATGACAAGGTGGGATAGTACGAATGGATGTTGTCCAAGTAAGCCATGACGATAGTTCCCAGAGATGGTGCAATTCCCCAACTCTTTTCACCACTCTTATCCCTGAGATAGGTAAGAAACTCACCTGGCCTTTCCTAGGTCAGCCTAGAAGGACTTTCTTAAGTGTTTTTTAGAAGATGCTGCCGGATTCATAGGTATCTAGTGAAGTGGTTCTGCTTAACACAGTATGCCTTTCATGGGCCCCATACTCAAAGATGCTGATTCAAAAGAACTGAGGAGGAGCCTGAGAATCTTTGTTTTTAAACAGTTCCCTTCTTGATTGTGCAGCTCAGCCATGTTTGTGACCTAATAATTTTATTTCCAGTCAGGACACTATTTGTCCCAGATGTTTGCATTTCTGAGAGGCTCCTGTGTACTGAAGTCCATTTTGGGGGCTCCTGCCCCACACTACAAATGGCTCCCCATGATTACAAATTCAGTCACCTATCCAGTGTTCCAGTTCCTTTAATGCAACCTCATCTCATGTTGGGTGAGCTTCTAGGAATGGGCGGTGAATCATTTCTCAGAACACTCTCTTCAACACGGCTCTATTCTTATGATGACTTCTGTTATTCTTCTATCATACATATTTGTCTTTATATCTCTCAGTTTCTCTCAAAAATAGTTGTACAGAGAAAATGTTTAATAATTGTTTACTTAATTGAATTCAATAACATTGAAGGTAAGGGGGAGAAGAAGAAAAACGTTTAGTTTCTGTTCTTTGTGCTTTATTATTATTTATTGTTATTATTAATTTAACGATTCTCATCTTCTCTACGTAAATGTTTTTTTGTGTTAGGCTTTTGCATAATACCATCTTGGGCCTTTTCCAAGCAGAGATAGAGTCATAGGAGATTGTTATAGGAAAGAGCAGCCAATCACCAAACTTATTTTCATTTTTTACTTGAGCCAGGATATAAATACAGATCCCCACAGGTAAAAGGCTAGCATTTATTGATGATCTAAGCCCTCTTTTTTATGCCAATTAATAAATCTCAAACTAATTTCATTATCAAGCTTATGATTTTAGATATGTACCTATAGCAGGCACCTTTTGGAAAATTTGTTTTTTGGAGCCTGGGAGGAATACTAGGGGACAGAGGATAGAATTCTGATTTTTTTCAGTGGCTCTGTTGCTTATCCTTTTTATCCTCTCCATTTAAAAAGCATATAATGTTATACCATAGGCCCCAAACTCATCTTGAAAAACATCAGCTGTGCTTTTTTAAAGCCTTAATTATTGGACATGCTGACAGATTTTATTGGTTCAGTATTCATGGTCAATAAAATCTTTATTGTGGTTGGAGCATATCGTGTTTTTGTTCTCTTTTTTATAACTTTGATGTAAGAAAACCGTTTCACATAACAAAATACCAACTCTGCTCTCTAAGTAGAATGCTGTGTTTGCGAGATATCCTACTTGGTTCATTTTACAAACAAATAGCAAGCATCCTCTCATGAATTAAAATCTAGTCTAGTTCAATAACAGATAATCAGCACAAAGAAGTAACTAAATGCAGCAGATGGCTCCTAAAGCCCAGAAATTAATACAAAAATAATAAAGCAGCATTGTTTCTGTCAGGAAAATCCAGTCAGCATTTGTCATATCTCCCCCATGGTCAAGGAACATTATAATTGTCTCTGGGCTAATAAAGAAAGAATTTCATAACAGCTTTGAAAGTAATATATAATTGCCCAAAACAATTTTAGCAAAAGATGCTGTGTGCCATGATAACATTGAGTGCATTCTGAATTGGCTTCATGAGAGAATGCAAAGCTTCCTGAAAGTATCTCTTTCTACTGTCTAGAGTGGCACATAATATCATTCCTATGTGCAACAGTCAATCATTTTTCAAGTGTTAAGAAATAATATCTTCCTATTCCTACCCTTCAAGTCAATCTGTGGCAAGGCCCCTTTAAATAGTCCTTGAAAATATTACTAGCATATAATATTTGTATATTTCTAACTTACATTAATACATACTGAAGACGTGAAAACAAATTCAACTATTGAGACTTCAATTCTATAATGTAGAAGGAGAGAGACAGCCTTATAATACAATCAAGTGACATCACCTATGTCAAAATATACTTCAGTTAGATTTGGCCAGATTGCTTATCTACAGTTTGTATAGTGAATTACATTGTATCTGTCTTAAACATATTTTTGTACAGTACACAAAAAGTAGCAAATTAAAAGGGATATGTTTGTATTTGTCATTTGTTTGTTTCTTTGACACTTACCAGAAACACTGAAATGCTTTTGTACCACCTTAACTCAAAAATGACAAAATTGACTCTAATCATCTTTGCTTCTGTGGACTTGATGATAATAAGTAAATGCTGTATGGTTATTTACACTGCATTGACTTCCAAATTAGAATGGAAGGGATGAAAAATATCATTATCCAAGTGGAAAAAATGACCTAGTATCATAATGTAATTTTCTATTAAAAATTATAATATTTGCATCAACATAAAAATCCATTTCAAAAGTATCATTATCTTTGAATCACCTGCCCTGTGCTATCAGAGATGATGAGAACAGGGCCAGCTTAATTGTCATTTTTTCTGCACAATGAGTTTATAAAACAATAGAACATAGTTCATTCCATTGATCCTGCTGCAGGAGGCCCTGGCATTCGGCAGTGAAGCCCGCATGCTAAGGGGGGTAGTAACTTGATGTACTGTATCCACCAGATGTTATGCTCATTGTGCTGACTTTTCAGCCAAATCTGGAAGATTATTCATAGGAAATTATATTGTAAATGCAGATAGGATTTTTTAATATTCCTGCTGTCCACATTTTTCCATTGTATAATGGGATAATAACTAAACTTGGGAAGGCTCAGTCCTTACTCATCATCATATAGACAACCTTGAAAGTAAGTGGAAAAAATCACTTCTGTCCTCTGTGCATCCCTGAGGAGAGTATAAGGCGGGTGCAAATGGATTTGCAAAATGGCTCCCGCTACCCCACGCTGGCAGTGTAATTGCTTTGGTAGTACTCTTACAGAATTACCTGTCTGTTACAAGAAGGATATCTAGGAATTATGCCCTATCTTCTCAAGTGCCTAGCATATTTTTTAACTGTGTCATTATCTAGGGAGAAGTAATACGAAAGGATGATGATGGATGCAGGATTGACCTCCATCTTTGTTTACCACTCTCCCAGTCTTTTCTGCTCCAAAGCTGCATTAGTTCTCCATCATACCTTAGCTTCTTGATAGAGTAGTAGGCAGTTTCCAGACTCAGTAAGATTACATTTATTGATATTACACATATAGTTCATATGAAGACATAGCCCTGTTGAGTTCTACAGTCTTTGTTATCAGATACAGGGAGGGACTAAATGATAATACTTTTATTGTAAAGTTTATCCTAACACAGTTTGTTATATTTTATAAACCTCTAAGTTATTGTAATTATGTTAAACATTTATTACTTCTATTATCTGAAGGATTGCATCCATGTGTTGAATATGCCCAACTAGATAGAACAGTGTTACTTTTAAGATCCATTCTTGAAATCTGTTGTTCCATTTTCCTTTTTTAAAAATTCTCATAATCCATTTTTTTCCTTGACAAATTAAAGGGTTAGAAATGTAACCCAAATCTCTTCTTTAGCAGTGTGACAAGAGTGAGTAGTAGTTTGTCCTGCAATATCCATTCTCCTTCCATTGCAAGGTAATAGAAACCACTATTTTTAGGTAGGTACATAATTGACAGAAATTAAGATTGCATTTCCCCATCTTTATTATATCTTGGTGTATGTAAATTAATGCTTATCTATGAATGTAAGCAGAAGTATTTTTTGATGTTTTTTAGGAAATTCCCTAAAAGACAACAAGGGTATGTCCTTTTCTCATTCTACATCCCTTAATTTATCATGTTTCCTGGGAATCAGATGTGAGTAAAGTCTGCCTTTTGGAACTGTGTGTATTAGGTCCTAAGGAATGGTTGGCCAGAGAGTTTAAAGGAGCTTGGTTCCCTCAGGATTCAGGGAAACTAATTATAAGCTCTACACTGTCTACCTCCAGTAGATTCCATGGGAGTGGCTGCTGCATGCATGACTTCTGAGCTCTCTCTGGTATGAGGCTGACGTTAAAACTGGACCTGGTATATACAATCCTCTCCTAGATTCCAGAGAAAATTTGTATTAGAGGTAAGGGAACAGGGAAGATATATAGAGATAGAGAATGTGAAAGCCACTCAGACATTTTCTGGGCTTGACAGGCTCAGGGAGAAAGATATCCTGGTCTTATTTTAGAAGGTAGTATCAAAAGATGATTAATCATAAGCAATTCATTTGTGGTTTGGTTATTTAGGCTACAAAGAGAGTAGTAGCATTTGTGTCATCCTAACATGTATTCTATCAAATACATGGATAACTGAAATTTACATTTGATGGAATGATTCTATTTATTCCATTTTTTTCTTGATGACATCCTTCTTGGAGACTACATCTGTCATTCTAATTGCTTTCTAGATTATGCTGCACAACTGTAATCCTGATAATATTTTTAATGTACTGCTACATTTGCATTGTTGTTTACGGTGTCCCATGTCTTTTATTTCCCCTTGTTTTTCCTGTTTTGTTAATTGTTTGAGTAACATCTAACAAAAGAGCACTTGGGAGGTAAACTTGACTCCTTTCATGTCTGAAAGTATCTTCTTTTTTTCTTTATACTTGAGTCATAGGTTGGCTAAATATAGAATATATAATTGTATGATAAGAATAATTTTTCCTCAGAGTCCTGATGATATTGTCTCACCATCTTACAGTGTTCAATAAAGTTGAGTAGAAAGCTGTTGCTATTCTCAAGTTTAGTCTTTTGTAAATCATCTCATTGTTCCTTTTCTCTTCTCCAGAAGCTTTTACTATCTTCTTTTCCCAAGTGTTCTTATTATATTTCACATTCTGGTGATAATGGTGGGTGATGGTCAGACAGATAATAAACAAGTAAACAAGAAAATATTTATATGACTTAATGTTGAATGGACATCAGTTATCCTTATACATATAGTTCATAAAATCCTAAACAAAATCTTGATGGTATTTTCTTACCTTAAGAAATGATTTTTAATGTTTATCTGTAATAATATATGCTTTAGAAGGATTTGAAAATACAAACTAAAATAACTGGTGACAAAATATCAATATAAATACAACTTCTTCCAAAATCAACATATTGATCAATGGAAAGAAAAAGCGTAAACATATTAAATATTTTATTTATTATATCATAAAATTGTTATTTTAAATCAGTGAGGCAAAGATTTTTTTTTTGCTAAGTGAAACTGAAATAATTAACTTACTATTTAAGAAGGTCATGTTCTCACTATACACTAGATAAAGAAGGAAACAGATGAAAGGATAAATGTACAATAAAATACTTCAAAATATGTAAAATATGCATATTACATTAGGAAAATGGAACAGGTTTTTAAGTATGACAAAAATATTAGAAATTATAAAGAAAAATATTAATGGTTTTGACTACCATAAAATTTGAAATTTCTGTTCTGATTTAAACTCTAAGCTATTTCCCCTCCCTCTTCTCAGATAATTTCCTATAATTAACAGGATGAATAAAAACAAAAACTAATTACATCTTCAATGGAACTATGGGAAATCTGAAACCCTGAACAGGTGAAAGAGCTACCAAAAATCTTAGAGATTGTGCAAAGATCTGAGGTAAAGTGAAAAAAGAGACATTCTGAATATCTTAGAAATGCTAGAAAATATATACTTCTCCAGGCTAATGGGCCTAATATGAGAAGCACCCCAAATCTCTTATGTGCCACTATTATAATGGGGTAATCAAGATGATGATGGTATCATCTTTGGATCCAGTTACTTTGCTGAGAGACAGAGGATGTTTGACTGAATAAAGAACAATGCCAAAAGAAAATTGCATTTATTGAAGTATTATTTTGTTGATACAAGATGATCTCTTTTAATCCCAGGACAAATAAAAGGACATAGAGGAAGGGTATTTAACTAAAAATTCTCAAATAGTAATTTGTTATCTAAGATTTTCCTGTGTATTTGATGGTAAGAAACAAGCAGGTTTTTGCTGACAAATATATACTGTATATATTCCTTATTTTTACCATACATTTTCTTTGCTGCCTTTGCCAAATCACCTGGCATCATTGTATAAAAACAATGCTTGTCTGGCTTTGATAGTAGTCCATTAGGATCATCAATCAATGTCCAATGATTTTTTTCTATCTAAAACATGAGCTTAGAAATATGGTCCCATTTCCATTTTTAGTTTGCTGATCTTTAAAATGTTTTGAATTCATTGGGAACGATGGCATATAAACGCAATTCCAGATAACTTTTATTCTTGCTATCATGTAACTTTAGTAGCCTTGGTACAGTTTTTATATATAGCCAGTCCTCACATGGGACTCATGCATTTTATTGTGTTTTGCAAGGATTCTAAGTCTTTGTTGATACACTTACAATGGAATTTGATTGTCAGGATATACTTCTTCAATGGGTTTTGCAGCATTTTTACTTATGCTTCTTAACAGATATTTTATAGATCTCATGGCAGTTTATAATAGTCTTCTAGGGGTAGCTGAGGGCTTTACTTATCATTAAAGGGTAAGGCCATATCGGAAGCCTACTGGCATGAACTGTGGAGAGTCAGCATTTTTGAAGTCGATAAGTCAAAGCTGTGTTTGAGGGCTCTAAGGAGGCTAAATATTTTATTCATAGAGTAATTCAGTGTATGTCTGAAGATTTCATCCAAGAGTATGCCTATCAGGGAAATGCTGAATATATGGTATTAGCAAGAGGGAAGAGATTTTAGCTGCATGTATCTCTGCCAAAGTAAGTTGGAGAGCATCCTGTAAGATACACTTTAAGCAAATAGAAAACAATTTTTTAAAAGAGAAAACAATGTAACTCTTCACCTAAAGCTAAAAACTGAGAATTCTATATCTTGTAGTACCCACTTTCCCCCCAAATTATAGAGTGAGGAATGTGTAGCCATCCAAGTGACCTGATAAACTAGCTGTCTGAAATAATTTTAAGTGCTTTGCAATAGCTGACTTCCAGAGCAAATAATACTTATTTGGAAGCTTAAAATATCTTGTTTTCCACCAACATGACCACTTTGGTTTGAACATTTAAATGCTGTTATCTCTGTTGTTAAACTGCTCAAGAATTTGCCTGTAATATCTGAAAGTGTATTAAATAAGAAAATTATTGTTTTTCTGTTCACAAGTTCTTGTACACATTTGGAGACAAGTATTAATGTCTACTTTATGGAGAATAATAAAGGGTAATATTAAAATAAAAACCTCTTCGAAAATAAATATTAACTCTTATGACCCTCAGATTTTATTCCTAAGGTGGTTAGGTTTTTATATGTGAGTTGACAGCAGGGCTCAGTCTCAACTGTGGTTGCACTTTGGAATCACTTGGCAAACTTTAAAATGTCCTACCATCTGGATTCCAAACCCAGACTTTATGAATTAATTATTCTCAGGTACGTCCACTGAGCCTTTATAAGAGGAAGCTAAGATGCAGGCTCTAGCTAACTAACCCTTTCAACTTTCATGATTCTCCTGCTGTTTGTCATGACATATATGACCACAAATCTTATGAGTCAAGAAAGAAAGGAAACCAAGAAAAATTCTTAACTGTTACAGTAAGAAGGAGATTTGTCACTCGCATGAGCCTTTTCCAAAATGGTCTTATTTAATCCATGCTGCAGAATCATAGTCTTATTCAAGACTAAATAAGAAACACGACATAGTAAAATATCTGAGGGTTCTGTATACCAACAACATTTTGTTGGTAGTACTTATACAAATCAAGATAATATTGTAAGACAATTCTATATGGATCTTTTGTGTATGTGTTTGTCTTGAAAGTGGAGGCACTGCATGTCTGTTGTTCTAAACTATGTTTTCCAGGATGTTTGTGTAGTGAACATCCTTAGAAGACAGATATAGTATTTCCCTCTGGAGCAAAGGGCAGACATACTTACCATCTACTGTAAAGGATATAGGTTCCCTCAACTCAGAGTTTTTCTCCTATAATACAGGACACTTTGTATTCAGACACTTATCTGGGCACATTGCATCATCCCTAAGGACTTGGGACCAGAGGAAGTGATGCTCATATGCTGGTACTCACACTTCTTGTAGTCCCATGAACAATAAAGTCCTTTGTCTCAGGTCCAGGAGTCTCATGTCTTCTCTAAGCATCTGTATCTTGTTAGTTTCTCAGTAGGTAAAAAAAAAAATATATCAGACTTTTTGTAGGTCTTCACAATGGTACGTTTTACAGAAATTAAAGGAGAAAAGTTTCAGTCAATGATTATCTCTAGTCTTGCATGTCCTCAATGTATGAAAGCTATATAAAATGCGGTGACCATGTAAAAAATTAGGGAGTACTATACTCATGAGCCCATTTTGAGTACTCATCTAGAGATGAAGAGCTTCATTTATCTAAGACATGGCTGGGAAATTTGAGCAAAAGGACTGATAGTAATCTTTAAGTTTATTTATTTAAGTGGATATCTAAGAATAAAACTAAGGTAAGGAAAAGATTTGAAGGCCAGTGTGTCATAGTTGTCATAAATAGAAAACCACAAGTAAAAATTTGGAGGTAAATAAAAAGGAGAAAGAGAAAATGCAGGATAGGCTCATTGGTTGCTACATAGTTTATAAATAGATGTAAAAGGATATTATCTAAAGCTAGTTAACCCTAGCATTAGATGCCTTAATTAGGAAGAGAGAGGACCATTATGTACAAATATATGTACAAGTGTAAAGATTCCTAGCACAATAACACAAACTTTACTAAATGTGAAAGGAATATAATAAAACAAAGAAAAACATCAATTAGAAATAGTAAATGTAATGAAATACACGCAGACAATACAGCATAAAATAAGCCCAAACTATCGATTATATCAACAAATATAAACAGACTTTACGCACTTATTAAAAGGGAAGTATTTTCAGATTAGCTCACAAAACCCATTTATTTTACAAAATAAATAAAATGATGTAGGATGGTTGAAAATTAAGTAATGGGCAAGGGTACAGCAGGTAAATGCAAACAACAAGAAAGCAGGGTCTGTGATTCTGGCATCAGACAAAATAGAAAGCAGACCAAAAGTAACAAATAAGAGGAAGAAAAAAATTTATGAAGTAAAGGCTAGAATTCACATTGATTGTTTAAAAAACTGTGGATATCTTTGCACCAAACAGAGAGCATAAACTTCATAATTTAGAAAATAAAATAGACAGATATAAAGCAATTGTAAGTAGACTTTAAAATAACAGTGTCAGTCTAATACAGGTTAAGTAGATAAAAATGAGTAAATTCACAAGAGGTCAAAACAGCATCATAAATAAGGTAGATCTTATAGATGTGCATTGAGCTTATTAATAGCACATGGAACATTCACAAAAATTGAGCACAATAAATTCTATATAACAGAAAAAGTGTAAATAGCATTCTTACATCACACTGCAATAAATCAGAAATTAATTTAAAAAACAGTCTCTTAAAGTTGCAAATTGAAAAACTCTCTGTGGAACATAGATAAACGGAAAATAAAGGATGAATTTTCAGAATTTATAAGCAAAAATAATAAAACTTTACATATTAGTATCTATTGGGTACAACTTAAAGCAGTGATCAGAGGAAAATTCTTAGACTCAACTTCTTTTATTAAAGCAAAATGAAAGAATGACACACATAAAATGTATTCCTAACTCAAACTGCTAGAAAATGAAAGGTAAAGAACAGAATAAATATAAAAGAACAAATGAGATAGAAAACAGAAAACATTAGAATAATAAATAAATCAAGATGCTGGCTCTTCAAGAAAAATTCAGCAATATAGACAAAGCCCTAATTAGTTTAATTAAAAGTAAAGGGAGAGGAATACAAATATACAAAATGAAGTATGAGGGGAAACATCAGTAGAAAGAGGAAATTTCAAACACCTCTTTCAAAACGTATTTGAGATTCTATATAAACAGCAGAATTTACTAAGAAAGTACAGTCTCCAAACTGACCTCAGCTGAGTTTTAAAGTTAAACAGATGAAATTTTTATGGAATAAAGAAAGTATTAAATAAAGAAAGTATTAAATAAAGAATTATCTCATAACAAGCTTTACACTTTTATAGTTTCATATGCAAAATCAGTTGCTTCTATATGCATATATTTTCTAGTTAGTGCAATAAGAGAAGAAAGAAATAAAATATATGCATATTGGAAAGAAGAAATAAACTCCATTTGCAGATGACAGATTGTATATGTAGAAAATCTGAAATAAACTACAAAAAACTCATGAACTTGCAAGTATAGCTATAGGACACCAGGTCAATATATAAAATCAGTTGCTTCTCTATATGCCAACAATGAAAAATTGGAATTTAAAATTAAAAATTGTAATAGCACCCAAGAAAACCCCACTTAGATGTAAATCTATGTATAAGATCTATATTTCAAAAATTATAAAAGTTATTTAAAACAAAAAATAAATGGAGATATACAAGTATATTTATGTATTGGAATACTCAATATGGTTATCACTAAATATGAAAGAAATATAATAAAACAAACTTGATAACAATTCAGCATAATCCTTATCAAAATCCCAGTAAACTATTTTGTAGATATCAACAAACCGATTATAAAATGCATATGGAAAGGTAAAACACCTAGAATGGTCAATACAGTACTGAAGAAGATCAAAGTTGGAGGACTTGTACTACCTGGTTTTGAGATTTAAAATAAAACTACAGTAATCGAGATGGTGTGATGGTATTGGCAAGACTAGACATATAGATCAATGGAAAAGAATAGAGAACACAGAATTATAACCACATAAATATAGTCAACTAATTTTTGACAAAGTCATAGAGGCAATTTAATGGGTAAAAGATAGTCTTTTCAACAAATGAAAATTATGTATCCATATGCAAAAAATATACTTAGACACACACCTTATACTTTTTACAAAAATGAACTCATAATGGATCATAGACTAAATGTAAAATGCAAATCTATACAATGTTTTAGAAGAAAATATAGGAAAGAATCTACCTGACAATGGATTTGATGGTAAGCTTTTAGATAAAAAAAATCAGAAGTACCTTTCATTAAAAAAAAAAAATCATAAATTGGACTTTGTTAAAATTAAAAACATCTGCTTTGCAAAAATGTTACTACTGAGAGAAAGAAAAGACAAGCCACAGGCATGGAGAAAGATTTGGAAATCACATATCTGATAGAGAATTTGTATCCACTGTATATAAAATTAAAAAATTCAACAGTAGGAAAACTCAGTTAAAAAATGGGCAAAGGATATGAATAGACACCTCATCAATAAAATGAGAAATAATCATACAAAAAGATGTTTAGCATCACTTGTCATTAGCAAGAGACAAATTAAAACAACAGTGAGATACCTATTCAAATGACTAAAATCCGAACAACTGACAAAACTGACTGCTGGTGAGGATTTGAAGCAAATCTGCTTCTCATTCATTGCTAGTGTGATACAGCCCAATTGGAAAGACAATTCGGAATTTTAAAGGTATAAAATTGCACACCTATGTATTTGTCTAAGTGATTTGAAACTTATGTCCAGACTGGGCACAAAAGTGTATAAAAATGTTAATAGCAACTTTATTCATAATTGCCAGAAACTAGAAGCAGCCAAAATATCCTTTACAGGTAAATGGGTAGGCAAACTGTGGTACATCCATACAACAGATTATTACTCAAGAATAAAAATGAATGAGCTATTAAACCATAAAAAGACATGGAGGAATTTAAATGCATATTGTTAAGTGAAAGAAGCCAGTCTAAAAAGACTAAATACTGCCTGATTAAATTTATGAAATTCTGGAATAGGCATAACTGTAAATACACTAAAAAGATCCATGGTGTCTGTCATTGGGTTGGGGTAGTATGAAGAGGGAGGGTTGAATAGATGAAGCCCAGGGAATTTTTTTAGAGTGATGAAACTGGGCTGCATGATGCTATAATGTTGTATACTGCTATGATGCAGTTGTCAAAATACATAGAACTTCATAGCACAAAGAGTGAAGCTTAACATATGCAAATTAAAAATAATTCATTTAGGAGGCTCGGGTATCCCAGAATGGAAAGCAGAACATGACGCTAGAATCTCATTGTGTTACAAATCCATGAAACAACCTTACTGAAAGGGGTGGGGGCAAAGGGGACTGATCTCAGTAACTTTGGAGATGAGTGTAGCCTGTTAGCCTAAAGAAAAAAAAACCTGTGTGTAAGCATGGTACTCTAGTTGATAAAGTTTTATCTCATGGGGTTGTATGTTAACAATGAGGACACCACTGTGCATGTACACAAATTGAAAAATTAAGTGAATGCATTGGAGAGCCAGGTTTATCACTGATGTCATGGGAGGAAACAGATAAGCAAGGGCAGAAGGCAAGAATGATCCATAGAGTAATGGCTTAGAACTGAAGACATATATATGAACGCATGTTTAGGTTAATATAGACATAGATGCATGCATACAGAAATATTCGTAGGTATATATACATAAATGAGGTAGTATACACACCTATATTTCCTTGCTCTCTCAACTGAGAGGACCTAGAAAAAATGACACTTTGTAGCAGTGAACACACCTAGCACCCAGATTTTGGTTTCTAATATCATTTTCAATAAAAAGGAACCAGGGCACTTTGGAGAAATTGTGAATTCTAGAGCTGGAGCCAGAAATATACAAGAATGTCCTACAGCACTTTGTAGAGCCAGGAAGTCAAGAAGTGCTCAAGAAAACACTACAATATGCGTGTTAAAGGTATACAGGAGCCAAATGAAAGAGCTCCCAATGGTCATTGGTGGAACAGTTTGAACAAGAAAATGAATAGTTATTGGATTATAACCCAAAGTAAAAATAGTAATACTTGAGCCAATTTATGTAGATGCTACACCCTCACAGAGGTGAAACATAACTACTTAAGTGTGGGCTACACGTAGTAACTTCCTTCCAATGAGAATGATATGTAAAGAGAATATGGGGCAGAGTACCCTCACGGTGGAGAAATCGGATAAACACTCCTGTGATCAAGGTTACCATCAACAGTGATAAATCGTATTGCTACTGTAAGCTTTACATAGTGTGATATGAGATGAGAATGGCATTTATTTTTGAGGTCTTTCTCTCTAAAACGCATAACCCTAGTCTAATCAAGAAAAAAAATCTGGTAAATTCCAATAACAGAAAGTTTTAATGAAAACAAATACAGTCTGAGGACTGAAAGTAAAAACAAAAATAAAACAAAATAAAAAAGGAAGGAACGTATGCTAATAACCAAAAGGAGCACGACAGCTAAGTGTAGTGTCTTGATGGAATCTTAGAGTAGAAAAAGGACATGAAGTTAAAACTAAAACTAAGGAAATTTAAATGAAGTATGGAATTAATTAATAATAATGTATCAGTATCACTTCAGTAATTGTCACAAATGTACCACTGTAATATAAGATGTTGATGAGGAAAATTGAGTGACTAAAACTATAAAACTATACCATCTTTGGGAATGTTCTGCATGTGCACATTCTCTGCCAAACAATTCCATCTTTGTGAATTTACCTGATGGTCATTTCCACAAATATTAAACAACATATGCAAAGTGTTATTTACTGTGGTATTATTTGGAACATCAAAATATTGACTACAACCTAAATAAATATCCTTCCATTTGGAATTACATTCCTAAAATTGAGTGTGGTTCCGCAGTAACAAGGGATGACGATTCCCATTTATAAACTGATATAAAGTGATCTTCAAGATATAAGTCAAAGCAGGGTTGGAAGAGTATAAAGAACATGCTAGCTTTTTTACAAAAAAAAGAGAATTAACATATACATATTTGCTTATGTTTGCATAGAGAAAAACAAGAATGTTACACCAGAAACTCAAGAAAATGGTTACATGTTGGGATGGATGGTAATGGACCAGGATGTAGAAGGTACAGGGAGAGAATTGAAGTTTCTCTGAATATGTCTATATACATGTTTTTATATTATGAACCATAAACACGTTTCACATAGTAAACAATGAAATTAACAAAAAACAATAAAAAATTCTAGAAATACACAAAAAAGAAATGTACTGAAAATGATAATGAAACCAGAGTAAATAATTAATTCAAATAACTATCGAATACAATACTCTTGCTGTATGCTTTAAGGACACATCTCAAACCTCCCAACAACTATAACGAATATTAAACTTTACTTAGTAGGTTTGCTATTAGTAGTGCTGTTAGCATTATATTTCTAAAACTATTCTGTATGTATTGTAGGATAAAGCAAATGTGTATGATATTGTTAGACTTTCACTGTGGGTGAAAGGACATGTAAATATGAAATGTAAAAGGTAAGAAACTTATATTGAAAAATATTCATATATATATTCATATATATTGCTCATGTATGTGATCCTATAATTTCAACAAATATATATGTAATTCAGTACTCACATATGAAATTCAACTATATATACTTGTATATACATATGTAATTCAACTGTCTGTGTTCTAGTTCTAGTTCTGTTCCTGGAAGTGTCTTTAAGCAGTGACAGCTCAGTTGCAATGAACAATTACTAGTACAACCTAGTGATGCATCTTTTATTTTTTTCACAGTGAAAAATTTTTATGTTTAGAATTAGCCAGCTGGACTCAGTTTAGATGATCCCCATTTTGTTGGCAACATCGAAAGCATCATAGTCAGGAGCCAGTCGAACATTTGCCTTCTTCTCTCCATCAGGCCTGATCAGGGTGTTGACCTTAGTCACGTCAATGTCATGGAGCTTTTTCACAGCCTGTTTGATGTGATGTTTGTTGGCCTTGATATCCACAGTGAACACACTGTATTGTTGTCTTCTATCTTCTTCATGGCTGACTCGGTAGTTAGGGGAACTTGATGATGGCACAATGGTCAAGCTTGTTCCTCCTGGGTGCGCTCTTCTGAGGATATTTGTGCTGCCTGTGAGCAGCAGTGTCTCAGGCCTTCCGAAGGTAGGTGATGTGCAGATCTTTTGTGTGTGTGGCTGTGGACGCCTTTCAGGACTGCTTTCTTTATCTTCAAGTCCTCTGCTTTGGTTTTGGCTTTGGCTTTGGGAGGGGCAGGGGCTTCCTTCTTCGCTTTCGGCACCATCTTCATGAAAAAAAAAAAAAGTAATGATGCATCTTAAATACCATTCCCTACTAAAAGGAATTTGGACTCATTGGGAAAATGACTTATTTCAAATCTGGGCAAAGGAGAGTACAAATTGAGCCTGGAACATCTTGTTTTGACAGAGAGCATGAAAACACTCAAAGATAGAGTCAAATAGAGTCAAAAGGATGTAGGAGCCAGCTTGAAGCTATTCACATTTGGCATAATAGAGCTTCAAAAAGAGTAATGATGGTAATGGATTGCACCATATTGAACACATAAAAAAGAAATACGAGTCCATCATGATTCTGAAGAAAAACATAAATTGTAACAGGAAAGATAGAAGGAGAGAGAAGATAGAAATCTCTTCTTTACAGAAGAATGCCAGCGAATAAAAATAGAAGGGGTGACAAAATTAGAAAATTACAATTTTGTAACTCCCAATTTCATTCAAACATAGGTAATCAATTCACTCTCTCCACAAATTACTCCTTGATTATGAAGGGTAAATTTGCCTTTATGACAGAAACCTTAATTAATCAAGCTTTCCATTGCCCATGGTGGGACAGCTGAATATGTACCTTCTGATGTGATACAGTGGACACAACGTTACCAGGGTATTCTCCCTAGAAAATTTTGACCTGAATCTCAACACAGGATAAATCAATAATGTGAACTCTTCTGCAGAACAACTGACCTGAACTCTTAAAAGGATTCAGTGACATCAAGAACAGAGGCAGGAAGGGGAATTGTTCTATATTCAAGGAGACAAAGGAGACATAATAGCCAAATCCAAAGTGTAAATAGTGATTGAATCCAAGATTGGGGAAAATGCGATGTAAGGGACAGTTTTGAAACAAGAGGAAAATTATAGTATAGGTTTTTTTTCTTGGATGATATCGTATTAATGTTGACTTTCTTAGGTATGATAATGGTATTATGGTTGTATAGGAGAATGTCATGCTTGAGAGTTTGTGCTTAAGTATTTTGGAAAGAAATGTTACAGTGCCTATAACCTGCTTTAGGATGGTTTGGAATAACAGAAGGATCTCTCTCTCTCTCTCTCTCTCTCTCTCTCTTTCTCTCTCTCTTTTTCTGTGTGTGGTCTCTGTCTCTGTCTCTCTCTCTGTGTGTATGTATGTGTACGTATATATGTGCATATGTGTATATATGTGTGTATGTACATATGTGTTTGTATATGTGTATATGTAGAGCGAGATGGGAGGGAGGAGGAAGAGAGACAGGAAGTGAGGGTATGGTGAGATGCTAACAGTCTGTCCAAAGTATATTAGGAATTCATTATGCTGTGTTTGAACTTGTAAGTTTCAAATCTTTCAAAATAAAATAATAAATTAAACAATAGCAAAAAAAGAGATTCTCTAACCATCTTCCACATACTTCTTTTCTATTTTATTGAAGTTTCCACTGCAAGACTGTAACCTTTGTCTTTAGTCATTTAGATACTTAGGTTCATAAAAACCCTTGACCTTGTTAATAGCTGTTATAATATTAGCTTCTAGTGAATTTTGCATTATATCCTTGAAAGGAAATATGGTACTTGCCAGATGAAATCCCATTAAACTGTTTCTCATTGTAATATCTAACACATTCTGAAAAGTGATAGGAAATCACTAAAGTATGGCTTGTCATCCTCTGCTTCCATTTTGGGTATTACCTCGGAACACGGAGAATTTGTAATGAGTTATGTGGTAGTATGAGTCTGGAGTTGACATGTCTAATATGTCTTCATTATATTTCCTAATATTCACTGTGTGATTTTTTAAATACTCTAAGTCAGATCCTGGGTTATTTTAATTTGTTATATAATTTTTCTGGGAAATAAAAATATTCTCAAAACTCTAAAATAACATGACATTTTCAAACTGAGAATTACTATAGATAACATATTTCCTTATTTCTTCTATTATATAAAGTTACCTTTAGGTAAATTTGAGGATTTACCTTTAGGTAAATTTAAGTTTAATTTCTTAAAAAAATAAAATCATCAATTAGGCAAAGTTTTCTGCATTATATAAAAAATGTGCAAACTATTAAGTAAGGCATGTTTGGTTTTAAAAGGAAAAGAGGAAAATGAAATGCAATTCATATAGCTAAATGTAATGAGATAGTTTATCTTAACTAGTCTTGAGATTTTTAAATTAGAATCAACTAAATAAAACAGAATAAAATCCTGAAGATTTAGCTTCTTGATATCTGAAATGAGTAATTCTTTTGCTGGCATGTTTCCTGATTTATATTTTCCATACTTCTTAATGTCATCATTATACTGCTCACTTAGAGTCAGAACTGTAGCATTTGAAGACAATTTAAAAGACAGTAATCATCAACTTAGTGGTAACAATACTTGCGTCATTTCTTTGGGGACTTACTTTCAGTATCTAGTCTGGAAATCTACTTGGCCTTTAAGTAAAACCTCTAAGGAGCTTGCTCCCACTGAAGAGAGAACTTATACTCTAGGAGATGTCTATTCAGTCTAATGGTTTATGATGAAAATGTCCATGGAATTTATGTCACTGTTGGTTTTTTAGTGACAGATGTTTCACGATCTGGTATGCCTGTGAAACATTAGTATTCTTGTAAAAAAAAATACTGGTGATCATACAATTTTGATAGACAGGTTTAAGCAAAGATGTGTAAGTATCTATCACTTATCCATTATCTATCTGGCTTCTGTGGAAGCCAAGAGATCTTAAAGTTTGGAAGCCCCCATATTAAGTTAAACTTTAGTAGGAGAGGTGTACCAGCTACTGCTGAGTAAGCTTTTCATTGACAAATCTTTTCACATGTCCACTGTATTTTTTTAGCAAACATATTGCAAATTCAGTACAGAAATGTCCTGCTACTTAGTGCCATTTACTTGATGGGACCTCTGAATACATCACAACTTGATGCAGAAAAGAATAGAGACAGCGTAACACATTCAAAGCCTGAACTCTCTTTCCACAGTGTGGCATCCCTGGAAGTGCAAAGAAACTGTAACTTTGGGCCATTATGTACTTTGCAAGTGCAAAATTCATAATTTGTTTGCTTTTGAGCATATGCATACTTGAAAAGATATTTTCTGACCCCATTGCTTATTCCCTGTGGCACTTTTATGTTGGGTTTTAAATTGTGTAGTCTTTTAACATTGAATTCATATTAAATTCTGGTTTTAGAAAAGGAGAAAAGTAGAGATTAATTCTGTTGTGATAATCTTCCCATGTTAAACTAGGAAAAATAGTGGTGTTTTATGGCATTTCCTAAATTCCATTCAAGCTAATAGTGAAAGTAGCTTATAATTAGAATCATGAAGAAGACTTAATTTCATAAAAGGTGCATTTCTTCATTCATTGAATTCTTATTAGGTCCACTACACACCAGGCACTATTCCAAATTGAGTGAAATATAAAAGACAAATGGAAGAATTATCCCCTGATATTAAATATTTTTATTGTACTGAAGTATATTTTTTAAATGTGTGCATTTTAGTTAAGAATTAAAAACACACCTTTTATTTATTTATTTTTTGACATGGTAGGATCAAAATAATCACAGCTGTTAATGTATACATGCTACACCTCTGAAAAGCTGGGATTTATAAAACTGCTTTGTTAACTTCACTTTATTTACTTAAATAACCTTGGTTAACCACAAGTAGTTTTTTGACCTTGAGTAAATCAGTTAATTTCCTTGACTTAAATTCCATATATGTAAAACAAATTGTTTGCTAAGGTCCCTTGATCTATATGAATTTAGAATTTCTTTGGTTTCTGCTCTAGACCACTGTTTTTAGATTTGCTGTCTTTGTCTAACACAAATCCCACTTACTTAAATAACATTGGTGGTCCTGTAAGAGATTTTGTGTGTGTATCTTAGGTGTGTTCAATTTTCTGGATTCATTGATACTCACCCTGGCACGCAAGACATCACTGAATGATATATGCCATTTCTTAACCTTTTAGAGAAATGTAGCAATCATAGTCTTATTAGAGAGGTGCCACACAACAACTTCTGAGCAATTTAATTTTTGCTAAATTAATTTTCACATGCCATGGTACAGCTGTAAATGACACTCTTCTCATTTAAAGAGTGTAAGGTTAGCCTCACAAAACTCTGGAAGAGGTAATTCCTCTAAAAGAGGGATGGAAGCTTGTGTATTTTATCTACTCATATGAGAACTTTTCAATGTAGAAATTGGGAAAGTTGATTATTCTAAAAATCTGAGTGGAATTATTCTTCTAAATGTTTCACAGTCTTTGTATCACATTAAGAATGTTTTAAATAGATAATTTTTCTAGGGTTCAGAAAATTATATGAACGGTAGCTGTATTCCAGTTTTGCAGTAGGCATAAGATCTGACATTTCCATCAATCGCTTGACTGACTGGCAGTTCTGTCTATGGGGTATTTATAAATGTGTTTGAATCTTCTGGTCAGTCTCAAAATACAATGTCGGCCAGTGTATGAACACAGTTCAGAAGTATCCTTCATCTTTATACTTAGCCAACTTGGACAGGGAAGAACTTTTATCGATTTGTAAAACTAGCAAAAGGAATACTTTAAAGTTTAATAAAACTTTTTGAAGTAAACACTTCTGAAGATAAGACAGAATATCTCAATGCATTTAGAGTCACAGCCAAAAGCAAAATTATTTACAAAATTATAGGGTCTGGGCTGTTTTGCCAGGACCACGATCCACTTGGCTACGTAGGGAAATGTTAACAACTTTTTAATGGCTCTACACCCTAGGCAATCATATATATTTAAGGTAAATAAAAAAAAAGAAACAAAATAATCTTGTTTTCTATCAGTCATCTCTTCTTTAGGAAACTTCTTTGGCAGATGTTTTGTATTTTTAGATTTCCAAAGTCTAGACTGAAGTTGAACAATAATTTTGCTCTCAAGAAATTATCTATTTTGTTTTTTGCCTCCAGTGTGAGGAACTGAGTAACTAAAGAACAGGAATGGGAGAGATTTTCTCACTGTGCTGTTGTTTTTTTGTGTGTGCCTTTTATATAAAGTTCTATAAATTTAAGTGTGTGTGTGTGTGTGTGTGTGTGTGTGTGTAAACTAATAATGAGTGGGTGAATAATTTGGTTGTGGTGATTCATCTACCCAAAGTATTAATATATTAAGCCAGGTTGTTCTGTTAAAAAGAGAAGTAAAGTGTTTTCATAGCCAAAAATGTAATTAAAGAAACTGTCACTATTTTGTGCTTCTAGAATTCCATTTATTTTTCTTTAATGTGCAGGCTACCACTGAAATCAATGATCCAATAAGGTTTTAGATTTTAAGAAAAATGATTTCCTGAGGCAATAAAAACATAGTCTCCAGAATGAGTAGGATTATGAATCCAAAAGCAAAAATGGTATTCCTGAAGACCCGGCATAGAAGAGTAGTGTACCATAGCCCAGTGATCAAAGCAGGAGAAGATCCTCATAGTTCTAATAGTTGAACCCCCCTTTTATGCTAATGTCCCCTTAGGCCTCTGGGATTTATTGCTCTGCACATACTATTTATTCTTCTTACCAGCTTTCTTAGGAAGAATTAAATTACCTCTTCCAGAGTTTTATGAGGCTAACCAATGTGCTCAACAAACTAAAACTCAGTGTCACCTGTTCCTTTAATTTGGTATTCCTGGATCCTAAGGGACAGTTTGTTGTGGAGATTAAAGCTTATTTTTATTATTTTAGTTTATTTTGTGTGTGTGAGTACAATTCAGTGACTGTTAGTAAATTTGTGCAATCATCACAATATCTAATTTTAGAACATTTTTATCACCCCAAAAGTAACCCGATACCCATTAACAGTCACTCTTCGTTTTTCCTTATCCCAGTCTCCAGTAACTACTAATCTACTTCCAGTCTCTACCATTTTGCCTATTTGGGAATTTCACATAAATGAAATCATATAATACAGGGCCCTTTGTGTCTGGATTTTTTCACTTGGCCATTTGTATATCTTCGTTGGAAAAATCTCCTATTCAGAGCCTTTGCCTATTTTCATTTGGGTTGTCTTTTTATTGTTGCGTTGGAGTTGTAAATGTTCTTTACATGTTCTGGATACTAGTCCCTTATCACATATATGCTTTGAAAGTATTTTATTCCATTCCATGTGGGTTTTTTTTGTTTGTTTTGTTTTGTTTTTACTTTCTGATGGGATCATTTGAAACACAAAATATTTAATTTTTGATTAAGATTAATTAATCAATTTTTTTGTTTTGTTGTTTGTGATTTTGGTGTCATATCTAAGAAAAAACAAATAACAAGTCTAAGATAATTAATATTTACCCATTTTTACGTGTAAGTTTTACAGTTTTAGATCTTACAGTTATGTCTATAATACATTTTGAGTTAATTTTTGTTTTTGGTGTAGGGAAGGAGTCTAATTTTATTATTTTGTACATGGATTTATAGTTGTCCCAATACCACTTATTTAAAAAATCATTCTTTTCCTATTGAATTGTTTTGACATCCTTGTTGAAAAATCAATTAATTGTAAGTGTAAGGGTTTGTTATATTCCATTTATCTATATGTCTGTCTCTACGTCAGTACCACACTATATTGATTTCTGTAGTTTTGTAGTAAGTTTTGAAATTGGCAAAGTGTGAGTCTTTAAGTTTGTTCTTTTTTTTTTTTTTTTCAAATTGTTATTGCCTATTCTGGGCTTCCAATTCCATATGGATTCCAATTCCAATTCACATAGGATCAGCTTTCAATTTCTGCAATCAAGGCAGGTGGAATTTTGATAGGGATTAAACTGAATCTGTAGATCAATTTGGAGAATATTGCCGTCTTAACAATATCAAATTTTCTAATCCAGGAATACTAAATAAACATCTTTAGATTCTTTGATAGTTTTCAGTCATACATAGTAGTTTTCAGTCTACAAGTCTTATACTTCTTTGGTTAAATTTATTCCTAAGTATTTTATTCATTTTGATACTATTATAAATGTAATTGTTTCTTGATTTTTAGATTGTTCATTGCTAGTGTATCAAAATATAATCAATTTTGTGTATTGATCTTATGCCGTTCAACCCTGCTCAACTTATTAGTTCTAATAGGTTTTTGTGGGTGTCTAAGGCTTTGAACGTTATGATAGTAGCATCTTCTATTCTTGCAGCTGTGTGTGTGTGTGTGTGTGTGTGTGTGTGTGTGTGTGTGTGTGTGTCAATGCAAACTGAATCCACGTGATCCAATTTTGGCTTTATAGGTGTAAGGGTTAGAGTGAGTAACATGTTATACCTCACACTGTCCTCTCCTAACTGATGATTTCATTTTCCTAGACAAGGGAATAACTGTCTACTGCATGCCATTTGTCAAGGACCCTGCTGACAATATTGCAGGGCCCTGGCAGTGGGTGCTGGCTTCCAGCCTCAGTTATAAAGCGTGGAGCCTGATGGCAGTTGCCAGGCAAAGCATCTTAATAGAATTTTCAAGTCAGTCATGACTAAGATGGTCATATAATTTATCATCACCCTGGGACATTTTTGAGATTTAATGGGGGGTGAGGGTATGAAATATGCTATTAATTATTTTGCCAGTACAACAGACATAAACTCAGACTATACTGGACAAATAGAAGGTATGATCACCTTTGTCATAACAGATTGTCAACAGATGGGTTTTCAAGTGTAAATTAGACAAAATGAAAAGGGCAAGCCCCCTGGAAGGTGCCTATGGGATCAGTGGTGGGGAACAAGATTTTAAAAAGTCGGATCAGGAAGGACACCCTCTCTGGATGTACCAGTTAAGAGCATGGGCCCTAGAGCCAAACTGCCTACGTTGAAATGCTTCCTCTGTTACCTATTAGCTGTGTGAATTTGAGCAAATTACTTAATTTTTCAGTGCTTTGGTCTACCAGTACAAAATGGGTTTAATAGTAACCTTATCTCACAGAATTATGAGGACCATATCAATTAATATATGTAAAGATTTAAAATGGTGCTCACCATAGCACGTGCTATGTAAACATTATCCATTAATATTAGCTAAATATCTACAGTGATTAATTTTGTGTTTTGATAGGGATATGGGCTGAGGGCACAGTCCAGGGGCTGAGTGGTTAGGGAAACTTTGATACTGGGGCTCTGACAAATCCACATTGTTGACTGTATTATAGCTGAGAGGGAGGGACCTGTGTTGGATTTACTGTAATCTATCTCTTGAGCACTGGTTTGCACTGAACTTTCGTGTTCTTTTCTGTTCTGTTTTGTTTTTTAAATAAAGTTTTCAGAAGCTGCTTCCCATTTCCTTTTCAAAATACAGCATGAGAGAGCTTCTGACAAAGTTTGAAAGGGACGTGAGATTAGTAGGATTCAGTATGATTTTTATAGTATGAGACTATCAGCTACCCAGGAACCAATTCCATGGAGTGACAGGTTAATTGATATTCTGAAGCCAAATTTTAAGCTATTAAACTCCGAGAAACACTAAGCATATGTTTGCTCTTTCTCAATAGCATGTAACAGAAACTTTGTAAGATTTTTGGGGGGCTACCTACAAGGTAATATTCTGAAAAAGTCAAATACAGCATTTTTTCTCTCAGCTTAGGTACTTTCTTCTCTTCCTTATAGAAGGAATACTAAAGAATTTAAATATTTGGCTAATTGTGTCTTTTTAAGTATAGAAAATTGAATATTTACTATTATCCAGAAGTTATAAGGTTAATAGGATTAATTTTTTTAGAATAATAAGGGCATTAGATAGAGGAAGAATTTCACTGGAAATGTATCTTTAGTTTACAATTAAAGAAAATTCATTTTTTTTTTTTCTTTTTATCAGTGTCTTTAAGGTAACAATCAGAAGTTTGGACCGTTTATTACTTTGTTAGCCATCATGTGCTATGAACCCATGCGTAATTAGTAGACATTAGAATGAGTATGGATTCAAAATTTAAGATGGGGTTTTGTCATACTCCAGTTGATGGTATAACTGAATTTAGAGGACTCTGATAATTGATCTAGGAAATAGGCTTGACTTCTTTATAAGAATTCAAATGATAGATTTACTTCCCTGATGGGAAATAACTATTTAATTGATAAGATTTTACATTTCGTTTTTTGCCTTTTAGATGACTACTGGTATGCTTTGCCTTATAGTTTTAAAAAAGGATACTCAACTTTTATTGAATATAAAAATTAGTAGGTGGTTGTTCCATTTAAGATGAGTGTTTTTGTTTGTTTGTTTTGTTTTGTTTTTTCTACAAATAAATTATTATAAGACTCCTTTAAGCCTTGCTTCTACATTGATTTAAGCTTTGTTTTATAAAATACAGAACTAGTTGAAGGGATATTGCCCTTCCACCTTAAAGTGTCTTTGTCCTGTGAAAGGTCCCTAGTGTGTTTCTATTGGTTGTGAAAAGTTTCAGTTGAGTAGCCATCCTTGGTCATGAGGAGAAGGAAGAAATGGATGTCTATTTTATGGGGTTTGGTAAGAGTTCCTCTCTCTTAAGTATGCTGAAATCTGGGAAGAAATAGCCCAAATAAAGCACCTTTAGGGTCTTCTGAGAGGGAAGGGACAAATATCCCAAACTCTTGCCCCAGGACTTGTGGCTAATAATGTGAGACAGGGTATATCCAGTGTTCCTGGTGTGCCCAGGGATTAGAGGAACAATGAGTTCCCAGAAATAAAATCCCTTTGAGGAAAAATTTTCTATGGCAGCAACTTGGGATCAGCACAAGAGTTCGAGAAGACCTGATTTCAATCATTGCTTATGCATAAAATGTACGATTTACCTTTAAAAATATTTATGTTACAGCAATTAAAAATTTAAATAAATTCCAAATGACCATTGAGTTAGGTTTATCATGTTTCAAATAACTAACATCGTGGAATATATTAGGTTGGTGCAAAAGTAATTACGGTTTAAAAAGTTAAAAATAATTACAAAAATTGCAATTACTTTTGCACCAACCTAATACTAAAAATTTTATTTCATTTATATAAATAAAGACAAATCATAGAATCAAGACTATTGGAAACTATGACAAAAACTCTCCTATTACTACAGCATGACTCTCCAACCCTCGATAACTGATCTGCCTCGATATCTGATCAAATTACTCAACTCCTACCTTTGGTATCTGACCACTCTCATCTGCCTTCAGCAAGGATCATATCAAATTGGTTTAGAATCCTCCCCTTATCCCTGATGTTTCCTTTTAGGAATTTCCAGCCACTATTCCTCAACCTACTCCTTGCCTGTAAATCCCCACTGTCCATGCTATATTTGGAATTGAGCCCAGTTCTATAAGGAGATCTTTTCCCCTTATTGTAATTGTTCCTGATTAAAATCTTTTTATAGCTTTTATCTACTGTCCAACTCTGGTTTTCTTTGATGAAAGTAAGCTTGAGAATAATATATTTGTCAAACATCATTCAGAATATCTTTAATCCATGGAATTAAATATTAGATGATGATCTAGTTTCTTGACTATGTACCGTTTGGAAATTCGTACATAAGACAATAGTTACTGCTTGTATGAGGGCATGTGAGTGCATAACTGTTAAGATGTCCTCCCTATCCTATCCACCTGTTTCTGTTCCTTGGGTTTCACTCAGACCAAGGGCCTGACTAGGCCCAAAGTTGTCTCAGCCTAAGCAGAGAACAAAAAAGCCGGGGGGGGGGGGGCGGGTCAGTAAGGGTCTAGATATGGTCAAGAGCCCTCCTGTTTCCATGGCTAAATATAGATTAGGGTCCATACTGTAATAGCAGTGGGAATTCTCAGCACAAGGTAGTGATAGAAAAGTTGGGACAGTTCAAAATCTGACTTCAGAATATTTTTGCCAAAGCGTCTTTCCCCAATGTGTCACTGTAAAGCTTTCCTGCTTGGAGATTCTCTGGTAGAGTCAGAGAAGCAAAGGCTTTGAGGCAAAGAGAACTGTGTCCACCCCCCTCCCCTACACACCTCATACTAGCTCTGCAGTCCATTAACTACCAGAATAGGATGCATAAATGTAAAGTGCTCCTATATGCCTTAGTTTTCTCATCTGCAGACAGGGTACTATGTGAAAGGTGCCCTTTATTATTCATTCAACAGATATTATTGAGCACCTACTATATACCACACATGAAGCTAGGCATTAGGATACAGCAGTGGAGTTTACAGTGTAGTTGGAAACAAACAAGTGAAAAAGCAAATAAATAATGTAATTATGAATTGTTTTAATAGCTATGAAGAGAAAACACAGGGTTATGGCTATAGGCAGTAACTATGGTACCTTATGTCAGATGGCTTGTTCAGGCTGATCAACCTTTCAATTGAAACCTTACAGATTAAAAATAGCCTTTCCCCCTTACCCTCTTGTTCTCAGTCTATTAAGGAGAGTGTCCTTGACCAGGGAAACAGAATCTTCAAGGTCTGAGGGAATTGAAGACATCAAGGTCAGATTAGGTGTGACCTATAGGTTATGAAAAGGAATTTGCATTTGTATGTAAACTGGGTAAGGAATGGATCAGCCCAAGGTTAACATCAAACGAGTGGTGGTGGTGGTGGTATTGGCTGTCATTATTATTCCAATCTGACTTTTATGGGGTATCAATCACTCATGTCTTATAGAAATAAAAGGGGGGAAATAGTACACTGTAGGTACAAAAACAAAACAAAACAAAAAAAAATAAAAAAATGAAACCACCTGAATGAAATTTCATGAAAGAGTAATAGTTTCATTAATGTTTTTGGCAACAATTTAATATGTCAACTGTTTTCCTCAATTAAAACATTAACTGATATGTAAAAAAACAGTGCCTCCACAGACATTATTTAAATTTTAATTACACAGCTATTAGATCTTCATTTATTCTTTAAGATAAAAGGGACCCTTTTAAAATGCTGCTTATATCTACTTGGGGAAATGCAACGGTTATTGAGGTTGCAGTGCAAGTAGGTTGACCTCTCTTTACATAATACATGTAACTAAAACTTTCCAGATCTAAAGCAAAAATACACATATTCATAATGTGACAAATACCAAAATCGGTTCTAAAGATTAAGATAATGGCACGCAAAACATTCTGTGGCTGGTCAAGATATTAGAGGAAGTAGGTATATACACATACACAGAGCGCAGCCTAAAGAGGTTACTAATCCATAATTCTCTGTGTCCAAATTTTTATTGGGTACATGTACCTCTCTGGCTCTCAGCCTTCAGTATGGAGGTAGAAGAAACATTTATGGTTTAAAGATTTAGAGGTAGGTCTGTTCCTTTGCTTCATCTCAATCAGCTAATCTGAAGTAGAATACAATAGAAATATTTCGTTTTTAAACTCTTGTGATTTTTCTGGAGAAATGGTTTGTTTTATGAGACTGTCTGTGCACATGTACGTATGCGTGTCATAGTATGTTGTGTGAGTAGTGAAGCCCTGGGGACGGGAGGGGCAGGGTGATGGACAAAGGAGAGAATCACAACATGACAGGTAACAAGTCTTGTTAAAGCCACATGTCCGTACACGCCACACGTGTGAGTAATTCCTTAAGTAATAAGATCTTCCCAGCAACTTTCTGCAGAAGGATTGTAGAACTAAATATCAAGTTTGAATAATGAAGAAAAATTCCAGCAAGTATTTTTGCTTTGTGAAATAAGTGATCTGCCCATACTGATTTCCAGATTTCAAACAGTTAATATGAAAAACAAAGTAGTAGAATGTGGAGGACTTCAGAGATAAGACAATAGGGAATGACCTCCAAGAATCTCTACCAGTGTCCCAGGATTAGAAAATTTCCTAAAGACCTCAACTCAGAAAGGGCGTTGTTGTTTTCCTTTTAAAGATCCACTTAAGGCAGATATATTGTAAAATTTGGGCTTTTCCGATGGTTTCATCCTCAAGGACCTGACTTTGAGATCAGGGTCATACAATGAAAATTTACAAAACTTGGCATCACACTGCTGTGAGAATGTGAAAAAAATGCTTTACTGTAGCAATCTATCAGGAAAATGTATTTACATTTGACCCTTCCATAGTGTGCAGGAACCTTGGGATTTAATTGTGACTCTTTTGTTAATCACCAGCATCTCCATGGCTAGTTTCTTTACTTTGTTTCTTTACTTTCAACAACACTCTTCAAGGGTTGATGATGAGGCATTTCTAATGAAATACATACTAAACTAGAATATTCTTCTGACATACTCAACTTTCAAACAAAGGATCACTTTCAACAAAGGTCTCTAACTAGAAACCCGCAGTGATAAAGCTGCAGACAGTGACCTTTCTAAACTTCAAATATGATTATGTTACTTCCCTATTTAAAACCCAGTTTCTCATTGCTCTCTGAATGACATCTACACTCCTTAACACAGTTTATAAGGCCTCACATAACCCGTTTCTTTTCCCAACTCATCTCTGTCCATCAAACCTGGAGTTCTTCCTCCGATATATACCACCTGCCTTTCTTTTCTAGTACAGCTTGGCCTCACCCCTCTAACCTACTGCAAATTGGCTACTCAGCGACCTCTTTTCCTTTCCCCATGTCTTCATCATTCCTACCTTTGTCTAGGTGATATGTTACATGTCCCTTTCTGTAAGATGCTCTCCTTCATCCCCCAGGTGACATGAATACCTTTCCTATTTGCTTTGGGGCTTGTTATTTCCAATGTCCTAGCACCTTTCCCACTGTATTGCACATGCCTCTGTATTGCCCTATAACCTTTTAACTCCACCAGGATGGGGATTCTGTCTCTTTCATTTATTCTGGTATCACTATGCCTTGCCCAGTGCCTAGCACAAATTAGTGCCCTATGAACACTGTTTGGATGAATGAATATGAAGGGATCCATTCACAGGTAGTTCTACCAAATTTAAGATATATGCACTTAAAAATAAGGAAATCCAATAATTATTTCCTTTATTTCCTTTTTATGATATATTTAACCTTTCTCTCTTTATCAACAACTTGCTGTTTGTCACCCAGAGGCATATTTGATATTTCCTCTTAATTTTAATTTATAAAAATTTTCTCTGAGTGTGAGTTCTTGTTAGCCAATAAATGTGTCTTTTTTGGCTTTGCCAAATTTCTTGAAATAGTATCCTTTGCTAGCTCCATCTTCTCAGCAATCTGAGTTTTTAATGGCTGATCTAAGTCTATTGATAGGACTCTCTCAATATTGAACAAGTGGGGTAGCTTTCACAAGTTTAAAGGCCTATTCTTCAGTCCCAATTCAACTTCATCATACTCCAGGGCCAACCTTCACTATGTATAGAATATACAACAGACTATTATTTATTTACTTGAAAGACCAATTCATGGTAGTGCAAACTCCCACTGGCCTGGTTGTCAGAAAATCAGCTTCAGAATGTTCCCAATTATTAATCCCCAAAGGATTGTCTGTCCAGGAATGAATTTAGAAAACCAGAATTTACCTCTTTGCCTCCTGCCTGGCCTTCCCCTCTTATTGTATTTTTCTCACTCATCAAAGTGAAATCTCTTTACACTCCCTGTCTGCCTTGAGAAAACTAGTGTTCGTTCCAGGTGCTGAGTCCAGATGCTTCCAAATACACAGTCCTCAGAGTACATTCAGTCCCCAAAGTACAGTTTGGTTTCAGCTGTAAGAACCAGACCAGGAAAGATGGGCTTTTCTTCAATGCTATGCCATTTGTGTCATCTGGCTCAGTTCTCACCATCTCGTGGATTTCTCTGGAAAACTTCTCTCCTTCTGGCCATAACTATTTGCCCAGTGTGTCACCTTGCACCATCTTTCCCAGAAAATACTACTGTCATCCCTCCCAGAATTCCCTCTATTATATACATACAAAGCCAAACCTATTCCCTATGTAAAAACAACGTTAGACAATCCACTGACCTCTTTCCACTCTCTTCTGCTCTCCTTATCCAACTGAATGTCCTTCCTCTTTTCCAGAGGTCACAACAAACACTGATATGTGTGTCTGTGAGTACCACATGCTGTGTGAAGGAGAGAAGTAGGTGTGGTTTGCAGCAGCAATATCCAGGTCCTTTTCCACTCACACAGTGTGTTGAAACACAGCTGCTGCACACAAACACTAGTGCAGAAGTTCTGAAGGTGAAGTAACATTATATCAGGTATTAAAAATATTCAGTGTCTACAGTTGGTCTTCATTCATGGATTCTGTGTTTGAGAATTTGCCTACTTGCTATATTTTTTTGTAACCCAGAAAGCAGTACACATAGTGCTTTCATGGTCATTCTTAGACATGCAGAGTAGAAAACAATTGGAGTCACCCAGTGTGCACATTCCCAACTGAAGTCAAATAAGGTGATTCTGTCTTCTTGTTTCAGCTCTCATGCTGTAAGCAGGTGGGTTTTTGTGTGGTCTATTTAATTTTCACATTTCTGTTGGTGATTTCACTGTTTAAAATGGCCCCCGAGATAAGTGGTGAAATACTCCCGAGTGTTCATAAGCAAAGAAGGCCATGATTTGTCTTATGGAGAAAATATGTGTGTTCGATAAGCTTTATTCAGGCCAGAGGTACAATACTCTCAGCTGTGAAGTCAGTGTTAATGAATCAATATGTATTAAATTAGAGTCTTTAAATAGAAACATACAAAGAACAAGTTTGGGTGTCAATTGGTTGATAACAATGTTGTGATCAGAGACTTGCAAAAACTTAACCCTGTATTTCCCCTAGGAGTGATGGCTCTGTATTTGCTACTTCAGTGTTTATCTACAGGACATAATTACGATGAATACCCAGAATCAATTGTATGCATAATCATTAAGTATGTTAATTTTTGAAATATGTATGAAAGCTGCCATTTTTCCTTGGTCTGTGTGCTCAGGAGTTGGTGGTTCAGCCAGTCAGCATTTGATAACATATTGAAGCTTTTGTGTATCTGATTAAATAAACTTATATATCATTTTATACCACTTTAACTAAATTAAACCCACAGATGGGGGCAAGTAGCTTAAAAGATATTCCTGTACAGAAACAAAGGATGGAATGATACCTGTAATACAAGAACTTTAAGTGAACAAAAGTAATAATAAAGAGGCAGAGCTCCCAAATTCAGTTGTATGAGCTTTTGTTGGCTCCTTATTAAAAGGTAAATGAAGAGCAATCTAATAAGGTTTGACACACTTCCTTTTCTCCTATAATTAAAGGTAGTAAGACGTATTATTTTATATATTGATATTCAAAACTACTACTATGTATACTGGGGGTGCCAAAAAATGTATACACATTTTGAGGGAAAAAAAAAAAACTGTGTTAAAATTGTAATACTCAATGTATACTGATAACAAAAGATGAATAGAAATCATGTGTATACATTTTTTTGCACCTCTGTATATACCAGTATATGATATTCAATATATACCAGTATTCCAATCTATAATACATCGCTATAGCCTATCCAATATATTGGAATATTAGAGTTGGATAAAAGAGGTCACAAGAAACATTAGTTTTTATAAATAGACATAATCTATAATTTTAGTTTTATGTGTATATTTGAATATGAAACTCATGCAATTGCAACTGTTCAAGGTCATTAATTCTTAAAATTATAGGAAATTTAGTCCTGGTATTGGTGACAACCCTTGGAAACTTTTTTTTTTCTCTTGTACTCATTTCTCATACAGAATTCCGTATTTCAGTCCCTAATGCCACTTATGCTTGGACCAGAGTATCTCACCTCTGTGTGTATTTCTATAGAGAGAAATATAAGGAAAAGGAAAAAAAAAACATTTAAAATTCTTTGGATGGGAGTTTGATACTTTTCAAAATACTGGTCAAAACCAATTGATTAGAAGGTAAAATAATAAAATGGTGGGTTGTTAAACACCCTGCAGGAAAATATGAGGTCTTCAAGTGAGTCAGTCAACAAAACTCTTGAGGTATTTGACAGTGCTGTGAAATGGATTTTTACATTTTAACAAGTTTGGGAAGCTCGTGGAGAATGTGTACTGTGCAATCATTCCCTTGTGTGTTTCTTTACATTCTAACACATGAGCTTCTTACCTGTGTGTAGGTTCAACTGTTAAACCTCATCTAAATAGAGCTCTTAGCAAATCCTTCCCTGCAAGACAATTTTAACACACTGAGAGATACCAGTTTGTCTTATTCTCACTCCTGTTGGTGGGGGGGAGCTTAATTTATGTCTCAACCCCAATCCAAACACACTCAAATTTACATACGTACTCACTAAAACAAAGAACAGGTATTTTGGTGTTGAGATTCCTTGTATCCTGGAGAATTGACAATTTATTTTGTTTTAGGAGCCATTGAGGTAAACCTCAGGAAGACAGATCTTTAAGGAAAAGACTAGCTTTGCCCTGTAAGGGAAAAGGATGGAAATTTCAGCATGGAGTTTGAAGACCACATAGGATGGGAATAATTTTCCTGAGACTAGAAGTACAGGATTCCAGTTGAGGGGGTTCTAATAACCAGTCTCTTTGGGAAACATTCTGAGGATGGCAGGAACTCAAAAGGGAGCCATGCTTGTTACCCTTTGCCCTCTGCCCTCCCTACACATTTTGTGCTTTTATTGGGTTCCACTGCCAGCTGGCTTCCAGTTCAGCTAGAGGCAATGGTAGGCAAGAGGAGTATGGGAGAGAGAAGTCCAAGCATTCTTCCCTGATCCTTTCCTCTTTGGCTGCTGGGTCCATGACTGTGGCTGTGTCCTTCTACCTCTCTGGCTGTGGGGCCCCTCCTCCCTGGTCCAGCTCTCACTGGGCTCCTACACAACCAATTCCCCCTCTTGCTTCTGTAGGCCTAGGCTTGGTATTGGCTTCCTTCTGCTGCTAGCTTTTGGGAGCTTCAGCCTCTCTTGTGGTACTTTTAATCTTGGCCATACATCTATAAATATTCCTTTTTATTAAGCAATTCTTAATAAAGTCATTTGTGTGGGATTCTGCCTCCTTCTGGAACCCTGACTGTTACAGGACCTAGAGAGGTTGAACATTTGCATTGGGATTATGAGTCGACTAGCCTTGGATACCTGACTACTCCTTTGCTGAAGCTTGGCACGTTTCTAACCAGTCCATGAACAAGGAGCTGTACCAGAGACTGGTGTACATTGTCAGCACATCCAGAGTTCGTTAGTCCCTTTACAATCACAAGGAGCAGAAAAGACAAAGAAATGACCAAAATTGAATTTTATCACTTGACCCTGATTTGTGCCATATTTGCTACTCAAGTGCCAAGGTTCGAATGCATGCTTGCTTGCCTCATTTCTAAAGCATACTATTAACTCATGTAGCAGTGGCAATTTGAACAATGTGACGAATCCTTTTCTATGAGTAACTGAGGTTTTGTCATTAGACTTTCACTTACATCGTTGTTTAGGGCTATGCTGGGGTTTTGAAAGAGGTGTTATGTTGTAGTGCAATGGACCTGATTGTTAGAATCAGATTGGCCACCATTTCTATGAGCCTCTCTGCTCCCTGATTTGGAAACCCTGCAGGGTGATTTTATCTAAAGCTCTCAGGAGGCGCTCAAAATGTTACTTCTTCCTCTCTTGGTTGATATACTCTTATGTCTCTTTGTGCTCCATGAGAGTCATGAAGACGAATTGCAGACTGTGGTCAGATTCTCCTGAGGACTGAGGTTGGACATTGCCAGAAGGGAGAGATAATTACAATCCACGGGGTTCTGAGGTTAAGAATAGGCCCTCTGTTCCCAGAGTATCTGGTTTAAATCCAGCTCCAACCCATACTAACGATGTGATTCTTGGTAAATTTTGCCTCTGCCTCTTGTTTTTTCTTTTTTTTTATCCATAAAGTGAGGATAATAATAATATCTATTTCATGGGATGATCACAGGGATTGAAAAAATTCATACATGTAAAAAGCTTAGCATAACGTCTGGCTTAATAGAGGCTCAATAAATGTTAGCCCTGGTTGTCATTTCACATTAGAATAGCCTGTCTAGTTGTACAGTTTAAGGTATGTGCCATGTCACACTTTATCTTTGCCTTCTCACACTTAGTGCAGTGCATGGCATCTAGTAGATACACAGTAAATAGATGTGACAAGCATAATGTCTCGTCTGGAAATTTCCAAAGGAATTTCCTGAGTGCTGTGACATGAGCAAGTAAGTAGTTGATACCTGCTTAGACTCATTCACTGTGGACCCATATTACGATGGGGAGTATTGTTATTTGCTGCTTCCTGGATATTTGAGTAGGAAGCTGCAAGGATGAGAACGTACAGAGACTGCAGAATGACGGGTGCTGTATAATGAAGCCAACAAAAACAGCTCTCTGAAACCCTTCTCCCCCCGACATTCTAGCAGCATGTTACAGACCAATATTTTGTTCAGAGTTCCAATTTATTTTAACTTGTCTGGTGCTCCTCCTTTGATACATAAAAAGATATAAATATAAATTGGGTGAATACCCAGAAAGGATGCCTCCTAAACTCCAATTTCAGCCCTGAGTTATATGAGACCATGTAACTCCATTACTACATAGAATTATAAATCTAGCCCCATAGAATTATAAATCTATAAAGAGTCTTAGGATACAGTGAGACAAACTGTATAACCTCTACTTTACTGACTGGAAAAAAGAAAAAAGAAAAAAAAAGGTAAAGGGGTGTTCCCAAACTATCAGAATGTATTTTGCCTAATAATAGATCTTTATTGTGACAAGTCACGTTTGTTCTCATTCAGGAGCTGAAGATTTATATTCACATCCAGTTGTCACTACACTTTGCAGGTTACCAGGTCCTATAGCATATAGGATTTCATTTATGCCCTGTGACATAGATAAGGTAGACATTAAACTCACTTTACAGATAATAAAATAGAGGTCTGTGGGAAGCTAAGCGACTTGCCTGAGGATATATAACAATTGAGAAAGGGCATGAAAACCTGCATTTTTGGACCCCACACTAGGTTCACACCTCATTGTGGTACTGAGGCGTGATTTTTTGACAAAATAGGTGAATTCCTTGTTTATTTGCTCAATGATGATGTGTGTCGTTGGTTCTATAAATTAAAAATTAAAACTTACAAAAACAAAAGCCATAAATTTTTATTCTTTGTATCCATAAATATTGAGCACACTCTATTTGCAAGGCATTTTGCTCAACCTGGGCAATAGAACAATGAATGATAGACAATAAGGCTGCCCTCAGTAAGCTTCCAGTCCTTACAAGAGAACAGTAAACTGTAAGAACATGACATGAAGCTGAGAATATTTATTTCTGTTATTTCTTTTACTCTTCGGGTTCTGCTAGCTCATAGACTGAGTTTTAATATATTATACAATATTATTTAGGGATAAGAAAGATAATTTATGAAAACATATAACAATCAGATGGACAAAAACTCTGTTCCAGGAAAACATCTCATCAGTTCTATTACAGAAGCATTTATTGTAATGATGTTGAATATAAAGTGATAATTAAAATAATTCTCAACTAAAATGCCCTTTGTTTTTAACTGACTTTACTTAAGAAAACTTTATATAGCTCTAAAATATACCTTTTATTACTGCACAGGGAAAACAAAAGTCATTTTAAAAAGCGATAATACCCAAATCCAAATGAAAATGAAGTATATAGGGAAGAGCAAATATATATATATATATACATATATATATATATATATATATATATATATATATATATACACATATATATATATATATATATATTCATTATATTTTGAATCTAGTATATTCTCACCTATTCCTAAAGAGCATCATAAGTGACTATATAAGGAACCCTGACCGATGGATTTCCTGAGGGAGGACAGATCACAACTTGTGAAGCAGGGTACATGAGATTGTAACAGTTTTGAGACTGTCTCTCCCTACTGACTGCTTCTTCTCTCTTACATCTGTATAATGAAAGAAATGATCGCTACCGTTTATCACTATGTCCCAGGTAATGTATGGGTGCCTCATATATGTAATAAAATACTTGGTATACTAAATATGTTCATATACATACTTTCTCAGCATGATTTCCTCAGCAAGCTTGTGAGTTTGTATGGGTAAGCATAATCACCCCATTTTACAGAGAAACTAATTGAGGCTCTGAGAATTTTAATTACTTCTCAAAGGCACATAGATTGTAAGTAGAAAAGACATAAATTGTAACCCAGTTACTAATTTCCAGGGTAGTTTTATTCACCACATTTTACTACTTCTTTGTATAATGCTTGACTTTTTAAAATCTCAGTAAGAAAAAGTCTAACTATTGTCATGATCGTGCTGTAAATTAAAGCAGATTGACTCTGGAACCTATTGGTCCTGAAACTTTGAAATCCTGGGATGTTGATAATTCTGTTAGCAATTCTGTGTAGGTCTCTTGATTTGAGATGCAAGCTCTGGTTTAATGGAAGAATATGTTATTGAATGCATACGGTATCGATTGTTACACTAAGATGTACTGATAGCAGTAGTCTTTGCCTGACTGATTACATCTGTCATGATTTTAGAGGAGATTTGGGTTATGAGAACAAATATCAATTATCACATTATAAAAAATATAGAATCTAATAATCGATGATATTCCTTGGAAGCTTATTTTTTAATAAAAGAGTACAGAACAGTGTCTAATTCATAAATGTATATATGTAAATATGCAAAGTTGGACAATTAAGTTTGCAAACTTGTTGCAACGATGTTGCTAACCTTTTGTGATATCACAGGGATTATTCATTATGAATTTGTTCCAACTAGACAAACAGTTAACCAAGTTTACTATTTGTAAGTGCTGAAAAGGCTGTGTGAAAAAGATGACCTGAACTTTTCGCCAACAATTCATAGCTTTTGCATCAATCACTACAATGTACCAGCTCACATGGCACTGTCTGTGAGAGAGTTTTTACACAGTAAACAAATCACTGTATTGGAACACCCTCCCTACTCACCTGATCTGACCCCCAGTGACTTCTTTCTTTACTTGAAGATAAAGGAAATAGTGAAAGGAAGACATTTTGATGACATTCAGGACATCAAGGGTAATACGACAAGAGCTCTGATGGCCATTCCAGAAAAAGAGTTCTAGAATTGCTTTGAAGGTGCTGGTGTCAGTGCGTAGCTTCCCAAGGGGAGTACTTTGAAGTTGACCATAGTGATACTCAGCTTTGAGTATGTAGCACTTTTTCTAGGATGAGCTCACAAACTTAATTGTCTGACCTTGTATGTATATTTATATATGTATTTATATATTTATGTATTTTTATATATTTAAATATGAACATTTGTATATGTGCATATATATGTAAATATATGTGCATCTTTGTCGGTACATCTTAGTCTGACAACCGATACTCTATGCATTCATTCAATGGCAGAAACCCCAAAGAGCCAATGGTGCAGACGAAGTCGGAAATATACACTCACTTATACATTTTGGACCCAAGGATTTGTTATAAATACATAGCATTACCATATTTATTGTGAATATTTAAAACATTATATACAGTAAAATAATATCAAATTCAGATTATCTTTTCAAAACAACATGAAGTGATAAAATAGACAAATCTGGAAGGCACTTGATGTAGATAGTTTTTTTCTTGCATTTAGTGACCTTGATGTTAGTATTTTATGAAGTCTATGTCAATTTTTCTGATAGTTTTATGAAATATCTTGCTTTCTTAGTATCTGGTACAAATATGCACAATAGTTTACTGCCTGCATGGCTAAGCTCTATGAATTTCAGGTGGTGGAACACAGTTTCAATGTATATTTTGTCATCAGACTCCCAACTCACATAAGAGATCTATTTTCTGTGTCTGGGTATAGTTTCTTTAGCACCAGTACAAAATAAACTCATCCCGTCACAATATAATGAGTATTAAATAGGTTATGTATTCATCGAAAATCTGCACATGGTGATTTCTATTAAAATCCACATTATTGCTTTGGACTGAATATTGTATTAATAGTTTTAAAACTCCATTTTAAGTGGAGAAAACATTACTAAAATTTATCACTATCCCTCATCCAAATTTTTGAAAAAATTACATGTTATCAGTTATATTTTTTATGTTGTGTATGTATAAATGACTTTCTTCAGTGGAGCTGTGACTGATTCTTATCATATGGACATCATTTACATTTGTAAATGCTGCCATTACCTCATATTCAGCCAATAATTGAGTTGTCATCTTATTCACTAAATTACTTTCCCTTCTTTACAATGATATTCTCCCTCTATATTTTTTATCATTACTTCAGTTTTCAAGGCTAAAAACCCTGAAGCTATCCTTGACATCTTTTCCTCCTTCAATGTACATATCTGATCAATAAAGGTCTAGGATTAAAAAAAAGTCACCTGGATTCTCTTTTCCTTTCTTCCTCCACAGCCATCACCAAAATTCAGGACTTTCCTGTTTTGTGTGTGTACTCCTAAAAGATTTCATATCATGATAGTTTTCCCCTCTTCCCCACCCCCACTCCAATTCAATATGCATCTCTGTCCTAGCCCCAACTCAAAACAACTAATTTATAGTCTTACCTTTCTGCTGTTACTCTTGCCAATCACATCTTATTTTTAATATCCCCATAACATAATTCTACCTTATCCATCTATCACTATTTTAAGCTATTACCTACTACGCATTTATATCTCCAGCCAGGACTTTTAAGATTGGTTTCAGGCTACTCTTCAATTTAGTTTCTAATGACTTTCTGATAAGCAGCTAATACTCCAGGCACACACATCTGTGTTCCTCAGTTTTCTAAATGTGCCATGCATTCTTCCCCATTTATTTCTTTTCATATACTACTGCTTCTGCTAGAATGTTCTTTCCACCTCCAGTTATCAAATTTGTAGTCATTCTTGAAACATTTATTCTAGTGGCTCTTCTAAGAGGCCTTCCATAACCATCTATTCACTCTCCAGAACTGGGTTTTCATATTTTCTGTGCTATTATACAGTGAGTATCTTCACATAAAGAATGTGTCTTATTCATCTATGTATTCCCAGAATCTAGCATGGTGCCTCATATTAAGTAGGTGCTTGATAAATGTTTGTTTAATAAAAAAGATATCACATTAATTTTTCTCTTTATGCCTTTGCTGAAGCCCAGTTACCTTTAAGCTCTCTCTCTCTCTAATAACTGCAAACCTTTAGTGCTCACAAAATTGCACTTTTGTGACTTGATGATTTGTATTAGTCACGGTTTTCCAGAGTAACAACCAATAGGGTGTGTGTATGTGTAGCTCTGAAGTGAATGTTTGGGTTCTACCCCACTCCACAAATTCATATGATGAAGCCCTAATCTCCAAAGTGATGGTATTTGGAAGTTAGGCCTTTACCAGGTAATTAGATATAGAGAAGGTCATGATGGTGGAGCCCCCACGATGGGATTAGTGCTCTTAGAAGAAGAGAAAAGACCATACTTTGTCCTCTCTCTCTCTCTCTCTCTCTCTCTCTCTCTCTCTCTCTCTTTTTCTCTCCCTCTCTCTCTCACACACAGCAAGAAAGTGACCATCTTTAAACTAGGAAGAGGGCCTTCATCAGGAACCAAATCTGCTAGCACCTTGATCTTGGACTTCTAGCCTCCAGAACTGTGAGAAATAAATTTCTATTGTTTAAGCCACCTGGTCTGTGGTATTTTTGTTATAAAAAAAACAAACTGACTAACATAAACATAATCATCATTATTATTATAATGATTGTGGAGGTTGACAAGTCCAAATTTGCCGTGTGGGCTGGCAGGCCCAAAACCCAGGATAGCTGACGGGTTGCATCCGAATCTGAAGGCCAGCAACCTGGAGACACGAGAGAGCTGATAGTGCAGATGGAATCTGAAGGCTGGCAGGCAAAGATCTGGGAAGGCTAGTAGTGAAGGCAAAGGCTAAAGGCCGTCTGCTGGAGAATTTTCTCCTGCTCAGGGAAGCTGGTCTTTTTGTTCCTGGGCTTCCACTGCTTTTATGGGGCCCACCTGCATTATGGAGGGCAGTCTGCTTACTCAAAGTTCACTGATTTAAATGTTAATCTCATTAAAAAAAAGGAAAAAAAAAAAAACAACCCTCCAAGGTGACACATAAAATTAACCATCACAATTGATGAAGGATCCTAATCCTCCATAACATGTGGTAATTTAGACCTTGATAAGATACCCTTGAGCTTCATACTGTGAACTGCATACTGTGAAGCTATTGGGAATCTCTAGGTACACAAACGAGTCTGGGGACTGCCTACTGCTCCTGCCATACAGATGTCTGAGGATTTGGGAATGTTCAAGTTCTGGAGATATAGTCATCTCATAAAAATAAAAGATCTCTTAGATGCTAGATTAAACATGCTCTTACGTAAAATCTAATTGTTCATTCAAGTCATGGCTTATAGTTTTGTAATTGTTTTCTGATTGTTTTCATTTGTTTAACAGCTACAGTGAAAAGAAAGCCGAGACCACTTATATACTTCTATAGTAGACATTTATAGTACCACTCGCTGCTGAATATAGTAGATGTTTACAGTAATATATAGCAAAAGCCTCTAAAAGTAAATATGTTTAAGTAATACTTCCATGTAAGTGCTTAGGATAAATGTAGGGACTCAAGAAAAGAAGGGTAATAATGTCTCAAGAAATATGGAAGGGCTGAACTTTCTGATCTGGCACTGGGTGGGTAGAGAAATAATAGATGAGGAAAGAGTTTTAACTCTACCTGGGACTTGGGGCTTGAGGCCCAGGCTTCTTAAGCTATTCCATGGTAAACTGGCAAAGAAAGAAACGAATATCAGATTGTCAGGAAGGCAAGAAAGAGAGCCTGTAGGTTCCTAAGAGAAAGTGGGTTGTGTGTTAGCCAGTGATGATGACAGCGGGGCAGCCAAGAGGCGACTTGTGGAGAAGAGCCTAGAAATGCCCCTTAAGACACCTTCCACTTCCCCTACTCCCAGCACACCACATCTTTACAAGCTATATAGCCAGCACCAAGCCCCCATCCAGGGTGAGGAGCCTTATTCTGGACACAGAAGCAGCAGTAATGTGGTAGGACTCCAGTTTCCTGTTGGTGCTGAGAGCATTAAGGGTCTGTCGTCACAGTGATATGGGAGCAGGCGAGAAGCAGGGAAAGAAAGAGAGTAGTCTTCCAAGGAGTTTTCTCACTTGCTATGTTTTTGAGCCAGGAGAAGGAATTTGGAAATAATGTTTCATTAGAGAACTGTTACGTTATTAATCTGCACCAAACTTTTATTCCTATCCAAGTTGTTCAGGGAAACTACTTACAACAATCATTTATTCATTCATTAAATTGTTGATCATATTAGAGTTATCCAGACTGGCATGTATATTAGACAGAACTCTTAGTTGCATGCTACAGAAACACAACTCAAACCAAAGTAGCCTCTGTTAGAAAAAAAAAAAAAAGGGATTTATTGGTTTATACACCAGAAAAATTCAAGAGTCTAGATTCAGACATGGCTGACTCCTGGGTCCCAAGCTATGTCAGTTCTCTCTCTATCTCTGTCTCTGTCTCTCTCTACCTCGCTCTCTTCTCCATGTCTTCTATCTCCATGTCTTCATACTGCGTTCTTCTGTGCATTGATTTCATCCTGAAGACAATCTTTTCTGGATTGTTGGAAAAGACAGCTGTTGGCTGCTCCAAGTCCTTCCAGCCACAGTTAAGACAGAGGTAGTCAAGCAGGGAATAGCTGAGAAGATTTATTGATAGCCTGCCTGCAAAGCCCCAGAGAGGACCCTGTTTAAAAAAGCCTTGTGTCATATATCCAGTTTTGAGTGTATCTCTGATTGGTGAGTACTGGGTCCCAGTACTAACCCTAAATAAGACATTCTAGATGAACAGCTTATTGCTGAGGGAGCATTGAATATGTGATTTTAGGACATATCCCGTATGTTAAATCAGTGATACTCTAAGAATCATATTCTATATTTGTAATGCTAATTCCCTAGTAGGGCAAGTTGATGCTCGAGTAGCTCTGTGAAATACATTGCAATTTCATTTGTTTGTCTTTTAAACTTGGACAGTTTTCTCTCTAAAGAATGGTTTAAATGTAAATTATAGAAGATTGACATTGATGAGTTCTCTGGAAGTGCAAAGGGTAAACGTCTGCCTTTTATAGTAGCAGAACCTGTCACTGCTGTCTTTCCATGGCACTGGGTAAAAATGGCACTGGGTAGCACCAGGAGTTCACCTAGCAGATTGGAGTCTTCGGCTAGGGAGAAGACAAAAGGGGAACAGTGTCCCCGCAGAACTGGAAGCTAGTGACTATGCCTATTTAATCCAATAAGAGTGTATGTATGTATATATATATATACATATATATACTACTGAAAAAGAGATAGGCTCTATTCTCAATGCTTGATGTATGTTTATTCATTGAATTCTCACCATAGCCCTATACATACTGCTTTTAATCCCATTTTATAGATGGGGAAATGAAAGCGTTGGGAAGTTGAGAAACTCGCCCAAGATTACCTGTTTAGTAAGAGACAACTGAGACTGAAACCAAGGCTGAAATTTAGTCTTCAGAGTCCAAGCTTTTATCCACTAGACTCTTTGATTTCTACAGATCAAAGAGAAAGGAAGGGAGTATGTCCTGTACTATTTTTTCCTCACTGACCCCTATCACCTTGCAAAGTTATTTTCAAATCCTGGGTTTTGGAAATCCATGTTTGAGGGGCTCTAGGAAACTCTTGCATTTCATTTACAAACGCAATTCAGGTATCTCAAAAGTGGTTTTAAAATAGGAGACTTAGAATGAATATATCATATTTTACCATGTTGAAAGCCATCAAAGTATTAGCCTGTTCTGGCAGATTACCTTGACATTGCCCAGACCTTGGAATGAAATTTCTCCTGCTGTTTCTAAACACATAATTGAAGCTCTTGTAAATGTGGCATGAATTATTAAGCTTGTCAGTTTGCATTGGTCTTTTAAAAACATTTGGTCTGTGGACATTTGAGTGTATTAGTATGTGTTCACAATACTCAATTAAATGCAAGGCAAGGCTCAGGCGTATTTGCATCAGTTTCATATCTATGAGTCATTCATAACCAGTTCCTTTTAATAAAAATCAAGGAAGTGTTTCCCTAACACTCACAAAACTTGGAAGTCAATGATTACCTCTTTTCTCTTTTTGGGATACCGCACAAGAAACCAATAAAATAGGAGCATTAAGTGAGCAGTTTAGAATTTCCTGATGATGAGATGGAAAAGGAGGAGAGGGCTAATACCACTTACCACATACCATGTTTCCCCGAAAATAAGACCTAGCCAGACCATCAGCTCTAATGCATCTTTGGAGCAAACATTAATATAAGACCAGGTCTTACATTAAAATAAGACCAGGTACAATATAACATAATGTATAATACCGAGTATTATATTAATTTTTGCTCCAAAATGTGCATTAGAGCTGATTGTCTGGCTAGGTCTTATTTTTGGAGAAACACGGTTGAAAATGTCTTGGAATCTCTATTCAACCATTTTCTTTTCAAAATCTCTTTTGAACCCCACCCCATTATGTATGATGTGTGGAGGGAGGGAGAGGAGATGAGGTAGTTTATGTGGGAGGAGAGTGTCCCAGCACTCTGGGCTTCAGTGTCTTTGCCTCTTGGATTTTTCCTTGGGCCTTGGAAACTGACTCTCTCTCTCTCTCTCTCTCTCTCTCTCTCTCTCTCTCTTTCTCCCCCCTAGAAAACAAGTCAGTTCCTCCCTAGCTTCTTCCTCCAAACGTTCATCTCCAACCCTGTGTTTAACAACCAGAGAACCTTTTAGTTAGTAAGGCCCACTTTCCTTAGAAAGCTACATGGGTTTGTAAAAAAACAAATTAGGCATTTTCCCTGCATTTGTATCCAGTACTCTTCTCAGACCAGAAAAATATTTGGTCACGATTGTGCCTTAAACTTTTAATTATGATTCTTTTTCTGACAACATATACTTTATCACGTAACTTAAGAAAACTGTAAAAAAATTGAAAACAAGTCCTTTAAAAATAAGCATGAAATTAATTTCATTAAAATACTGCATACACATTATAACTATATCCAAAAGCATACAAAGGAATACAAATTGTACTTAAATTTTCTTTTAAGGAAGGAGGAAGCCCAGACCCTGTTTGTTTCACTTGTAGAAGACTGACATACTGATTTTTGGTCACTGCAAGTCAAGGCACCAAAATGTTACTGAACAGACATGCACCAAGACACACACCTGGGTTATGTAGCAATCAGAATATCGATTCCTTAGATAATGCTGCTTACATTTCTTTATGGCTACTAATATTCTAATCTTTCATCAATAATTCACTATTGTCACTAAGGAATTAAATACAAAACAAATAGAAATTGCTTATCTCTGTAAACATTGGGAGATATGTTATTCAAATATACATAGCAGTAAGTAGCAAAATAAATGCATGATTCTCAGATGTACCAACTAAGAAAATTAGTTGGGGGTCAGACCAACAGAATGCTTCTTCCTATTGGTTTTTGACCACTTCTTCATAATGGTCATAGAAACACATGTCTAAAATTGTTTTTAATAACAGACTACCCCAGTAAACATTGACAATTGCGTTTCATTATAGAGCTCTATCCAAGTATAGAGCTCTTTTAAAATATATTTTGGATTATAAACCTGGAAAGTAAAATATTTTTAGTTATTGTCATTATTATCATTAACCTAAGTATAAAAATGACAACCTTCCTTCTCATAATCTTTGAACATTTCCTAGTTTTTCAATCCTATTTACTGTTTTTTCTATTCCATTTTTTCTTTAATGCTCACCTTTTTCCATGCAGTGTACATGTATGTATATGTATGTGTGCTCACATATCGAAATTTTTTGTTTTCAAGGGGAGTGAATTTGACAATACCAACAGGGACATTTAAAGGATATTTTGGGGTTTGAGATACTGAGATAAAAAGTGTACAGCAAACTTAATTTAAGATGCTTCCACAGAGATGTCTGGGATTCAGGAATGTTTCCAAGGAATTAAAAAGAAAAACTTGTTTTGTTACATTCCAATTGCATATAAATTCTTACTTCCCTTTTCTTTCTCCCTGGTCTAGGACTATAATTAAAGGATCCTCAGATTGATTATTGGAATAATAAAAATCGGAGACTTACCCTGTCTCCCAGGGTTCTGGAACTTATATTTTAAACCATTTTGAAAAATCCTGTTTCTGGAATGTCTCAATTTTATAATATGCATAGGTTACTTTTTTAATTCTAATTTTTCAATATATTATGTATGTACTTAATCATGCTTTAAAAAATTACGGATGACCACTTCTGTGCCAGATAGTTCTAGGCCCTTTCAATAGATGTGAGTCGATCGAAATGTGAGTCTGATGGGGAAGCTTGAATTGTGGGTTTACAGGGACAGCCAGTTCAACTGCTTGTGTGAAAGGACTTGAAAAAACACATAATCTTACCAGGCAGTGTTGAAAATGACCACCAGGGCGTATCGACCTTAGTTTTCATGAGAGGAATTTTCAGATAAAAAAAAAAAAAAATACTTATCTCTGATTTGGATTAAAATCTGGGACATCTGTATAGATCAAACCAGTGGGATAATCTCTAATTCCTGATCCTTTCCTCTTTGTACAGTATTATAGCCAAAAACAATTTGTAGGCTGATCAGAGACCTTTGTTAAAGGTTTATGCTAAGATGCTTGTACTGCACTGCACTTCAAAGTAGGGTCAGTGTTCAATAAATTGATTTTTCTGCCTCTTCTATTTCTTGTTCTAGAACTCTGCCATAACTGGATACATGTGGCTTCTATCCTGTACGGGGAAAACATGTACCTGAATGACAGTGGCAGGCTTTTGAAGTTTCATGAAATGCTTGTGTTGATTTCCTCTTTGTTCTGTATAGAGGGTAGGATGTGTCTGGCTTGTCTAATTTAGACACTTAAAAGTCAGATCCCAGATCTACTTTTCAAAACTATCTGATCTGCTTTTTATTCTCCAACCCAGGAGCCCTCAGTAAAATCAATAGGGTTGGCAGGATATATCTGAAGAGGTGAGGTTAGCTTGTTGTTGGCAAATCATTTTTCTGAGACCTAGGCAAGAGAGAAAGCAGCTTCCTCAGGAGATATTTTTACCAATATGAAAAAAGATATTTTGAAGTGTGGGGAAAAGGAAAAATCCTCCTTCCCTCCTTTGGTTCTTTTGGCTTGTCGAATAATCAAATCAACATGAGACATATTGGCAAGATAAAATCAAATATAATTTTTTTGTGCACAGGAAGCCCACATACATGAGAGCATTAGAGACCCTGCATATATTAGAGTTTCAGAGACAGAAAGGGAAAATGAGGTATATATGACATTCTGAACTAAGGATGAGAAAAGGCACCTTGGAGCTTTAGAGGGTTATTGCAGGATGATAAGAACAGCAGATATTCAGTAATTAGTAGTTTGCCCTGCTATATACATAGGTCAAAAACAGTTCTCTCTGATAATCTCTTATTATGGAAAGGCTCCTAATTCGTATTACTCTAGGTAATTAAGGGTTGGGGTGGTAGTATGAGGAGGGGGTGGTGGGGGACGGGCAGAGCAGAAGTTTCTCTTGAGCCCACAGAGTATAGCTCAAAATAATCTGCAGACCACAGAGGCACAACTTGGGTGACTTGTTCTAAACTCCTACAGGAGGCTTTTGTGGAATTGTTGGGATTTATTAGATAATATGACATGTTAAATATTCTTTTTAAAATGATGTAAAAACCAGTACATAATTTAAATATTTTTCTCTTTTAGTTTTAATTGACCTCTAGAATTAAAAACGTAAATGATTTAAGACATGATTCCTATTTTCTTATATAAGGGAGATTTAGGCCAAAATGTCAATATACAACTTTTTTTAATTTCAGAAAATGGGGATATGTTAGGGGCTCATACTGGTAAATTGCCAGCTCAGATACTGATTAATGTTGTTATTCTAAAATAGGATTTGAGCCTGGTTACATAGTGAAAAGAAATATAGCTTTTTACAGGACCAATACACTGGGCAAGGTGATACCATGCACAAGATTCAGATGCCCTTATTCGAGCCACTGGCTACTACTTTTTTCTATGCCACTGTAACAATTTTCCAGCCAATAGCGTATGCGAGGTCTGACAATTAAGTTTGCGAACTTACCCTACAAAAAGTGCTGCATACCTCATTGCTGAATATCACTATAATCACCTTCAAAGTACTCCCCTTTGGAAACTATACATTGACCCCAATGTTTAGTCCACTCTTCAAAGCAATTTTGGAACTCTTTCTGGAATGGCCATCACAGCTGTTGTTGTATTGCCCTTGATGTCCTGAATGTCATCAAAATGTCTTCCTTTCCATATTTCCTTTATCTTCAGATAAGGAAAGAAGTCCTTGGGGGCCAGATCAGGTGAGTAGGGAGGGTGTTCCAATACAGTTATTTGTTTACCGGCTAAAACCTCCCTCACAGACAGTGAGTTGGTGCATTGTTGTCATGAAAGAGCCATGAATTGTTGGCGAAAAGTTCAGGTCACCTAACTTTTTCATGGGATCTTTACAGCACTTCCAAATAGTAAACTTGGTTAACTGTCCAGTTGGTACAAATTCATAATGAATAATCCCTGTGATATCAAAAAAATTTAGCAACAGTGTTGCAACAAGTTCACGAACTTAATTGTTAGACCTTGCAAATATTTTTAGACACTGCACAGTCAGGTAAATTTTTTTGATCACAGATAAAGGTCTATCAGACATTACTTCACTGAAGAGCAAGATGATTTTCATTATTATTTTTTTTAATTCGCCAATTAAGTAAGTGGTTATTTTATGCATGTTATTATTTCATATAGAGGGTGCCAAAAAAGTGTATACACAATTTAAGAAAGGAAACTGTATTAAAATTGTAATACTCAATATATACTGATAACAAAAGATGACTACAAGTCACATTTGACCTCTGCAATTACAAGAGGTGCTCAAAGTGGTTTCCATCAGCATCCAGACACTTCTGATTATGGCGAACTACTGCTTGAGCAACGTTGACCAAAGTTTCCACTTGTATACATTTTTTTAGCACTCCTAATATTTATGCCAAAATGAATACAGTTGAGATAAAGTAGAGAACTATTAGCTTTCTATCAGATTTAATCTCTGTCAGGAGATTTATGTGCTGTGAAATAATGATGTCAAGGCCCATTATAATCCCTACATCAAATTTTGCATTTACAAAAATTAGGGCTCTTACATTTTTATAAGTTTCAATCAAGTTCCACAAAACCTGAAGCCACTTGTGATGAATGTGGATCAATGGATTTCTAAGTATGGTCTGTGACCAGTATCAACATGGTTAGGAACTTGTTAGAAATGCAGCTTCTCAGGCTTAACTTTAAGTGAATCAGAAACTCTTGGAGGGGGTTAGCTAGTATCTGACATTTACCAATCCTCCAGGTAATTCTGATGCATGCTAGGAGTAGAAAATGGTGGGGAAATAAAACTTGCCTGGATTTCTCAGTGCTACTGCAAAACTTACCAGCCTTCTCTGATGTGGACGTTTATGTAACACAGATGCTCCTCGACGTATGATGGGGTGACATACCAATAATCCCGCTGTAAGTTGAAAATATCACAAGTCAAAAATATGTTTAATACACCCAATCTACTGAACACCATAGCTTAGCCTAGCCTACCTTAAATGTGCTCAGAACACTTCCTACATTAGCCTACAGTTGGGCAATTATCTTGAGTGGCATGTCAAGAATAAAGGCTTTTCTCTTCTTCTCACCAAAGCAAGAGACACAGATGGATGCTTTGTAGACATGATGGGATGCGAAAACACAAAACACAATATCCAAAACATGTGGGCAGCCCAGTACAGTAGAGGCTTGGTCTTTACCCTTGTGATCGATCCCTCTGGCTAACTGGGAACTGTGGCTTGCTGACACTGCCCGTGTCGTGGGAGAGTATCATACTGCATGTCACTAGCCTGGGGGAAAAAAAATCAAAATTCAAAGTGCCAATTTCTTCAGCATGTGTATCTCTTTGGTGCTATCGTCAAGTCGGAAAAATTATTTAATCCAAGCATCTGTGTAAAGATAGGGAGTGTTTGTTTCTATTTCTCCCAGAAAGATTTCATTTTTCACATACCATGAGATCTGTCGCCATTAGTCTAGTAAATTGCTGTGATCTCAAAGAATAATACAATTTCTCATATTTCCTAAGGGCTAAATGGTGACAGCCTGAACCAGGTCTCTAAATTAAGTGCTAGAGTACTAGGGAGACTGGTGAGCTATCTCCCAGTTATTTACATTTCAGGAGGAATGAAGCCCCAGAACTTGGAGACATCTTTGGTCTCAAAAGCTAAAACACAGGGGAGTATCTGGCTTCCAGAAAGATTTATTTACATACTAAAGGGCTGGTATGTAAAGTCAGCCTCATTTTGTTTCCAAGGGGGCCATTGCGGAGTGGAAGCAGGAAGCTGCGTCCTTTCCCCTTTACTTGCAGAGAAAAATCATCTTTTTCTTACCCCTCATCTATGAGGTGTCTAATTACACATGTAGGAAAATGGACTTGGCTCTCAGCATGTTGCTGTAGGAATGAGTACTAGGGGAAAATGGGGAAGACACATTTATTTACTGTGAGGGACTTAGTAAGAAATCTGCCTGGAATCCAGAACACTGAGCATATTCATGGTAAAATTAACAAAGGTGAATATTAAAAACCCAACAACAACACATCATTCACTTAAGAATTTTTCTAAATATCTTAGGCTCCATTTTATGACTTAAAAAGTATTCTGTTGCCATGCAGCAGCCTACCCGTCTGTCCCCTTGTACCTACCTTTCTAAAGAAAGGAGAGTCTGTGAGACGGATCCTTTCATGGACTTTGCTTCACCTTTGTGCTTATACATTATGTCTCCCTGTTTGGCCCCAAAGGATGACTGGTTAGTCAATGACGGGTAAGATTCCTCAAGGAAGGAGCAACCTAAGCCAGGCACAGTCACGTGCGCGCCATCTGGAGAACTCACGGGGTTGATAGAGGTGGGCACAGACCCCCATCTTCCCCTGGCTAAGGAGAGCTTCTGCCTCTGTGGCTACATTCCTTCCCACATCCTGCTTGGGAAGAGAGTCAATGATGTGATAACATCAGCTCTCCATCTATTCATGTGCATAAAGGTTTTGTCCCTTGGGGAGGTACATCCATCCTGAGACTTATGGTTCCACTGCTTGCAGGCAAGGGTGATTGGCTTGAATCAGTTTCCTAGTATAATGTGTGAGATTCACAGATCTTGAGATTGACAAGCTTTACTTCCTCATTTGTTAATCGATAAAAGCTATGCATTGGCCTATTCAGGGCTCAGTCCTTTGAGGCTCGAGTCCCTTGGCCCCTCTTGCACTCTATTCTTGGTTAGTCTTTCTTAACCCTGTGCCATCCTCCTTGCTTCCCACAACTTTTGTCGTGCAGGATGCGACAGTATTCTTCTCTTATTTCCAAATAAATTTCATTGTGTTTTGAAATAACAATAAGTATAGGAGAGTGGTTCTAGGGCAGAATTTGTAACATCTCAGGAAAATAAACTTATAACCTTATAAACAAGGACACATAAAATTCACAAACTAAGCAAGAAATAAAAATAAATAAGTGCATCTCCTGATAGACTTAGCACTGTTTTTGATTGCGTACTAGATTCACCATGTTCCCTGAATAAACTAAAACATTTTGTACACTGTTTTCTAGGTGCTTCCAGAATCACTTAGAAATCTCTTATGCTTTCCCCACAATGGATTTATGGAATTTGTTGCTTCCTCATTTCTTCCTAGTATTTTAAAAAACTCTACAGCAATCTTGGGAATGCAGAAAAAGAAATGACTTAGACACTGGCCTGATGCCATGCTGTAGTGTTGCTCTATTTTCCCTAGGATTGGGAGCCCATAATTCTGATGTCTCTTACTTTAGTAACCAAGCCCTGCTATTTCTGAGCTCAGAGCCAGGATAATCTTCCCTACTCAAGATTCTTAATTGAATCATGTCTGCAAATTGCCTTTTGCTGTGTAACACACTCACCGGTTTCAGGGATTAGAATGTAAATATCTTTGGCTGGGTGTGGGCATTATTCTGTGGATCATAGGAATATTAGGAATATTGGATTCTGTTCTCCAAGTTCTAGGCAAAATCAATAGGACTTTCCCAAAGGTTTTACTCTTCACCTAAAATCTACTAATCATAGTACATTAACTTGACATTTTGCCCCTGATTTGATATGAAGTGAAGAGAAAAAGAAGCTTTGAAGTCTCCCTGGGCTCTATCTGATCTCACAAGTGTTTGAGGGCCAATATAGTCACAGAAGGCATGTCCTGTTCCCAAGAGCAAACAATATTTTCAGGGACAATTATATCTAAATTCAAACTCATAAAAAGCAGAATATCTGCATGTATATGTTTTGTATGACAAGGCAGAACATACCCGAAATCTCAATCTGAAGCTCCTATAGCTATTTTACTGGTTTAAATTTCCCTTAAAAAATTGAGTAAGGACTTCCTTAAACATGCATTACCAAATATTCTCAAATGATTGATCCTTCTCAGAAAAAGACCAGGACCAGTCCCCAAAAGAGATTCAATTTCACTTCTAGAATGTGGGGATGATTTAGGATTATTCCTTTAGATCCTATGGCAGTTTTCTTACTATTAAAGTTTAAGATCAAGTTTGTACATCTAGAATTAGGAAAACTCTGTGCTGGCAACTTGAACATAGCAGTTGGGCTTTGTTACAAATATAATTAATGTTTTCTAGAATACAATCCCTTTCTGTACATAATCACTGCAGGATTTTGTAATTACATAGAAGACTCTAGAGATGAAGGGACCTTATGGGAGATATGAGGCCTGACAATTAAGTTTGCGAACTCATCCTAGAAAAAGTGCTACATACTTTATTGCTGAAACTAAAGTCACCTTTGAAGTACTCCCCTTGGGAAACTATGCACTGATGCCAGCACCTAGACCACCCTTCAAAGCAATTTTGTAACTCTTTTTTGGAATGGCCATCAGAGCTGTCGTCATATTACCCTTGATGTCCTCAATGTCATCAAAATGTCTTCCTTTCAATATTTCCTTATCTTTGGGTAAAGAAAGAAGTCATTGGGGGCCAGAGCAGGTGAGTAGAGGGTGTTCCATTACAGCTATTTGTTTACTGGCTAAAAACTCCCTCACAGACAGTGCTGTGTGAGCTGGTACATTGTCGTGATGCCAGAGCCATGAATTGTTGGTTAAAATTTCAGGTCATTTTCGTCTAACTTTTTTATGCAACCTTTTCAACACTTCCAAATAGTAAACTTGGTTAACTGTTTGTCCAGTTGGTACAAATTCATAATGAATAATCCCTCTGATATCAAATAAGGTTAGCAACATCATTTTGACTCTTGATTTAGACTGATGGAGGTTTTTGTCGTGGAGAATTGGATGACTTCCATTGTGCACTTCCATTGATGCTTTCTTTCAGGGTCGCACTGGTACACCCATGTTTCATCACTAGTGATAATATAGCCCACAACATCATCTTGCCTATCCAAAAGGTCTTTGCAAACTTTGACTCTCCTTTGCTTTTGTTCATCAGTGAGCTCCTTCAGGACCATTTCTGCACCCATCTTTCTCATGCCAAGATTTTCAGTTAAGATTTTCCTAACTGTTTCTCTATGGATGTTTCCTGGGTCTGCTATGCTTCTCAAAGTCAGCTGATGATTTTGGCATCAATGAATTTTTGCAATATTTGCATTAGTTCTGCTTGTTACTGGTCGCCCTGACCTCTCTTCATCAGTGACATGTTGCCCCCCCCTCAGAAAACGTTTAATCCATTTGTACACTACCATTTTCTTCATGGGACTATCTCCATAAACTTGGACTAACATATCTCTGATTTCACTTCCACCCTTGCCAAGTTTAACAAGAAATTTAATGTTTGTTCGTTGCTCTAATTCAAGCTCAGACATTTTTGCGATAGCACATAAAAACACGCAACATGAATGAATGTCACTCAGCAAGATACCACCACATGTTGACACAAACACAGCTGTGAAACATTGATATCCTAAGGTTATGAAACCTTACTGAACAGTTTGTACAGTGCTGCCAATGTAAGTACACAGTGAAAAGTTCGCGAACTTAATTGTCAAACTTCGTATAACTCAATCCCATCATTTTTATAGATGATGTGAAATTGAGACACAGGGAAGTTAAGTAACTTCCCAAAAATCTTGTGAGTAGTAATTACAAAGTTAGTTTTAGTCTCAGTTTTCTTAACCCTATTTATTATCTCTATTTCAGTATAACATACTGCCTATATAGATGGAAAAATCTCTTGTGAATTCTGTCTATTCAAAGGTATTTCTACCTATTTGACTTTCTCTGGATTGGAGGTGTTAAATAACCGATCTTCCTAAGAAGTGCTTTGGGCAAACAATGACAGAATCAGGCAGGATTAGCAGTGGTTGAAGCTCCCTACTTATTTATATCTTTGAAATACCTCTAACTACATCTTCTTTTGGATGCTTCTTCTAGCATTTCTAATTTCAGGTGTCACTGTTGCTTAAGCTTTCTAAGCCTCAAAATATCTTTATTTAAGAAACAAGAACAATATTTCTCAGGGTTTGGTAAGGGTTGATGAGGGAATTCATGTAAAGTCAAAATAGGACTTTAATAAATTGGAATTCTCCAAATTTTCTAAGAGGTTGTAGAGCTCTGAACATAGAAGCAGATAGCACAATATTATAATTGTCTTAAATCTTAAATGACATACTATGGGTCTGCAGAACACATCAAGCCCCCCTCCCCTCAAAAAATAAAGATTGAATAAGACAGGTACATGATTGATTAAGAATGATAAAAAAAATAAATGACAATAAGACTGTTTAGGACACACTTTGTGTTCTTTCATGGATTTTAAGCACTTTAGATAGTTTTCCATGTTTTAAATAATTTTAGATCTCAATATATCAGTAATATTAATGAGCAAGGAAAATATTAGGTTGGTGGAAAAGTAATTGCAGTTTAAAAAGGTAAAAAATAATTGCAAAAACCGCAATTACTTTTGCACCAATGTAATAAAAAGGACCCAAGATCCCCAAATATTTCAAACATAAAATAAGTGTTAAAACAAAAATGTGAAAGTTGCATGTAGCCAAAATCTGATGCTGTAGCATATCTAGGAAATATTATTCCCTTTGCTCTAGAGTTTAGAATGTAAACAATAGCAGGCTATTAAACCAAGTGGTAAAAATTTAATATAATTCAAGAACTACACTGTACATGAAATCAGAGATAAAGGCAATGGAAGAAGGAGCTACTCATTTTTCTCTATTCTAATTATCTTCGTTTCAGTGGATTAGAAAATGGTAAATGTAGAAGTCAAGTTGAAGATGTTCCTGAGCTCAATCGCCTGCCAAGTTAAGTCTGATAAATGGCGAGTGTGTATAATTAATACTGTCATTTTTCCCCTAGACCAAAAGGCGACTGCAGTAACTATAGATTGTAATTGTCATCATTGTCACATAAAATGTGCTATTATTAAGTTCAGGCTGAATTTTATTGCTGGGAATTCTCATAAATTGAGCGGTCAGTCATTTAAATTACCAAGTAGAGAGCTTTGTGGCTTGCACTAAAACTACTTTCTAAGACAATGTATTTGACTTTGGACCTCCAGAAACTAATTGCATTTTTTGAACAGACGTTAGACAGGCTGTAACCTATCAGTGAGGATATTCTGACAGACATGCCATGTACGCTTATGAATGTTTGTAGGAATCTTACATTTTTATTTTCAATATTTTTGGTTATAGGAGCAAGAGAGGAATGAGGAGTGGATGTGAAATGACATATATGTAGGAGAGATCATTTTGAAAACACACTTGTTGCTTTCTTGCAAGGTATCTATCTTCCAGAAAGTGATGTTGATAAGAAATTAAAGAGTGCAGGATGAAAATTATGATACATTTGTTTTTAGTGTCTTAGAGGATGATTGTGCGAAAGAAATTTGAATGGAGTAGCAAGAGAAGAAAAATCCATTGGACATATGTTAAACAAATTAATAATGACTAATAGGATGTTTGATGACTCCATTTGTTTTTCAGTTTCTTTGTATATTTTAAATCACTATAATTAAAACAACATATATTAAACATGTTCATAAAATACTATGCTAGGTACTCTAATATGAAAAACATTGATGAGACACATGACCTTGTCTTTGGTGTATTTAATATTATTTAGTTTTCCATTTTAAGCATGAAATAATATAGTTTGAAACTAAAAAATACAACTAGAGAAAAAACACATACATATACCCTTCATATTGAAATCACTATTATTGCTATTTTAATGCATTTCCTCTATATAATAATGGGCTTTTATAATTGTAATAAGTACTTATGAAACTTTAAGTTCTGTACTTTATATTCTAAACATCTTTTCTCTGATTTTGTATAATTATGCAGTATTCTGTAGACATTCACATAGCTATCTAATTCACACTTGTCATTCAAGTCTCAAATATCACTTCCCAGGTCATTCAATCTATATTAACCTATTTTCTTCCCCAACTTTCAATCATATTACCCTCCATAGAATTATTAAATTCATAGCAATTAGTCCTATACTAAATAATTTTGTATATTCACTTGTTCACTTACTTTTTGTCTTCCCCCTATTAAAATATAATAAGTACCATGACAGCAGGGACTTATCTGGCTTATTTACTACTGTATCCCCAGCCCTTGAAACAGGGCTTGGCATCTGTAAATAAATACACTCTTATATTGAATGAATAAACAAAAACTTACTATACCATTCTTCTTTTGTTAGACATAAATTTTTTCCACTTTTGTGTTATAATTTATGCAATTATGTATATCTTCCAAAAATATAACAATTTTCAAATTTTAGAACTAAAATGTTAGGAAAAGTTTAGAAAATAATTCCAAATATTACATAATAGGTCAGAATCTGGGAAAAAAAAAAAAAAATATATATATATATATATATATATCTTATTTTTTAGAAGTCTTGACCAAATGCCAGCAGCCTTATGTTTGTGCCACTTTTTGACATAGTTTCACTTCTGCATATTGATATTTTTAGAAAAGTTCCTCTTGAATTAATGGTGAAAAACGATATAACCAAACGTGTTTATTTTACTTTTCTTTGACTTGTGCAAGTTTGTATTTTATTTTGACTATTTTTAGTATTATTAGTAAGCAGTACTTTCTCATTTATATGTGTGTTCATTCCTTTATTTGTTTTAACAGTTTTCTTAATATAAGCTCTGTGTACTTTAACCCTTTGTGCTGACAAACTTAGTTGAACTCAATTAAACCATTATTTAGAAAGGACCCATGCTATGAGTTTAACGGATGGCAACAAGAAATGAGTTAGTATACTTGAATACCCTTGACATGGCATGGTGAAGGAGATAACAGTTATGGCCCCCCTGCTGAGCACCTGTTCAGTAGGTTAGATCAAATGCTGTGCTTTATACCACTTAATTCTCACAACACATCTGCAAAATTGGGAGTTTATCCCTATTTAAAGATGTGAAACTGAGCCTCAATGAGATCAACTAACACACCTACAGTAATACAGTTACTAAGTGTTGGGGTCATGATTTAAACTTAAATCTGTTTTCTCCCACAGTCTGTGCACAGTCTACTATGCCAGGATAACACCTTTGAGATGGACATGTAGATGACTAGCAAAGCAGAGTAACACAAATGTCACTGAGAAAGATACCAGAAATGAAACAATCTGGAAACGCTGATGATGTGAAAATATACATTTTTCAATTTACTTGAAATAAGTTCATGTCATATATAAGTAAACAAATACATTGACATCTTCCTTTGTTTAATGTGCAAATGCTAAATTTGTAATAATGTGGCTTAAATTGTTAACTACAGTCATGAGTCTCTTCACAATGGGGACATACTCTGAGAAATACATCTTTAGGCGATTTCTTCATTGTGTGAATGTCATAGAGTGTATTTACAAACCTAGATGGTACAGCCTGCTACTGTAATTGTATGTGCTGTACTTTTATAGGACTGGTAGCCCAGTAGGTTTGCCTACACTGGCATCACCACAAACGTGTGAGTAAGCCTGTACAGTTGGCTTTTCTTTTTGTAATGCAAGTGCCTGACTTAAGCTCTGATTGTGGAGGCGTCCATTTCAAGGAAGGCTATCTCAAGTAAACACCTTGCCAGCCAGAGGACCAGATTAAAAGCCAGACCGTCCCTCCTCACTGAGGCTCTTTTGTTTTCTGGATCTTGGTCAACTTCAGTAACTGACCATTTGGGCTACTTGTTTATTTCTCTTTCCATACATTAAGTTCTTGCTCTTATGTTTTAAATTCACCAATAAAGAGTGAGTGTGCAAAACCGTAGGCCCCACCTGGAACCCTGATAAAAATAGAATCCTAAGCCTGTATTCTCCCATTCTCTCCACCAGGGACCTTACTGTGTGGCCCCTGGCATGCCCCGTATTCTCGAGGGCCTGTAAGAAATAAACTCTTTTTTTTTTTTTTTATTTCAAAATGGTCTAATGGTTACTGCTGATGGGCATCTTGCAATCATAATATGAACCACAAGGTTCGGTCCAGTTGTAACACTGGTGTGGAAAATGGGGATGAATGTGTGTGGAAAGCTCACAGGCTCAGGCTTTTCTAGTCAATATCATTACTGTTGATAGACTGAGACCTGCACAGAAATCTGATGTGTCGTGTTACCCTTGCTACAGCTATGATGTCATTGGGAGATAGGAGTTTTTCTATTCCATTTTAATCTATAACCATCATCGTATATGCAGTCTGTTTTTGACTGAAACATCATTATGGGGCTCGTGACTATACTATAGTCTTGCTTGTTATACAAAATACTGAAGAATACTTTAAAGATCTACAAAACACGGCCCGGGTCTATGGTTTGCACATATGTAGGCCATGCCATATTTGTTTTCACGGAAGTTTACATGATATTTTAATAGACAATGCGAAAACTGTTGTTTCTAGGACATACTGACAATCAAGTTCAGAACTCCCAGTGGGATTTACTTACATCCTCCCATTCTGTTCCTGGACAAATCAATTTAGAGAGTATATGATTTCCTGTACTTATTTTGGCAGCATGGGATTGTTTGAACAATTCTGGCCTGGGTATTATTAGCATTATTGTGACAAACAAATACTAATTAAAGAGTCACATGGCATAATCCCTACTTTTTAAGACATAAAAATCACAGCTTTGCACAGAAGGTATGATGTAGGGAACAGAGAACGTGAGAAAATAACTTCTTTAAAAATGATTGATCTGATGCCACCGAAGAAAAAATGTCTGCAGTAAGACAAACCCTTTCTGTGAGTTGCTCTAGATATCTTTGCGCTGATAAAGAGATATAATAGCATTTTATGTTTTATTTACTGCTAGAGAGACAGAGAGGAGAATCTCTCAGGATAGCTGAACTGAAAATCTCTCCTCACGTTGTTCTTTGCCCGTCCCAACCCTCCTAAGTGTATAATATGGAGGGGTGTCGAGTATCTGGGCAGAGATTTACAGAATTAAGATGATATTGCCTTCCTCATGTTCTGTAGGGATCTCTCTTTTTATGACTTGAATTAATGAGTTTTTATTGTGATCCAAATAATTATAGCAAAGAAAATTCTGCAAGTTATCTGTTGGCTAAAACTTACAGAGAAGCCTTTCTTTAAATCGATCTTTTCTGCGATGTTTCTGAAAAATGATGCATTAGTGCTTGTATTTTGATAAACTTTTAATCCACCCTTTTTACCTCTCCCCTTTTCTTTGGTTTCCAAACTCCATAATATCTTTAAATTTGCATATGTAGTTTACTTTATTCCTATCAAATGTATGAGTTGATAAAGGAATAGCAGTGTATTTGTACAAAAATGTGTCGGTATTCAGGAAATAAATGAAGTATGCTGGGATGCGTTGTTAGAATGAGCTATCTTAACTAAGCATTAATCTGGGCATCAGATGATGTGGATTTGCCACTATTCCTTATAAAGAATTTAATCTCTATTTGTCTGCATTTCTTTATCTATGAAAGATGTATGTTAAACTGGGTGAATCCTGTTAATCAACAGAAATTGAGAATCCTAAATTTCTGTGACTCCGCTGCTTCTTTTGAGTGGTATATGTGGAAAGTGGACCCTGTATTCTGTAACGAACAATTATCTTATGTTTGTATAACATAATGCCCTTGACCTTTCACCGCAGTTTGACCTGCATCAGCTCATTGTATGACTACCACAATGGTGTAAACAAGGAGGGGAAGTATTATTATCCCCAGAATAAAAAGTGCAGAAACTGATATCAATTATGTTGCCAATCCAAGGCTACACAACAAATTCCAACCACAGCTTGTTGCCCTGGGTGTTCTAATAAAGACTTGATAAATCATAATCCCTGGTGTGTCAGAATGTCTACTGGCTTCCCACTGAATTCGTTTCTGCTTGAGGCAAAAATAGAATTTCTTCTTAATCAGGTTTGCATCCAGAATTCACTAGCTAGCACTTACTAACTCTATGTAGAGGAAATAGAAAGCTGTCAGTGCTTGTCAGAATTGGTAAGAACCAGTGTCTTTGTAAACTGATCTACCTATGAGTAGATTCAGGTGGTTGGTTTACGGTTGGTTCCAGGGTTTCAGGGATAGTTGCCTATGAAGGTCCTTAATGGCTGATAAACTCCATTATGTCCTATTCTGTGTAAGACCTGTGTCTTAGTTAATACTAATAATTTTGGAGTGTGTCTTAGTTAGTACTAATAATTTTGGAGTGTGTATTTATGACTACATTCCTGAAAAATCTTTTACTGAAAAGAGAAATAAAATAAGGTAGAGCAAGGCAGACGCTAAGAGGTCATCTTCAAGTCCGCACAGCTGAAAAAGGGTATATTCCTAGTGACAGGAGTATAGCCATTGCAAAGCTCTCAGGAGGAGGAGTGCATGTAAACCATCTCTTAGTGAACAGAGCATTTATGAGACAACGACGTGTTAATATATAAATTGCAGTTTTAGTCTGTAGTTTCTGAAAACATGTCAATATACCACTTTGAAAATATTATTTTGCTTTCTTGAAACAAAACGACGTCCTGTGAATAAACCTGGGCATTTGTCAAATCTGGATCATGTCAGAAAACGACGTGGTTCAAAACAGTGGTTTGGTTTATTTACTATGTTGTGTGTGTCCTGCTGACAGGAGTTTATGTTTATGGTTCTCTTTGCCATGGTGACTATACCCTTATAGTGAATATTTTTGTTTTACTTATAAAAAGCAAAGCTCTCTATATAATTAAAGGATTAGTATTAATTGCTTATTATGGATTTCTCTTTCTTAAACAGGGTCATATATAATCTTGTAGGAGATGAATAGCTGGTGTAAACTGTATTTTTTGGCTTATAGTTTTTACATATTAAAGGCAAAGGTAGAATCATAATTTCAATTATAAAAATACCAAGCTACCTAAAATAATTTTGAGATTTGAAGGCACTGAAAGCTTTCATGTATAATCGTTTTTCAATTTATATAAATAAAAATTTATAAAAAACCCTCTTATTTCAGGCATTTCTTGTTGTAGCAAAATCAGAAAAAGACTTCTATTGGTTTTTAAAGTAGGAGGAAGCATTGAATGAAAACCGGGGCACCCAAGTTCTAATGTCGTTTGTTTGTCCTTGGGCAAATTTCATTCCGTCTTATGCTATCGAAGCACTTGGTCTATAATGAGGAAACCAAAACCAATAAAGTAAAGCCTATGGTATATTTGAGGAACTCGGAAGAAAAATGAAATAGAAATTAGATATCCTTTTACAGGCTGAAAATAATGCACCTGTAAATGAAAATAAGCACCTTTATTATGATGTCTGTAAGAAATTTAATGACCTAACTTTCTCATATTCTCTTTATTAACTGTGTAATAATGATAGGGAATATGAATTTAAGGGAGAAACAGATACACGTTGAAGGTATGATCTAGAAAGGCAGGAGACTTACTGGGATGTCCTGAATCTTTATTTAAACATGCACCACAGATGCAAATATTCTGTCTGACGTGATTGGGGGGAAAAAGCATCAATCAGGTCAGCTAGGCAGTTCAGTCACATCATGAATTAGTCAGTCAAATAGTTCTTTATTGGTTTGAATAGATTATATATTTATTCATTCAGCCAGCAAATGTGTTTTTGAGCATCAATTATATGTCAAGCAGTGTGCTATGGACACAGAGACGAACAGACTAAATACTTACCTTTAAGGATTTCACAGATTTTAGTGGATTGAACTATAATCCAAGGCATTAAATTAAATGTCATCTAAATTGAACCTGCTGTAGGCAGGCACTTGATTCATTCGTTAGAGTGAATTGAGGAACATTGGACATGTGTCTAGAGGATGAGACACTTCTGGTCAAAATAAAAGTAATTCAGGAAAAAGCTCTGCAGAGACCTTTTAGATTTGGAGAATTTGTTGTCCCATTTATGGTTTCCGTTCTTCATTCTCAACCCAAATCACATTCAGCCAAGACTGAGAAAAACAGATTTGGTTTCGTTTTTTTTTTTTTTTTTTTTTTTTTTTTTTTTTTAACATTTACTAGCGCAAATGTACTGGCTGCCTTTCAGTCTGGTTTCATCCAGAGACTCTTCCTTTCCTTGTTCTTTGATTAGACAGGAAGGAAGTTAGGTGAATACAGAAGATTGTCCACAGACAAGTAACAGGATTAGGGAAAGAGAATAAGGAACCACTACTCCATATGTTAATATGAGGTGCTCAATGAAAGCATCGCATCACATAATATTCTTAGAATGTCCGTAATAACACTTAAAGTCGACCACCACTATTCATATTCAAAGACAGATAAATGAGGCCTCAAGAAGAGATGGAAGAGTGGTTTTAATTTAGGCCTAGGTATGGACCCACAGCATGAAAAACTACAGAAAGATTTTGAAATGCATTTTTTAGTGTTCTTTTTGGTAGTCCTCTATGCTAAAGAGACTATTGGCTAGACATGTAAAGAAGGAGACATCTGTGTATTTATGATAATTCTGCACTGAGGCTTCAGTATTCGGTATGATCATTTAAAAACTATTCAGTTAAGCCCATATCTAATAAGAGAGGCAGAGGCCACGCTGAAATATTCTGTGCTAACAAAAGCTAGTTATTTCAGAGGCATAAAATCATCCTGGCTTTTGGTTTTTGGATGGTGGCTCTGGGGATTTGCTGGGACAGCACTTTAATCAAAAGACCAACTCATGGATTGTAATGGCACTGGTGCAATGAACAGCACAGTAGTCCCAGGAAGGCAAGGAACTCTGTCAGATTGTTCATGAGGGAGTGAAAGCTTTGTCTTTCCTCTAAAGCGAGAGGAAATGCTGAGATTCAATTTAAAAATTCTGTCTTGTTTCAGTTCATTTTTAAAATATGTGTCATATCTGACAAGATTTTGCTGCATTTTTTCTGCCATAAACTTAATTTTAATCTTTTATATACTCTTGCATTCAAGTGTCTCAGTCACACCTGTATTCAATATTAACTTAATTATTAGTTACTTAGATATTAGAGTTAACTAAATATTTTTTTCAATGGATTAATGGTAGCCAAATACTGCTCTGGGGACTGTCTCTCATGTTCTATCGCTCTTTCTGTCCAGATCCCAGTGTGGGTTACATAGTAGAATTGAATTAACTCATAAACTTTTTTTTCAGTTTTGTTGCTCTCACCAGTAACGGTTGCTAGCTGATTTTGTTTTCATTGCCTTGCCCAAAATTTAATGAAAAAAATCTCTGAAAGTTGTGGCGCAAATTGTGCAATCAATAAGCCTAAAGCAAGCATATTTTGAGTCTGAGTGAGCTGTGCAAATTGAATCTTTAATAGCATCCTTTTTTGAAGGACATTTTGGATTAATTGAAGGGAAGAGCAAAATAAGGAAGAAGAAGTGAGTGACAAGGTTACACAAGTTATCATAATACACGGTAATCTTGATTTTGGATCTGGATGTTAGTAGACTAGGAAAAGAGGCTGGTGGAAGTGGGAAGAAAATAGAATGAATTTGAGAAGAGGTGACTGATGATTTTAAAGTTACTCAGATAGAGTGTAAGTAGCTTCAAAAGATATAAAACGAAGGGATGAAAGGGATTCCATTTTACTTAATTTTTCTTAAACAGGCATTAAGATTTTGAAACAGAAATCTCAAAAAATGTGTTGTGTTAACCGAATAAATACTTACTTAGCTTTTGCATTCAAAATTCAATCAGGCAGCTGTGGTGTGTCAAAAGCTTTGAAATCTGATAGTTACAGGCAAGGTCCCATAAACCATAGTCCCCTGGCCAAATCTGGACACTTCCTGTTTTTGTACCAGCTAGGAGTTAAGAAAGGTTTTTGTATTTTTTCATGGCTAATATAAAATCAGAAAAATATTTAGTGACGTAGGAAAATTGTATGAAATTCAAATTTTAGTGTCTATACATGAAGTTTTATTGGAACATATTCACACTAATTTTTTTTCTATGCGTTTGACTCTTCTTTTTTAAATTGAATTTGTTGGGGTGACAATGGTTAGTAAAGTTATATAGATTTAAGTGTACATTTCTATAATACATCATCTATACAGTACATTGTGTGCTCACCACCCAGAGTCAGTTCTCGTTCCATCACCATGTATGAGTAAGTGGCTTTCCTGCTATATTGGTGGAGTTGATAGTGGATCCAGAGACTGTATTACCTACAACACCTAGAACATTTATTATCAGGCCCTTTTCAGAAAAAGTTTGCTAACTCGGATCTATAATATTGAGAACTTTCTCTAAGGCATTGTCATGTAGCAGGCAGCTGAGGCAGCCTAGGGGCATGGATTAGGAGGCAGCCTTGGTAATTGGCAAGCTACTATTGAAGGTCATGGACACCATGCAGGGAAAGAGACTTTATTCAGAAAAGTCAGGCTAAGTGACACTCCCCAGTACGGTTGCCAGATTCAGCAAATAAAAATACATGGCATACAGTTACATTTGAGTAGCAGATAAAAAAAAAAATAATAATTTTTTAGTTTAAGTATATTCCAGGCAATATTTGGGACACACTTATACTAAAAAAGCCTCGTTGTTTATCTGATGCTAAATGATAACTGGATGTCCTGTATTGTCTTTGACCTGAGTCAGCAGAGTAGTGCTTAAGAGTGGACTCTGACCACAGATTGCTCACGTTCAAATATTAGCTCTATCTCTCCTTGGCTGAGTGACTTTTGGTAACATATTTAGCCCTCCATGCCACGGTTTTCTCATCTGTAATATGAGAATAATAGCAGTTTTTACCTCAAAGGATTAAGTGAGGATAGGCTTCACCTAAACAAAGCATTTAGAATAGTGTCTGTCACAAAATAAATCTTCTATATGTGTTTACTCTTATTAATCATGCAGCAAAATAAGTGAGAATGAGAGAAAAACTTGGGATCTTCCTGGATACAAATGCTGTGAAGGAATATGTAAACAGAGGGTGCTCAGAGAGACAGGTATCCAATGAGAAACAGATGGACTTGGCTGGCATCTGTTTAGAAGCAATCGGCATGGACTGTAGTTTCTCCTTGCAGAGTACATCTAAAAAATACATGCAATTGATCTAAGATGCAGCGTCCCTTATTCCTAAATTATCCTGGGATCCAAATCACCAAGCAGAAGTTCTCTAGTTGTTGCATAATGAGAAACTGGGTAGAACACTTTTTCTTAGTCAATAGGTCTTAGGCAACATTAGTTTCTCTTACTGGAGTGGTCTCAACTATTTACCATCATGGACCCTATTCCTAAAGAGACTATTTTTTTGTTTGTGTGTATAAATTCCTGAAAATGGAATGTGCTCTAGAAAAGCAGAAAGATCAGTGCTCATATTCCTGATTCAAATAATCTACTAATGAAAGAGTTTTTATAATTATAAAATTAGCTTCTATTTTATATTATGACTAATTTTTCATAATGCTTTAAACCTAGTGCATGATATGATGATTCAGAAAGCGACAGCAATATGGAAACTGAGGCAAATGGTATACCTGTCCCAAATAGTAAATTTCACTTTGGAACTTGGTGAGATTCTTATATTAGTCAGCTATGACAGATAAAAGTAGATTTTAAAACATTGGGCTTCCCTTGTCAGGGTGCAAAAAAGGTCTAGCCCAAAGAAGATGTTCTTTGCTGTTGGTCTTTTCCTGTGATTATAGCTTACATTCTCTTGGAAACCAAGGATTTTATTTAAAATCATTTTCAAAAACTATTTGTTTCCTTATTTACTAGTTTCCTACCTTTCCCCCCATTCATCTTTCTAACAATATGCTCTTCTTATAAATAGAGCTCATTGTGCAATATTATCTGCATTGATGATCTTTCCATGTATTAGTCTTAAATAGTCCTATCTAGGAACCACGTGCTAGAAATAGAGGCACCAGCTTTCTCTTGCCATAGAATCCTTGCACTTACACCAGTGTAAGGCTTTTATTTGTGCCAAGAAATTAATAAATGAACTTATTGGAGATACTCAGTACTTGAGTGACAGACACTCCAAATGAAGGAGTCAAGAATAATGCAGCACACTCTAAATTACAGAATATTTCAGAAATCACGATGAGTGAAAATATTTTACAGTTATTTTCAGAATTCATTAAAGATTTAAGTTTATCAGGAGTTATGTGTTACTGAGTCAGTACCAACAAATGTCTGTCTGTCTGTCTGTCTGTCTATCTATCTATCTATTTATCTATCTACCTACCTACCTACATATCTACCAATCTATTCTATCTAATCTATCTTTCTATCTATCTTAGGAGGAGAAATGTTATGGGAGGAATAAAGTAAATGAATAAATATGAAAGATATTGTAGAAAATGCAAAATTGTGTAAAAATGTAATATGTCTCTAATCCAGCACAATTTGGTTTGATACATGCTCCTTTCATTTGACAGTTTTAAAATGCATCTTCCAGCCCAAACCATTCTTTACTCCTCTCCTTGGGGAAATACGCAAAGACATGCAGTTCCACACAGGTCTGCCCCAGTGGAAGGTTTTTATTTCAATGCTATCAACTTCTATTCTCTCTAATCACTTTTCTTTTATTCTCAGTATCCATTGTTTCCAGTAATTCACTTGAGTGATCTGAGCACCACTGAGAACAACTGTGAGAAATCTCTCTGCCTGTTGACTTTGTTGAGAATAGCTTTTTGGGCGGGAGGTTAGTTCTGAGTCTATAGACTATTAATACATAAATAGACTGAAAATAAATTACCACTATCTCCCACAGTCATATTGATAAGAAAATATAACTTTATTTTTGCTGTACAAAAAAGCCCTTAAATCTTATCTGGTAACCTTGATTCCCAGTACTACCTGTGATAATGGTGTTTACCATTTTGCAATATGGATGAACAGAAGAGGCATCAGGACAAGCTTTCATCTTCTTTTACTCATAGCCTGACTTCTTGGTCAGCTATTCTGTGATGACCTCATTTTTAATTTCCTTGTCAGTGGCTATTCTACTGTATGAGATAATGCATTCAATCAACATGTGAATAAGTTCATAGGAAAAAAAGTACCCCACCAAGTTGTAAGATTAACTTGATTATCTAAGCAGTTACACTTCAAAATATTAATGACATCTCTCAGATTATTATTGTCATCATCATAATTCTCATCATCATTGATAATTATATTTTATTACTTTTAAAACCCTAACTATATGATTTCAGAGCTACAAATTTACCTACAGTCATCCTAAATAGGTCAAATCTATTTTTTTAGATTAACTAATGCCTTGCCATTTTCATGGATTAAAATGCTGTTCAATTGCTTTCAACTGACCAACTTCCAAGTCGTGAAACCTAGTCACCTAGCATCATTTTTTTTACGTTCACTATGTATGTAAATTGTCTTACAATAAATAATCAGCCTTTGAACTCTTGAGGTCGGAAGAGATTCTATTTGTTATGCAGTCTATCACTTAATAGTTTTAGTGAGGATGGCTTTGTCTCATGGAAGTTGCCAATGTATTTTTTTGGCCTAGGATTTTTTATTTGTTTATCTACTGGTGATTATTTTCTAGGGTATAAATGTTTCATTTCATTAATGTTTCCTATCTCAACAAATTAAAAAAATAAATTCTTGACATGTGGGTTTTTCAAACACAATCACTGATTTCCGATTTGTTTGATTTCCTTTCTCAGTGCAAGTGGACAGAAAATACATGATTAATTCAGTGTGATTTAAAGAAATCAAGTACCGTTTTTCCCCGAATATAAGACCTAGCTAGACAATCAGCTCTAATGCGTCTTTTGGAGCAAAAATTAATATAAATTCCAGTCTTATTTTACTATAATATAAGACTGGGTATTAAATAATATAAGACTGGGTCTAATATAATTATAATATAATATAATATAAAATAATACCGGTCTTATATTAATTTTTGCTGCAAAAGATGCATTAGAGCTGATTGTCCAGCTAGGTCTTGTTTTCAGGGAAACAGGGTATTTAATAAACATTGTAACAGATATTTTTATTAGCATATCTCGTGTGACAGGTAGTTATTTACACATACTTGTCTGATCCTTCAACAACTCTCAATCTTTATTTTCCCTATTACTCAGGGAGCTTGTTGAGACAGAGAACGTTTACTTACATGCCCATGGCACAAAGTTAAAAAGAAGTAAAGGCAGAATTTGAACTCAGCTTTACTTGCTCCAAAGTTTAGGCTCAGATGCATTATACTACACAGCATCTACCCTATTCCTCCTTAGAAATCTGCTCCAATGCAATGAGCTTTTTGCCCCATTGTGGGAAGAAATTTATGTTTGTATCTTGCTTATAACTCCAGCACTGAAAAGCTAAGGGATTTTCATGAAGTGGATGATATAAAAGGGAAATATTAAATTAACAGAGGAGAATTTACTGCCCCCACTTTACCTTATAGAGTCTGTCCTGAGGAGAATTGCAAATGAAAGCAGTTAAGCCAGGGTTTTCTTTGTGGAAGAAAAAAAATGATATATAACAGGAATTGGGGAGTGAGCAGGGAACTCCAGCGGCAGCTGAGGTATGTGAGAGAGGGGAGAGGTCAAAGAAGTTTTGTACTTTAAGTTTTGTACTTTTGTCATTCTAAATGTAAACTTATTAGCGTTTTCTTGAGATTACATTAAAGGTTTAACTGATTTTTACTTACTTTTAGAAACCAGACTGAGATTTTGTAGGATGTAATTGACCCTAAAGTTAAAAATAAATAAGGCCTAACTAATATAGTTTATAAATCTTTTGCAGTATTACTATGATTGATAATAATAAATACAGTTACAGCAACTTTCATTTTATCACAAATTTAGTTTATAGCTCATATTTTAACGTGCCTTAATTTAGTCTTCTCAGAAACTCTAACTCTGTATTTTTAGCATTATACCATTTCACCAATGTCCCTTTTCAGACTGTGGTACAACCAAAAATTGCTTTAGTGAGTTACAACATCATTAATTGTTGCTGTCAAAATTGAAAACACTGATGCCATTACTGTGTAATAATAATAACAGCTGTCATTTAAAAAAAATTAACTAGAATGTGCCATGCTCCAGACTAACTTTTATTTTTGATAATGTATGAATTCATTTGTGCAACAAGTACTCTTAGAAACATCTTCTGGACATGTCTCTTTGGAGAGTATAATATAATATAATATATATAATATAATATAATATAATTGTCTGGAGTGGTAACCACAGTGTGGAGTGGTAAACACAGTGTTTCATAGAATCAACGCTATCCTGATTCATTCCCACGACCAGCACTCATAGAAACAGCTTTCACACAGTTGTCCTTAGAGACTGTATAATAAGGTAGCTTAAAAAAACAAAACAAAACATTATCTGTAATTAGTTCAACATCTCTGCAAGGGTGATGTAATTATTGTCATTGTATCAGTGAGGAAATTGAGGTTAAATATCTCACATAAAACAAATCCTACTTCCACTTCTAGAAATGTGATCTTTTTCCCTCCCCCTTAAATATAACTAAAACCTTTGGACATTATATATCAAACAACGTAAGAAAACTCTATAAGGTAGAGAGAAGAAGGCAGATCATTGTCAACTATGGAACCCCAGAACCAACATGGTGGTGAGTTTCCTGGGTTTTTTCCTTGGCTCATATATCTCAAATGTAGTGTTGAGGGTATAAGCAACTGATAAATGCCAACAGGCACAGACAAACATTTTCTAAACTAAAGCTTGTGCTTTTAAGTCAGGGGCAGCGTACAAGACAGAAAAATATTAGCCAATAGCCACTCCACTGTATCCAAATACCACAGGGAAATAAAACCAGAACAGTGGCCTCATCCCTACCCCTGCCATCTAACAGTAAGTGAGGTGGTTAGACTTCATCCCTTGCCAAGCTGTAATGAGGTGCTTCCATTTCCCCACAAGGGTGGTGTCAGAGAATGCTGAGTAGTCAGAGAAACAGATTTTTATCCACACCTGGTAAGAATGAAGCACCCTTTCCTCTCACCGCTGCAGTGGTATAGAAGCCCAGGGGACAGTCAGGGCTGTCACCACCACCCAGCAATAACAAGGCCGTCCTCTGGCCTTGTGGTATCAGAGAAGGCCAGGTGGGGAGCAATAGCAAGCCACTCCTACCTATTCCAGCCAGGGAGGTGAGTGGACATCTTGTGGGGAACTGCAACTTCCATGGCCACCCAACAGTAATGAGAAATCCTCCCTTGAATATCAAAAGGGGTCAAATGAAGAACCTGGACTTCTCCTCCACCAGGTGATAATCAGGTGTTGCCCCATCTGTCTTACCATGATTTCTACCAAGTTGCATCTTCAGCTATTTTTGGCTTTTAAATTTAGGAGTTGCAGGTTGGTATGTACCATATACCTCAAGCAATGCTTTCTAAGTGTGTTCACCCTGGCTTATGTACAAAATGATTTATTGACATGTAGAATTAAGATGTTAGTACTTTTATTAATGGTTGGTCATCTCATTCTGTCAAATGTCTGTTATTTATATTTAAATTAAATAACACATATAATAGTACATGTGTATTATTAGAATATAGAAACCCATATATTGGGGGTATATGCTCAGGTTTTTACTGACTAGATACATGATGTTTGGAGACCGTTAATAACTAGAATCTGTCTACCTGGAGGATGGGTTGCTATCTTGGGATTGGTACTCAGAAGAGTAAGAAGGGTGTGGCCAAAAGGTAGATTTGGAAGATTCCCAAGACAGATATGGCTTGCCTCTGATTAGTTTGATTGGACACAGGGACATACCTAGGCAATCACTTACTTTCTGTTATCTAATGACATAGTCCCAACTATAACTTTAAAATGTAATTATTTTCAGCATCAGGTAGAGAGAGAACAATGTAGGTGTGTTGAGTGGGTTATGTGCAAAGTGTCAGAGATTGCCTATTCCAGGTCAGGTCAGGTGGGCTGAGGTGATTTGGAGCAGTACATGGGCAGCGCTGGTTACAGCCTTCAACTCTGACCACTAACAGAGTATGACGTAGGCTGTACCAGTGCTTCTAAAACTCTGACAGTTGGATTAATTCAATCAATCTCTAACGTCTTTAAGCCCCAAGGGGATCACACTTGAATGCCATTTAATCAGTGATACTAACCCATTTAAGAAAGAATGATTTTGATGGAGAAAGGTGGAAAGCCTAGAACACTGAGATTCAGAAAGTAGAGATCTGCCTGAGGTTTTTCTTTTTTTTTTTTTTTTGTCCCTTTTTGATTTTTTTTTTTTTTTTTTTTTTAATTTATTGGTCTGAGGTTTTAGTGAGTGCTGCTCCACTACAGAAGACTCCATTTGGGAGAGAAAAAGTAAACTTGTTAATTTAGCTTCCTTAGAAATTAAACGTAACACTACCACTACCCCCACCTTACTTACTGCCCTGGATCTTACATTCCACACTTAACCAAGCAACCAACTCTTGAAAAGATGTAGCTTCCCAATCATCTTGCTAATAACAGCTCAAGTAGTTGATCATTACTAAAGTGCCAGACACCATTCTGGGTGCTTTAAATGTATTAGCTCATTTAATTCTTATAAAGACACTACAAAGTGGATGCTGTTGTTAACCCCATTGTACAAATGAAGCAACTTGATTCCACAGACTAACAAATTTGCTCAAGAACAAATGGTTAGTAAGTGGCAGAACTATGATGCACAATGGGGCAATCACAACTCCAAGTCTTGCATTGTTAGCCATTCTGAAACACCGCCTTGTTGAATCTGGGACAAGGGAAGCCTCAGAAAGGAGTATAGGTACTTCATCACTCAAGTCACACTTAAGTGTGACTGCTGTTTTTAATGAAATAGTGGTCGTGAGGTATTGTGCTCAGAAGTCTGTAGATGGATCTAGTGCAGTCACCTAGCAGGACTTTGTCACAGAGACGGATCTCTTTAGGTGCTGAGAACATTAGCCTTTGGGGTTGAAAGTCTGAGAGCTGACTTTGTAACCGTAAGGGTTTACCTCTTACAATGAGGGGATTATTTTTACAAGTCTCTCCTGGGTAATATCACCATCACATCGTCTTATCAGCAACCCGGCCTTGACTCAGGGAACTTCATTCGCAATGACAATGATGTAAGTATGTCCTATAAATCTGGTTTCTATGGGAGATGATTTAGGATTTTCCAGAGATTTGAATATACAGTCTTCTGTGGACTTCTTTGTCTCCTCAGGCATGCTGACTTCTGCCCCAGTCTTATTTGCTGCCTCTGAGAAAATAAGGTGACCTGAAATAAGCAAATTATTAATGGAGTAATATTGTAAAGAATAATTTCAGGGATTTTGTTTTGTTTTGTTCATCTGTAGGACTCAAAAATGTTTTAAAAAGTAAAGTTGGTTATTTGGTAAACTCTCAGTTGTTTGGGGCCAGTTCTTCTCCCAGGGAAATCACTTCCGAGAGTTGGTTTCTGCCAATTCCTACAGGCAGCCAACAGCTGTTAAGCTGTTTTCTTCTTGGCATTTACAAAAAGAGATTTCATGTTGTTGCTGTAGTAGTTTTAAAAGTAGCATATTTTCTCTCTATTCTCTTCTTTCTCCAAAACCCATCTCAGGTGACCCTAGCACCTTGGGCCATGCTGATGTTTTTTTTGTAGCCCTTTAGCTTCCTTCCGCCTGGGGTGATCATCTGGAGGCCTGGGACGTCCATAGGCCCATCCATTATTGCAACGAAATCCAACTAATTAGGGTTGAAACCTCACAAGTTCCCCCTCACTCCGCCATCTAGAGCTCCAGCTGTCTCCCATTTCACACTTCTCTAGAAAGTTCTCACATTGGACATAGCTCAGTCCAACCAGCCTTCCTTGACACTTTCTCTTGTCTACCTATTTTTAATCTTTCCTTTCCTGACTACTCTAGTAATTGATCTTTGCTTTCCTATGTGGCCTTTTCTAATCAATCAAACCAAGCAAGCTGCTTTTCCAGCTCTGGCTACATCCACTAATTGCTTTCTGGGCACCAAAATGGCTACTTTTCTGCCTCTTGCATTATCAAATAATTAGTTTCCCACTGTCTTCCTGTACCCAACTCAGTAAACACAGCAGAATTTTTAAGAATGAAGGAAAGAAGGAAGGAAGATGGAAGGATGGAAGGAAGGGACATTTTAGTCAATTGATGCCTCATCAAAAATTCAGCTGCTTTTCACGTTTGTGCCTATCTTTTTTCTACAGAATATAGTGAAAGATCATTTATTAATACCTAAGAAGAATATAAATAATTAAATGAATAATCCTTTATTTAATTTTCTAATTTATTTTTTATTCCTGGATAATTATAAGATCTAATATGTTGATTATAGGTATATATTGTCTCTGGAAATATTGACCATATCTGCATAAACACTATGAGGAAATGAAATATAATTATAAAGATTAAAACATTTATATACAGAAAATAGAGGCTTAAATTAGTGGTAGCATCTCAGTTAAAATAAATGGTAAGCCTCAATGTTAGAAGGTTAGCCTGACCCTAATTGATGAATTTTTTTGGTTCCTTTTGTTGGATCATTATTTTGTATTAATACACAGAAATAAAAGTTGAATAATGTAATCATGCAATATCACCTTCTCCAGAAACTTGAGGCAATTTTAGAATATTGTAAGCTTTATGCTCAAAGCTTTTACATGAGGATGGGTAGAACGAATTTTATTTTCTTTTTCTACAAATGAGGATTTAAAATAGAAATATTCTGTGGATTCACAAAGTCTGAATACCATTGTTAGAAATAGCTCTCCTTCAGAATGTTTCTCATCATTAAAAGTTGCCATGATTTACAAGCCCCGATGTGGCATGGAATAGCATTTTTGTTCAGAGAAAATTTATTAAGATATATGTGGTGGCAAATGCATAGGAGATAAGTTTATAGCAGGAGTGAATTAAAAGTAAGGTTGCTGAAGGATTGTCATTGTCTGCATTCAAACTCCAGCTCTGGGATTCACTGAAACATAAACAAAATGAGTCTTTCAAGTTTGCTCCTTTCCCTTGTAGCCTGTTGCCTTTTCAGGGATTCTAAAGTGATCCTGATCTCAGATCTACGTTATCAGAGCAGCAGTCTGTACAGATAACGACTATCTCTCATTCTTTTCCTTAAATAGAGCAAAAATCTTTATTTATTCCAAAGGTAGCTGCTTAGTGCTAGTGGTCCCACTGGAAATTTTCTGATAAAATTATGTGGAGTCTATTTCATAGAGGTATATATCATCTTATAAAGAGTAAATTCTAACACAAATGATTCACAATCAAATGCTGAAATGTCAGTCATCTGTAGCAGATTGATGGGGGGAAATTAGGGATGTGAGAGCTTTGGGAGATTTTAAAACAAAACAAATAACCTCATTGGACGTGCTCTGTATGCTTCCCAAACTTTGACCAACTGAAGCTTTGTGTACTGGTTCTAGAAAGTGATAGTCTGCTGAATCATATTCAGGGCTGTGGTAAATGAATACATGAATAATTCCAAATGAATCATGCCTCCTATTATCCATGTCCCTGTATAGTCCTCTTCCATAATCACTATGGGCTTGATTATGTGACTTGATTTGGCCAATGGGTCATCAGCAAATATGAACACAAGTAGAAACTTGTACTTGCACACGGTAGTTTCCCACTTGAACCCCAGGATGCCCAAGATAACTTGCTTTATAGGTAGAGGAAAACCAAGGCAATCTGACCAACAGCACCAGCCAACTGCCAGCCATTAGAGTGTGGCCATCTGGGGTTAACCAGCCTCCAGCTGACCTGCCAACCAACTGCATCTGCATGAGTGAGTCAAGTCAATATAATATGGAGCAAAAACAACTTCTCCTAGTTAAGCTCTGCCTAAATTGCTAATGCAAACAATTATAAGCAGATAAATGGTTCTTCTATTAAGCCAGTAAGTTTTGAAGTGGTTTGTTTCTCATCTCTAGATAACCAGTGTCTGCTAGACAGTGCATTTGTAATTTACCCCAAACTGGGTACGTTTTGTCATTATCCACAGAATGATGTTGGGTCAATTATACTCTCTGAGATTCAATTGGCTAATCAGTAAAATAGGAATAATGTTAGTATATTTCTGTTTAAATATATCTTTTTGAATTACACAGGTCGTTTAGTTTATTTGTCCCTGTTTCAGCTGCAGAGACATGAGATTTCTGGGGGTAAATGATTTCCTCAACTACACAAAAATACTAGCTGGCAGAAATTGAATTAGCTTTCCTTTATAGATGTAATAAACAGTTTTAAATGTGATGGCATGGGATAAAAGGAGGATAGTTCACATTTTAAAAAGCAACAACAAAAAACCATAAAATATCCAGGATTGAACTTGACAACAAAAGAGCAAGACTAATAATAGAATTTATCGGAAAATATAAAAGAAGACTAGAATAAGTAGAGAGGCCTGCCAGGTTCCTGGAAAGACATGATATCATTACAATACCAATTATATCCAAGTTCATACATTTAATTTCCATTTCAATTGACATTCTATTTTATTTTGTTGTTGTTGCTGTTATTAGAACCTGAAAAGCTGATACTGCAGCTCATCTGAAAGAATAATGTATGAAAATGGCCAAGAATTGTGTTAGAAAACAAAACAGGAATTTGTGGAAAATAAAACATTGGGGAAGTAGATTGTGAAGCTGTTGTAATTGAATTAGTATGGTTCTGTCCTTGTCACTCTTGGATAACATTCTTGCTTCCTAATTCACTGAGAAAAACAGAAGCAATTAGAAGAGAATTTCCATATGCTCTGACCACTACATAAGTGACGCTATAAACATCTGTATCCAGGTTCTTTGTCTCCTTTCCTATCACTATTAATGAACAGTTCATGTTCTCATCCAATACCAACCCTTTTATTTGATAGTGGATCCTATCTCCTTATGCCTGTTCAGACTGCTTTATCGATTACCTCCTCTCTCAAATGCAGCATCAATTTTTCCTGTTGCACTGGATTATCTACTAGTATACAATTATATTCTTCTTCTTCTTGGTTTAGAAAAAGGGGTGGGGGGAAGTTTCCCTTGAACCTTATTTTCCTCTGGTTTCTATTCTATTTTTCTTTCATCAAAATACCAGAAAAATTTTCTGTAATGACTCACTCTTCTTGTCATTATCTCTAGAAATCACTGCATTCTTTGGGACCTACCAAACTATCAAAATAGCTCTTGTCAAACACATAAAGGACTTTTCTGGTGGGAAAGACAATGGTCAATTCTAGGCCTTCAATTTACTTAATGTATCAACAATCTTTAACACAGATGATCACTCCTAATTTTTTGAAGCACTTTCTTCCTCTGGATTTTAGGAAACCATGTTATCTTCATAACCTTACCCAGTCTCATGACTTTAAACAATATCTATACATTTATGACTCTCAAATTATATCTCCTGCCCAGACATTTCACCCAAGCTTTAAACCCACCCATCCATACTCAACACACTCAGTTGGATGTCTAACCGACACTTCAAACATAAACTCAAACCTAAGGTCTTGAATCTTGTCACCTAACACATAATCTTCTCACAGTCCTCTCCATTTAAACAAATGACAGGTGCACTCTTCTGGTTGCAGACTCAGCATTATGATGTTATCCTCTGTCTTTATTCCTCATATCAGCAAATCCTGTTAGCTCTAGTTTACAAATTTTAGTAGGAACTCCTCCATCAATATCTCATTCAAATCATCATTGTTTGTCTCCTGGACTATTGCCATAACCTTGTCTTCCTTAAAGCCTTCCATACAGGTGAACTATACCTTAACTAAATAAAAATATCCACACCAAAGGGGTCATCTAAGCAATATGGCTAATGTCATTTTTCTTGAGGAAGTAGCAGCAGATGTGAGTTCAAATTCAGATTTTACCATTTACTTTCATTATGACTGTGGGTAATCATAAAAATGTTTAGCCATTGCTCCTTTTATGAAATATGTATGTCATTTGCTCTCGCTACCCCACAGAGATTGTGAGAGGATTAAACAAATCCAAAACACATCCGTATATGTGAAATTTGTAAAGTGCTACCCAAATATAAAGTGATAATAATAAATTGATAGTGTTATTACTATGAAACTGGATAAATGGATATATACTGTATAATATTTCTTCAAGTGTCGTAAAATATCAAAAATAATTTCAGATTAATAGAAACCATAATATAATAACACTTTGTAGAAACTACTGCACCAAGTGAATGGGGCAGTGGGGAGAAGAGTGAAGTGCGGCCACTTTAGGTGGATCTGCAAGGATTTATTGAGCCCAGGGAGCAATCGGCGGCCTAGTAAATTGGAATTTGAGGGGTGACACAAACAATAATGTGATACATCTTGCACTACAATGCACAGGCATCCAAAAGCTATTACAATCCAAGCATTGCCCTAAAATTGTGTGACGGTAATAGCATGGCTACCAGGAGAAGGGTACTCAGAAAAGAGCTTTTTAAAAAATCTATTTAGTATTATATAATCTCTGCTACGTTTAGTCCAATAAAATCACAGCAACTCAACAAATTAAATTCTCTGCTTCCATTTCAGGCACTCCTTCTCTGAGTAATAACTACAGGATAAAATAATTGTGTATCAGAAGGGTGTCTGAAATTTTAGACTTATTAGATTCAACCTACGTATGAGGGATTGTGGAAACCTGTCTGAGCATCAAGATACTTGGCCCTCTCCACATCAGGCTCCTTTTTGAATGAGTTAAATGAGTCCTTTCTAGGGAGAATTTTGGTATAGATTATATATATATTTTTTAATATTTGGTTTGCAATATCCATTAGGTCTCTAGCTAAGGTACGCGATATTTGATGCATTTCTTTTGTAGAAATTTCTATTATGTTTAACTGATTAATTTCTTAGTTGAAACTTCACACAAACACAGGTTCAGTTCTGAATACAAAGGAAATAAGTGTAATGCTTTTGTCATGCTACACTCAGTTAAATCCATCATGATGTCCTCTACCTTATGAAAAAGGTAAGTTTAAAAATGTTATTCAGATATTTGGATAGATACTTTCTTTTATAGGTAGAAGTTAAGGGAGCCAAAAGACTCCCTTAAAGATGATAAAAGGACATTGTAATTGTCATTCTTATAAACCATTTCAGTTTTTATACCAGTTACCATATCTGATAGGAATTTTGCTAGCTGTTTGTCACCCACAAGGGTGAGCAGGAAAGCTGTGGTTCCTGATCTGTTGTTTTGTCCAATGTTCAGGTATATGACCTCTTATTTTCGGAGATCTCCAGACTCTATTCCCCTCCCCTACTTCTTTTGGAGCTTTTCTTTTCTTCACACATACTTTTGAGGTCATGCTTCATTTGAATTCTATTTCAAGCCAAATCTCTTTAATGTGGGGATTTAGTCTAGAGGGGATTTTCAGGTTGTCAGTTTTGAAAGCTCAAGGCATCCCTGATGGCTCCAACCCCTTTAGATATTTTAATGGACCCCTTGCATTATTCCTTAACTGGAGTTTCAGCTGAGGTTCTCGCACCAACTCATCCTTTCCTCCGAGTACCTCTTGATTGTTTGAAGTTCACTTGCTTCCTCCTGTACAGCTGCTGATAGCACACAGATTTGTTTGTTGTCATGGTTTGTCCATACCTGCTCAGGTCTGGGGCTGTGGGGTGACAGATCCATTTTCACTTACTTTTCTTATTGATATTGTCTGTGGGTTTTGATTTTTCTATTCTAGTTGCTCTTTCTGTTTTTATGGGGATGCAGGGAGATTCAGAAGACTTGGCCACCATTGCTATCTTCCCAGAATTCAAACATTGTATTTTTGAACTTGTCTGGACAAGTAGAGAACCTCTGGGGATGGAATAAAGCTAAGATTTATACACATGCCAGAAATTATAACTAACAGCACAGCTGGTCTACACGCAGAACTGGAAACTGAATCAGGCAGTTGTTTATCAATACCAAATTTTTTTTTTCTTGGAAAGCTTTCTTTCAGGCTGTTAAATCTATACTCACTAGCATTCTATGAATATGTATATGTACATATAGTCTGCAGACAAAGAACACATGCAAAATATTTTGCAACTGAGAACCAAAAAAAAAAAAAAAAGCCACATCACCACCTGTGTCTAATTAAATATTTGTGGTACTTTAATATAATTAAAAATTAAACAACCATTTGGTACAGGATAATATATCAATTTTCCTACATTCGTTATGTGCTTCAGTATGCTCTCTGGCTGATTGTTTTAACTTGGATTTGATGTTAACAGCTTTTACTATGGTTTGTTTTAGTTTGTTGGATTTTACATTTAATATTCCCTCTGCTTACATATCTCTTCCCTCCACTCTTCATCCAGTGAATTCCTCCTCATTCTTAGATCTTAGTTTGAATGTCATTTTCTCCAAAAGCACTTTTCTGACCACTACACACCCCCACCCCAGTTAAAATCTGGTTCTCCATTTATTGTAATAATAATTAGTTCTTCTGTGGCTCTTAGGAAGAGTCAATGCTTGAATAAACACATGAACAGCAAAGCACCGTCTCCTTACGATTTCATACTATTTTTTAACTGTGGTTTTGAAGAATAAGGGTAAGTCACAACCATTTCTAAAGAAGTTAGAGTCATACAACGCAGAGCTTCAGCCACTGCTTTAGCATCTCAATCTCTGTTCTATATGACTTAATTGAGGAGTTTCTTATTGGCATGGAAATCATAGCCCACATCTTTTCTCTTGAAGGCCCAGCCAGAAGAGTGTCATGTCACTTTTGATGCTCTCCTTTTTCTTCTTTTGTCTGCAAAATTCTTTACTACTGTATTGGGAACCACTTGCCCCAAATAGTTGTATTTATGTAACCTGACTCCACACTAGGCTTAGGGTTGGGCAACCAAACCAATGGGCCCAATCAAAATTTTCTTGCAGGGACATGAAATCAGGTTACGTAAGCATAGCTCATATTTTCAACAGATAATCTATAAACCCCAGAAATATGGTCAGCCATATCCCACCACATGGACTTACAGTAAAGAAAGGTGGTATTCTATGAACTAGAATCATGATGCAGTCTGGCAAAAGCAGAGATGAGAGGTGGGAGTACTCTGTTGACATTTCTTTCCCCAGTTACAAGTTTATTTCTGAGACCTGATTGTATTTGGATCCAGTAGTTTCCATAAGACATTTTTATATTATAAAAAGACTTTCTCACTTTTAGTATAATCTAATTGAGTGGTTTTTTTTTCTAGTTTCAGTTTGCAGAGATCTAATAAAATATGAATTATTAGCTATTGAATAAGCACATGGTACAACATTGAAGAGTTACAAACTCATAGCTTTCAGTTGAGGAAATAAGCAGTCACTCCAATGAGAGAAGTTTCCTTCTCTCATACAGCACTTGGTTATATTATATAGGACATGCATAACTATTCAGAATTTGCTGCTTACTTGGCAATTAATATCAGAAGTGAACTTGAGATTTACCTAAGCCCTTTAAGCACCTCTTCAGTGTCGTCCAGATGTGTTATCCTTCTTAACTAGAGCTCAGCTAAGTTCCTCAATAATAGCCGCAGAGCTCATGTGAAGCAGTGGCATTAGTAAAACCTAGACTGTCTAGGGCCCATCTTTAAATAATGAATGCAGCTGTTTAACATCCTTCTGGCCTGCCATGGCACCATTAAGTGATGGGGGTCTGAGCAGAGCATTGGGTCTAAATATCAAATATGCCTCTGGCATAGAAACCAGCTGAGGCAGGAGATAAATATAACTATATGCAACTTCAAGGAGCTCTTTTGCTCCTGCTGTTTCCACAGAAGCTCACTGTGGATGCTTTCTACAGCCAAAGCCACTGACAGAAGGTTTGAGCCTGACTCTGGTATTGATTCTGTGATCCAATACTTCCAAATGTTGATTTTCATACTAAGTGCCTGGAACACGCTAAATCTGAGTCAAAACCAGGAAAATTGTTAAATAAACTATAGTTTATAAAACTAAGGAATAGTTCTGTAATGGTCAGCTCTAGGTGGAATCAGAGAGAGAGATAAACACAGAGATTAAAGCCTTGGTAGGCAGTAGCTGGTCAGATAAGGCAGAGCCAAATAAACAATATGGTAGATGATTCTTCTCCCTCACTATCAAAAAAAGATCGAGGAAGAGGTGCCAAATGAACAGACATTTTCAATGTAATTTGCACCTGTCTTTTTCTACTGATCCAGAGTAACTCTTAACTTCCCAACTGAGTCACTTTTTTTTTATTTGAATTATTTGATGATATAAGCAATACCTTCTTTTATGTTTTTTTGCATGTTTATCCAATAATGACATCAATACTAAATGAAAACAGGGAAAATACTCAGGTTGATAAGTTGATTAACAAACTGAATGCAAATGACTAATTAGTATGTAAATCAGGATCTTCAGAAGCCTACAATCTGTATCAGAAGATTTGGAGGGAAGTGACTAAAAAGTTCCAAATCCGCCTGTTACAGAAATTTTTATTTCATCTATTTGTGTTTGTATGTCCATATGTATGAGCAGTCAAATGTCTTTATACTATTATGTGGATTATTGTTTTTATTTACTTTTATATTTTATATTGCACACCTTCCTTGTTATGTTTATAGTCATTAAGCATGAAGCCTACATGTATAAAACTGGAATTGCTGTAAGTTTTCAAGTGCTGTCCCTCACTGCTGTAATCATGGCTAATGACACCGTAGAAACAATGATAATCACACCAAAAAAAAAAAAAAAGAGCAAATTGGATAGTTTAATTAGAATAGTGTAAATTAAAACAGAACTAACAAGCCCCCGGTGGAAAGTCTGCATTTAAACAAAAAAATATGTCCTTTTTCCAGAAATGAGATTTTCCTTTAAAGGAGATCTTCCTTTTTTTTTGTGACTTTTCATTAGCGTTCAATGTCTCTCTCTCTCTCTCTCTCTCTCTTTCCCTCTCTCTCTCTCTCTCTCTCTCTCTCTCTCTCTCTCTCTAAATATATATTATATTGTTGCAGCAAAAGGAAACTTTGACATAATGAAATGTCATTTCTTCCTAAAAGTCTTGCTCATTTGAATTTGGGGAAATAATGAAGCTGATATCATCAAAATATTCCCTACTCCTGAAAATTAAATGTTTTTTTACTGATTTTTTTTCAAGTATTCCAAAGTCAGCATTTTATCATCATTTCTTATGAATTTTCCTCTATCGTTGGAAATAAAGCTATTAACTAAATATGAGCTTTGGCTTTATGTTTAACTGCTGAAATTTGTATTATAATATTGTTAGGTTTCTTGCAAGTTACACATTTTAAGTCCTTTTAAATACTTCATTACTCTTTTTTTAAAATTTATTGGGGTGACAATTGTTAGTGAAATTACATAGATTTCAGGTATACAATTCTGTATTACATCATCTATAAATCCTATTGTGTGTTCACCACCCAGAGTCAGTTCTCTTTCCATCACCATATATTTGATCCCCTTTACCCTCATCTCCCTTCCCCCACCCTCCCTTACCCTCTGGTAACCACTAAACTATTGTCTGTGTCTATGAGTTTTTGTTTCTCATTTGTTTGTCTAGTTCTTTTGTTGTTTTTGGTTTATACACCACATATCAGTGAAATCATAGGGTTCTATGCTTTTCTTTCTGACTTATTTCACTTAGCATTATGCTCTCAAGATCCATCCATGTTGTCACAAATGCTCCTATATCATCTTTCCTTAACGCCGTATAGTATTCCATTGTGTATATATACCACAACTTCTTTATCCATTCATCTATCGAAGGACATTTTGGTTGTTTCCACGTCTTGGCCACCATAAACAAGGCTGCAATGAACATTGGAGCACAAGTGTCTTTATGGATAAATGTTTTCAAATTTTTTGGGTAGATACCCAGAAGAGGGATTGCTGGGTCATATGGAAATTCTATTCGTAATTTTTTGAGGAATCTCCACACTGCCTTCCACATCGACTGCATTCCCACCGACAGTGTATGACGATTCCTTTTTCTACACAGCCTCTCCAACACTTGTTACTATTTGCCTTGTTGATGATAGCCATTCTGACTGGGGTGAAGTGATATCTCATTGTGGTTTTTATTTGCATTTCTCTGATGATTAGTGATGTTGAGCATTTTTTCATATGTCTATTTGCCATTTGTATGTCCTCTTTGGAGAAATGTCTCTTCAGGTCCTCTGCCCATTTTTCAATTGGGTTGTTTGTTTTTTTGTTGTTGAGTTTCATGAGTTCCTTGTATATTTTGGATATTAGTCCCTTATCGGAGGCACTGTTTGCAAAAATCTTCTCCCGTTCTGTTGGTTGCCCCTTTGTTTTGTCCATGGTTTCTTTTGCTGTGCAGAAGCTTTTAAGTTTCATATAGTCCCATTCATTTATTTTAGCTTTTACTTCCATTGCCTTTGGAGTCAAATTCATAAAATGCTCTTTGAACCCAAGGTCCATCCATAAGTTTAGTACCTATGTTTTCTTCTATGCAGTTTATTGTGTCAGGTCTTAAGCTTAAGTCTTTGATCCATTTTGAATTAATTTTGATATATGGTGACAGATAACAGTCCAGTTTCATTCTTTTGCATGTGGCTATCCAGTTCTCCCAACACCATTTATTGAAGAGGCTGTCTTTCCTCCATTGTATGTTTTTAGCTTTGACAAATATTATCTGTCCATATTTATATGGTTTTATTTCTGGGTTCTCAATTTTATTCCATTGGTCTATGTGTCTGTTTTTCTGCCAATACCATGCTGTTTTGATTATTGTAGCCCTGTAGTACAAGCTAAAGTCAGGGAGTGCGATACCTCCAGTATTGTTCTTTTTTCTTAAGATTGTTAAGTCTATTTGTGGTCTTTTATGGTTCCAAACAAATCTGATGATTTTTTGTTCTATTTCTTTAAAAAATGCCATTGGGATTTTGATGGGGATTGCATTAAATCTGTATATTGCTTTGGATAATATGGCCATTTTGACTATGTTGATTCTTCCAATCCATGAGCACGGAATGTGTCTCCATTTCTTTGTGTCTTCTTCAATTTCTTTCAAGAATGTCTTATAGTTTTCAGCATATAGGTCCTTCACATCCTTTGTTAAGTTTATTGCTAGATATTTTGTTCTTTTTGCTGCAATTGCAAAGGGAATTGGTTTCTGTATTTCTTTTTCTGAGATTTCATTGTTAGTGTATATGAACACAATGGACTTTTGTACATTGATTTTGTAGCCAGCAACTTTACTGTATTCATTGATTGTTTCTAATAGCTTTTTGGTGGAGTCTTTAGGGTTTACTATATATAGTATCATGTCATCTGCAAAGAGCGATAATTTAACTTCTTCATTCCCAATTTGGATGCCATTTATTTCTTTCTCTTGCATGATTGCTCTGGCGAGGACTTCCAACACTATGTTGAAAAGAAGAAGTGATAGGGGACAGCCCTGTCGTGTTCATGAATGTAGAGCAAAGGGCTTCAGTTTTTCACCATTAATTATGAGATTAGCTGAGGGCTTGTCATAGATGGCCTTTATTATGTTAAAGTATTTTCCTTCTATACCAATTTTAGTAAGTGTTTTAATCATAAATGGATGTTGTATCTTGTCAAATGCTTTTTCTGCATCAACTGATATAATCATATGATTTTTGTCCTTTCTTTTGTTTATATGATGTATATCATTGATGGATTTGCGGATGTTGAACCATCCTTGTGCCCCAGGGATGAACCCCACTTGGTCGTTGTCAATAATCTTTTTAATGCATTGTTGTATTTGATTTGCTAGAATTTTGTTTAGGATTTTGCATCTGTATTCATCAGAGATATTGGTCTGTAGTTTTCTTTTTTTGTGTTGTCCTTACCAGGTTTTGGTATCAGGGTCATGGTGGCCTCATAAAATGAGTTAGGGAGTACTCTCTCTTCTTCAATTTTTTGGAAGAGTGTGAGCAGGACTGGTATTAGATCCTGTTTGAACGTTTGGTAGAATTCACTAGTGAAGCCATCTGGTCCAGGACTTTTGCTTTTGGGAAGGTTTTGGATGACTGATTCAATTTCTTTACTGGTGATCGGTCTGTTTAGATTTTCCAGTTCTTCATGGTTCAGCCTTGGAAGGCTATATGTTTCTAAGAACTTGTCCATTTCTTCTAGGTTATTGAATTTGGTGGTATATAGACTTTCATAGTATTCTTGCATGATCTTTTGTATCTCTGTGGTGTCCATGATAACTTTCCCTTTTTCATTTCTGATTTTGTTAATTAATGTCTTCTCTCTTTTTATCTTAGTTAGTCTAGCCAAGGGTTTGTCAATTTTGTTAATCTTTTCAAAGAACCAGCTCTTTGTCACATTAATTTTTCTATTGTCTTTTTGTTCTATATTTCATTTAGTTCTGCTCTGATTTTTGTTATTTCCTTTCTTCTGCTGACCTTGGGTTTCACTTGTTCTTCTTTTTCTAATTCTTTAAGATGTAACATGAGGTTATTTATTTGGGATTTTTCTTGTTTCTTGAGATAGGTCTGTAATGAAGTGAATGAACTGAAATATTTAAAACTGCTCTTAAAACTGCTTTTGCTGCCTCCCCAAAATTTTGGTAGGATGTATTTTCATTATCATTTGTTTCTATGTATCTTTTGATCTCTACTCTAATTTCTTTTTTGACCCAATCGTTCTTTAAAAGTATGTTGTTTAATCTCCATGTGTTTGTGTTTTTTCCTGCTTTCTTTTTGCAGTTGATATCCAATTTCAAAGCCTTGTGATCAGAGAATATGCTTGGTGTGATTTCAATCTTCTTAAATTTGCTGAGGCTGATTTTGTGTCCCAATATATGGTGTATTCTTGAGAATGTTCCATGTACACTCGAAAAAAATGTATAGTCTGATGTTTTAGGATGAAGTGCTCTATATATGTCAATGATGTCCATTTCATTTAATGTGTCATTTAGGGCTGCTATTTCGTTATTTATTTTCTGTTTGGATGATCTATCCATAGCTGTCAATGATGTATTTAAGTCCCCTAGTATAATTGTGTTTTGGTCAATTTCTCCCTTTAGTTCTGTTAGTAGTTGCTTGGTATATTTCGGTGCTCCCTGATTGGGGGCATAAATATTGATGACTGTATATCTTCTTGTTGTATAGTCCTCTTTACCATTATGAAATGTCCATCTTTGTCTCTTGTTATCTTTTTCACCCTGAAGTCTGTTTCATCTGATATCATTATGGCTATACCTGATTTTCTCTGGGGACCATTTGTTTTGAGTGTCAATTTCCACCCTTTCACTTTGAGTCTATGCTTGTCCTTGTAGCTGAGATGTGTCTCTTGGAGACAGCATATGATTGAGTATAGTTTTTTGATTCCATCTGCTACTCTGTGCCTTTATATTTTGAGTTCAGTCCATTTACATTTAGGCTGATTATTGATATGCGAGGATTTTCTGTCATTCTACCTTTAGTTTTCAGGTGAGGCCGTGTCTTTATTATTTCTTTGCCTTTTTGTTGTTGTCTATTATTTCTGTGTTGTGGTATTCTATGATGCTTCCCTCTGTTTCTTCTTTTATTACAGTATATATTTCAGTTCTGGATTTTTTTTAGTGGTTACCCTTAAGATTATGTAAAAGAAAGTTTGATATTTAGAGTATTCTATTTTCTTCAGCAAGCTTACTTTCTCCATTCCCATATTCCGGTTCAGGCCTTTACTCTCCCCCTTTTTATGTTGCCACAAATTGTCCATGTTGATGGTGGTGGAATAGCCTCCTTTAGTATTTTTTTTAGTGCAGGTCATGTATTAGAAAATTCCCTCAGTTTCTGTATGTCTGGAAAGGTCTTTATTTCTCCCTCACATCTAAAGGACACCTTTGCTGGGTGTATTATTCTTGGCTCATAATTTCTCTCTTTCAATAGTTTGAATATTTGATTCTACTCCTTCCTGGCTTGTAGAGTTTCTGCTGAAAAATCTGATGATAATCTAATGGGCTTTCCTTTATAGGTTACCGTCTTCTTTTTCCTGGCTGCCTTGAGGATTCTTTCTTTGTTGTTGATTTTAGACAGCGTCAATACAATGTGCCTTGGAGAAGGCCTGTTAGGATTGAGGTAATTAGGTGTTCTATATGCTTCTTGGATTTGAGGATCCAGTTCTGTTCACAAGTTTGGGAATATCTCATCAACAATTTGTTTGAATGTATTCTCTGTTCCCTTCTCTCTTTCTTCTTCTGGTATGGCCATTATTCTTATATTGCTCTTTCTGATAGAGTCAGAAAGTTCTTGTAGAGTTCTTTCATTTCTTTTAAGTCTCAAGTCTCTTTCTTCTTCCATCTGTGTAATTTCCAGGTTTCTATCTTCGATGTCACTGATTCTTTCCTCCATCTGGTCAACTCTGCTACCTAAGCTGGTTATTTCATTCTTAATTTCTTCTATTGAGTTCTTAATCTCCAGAAATTCCTTTTGGTTCTTTTTTAAAATTGCAATCTTTTTCTTAAAATGCTCATGTTGTTTTTTGATTGCGTTTCTGAGTTCCTTAAATTGCCTTTCTATGTTTTCTTGCATCTCGTTGAGTTTTTTCAGAACTGCAATGTTGAATTCTCTGTCATTTAAGTCACATATTTCCATATCTTTAAGTTCCTTTTCTGGAGACATTTCACTTTCTTTCTGAGCTGTCTTGTTGCCTTGGTTGTTTATGGCAATTACTTATTTATGATTTCTCTTCCTAGACATCTACAGGAGTGATTTCTGCAACAGGTTGATAGGAAGAGGTCTTTCTTTTGTTTTCCAGTACTTGTTGGTAGAATGTTTTATTTTCTCTCCGACTGCAGTCTTTTTTTTCTCTCTCATACGGTAGTGCTATGTTTTGTCTGCACTATTCCAGCTTCTCACACAATGGTGGGATTTTCTGGGAAACGGACTTCTCCTCTGTTAACAGTTCATCTAGTCATAGGGTGCCATGTCCCTGTGGGGATACACAGAGGTTTTGAAGTTTCAAAGCTCTTTCTGCACCAGATTCAGAGCCCGTATGTTTCAGCAGTTCTGTTTACTCCTGCAGGGATCCGCCCAGATAGGTGGGGCCAGGGCCAGAGTGAGTTGTGAGAGGTGGCCCAGAGCGATGGCAGTGATGACCACCACAGCTGGTCCTGCTTCCACAGCTCCCTCACTTTTGCCAGAACTAGTTGGGTTGCGAATCAGTGTCTGTGGTCCACAGTTCTCAGAACAGCAAATATTCTGTTCTTTTGATCTGACACTGGTACTGTTCTGCTTCTAGCACTGGGCAAGTGGGGGCGGGGCGAGCTTTGGGAGGGTAGGGAGGGGGCGGCTAGTCTCAGTGCCTAAGGCTTCTGTTCTCTGCTCAGCAGTGAGGGCTTAAACCACCTTTTTCAGCCTTCTTCCCTCAGTCTGTTCTTCGAGGTCTCTGCCGCGAGCTTTGGGTTCAGCCATGTTATATGCTGCCCCCTCAGCCCTGTGGGCCGTAAGCGGAGCCCTAGCTGTCTGAGTTCTTCCCTCTCCCGCAGCTGCAGTAGTTCCGGGATGCAGCGAGCTCAGAGCACTGAGCCAGGTCTGCGTCCTGCGCCCGTGTGGCTCCGTCTCCACACTCCCCCACTCGCGCGATTCTCCCACCTTGATGTTAATTCAGTAGAGGGCCTGTTTGTCTTTCCTGTGTGCTGTGCAAGGAGCCCTTTGTGGAGTTATTATTGTTTGATTAGTTGTAAATTCCAGGGGAGCTTGACAGAGGCTCACGTATGCTGCCATTTTGATGACGTCTCCCCTCTCATTACTCTTTTTAACTTAGGTGCGAGCTGTTAGGGAAAGATGAGAATTATCATAGCATGTGCAGAATTGGAAAACCTTAATTTTAGAGACCTCTGTTTCAGAGTATAAGGCAGAGGTCAACATAGTAATTATGTTGTTTAACCTACAGCTGGCAGTTGCATAATATCTAAATTGTTTCATCAGCTCTAGTGGCTATGAACCCTATGACCATATGAAGTAACTCTCCTGAGCTTCTGTTCATTCATGTAGAAAATGTACGAACTAAAAAACCTGGAAAACTTATAACTCAAAGAACATAAAGGGAAATAAAACAGGACATAGCAAAGAGCTTTGTCAACTGTATAAAATTTAAACAGGGTCAGAAGTTATCGTCATTTGCAAACCAGAAATAATTACCAGAGAATTGAACTCTGCTAGGAATCTGGTAAGTTTTTTTATTTCTTGAACATACATACAGCAGGGCCTGGCTGGTCCAGGGGTGTTCCAAAGCTCCACTTGAAAAATTTTGTCTCATTCCCAGGAAGGGAGGACATGGTCTACTAAATGTCTTTTGATCACCCATGAGAAACAAAATCGCTTGTAGAAGTAGGAACCTTATTTACTATAAATCCTTTACATTGCTATTAGTTTTATAACTAATGACCTTTTTGGATTATTGGAGTTACTATAGAGTTAACCTTAATTTTTAAATTTTCTGATTATAGATAGAATAATGATAAGAAAGCAGTATTTCTCATAAATAACAGTGAAATGAGAGGAGAAAATCATGTATATTCCCTTTTGTTCATTCAAGTCTGAATTTTAGATAAATATTTTGGAATTGAAATGAATGTGTGAGTATTATAGAAATTAAATATATGTTGAACTGTAAAGTTTCAGGACAAGTGTTTATACTTCACATACATATGGGGGACTTCAGTATTCATACCGTGTTTCCCTTAAAATAAGACCTACCTCGACCATCAGCTCTAAGGCGTCTTTTGGAGCAAAAATTAATACAAGACCCGGTCATATATAAGATCCTGTCTTATAATATTATATTATATAAGACCCAGTATTATATTATATTATATTATATTATATTATATTATATTATATTATGCCCATTCTTATATTATAGTAAAATAAGACCAGGTCTTATTATATGTTTTGCTCCAAAAGATGCATTAGAGCTCATTGTCCGGCTAGTCTTATTTCCAGGGAAACAGTGTTTATGCGTTAAGTAGTTTGGATGAGATGCAGGTAATTCCGTGGACTCTACACATGAAATTTAGTAGAAGAAAAGTTGAAATCTGATGTCATCCTAAAAATATGTTATTTGACTAACAATGCCATTGACATAAAATAAGTATTGTTAGTTCATTTATAAGGGTAATTTCCCTCTGTGTATCTAAGTTATTTTACTTCATTTTTCTTTTTCTTTAAACCCAATTGCTTTTTTTCTTTTAAATTAAAGTTTATTGAGGCGACAATTATTAGTAAAGTTATACAGGTTTCAGATGTACAATTCTGTAACACTCCCAATTGGTTTTTGAAGACCTTTAAGCTTTGGGGACTATAATCAAATGAAGGGAAACTCTTGAATGTTAAGAGTGGAGATGGACATAAAAATAAAATCTCAAATTATTACAAAGTTGAATATGATATCTCATACTATGAAATCTTGAATAGAATTTATTAACTAACAATTCAGTTTCAAGTGCCTTCTTTAGCTCATCAACATTCTTAGGGCACCCTGGAGTGGCATGCTGGGGAGCCATCCAGTGATGTGCAGTTTCTCATGGCCACTTGTTATATGCCTGTACCCTGCACATGTTTGCACCTCTCCCCTCTCTTGCGAATGGCATCCTTCTCCATCTGGCATCTTTAGGTCAGACCTACAGGGCACCATCAGGATGGGGACCTATTTCAGAGAGTAGCTTATTCCGCCTCTTCCATCTCAAAGGCACATTTCCAAGTCTTGCCAGATGATGGTATTCAAAGTACTTGCAGAGGATTCTCTATCAAAAATGTATTCCTGGCAAATCTGAAATTGGATCAGACTGCTGTCACTCACTTGCAAAACTCTCCCACTGCCAGCAGCTTTTAGTCTGAGAAAGGGGCTGTGTGGTCTTAGCCTCATATTCTTATATTTAAATTTAGTTAAATATAAACTCTGCCGGTGATTATTAGACATGTCTAAACTGACAGATATAAGCAGAATTTGCAGACAAGTGCTGAAAAATAAAAAGCCATTACCCCCTACAGGACAATAAAGCAGCGACTTTGGTTTTGTAAACATTACTAGAAAAGACAAGCCCTTTAAATCATAGAACTCATAGATTTTTCTGCAGTGTGGAGACTTCCTTTATTCAATGGTAGATGTGCTGATTATTATAGAGAATGTGCTGAAACATAGGAGTTTAAAATGAAAGATTCCATGAATGTTTTGGTGTTTGAGTGATATGACCATCTTATAAAGGAAGTGAGTAGAATACAAACTGGTATAGCAATTTGTTATACTCTAAGTCTCCTTGCTATCCAAAAGTCTACTTTAATACCTACAGGTTAAGCACAGATTTATAATCCTAAAGGGATTTTTTTTTTAAAGACACATTTTTGAGTTCAATACTTTGAATGTATTTTTGTGCATGGAGCATTTTTTATCTGTGGATATGAGGTTCTTTATTTCTCAGCCATTAATGGTCGTGGTTAATCCTAGCATGGTTTCCCCTGTGCATCTATGGGATGTATGGATTTCTGCCTTCCAGTGTTTTCTATTCTGAGCATCAAAGCAGAACCATGTTTTAATATGCATTGATGAGATATCAATGTTTCCACCTAGATCCAAACCAGAGAAATACCAGATTCCATAGAGCTTTAAACATAGACTTTCGATTTTCTGTGTTTCTAGGTCATCTTTGGTAGCAGATCCAGGAGATCTTTCCTTAGAATTCTATATTCCTAACTTCTTAGGTAGCATTTTTTATTTTTTTATTTTTGGCCTTCATGTCTGGAGATAGAAAAACACTAACAACAACAAAACCAAAAACTGCTTTTGACTTCTTAGCTACTCAAGAATCTTAAGAAAATATATTGTGAGGCTGACCTAACGGTTCATTTCTGAACTGTACTCAAGAAAGAGTCTATATTTAGGAACCAAATTTATCCTTTGAATGAATCTGCATGTGTGTGCTGCACATGTAAACAGAAATAACTCCTTTTTTCACATCCAATAGAGCAAAAGACATAACATCCATCAGAGTACAAAAGAATCTCTCTTCATTTCTTCTTCTACCTCCCTGCCTGATTTGAAAAAATTAATTCCCTAACTACCCATGAGATATGGGACCACCTGTATACTATACATACTTTTATAGGAAAAACAACTACAAAATGTTCAAGAAAGTCTGGTGCCATCCCTCGCACTTTGGATCACTAATGTCAGCAGAAGTTTTCCCTCTTGCATGCTGCTTTTGGTGCTATCTACAAGCCTACATGTTTTTAAACAAATACATACATATTTTTACACCATTTGATGTTTTGCTTTTTATTTTTAGCTTAATCTTAGAGCGTACACATTTTCCTGATTACTATGCATTTCATATTATTTTCAGTGGCTGCACAGTTGATTGTCCATCTTATTAATGTATAAATAAATCATTTCTGGCTGATTTAACCTTAAGATTGAATCTAATTCCCTTTTGTAGACGATGCCACAATGAAGATATATGCCACAAAGGACCCTTGCAGTATATTAGCTTTTATACTTTAGTAGGATGTGCCCTACATGTTCTTTTGGCATCTGTGGTGTTCTGACTGTCTATTCTTGTGTGACAAATTGTTCCACACTTAGTGACATAAAGCCACAGCAATTTTATTATGCTTATGAATTTGGTGGTCAGGAATTTGGATAGAATGATGTTCAGGGCCTCTGCTGGGAAAACTGAAATGGCTGGAGTGACTTGAGTGACTGGAGGCTAGCATTTGGCTGCTGGCCTGGGATGACTCACAGTCAGGGCTCAGCTAGAACTATCTACCGAAGTCCTTACCCACAGGCTTTCTGCATGGCTTAGACTTCTCACACCATTGCATCTGGGTTCTGACAAGGAGAATCCTGCAAAGGAACAAATGGCACATAGTGTTCCAAGAGTCCAAGCAGAAGAAGATGATGTTCAGGGAACTAAATCACGTAGGGCTTTATGGGGGACAGGCTACCTTGGAGCTAACCTCGGAAGTCATTGGAGTTGCTTTCATCCCATTCTATTGACTACAAGTGAGTGAGTAGAACCAGTTGAGATTCAAAGAAAGTAGACTTCCTCTCTTAATGGGGGACTAGTAAAGTTACATCGCAGAAGAGTATGTGGGATAGAAGATATTTTTGCAGCCGTCTTTGCCATACATAGGATGCTCGAGGATTATTTCTGGTGGGACAAGATTTTAAGTATATGTTAAATTGCATAGTTGGACTGTGGGACTAAAACTCCATTTGGGTCAGAGGATTTCTACAAAATACTTTCCCAACCTAGAGAGATATGTGGCTTTAACTCTGCTCAGTAGACCATGAACAGAATGCAGATTCCTTCAGCCCTTCTTACTGAACCTCAGAAACCACTTTTGAGCAGAGCCATAGTGTTTCTGATTCACCTCTCTTGGTTTGACTTGGAGGCAGATCTCTTCTCAGTGCTCAGTTCTTTTCTTTTTTTCCAATGATAAAAGTAAACATGCCCTGAGACATGATTATCATGTCCTCTTTCTGTCTGAAATCTGATGACTACGATTATGCAAAGTGCCTGATTTAGCTGATTAAGTAAATAATCCATTTAGTTTTTCATTCTTGCATGAATGCATGGATATATACATTTATACTTTTAACAAATATTTATTGAGTAGTTTTTGCTAAGTTAAGTACATTGTGAATTAAAGGTATGATCCCCTCTCTTCATGGATTTTAGGTCACAGTGAGAAGACATTATAAAAATGCATTTCACAGTACACATACAATAGCATATTGTGATAAATGCTGTGAAAGATAGGAGAGTGATGTGCAAAGAATGAGAAATTATATCAGGCTGGTAAAAAGGTAAAAGTAAAGCATTTGAGACAGGAGACAGCATCTGAAAAGGAAATTTGTAGATGAGGGATGAAAGGAAGACCAGTTTCACTAGTGTAGTGAGTGAAGGGAAGAACCTTACAAGAACTTAGTGAGGCAGGCAGTGGTCTGGTCCAGCGGTATCCGACAGGTTAATGGAATAGTTTCAATTCTATTCTCAGCATAAAGTGAAATCATTCCATGGTGCTAAGAGAAAGCTGACATAAATTGATGTATTATTTAAGAAGTCTTTGGGTAGAGAATAGTTTGAGGGAGGCCAGAGAGATTCCATTGAGTGCAGTGAGTCACCAACTCGGCAGTTCAACTGAGAGATAATCATGGTTGTTAGGGAAGGTGAAGAGAATTGGAAAGATTTTCAGATGTACCCTGAAATTTAAGTAAAAATACTGGTGATAAATGAGTTGTGGGGAATATGAAGAAATTGCCTGGAGTGGCTCCTTTGTTGTACTTGTCAATCCTTAATGACAGACAGAGCCACAGAATGATGGGTCACACTCCACATCAGTCAAATGGCTGGTGGCAGGGCAGTGGCTTGAGGAGGCAGCTCACATATGGGAAGGAAGAGGCCCTCATGGGAGGGAAGAGGCCGTCTATGCACTGCCATCCTCTAGGGAGGGTAACGTCGATCTCAGTGTTCTTACCTGAGATGCATAGAAATTCTATATGCGATGCTTATATTTTGTTGGATGTTAATTCAAACAAACCAACTTAAAAAAGAAAAAAAAACCTGTAAGAGTGTGAAATATGAGCACCTAATGAATATTGATCATTTTAAGGAATCGTGGTCATTATTTTAGGTATGATAGTAACATGGTTATGTTTTTAAAATATCCTTATCGTTTAGAGGTACATACTGGAATATTGACTATTGAAACTATAGAATGTCTAATATTTGTTTCAAAACAAGCCTTTGTGTGGATTCGTGCGGGTGTTGGGAGATGATGAAGTGGGTTGGGGTGTATATAAAACAAGATTGGCCATGCGTTTATAACTGACAATACTGGAAAATTTGTTCATAAGGCTTCATTATGCTTTTTGGTCTACTCGTGGTATTTTGCATATTTAAATGTCTTAAAAATGAGCTGCTGCATTTATAACACAAGTCACATGATAAAGAAATTGTATGAGAGCCTGGCTGGCTGCCCAGGAACATCTTATGATGATAATCAAAGATGATCATCTCAGTCCAGGGTGTGGCCCATAGGTTGAGAAATTCATTTTTCTAAGGCCCCCAGAATTAGTAGAATGCGTGTGACTGATTCTTATTAATTAAGTGTTAACCTAAAAACAGGAGGCCAAAATAAGAGGTAACAAGCTTTTATTTGAGATTCAATAGCATAACTGTTCTGGAAGCACTGATTCAGGCAGAAACCCAAATAACGTTCTGATTAGAAGGTAAAGGCAAGGGATATTTATGATAAAAGGAAGGGAATCAATACATGAATAGAAGGAAGGGATTTTTATGGGTGTTAATATGGTAAGGAAGGAATTTTTATAGATGCAAATAAGCTAATATGACGCTACTTATAAAGAATGTCTTTAATTTTCAATCAGGTGGTCACAATATAGCTTTCCTGCTACTTTGCTAACAGTTATTTGGAGTACCATGCTGCTTTAGGCCCAGTCCAAAGGTTATTTTACTGGGTTCAAACATTCCAAAAATTTGAGGAGTAAGCCATGCAAGGCAGTTATTCTGGGATGGCGGCTCTTGCTTCATTTTGAAGTGGATCCATTCATATTAATTTTTACACATGTTCAGAATATTAATTTAAAATTGAAGGTACTTATTTCTAGTGATCTGAATTCTTGGGACTTTTACTATATGCACCCCTTACACATATCAGAGTAGAAGGTTATAGGTGGACAAGGGAAAGAGGAAATGGAGGTGAACCATTTTGAAGAAGTCATCCATGTCATGATGAGGTTTGGTGAACCCTCCCTGATTGATCTTCAATAAAGGCTACTTCTCCAGGGATCGGAAGACCACAATTGTTCCTACAAATACCATTTGGGCCGTGCTTGACATACATGCATTGTCAAATTTTGTGTTCTTATACACCATTTTTTTGGGCCCTTCTGATCATATTCTACAATAAAGTTATTTGAGTGACAGTTTTAGACTGATACTCTAATTCACTCACTGACTATGGGTCAGGAAGCTCTCCAGGCATGTTCATTCCCATAGGTTTTTTTCCCCTCATAGGTTTCATTCATTCATTGTTGTATTTTTCTAACATCATCCTGAATTAGTTACCATGACATTTGATTATACCTTGCTGTTGTCCCAGAAGATAGGAATCCAGAGTATAGATACCCTTTCTTTTGCAAATTACTTAGTGACATTATTGGCAGAGAGGTTGAGTTTGGTACTTGGTTGTGGTGGGTACATTTTCTGTGGCAATATTTGAGTAGCAATATTTTTCAATGTGTGGGGGGTATCAACTAGGTAGTTGGTGATTGTATTCATTTTCTATTGCTATATAACATGTTACCACAACTTTAGCAGCTTAAAACAACATCCATTTATTATCTCATAGTTCTATAAATCAGAAGTCTGGAAGACGTGGCTGGGTTCTCTACTGAAGGTCTTATAAGGCTGAAATCACTTTATTGGTCAGCTGTGTTCTCATCTGGAGCTTTGTGTCCTCTTTGAGCTCACTGCTGTTAGTGGCAAAATTCAGTCCCTAATGGCTGTGAGAGTAAGGTTTCTATTTCCTTGCTGCTGAACTGGGGTTGTTCTCAGCCTCTTGAACCATTTTTCCTTTCTTGCATAGGGCCCTCTCCATCTTTCAAGCCAACAATGGCATGTCAAGTTCTTCTTTTGCTTTGAACTCTCAAACTTCCCCTTCTGTTGCTTCCTGGAGAAAACTCTTTGCTTTGAAAAGGGCTCTTGTGATTAGATAAGACCTACCAGATAATCTCCCTATTTAAGATCAACTGTGTCATATAACATGACATAACATAACATAATAACATAACATAACCATGGGGGTGAAATCTCATCAAAGTCACAGGTTTCATAGATGTGGATGAGCCATCTCTGAAAGATCGTCCCTTTACCACAGAAATCCTAGTCCATAGCCCAGCATCTGCATCTAAAATGATATTCTTGAATTAAGTATATAGTTATTTTATTGAATTTATAAAATCTGTCTTTATGAAAAAAATACTTCCCAAAAGAAAGAGTAGATATAGTTGTGTTTGTAAATCTAGGTCTTTCGCTATAAACCTCAAGGATGTCAAGGTTATACTATTGTGGTTTTCAAGGATATACATGATTTACCACTGTGTTTCCCCAAAAATAAGGCCTAGCCAGACAATCAGCTCTAATGAGTCTTTTGGAGCAAAAATTGATATAAGACCCGGTCTTATTTTACTATATGACCGGGTCTTTAATATAATATTACACAATATTATATAATATAATATAATATAATATAATATAATATAATATAATATAATATAAAATATAATACTGGGTCATATCAATTTTTGCTCCAAAAGGTACATTAGAGCTGATTGTCTGGCTAGGTCTTATTTTCAGGGAAACACGGTATATTACATTTTATTTTAAAATACTGTATATATAATTTTACTGTACCATTAGGAGGAAACGTGTACAAATTCCATTTGATATAGAAGTGTTCTAAATAGAGTCATACTTTTTATACTCATATCCAGTTTCCCTTCCTCGTTCACTCTTGTTATAAACTCAGTCTAAGAGCAAATATATTGCTCTCAACATCCTCAAATAAAATATAATGCACGATTAAGGAATAGTAACAACTGTTCTACCTAATTTGTCCAATATTAAAATGTATGTGTGTATCAACATTATATATGAATTTGGGGGGTGACAAAAATAATGTGTTCTTTGTAAAATTACCAAAATAATAATTGAGGAAGAAAAACCCCATAATTCCAAACCCAGTGATAACCATTATTAAAAAATGAATTTCCCTGGGAGTTTTTTACTTCACATATATTAACATAGGTTTGCATATAGATATAGTTATATATTTTTTAAACAAGATTTACATTTTTTATTTATCAAGGTGGAATTCACATAAGACAAAGATAACATTTTTAAGGTGAGCAGTTTCAATGGCATTGACTGCAGTCCCATGTTGTACAAAAAAAAAACTTCCATCTAATTTCAAGACCCTGGAGTTTCCATGACTCTAAAATAAAACTCTATATGAATTAAGCACATTCTCCCCGGTTTACTCTCCCCTCCTCAGGTAACCACCAACATGCATCCTATCACTGTGGGTTTATTTATTTTAGATATTGTATATCAGTGGAATTTTAGATATTGCATATGTGTGTCTGGCTCCTTTCACTTAGCTTAATATTTTAAAGATTCATCCGTAGTATAAAAATGTAGCAGTATTTCATTCATTTTCAAGGCTGAATAACATTCCATTTGTGGATATACCACTATTTCTTTATCAATTCATCAACTGATGGGCATTTAGGCTGTTTCAACTTTATTAGCTATTGTAAATAGTGCTGTTATGAATGTGGGTACATGTCTTTGTTTAGTACTTGTTTTTAATTCCACTTAAAGGATGAAAATGAGGATGCAATGAGCAAAATATGAAACATGTACATTTTCTTCTGTATTTTCCCTATTGTACAAGACTCAGTCAGAAGTACCTAGAGGAATGCAACACTGTCAGTCAGTATAACCAAGAATTAGACTATGATTTGAACCCAAATAACACATTAATTAATAAAAAGAAAAATCAGGTATTTTGTTTGTTTTTAAATTTTAGTGTCAAGTAGTATGTGAAAAGTAGAAAGTTAAAAATTAAATAGCAAAATGAACGAATAATATTTTTAAGACTGCATCATATTCAGAAAAAAAAAGAAAAACCCTGAAAATGTAATATTGGAGTTTGAATTTTGTAATTTAGTAATTGATAAAAATAGGTAACAATGGAATTTGTAAACAACAAAAAATATTCAGCACATTCTTCATTACTGTTTTAATTCCCAGTTAAATGGGCATTGTATTTGTTTTTGAAAATGACTGAAAATGTTCCCAAAAGTGTGGAGATGGACAAATATAAATATAAGGATTTTCCAAATGGGAGTAAATTAGATTTCAGAAATTAAGAACTAAGGAGCTTGGTGTTGATTTATGTTAACACTTTAAGATGAATTATTAAGCAAATGGTTTGAGTGTACTTAGAAAAGAAAATACTAACCATTAGCTAATATCTTTAGTAAGTTCAAGTCTTGTCAAATTAACTAACTGTTCTTTTTTAACTGGTAATTAGGCTGTCAGATGAGGAAATTCAGAGTCTTTATACATCTTAATGTATTTCACAAATACTGCTTATACACAAGAATCATATGCTCTATAATATCACCCTTAAGTGAAATTTTGGTCAGTTCAAAGGGGATGTGGAGGCAGCTAATGTAAAGCTAATAAAACTTTTTTATGTTTTTAAACTCACTTAGCCAGAAAAACATCCCCTAATTATTTAATATTCAGTGGAAAAATAATCATCATTTAATTTGGAAGAGAAGAATCTGACATTATACCTATGATTTAATATTATAAAATATTGTCTCATAAAAATAACAATTAGTAATATGTTTTAGTAATAAGCTGCAAATTATTTAAATTGAAAAATGCACAAGCAGCACACCACAAATAAAGTGCCATTGTGGAAGTTAATTTGGTAGAATTATATATACATACCAGCTTCAGTAGTAAGAAAATGTCTGATTCACAAGTAAGCCATGATACAAACATGTCTTATAATCTAATTGGAAAATGATGGTCTAAAAATATGCAGAAGATGCTACTGCACATTGTAGGAATACCAAACAATCCCACCCAGTAATCCAATAATAATGAAGCAAAATTAATGTTCATTGAAAATGAGAATAGAAAAACGCAGTAAATGAAAATTCTGATGATGAACAATTTGGGACAGCAGTGATAATGCCTAGTTAATTGAGTTATTTTTGAGTATTTCAGGATTTCTGAATATGTACACATGAATTGATGTGATTTTCTATTATTGTTAACAAATCACCTTAAATTTACTGGCATAAAACAGCAATTGTTTTATTATGCTTATGGAGTCTGTGTTAGGAATTTGGTTAGGGCATGTATTAGTTTTCCCAAGGATGCTGTAACTACTTTCCATGAATGTGGTCACAGAAAACAATAGAAAGTTATCCTGTCACAGTTTTGAAGGCCAGAGGTCTATAATCAAGGTATGGGTATGGTGGTAGTTGCTAAAAAGACTCTACAATAAAATCTGTACCTTGTCTCAATTTCTAAATGAAACATCTAGAGTTGAAAAGCATAATAATTGAATTGAAAATTTTACTAGATGGACTCAACAATAAGTGTGAGTTGGTAGACGAAAGGATCAGTGATCTTGAAGACAGACCAATAGAAATTACCTCAACTGACGATGAGAGAGAAAAAAGACAAAAGAAAAATGGACAGAATCTTTAATGTTCAGATGACATGTGGGGCAATGTTCAGTATTCATCTTATGTTAATGAGAGTATCAGCTGAAGTAGAAAAAGGAATAGAAAAATATATCTGAAGAAATAATGATCCTGATGGTCCCAAATTTAATGAAAATCATTAAATTACAGACATAAGAAGCTAAATTAACCCCAGGTAAAATAAATATTAATGTAACACTGTATTATCTTTTGACATTCATTCACTCCTTTCCTTATATGGGAAATGCCCATATATGGGAAGATGCCCATATCTTTTGACATTCATTCACTCCTTTCCTTATATGGGAAATGCCTTAACTGACTGCTGTGGATGCAATCTGAGTTTGACTTGCATGTGCCATCGAGGCTGATTGTAACCCAATTTTTCCATCATTTTCTTTTATTTAAACCTCAGACTATGATGATACCTTTGGTTTTCTTTCACTTTGCAAATTTTCTGGTTCTCATGTGCCTTCGGTAGGAATTGGTCAACTTTTTCTGTAAAGTGCCAGAGAATAAATATTTTCAGTTTTTCAGGCTATACAGTCTCTGTCATAACTACTCAGTTCTGTCATTTTAGTGTGAAAGCCACCATGGACAATATGTAAACTGGAAGTTAATTTGGTAGAATTATATATACATACCAGCTTCAGTAGTAAGAAAATGTCTGATTCACAAATAAGCCACGAGCATGTCTTGTTCCCATGTAACATTGTTTATGGGAAGTGGGCTACAATTGGTGTGTAGGCTGTAGTTTGCTGAACCCTATCAGGGATAACGAAAGATGTACTATTTGGGCCCCCAAAAGCAGGAACTTTTAGCCCTGAAATCACATGCCCTTATCAGAAAAAGATTGCAATCCACACAATTTTGAAAATGCTTATGTTTTTATATTACTAAAAAAAAGAGACATTTATCTTGAAAAGAAAAATGATCAAATTTGAGAAACAATACCAACAAGAAGATCTCTATTGATGAACTACAAGCTGAATCTTTTTCAATAATTTTTATCAATAATTTGGATAAAGTTATAAAACTTGTCCTTCAAAATGACAAAAGGCACAAAGGCAGTAAAGACGTAATATTTTGGAGAGTAGAACAGTAATTCATAACAACGAAACCATTAGAATTATCTCTTAAAAACCAATTTAAGGTGATGGGATATATGCATAATATGACATTAAGTGCAAATAACAGGATACAAATTTTTCTTAATTGCATATTTATCATTCTTTTATAATAAATACTTGTCACAGCATAGTTAGACTGTTCCCTTCTTGATCTCTCCTGAAAGCAAAGAGCACGCATAATGGTTTCCTTTCACAGAGGTAGAAAGTACCCCTTGTATGGGAAATACTTCTTCTCTTGCAAGTTTTACTGTTTTGGTACTGACTGTGACACTAAAACACTGAATGTTTATTGAGCCATTACTATGTCAAGGCTTTATGCTAAACATACTAATTGTATCTCATTATTTATACTTAGTTATGACTTAGCTCTGCTTCTAATATGAGTAAAGCTGGTGATTAACTAGTTTGTTCTTGTTTTTTTTTATCGCTAAGATGAACATTTTTTAAAAACTTTTATTTATGTAAGTGCATTTTTCCAGAACCCATCAGCTCCAAGTCAAGTAGTTGTTTCAGTCTAGTTGTGGAGGGTGCAGCTCATGGTGGCCCATGTTGGGATCGAACTGGCAACACTGTTGTTAAGAGCACCAGGCTCTAACCAACTGAACTAATTGGCAACCCCAAGATGATCATTTTTTTTTTTTAGTTCATACATGCTAAGATAGGGAGTTTGGAATATTTTTCTGTGCTCTTGGGGAGCCATGTACACTGAAGCCATTTGTATATCATAACTTTAACCCCCTTAAAGGCAGTGATTGTTATATTTCCTTACAAGAATAAAATCCCATATAGAGGATAGCTCAATAAAGATTCATTTTATGATTTATTAATTTTAGCCTGACATATAGGTGTGTTGTATGAGATTATCCAAGCCTACTAGGGAGTTACATTAGAAAGAGAAACTACCACCCCACGGGTAACTTACAAACCAGAACCAGGGTTATGGAGTAGCAGTGGCCATTTTTACAAATAGACTGTTAGTAAACAGACTGCTTGTGAGACTGGGAATGCTAGTAAAATAATCCTGAGGCTGAGGCAGAAATTGAACTCAGCAATTAGTCTCCTCTTGCCACCAGTGCCAGCCAAATTTAGAGCACAGGCTTTGGACTCCGACATGCCCAGGTTTCCATTCTATTTAAGCAACTCAAATCAAGTGATCATAGGCAAGTCATGTAATTTATCTGTGCCCCAGTTTCCTCATTGCTAAAATGGAAAGAATAGTACTACCTACTTCAGAAAGTTGTGATGAAGACTAAGTGAAGTAATCTAGGCTAAGCATAAATGTAGTGCCCAGCAAACAGGAGGCATTCAGAAAATGATAGTTGTTTTTCTTCCTTTGTAACTAATTCTGGAATATTTATTTGGCTGTGGCTCATCGTTCACCCATAATATTACTGCTTATATAAACCCTAATTTTTACATACATGTTTTTGATTTTTGACCATTTTCTAACTTCTAGAATTCATCTACACTTCTTGTCTTAACTGTTTTTTTTCTTTTTTCTCTCCTTCCTTGTTTTGGCTTTGGGCACTCAGCTTCATAGCTATTCATTTCTTACAACTTCATTTGACACAATCCTTTCAAGAATGGAGAAAAACATAAAGAAAAATCAACACAAACATAATAAAACAAACAAGGTCTGCTTTTAGATAGAAATATTTTTTATAGTTTTACCATTTATTAATATAAAAACATCATATTTGACAATTTGTGGGTGCCCTTTTGTTTCTTTTTTAAAAAATTTATTGGGGTGACAATTGTTAGTGAAATTACATAGATTTCAGGTGTACAATTCTGTATTACATCATCTATAAATCCCATTGTATGTTCACCACCCAGAGTCAATTCTCCTTCTAGCACCATATATTTGAATCACTTGAATATCTGATGAAATCTGCTTTCTGTGTGTATAAATAATAATTTATGAAGCCTCATGCCAGCTTCATAAAAGTTTCTGTGTGTGTGTGTGCGTGTCTGTATAAATATATATATACATAATATTTTTTGCAAGAGTGTTTTGCTGATCAGGGAATGATAGTAACTGAATATGTTGATATCTTTACATTTATGCTGTTATATCTCAGTATTTTTTGTTGCAGAAAGCAGTCATGGCTTAGCAGGTAAAACTTGCCAGTATGTGAATCTTGGATTTAATAAAAATAAATGTCCTAGTTTATCTAACTATGTAATCATTCAAACCTAGAATTATAATTTTGTCGATTTGAACTCAGCTTTAGATAAATATTATATTTCATAAATGAATAAATGTGTAATATGTTCAGTAAAGTACCAAATTAGGGAACCTGAATATTAAATAGGTTTTCTTTGAAGAAAGAGAGGATTTAAAAAATGCTATGAAAATTGATTAGATAAGCCCATAAATCATTGTAGGTTTTCATTGATTTCATGCATATTCAGAGTTTTCTTCATTGAAAATTTGTAATTTCTGTTAGTTATTAGTTTATTCTAACCACAAATATCACATATAGCCTCAAATATTCAAGGTCATTTAAGCTTTCAAATGTAGTCTGCTTTTAAATCTGAGTAGAGAAGTATGGTGAATTTAATAATCAGTGCTTGTATTTCTCTACATATTCATATGACACTATAGGAAATGAAACATATGATATCTATATTTTTAAGAAACATTTAGCAAACAGCATCATAAAAGAGATATTTTATTTTTAAGAATTCACCTTATTTAGAAGTTCAACATTATTGAAGAACTTCCAGGATAAAATCAATGTTATAAGTATCATACTGAATTTAGCTCTTCATGTTTTGCTTAAGCATTCACAGGTCATATATTACTACTAAACTTTATATTTACCATAAGTGCACTAGTACAATTAATTTCTCTTTGACAGAATCTTGTTATTACTCAAAAGTGGCAATTATCATGGGATAAAAATACCAGACTCAATGACTCAATTATTAGTTAGTAATTTGAGCTGGACTTAGCCAAACAGTTCTGATATTATCTAGGATTCTTATACATCTCCAACTATCTGGGAGCTATTGGTCTAAGATGGCTTCAGCACAATGATTCACTCCCTCAGGCTAACCCAGGCTTATTCACATGGAGACTCATTTCAACAGCGGCTGGAACAGAAGCAGCAAGGTACCAGCATTTTTCAAATCTCTGCTTGCATTATGTTATATCCCATTGGCCAAAGCATCTGACCAAACCCATTAGTCAGTATAATAAAGTATTAACCAAAGGTGAGGACACAGGATGGCATGAATACATTTGGGACCATAACTGCAATAATCTATCACAATGAGGTTTTATGAGATCATTTACTTTAAGTAATCTCTTACTTTACAATAAAATAGTTAAAACACAAAGTATCACCGTAGCCTATTTGAACTTGAATTTTATTTTCTTGATGCCACAAGAGTTTAGTTGCTTGGTGACTTCCTCCTGTAGCAATAAGCATATTCTTGTGACCACACATGTCTATGTGGTTTGTATATAGAAAACTTGAATCTTCTTTCCCTGAATCCTACCGTCCTTTCCATTAACCCTTCAAAAACTTAAATCATGTCTAATGTGTTTCTTTTGATATAAAATGAACTCTGCATAACAATAAACCAAACTAGATAAACAAAAAAACAATCAAATTTCTCAAACTTTTACAAAAAATACATAAAAGTATTGCATAGTACACAAAAGTTTACATATTACACACATTTTGCATACCCACACTTCAAAATTAAGATTTTTAACATGAAAAATTAAGATACATACCAAAAAAAGTTCAGAACTTGGACATTTTCAGTAAATGTTCATATGAGGCAAGTGATCTCTGAGCTTCAACAACTTGATATTAATGTATGGGGTTTGGTGAGGAAGTAGAGCTTATCAAGTACCATACTAGTCCTTCTAGAAGTACATTTTATTGCCTTCCACCAGCACGCTCTTTCTCTTATTGTGGCAAATCAGCTTCTCAATATCGTCCCCTCGTTCTGTTTCACATTTATTTCCAAAAGGATTTTAATTGTTTACTGACCTACAGATTTATTTAGGAAAATCTCTGAGTGAAAAGTGAGAATTATAATTCAAGAGGATAATGTTTCTCAAGAAGAGTTTTAGACTAAGTAAACTGTTAGTAAGCAAAAGAAATTAAGCAGAAGAGTGAGGCTTTGCAAGATAAAGGGAATGATTATAGAATGATCATAGAATGATCTCACAGGAAGTATAGTTGTCCTTGGAAAATAGGACAGGCTTATATCTCTATGAGAGAGAAAGAGGGTAGAATAAGCGTAGACTGAAGAACAAGGCTTTAAAGGAGAGCAGAGTGTGATGTAAAAAAGATACATAATATTGGAGGGAAAGACATTTTTCTTTCTCATGCTTCTTAGTAAGATCAGAGATAGGATCACTTATTTAGATTGAAAGTCCAGTTTATGTTAGTTCATCTCATGTTCTTTGAGAATCTCTTATGTGACAAGAACCTTGATAGGTACCTAGGATCCAAAGAGGAATGCTGCACAATCTCTGTATTGAAGGACTTTACAATCTAAGTGGGAGACAGTCACATAAATACAGTCTAATGTTCATAGATGGGCTCTCAGAGAAAATGACACCTAAGCTTGTTATTAAAGGATATGTAGACATTATTCATAAGAAGATAGAGAAGGAAATTTCAAGCAGAAGGAATAGTAATTGCTAAACTAGCCACGATGGACAGAAAAAATGTTCAGTATTGATAGGGCTGTTTCTCAATTGTTTTTAGCCTATTATTCCTTTGAGGAACATGAAAAATGTTCACATCCCTCTTCTGGAGATGCTGAATTGCCTCTCACCAATGAAGACTGTTTTCCAATATAAAATCTAATGTTTCTTAGTGATGAAAAGACTCTGAGGAGATTTGAACTGGTAATGCAAATTCTGCGCAGGTCTTTTCATTAGCAATCCTGCAGGAGGTGAAGGCTGAGACTAGAGGTACACAATAGAAAATGAGTAAATTAACAAGACTCCTAATTCTTACCCAGAGGATCCATAGATGACTAGAAATGGTTCTGAGACAGTAAAACAAGGTGCTTAAAATTTTCTACCAACTGAATTTCATTATAACTTCCAATGAAATACCAATTGATTAAAATAAACCAACACATAGGAACTGCACTACTCAGTTCTACATGTTTTGGAAAACTGTTAATACTGATATTCTTTTTATCTGCATTTTAGTAAAAGCCCACCAGTTGAGTTTAATTGATCCTTTGGTTGTTAAGCAAACAAACAAGAAAACCACACAGACTTCCAAGTTCATGTTAATTAAATGATCTTAGAAGTTATTTGGGTAATCTACTTAGGCTTCTCTAAAAGCTACCCTTCTAATGACAGTCTCAGTAGGGAAATAATGTCATTAAGCCAGGTTTGCTTAAAGACACTTATTAATAATATCAGATTATAAGCATTCTTGTGCTATGATTCAAATACTCCATAGTTTTATATTTTCACCTTTAATTATCTATTCTTAATGTCTTTGGGTATATATTTTATGGAAGGGGTAAACAACTGGACTAAACGTTTAGCTCATATGTTGAGCATATCTGAGACCTCAGATGTTTTGACATTACAATTGACAACCTGGTTAGGTTGAAACATTTTCTCCTGGTGGTTTTAACATTAATATATTTCACACTCCTACTTAAATATCTTATTTTTTCAGTATCCATATTGAATGGAATCATTAAATCAAATTTGAATTTCGATAATTTACTTTAATTTACCTACCCAGTGTTGTTCTCCTGTCTCCCAATATTCCTGAAGGGAATGTAAAATGTAGTTAGGAACTTGAACTTTGAAATCACACAAACCTGGATTTTGATTGTGTGAATTTAGGCAAATTTTAAACAACTTAAAGTTGGTATATTTTCTATCCATCCATTGATCCATCCATCCATCCATCCATCCATCCATCCATCCATCCATCCATATCAACAAAATTGATATAATAGTATCTAGCTCAGAGCGTTTCCATTATGAGTTATGAAATCAGGCACAAAAAATGCTTAAGTGTTTTTTGTTTTGTTTTGGCAAGAGTAGACACTCAATGAATGCTAACTATTAATAATAAAGTAATAATGAACTTTCCTCGAGGCAAGCATGTCTTCACTTTGTTCTGTACGCATCATGCTTTCTTGACTTTGGCCTCTTTGTGCATAGTAGCTGCTTCTTTCTATTTAAGTTACAATCCCTTACTCAAGACCCAGCCAAAATCCCACTTATTCCATTAGGCCTTGTCTTACCATAGAAGAATACAAAAGTGCTAAATGTAGGTCTAAATTTTGTGTATACTCATGGTCCTTACTTGAAATAATGGACTCCTATTTCTGTTTATTGATTTGCCCATTTAGATATTCTTTTCTGAAAGATATTTTAAATTCTTAGACCATAACTTTTATCACCAAACAATAACAGACAATAAAATAAAATAAAAATACTATCAACCAAAACAACCCCTTCATACTTCTAGAATGTATTTCAAATTTTCAGATATTTACTTAATTAATATTTGAATGACTATCTTAGAATATTAGACACTGTGACTTTCAAATGTAAAGGGCATTGACTACCCCCAAAAGGAACTAATTTATTTTTTCCTTAGAAAAATTATTGTCAGCCAAACTTTGTTAGAATAGAAAGTTGGGCATTTGATCACAGGGTAAAGGCAACTCTACTTCCCTCAAGTTTGGTGCTGTATTTTGATTTGGGGTCTCCTACAAACTTAATGGTGGCACCAGGGCTGACATTAAAGATTGCCTGGGACTGCTTTTCTTCTGCTGGCCTACTTCAGACATCCTTTTTACTATCTGTCATTACCTAGCAACAAATAATTTTGAGATGAGGCCAAATGATGCCATTTAGGCTCTTTTCTGTGCTGTGATTTTGAGGGTTCCTGCATTAACCATACTTCTTTGATGTTCACATAAAGACCCACATTAGAGTGAAAATGGAGAAAGAGTGATTTGTAAATGAAACGGCCACATATTATTGAGTCTCTAATATAGAGTGAATTTGTTTAAAAAATGTGCTGAGTAAACTTCTTTGATAATCTGAAGAAAAATAATTTGGTGGTGACTTACTATAATTTAAAAAGAAGTGTAAGTGATTTCTCTATAGGTGGCTTCTTTCAAATTGCAGGTTTAAAGGTGGCTGATCACAGTAATAAGGAACTAATTGCTTGGTCTTAACTAGGCTCACTGCTGTAAGACATCTTGGAAATTGAGATTGTGGTATTGTATTACTTTGAACTTCATTTTAATGATGCCTTGCTCTTTTTGTATTGAGTTTCATTTCAACAGAAAATGTGAGCTATTTTCAGGTTGTTTTTTTTTTTTTTAAAGAAGGTTATATGTAAAACATTTAAAACTGCTAAAACGTTTCTCATTTGTTTAAAAAATATACTCAGAGACGTAGATTTGTCTTGTTATTTTTAAACAGTTAGTACTTTGTTTGTGACATTAACCACTCTCACTATTATCTCTGTGATATTTATTTTTACTTCACAAATATAATTACAAATGCCATTAGAGTATTTTTATATGACTCTATTGGTGAACAACCATGAGAATCACAAACTTATGTAATCCAAATTCTAAAATTAACTCTAAGGTGTTCTATGGAGTTTTATAACTAATTCTTCCACCTAACCAAAATTTATATTTAGAATGAATAAAAACACTTTGAAATGTTTAATGTTTTAAGAAGGCCTGGCTTCTAATTCAACAACCCCTACTGTTTGTTTATTGGGCTTATATGACTGATTGAGACTTTTTAGGTCTTACAGATATGTAAAAGACATAGTCCTTTGTTTTCAAGAAACTTAAAATTTATGAAGCAGTTAATAGACACGCAAGTAAATATAAAGCAAGGCAAATATAGTTATAAACAGAAACTTGTGCAGATGTAAGCGCATGTACTAGATCTGTTCAAGAGACAATAGAATTTAAACTTCTCTGGGACAATGGTTCTCAAATGTGCATCCCGTACAACCAGCAGCAGCAGCATCTCCAGAGAATTTTTTAGAAATGCAAATTCTTGGGCATTTCAAACTCAGAAACTCTGGAATGGAGTCCCAACTATCTGTTTTCATAAGCTCTCCAGGTTACTCTGATGTATGATAAAATTTGAAAACCTCTCTTTTTGAGCTGAACTGTCCAATATGGTAGCCACTAGCCACCTGTTGCTACATAATTTAAATTTAAATTAAATTAAATCAGGATTTCAATTCCTCAGTTGCATTAGCTCCATTTCAGGTGCTCGGTAGGCATATGGAATAAGTGGCCACCATATTGGATAGAATAGCTGCAGAACATTTCCATCATCACAGAAAGTTACGTGGAACAACATTGCTCTAGAGTATGGAGACCTCAATGGGAGATTATTCAGAAATGGAACAAAGTAGATTTATTTCAGATCATAGAGAATCTTAAATGCAGTAGTAAGGAATTTGAACCATATTCTGCTACCTAGAGAGAAAGATGAGGGTTGTTTTTTTTGTTGTTTGGTGGTTTTTTTTTTTTTTTTGACAAAAGGGCATGGCAAGTCTGGACTTTGTTCATGGGACATCATTCTTCCAGTCAGGTTGCCTGATGCTTTTTATTGAGTAAGACGGGAGGAAAGCAAACACCAGGTAGACTTGTACTGAGACTGTAATTGTGGGAAGGGAAAAGAAAATCCATGCTGATAAAACATTGAGAATATAGTCCCGGTAGGAACTGATTACTCTTTGGGAGGTGGTCAGAGAGATAGAAAACTGAAACAAGATTGGATTTTGAATGTCAATTGATGCAAGGTTAATGCCATTATCAATGATCAGGAAATAGGAGCAGTAATAGTTTATCAGATTGTGTGGGAAAAGATCATAGATTTGCCATGAAATTTTATGAATCCCATAGCTTTTATCTTCATCCAGAAATCTTTTTCATTACTCTTATAACACAGTTTCACCTTGTTACTTTCCTTAGCTATCAAAATTTTCAGATAATCATCTTTAATGAAAAAAATGAACGTTTTACCATCAATTATTATATTTTTCAAAGCTATCAATGCCTCTGGTGGAATATGCCAAAACAATTTTTTTCCATTTTTGCTAGAAAATACTTGTTCTGGGTGAAAGGGTTACAAAGAAAGAAATCAGGTTATAATGTAGTCTATGAAAATTCTAGTTTCCTCAAGCACATCTGAACATTATAGTTGGATTTTGGTTGCAAAATTGAAATGATTCTCAATTCTGTGTGAAATAGAATATTCATTTTTGGTAATAAACAAAGTACTTAGGGTATCAAAAATACTTCTAGTCCTTTATTACCTTTCAAATTTTACAACAGTGTGTGTACTTTTACATATTAATGTGCTTATATCCCTGTGGATTAATTTTATTTTTACTTTGAAGATTTTTTAAAAAATCACATTGGCTAACATCATGTCAGAATGGTTTATACATTTCAGTCCAATTATTTATAATGATAACTTAATTGGTATGATCTGAGGCATCACAATAAGGTAGAATAAAACAAATTTTGTCAGGTATCCAGAGTCTGAGTTATAATTCTTACATATACTTTTAAGATATTAGATAAAAAGTAAAATCCTATGGGCTAAAATTTCCTCATTTGTGTAATGAAGAGTTTGAGCTAGATTACCTTGGTTTTTCTGGCTCTACATGAGACAAAGCATGGAAACATAATTGCTTGCAAATTGTTTATTAGGTGCTGTTTATCAAAGAGCATGACTCTTGGGTGGGAACATGGCAAAGGGCAGGCAAGTTGCTTAGAAGTCAAGGAAAGGAAAATAAGATCTGGGATAGAGGATGAAGTTGCTTGTATCAGAGTGAACAGTAACAACTAGAGACTTACAATTTGAGGACTCTGAGACCGAGTTATGTTCCAAATAGGGATATTACTATCCTCATGTAAATGTGACTCTAACTGCTAATTGGTAATGGGTGGTGTGATGGAAAATAGTGGAGCCTGTTGCTTAGAGGTATCAGAAAGTACAGTGGGAGAGACTCTGCAAACATGAACTCTGTTCCTCTGACTGTTGTATTTGGTCTGCCTCTAGCTTCTGTTTATACTGTTAAATGCATATATTCTGTGTACACTGTAGAAGTGAATTTTGTAGGTATGTTCGTTCACGGAATGCATATCTGATGGGGTAGAAAGAGCACTGAGTAGGGAATCTTGAGTCCTTCCTTGGGTGTGAGCTCTTCTAACTAGTGCCATAGTGTTGCACAGAAGTTACTTATGTTGATTCCTGGTTCTATGCCAACTACCTTCTGGGCAAACTTGACACACTCTTAGGCATATCCACGCAACAGGGAGAGCAATCTAAGTAGCAAATGGCTAAAGTGCTCTAATGTCCAGCCAGTCTACCTCATTTACCAGTTCATTGAAATTGGCAGCACCCCAGATCAAAACTCTTTCTGGCAACGATGCCATCGAGTAGTCCTAGGCAGGCCACATGCCATTTGTGAACATACAAAGTGTTGACATTGACTGTGTCCAAACTAGACAAATATGTGCAGAAGTAAGGAGTGGAGGATCATTCCGGTGAATTTAATGTTTTTTTTTTTTTATAACACTTTAGTTTTTTCTCTCAATTTAGTCCTTTGCCTGCAGCACCAATGCTTTTTAAATTTCTCCAGACCTTTCCAAATAGGGCTTGCTAACTGCAGATTCTCAGCCTCCTAATTATCATTAACTTCATTGATATAGTATCATTTCCTGTTGACTCAAGTAGGAATGTCTGTTATCAGGGAACCGAGGGTGGGACAAGAGCAGTTCAATCTATGCTTGAACCTGGTCAGACTCCGTTTGTGTTCTTTGCTTTTCCCACTCCTTTGGCCACAGATTGTGTAGTGACAATGCATTTATTTTGTTCTTTATATTTTATTGACCAGAGATTTTTCAGTTTCCAGAAGACAGCTTTGAGTTTTATTGCTTCAACAGATAACTGAAAATAGTTTTTCAGAATCCTTTACAAGATTTTCTATAAAATAGTTATTTTATAATTCTTAAAGTTAATTACTCCACTGATATATTTTCCTTAATATTATCATTATGCTCATTTTAATATAACACAAGTCCTTTCTAATCCTCGCTTGTCCCAGCTTCTTAATATCTGAGCTGTTTTTTTTTTTTTTCCCCTTCAATAGAGGAGTTTGAATTCAGTTATCTCTGAGTCCCTTCAAGCTCCAAGACTAAGTGTGAAACTTAAGAATGGAAATAGGAGGATTTGCCTAGTTTCCTGAGCTTGAAGTCATGAAAAGTGTCTACTGTGCTGCTTTCTAAAACAACCCTTAGATTGATTCACTGAAGTGAAAAGACCAAGGCAATAGTCTGACACCGAATGCTATTTATCTTCTGATTTTCTTCACATGGTTGCCTCTCACTCTTCCATGCAATGATTTTACAGGCATTCAGTCCCCGAAGCAAGTGGCATTTTTCTAATTTTCAGTCGGGTCAATCAGTTGGGTGAGTATTGATGAACAAGCATTTGTTAAAACCATGTCACAAGTAATGTCTATCTGAATTGAACATGTGCCATGCCTAAGAGATTTCTTCATTAACCTGCTGACACTGCCAATGAAAATTCAATGTTGTTTCAAGAGTCTCACAAGCACATGCCCCATTTGCTACTTTTACCATGTGCCCTGGTGTTCCATGAACATTATGTCTTTTATTTTTCCTGCAAAGCTAAATAATTTATGAAGATCATTTAAATACATTAGTTCAATTCTTTAAAATGCTGGTGACTCTATAATGTTTGATTATTGAGCTTTGGACGTATTTAGGTATAGGGCTATCTAGGTCACAAGACAGGATTGAATAAACTATTTATATGATTTTTATTTACTTATTTTTTTATTACTTGATTAGAAAGATCTGTTGCAAGCGTGCTTTCAAGTGTGTATTATTTCACACTTTCTTTGAGTCAGGAACCCAGACACAAGCTAGGGGGTATGTATCAGTGGGCAGAACTTTTGGGGAACATGTGCCTACACAATGTCAATAGTGTCACATAGGTAATAAGAAATTAACTAACCCTTCTGCTGCGTATTTTATGTTTCTTTACACTGTACCATAATTTTGTGTGAATACAAGAGTGAAGTGGCATTTTAAAAAGGCTCTTCTAAGTAGCTAAAACTGTCATTTATTGAATTCTTATTATGTTTCATTATCACATTTAAAACTATTGACAATCTTATGAGATAGAATTTTAGTCCCATTTTACAGATATGGAAAAAGATAATTGGAAAAATGAACTTGCTCAGAGCCACACAGCTTGTGATGAAGGAGCCAGATTTCTAACCTATTTCTGATCCATCTTCCATGCTCTTATCCACTACATTACATGCCTGTAGGTAACAATTGGACTAGAATTTGAAGAATGTATCAGTTTTCAACAGATATAATCAGACACTACCAGTGACAATAAGAAACGACAGCAAAAACAGAGGTCCAGAGTTGGGAAAGTGCCATATAATGTTGTTTGGACTGTGAGAGTCCTGATAGCATAGCTGAATTGTATCAGTCAAATTTTCACCTGACCTTAGAGTAGCATTTTATTGACGAATAGTTAACTTTGATATCAAAGACAAACTTATGAACACTGTGAGTAACCCTGTGGACACGTGTGGTGTTGCATATAAAGTCTTCATTTCCTAAGCCGCATCTTTTTTTGAGGACCTTTGGGAGAGATTTCTTTCTAGTATTCAGATGAAGGAGAGCCAAGCTCACTGAACTGAGTCATAATTACTTCCCCTCTTTGCTTGCTTAGAAATCTTGGTGCTGAATTTGTGACCCGCCTTAACATGTGTATGACTTTATGATCGTTGTGCTCTCCCTACTTTGATCTTACCCTGTTTGAATATATTTTATCTCTGTAAGCTGCCTTAAACCCTTTTGGAAACGACTCAGGGTCTGAATAAACAAATATGTGAATGAAAGTCAGCTAGGTGGTTTATAGGAACCGCTGATGAATTTGTAGGTAGTCCGAGAGCTCTGAAATACGATTTCCTGATGCTCAGCTATCAATCCTCCCAAACTGAAGTGAACTGGGTGAGCAGCAACATTAAATCACCAGCTTGTCTGTTAAGACTGTTGTCAGTGGATCCCAACGGCAAGCCCCAGACACTGTATTGTACACATCACGATTTGGACCTACCGATAAAGATTCCACTCTGCTGTCTCCTTTCTTTCACTTAGACAGTAATTGGATGCAAAGGATGTAAAATGGGAATTGTAAGAAATTAAGGGCCTTCAATAGTTACTTCAAAAGCTGTGTCAGCTCAATTTTAATCAAAGTATGCTGGCACAGACTCACAGAATGTGGTATATCAGCAAAGTGATGAGTGTTACAAATAAAAGCATTGCACCTCTCTCACATTTTCAGAAATGAAATTGTATTGAAAAACTGAGGCTATACAACTCTGTTGCAAAGGGGATGTAGGAATGTGTTGTAATGCTAAGATATGTGAAAGAGGTACTAGCAATAGCTAAAAAAAAAAAAAATCTGATGAGTAAAAATCAGCAAAGGAAATAAGTTGAAAAATCTAGTACTCCATAAAGATGTCAGGGAATGGAAAATGAAGCTGGGTAGGCAGCAGTAAAAGATCAAATAATATAAAAATGTGGAAAAGAAAACTTTGAGGACAAAAGCACAAGGAGAGAGGTGAATGGGGGAGGGGTGACAGACAAATCATATTGGGAAGGAGAAAGCAAACATGATAGTTAAGAAGATACTAATCTAGAGATGAAAGAGGGATTTCAAAGATAAAGAATGCTGAGAGGTGCTAATCAGATATGCATTCGGTGTATAGCATGGTGAGATGAATATTGATGCAGTAAGAAAATTGGATTAGAACAATAGTACCAAGTTGCTGTTGTTAACACTCTTTCTTGTGAAATCGGTGGGGAGATAAGAGACTTTCATACTGAATTCACAGAAATTCTACTTTACTAGATTCCTTTTTTATTCTTTAGATCTCAGAGAGCAAGAAACTAGGGGACAACTATATTCATGTAATTACCATTATAAGGCTAATCCGTCTACATCTAATATACATGTCAGTTAAAGCTCACATTAGTTTACTGTGGCTATTGTAACAAATTACCTCAAATATTATGGTTTAAAATAGCAGAAATTAATTTTCTCACAGTTGGAGAATGAAAGTCCAAACTCTGTTTCTCTAGGCCAAAGTCAAGGTGTTGGCCAGGTGTTGGCCAGGTGTTGGCCAGGATACACTCCTTAAGGCTCTATGGGAGAATCTGTTCCTCACCTGTCCCAGCCTCTGGTGGCTGCTGGCTTTCCGTGGCTTATGGCTGCATATCACTCCAGTTTTCTAGGCCAGAAACTTCACATCTCTGTCTGCTCCATCCTCCCATCACCTTCTATGTGTGTACAGTCTCTCTCTGTCTCTCCTTTATGAGGACACAGGTGATGGTATGTAGAGCCCATCTGGACAATCCAGGATAATCTCCCCATCTCAAGATCCTTAATCACATCTACAAAGACCCTTTTTCCAAATAAAGTAACATTCACATTTTCCAGGGATGAGTACCTGATATTATTGGGAGCCATTATTTAGCCTGTGAGAATGCCCAATTCAAACATAACATGGTATTTTGCTTACAATAAGGACTTTGATGTAAATCTGCTCTCAACGTCTCTAGGCATCAGTTTTATTCACCTTGCATATGGATGTGGTGTGACTTGCAGTACTATGTCATTGTGAAAATTAAATGAGATTGTGTTTGCAAAGTGTTTTCAGAATGATAAAACACTATACAAATACAAGGCAATGTTAATATTTTAATATCATACAGATTCTATTGTTACATTCTAATCAAATATTGGTAATATTTTACTATGGTTAATAATAATGGTGATACTATGATAATATTACAGTGATATGAGTTCAGGAAATCTGGGAAGACTTGTAGAGTCAAAAATTCCTCCTCTTTTGTTCACTATTTCCTTATTTTTTAAATTGGAGTAATAATATCACCTAATTATGGGATTGTTTTCAGGATTCAGTTAAATGAATTAATGTATATAAAATACTCAGAAAGTATTAGGTACATAATAGAATTAATGTTAATAACAATAAAAAGCCAAAATGATGAACTAAGAACTCTGGATAACTCATCTGAAATTTGGGAAAATATATCTATATAATAATGGGAAGGATACTCTAGAAAATATGAGATGAGATTGTTAAAGCAATGTTTTGATATAATCCTCAAGTAGAAAATAATTGTTTTGGGTTAGCGCTGCCCTCATGCTTTTTTTAAAAAATGTGTATATTCTGTCTTTGGAATTCAATATTATTTGTATAATGATAAAAATAGAGCACTGAGGGGTACCATAAGCAGAACTCCTAGACTACTATGGTTTTATGAGGTTCATAAAATATGCCATTATTTTATGGGGGATTTGGATGGAAAAAGTACTAGGATTTTTGACCCCCATATCATAGGCCTTATAGCATTCTATACATGGTGAAAAATTGAGTCAAATGTAAAAAATAACAAATAAATAATTAGAAGACTATCAAATAAGTGCTATAAAAAAAGTATTATGTGAGTTCAAATATGATAGAAAGGGCCAGGAAAGCTTATATGAAATCGATGAGATTTGAGCCAAATCTAGAAACATGAGGAGTGTACTTCATAGGCAAACGTGGAGGCACGTGTTTCAGACTTAACCGGCAAAATATGAATGCATGAAAGATCATAGTAGGTCCAGGGAACTATGATCAACTATTAAAAGTAGAGCTTAGTCAGCATTCTGGGAGATGACTTTAAAAAGATTGAGGCCATGCTGTCAAGGAACTTTCAATTCTCATTCATTTGTCCCTTTTTATGAATGGCATGAAATAAGTTCACGCAAAAATTGTATTAGTAAGTTTCTAGTTTTGAAAGTATTTGAATACACAAACCAAGGTGGTATACTGAAGCCATGGATTTTTTGTATTATATTTCTCTTTATTTCCTACTAAATGTATCAGTGAATGTACTAAGGCTTAAGGCATTCTATAACACCTAGAAAAGAGGAGCTCCTGTCATGTACATGATACTTCCAAGCTTATTGTCAGTAAATGGTATAGTTGAGAGAATACATTACAGGTGCAATAGGGCCCCCAGTGGAGTGGGTAAAGATTCCTCAATGGTTTTCATCCCAAATTCTCTAGAACCCCAATAACATCACCTAATTAGAAGTGAACTGTGAATAAAAGGATGGACTCTGAAGCTGCGGTGGGGAGTTGGGGAGATGAATTCCAGGCTTATTAGCTAAGTGTCAGAACCTTCAAAATAAAGAAGCCCATGGAAGTCACAAAACATCCAGGAGCTTGGGAACCCTACTGAGTAAAGCTGAAAAGCGTTGCAGCATTTGGCATCCGACTCACAAAAATCAATTTCTCTGAAATTATAGCTTTCTTTGCCTCAAACTTTATCCCATCTCCCATGACAGTCACACTGGATCTTGAAATTAAGAGTAAATTTACATTTTTTAAAATGTTTATTTCTGTACTTCTTTTATATTTTAATCTATTTTTACCTGGGACTACTACAACTGAGCCGTGACTACAATTGCTGATAGAGCTAATGATTACCAATTTTAAGTGAGTTTAAATCCACCCTGAAGTTCAACAGTATGGGCATCTGAGCACTCAAATCAAATAACTTTAAACATGAAGGTTTAAAAATATTCTTTTAAATAATGAGGGTGACATTTAGAGATCATAAACAATACTCAAATGTTCCAAATAAAAAGAGAAGTGAAGTTTTTGGAAGTTAAAACAATGATTATTAAAATTAAAATGATTCATTCCATGTAAAATCTAGTCTGAAGTGACGCAAATTAACTACTGTATTAAATTTAATGATTAGAAAATGAGTTTGAGATATGCTTACAGAATTTAGAATAATACGGTGTTTGAAACTATAAGGGAATACGATGACAACTTTTTAAAAACCCTAGGGTTTTACTTATTCATTGATTTTCAGAAGTATTTTTTTTCACATATTAAATTAAAAAGTCTGGAAACAAGATGTGTCTAACAATCTCTATTATGTTACAATCCCTGTTGCCTTATTTATTTTACATTATAATATTTCTGAAATGGAGTTAAATCTTATTGTTGATGGTATTGTAGATTTGCTGCAAATGAGAAATAGTTTCAGAAGTGTTAAAGAACAGCAGCAGTATTCAAAACGGGAGTGAAGAGAAGCAACAATAAATATAACAGATTGAAAAAGCACACTTACGTGGGAAAAGGCAAGAATTTTCAAACTGAAGGGACTCTCTGGGAGCTAGGAAAGATAAAAGGGGAAAAAAAGACCCATACTTGAATATATTTTGGTAAATGTTCTTGATTTCAATGATTAAGACAAGCACACAGATACCCCAAATGCAAGAATCAGATTTTCATGAGACATTTAATCTCTTTCCCTTTCCATCTCCAATACTGGGAGACTTTGAAGAGTATGACTCCATAATTGGACCTTGCCAAAATCTCTTCTAACGTTAAATTGCATCTTCTCCCTTTCGTCACATGATGTCTCCCATTAACTGACAATACTGGGTTGAGAATTACAAGATTTGGATTCTGTTCCTCTTCTGTCCCAAAATGGGTATTCTATTCTCTTATTTTGGACTTCAATTTCCTTGAATGTTAACCAATTTGAATTAGTTGATCCATAATGGCTATTCTGCTTCTAATGTGCTTTGATAGTATGGTTGTCCAAAACATTTTTTATGACCATTAAAGAGTTTGAGAAGTAACTTTGTAACTTGGAAGCAGAGACCAGAATGCCATAGATGTGTGACTTTTTTTTTTTCCCAAATGATATTGGCAGTTTCATTCAAAAGTGTATCCTAGTGACATTATAATACATTTTAGACTGGACAGAAGTTACGGAAGCACTTATCATGCTTTCCCAGAGTTTTGGCATTATTGCATAATTTTAACTTGAATAGAAATTTCTTGAAAGTAATTACCATCTGTAATTTTAAGGCCCATGACTGCTAGACCAATTAATCAGCAATTTTCTGATTAGTAATATTCCAAGTCAATGAAGAATGTTGAATAATTTAAAAGAAAAGCTGAGAAATCAAAAATATTTTAAGCAGTTATTTTTATATCCTACAAGAAAAGGGCTGTAGACTGCATAATTAATCATAAGGTTTCACGCTAGTATTCAGTATCCCTTAGTGAAATCAAGAATTTTATATCAACCAGTGTCTTTATAAAGAACAAGTTCTTTTCAATAACTTATTTCTCTTTTTAAAGTATGATGGACTTTAAAAATAGTCATAATCTGTTTGATATTTTACAAAGTTTTAATGTTTCCCTTTAAGATGAGTATATTTAGCCATGGATCAATGTCAACTCTAGGGACATATAGCGATCGAGTTTGGAAAACAGCCATCTTTTTCTGTGAGTAAATGCTAGAATAAAGGCTTTGATCATTAAGTTTACATATTATTTCAAAGTATGCAGGGTGAAGAGTTTGGAAAGTAGGATCTAATTACAAAATAATCTTCACAAATTGAAGAAATGATCGGGACCAGGTAGAGTGAAGTCTATTAAAGTTAAGTGCCCCCCAGAGACATGCAATTGGAGAGCTTGTAGTTAAGTATGATATTTGAGCCTGTGCAGTGTCCACTAAACAGACGCCACTTAGAATAGGAAATAATAGTATAAAGGGCAATTCAATTATTACAGCATGCCTCACTCTGATGCTATGACAGTCAGTGTAGGGGAAGGTCTGTCTTTTAATATCACTGATTTTGAGGTCTTCTAAAGGACCTCAGAGTACATTTTTCCAATACCTTAAGTGCTTTGACTAGAATTCCAAAGGAAATATGAAGTGCGAATATGTCATTTGTAAAAACAAACCTAGAATTTTAATTTTCCCCAAATAATTTTGGTTTCACAAAGAAAGAATATGTAATAGCCTAATTGTATCAATAGCCACAGCTTTTACTCAAAGAATTCTTTATGCCTCAAATTGGCAGGAATTCACTATTTTTATTCTGATTAGATTCATTATTCTTTAGCCATTTTAATTGAAGAAGAAAGTGACATGTATGACATTATATAATTGTTATATATCATAGTGTTGTATCAGATTATAGAAGAATATTACTAATTTATACCCCTATGTCTCCAATGCAGTTTTCTTACTAAATATTTGTATATTTGAACTATAATTTTGATGATAAATTCATAAAGAATTGAAAGGAACTCTTTTATGATTTGTTTATTGATTTTCAAAGCTCTTCAAAAATACTTTCAATTTGTGATATAAAACATGCCATAGGATGTCATCCAGCAGCAATTTTATTTTATAAGCAGTCATTAAAATCATTTAATATTATGGTGATATATATATATATATAATGGAAAAAGGAAAGCACGATTCTTAAAATCAAGTCATCCATCAAGAGTAATAGTTTCCTAGGAGGAGCTTGAACACAGATATACAAAATATATATTCTTATTAAAAACAGCAATACTGCAGAAGTCAGGAAAATAACTATTAAACTAGCAAAATAATAATAGAACTCATTTAGGTTAGTAGTGATCTTATAAAATGAGAGCTGCTGATATTTTAATGTAGTGGACCATGTTGAATTGAGACCAAGGCAAGTGCAATTATACATTATTCAAATAGTAGTAGAATAGCAGAGACTATTGGTTTATTTGGGGACAATTCAACTCTCCTTAGTTTCTTGAAGCCATTGTTAAAGATGAAATTCTATAGATAATTTTTAAACATCCTGAACTGCACAAAGAATAAAATAAATGATCTTTCCTTTTTTTGAACTCCATATAGTAAATATGTATAGGAGATTGTCCTGTTACACCTCTGCTCTATTCCCAGTTTTGGGATTTGTGTATGGCACATAACAAAGCTCTATTACTACTGAAGGAATAAATGATCTGGTTCAACAAGCATTGATCAATCCAGTATAAAATGGTAGCATTCAGTTTTGGGATTTAACTGTGTTCGATTTTAGGATTTCATGGCTTAATGAAATTGGCATTTGGGCCTCAGGAATTTCGCAGTCTACTAGGAAAGTCAGGCTTGAAAATAAATCATAACACTATGGCATGATGATTAAAGTTTGTACAAAGTGCTAAACCAGAATGAAATATCCAGCTCTTTCCTTAGCATGTTGAGGAAGACTTCTTGGGGAAGTTTTTCTTGAATTTCTGTTTTCTTAAATGAAAATTAGTTTGATGAGTTTAAGTGGGTTTTAATTTTATTTGAAGCCATAGAATGCTAGCTAAGTTCAATCAATGCCTACCCCTTAACTATTTATCCAACTTTACATTCATTCCTTCATGTCCGAAATATTTTTGACTATTTATGTGTCGGTTTTTGAGACATAAAGGTGTATAAGACTACTCCCCTAGAAGCTAGATATAAAAAATATACTTTTCATGTTCTCTATGAAATATCTAAAGGAGAAGGGTCATAAGTCAAATATTATAAAATGTTATAGATTTATGCACAAGTTCTCAAGTTAGCCTAGTGGTGAAGGAGGGGTATAGAGTTATTTTAAAATTAACACCAAATGAGAGAATAACTAACGTGGGGCTAGAAAGATAAGCAGGTGTCAGTAAGTAGATGGACTGTGAGAGACAACAAAGGACAATTTCTTGAGAAGAGGACTACTTTTAAAAAGGACACAAAATCACAAGAGATTTCTGTGTTCACTGAGCTGCAGTGTGTTAATGTATTTGGATAACAAATTGGGTTTATATGCTTTTCTTTGGTTGTATTGATTCTGAAAGCAGCTGGCCAATGAGGATTTTTAAGTAGATCAAGATTCTAAGTAGATCAAGATTTTTAAGTAGATCAAGTGAAAAAAGAGTAGAGACTATATTGGAGAATAAGTAACTTGGAGGAAGTCAGAATGCAGTATTCCTTGTAAAAAATGATGAGTGTCTCAACCAATGTAGTAGCAACAGGGATTAGGACAGGGAACGTTTCAGGGCTGCTAAGGAGAAAAAAAGTTAATCCACATAATTTTTTTGGTTGTTTCTATTTGTCTTGTTTCATGAAAAAATTAAGGTAGTTTATAGGGATATATAAAATGCAACAGGAAAACGTATTAGTTCATAGGATTATATTACTATCAAGGGTATCAGTGATTGAACAATTAGCAATTGGAACAAGGAAGAGGGAGGATAAAGGAGACAGTGCCTAGGATTTTTTGTCTGGAAAACAGAGAGATGAAATTCCTCTTCACTGAAATAGAAAATAACATGGGAAAATTAGCTTACCTGGAGCGAAATCAAGTACATTTTTGTGTTTGATGAATTTGGGGTACCTAGATTTATTGAGGTGGTGACTTTAAAATGAGAGTTGACTATTTTTGTTTAAAATTCAGGAGAATGGTTATGGTTTGAGAAACATTAACAAGCAGGTGTTATAGTATGACATATTTGCTTCAAAAACTCTATGTAAGAGCTATCCAAAAGCTTAATTATTTATGACAAATACTTATTTTTTGCTCCTGGGCCTGTGGATTAGATGTGGCTCTGCTGGACTAGGTTGTACTTGTCTTCAGGCTGCAATTCATCGCAGTACTGTTCCTTATCCTGGGACTAGAGCTTTCCCAAGGAATGTTCTCATGGTAGATGGCAAAAATACAAAAAGCACTAGCAGAAACTCTTGGTGTCTCTTGAGGTCTCAATATGCACCTAACAAATTGCCCTTTGTTTACATTCCATTGACTGAAACAAATCACATGACCAAGCCCACCATCAAAGGGGTGAGGAAGTATACTCTACCCAGAGGGAACTACAGAAAAGGGAGAGAGCATTCCGAATAAAAAATAAAATCTCCTATAGGTAGTGTTTGGATTAATAGGGTTGGATGACAATTCTCAGTGAGAGTAGGTAAAGTAAGAGGAGACCATAATAGCAGCCTCAGAAACACTAATGATTAAGGAATGAACCCAAGAATGATAATAAGAGATGATATAAAAATCAGGGAAATAGAGGATCCCTGAAGTCAAAGAAAGGAAAATCCAATGAATAGGATGAGGAAAACATTATCTCATCCTATGCAGACTTTTATCAGGAATGAAAGTGTCTTTTGCAAAGCTATTTGGAGGTCATTAATGAGACCATTTTGTTGGTAATAGAGGCAGAGACAAATTGTAATAAATTGAGAAGTGGATGAAAACTGAGGAAGTGGGAATAGCTATAACTATCCCTTCAAAAAACTTGTCAGTGAACGAAAAGAGGTATGGGGGTCTAAAGTTGGTAAACTATCTATGTTAGAGAAAGTAATATTCCCCTAAAACATCTTAGACCAGGTAAAAAATGATATCTTATTTAAAAATAATAATAAATAAAAAACCCTGCACTTTAATGACTATACCGTAAAATCCACTTAAGATAGTTAGCCATATATATATATATCTCCAAACTGATTTATTGTGATTATTGTAAAATTCAATCAACAATATTTTCTTCCTGTATGTTAGGTATTAAGATGTGGATGTATAAAATATGAATATAATCTAGTTCTGAAATTTAAGGAAATTCCCAGATGAAATCCCTATATATCATTTGAATTCAGTTAACGTGATACACCACATAAACAAAATGAAAAATAAAAATCATACATTCATATTCATAGATGCAGAAAAAGCATTTGGCAAAGTCTAACATCCATTTATGATAAAAACTTTTAGCAGAGTGGGAATAAAGGGAACATATCTCAACATAATAAAGGCCATATATAACAAACCTACAGGTAACGTAATACTCAAGGGGAAAAAGTTAAAGAATTCTTCTTAAGATCAGGAACAAGACAAAGATGTCCACTCTCACCATTTTTATTCAGCATAGTGCTTGAAGTCCTAGCCACAGTAATCAGACAAGAAAAATAAATAAAAGGCGCCTACATGGGAAAGGAAGAAGTAAACTTGTTATTTGCAGATGACATGATACTATATAGAGAAAACCTCAAAGATTCCACCAAACAACTATTAGAACTGATAAATTTAATGAAGTATTAGGATACAAAATAAATATTCAGAAATTGATTGCAATTTTATATACCAATGACTAACTTTCAGAAAGAGAAATTAAGAAACAACCCCATTTACAACTGCATCAAAAAAGTAAAATACCTCGGAATAAATATAACCAAAGAAGTAAAAGACATGCACTCAGAAAATTATAAAACATTAAAGAAAGAAATTAAAGAAGATATAAATAAATGGAAGAATATACTATGCTCATGATAGGAAGAATGAACAGTTAAAATATCCATGCTACCCAAAGCAATCTATAGATTCAATGCAATGCCTCTTGAAATACCAATGGCATTTTTCACAAATAACCCTAAAAATTATATGGAACCATAAAAAACCCAAATAGCCTCAGCAATCTTGAGAATGAAGAATAAAGCTGGAGGTATCATGCTACCTGTATCAAACTATACTATAAGACCATAGTTACTAACCAAAACAGCATGGTAATTGGCATAAAAACAGACACATAGATCAATAGAACATATAGAGAGCTCAGAAATAAATTCATGCCTATATGATCATTTAGTCTAGAATCAGGGAAGCAAAACTATACATTGGGGTAAAGACAGTCTACTCAATAAATCGTGCCAGGGAAACTGGACAGATACAAGCCAAAAAAATGAAAGCGGACCACCTTCTTATTCCATATACAAGAATAAACTAAAAATGGATTTAAGACTTAAATGTAAGACCTGAAACCATAAAACTCCTAGAAGAAAACATAGTAAACTCTCCGACATTACCCTTAGTAATATTTTTACTGATATATCTCCTCGGGCAAGGAAAACAAAAGAGAAAATAAACAAATTGGGACTACATCAAACTAAAAAGTTTTTGCACAGCAAAGGATACCAACAAAAACTACACTATACTCCTCATGTGCCCAAGCCCCTCCTTTGGGTAGGGCTGGGACAGCCTTGTCTGTCTTGCACAGCCTAGGGATTTGGGGAAAGAAGTTGTTAAGCCAAATGCTGGGAGGGGATGCAGATGGAGCCGACTGGCCACCCCCACCCTCTGAGTGTGTCTGAAAATAAACTGTCATCCCCATCAAAATTGTCTCTCATTCTCCTATTGAATGGGAGAAGATATTTAACAATGATACATCTGATAAGGGGTTAATATCCAAAATTTATTTTTAAAAAGCCTCATACAACTCAACACCAAAAAATAAAATAAAATACAAATACAAAAAAAAAATACAAATTGGACAAATAGTCCAATTAAAAAATGGGCAGGGAACCTGAATCTGTAGACATTTCTCCAAAGAGGACACACAGATGACCAATTGACTTATGAAAAGATGCTCAACATCACTAATCATCAGAGAAATGCAATAAAAAACTGTAATGAGATTTCACCTCACACCTGTCAGAATGGCTATTGTCAATAAATCAACAAATAAATGTTGGCAAGTATGTGGAGAATAGGGAACCCTGTGAACTCTTGGTGGGATTGCAAATTGGTGCAGCCACTATGGAAAATGGTTTGGAGATTCCTCACAAAATTTAAAATAGAATTGCTTTGTGACCAAACATTTCCACTCCTGGGTATTTATCTAAAGAAACCCAAAACACTAATTTGAAAAGATTCAGAAATTGATTGCAATTTTATATACCAATGACTAACTTTCAGAAAGAGAAATTAAGAAACAACCCCATTAAGAAACAACCCCATTAAGAAACAAACCTGTAGTCATTGCAGCACTATTTACAATAGTCAAGATATGGAAGCAACCCAAGTGCCTGTCAATGGATGATCGGATAAAGAAATGGTACATATATACAATGGAACAATAATAAAAAAAATGAAATCTTACCATTTGTGACAACATGAATGGACCTAAAGGGTATTATGCTGGGGGAAATAAATCAGACTGAGAAAGACAAATATCATATAATTTCACTTATATGTGGAATCTAAAGGATAAAATAAATGAACCAACAAAACAGAAACAGACTCATAGATACAGAGAACAAACTGATGGTTGCTAGACTGAAGGGGGTGGGGGTGGGGGCTGGATAAGAAAAATGAAAGGATTAAAAAGTATAAATCAGTAGTTACAAAATAGTCATGGGTATGTAAACTAAAGCGTGGATAATATAGTCAATAATAATGTAAAAACAATGCATAGTGTTAGATATGTTCAGACTTACTGGGGGGAATCACTTCATAAATTATATGTCAAATCACTATTCTGTGCACCTGAAACTAATATAAAATGATATTGAATGTCAGCTATACTTAAAAAATAGTCACGGGGATATAAAGTACAACATAGAGAATACAGTCAATAATATTGTTATAACTGTGTACAGTGTCATATGGGTAATAGAATTATTGAGGTTATCATTTTGTGAGATATATAAATATCTAATCACTGTTGTTTTGTACACCTGAAACTAATAAAAGAAAACAGGAGCTGTAGATATCAACAGATATGACTACATCCCCAAAGTCATAAATAAGAAAAACAAATGCAGAATGATATGCATATTATGACAAATATATTTAAAAAACTGTAGTGAACATTAAGCTTTGTTAAAGCTGGGCAGTGGGCAATGTGTGTTGGTTATATTATGTTATTTACTTTTCTATATATTTAAGGTATTTCAAATAAATGTTTTACCTAAAAAAAAATGAATCTGTGAGGCTGAACCCACTTCCACACATATATAAATGGGCATTCTCCAAACTAACTTCCATATAGAATAAATGCTTATTAGAGATATGGAATTAAAAATGTGCCAATATGAAAAAAAAGAAAGAAAAAAACAAAACAAAAAAACCTATATGTCTCATTATGGTTGAAAAACCTGTGTGTGTGTGTGTGTGTGTGTGTGTGTGTGTGTGCGCGCCCATGAATTCACCTGAGAAATTCTTCAATTATATTTATATGAGGCTTAAAAATAATGTGATTTACCCAAATACTCATTTTCCAGATCAATTTACTTCAGTGGACCAGTTTTGATGATTTTCATGGCTATAAATTTGTTAGTTTACATATCTGTGGGTTTAAAATGTGGATGTGTCAACAAAGATTTCTCCTCTTTTGGTGGGAAACCATCAAGATAAGCAGAAAATGTGTGGAAAAGAAGGGAAGAAAATTTTGAATTTCAAGTAAGTTCTGAAAGAATGAGTTGAAAATAATTATGAGTGCAAATGCTTAAAAGTCAAGGCATTTGGAACCATTAGTTAGCTAGAAAGACTCATAGGTGATGATATTTGCAGAAATTGCTCAGGTTTAAATCATTTGCAATTCCTTTCACCCCCTGAATTTTGCTACCAAAGGAGAAAGATTGGGGAAAAAAAATCCCCCAAAACAAGAAAACAATACTTTACTAAGATTTCCACTACAGATGCCAGAAAGTGTTCTTGTATTTTCTCATTGTGGCAGCCAAGATTGAATAGAGGAATACAGGAAGTACAAAAACATTGATAGAGGGAGCAGAAATTTTTTTGTAATTCAAATATAACCTCTAAACAACAGAGAGCCAGTTTTATTCCAAAAAAGAAAAGGAATCTAAAATTGAGTTTTAAAAAATAATCATAGCATGTACTGTTAATATGTCATAAGGTACTTACGTGAACAACAGAGAATCCCTGCTAGCAGAAAGCAGTGTCCTGTACTACTCCACATGAACTTCCTGCAATTAGCAGTGCCAGAAAGAACTTTATTAAACAGATGAATAATAAAGCAAAAGCAATTAGCACAGGAGAAAAGGAAAAACAGAAACAATTAACAAATGAAGAATATTCATAAACAAAAAGTTTTCATGAACCACATGGAAACTATGTTCAAATATACAGTTATGATTTAAAGAAACTTAAACTTTCATCCTTAGAATTAACAGTTCAAAGACAAACAAGAGATTAATGGAGTAATAGATGACAAAAGGACATGAAATGTGTATCAAACATTCAACTGAAGGACCAAGACTAAAATGAACCTATTCAACTGAAGGATTAAGCAACTATGGTTTCAGAACAGAAAATAAATATTAAAACTCATGAAAAAGTAAAACTGATAGTACCTACAGACTGAGACAGAAGTGGCAAAAAAAAAAAAAAGTAAAATGGATGTTAGTATGCAGATACTTTACCCTTTTAAAACTACGGGTCAAAAGATATTAATATAAAGTTGATGAAATCAGCAATAGGCTATAAGTATATTTAGATAAGCATATTAAATCCCCTTATGGGGGAACACTAGCAGTACAAAGAAAAATACAATGAGGAGATGAAACACAGTTGTAGAGGGGAAGAAAGTATTGTGGAGAAGAAATCGTGGAAATATATGTAAAGGTAATCATAAGAAAACTCCTGTGTCAATCATTTGCCTGGTTGCTTTCATATCCATGCTGTATCACAGGAACTAACCTCTGAAAATTATGTTTTCTAGGCCTCTACCTGTATCTTTTGGCTTCTACCATTGCCAAGTTCCCAACTTGTCAATAGCAGAATCTAAAACTCAACCCGTGATATGGATTTGTTTCAAGAAATGGAGGGTAGCCAACTATATTGTTGAAGATTGGATTCTTGGACCCTCTTTTTTCATTGAAATGAAGGGTTTGTTCTCATTGGAAAATAATGCCTTTTTTAGATGCATGTATTTATATTGATGTTCTCAGCCTGCATTACTTCTGCAATCACCATCACTACTGGATTTATAGAACGCTTTGAAGCCATCAGTATCCCACATGCTTCTTCCTGAGTAAATTATTGATCTTATCACAGACCTCATATCTAGAAGCATCTTAGAAATATGGAATAGCTTCCTGAAGCGTATGTTATAGTATGAGCTAGGAGACAACTTCCTGAGGAGGTGGGTGCTGTCCTGCAGGAAAACTATCAGCTTTTACCAATAGACCAGAATACATATATCCAGGAACTCAGGGGCGAAAGTGGAAGTGACCTTCTCTTGTATCACCTAATTACACAATTACAGAATTTTTGTCCTCCATCCTCACAACTCTGATCTTTGCTGCATAGCAATCTTTATCAACAAAGGAGAATGTGTGTATCAGTGAGCACATTGATGGTTTCACTGAATTTGGAAGTTGAAAATACCATCTGTGTTATGTTTTGACTTTACTAACTTCAGTGGAGTGTCTCTTGGAATTTACATATGAAACAGTTTAAGGTAAACTTTAGCAACCTAATAAATCAGGACCATTAAAGAATCAGACACTTCAGAAGATGTCATAAAAGAAAGACTCCTGTTAATGAAATTTTAAAAAAATATAAAAGACATAAGAATAAATCTAACAACAAACTGTAAAGCTCTCTATGAAGGACTCTGAAATACTATTGAAGAACACAAAACATTACTTAAAAGCATGCTTTTAGATAGAAACTCATTATCATAATAATGAATACTATGTAAATTGATATAAAATTATCAAAATCCTAACATCTCAGTGAAATAATAGAATTTCTGAAGAGCCAGAGAAGCTGATTTTAAAGTTCATATATTAAAAAGATAGGTAAGAATAGCCAGAAAATTTGGGTCAAACAGGGAAAATAATTAGTCTACTCAGAACAGTCATTAAAATATAAAATAAAGCCAGAGTAACTAAAATGAGGTAATTATACAGAGATAGAAAGTAAAATCAATAAAATAATAGAATGTAGAAATACGTCCACCTTCATACACAAATTTAATAAAAGATGTCATATTTTAGCAGAGGCCTATAGTTCTATTTTAGATGACAAAAACATTATCAAAAATTAGAATTAAATTACATTCAACATTGAAAAAATACATTCCCTCCAAAATCAGGATAAAGGCATTGATGTCACCTCTTATCATTTCTATTCAACATTTTACTTATGATTCTAGACAGTGCAATATGTCATGAAAAAGAAATAAAAGCCATATATATTAGAAAGAAAAAATAAAACTATATTTATGTGAAGACTACATGAGCATGTACAGAGGGAACTTAAAGGAATCTACAGAGACCCATGAGAACTAAGGTGACTTTAACAACTCTGCTCTTTTTTCTTTATATATTAAGTTTATTGGGGTAACATTGGTTAATAATATTGTATAGGTTTCAAGTGTACAGTTCTATAATACATCATCAGTATATTGCATGGTGTATTCACCACACAAAATCAAGTCTCCTTCAATCACCATGTATTTAACCCCTTTTACCCTTTTCTACCTCTTTCTAACCCCTCTTTCCCTCTGGTAACCATCATACATACTGTTGTATGTGTCTGAGTTTGTGTTTGTCTTTTTTGTTCATTTGTTGCTTTCAGTTTTATAGCCTACTTATGAGTGAAACCATATATGGTTCTTGACTCTTTTTGTCCGACATAATAATATTCTCAAGATCCATCCATGTTGTCGCAAATAGCAGTATTGCATCTTTTATTATGGCTGAGTAATATTCCATTATCTATATCTATCTATATCTATATCTATATCTATATCTATATCTATATCTATATCTATATCATCTATATCTATATATATCATGTCTTCTTTATCCAGTCATCGATCGAATGACACTTTAATTGTTTCCATGTCTTGACCATTGTGAATATTGCTGCAGTGAACATAGAGACACCTATCCTGTTTCCCCGAAAATAAGACCTCACTGGACAGTTAGCTCTAATGCGTCTTTTGGAGCAAAAATTAGTATTAGACCTGGAATTATCATGGTCTTATAGTAATTTTGCTCCAAAAGATACATTACAGCTGATTGTCTGGCTATGTCTTATTTTGGGGGGAAACACGGTATATCTTTATAGACAAATGTTTTCAAATTTTTTGAGTAGAAGAGGGATTTGCTGGGTCACATGGTAACTCTATTCTTAATTTTTTAGGAACCTCCATAGTGTTTTCCATAGTGGCTACCAATTTACATTTCCACCAGCAGTGTAGGAGGGTTCTTTTTGCTCCAGAAGCTCACCAACACTCGTTATTACTTGCCTTGTTGAAAATAGTCATTCCAACAGGTGTGAGGTGGTATTTCATTGTGGTTTTTGATTTGCATTTCTCTAACAGCTAATGAAGTTGAGCACCTTTTCATATATCTGTTAGCCATTTGCATGTCTTGGGAGAAGTATCTATTCAGGTCCTCTGCCCGTTTATTTTAATTGGATTGTTTTCTTTTTGTTGTTGAGTTGTATGAGTCCTTTATATACTTTGGATACTAGCCCCTTATTGGAGGTGTTTGCAAATACTTCTCCTATTCAGTTGGTTGACTCTCTGTTTTCTTGATGGTTTCTTTTGCTGTGCAGAAGCTTTTAAGTTTGATATAGTCCCCTTCATTTATTTTAGCAACTCTATTTCTATATGCTGTCAATATATATATGGAAAAGAAAAAAATTAAAATACCAATTATAATAGCATCCACACACATAAAATACACAGAGATAAATGTAACAAAATATGTAAAATAACTGGTCATAGAAAACTATAAAATACAGGAGAGATTAATTTTAAGAGATCTAAATAAATATATCACGCTTATAGATTGGCAATCTCAATATTATGATGTCTTTTATTCATATTGATCTATAGAGTCAATGTGGTTTTATCCAAAATCTTTATATATATATTTTTAATGACAAGCTAATTATTTTGGAATTCACTAGAATAGCCAGAACATATTTGAAAAAGAAAAACAACAGTAAGACTTACACTATTTCAAGGCTTAGTATAAAGCTACAGTAATCAAGATAGCATAGTTCTTGTGAAAAGATCTATATATAAATTAATGGGATTGAATAAGAGAGGCTAGAAATAGATCTCTAAAAATAAATTTATAAAATATGTTAAATTTATTTTTAATAAAGGTGTCAAGGTAATTCAATGGGGAAAATAATCTTTGCAAGAAATGGTGCTGTAACAATTAGATATCTGTGGACAAAAGGAACATCTCCCCACTAATTCATGACCTGAATATTACTTAAAATGATTATGGACCTAAATCTAAAACTACTAAAATTGTAAAGCAAAACATAGGAGAAAAATTTCAGGAATTTGGGGATGCAAAACTTTTTTGAAAATGTCACAGAAAGCACAGAACCTAGAAGAAAAATATTGATTAATTGGATTTCATCAATATTGAAAACTTAACATTTGGTCTTGAAAAAAGTATGAGGGAGTTAAAAAGACTAGTCAGACTGGGAGAAAGTGTAAGTGTGCTAAAACAAAAAACTTGCACTCATGATATAAAAAAAAAAATCTTAAAGTTCAATAAAATAAAGACAACCAAGTAGAAAATTTTGAGCAAAATCCTCATAAAATATATCCTTGGCAAATAAGCATATTAAAACATTCAACATCATTATGCATCTGGCATTTTAAAATAAACCATAACGAGGTACCATAGCACATCAACTTGAAGGGCTAAAAATAAAAGATTGACAAAATGTCAGGCAGCTGGAACTCTCATACATTGCTAGCAAGAGAGTCAAGTTCTCCATCCACTTTGGAAATCAGTTTGGCATTGTCTAAAAAGGTTAAACATGGTCATGTGAAAAAAACAAACACACACACAACAACAATATAAAAACAATGATTACATAAAGACTTATAAATAAATTTATTTATAGTAGCCAAAACCTGGAAACAATTCATATCAAATGTCTATTAACTGATGAACTGAGAAACAAATTTTACATATTCATACAATATAATACTACTCAGGAGTGAAAAAGAATACACTACAGATATAATGTAGACAAACTCTGAAACATGATTCTAAGCAAAAGAAGCCAGGTAAAAGGAGTACATACTATGCACTTATATAGAGAGTTTTGGAACAAGAGAAAAATAATTACAGAAATCAGATTAGTAGTTGCTTGGGAAGAGGATTAGGGGAGAAATGATTAAAAGGGAAATAAGAACATTATTTGGGTGACAGAAACATTCTATATCACATGGTACAATGCTTAAACTGTAGTCTTAAAATTGGAGTGTTGTCCTGTGTGTAAATGCTTCAATACAGTTGACATAAACACAATAAACAGAGTCAAAATCAATCCACAGCATAGAAAATTTGTACTGTTTGTCTCAGACCAAATGTTCACTTGTTTATGGTATGAGGAGGATTAATAAGCAACAAATGTAAACTTATGATAACGTAGAGAAAAATAGACAAAGAACAGACAAAGATAATATATAAAGAGATGTCCAATATACTCTTCAGGAAAATGTAAACTAAAATAGCAAGGAGACATTTTTACTTCAAATGGGTATCAAAATGTGTATCAAAATGTTTCATTACACTGTTAGTGAGGTTTAGGAAAATTTTTTTTCATACATTTTTGTTGGGTGCATTTTGACAAATTCTATGAGTCATAACCTTTGACTTGGAAATTCTACATCTAAGGATTGTTGTTACTAATACACTTGCATATGTTTGAGTTCATTTGTAGATAAGAATATACACTGCAGTGTTTGTAATCTCATAATAGGAATAACAATGTCCACAATACAGACTAAATTATGTAAAATCCATGCTGTGGGCCACTACAGAGCCATTACAAAGAATGAAACAGCCTTTTAATTGGAAGGAGTGCCCAGATCCAGACAGAGATGGTTAAGGGACAAAAAAGCAAGGCGCAGGACAGCACACAGACACACACACACACACACACAAAAGCACACACAACTGTGTATGAGAGAGCATGATTTGCTTAGATAGAAAAGCTGGATGCTGCTTTCATTTTGGAATTCTTTGCTCAGATCATGAAGACAAAGTGACTTTTTCAGTATTTTGAGATTGGGGGATTGCAGTTTCTAGAAAATTTATACCTGCAGTTATTTATTTTTTATTTTTTTGTGACTAGAGTCAGTGGACCTGCAATCTTCATTAATTTTTAATATTCAGTAATTGATCCCATTCACCCTTCAGATGTCCGTGTCTATCAGAACAAGACGTAAATAAATAGTGTGTCATTAGTCATCACACATCATTTTTACACAATACTAAGGGGCATTTTTCCAAGATTCAGTAAGCCTTTTGATACATTTAGTGCCCAGTCTTTGCTATGTTAAATCCCCGCTGTTACTTATAATGACTTTCAACTAATAAGGTCACTTAGTAACCTATCTTGGTATTCCAATCAGCTAATGTCTGTCCTATGAGCCAAGCATTATAATTTACTCCTGAAAAAAACTTTCGATTGTGCCAGAGAAGGAAATGTACTGTTAATCCTGACTTTCCAGAATACTATCCTGATTTTAGGTGTTGGGTTTTCTTAAATGATTTCCTAATAGCATAAATGAGCAAAATGCCTGAATGACTTTTCAAGCATGCTGTTTGAGGTCATCTGCTTGTATTAAGAACAAAGGGAAAGTCCCATTAGTGAAAAAAAAAAATTGTGAGATTTAACACAATATCAGTTATACCTGTTTTTTCTAATTTATTCCTGTGGCTCCAAAGATTAAATAAAAATTTCATAAATTACATAAAAAAGTATTTAAAATGACAAACGTTTCCAGGTCCTCATTCTTGCCATGAAATTTAATGATACCAGAAGTATATTTTGTTAAATACACATCAGAGTGGGGAAACTTTCTTTATTGCAGGTCACTGCACTTTGTAATGTTAGTTGAATGAAAATGAAAGGCAAATTAATTTCTTTGGAAATCCTAAAAATAAACCAGAGGAGGTATTTTGTTTATCTGAATTTTATAATTAAAAGAAAACGAGGGTTGACACAGTGTGAGGGATATAAATGATAAACGTCTAAGTATTACTTTGTTTTGTGCACCTGAAACTAATAAAAAAGTGTAATAAGAAAGCAGTCTGGGAAAGCAGAGCTCTTTCCTGCTCTCTTTTTCAGTGACGAATATTTAGCTTCTACCTTCTTTTTATCTGTCTCCCTTCTGTCTTGTTGTCGCACTCTCTGGAACAAAAACAACCAAAGGGTAGCCCTGCAGCATTTCAAGAGCAGACACTGGCAGAAACACGTGCATCTGTGGTTACAGAAGCAAGTGGACTCAAAGAATCAAGCACGACACGGAGTGGCCAAAGTTTAAATTCTGGATCCCTAAAGGACCTTGTGCAAAGATAGCTCTCACTCCCCAAGACAGATCTGTGTCCTGTACCCACCATGTGTGGTCATTTCAGGGAAAATATAACAATGGAGGGTCTATTTGGATGACAGTTAGACCTAGGACATCTGAAAGGAGTTAAACTTGTACAACTAGGTAAAGGAGTAAGTTGGGAAGAGCATGGGGGAAATTGTGGGGAGGAGACATAGTCACAACCTTAATAAGTGATGGCTAGAAGGCCAAGTGAAGATGGCAGAGATTGGAATTATGCTGCTGCAAGCCAAGGACCAGCTAGAGCCACCAGAAGCTAAAGCATGCAAGGAAGAATTCTCCCCCAGAGCTTTCAGACAGAGGCACCTTGATATCTTGGACTCTTGACCTCCAGAGCTGTGAGAGAATACATTTCTGTTGTTTTAAAAAAAAAAAAAAAGAAAAAGAAAAAGAAAAGAAAAAACAACAACATAAGTTTATAATGAAAATTGTAGAGCTATAAAACCAATTCGAGTAGTCAATATTTTGTAGTATTGAAAACATTTTTTATAGAAATTACAAACAAAATTTCAGCTGTTAGGATTGATTTCAGATTATGATGGAATGCTCCAAAAAGAAATGTTGCATAGTTCCTCAAATGATGATGCAATGTTATAGTTATTGAGATAAAACGTTTAAGTTTTTAATCATCAAAGTTATTTGAAAACATGTAATGCATGTTTATATTTGTGAATATACCAATTAATATAAATATGTTTGCATAGGAAATTTTTGGAAGGGTGTAATTTGAAATATTCAGGGTGGTTATTATATTTAAATTTAACTTTTTTGTCTCAAAAATAATTTTTGCTTATAATAGCAATTAGTTAAGGTTAAATATGTTACAGAAGGAGTAAAGGGGTAATTGTATTCTGTTAACAGCTATTATGTTAGCAGCTGCAGATGTTATTGAATAAAAGGAAGAAAAGTTTAAAAAAACAAGAAAAATAAAGTGTTAAGTGTAAAAAGTAAAATAAATATTTAATATTTCCCTTGAGGTTCACAATATAATTCCTTAAGAAGAAGTTTATAAGCATAAGTTTATAAGGAAATATAAATTTGGCATTAATGTTGAGGGTGGAGGGAGGGATCAAATTGTAGAGACAGACTCAGGCAAATTAAGTCAAGGAACAGAACTGCAGAAGCACATTCCCAGAATTAAAGTGAATGAGTGGAGAGGGGTGGATAAATGAAGAGTAAGGAAAGACAAAGAGATAACTATTAGATAATGACTCCAGAGGTTCCAAAAGTGTTAGGTAATTTTCTTTTGTCACCTGTTTCAGAGGCTGTGACTTAAGGGTCTTATTAGATTGGTGCAAAAGTAATTGCGGTTTTTGCAATTGTTTTTAATCTTTTACTTTTGCACCAACCTAATATTTCTTCTTACTTCTTATTGCTACTCCTATTAAGTTTATTTGCTCTTTAGCTCAAGGAGTTCTCCAGGCGAGATGTTTTTCCCTGACTTCTAGGGGTGTTGCCACATCAATTCTGATGTAGTAATGCCTGGATCTGACCTCCAGGCTAGAAACTCAAGCACCTGCTCTCATTTTGCATGTTTCTTTCTCACTTGCTGAAATTTAGGGTTTTTTTCCTTCTCTTCTGTATTATAAAAGGACTCATGCAGTAGAAATGACAATATGGATTGTGACAGGGAAAAGTTCAACTAATTATTGTCCAAGATTTTGAAGCACAATGAAAGAAAAATATTTTCTCTCTCATAGATTTGATAATCTCTTATTTAAAACCACTTTATGGAGAAACTTATTAATGAAAAAATAAAGCTGTACCTGTTAAAGGGGAGGTATAACATTGTCTTACTATATTTTAAACTTTAAAAATGCTTTCTATTCCTTATGTAAATCCTACATGTTAAGATATAATTAAAAATGAATGACAATTGTGGGGACAGAGCCCCAGAAAGCAGTTTCCAGGCTCTCGGCCTCACATAGAAAGGTGCTGGCTCAGGTAGTAAATGGCCATCAACTGTGATTGGATGGCCATCAGCTGTGGCTAGTTGGCCGTCAGCTGTAACCAGTGAGCTATTGGCCACTAATATAACTGCCGTGGCTACGCTAGCAGGAAAATGGGGGGCTAGCAAGAGCGGATTGCAGAGAGGCGGATGCCGCCGGTGAGAATATAGTGATATGACTTCCCCTACTTATGGCTCTGTGGGTGTTTCTTTTTGACCTCACCATGTCCTGCATTCTTATGTGGGGAGCGGGACTAGAGACCCCGCAGGCCGCCCTGCAGGACACATGGCACAGTGAGCAGGATCTCCCACGTGACACATGACGTAGTCGGCAGGGTACAGTGCCGGCCAAAGCTCCCCGAAGGGCAGCGGAGCAGTTTGTGCCTATGAACACTCAGTCTCAGGAAGACCAGGAGGAGCAGCTGCCGGAGAGCTGGACCCCCGTGGAGGGGTGGGAAGATGTAGCCAGTTCCCCCACAAGCAGAGGCCGGAGAAAGTGAGGGACATTGTGGCCCTGTGGGCTGGGAAGTTCTTGCTGAGGCAGCCCGGATGTGGGACTTGTAGTCCCAGGAGGAAACGCATGCTGAGTCCTCCGCGGGAGATGAGGGTGAGATCAAGGTCATCCCTGACCCCCAGGACAGCCCTGGCGAATGACTATGGACTATGGGGAACTGCCTTCCATCCCTAATTTAATGGACCACTTGACTGTTTGGGAACATACCACCATGTATTGGAACTAGAGGATGTTTGCTTTTGTGTCTTGACTGGCCGCCATTGATAATATGTAAGCACCTTGATGTGAGCCGCTGTTGTTCCAGCACAGTACCCGAGAGGCCTAGAGAGAGTGGCCGTGCCCTGAGAGCCCTGGCTGAGTCCAGGAAGTCTGGCTGAGCCCAGAGAGAGTGGCAGTGCCCTGAGAGCCCTGGCTGTGTCCAGGATATTGCATTCACCTCCAGGCTCCTAGCACAGGGCCCCTCGCAGAAGACGCTTGTCGAGTAGATTGTGACGTGAGACCCTGTAGGGGTGGAGTGTGGGGACAGAACCCCAGAAAGCAGTTTCTAGGCTCTGGCCTCACATAAAAAGGTGCTGGCTCAGATAGTAAATGGCCATCAACTATGATTGGATGGCCATCAGCTGTGGCTAGTTGGCCATCAGCTGTAACCAGTGAGCCATTGGCCACTAATATAACTGCTGTGGCTACGCTAGCAGAAAAAATGGGGGCTAGCAAGAGTGGATTGCAGAGAGGTGGATGCCGGCTGCGAGAATATAGTGATATGACTCCCCTACTATGGCTCCGTGGGTGTTCCTTTTTGGCCTCACCATATCCTGCGTTCTTATGTGGGGAGCGGGACTAGAGACCCCACAGGAGACCCCGCATGACAACAATAGAGGATTGCAACATTTTGGGATGAGTGAGTATGAAATGTTTATATTTCACAGATGTACTGTCTTTTTTTGTCTTAAAAATTACATTTTTCTTGTATGAAATATGTTTCAGAGTAATATTATAGTCTGGTTCTAGACTAATGAAACTTCCAGACTGATTTACTCCACCTATTCAATAACTTTCTGAAAAACTAAGAGATATTCTTTTCCTTTAAATATTCATTGTGATATAAACATTACTATGAAAATTAGAGTGTTTCTTTTGATATCTTAAGTCCAATCTGCTACTACTGAGTATAATTTAAAGGCTTGCATTTAGAGTATTTTGTGCTTAAAATATTAGATTGAACCATATAAATTTGTCATCTTTAAATAACAAAATGTTAAAAAATGACAATATATCATTCAATTATCTATAAAATTGAATTTTGTGCTACATTCAGACATTCTAGAGGTCAGTGTTTATTCCTAAATAGGTACAACCAACAAATTATAGTATTTTTTGTAGAACAGTGTTTATGTTTATATTACTTATTTTGCACCTTATCCAACTACCTACCAGGGAACAGCTTACTGCCATCTAGTTGTGAATTAATTGATTTTGGAAAATTTCTCAAGGATGGCATTTAAAATTTGGAGAAAGACAGAAAAAATTTGTTTTATGTCTTAAAAGAGGTATTTCATTCCGGATTTTTTATCCTTTACACTCTTCCTAGTTCCTGACATATTCTTTGATATATTCAGCAATTTACTTCAAAATCAAATCATTAAAACTTATGAAATGCACACATTCATTTCAGACTTCTATCTGTCGTATGTCCTCCTTACTCTATTAGTGTTTGTGTGGGCAGGCAGAACTTTTGCTGTGTGCAAATCCAAATCCAAATGTGTTATTATTTTATAGAAAATTCTTTACATCTTCTTAAACCCTGCTAATACTCATCTGGGAGAAGTTAGGATTTTCTAACGTGGGATTAAAACCAAACCAAACCAAAACAACTTGTTCATTAAATGTCTGTTAAAATGCTATTTTAGATGCTGCCTATAAAGTTTGTATGCATGAATCAAATGTTTATCAAACTGCATCTAAAGACAATCACCAATAGGGACAGCCAATTAGCTCAGTTGGTTAGCATCTATGCTGCTAACACCAAGATTGCCGGTTCGTTCCCCACTTGGACCACTTTGAGCTGTGCTCTTCTTTAAAAAAAAAATAATAAAAATAAAGACAATCATCAGTAATCATCATAATCTTTAATACATTTTTGTAGCAATATATGAACTACAGTTAGAAGATGGTGAACTTAATTTTTCATAATTTTCTTTAACCAAAATAGCAGATAGGGATCTTGAAATGTAAAATCGCAAAAGACAACAAAATGTATTTTGATAGTCTATCTGGCCAATTTACTTGAAACATCAGGTTTTCTAGTTTCCACATCTAGTTTGTTATGTGACTGACATCCATGTGTATGGAGGAGGGTATACTACTCCAATGATTGACAGCCAACAATCAGGAAGGCAGTAAACATAACCAAGCTTCAGTAAGAAGAACAAAGGAAACAGATTACTCTGGTTGGTTTCTATTAACTTTAGTTTTCTCTTTCTTTTGAATGTTTATATTTTCTCTTTCTTTTGAATGTTTATATATATATATATATATATATATATATATATATATATATAAATAATTTTCTCTTTCTTTTGAATGTTTATATATTTTCTCTTTCTTTTGAATGTTTATATATATATATATATATATATATATATATATATATAAATAATTGGCAAATGTACCTTAAATAAAGGCATCCAATCCTTTATTCTGTTTATACTCATTGTTTAACAACATATTTCCGTAATTAAAAAGATAAAGATAGATAATATACTCATAAACAAAAAAGATAGTGTACTAAGTGAAGATAATTTGCTTTTCAACATATTCTAAATTAGCCATAACAACACAGTCAAGTCAGATTCAAAAGAAATGGTATTGAATTCTTTTGATTATGACCCAAAATAACTACCATGTTTCCCTGAAAATAAGACCTAGCTGGACTATCAGCTCTAATGCGTCTTTTGGAGCAAAAATTAATATAAGACCTGGTCTTATTTTACTGTAATATAAGACTGGCTCTTATATAACATAACACAACATAACATAATATAATATAATATAATGTAGTGTGGTGTAGTGTAGTGTAATATAATATAATACTGGGTCTTATATTAATTTTTGCTCCAAAAGACTCATTAGAGCTGATGGTCCAGCTAGGTCTTACTTTCAGGGAAATATGGTATCTGACCCTACATGATTTTGGATACATGTGCTGTATAAGCTATATAATTGAAACTATAAGCTTAGAGTTTTCTTCCTCTTTCTAAGATTGGCCCATTCTCCCCAAAGTGTTCTCACTATGACTTTGGGAAGATGGGGATAGTGAAAAGGGGGACAGTGCTTATTTTTCTAACATGGATAATGGATAGGATTTGCTTCATTAGAACAAACTGTGATTGTGTGTGTGTGCATACGTATGTGTGCACGTTTAGTATATTTTCAAATAAAGTTTCATAAGGTAAATGACAGCATCATATCTACAATGCTGTGACTCTGTTTCATATAGTACAGTTCCTACTTTGTTCTGAAGAATCACACCTAATCTTAGTGCCAGAAAGTCTGAATAGTACTAGTAGTTTCCAATTCCTCTGCCAGTTTTGATCAACTGCTATTAGCTATTATCTGGGTTGAGAAGGATTCTCACAATCAGGCTGGCTCTGCAGGTTTCTGTGTGGCAATTACTTGTAAATGTGTGACGTATGTGCAAGCGGTGGTACCCTTACTTTCTTATTTGACATTTCTGATCCAGTGCAATTTTTAATTTTGCAACTGAGGAACCAGGGTGGGAAATATAAACGACATTTATTGTGAGCATACTATATTCCAGGCCAGGCACTCTGATAAACCTGTTTTAGCTATTATTTCATTTACTCCTGATAGAAACTTCATGGTGGCGTTATCCTCAATTTATAGATGAGTCTAGTAGAGCTTTTGTGTTTAGGACACAAAAGTAAAATCAGGACTTAAGTTCAGCAAAGATAACTCCAGATATCCTGTTCTGTCTGAACCATTTCACTGTGCTATCATTACTTTTCCCAGTATCAGAATTAGAACTCTATATCTAGAGTAGGATTTTTTCCCCCACTAATTACATTTTAGTGATCACCAGGATTAATAATAAAATGTAAAGGGGCTTTTTTTGTTGCTTTTTTTTTTCTTTTTGTTTTGTTTTGATTTTTCCACTAGAAGTACTGTCTCTGGAAAAATAGAACCATGGACTGTTCCTATTGAAAAGGACTTCAACTGTTATCTACCTTAACCATCCTTTTTATGTTCAAGCCTTCCCTCCACTGTCATTACCAAAAAGCTCTTAATCCTATGATTAAGCAACTGTACTAAGTCAAACCTACTGATATTTAAAGAAACAATATCTTATATCCCTTATGTTATTTTTGAATTGAAGTGATTTGCTTTATTAGGTCTGCCAATTCTAAATCTTAGGGATACTGAAACATTATTTCACGTTAAAAACAGTCAAAGATGCTATTTAGTGGAAAGAGCTTTACTCAGGGTATCAGTTAGATAACTTATAGTCCTGATTTTAATACCCATCAATTTTGAACCTTGTAAATAGATTATACACTTAAAATTGTAATTTCTAAAAGATATTTGATATCTGCAACCACTACTTCAGTCTGTTCAATTCAGTAAATGTTATTGGAGGTCTCTGTGTGGTGGGCATTTTAGAGAGTTGTGTTACCTAGGTGAATAAACCAGAATTCTTATTGGTGTTGGAAACCAATATATGTATATATACTCGTATATAACTATGAACAATGTTGATAAAGTTTTATTATGTAATGTGATAAAATTATTTATAGTGATAAGGGGACATGAAGTAGAAACAAAACCTTCAGTATGCTTCCGAGCCTCAAGTAACAATAAATGCATATGTGCTTTAAGAAGAAAACTGCATAAAGACAGGAAAAATGTTATGATAATTATTAGCATTACCTTGTATATGCTTCTTAGTCTCTTAGCCCCAGAAAACAGCAGAAATTCAAGGGGTCTTGAAAACAATAGATTAGTTATTTTAAGAACTTGGATGTGGTTTTAGTAGGAGTCACAATTAATATAATCACCTTTTTAAAAATACTCTAAAATGATTACTTGTATGTAGTAAAATTATGGTGCTTCGACTGGTGACTGCAATTGTCAGAGCCATCACTCTAGACTAGAGAATTCATGGCTTTCAGAAAATAGAATCTTTAACATATTGATACAATACTATAAAGTTGTTTCTCTGTAATGTGAAAGAACACATAAATTTAACAGAAAGCAAATTGTGAATGAAGAAGTTTCTACAAATTGTATTGTTTTCTGAAAATACATTTATGTGCAAAGTAGGAACCAACTGTAATACTTTGAATCTCTTTGGACAAAGGGGACCTTCTAAGATGAGAAGTAATATTTACTGTTGGGGTAGTGGGCAATCCAGTATCACATGTACTTCATTTTACTCTCTTGAAAAAAATTTTGATGTTTGTTTTGAATTTATGTATGCTAATCTGCTTTGCTCAGCTGTAATTCCTATTTAAATCAGCATATTTTCACTACGATATTTAGCAAGTGTTTCTGCAAAGTTGAATTAAAAAGGACAGATATGAACAGTTATTAGAAACAAAGTGGTAGGTTTGTATTCATCAATTTGAATTCACTTAACTGATTTTCTGTGACAAAAAAAGTATGGCAAAGTATTCATATTTGCCCGTTCAGTCACACAACTGTACTTTCACGCATCTATCCTTCATTCAGTCAACCATTTGACAAATACTTTTTCAGCACTGACATTATGTACAACCTTTGTCAGGTGTAGGGGTACAATAGTGGGGAAGAAAACTGGCATGAGCTGTCTTTATAGAACTTAATTTCAGTGGGAGAGATCTAACACTAACAGTCATATAATTTCAAGTTGTGACATCTAGGAAAAGAATCTCAACCAAGAAAGAGTATAATAACAAGAGTCTGCTTCAAATTGGGTTGTCTCAGAAGACTTTTATGAAAATTGGTATTTAATGTAAGGTCTGTTGGATAAAAAGGAGCTAATAGTGAGGAATGAAAGGTGAAAATAGATTTACTCAGTTTAGGTTGTATAATAGCAGAGACATTTGCAAAATTCCTAAGACAGGGAAAAGAATATTGATTTGGGGTAATTGAGAGATGGTTAGCATGTCTGGGAAGCAGTGTAAGGTAGTAGTAGGGGAAAGGCAGAAGGGCCCTGTTATCCATGGTCAGGAGTTGGAATTTTGTTGCCAGAAGACATATTGAAATCTATAGGCTAACACACAAATTGAACTCCTTAAATCAATTAAATCAAAGCCCGATGCTGTACTTGCAAAACTTGCACTTTTATTAGTCCATTCTCTCATTCACCCATTAATTCATTAATTTTCTGAGTGCTAAACTTTAAATATTAAGACTCAGAGAATTCACAAGATAGGTCTTTTCTCATCCATGATCAGACCGTGATCAAATGCAAATAGGCAGATTTTTAAAAAGACAAATTATGTCATAATGTAAATTGCATTAATGATAAAATTGAAAGTGCAAAAAATGTTTTATTAAACAAAGTATTTTGGCTCTCTGGGATGGAATCTGGAGAACCAGGAAAGGCTTTTTAGAAAAGGAGATGTTGACTCTGGACCACTTGAAGGAATACTAGACATATGCCAAGTGAGTCAGGCATTCTAATTAGTGGGTCCAGCCCTGGGGAATTTTTTCAGGGAATACACCGGGTATGCACTGTGTAAGGGAGGCATGAATCTCAAGAAATAGATTGCAAACAAATTATTAACATGTTTTAATATCACACTCAATGTTTTTTAAAAAATAATCTATTAGGCCAAAGACTTTTCAAATGGGAACATGACCTAATAAGTGGATGAATTTTAGGAGGACATTCTTTGGTTTTTAGGATGTACTCTGACCTCTATTCCAGGCCACAAATTAGCTCTTAGCAGTCACTGTGCTATGCCTTGTGCCTATAGAGATTTTAATAGCATCTATCTTGTCATGGATGTCATCCTCCTGAGATCCCTAAGCAGTCACAAACCGAAATTTATTACAGGCACTTGATACATACTGATTGGTTTGTGTCTTAGTTTCCTATGGCTGCTGTAACAAATTACCACAAATTTAGTGGCATAAAGCATCATAAATCATATTCTTATAAATTTATATTCTTATAAACTGTGAAGTTTACAAGTCTGACATCAAGGAGTTGGCAGAGCTGCATTCTTTCTGGAGGCTTCTGGAGAGAATCCATTTCCTTGCCCTTACCAGCTTCTAGAGGTCACCTGCCTTCATTTGCTTGTAGCCCCTTCCTCCAACTTCAAAGCTCGCCAATCCAACCTCTGGATCTATGGTCATATTTTTCCTATTTTGATCACTTTTGATTACTGCAGCCCACCTGAATAATATAGGACAATCTGTCCATCCCAAGGTCTTTAACTTAATCACATCTGCAAAATTGCTTTTACCATGTAAGGTAGCAAATTCATAGGTTCTGGAAATTAGGATGTGGACCTCTTTGGGGGCATTATTCAGCATACCACAGTTCTGCAAATGCCATTGTCAAATTGTGAATTCTGAACCCTTGGGGCCCTCAAAACTTGATTGAATATTTTAATTTTAATAAAAAGGGCAATGGCAGAGCTTTAAAGTTGCTGGGTAGGAGACAAAAAGCCACATGATTTCACTTCACTTTTTTACCTAGTTGCATTTTACTAGGTGCTGAGTAGGAGACAAAAAGCCACATGATTTCACTTCACTTTTCTACCTAGTTACATTTTACTAACAGGACATTATCCCACTGAAGAGAATAAGGGAGACTTTGAAATGCTGCCATGTGCAGACCCTGTGATGTTGACATCCAGAAGAGCTTTCCTTCCCATCTTTCTTCCTCAGAAGGGAGTCTGTCACTCTGCAGGAAGACTCTTTGAAGCAGCCACAGCTTTAGGGTTGCTGAGTGCAGGGACTTCTCAAAGAAAACACTGCTGTTTTAATTTCCTGTCAAGGAGGAGTTCAAATTCCAAAGGATGTTCTCTCTTTTCTTGATTTTTCATATGTCTATAAATAGGACAATGTCATGGCTTTGACCAGGAGTTTATAGTTGATTCATGAGAGTAATGAGAATGGAATTAGGTTACTAGCTTTTTCGTCTATTTTATGCAATTATGAAGTAACACAATGGAGGTATAATGACACCAGGCCTTTTAGTAAGATCTTGCTCTTGAGGACACTGAAAAGCATTTAAAAGCAGTAAGCCACTAATCACACTTTAATTGGCAAGAATGTGGGAAAACTATTATCTCATTTCAAAAAATGAAGGCTACATCGGTACAAGTGACCAAATCAACCCGCCTGAATATTTATTCCTTTTATTTTTTTTTTAATTTTTATGTTCCTATGGGTAATTATCTGGTACCATATCTGGAAAACATTTGCAGCAAACAGGGAGTCATTGAGTAAGTTTAAGCCGAGTCATCAAGTCACTGTGGCATGACTTGAGAGCCCATGTACGTGGACGAGACAGTTGATTACCTGGAATAAGTGAAGAGTGCCATATTTATCTGGAATAAGTAAAGTGAAGTGAAGTGTCAAAAGAGTAAGGGTCCAAATCCAGGTGTTTGAGTAAATAGCAAATATTTAGGCATAGTGAACTGTCCTAGACCTTGGAGCATAGACATTTACATCTTTCTAATTCCCTGTTAAATATTAGCGGTTTTGAAACAAATACATAAAGGTTAATGATTGAGAAAGGGCCAGAAAGCGGTTTTGAAACAAATACATATAGGTTAATGATTGAGAAAGGGCCAGAAGCTCTAAATATTTCTCAGGTTTACTGGGAGATTAGTAAATTGATTTCCAAGTTCGTAGTAATCTTAACTCCTTGCCTCTGCCTAGTTAGGAGTCTGTACAAAAAACGCTCAGTGGACTATTATTATTATTTTAAGGAGACCTCTATTGATTTAAACCTGGTACCCCTCATAACCAGTCTTCCAGATCGACAGTCAGTAATTTCAGATTTTCAGTTTCTGTCGCAAACGAAATGTCCCTCATTCTCAGAATTTAATCATGCTCCTCCCCAAGGAAATAAAGAAGTCTTATACTACATTAGTAGAAAGTATTTTTTTTGCTGAAATTTTAACTTGCTGCAGTATATTTGGAAATTAAATTTTTCCTCCAGAAAATTGTAAGTGATGATTAAGGTGACTGATCAGCTTTTAAAACTCACACTTTGGCTTAACTGTAGGGCTTCTGATTTCCTTTGAGATTTTTATTATTATTATTATTATTATTATTATTATTTTAAGTGTGTTTTTCCAGGACCCATCAGCTCCAAGTCAAGTAGTTGTTTCAATCTAGTTGTGGAGGGCATAGCTCACAGTGGCCCATGTGGGGATCCAACTGGCAACCTTGTTGTTAAGAGCACCACACTGTAACCAACTGAGCTAACAGGCCACCCCTCCTTTGAGGTTTTTAATGAATAAAGAGATGACATGTGAAGAGGCTCTGATTTCTGGTAGAAGTGAAACTGGAGAGGGCACTGAGGTGTTGAGGGTTTACAAGTCAACAGGGTCCTAGAAATAATTTTCCCTTCAATACTGTTTTGATTTCTCTAAGTCGTAATAACCTCTGACAGTCCAACACAAGCTGTGATAAATAGTTTGCTCACCTTTGATAGATATTTTGTAGGCTAGAGACATGCTGTTGTGCAATCTCATGCATTTGTTTTTCTTTTTTCTTTTTATAAACCACACTTATTATAAGGGAATGGGGCTTAGGCATTCTACACTTTTCTAGAGGAAGTATACTTTATTACATCCTTTCTGGAGGGTATTTTGGAAAAATATATCAAAAGTCTTCAAATATACATAACTTTTAAAGTAGCGGTTTCTCTTCAAGGCATTTGCTCTAAGGAAATAATCATAGAGACATGCCAAGAATGTTCTATGTTGTTTTCTTAATAATAATAGCAAAATATTAGAAGCAACATACATGTTAATATGGATTGGTTAAATTCATTGTATCCATCTGGATTCAATCAAGAGATTGAATCACAATCAAGAGATAGAAACACATAGTAGTTTAAATGAGATTTTTAATGTAAAGCATCAAACTCTCTACTGAGAGAGCTTAACATCATGCTCACATTAAAGGATAAATACTTAAAGGAATATTCTATTATCACAGAATATATATGTGTGTGTGTGTGTGTGTGTGTGTGTGTGAATTTAGAGGTGAGAGGCAATGAATTAATAACTAGCACACATAATGATGAAGCATAAGATACCATTATGTAAAGTGTACAACCTTGGAATAGATAGTGTATATAGGAGTATATTCATTTGGGGAAAAGAGATTTGCTTGAAGTCTAGTATAACTGGACTTTCCTTAGCTCAGAATTTCTCCCCTATTATATACACTTCATTCTGTGTTCAAGTTTTACCTGACTCTCTTTGAGTCACACTAAGGGAATTGGAGTTTGGATAAATGACAAGTGCTACTATGAATACTAATTGTGCATTGTCTTTCACCCAGAAGACCCTTGTCTTCTGTGAGCAACCATAAAGATATGACAGACTAACTTGTTAACTTGCAAGTGTGGTAAAATGTCAGACCCTCCTCTGTGCTTGACTCACATTAACTAACTAGATAACTAAGTAGCTAAACTAACTAGGATATTTTCAAGACTGGTAAGTGATATTAAAAAGCTAAAATGGGAGAATAGCTCAGAATGACTAGAGATACTGCTTGATGAGACGGGTAAAGAAGGCTGCTTTGAGGAACCAACTCAAAGTTGAAACAGGAATAATTAGAAAAAAAATGTCAGAGTAATATTTCAGTGAAGAGAATTGTGTAACAGAAAGAGCAAAAGCAAAGCCTCAGCGGTGGTTCCACAATTGGCCTGTTAGAAGGACTGTGAGAAGGCCAATATGATGGAGATTAGTGAATGATAGAGAATCAGGGGTGAAAAGTTTTGGGGAGGTAAGTAGCAGAACCAAATCCTATAGTATCCCATAAGCCTCAGTAAGGAAAGGGAAGCCAATGGACAGTTTCAAGCTGGGAGGAATGATGTGCTTTACAAAGATCACTCTGGCTGTTGCAAACAAATTGGAACAGAAGGATGAAGGATCAAGTCAGGAAGCAGTTAGGAAAGGACCAACATAAGGAGAGTTTGGTTATTGTGGCTTAGATCAGCATTATCTTATAACCAAGAAAATAAATGAAAACCCAGTACTAAAAAATCAGTTAAAAAAATTCACCACCAGTATTTAAACATAAAAAATGGATGACTTTCTGACATAAGCTATGAAAAGTAATGGTGAAGGAGAAACGAAAGATTTTATCATGACTGTAGCAGTGAAAAACACTTAACTCCATGCTCAGAGATTAGAAGCGCTTCTGTAAAAGATGATGAATCAGCAAAATCAGTAGAATGTTCATCCAGCATGGAAAATAAGTATGAAATGTGTTGGAAAGGCTACATATTTGTAGAAAATCTCAATGGGGCTTGCTATTTTTAGGACCAGACAAAGAGTTGATGTTAAAATTGAGTACAGAAATATAAAGGATAATAAAAGACTGCGGTGAAAACTGTACACCAAGAAAAATAGGATAACCTAGAAAAAGTGCATAACACCCTAGAAATATACAAACTACAAAGACTGAATAAAAATAAATAGAAAATCTGAACACACCAATAATGAGTTATGAGACTGAATCAAAACAAAAACCTCAAACAAACAAACAAAGAAAAAAGCCTAGGACCAAATGATTTCACTGATAAATTTTACCAAACAGATAAAGAAGAATTAACACCAATCCTTCTCAAACTCTTCTAAAAAATTGAGAGGTGGAAAAACTCCCAATCTCATGTCTTGAGGCCAGCATTATCCGGATACCAAAGGCAGAAAATGACATTACAAGCAAATAAAGCTAAAGGGAAAATTGCTTGATGAATATAGATTTAAAAATCAACAAAATATTAGCAAACCAATTTCAGCAGCCCATTACATCAATCGTACACCATGATCAACTAGAATTCACCCCTGCAATACAAGGATGGTTCAATGTATGCAAAATAATAAATGTGACCCATTCAATTAATAGAATGAAAGGCAAAAATCATGTAATCTTCTTAATAGATGCTGAAAATGCATTTGACAGAATTAAACATCCATTCGTGGAAAAAAAACAAAACTCTCTCAACAAATCAGCTGTAGAAGATCATAATGACATTGATATAATGAAAACCATATGTGACAAGCCCAAAGTTAACATACTCAATGGTGAAAGATTGAAAACTTTTCTTATAAGATCAGGAATAAGGTATGGGTGACTATTCTCACCACTTCTATTCAACATAGTAATGTAAATCCTAGCCAGAGCAATTAAGCTAAGTAAATAAATGGCACCAGCAATGGAGGGAGAAGTAAAATTGTCTATATTTGCAGAGGACATGATTGTATACATAGGTAATCCTAAATAATCTACCAAAAAAACTCATATCTACTCAATGAATTTAGTAAAGTTGCAGGATACAAAATCGACATATAATAATCCCTTGCATTTCTATATACTAACAATAAATTGTCCACAAAATAAAAAAATAAAAAACAACAATGAATCCCATTATAATAGTATCAAAAAGAATAAAATACTTAGGAATAAATTTAACCAAGGAGGTGAAAGATCTCTACTGAAAACTATAAACATTGACGAAAGACATTGAAGGAGACATAAATAAATGGAAAGATATTGTGTCTTCATGGACTGGAAAAGTTAATATTGTCAAAATGTTCATGCTATCCAAAGCCATCTACAAATTCAATTCAATCCCTATCAAGATTCCAATAGTTTAGTGGTTACCAGAGGGTAAGGGGGGTGGGGGGAGGGAGATGAGGGTTAGAAGGATCAAATATATGGTGATGGAAGGAGAACTGACTCTGGGTGGTGAACACACAATGGGATTTATAGATGATGTAATACAGAATTGTACACCTGAAATCTATGTAATTTCATTGTCACCCCAATAAATAAATTAAAAAAAGAAAAAGATTCCAATGACATTTTTCACAGAAGTAGAAGAAAAAATCCTAAAATTTGTGTGATACCACAAAAGACCCTGAATAGCTAAAGCAATCTTGAACATGAAGAACAAAACTGGGAGCATCACATCTCCTGATTTCAAAGTATATTAGTAATAATAATAGTATGATGTTGGCATAAAAACAGACACACAGACAAATGGAACAGAATCAAGAACCTGAAGAGACCTCACATAGACGTTTAACTAGTTTTCAACTAATGTGCCAAGAATACACAAAGGGGGAAAGAATGGTCTTTTCAATAAATGATGCTGGGAAACATGGACAGCCACATGCAAAAGAATGAAATTGAGCCTTTATCTTGCACTACAAACAAAAATTAACTAAAAAAAATTTAAAAACTTGAATGTAAGACCTAAAACCCTAAACTCCTATAAGGAAACAGGGGGAAAGCTCCATGATATTGACCTTGGCAATGACATTTTGGATTTGATACCAATAGGAAAGGCAGCAAAAGCAAAATTAAACAAATAATACTACATCAAACTAAGTTTCTGCACAGCAAAAGAATCAATCAACAAAATGAAAAGGCAATTTCCTCCCCTATAAAATGGGAGGAAATATTTGCAAACCATATTTCTGATAAGGGGTCAATATCTAAAAAATATAAGGAACTCATACAAATCAATAGAAAGAAAACCTCACATAACACAATTAAAAATGGGCAAACATCCTGAATAAACATTTTTCCCCTCAAAGGAGACATATAAATGGCTAAAAGGTATATGAAAAGATGCTAAAAAACAATGATCACCAAGGCAATGCAAATTGAAATTACAATGAAATAGTATCTCACATCTGTTAGAATGGCTATCATCAAAAAGTCAACAATTAACAAGTGTTGGTGAGGATGTGGAGAAAAGGGAAATCTTGTGCACACTTGGTTGGAATGTAAATTGTCATACAACCATCATACACAAAATAGGGAAGCTCCTCAAGAAATTAAAAATAGAATTACTACATTATCCACCAATTTCACTTCTGGCTATATACCTAACAGAATAAAATCAATATTTCAAAGAGACATCTGCACTGGCATGTTCATTGAAACATTTTTCACAGCTGCTAATATATGGAGACAACCTTAGTGTCCATTAACTGGTGGAATAAAGAAAATGTGATATCTGTCTATCTAGCTAGCTGTCTAATTATCCACACATAATGGAGTATTGTTTAGCCTTAAGAATGAAATATTGCCATTTGTCACAGTATAAATGAACCTGAAAGGTATTATGTTAAGTGCAATAGCCAGACACAGAAAGACAAATACAGCATGACCTTATTTATATGGGAAGTCAAAGAAAAAATGTTCAACTCTTAGCAACAGAGAATAGAATGGTGGTTGCCAGTCTAGGAGGTGGGAGAAAAAGCAAGATATTGATCAAAGGGTACACATTTTCAGTTATAAGTTGAGTAAGTTCTAGAGACCTACTGTATAAACATGGTGGCTACAGTGAATAATACATTATATCTTGAAATTTGCTAAGAGAGTAGATCTGAAATGTTCTCAACACACACACACATAACTATGTGAGATGATGGATATAGTAATTAACTTGATTGTGGTAATCATTTACTAGTGTATACATTTATCAAAACACCTCAAATATATACAATTTTCATTTGTCAGTCATACCTCAATAAGCCTGGGAAAAGAAAGTATGATGCATTAATTGTAGGGTTAAGTTTATCTAACTTATTACTCTCTTACAATTTGTACCTTTGACATTATTTAAAGTTCAGTCCTATGAACTGATTTTCTGCTTACATAATGAAAAGTTGAACATTTTTAATAGTTCATGCCATTTTTTGTTCTAATTCCTGGTTACAACTACATAAATGCATGCCAGGTAAGAACTTTAGGGTGTGTAGTCCTCTAGGGATAACTCCATTTAGAGGTGCATTTTCTCTGTTCTCTGTAGCTCCAGAAGCTAGGGTGAAGTATGTAGGCTTCCATTTAAGACAATCAAATGACTCTTTTGTCTGAAATATTCATTTGCATGCTATAAAAGTATTTAATTTACAGTTGTTCTCTACATCTCATCACCAATGTGTTCACTGCAGAGTTAATCACCCTGACCAATATGGCCGGATGAATAAATCATTGTATATAGCAGTGCTCCTTTTTGAAAGAAAAAAGCAAAATAGTTAGTTTTATATTTGTTAAAAACTTATTTTTGGATAAAGGGAGATGAAATAAAATTTTACACTTAGATTTTTTTAACTTTTATTTTTTAACAATATTTCCCAAAGTTAATATCTACCTACATTTTAGTTTTTATACAAATTTTTCTATCCAAATATCTGGTACCCTTTGCTTTATAAACTTGAAAGATTATAAATCAGCAAAGGGTCAAATCACAAGGTCTGTGGAAGGAATAACAGATCCAGAATAAATTCATGAATATAAAAAAAAAGTTAAAAACAAGTTTGTAATTTACAGCTGCCCTGAGGCAGCAATAACTAATACACTGAAAATTTACCCATTTTATGCATCTATTGTGCTTGTTTTACTACTTTGCTTTTCATAAAAAACACATTTATTTCAGCAACTGTCACTTCTTTTGGCACTTATGTGATCTCTGAGCTATGTGTGAAAACACACATATTTCTACTTTACAATTTTTATTGAAAAATTATTTATTTTACAAATTTACATCAATGCTTTTTTGTTCCATGCTCGAATTATTTTCATTGTTTTTTTCTATCAGTCTCTTCAAAGTCAGCCTTACAGCTATTCAGTTTAACATCTGCTTTAAATCTTTTTTCAATTGTCTCTTGAATGACATTTTATCATTAGCTATAAACAGGAACAAGTGGAAGTTTTTAGAACACAGGTCACAAGGAAATTATTCAGTAAGAATAACGCTGTAAATTACACTTAAATGTCACTATCCTCATAAATACAACATATGATTCACAGCTGTAATCTAATGAGTTCTCATTGTTTTAGGGAGTCAGTGGAGCTGTATGAACAAATTATTTTCAGATGTATGTTAGCAGTATAAACTTGATGAGAGTAAACAGAAGATGGCCTCTCAATACTTACTTCCCAAAGGAATAGCCATAACATAGAAGCCAAGGCTTGGATTTCATATTTTATTGAATGATACTTTAGATAATAAGCAACAATACTGATAGTGGATATCACCTGCTTTTGCCTGCTTAGCATTAATTTCAATATTGCTGTATAAAAGAATCCATGATGTTATTCATTTTCAGTTGGCATATTTCAGATGTGGCTGTCTGGTTCCCCAGTTTTGGAGATGGTACCTTAATGCAGGCCTAGTCTTTCCAAACCTTACTTCCTCTTGGGTGCAGTAATTTATTCAATAATTTACAAGTAATGCATCTACTTACTGTACTGTCTACCATATCCCTCTCAATCTTCCTTTGTGGCATATTCTTGGTTGTAAAAGCCTTGAAAATTGCCAGGTTGGAAGGAGTCATCTAAAGGGATCTAGCTTTAGGGTAAAGGAGGGAATACACCTACCCATCCTAGGCTACTCTGCTTTGAACTTTTTTAGAAGCCCAAACTGAAGACGTTAAGCTTAGTTCTTGATTGCAGAGTTGAGTAGGGTAGCATTGGCCAGAACACCAAAGCCCGTTGCTAACCAAAACAATCTCTAGACTAAGCTATAGAACAGGAATTGTGATTCAACAAGACCTCTGAGGTAGACCAAATGCAAATTGCCCCTAGTTCTACTAAACCTTAAAGGAAAGTGTATTGATAAATTAGCATGTAAAAAAAAAGAGCTGTGATTTTTTTCATGCCCTATGGTAAACTCTGCAAAGCAATCCTCCATTCTTTTTTTTTTTTTTTAAAGATTTTATTGGGGAAGGGGAACAGGACCTTATTGGGGAACAGTGTGTACTTCCAGGACTTTTTTCCAAGTCAAGTTGTTGTCCTTTCAGTTTTAGTTGTGGAGGGTGCCATTCAGCTTCACGTTGTTGGCTTTTCAGTCTTAGTTGTGGAGGGCGCAGCTCAGCTCCAGGTCCAGTTGCTGCAATCCTCCCTTCTTAACCCACACCAAAATCAAGGAAATAAGTGGTAAATCTGGTATCCACAATAGCTGATTCGATCACAGAAATTGTGTTTTTCACCACTTTGTATACTGAATCATCAACCAGGCTGGGAAGTTCTTATTTATTCATCTACAGTTTGCTCCACACAAAGAAGTGTGCTCCAAAATCCCGGTCTTGAATTTGGATGCAACTGTGATGTCAGGTTGTATTGTCTTTCTTTGGGAAGTAAGTGAACACATTTTTAATTAAATGTAAACCACTGCAAAAGCTTGAGAAATAAGTGCTTTTTAGGCCTATGCATTTTTAAAAAATAACTTTTTATTTCAGAACAGTTTTGGATTTATAAAAAAATTGTGAAGAAAATAGAGTTCTGATATATCCCATGCCCAATTTTCCCGATGTAACATCTTGCATTTGTATGGCACATTTGTCTCAATTAGCGAAATAATATTTGTCCATTATAAACTAAAGTCCATGCCTTATTCAGATTTCCTGAGTTTTTACCTAGTTATGAACCCATTCAGGATATCACATCGCATTGAGTTATCATGTCTTCTTAGGCTCTATTTTGGCTGTGACAGTATCTCAGACTTTCCTTGTTTTTGATGACTTTGTCAGTTTTAATGAGTCCTGGTCAGGTATTTTGTAGAATATCTCTCAATATAGAGAGTTGTCTGATGTGTTTTTCATGATGTGACTTAGGTTATGGGTTTTCAGGAGAAACACCACAGAGGTTAAGTACCATTCTCCTCACATCAAGAATATACATTATGAACATGATTTATGACTGTTGATGATCACCTTTATCACCAAAACTTAGGCAGTGTTTGTTAGGTGTCTCCGCCACCGTAAACTTACTGCCCTACCTCCCATACTCTCTGAAAGAAACTCAGTGTTGTGTAGCACAAACTGAAGTACTAGAGAGTTATACTCTACATCCATGAAAATGGATTATCCACATAAACTATGTAGAATTCTTCTGCAAGGGAGATTTGTCTAATCTCTATTAATTTATTTTTGATTACTTACCTATATTAGTGTAGACTCATAAATATTTATTTTATGCTTTGAATTATAATCTAATATCACCTTTTTTCCCCCTCAAATTATTCCAGCTTTGGCAATGGCGTGCTCTTTAAGTTGGGTCCTGTGTCCCTTGACATACCCCCTTTATAGTCATTTTTTTTCCCTAGAGTACTTTTACTTTCTGGCATTACAAGATCCTCCATTCTCATTTCCTGTGTTCCCTGCCATAGTCCAAGAATCAGCCATTTTTCCAAAGGAGCTTAGTTCTTTTAATTAGAGAATGGTGTTAGAAACAAAGGTCTGGGTGCTAAGTATGCTTGTTGCTACTGGGGTACTACTTTTTTCTAGGCCCTCTCTGCTGACAGAGTAAAGAAGTATATTTATCTGTGTATAAATAGTATACTAACTGGTGTATATACACATAGCTATAAAAGATAGATATGTAAGCATCTATCACTGTATTAAGTTAAACATGATTCCATACTGGTGTCTCCAACTCTAATCCATCACCACATGGATCGTTCTAGTCTTCACCACTTGCTTCACTGTAACCTTGAATTCCAAAAACGAGAAACCCAGCTCCTATCATGCATAATTCATTTGCTTGCTTAGTTCCAGTATAAATGTATAGTGGTTTCAGAATAGTCTACTCATACTTCCCTGGGGAACAACTTTATCAACTAGAGTACAGTGCTTATTACAGTTCTTTTTATATGTTGTCTGACAGAATCCACTCATTTCCAAAGTTACTTAGGTGAGCACCTTTTCCTCCAGCCCACTTTAGGTTGTTTCATATATTTTATACTACACTTAAATTTTTGGTTTACAGTCTGTTTTCTATCCTGGGATCCTGTACTTCCGAAGTATTTTCATATTTAAGACTTATTCTTTGCACTATAAAGTTTTAATAGTTTTGATAAATGCATAGTATATATCTCTCATTAAAGTATTACATAAAATAGATTAAAATTCCCTAAAAATTCCCTGTGCTTTGCCTATCCAATGTTCCAGACCTCTCCCAATCCTGAAATTTTGTCAATCACTGATCTGTTTACTGCCTCTATAGTTTTACCTTTTACAAATGCCACGTAAATAGAATCATATAATATGCAGCCTTGTTTATTTCACTACTATAAGTTATTTCACTACTTATATAATTAAGCTTCATTCATGTCTTTGTATGTCTTGATAGCTCATGCCTTCTTATAGCTAAGTAGTATTACATTTTATAAATATGTGATATTTTATTTATTTGTTTACCTATTGAAGAGCATCTTAGTTGTTTCCCGTTTTTGGTCATAATGAATAAAGCTACTGTAATCATTTATATTTATGTTTTTTTATGTGGATGTAAGTTTTCAACTTATTTAGGTAAATATTTTGCAGTGTGATTGCTTGATCATATGGTAAAACGAGGTTTAGTTTTGTAAGAACTGCCAACTGTCTTCCAAAATGACTACTAATATTTTGCATATTCACCATCAATGAATATGAGTTAATGTTGCTCTGAATCCTCACCAGCAATTGTTATTGTTAGGTTTTTGGATTTTGGCCATTCTAAAAGTATGTTCTGGTATCTCGTGGTATTTTTAATTAGCATTTCTCTATTGACAAGTGACTTTGTTTGTATTTTCTTTTTTTAATTAAAATTTTTTTGGGTCACATTGGTCAACAAAACTACATAGGTTTTAAGTTTACAATTCTATAATACATCATCTATATAGTGCATATGTGTTCATCACTCAGAGTCAGTTCTCCTTCCATCACCATATATTTGTCTCCCTTTACCCTATTCTACCACCCCCTCCACCTTACCTCTGGTAATAGTTTTTGTTTATTTGCTTGTCTTGTTCAAATGTATTTTCATATGCTTATTAACCATCTCTGTATCTTCTTTGGTGATAAGTCTCTTCTGATATTGTACCTTTTTAAGCTGGCTTGTTGATTTTCTTATTGAGCTTGAAGTGTTTGTATATTTTGGATATAAATCTGTTATCAGAAATGTACTGTGCAAAATTTTTTCATAGTTTGTGGCTGAAAAATCATTGTCTTATCAATGATTTTCACAGAGAATTTCAGATTTTAATAGAGTCCAATATATTAGTATTTTCATTCATGAATTATACTTTTGTATTGTATCTTAAAACTTTGCACCAAGATCACATAGATTTCTCCTGTTTTTTATTTTTTTCTAAAATTTTTTAATACTTTTGCATTTTATTTAACTTTTATATTCTTAATTTCTAGAGTATAGTTTCTAGAATATTGATCCATTTTGATTTTATTTTATGTAAGGTATAAGGCTTATGTTTAAGTTCATATTTGTGTTCAAATGCCCAATTATTTTTGAAAGACTATCCTTTCTTCATTTAATTGCTTTTGTTCATATGTCAAAATTAATTGATTATATTTGCATAGGTCTATTACTGGCATCTCTATTCTGTTCCATTGATCTACATATCTTTTCTTCAGCCAATACCATGCTGGGTTGAGTACCATAACATTATAGTAAAATCTTTAAAAATTGTGTAGTGTCAATCCTTCAATTTCTTCAGTATTGTGCTTTCTATTCTAAGTCTTTTGAATTTCCATATAAACTTTGTTTCAATTTATTTAAACTACTCAAAACAAAAACAGTTCACCCATTTCTCCCACTCTCAACCTTTGTCTGTGGCAAACACCCATCTGTTCTCTGTATCTATGAGGACGGTTTGTATTTCGGGATTTATTGATTTATTTTTAGATTCCACATATCAGACAGATCATATGATATTTACCTTTTTCTGACTTATTTCACTTAGTATAATGCCCTTGAGGTCATTCATGTTGTTACTAATAGCAAGAGTTCATTCTTTTGTATCTCTGAAATATATATATTTGTAGGTATTTGTAAATACCTACATTTGCAAATTTATTTGTGGGTATTTCATTCTTTTCATGGTTCATTCATCTATCATCAGACACTTAGATTGTTTCAATGTCTTGGCTATTTTAAATAGTGCTGTAATGAACATGGGGGAGCATATATCTTTTTGAGTTAGTGTTTTCATTTTGTTTGGCTAAATACCCAGAAGTGGAATTGCTGGAACATGTGGTACTTCTATTTTTGATTTTTTGAGAAAACTCCATACTGTTTTTCATAGTGGTTATACCAATTTAGATTCCCACCAGACATGCACAAGGGTTCTCATTTCTCCACATATTCAACACTTGTTAATTTCAGTCTTTCTGATAATAACCATTCTAATAGGTGTGACATGATATCTAATTGTGATTTTGATTTGCATTTCCTTGATGGTTAAATATGTAGAACATTTTGTCACGTACCTGTTAGCCACCTGTATGCTTTCTTCAGAAAAATGTTTTGTTCAGATCTTCAGCCCATTTTTAATCAGATTGTTTGTATTTTTGATATTGAGTTGTATGAATGCTGTTAAATATTTTGGATTTTAGCCCCTTATCAGATATGATTTGCAAATATTTTCTCCTATTTAGTAGGTTGCCTTTTCATTTTGTTGATGGTTTCCTTTTCTGTAACAAAGCTTTTTAGTTTGATGTAATCCCACTTGTTTATTTTTGTTTTTATTGTTTTTGCTTTTGGTGTGGAATTCAAAAATTATTGCCAAGACCTTTATGTATCAAGGAGCTTACTGCCTATGTTTTCTTCTTGGAATTTTATGGTTTTTAAATCTTATGTTCAAGGATTTAATAATACATTTTGAGTTAATTTAATTTGAGTGTATGGTGTAATACAGTAGTCTGATTTCAGTTTTTTAATAGGGATGTTCAATTTTCCCAGCATGATTTACTGACGAGACAGTCTATTCCCCATTGTATATTATTGGCTTTTTTTGTCATACATTAATTGACCTTATATGCATGACTTTATTTCTGGGCTATTTTATTTCATTGAGCTATGTGTCTTTTTTTATGCCAATACCATGCTGATTTAATTAATATAGATTTCTAATATATTTTAAATCAAGGAGCATGATGCCTCAAGCTTTGTTACCTTTCTCAAGGTATTTGGGTCTTATTTGGGTCATTTATTGTATTATACAATTTTTAAAATTGGTTTATTTCTGTGAAAAATACCATTGGAATTTTGATAAGGATTGCATTGAATGTATGTTTTGGGTAGTATGGTCAATTTAACGATATTAATTCTTCCAATCCATAAGCATGGAATATCTTTCCATTTATTTGCATCTTCCTCAATTTTTTTCATTAATGTCTTATAGTTTTTAATATGTAGGAGTTTCCCTTTCTAGGTCAAATTTATTTGTAGGCATGTCATTCTTTTTGATGCAATTATAAATGGGATTATTTTAATTTCTCTTTCTGATAGTTTATTATTAGTGTATAAAAATGCAACAGATTTGTGTATTGATTACATTTGTATCCTGCAAATTTACTGAATTTGTTCATTAGTTCTAACAGTTTTTGATGGAGTTTTTAGAGTTTTATAGATATATAATGTCATGTTATCAGCAAATAGTGAAGTTTTACTTCTGCCTATTCAGTTTGGAGGACTTTTATTTTCTTTTTTGACCAATTGCTCTAAGATGTCCAATACTATGGTGGACATCCTTGTTTTGTTCCTGATCCTAGGGGAAAAGCTTTCAGCTTTTCACCATTGACTATGTTGGCTATAGACTTATCATATATAGTCCTTATTATGTTGAAATAAATTCCTTCATACCCACTTTTTTGAGTTTTTATCATAAATACGTGATGAATTTGTCAAATGTCTTTTCTGCATCTATTGAAATGATCACATTATTTTTATCTTTTATCTTCTTGATGTGCTGTATCACACTGACTGATTTGCAAATGTTGAACCAGGCTTGCATCCCTGGAATAAATTCCACTTGATCATGGTGTATGATCCTTTTAATGTATTGTGCAGTTTGATTTGCTAATATTTTGTTAAGGATTTTTGCATCTATGTTCATGGATATTGGCTTGGAATTTTCTTTTTTTGGGAGGGGGGGTTCACCATCCACGACTGCTTTTGGTAACATGGTAATGCTCGCTTCATAAAATGAATTTGGGAGAATTCCCTCCTCTTGTGTTTTTTTGGAAGAGTTTGAGAACGGTCGGTATTAATTCTTCTTTGAACATTTGGTAGAATTCACTAAGTGAAGCTGTCTGGTCTTGGACTTTCGTTTGTTGGGAGGTTTTTAATTAGTGATTCAATCTCCTTACTAGTAATTGGTCTGTTTGTATTTTCTATTTCTTCATGATTTAGTATTGGTAGGAGTATGCTTCTAGAAATTTTTCCATTTTTACTAGGTTGTTCAACTTTTTGGCATATAATTGTTCATAGTAGTATCTTACGATTCTTTGTATTTCTGTGGTATCAGTTGTAACATTTCCTCTTTCATTTCTGATTTTATTTCAGTTCTCTTTTTATTTGGTGAGTCTAGCTAAAGGCTTGTCTATTTTGTTTATCTTTTCAAAGTACCAAATCTTAGCTTCATTAATCTTTTCTGTTGTCTTTATAGTCTATATTTCACTTACTTCTGTTCTAATCTTCATTTCTTTCCTTCTGCTAACTTTGGCCTTTTATTTTCTTTTTTTTTTTCTAGTTCCTTGAGATGTAAAGTTAGGTTGTTTATTTGTGACTTTTCTTGTTTCTTGAAGTAGGCATTTATTGCTATGAACGTCCTTCCTTCTTGATGTGTCCCATAAATGTTGGTGTGTTCTATTTCTATTTTTATTTGTCTCAAGGTATTTTTTTATTTCTTCTTTGACCCATTGGTTGTTCAGTAGTATGTTGTTTAACTTCCACATATTTGTGAATTTTCCAGTTTACTTCATGCAGTTAATTTCTAATTTCTTACCATTGTGGTCAGAAAAGGTACTTGATATGATTTTAATCTTTTTAAACTTACTAAGATTTGTTTTGTGGTACAACATATGCTCTATCCTGAGAAAAACGTTCTATGTGCACTTGAGAAAAATGTACATTTTGTTGCTTTGGGGTGAAATGTGTCATTTGAGGATAGTGTTTCCTTATTGAGTTTCTCTGTGGATGACCTATCCATTGGTCTAAGGGGGTATTAAAGTCCCAACTATTACTTGAAGTCTGGGCATGTTTGGCTGGGTCAGGTGAGTGCAAGTGCACAAGCCCTTTAAGAGTGGTTTCTCAGATTGCTTCAATCTTGTGGGTGTCAGGATGAGTTCTCTATTGATTTTCAGTCAGATGTTTGGGGGCTGCTGTCTCAAGTGTATGTCTTAAAAGTGTGATCCCCTTTGGGGACTTCGAACACTTTGTTCCTCAGGGAAAAGCTCTGGGTTTTCAGGTCCCAGCCAGTTGTGGGTCACTGTGCTGGGTTTGGGATTAATGGTGAGATTGTGTTGCGTCATGTCCTACCCACTTCATTTGGTTTTCTTCTAATTTTCCTGATGTGTAGTTTTCACTCAAACAACTTTTAGTTGTTTTTTTTTAAAGAAAATTTTCCATATACATCACGTTCATGGGAGACGGTGAGTTCAGGCTCTTCCTACATTGCCATTTTGAAACAAAACCCATATAAACCTTTTACTAGTTTGTTGGTAGCTATAAAATGGCTTGCTGGAATTTTGATTGGTGTTGCATCAAATGATTTAGAGACCAAATTGAGAAAAACTGACATCTTAACAATATTAAGTATTCCAATACATAAACATGGGATATTTCTTTCTTTATTTAGATCTGTGATCTTTCATCAATGTTTTGTAGTCTTCCACAGATATTATACCTCCTTAGAGGTACACTAAGTACTTCATTTTTCTGGTGCAATTGTAAATAGTATTGGTTTTCAAATGTCAATTCCAATTGTTCATTGCTTGTATATATGAATGCAATTGATTTTTGCATATTAATTGTGTATCCTGTGACCTTGCTATACTCATTAGTTGCATTAATTCTTTGTCAGTTCATTTGGAGTTTCTTCGTAGACAATCATACCATATGCAGTTAAAGACAGTTTTATTTCTTCCTTTCCAATATGTATAAACTTATTAATTTTTCTTGCCTTAAATCTCTAGCTCAGATTTCCAGTACAAAAACTGGATAGGATTGGTAAGAGAGGATATCCTTGTCTTTGTCTTGCTCCCAATCTTAGAGGTAAAGCATCCAGTTTCTCACCATTAAGTATTACATTAACTATGTGTATTTTGTTATATTTTTTATCAAGTCAAAACAGTTGCCCTCTACTTCTAGTTTTGTGAGAGTTTTTCTTATGAATAGATATTGGAGTTTCTTCACATAGATTTTTTTCTGCATCTATTAGTATGAATATGTGGTTTTACTTCTTTAGTCTGTTGATGCCCTAAATTACACTGATTGTTGAACCACTCTTGCACACCATTTGGTCATGGTGTATAATTATTTTTATACATTGTTGGATTGGATTTGCTAATATTTTGTTGAGAATTCTTGCATCTATGTTCATGAAAGATATTGATTGGTCTATAATATATTCCTTTGTTGTTATGTCTTTATCTTGTTTTGCTAATTAACTTTGGACTCATTGAATAAGTTTTGAAGTGTTCCCTCTGCTTCTAAGTTCTGAAACAGATTGTAGAAAATTGATATTATTTAAGTGCTTGGTAGAATCCACATATGAACTTATCTGAGCCTGGTGCTTTCTTTTTCTGGAAGTTTTTAAATTATTTAATTTCTTCGGTAGATACAGGGCTATTCAGTTCATTTTTTTGTGGGTGAGTTTAGGTAGTTTATCTCTGAGATTTTCATATAATTTATCAAATTTGTTGGAATAGAGTTACTTGCAGTATTCCTTTATTGTCCTTTTATTTCTCATGGGATCAGTAGTAATGACACCTCTCTCATTTTTGATAGGCAATTTTTGTTTTATATCTATCTGTTTTATTAGTCTGGCTAGATGTTTACAATTTTGTTCTCTCCCTCTGCAAGAACCATCTTTTTGTTTACTTGATATTCTCTGTTGTTTTCATTGACTTCTGCTGTAAGTTTTATTTATTTTTTCTCATGTATGCCTTAGGTTTATTTGCTATTCTGTAGTTTTATATGGTGGAAACTTGTGTTATTAATTTTAGATCTTTCTTCCCTTCTAATGTATGCATTTAATGCTATCAACACCCTTTAAGCATTCCTTTAGTTACAGCCCAAATTCTGAAAAATAGTCTTTTCGTTTTTATAATAGTTTTTGTAGTCATCATTTTACCAGTTCAAATGAAGTGTAGAAACAGTTCTTCTCATTCAGTTCCTTTATCCTCCCCTATATATATAATAAATTGTCTTAAATCTTTCTTCTACATATACTTAGAACTATTTCAGAGTGTGTTATCATTTTGCTTCATCTGTAAGTCTTAATTTAGGAAACAAAGAGGAGATTCCGTTCTATAATCTTATATTTTTACTTGCCATGTTATTTCTTTTTTTGTGACATTCCAAAGTTCTTTGTTCTGTCATTTTTTTAAAAGAGAACTGTCTTTAGCAATTTTGTTAGGGTAGTTATCTTCTTTAATCTGTAGATGTATGTCTTGTGCCAAATTTGGAAAGTTTCTCTAAGTATTTTTACAGTCTTCTCTCCTTTGTCCTCTTCTTCAGGGACTCCATTGACATGAATAGTAGAGTTTTTATAATCCTGAAAGTCACTGTGATCATTCTTTTTAGCCTAATTCTCTTTGTGTTTAAATTGGGGGACTCCTATTTTTAAATGTTTCAGTGTGGCTTTTTCCTTGTTTCCTCTACTCTGTTTTAAGTCTATTTACTGAACTTGGTATATAGTATTGTACTTTACAATTCTAAAATTTCCATTTGGTTCTATTTCTGTCCTTAAACATTTTGTTTTTGCTGAGGCTTTTAATTTTTTCCTTTTTCTCAAGCATGTTTGTAATTGCTTGTTGAGCATGTTTTATGATGGCAGCTTTAAAATCTTCATCAGATAATCTTACCAAATGGTTGAAATTGTTAGTGATGAAATATCTATTTTCCTATGGCTGCTGTATGTAGCAAATTACCACAAATGTAGTAGCTTAAAACATAAATTTATTATCTTACATTTTTAGTAGTCATAAATCCAAAATTGGTCTCACTATTTGAGAGTCATGGTATTGACAGGGCTGCTTTCCTTTCTTTCTAGAGGCTCTAGGGGAAGCTTTGTTTCCTTACGTTTTCGTTTCTAGAGGTTGCCTGCATTCCTTGATTTGTAGTTCCATTTTATTTTCAAAGCCAGTATGGCGGTCAAGTCTTTCTTACGTGTATCATTCCAACACTAAGTCTTCTGTCTCCTTCTTACATATTTAAAGGACCCTTGTAATTGCATTGGGCCCACATGGATAAGATAGGATAATTTTTTTTTATCTTAAAGTCAGATGGTTGGCAACCTTTATTCTATATGCAACCTCAATTCAGTTTTTTCATTTAACAAAACATATTCTTGGTTCTGTATATGAACATTGTTTTGAGGGAGGTACAGCATTATTCTGCTTACAACATTATAGCCCCCAAAGATTTTCCTCCCTAACACATACAAAATGCATTCGTTCCATCCAAACATCCCCCAAAATCTCAACTCATTGCAGCATCAACTCAAATCCAATAACGTCTAAATCATAGAACCTCAAAAGTCTCAAATCTCTTCATCTACATAATATATAATTATATCTCTAAATAATCTATCGTCTAAATAATTATATCTCTGGGTATAATCGCTCCTGAGGCAAAGAATTGCTGGATCATAAGGCAGTTCTAGCTTTAATTATTTGAGGACCCTCCAAACCGGTTTCCATAGTGGCTGCACCAATTTACATTCCCACCAGCAGTGTATAAGGATTCCCTTTTACCTGCATCCTTGCCAACACTTATTTGATGATGTATTGATGTTGGCCATTCTGAGAAGTGAGAGGTGATACCTTATTATGGTTTTTATTTGAATTTCTCTGATGATTAGTATTTTTCAGCATCCTTTCATGTGTGTTGGCCATCTGTATGACCTCTTTGGAGAAAAGTCTATTTAGGTCCACTGCTCATTTGTTAATTGGATTGCTTGCTGTTTGGTGTTTAGTTGTATGAATTCTTTATAAATTTTGGATATTAACTCTTTATCAGATGTATCATTGGTAAATATCTCCTCCCATTCAGGAGGGTGTCTTTTCATTTTGTTTATGGTTTCCTTTGCTGTGCAAACACTTTTTAACTTGATGTAGTTCTATTTGTTTATTTTTCATTTGTTTCCTTTGCCCAAGGAGATAGATCAGAAAAAAAATATTACTAAGAGCAATGCTAGAAAGTTTTCTACTTATGTTTTCTTCTAGTAGTTTAGGATCTTATATTAACTCTTTAATCCATTTTGAGTTTATTCTTGTATGTGGTGTGAGAAGATGGTCCAATTTTTTTGTTTTGTTTTGTTTTGTTTTTTGCAGTATCTGTCCAGTTCTCCCAACATCATTTATTGAATAGACTGTCTTTACCCCACTGTGTATTCTTGCCTCTTTTGTCATAGATTAAATGACCATATAGGTGTGGGTTTATTTCTGGGCTACTTTGTTTCACGCATCTACTTCTGCTTTTAAGGCATAACTTAGTTTTTGTTACATGTTTCTTACTGTAAAGTTAAACTTTAATTATTTCTAATATTTACAAGTTATAATAAGAGGTAGACCCGGAAATTAAAGTTATTCTAATCTGCGAAAAACTCAGAAAAATGTATAGAAAATTCACAAATAGGCAACATGGTAGATAACTACCTTTGGAAATTTGGAATTGATGTGTTGATTAATAAATCAACTTATTGTACCCTAACTTATTCCTTGAACAGAGTTCTTTGAGGATTCTGAAAAATCCTTACATATGCATGTTTAATAATCATTTTAGGCAGGGGAAAATCGAGTACCAATGTGCTTGGCTTGAGAGCAATTGCTAAGTAGATATTCACTTTTTTTGTCAGTACAGTCTATAGAACTTTGCTAGTGTTGTAAGGGTCTGTGGCATTGGAATTAAAATGCATACTTGGAGCCCTAGGCAGGTCTATGCTATCCTGGCTGCTAAGACTTTGTTTATCCTTAAATCATTTGTCGTTCGTATATTGGATAGATGAAACAATTTTTTCTGATTAAGGACTTGCCCTTATGTTTTAGAATAATCAAAACAAACATATCACACGTGCAAAAATAAAATTTGTTCATACTTTAGCAAAAATATGAAAATAAATATTTTTTGGCGTTTTTAAAAACATGAAACTTAAAAAAGGAATATTATTTGAATTCCGTTTTATCAGACAAGAAAACTTTTTTTAAATGAATTAGTTTTTTAAACTCTTATCCAGAGTTGAGTCACTAACCACTTCAACTCTCTAAAGAAATATCTCAAAGTCTGAAATAAAATGGGGAAAATATCTCTCTAGGTAACCAAAACAGTCATCATCGTGCATGTCTAATAAAATATCTGACACGCACCTATGAACAAAAAATGTCAAGCACTTTATTAGAAACAGGAGGCCTAATAACTCAGAGCCAAATATCTCCATCCATATTTTAAAGTAACGAGATTGGCACCCTCTCTCGTCCCAGCTCACTGCCAGTGGACACCACCACTAAGTGGGTACCGGCAGGACTGGAGACAAGTGCAAGGACATTGATGCGAGTGAGAAACCTGACCAAATGCTACAAAGAGAGGACGCAAAATCGTTCAAGGTAACCTGAGACCACGTAGTACAGGATAAAAAGCCTGATAAATCTCAATCACCAGTAAGAGCATCACTGAATTGTGTCCGAGTAAGTGGAATGTGCATAATAGTAAAAACTTTTTACAATAGGTCATCTATTTCTTTATTAGGAAAATTCAATTTTTAAATACGTTATTCTGACAACACCTACAGATGTTTCCATGACCAAATACTTCCTTTTAAATTTAACCTCTTTTTTTAGCATATAAAAAGCTTGTCAACTAATTAGATGTTATCAATTTATGAGATTCTATTTCAAACCCACCAGATTAGCAAAAATTAAAGACTGAAAATACCAAGTGTTTTGGCAATATAGTGTAATGCAAATTCAAAGTGCCAATGGTAGCACTGATGGTAAACTAGTAAACTTGGATATCTGTATATGTAGCAGTTACAACTTCCCATAGGGAAAAATCGCTCATGTGTCCTAGGACATATGTAAAAAACACACTCTCTTAGCAGCACTGTTGTGCCTGAAAGAAAAAAAGAAAACTTGAGAAAAACAAGTGGCTATCAAAAATAATGTTGATTAATCAATTATAGTACATTTCCTCAATTGTATACTGTAAAACAGTAAAATTAAACTAGAGCTATATGTAAAAACATGTATATATCTTAAATAAATATCATTGAGTAGAAAAATAAACTTAAACAAGATTAACTACAATTTGATCTCATTTTTCAAATGTATAAATAGAACTAAATAACATGGTGGCATTAATGCTGTGGCAAAATATAGTTGAAATATACTCTATGAGAAACTGAGAAAAGACCTTATTTTACTACATAGGAAGTTGACTCAAAGTGGAATCTCAGTTGTGGTTTGCAGGTTATTTTTTGTTTTTATTTTGTTTCACCCACACATTTTTAGTGATGATAGTTAATTTGCTCTACTATTAGTTAAATCTTGGCTATTATATTTTATATATTCAAGAAATATCTGTATAGTTAATAAATTTATAAATGAATAGAGTGTGAATATGTTGGACAATTTCATGGAGAAGTTGCAGGGGGTTATGCAAATGTTTTTAACAATTACTTAATCTGCAGTAAATTCAATTTCCTACAATATGTAACTGACCTTCTCATGTAAATATTTCCTAATCATATTCATAAACCTGATATTGGAGCCATAGTCTCCCTATTGGGGTGTATGGACTGGTGACATTGGTAGATATAAAGAGAGTTATTGTAAAGGGAGACAAGTTTTATTTACTTATATTTATTTTAAATATAAAACATTAGATATTAAAACCTTTTATATTTTGATATATGGGTCAACAATGGTGTCATTCTTTTACCCATAGACCAGACAGTTCTATGCCTAATGTAGCTCCTGAATTGTAAGAAAAAGTGGGTCTCATAATATGAAGGACAGCTTTCATTGCAATTCATATAATTTCTGTCATCCATTTACATGAATTTCTAGATTATGTTAACTAAATTTACACCCTATTACACATTATACATTACATGATACAAATAATGTAAATATTAGTGAATAATAAAAACTTGACATAGATGGTAATTCATCTAATTCTTGAATACTATATTGTCTATGTGATGAGGTTATAAGTAATACAAAATTAAATATAGTAAAAAGGGTATTTAAAACTTCAAAATTATCAAAATTCTTTAACAGTGTATGATTAATGGTGGTTAAATTTTTAAAAGCTAACCGTCAAAAATATAGGACAGAACTTTATAATTTGTTTCAGTTTGGACAGCTGAAATTCAGTCAGTACAAAACATATGCTTTAGAATTACTTCACTAAACTTGGTGGTAAATGTTTAGAAGGCTATTTAGAAGTTTTATAGTAATGAAGGTTAAAACATCAAATACCATTGGAGAAATATTTTTTTCTCTAGCTGAGTAAAAAATCCTGAAAATATACTTTAAACAATATGGCATAAGTTGACATATTTGGCCATATTTTGCCATAATTTGGCAAAGTTTTATATTTTAGTCAGCATCTAGTGTTGACTAAAAGAAGTGGACAGGAAGAAAACTTTTCTGAAATTTAAAGAAACAAATGTATTAGATGTAATTAACAAATGTACTAATTAAATGTATTTAAAACAATATGCAATTTACGTTTGAACAATGCAGGTATTAGGGGCACTGGCCCCCCACACTGTCAAAAACAATCTGTGTATAACTTTGACGCACCAGAACTTACAACCCCCTCTCCCCCACACACACACCAAAATCCATGGATGCTCAAGTCCCTTACAAACCGGTAAAATGGTGTAGAACAATACATACAGTTGGTACCCTGTTGAAATTGAAAAATACTGTTTTTAATCTGCTGTTGGCTGACTCTTTAGAAGTGAAACCAGGGATCTGGAGGGCTGATTATATATTTTTTGAAAAAATAAATCTACGTTAAATAGACCTATGCAGTTCCAACCCATGTTGTTCAAGGTTAACTGTACTTAGTTTGGGAGTTTTGCTATACAGTGGCAGGAAACTACTGAATGATTTTCAAAACCAATCTCAAATTGTGTGACACAGACTGTTTTCATAATGAAAGTTATGACAAATTATTTTTTCATAGTATGCTAAAATATGAGAAAAATGATTTGACAACAATTTTTTTTATTCATAACAAAATATTTTAAGGTAAAAATTTGCAAATGTCATCATCCATATCGGATAGTTTTATCTTGGCTTTAAAAAAGAATCCAGTGTCTGTTTCCAGCCATAACTATGTATCTGAAATGCATTTCTTACATCATTCAAAGCAAGGGTAGCTTGATGCTTAGTGTATTTCCTAGGGAAGGAGCTTGGCAGTGCCACTCTCGCAGCTCAGGGTGCTGTGTCTAATAATGGCTCACTGCAAAATAAATATTGAAAGCTATTTTGACTTTTTTGTCTTTCTAAGCAAACGTGAAAATTCTCTGATCCCTTTCAGTTAGTGAAAACAGTGTTAAGGTAGGTCTTTCGTAAAAGTGAAATGGCTTAAAGTGAACTTTTGAAAAGCGGGGGATACTGTCTGTGGACGCCCAAAGTGGACAAAAAACTATGGGGTATCATCACTGTGGTTAGTTTTATAAAAATACGACCTTTACATCATATTTTGAAGGTATTACTATTAAGGACATGAAGAATGGCTTTGCAATGTGTTATCTTAAAAAGGTTACCGGAATATTGTGGTGAAGAACATAAAAGGAATGGGAAGAGTTAAAGATAAATTGAACGTTTTCTTTTCACCAAGCCGGGTGTTGTAAATGAGCTGACATTTTCTGTGATGTTGTAGTTGTCAGTAATATGCTATCCAGTAAGTACGTAGTGCTACCTAAATGTAAAAGAAAAATTATTTTGTCCCTTCAAAATATAGCATAGTCTTTTTAAAAGAAATTTTGAGTTGGAAATACATTATATGGTTCAAAATGCAACAATAGAAAGTATTACAGAGTGAATAGTCTACTTCCCCTTTTTATCTTTCATCTAGCCAGTATCTTATGTATTCTTCTAGGCTTTCTTTATGATTATATAAAAAAAATAAGAATATGTATTTTTATCTCCCTATCTTTTTACACAAGAGTAGAATATTTATACATACTGCTCAAAACTTTAATTTCTTTCAAATAACACTAATCTTGAAAATCTTTCTTTATTAATACATACAGTACATCTTCATTCTTTTTAAAAAATGGCTGCTAGATATTTGTATGGTTTTACCATAATTATTTTATAATTCTCTATTGGTGAAATTTGTGGTAGGCATTGAAAGTGTTCACCAATATCCATTTCCCATTCCAGGGATCATACTTTTTTGTCCCTGTGAAGAACGACCTGGCCCTGTCTTGTTTTGACTGATGAAATATGAGTGACAGTGACATTAAGTCACTGATGGTAGAAACTTCAAAAGACAGGCAATGCTTTGCCATGGTCCTTCTTCCCCCTACCTTTCTTTCTCCTTCTCAATCAGACAATAAAATCAGTATAATTCCAAATGTTTCAGCCTTTTTCAAACTGGTATCTAGAAGGTGTAGGTAAATTAGGACCCATGCCAAACACTTTGTGGAAACGATATGTACTTTTATTGCTGAAATCCATAAAGAGTGTTTTCATTTGTTACCATAGTATTACATAGTATCAACAATCATTGTTGATCTGAAAAATGGTACCAAAATTTGTGTGCTACCATAATATAGAAATTATAGTTACTGGCATCCTGGTTCGTAATGCAGTGGCAAGAAAAGTGTTGTTAAAGCTGGAAGGCTGGAGTTCTACATTATGCTTTGGAAAAGTAGGGATAAAACTGCCTGTTACCTATAATAACCTATAATAACTTGGAAAGTCAATAATGACCTCTATAATTTGGTAAGTAGGTTGGAAAACAGAATACGAGTAGTGAGTTGTCTCCCATTGACTATACTTGAAAAGGAATTACAAGAGATAAGCCCAGGGCAGAAATTGGCAATTTGAAAGGAGAAATTAAAAGGGAGAGAGACAGTGCTGAAAGTTAGGACTTGAGGTTTGCCAGAGGAAATTGTATCTTGATTTCTAGTAGTAAAAAGGAAAAATAAGAGAACAAGTCTTTGAAATCAGCCTTGTAGAAAAGATCATGTAACAGTTGTTAAAATATCTGAACAGATTAAGTGGCAGACAGTACATTCTTTTCATTGCACAGATGATTGAGTGAAGAAAAGACTAAGACTGTGACTTAAAAAAACCTGACAACTCAAGGTATCTGAAATTAAGTATGTCTTGAGAAGACATGGTATATGTGGCTGTTTGTACATAATGCTGATTGAAATCAAATAAATATGAGGTCAGTAAATTATTTGAGAGATTATACTTTCAAGAGAAACACTAGCGTGGACTAAAATAGACTATTGTGCTTCCAATTCTCTGTGGGCAGAAAGTGGGCTGTGAAAGCTATTACCACATAAAAAAGTTATATTGTCACATGCCTTCTTCAGGTGTAGCCTAGGAAGATAATGGCAAAAGAATGAACTCCCAGAGGGTAGATTCAAGGACCATGAAGAACAACGGGCAGGGAATCTTCCTAGGATGACAAATCAGAGCCCTATCAAGAAGTATTTCCCACTGCCAGGATAGAAGCTCATTTCTGTATATGACCAGCATGAATTGGCATTGCTAACTTCCCATACAGAGTTATTGCTGTATGTTCCTTAGTATTTCTCCATCTGGATGGAAGTGTTCACAGCAGGTATGCTGTTCTCATTTCACTACTGTGTATCCTGTTGGTCTGGCAGAGGGTACCTGGCTGTGGCCAGAAGCTTGATTCTAGTGGGAGAATTCTTTAAGCAGTATCCATGCAAAGACCCTCACTGAGCATATAGGGTGAGTAATAAATAAAACTTTACCATTTTAAATCATGAAGATTTCGGTGGTATTTGTTACCTTCACATAACCTAGCCTATCCTGATACATGAGTTATCTCCAAACTTTTGCTATAACAAATACAGCTGCAATGACTTACACATATTATTTTGAAAATGTGTAAGTAGATTTACTGTTTAAATTCTTAAAAAGTGGAACTATGAGGTCAAAGGATGTAAACATAGTCATTTTGATAGATATACACAAACTGCCCTCCATAACAGTGCTATCAATTGATATTTATTGGCAGTCCATGATATGCTTGTTCATTCAGACTGGCCAAGAAAAAGTATGATCAAAGTTTTGGATAGTCAACCTGGAAAGTTAACATTTTATCTTAGAGTTAAAACTAACATTTTGAAAATAAGCAAAAAAGTAAATGTGAGAGAAACTCATACATAGGAAAAAGCATTTTGTAAAATGGGTGTTTAAAATATTTCCAATGTTATGTGATTGTGAAACCAAAATTTCCAATGTAGATGAAAATCTTCCATGTGAAGAATTTCAGTGGGTTTTGATTCTAATTTTAAAAATAAATATGTAACATCCAATTGTCTGGAAAAACTAATTTATATAAGGAGATTTACATATTTACTAGGCACATTAAGTTAATAAAGGATAAATATCATATGATCATATTAGTACATGTATAAATAGTACTTGAAAAGGTTCTGTACTCATTTATGAAATAAATTCTTAAATTAGGAATATAAGGTAATTTCTTTAATCTGGTAAGTGGTATTTATATTTAAAAAAAAAAGGCAGACATTGTACTTAATGGTGAAATATTGCAAACTTTCCACTCATGATTGGGAATAAGATGAGGCTGTCAGCTTGTAACACAGCTATTAAACATTGTACTAAAGATCTTAAACCAGTGTTAGAAGGCATGGAAAAAAGATAAATTATATAAGAATTAAAGAGAAAGATACAGATATGTCATTATTGATAAACTATATACCTGTGAATAGAGAAAAATCCAAAAGAATGAACAAATAAACTTAGAATTAATAAGTGAACTTAGCAAGGTTACTGGATAAAAGATAAGTATAAAAATCAATTACATGTCTATTTCAGCAATAAACAACTAAAAACGACATTTTAAAAAGTTATCAATTAAGTAGATAAAATGTTAGGCACATACAATAGAAAAAAGTCAAACTTCTAGAAATAAATCTAATAAAGTATGTACGGTATCTTTACTTCAGATATTTTTCTTTTTTTAAAATTTATTTTTTAAATTTATTGGGGTGACAATTGTTAGTGAAATTACATAGATTTCAGGTGTACAATTCTGTATTACATCATCTATAAATCACATTGTGTGTTCACTACCCAGAGTCAGTTCTCCTTCCATCACCATATATTTGATCCCCCTTACCCTCATCTCCCACCCCCTACCCCCCTATCCTCTGGTAACCACTAAACTATTGTCTGTGTCTATGAGTTTTTGTTTCTCATTTATTTGTCTTATTCTTTTGTTGTTTTTGGTTTATATACCACATATCAATGAAATCATAGGGTTCTCTGCTTTTTCTGTCTGACTTATTTCGCTTAGCATTATACTCTCAAGATCAATCCATGTTGTCACAAATGTTCCTATATCATCTTTTCTTACCACCGAATAGTATTCCATTGTGTATATATACAATAACTTCTTTATCCATTCATCTATCGAAGGACATTTTGGTTGTTTCCATGTCTTGGCCACTGTAAACAAAGCTGCAATGAACATTGGAGCACACGTATCTTTATGTATAAATGTTTTCAAAATTTTTGGGTAGATACCCAGGAGAGGGATTGCTGGGTCATATGGTAATTCTATTCATAATTTTTTGAGGAACCTCCACACTGCCTTCCATAATGCCTGCACCAGTCTGCATTCCCACCAACAGTTCCTTTTTCTCCAAAGATATTTTTCAATAGCACCACTATAAAACTGTCCTTGAGTGAGAACCGCTACTCTATATAAATAAATAAAAAGTGGCATAGCATTAACAAAAACTATTAAAGTAAGCCTAAGTATAGGGACTTATGATGTTTATTGATTGAAAGATTCAATACTATAAAGATGTCAGTCCTACATAAACCGATACGTAGATTTAATGTAATCCCAATAGCAGGTCGACCTGTTTTCCTATTTTTTTGAATAAAAAACTTGGTTTTAAAATTTATATAAAATTCAAAGGAGAATAATTCAGTTAACAGCAGATGAATTTGGTCTGTGCTGCATTCTTACACTCACTAGAAAGTATGTGTCCTTCTCTGACAAAATGGAGGAAAAATCCAATTTCTTTTGGCACCCTAGTTGTCAAAATACTTTTTCTTCCTCTTTGCTGTTGACTGCCTCTGCAGTTCCTTTACTGGAGTGGTGAAAAATCACTTTTTTTCTTTCTTTCTGGTTTAGGGACTGTTTACTTGCTTTACCCCATAGTCTGGGAGAATGGGTGGCTGAAAGGAAGCTTGCTTAAAGTTTACCCATTATCATTAAAGCCTGTATTCTTTAAGTAAAGACCTATTTGATCCTATGGTTTAAAAACCTGCTTATAATTCTACCTTTTAACCAAATAGTTAACCTTTAAACAAACTAATATATACTCAGTAAGACCAACTAATTGATGTCTCTGCTTCCAAGAATGCAAATGAACAAAATTCACAAAAAGCTTGGCTTTATGACTACTATTCTCAGGAGTGTCCCAATAATGTTCTATCTCACCAAACTCCCAATCTCAACTTAAAATAAATTTCTGAGAAGTTTTCTCAGCCTTCTCATTCCGAATTAGGTGCTTCTCCTCTGTGTAATCTTGGGACCTCTTTCATGGAACATTGTACTGCATATACTGTGTATTGGAATTTTAAACTCAATACATCTGTCTTCAGTTGGGGTAAGCTTCAAAACCAACATAATCCCTAATGTCTCAAAAACAATAGAGGTTTATTTATTGATCACTTACAGTCCAAAGTAAGTATGTCTCTTTCTGAGATACCTCATCCATAAACTGAAACACCGTCTACTTTTTCTAGGGCAGAATAATTACTTGCATTCAGTGGCAGAAGGAGAAAGAACAAGAAATATGCACAGGAGGATGTTTTAATCAGACCTGGAAATGGTACACATCACTCTCTTTATATTCCCTTATACATAAAGATCCATTATGTGCTCCCTTTAGTTGCAAGGGATTATGGAAAATGTAGACTAAAGAGGTGGTTGGCTCTGTGGCCCATATCAAAGACTCTACCATAATGTTCAAACCAAAATCATTTTCTTTCCTGACACCTCTTCCCTTTTCTGTAGTCCTGATTTCTTTTTGTTATATCTCCCTTTATTTATTCTCTAAAGTTATAAAACATGGAGTCCTCCTTTGACTATCGAGCCAAAGGAAGACCAGCCAGCTCTTTCACAGTACTATCTCAACAATATGCAAATGTACCCTTTTTCCAGTAACCTACATTTAAAAAAAAAAAACATTGCTCTGGTCTAGATTAACAATATCTCTTACAAAATCTAATCTATTTTGAGAATCAAATAATTGTTTCACCACCATATAATTCTTATTTATTAAATATACTTTCTAGAATCTCAGCAATGAGTTCTCAGAATGCATAAATATGATATTGATGTTCTCTTGAGTCTCCATTATATGCATTAAAGTTATATAGGTTCCCATTTCCTAGAAATTGAAATTAAATCCCAGTATTGTGTTCAATGCCTTTCATAATTAGAATCTGCTATCTCCAAGAGCTTTCCTTCTTCTTTGCCTTCTATACTCTAGGAACAGGATGCTATTCCCTGCCCCTTGAATAAAACATGCAATTTTTTTCTTTCCTTTTTCTTTTCTCTGCCAAAAATAGCCTTTTCGTTTCTCTGCCTTCTTGATATAACTATCCTTAAAGGTATAAACCAAATGCCATATATTTTGCAAGGCTTCTCTTTCTTAGTATCCATAATCTCAATCAATCAATCACTTTTTCCTTTTTGCTCCCACAGGAAATGCTTATAGTTGTTTTACAGCATTTAACACCATGGGCTTAGATGGTAGTTATTTGTGAATGTGTCGCTCTTTCCCTTCACCCAGGATGGACTGTGAGATTCTTAATATCTGTTTTACCATCTAATTCATGTCTGTGTCTCCAGTGTGTGTACACAAATGCTTTTAATTTGAATTTTAATAATCTAAGTATCTGTTTATGTAAAATGTTTTATACAAAACAAAAACAGTGTTTCTTTCTGAGTCTTAAGAAAAGAGCTTGGAAATAGTTTTCATTAGTTAAAAAGAATGTTTTGTAAATAAACAGAAAAATCTAGGTGTGAAAAGGGAAAGGAAAATTTAATACATATTAAACTTAACTACCCAAATGAACCTTTTATAATAACATTAATCAACTGTTGTAAATCAATGTTGCTTATATATTGCTCTACAGCCATATGACCTAAGTCATATGGACTTTACTGAGAATACACAATAAGTATTGTAAAATTCTATGTATATATACGTCAGGATATGAGTGATTTATAAATCGAGAATATATTTTTTATGGTTATGAAGGAGCAAGAAGAACCTGCTAGAAAATATATGGATGAATAAAATTTGCTTCTTAAGTGCTTATGCAAGACAAGTAAGGCAGTTTATCAGTAACTGAAAAATAATTTGTAAGTCAGAGGACCTTTGTAAATGCTAGAACTAGACGTAAGAACAATCTTAATTTAGTGGAGAAGGTCAAATTGTGCTTTTCTCTATACCTCCTCAGCCTCTACACGGAGACTCCACCTAGTGAACCCTTCCTCAATCAAGGAGTTTTAAAAATAATGATAGCTACTATAATTAGTTAACAACTATATGGAGTGAAAAGACATAAATAATGACATCAGACATATAAAAGGGAGGAGTAAAAGGGTGAAGCTTTTATAGACAATCCAAATTAGGTTGCTATCAGCTTAAAATGGACTATTTTATCTATAAGCTATATTATTTAAGCCTTATGATAACCACAAAAAAGAAACCTAGAACAGAAGAACAAAAGATAAAGGTGAAACAGAGCATATCACCATAAAAACAAAAACAAAAATAAAAACAAAACACACCATTTTACAAAGGCAGGCAGAAATACACAAAAAAAGAAGCAATAGGAAAAAAAAAGAACGCAAACAGATATGAGTTAGTAATGCCATCATATTAAGTCCTTAGCTACCAATAATAACTTTCAACTTAATGGATTGACTTCATCTATCAGAAGGCACAGAGTGGGTAGGTAGGTAAAAAACAAGACCCAGGTATACATTGCATACTACAGCTTTAAAGACATACATCGGCTCTTTAATGAAGGGGTGGAAAAACCTATTCTATACAAGTAGAAACCAAAACAAAGTGGGGGTATCTATACTTATAGACAAATAGACTGTAAGTCGAAAATAGTAACAAAGAAGGTAATTATATAATGATAAATAGGTCAATTCATCAGGAAGATATAATAATTGTAAATATACCAGGGTGCCAAAGAAAGGTATACACATGACTTGTAGTCATCTTTTGTTATTGGTATATATTGAGTATTACAATTTTAACACACTTTTTTTCCTTTCTTAAAATGTGTATACATTTTTTAGGCACCCTCTGTATATGCACACAACATCAGAGCACCTAAATTTCTTAAGCAAATTCTAACAGGTCTGAAGGGAGAAACAGACAATACAATAATAGTAAGGAACTTCAATAATGACTTTCAGCAATGGATAAATCATTCAGAAAATCAATAAGGAAACATTGGACTTGAATCATACATTAGACCAAATGGACCTAACAGATAATTACATACATTCCATTCAACAATCAGCATACACATTCTTCTCAAATGCACATGGAAAATTCTCCACGACAAACCATATGATAAGAAATACAACAAGTCTCAGCAAATTGAGAAGACTGAAATCATATCAAGTGTACTTTTTGGCCACAACAATATAAAACTAGAAATCAGTAATAATAGGAAAGCTGGAAAATCTACTACTCTTAGGAAATTAGATAACATACTCCTGACCAACCAACGAGTCAAAGAAGAAATCAAAAGGGAATGCAAAAAAACATATTGTCACAAATAAAATGGAAAAACGACATGTCAAAACCTATAGGATGTTACAAAAGCATTTATGAGAGATACGTTTATAGAGATAAACACCTGCATTAGGCCACAAAAAAAGGTCTCAAATAAATAACCTCACTTTATACATCAAAGTACTAGGAAAAGAAGACCAAGTTAAGCCCAGACTTAGAACAGGGAAGGAAATAACAAAGATGAGAGCAAAAATAAATGAAATTTATTTTTGAGACCAGAGAAACTACAGAAACTATCAATAAAATTAAGATCTGGTTTTTGAAAAGGAAAATTGACAAACCTTTATCCAGACTCAGAAAAAAAGAAAAAAAGAGAGAGTAATCAAATAAAATCAGAAAGGAAAGAGGAGATATCACAACTGATACTACAGAAATGGAAAAAATCATGAAAGAATAGTATGAACAAAGTGGATAACCTAGAAGAAATGGGTAAGTTCCTAGAAACATGTAACCTACTGAGACTGAATCATAAAGAAATAGAAAACCTGAACAGACCAATTACCAATTAGGAAATTGAATCAATAATCAAAAACCTCCCAACACAGAACCCCAAATCAGATTGTTTCATTGGTGAATCCTATAAAACTTTTGAAAAAGAATGAATAGTTAATACATCTCAAACTCTTCCAAAAAGTGGAAGAGGAGGGAACTCCAAACTCATTTTGTGAGACTAGCATTACTCTGATAACAAAGCCAGAAAAGGATACTATAAGAAAATTACAGACCAATATCCCTGATGAATATAGCTGCAAAAATTCTCAACAAAATATTAGCAAACTGAATTCAACAGCACATTAAGGCAATTATTCATTATGACGAAGTGGACTTTATCCCTGAGACGAAAGGTTGGTTCAACATACACAAATCAATACATGTGGTATACCACAGCACATTAATAGAAGAGAAATAATAAGTATACAATTATACCAATAGCTATTTTTAAAAAGCATTTTACAAGACACAATATCTTTTTAAGTCAATAAATTGGTTATAGATGGAAGAACATACCTCATCAAAATGAAAGCCATTTATGACAAATCCATAGCTAACATCATACTCAATGGTGAAATGTTAAAAGCTTTTTCCTCTAAGATCAGGAAAAAAGACAAGGGTGCTCACTCTTGCCACTTTGATTCAAAACAGAACTGGAGGTCTTTGAGCCATCACGCAAGAAAAAGAAATAAAAGGCACCAAAACAGGAAAAAGAATAAAATTATCTTTGCAAATGATGAAGTCTCCACCAAAACACTATTAGAGCTAACCAACAAATTCAGTAAAGTTGCGGGATATATAATCAACACAGAAATCAGTTACATTTTTATACACTAATAGCACATCTAAAAAACACAAAGAAAATAATTTTATTCACTATAAAATCAAAACAATAAAATACCTAAGAATAAATTTAACCAACTAAGTGAGATGACTATGCAATGAAAACTGCAAGACTTTGATGAAAGAAATGGAAGAATGGATAAAACAAATGGAAAGATGTCCCTTGTTTATAGATCTGAAGAATTCATATTGTTAAAATGTCTATACTGCTCAAAATCATCTGTAGATTCAATACAATCCCTAATAAAATTCCAATGGCATTTTTAACAGAAATTAACAGAACAATCTAAATATTTGTATGGAGCAACAAATAACCCCAAGTAGCCAAAACAATCCTGAGAAAAGAAGAACAAAAAGCCGGTGATGTCACACTATCTAATTTCAAACTATAGTACAGAGCTACAGTAATTAAAACAGAGTGGTACTGACATAAAAATAGACACAAAGACCAATGAAACTAATATTTGACAAGGGAGCCAAGAACACTCAATGGGGAAAGATAATCTAAGAAATGGTATTGGGAAAACTGGCTAATCACATGCAGAAGGATGAAATCGGACCTTTATCTTACACCACTTTTAAAAAAGGACTCAATATGAATTAAAGACTTAATTTTAAATCCTGAAATCATAAAACTCCTAGGGAAAAAACATAGGGAAAAATGTTCCTTGACATTGGTCTCAGCAGCAATTGCCTGAATGTGACACTAAAAGCAGAAGCAACAAAAGAAAAAAAATAAGTGGGACTACATTAAACTAAAAAGCTGCATAGGGAAAGAAACCATGAATAAAATGTAAAGGGAACCTCCAGAATGATAGAAAATATTGGCAAATGATATATTATATTTTTAATATCCAAAATATGTAATATATAAAGTACTCATTCACCTCTAAAGCAAAAAATAAAAATAAAAAAAACAATAAAAAAAAATAAAGAACAACAACCTGTTAAAAAAAATGTGCAGAGGAACTGAATATTTTTCCAAAGAAGTATTCAAATGGTCAAAAGGTACATAAAAAGTCTTCAACATCACCAATCATTGTGAAAATGCAAATCAAAAACCCAATGAAATATTAGAATGGCTATCATTAAAAAGACAAAAGATAACAAGTGTTGATGAGGATGTGAAGAGAAGGAACACTTTTGCACTGATGGTGAAATTGCAAATTGGGATAGCCACTATGGAAAACAACATGGATGTTCCTCAAAAAAAAAAGAAAGGACAGAGCTACCCTATATTCCAGCAATTTCACTTCTGTGTATATAAGCAAAGAAATTAAAATTAGTATCTTAAAGAGATATCTGCACTTCCATATTCATTACAGCATTATTTACAGTAGCCAAGATATGGAAACAACCTAAGTATTTGTCAATGGATAAAGATGTCTTATACACAAACAGAAATATTATTCAGCTATGAAAAAGAATGAAATTCTGCTTCTTGCAACAACTTTGATGAGCCTTGAGGGCTTTATGTTAAGTGAAATAAGCCAGACAGAGAAAGACAAATACTGCATTCTATCACTTATATGTTGAATCTAAATGTGTTGAACTCATAGAAATAGAGAATGGGCAGGGGAACTGGGGAGCTGTAGGTCAAAGAGTACAAATTTCCAGTTATAAGATAAATAACTTCTGGGAATCTCTGTTCATCATAGAAATTATAGTTAACAACACTGTATTATATACTTGTGTTTTGCTAAGAAAGTAGATCTTAAATGTTCATACTTCAAAACAGAAATAACTGTGTGACTGGATGAAAGTATTAGCTAATGCTAAGGTGGGAATCATCTTGTAGGCATAAATGAATCAAATCAACACTTTGTACAACATAAACTTACAAAATGTTATGTGTCAATTATGTCCCAATAAAGCTGGGAGTAAAAGACAAGCAAAGGAAAATATAGAGCAAATTTCTATAGTTCTATCTACCACTATCAAATATTAGAAATTTACACCATTGTAAAGTAATTGCAAACTTACAGAAAAATTAAAAAAAAAAAACAGGCGATGAAATTCTATGTAACCTCCAATTAGATTCCTAAAGTTATTTTCCTACATTTTCTGTCTTTTCATATATGTAAGTATATTTTTCTCTGAACCATTGAGGATAAATTGCAGATATGACATCTAATTACCCCAATAAGTTATTGTATATTTCATAAAGATAAAAGCCATTCTCTTCCACAACCACCATGTTATAATCAAAATCAGGAAATTATTGATATAATGCTAGCATCAAAACTACAGATCTTATTATACAAACATTAAACCAAACTCATCGCAATAATGTCTGATTAGAGCAAACAGTTATTGTACTCCAGGAACTGTGATTCACTTCATGTCATGCCACTTTAGCCTCCTATAATCTAGAAGAGTTCTTCAGTTTTTTGTTTGTTTGTTTTGTCTTTCATACCTTTGACAGGTTTTAAGACATATCCAGTTGTTTTGTAGAATGTCCAATAAATGGGTTTGTTTAGTATTTCCGCTTGATCAGATTTGAGTAATTCATATTTGGCAGAATTATCACAGAAGTGTTATGTCATTTTCAGCGAATCTTGCCAGGAGGCACATATCCTGTTTTGATGCTGTTATGACAACTTTATCACATGGTTTAGGTGGTGTTTGCCAGGTATTTCTATTTTTGCTTTTGTAATTTATAAACATTTCCAGGGGACATATTTTGAGACTGTATCTTGTTCCTCAAACTTTCACCCATAAGTTTTAGCATTAATCTATGTTCCTTTTCTCAATCAATTAGTGTGTTCATTGCTAAAGTGTGAATTTTAAACTGTATCATTTCCTCTATATTAATAAATTGTTTCACTATAAAAGGAGAGAGAGAGAATATGAATATATACACATACTAATTAGAATTCAATATTTGTTTAAATACTTTTTATTCTGAGGATAGTCAAAAACTGTATTCCAAATACACCTATGTTCAAAGTTTTACTTGTGGTTATGATGTAGAATATTGCAAGAGATCTACACTACTAAATGTAAAATCTGGGTAATTTATGCAGTCAAATGCTCTTAAAGCTCACTAGCAAGCCAAGGACGCAAAACAATAAGCTGAACTGAATTACAAAGAAGATCCCATGAGGAGAAAATGGAGCACATAACTGTGTCTCTATAAGTCAGAGAGTGAGAGAAAGAGATAACAGTTATAAAAGCAAGTAGGAAAAAAAAAGTTAAAATTTAATAAATCTTTAAAGGTTAAGTGTGAGACTGCCTGACAGTTGAGAATCACTGGGAGTGCCAGACACAATAGGGGTTAGCGCCTATTTGACAGTTTTTTGACAGGGCCTCACAAGGAAGACTAGGGACAGAAAAGAGACTGAATTGGTATGCCTTAGTGAAATAGACATGCAGATAGTGACTGGGTGATAAGCCAGAGTTTATTTAGTGTCTTGGCCCATTCTCTTATATAATTAAAAATATGACTATTGCTGGGGATGTGGCAGCAAACCCTCCTTCCCTCTCTTTCTCCTTCTCTCACTTGGGAATACATATAAGCAAAGGACTTTTTCTACTGTGGAAATGTCAGGAAACCTTCATATACCTATGATTCTCTGATGATACCATGCACATTTTTGCTATCACTGAAGAAAGGGCAAGAGACGTATGCCCAAAGCTCTTCAGGGAAAAAAGTTTAGGAATGCTCAGCAAAGTTCACTCTTGGGGCTCAGGTGTACCAGGTATGAGGAAGCATGAAGGTAGTACAGGAGAACTGAGAAAATGCCCTAGTCCCATTCTGAACCTTTTCATGAGCCATGTATAAAGCAACAGTATTTTACCTCTGGGGGGCACTTAAGAACATGGAGAACTTCTTTGGGTCAGATATGCTGAGCTTATCTAAAGCTGAAGTGTGAGCAGGAACAGTTAGAAAAACATTCCTGTATCTCAAAACTCACACTAATCGCAGAGTAGCAACAATCCACTATTGGAGAAATCTGAAATGTGTTACTCTGAGGAAAACTATAGCGAAAACAAAACCTAAATCCAAAACGATTAGTGACTAGATTAACTCAACCCTCCATACTGATGGCCTGGAGAAGACATGACTATTTCTGCATATAAGTATTATTTAACTCAGTCTCTATTTTTCTTTTAATCACAATGTCTAAAATTTATTTCAAAATTTGAGACAAAAAAAGCCAGAAAAACAAATCCATAAAACCAGACCCAGAGACAGCTCAGATATTTGAAATATCAGACAATTTAAAATAACTATGATTAATATGTTTAAAAGTACAGTAAAAAATATGAACAATATGCACGTGATGGAGAATTTCATCAGAGAAATAGAAACTATAAAAAACTATAAGAAACTCAAGTCATGAAAAGGTTATAGATTTGAAATATTCCACTGACAGACTTAGCAATACAATGGATATATTCTAGGAAGAATCACTAACCTTTAAGATCGTTTAATATAACCTTATCCAAGTTAACAGACACAAAAAGTGATAATCAACTAAACAGAGCATCCAAAACAGTGGTATATTGTCAAACTATTTCACACACGTAAATTGGCATCTTAGGAAGTAAAGAGAGTATGATAAGGACAGAACTATTTTAAGAGATAATAGCCCATAAATGTGGCAAACTAGTAATGTCTGGGCATACTAATGGGAGCATAGTTATTCAGCTTGGGTCAGTTAGGCGGGGTGAAGACTGATTTTCTTTGGCACAATAAAAAAATTTGTTGAGAGTAAAAAAAAAAAAAAGATAAATAGCCCAGAATGTTTCAAAATTAATAAAATTCAACAAATTGCAAGTCAAAGAAGGTCAGAAAAACCCCAAAAGAATAAATATAAAGGAAATCATAGCTAGGCATATAATAATTGAATTGCTGAAAACAGAAGATAAAGAGAAAACCTGGAAGGTACACTGTGAATAAGGAACACAGATAACTAGTCAGCAGAAGTCTTGTGAGACACAATGCTAGCCAGGTGACAATGGCATGGTATCTTTAAAAATGGTGGGGGAGGGAAGTAAGAAAACCTATCAGTCCAGATTTATATAACACGGGAAAATATCTTTCAAAAGTGAAGGGGAAATAAACATTTTCAGGTGAACAACTACTGAGACCTGAATTATAAGAAATGTTGCAGTTCATCAGGTAGAAGAAATGTGATACCAGATAGAAATCTAAATCCACACACACACAAAATGAGAGTGGGAGAAATGAAAAAAAATGGGGTATATTTAAAACTGCAATGCTTCTTATGATTAAATAGTATACAAGATAATTGTTTAAGACAAGATAGAAACAATATTTTATAGGGTTTGTAGCATATAGAGAAATAAAATACATGGTAATCACAAAGATTAGGTGTGAAGAGGTAAAAACAGTGTTGTCAGATTCTAATACTGTATGAGATTGGTATTTGAAGGTGCAGTGTGAAAAACTAAAAGTGAATTTTTGAAAACCTATAACAACGATCACAAATAAAATCGAGAGATGGTTTAAAAGCAAATGAGGACATAAAATAGATTAGTAGAAACACCCAATCAAAATAAAGACAGACAAAGAAGAAGAAAGGGAGAAAATATTGGATAAATAGCAAAGAGCAAGATAGATTTTAATTTAACTATATCAAAAATTTTATTAAACAAAAAGCAGCTAAACACTCAAATTCAAAGCAGAATTATCACACTCAATAAAATATAATAACTAAGTATATGCTATATACAAGAAACTCCTGGGTATTTATCCAAATAAATCCAAAACACTAATTTGAAAAAATATACACACCCCTATGTTTATTGCAAGGCTATTCACAAAGCCAAGATATGGAAGCAACCAAAATGCCCATCAATAGACAATTGGATAAAGAAATTGTGGTACATTTATACAATGGAGTATTACTCTGCTATAAAAAAGAATGAAATCTTACCATTTGCAATAACATGGATGGACCTATAGAATATTATGCTAAGTGAAATAAGTCAGACTGAGAAAGACAAATACCATATGATCTCACTTATATGTGGAATCTACAGAACAGAATAAACAAGAAAACAACAGAAATAGACTCAGAGATAGAAAAAAACTGATGGTTGTTAGATGGGAGGGGAGGTGGAGGATAGGGGAGAAGCTGTAGGGATTAGAAACTACAAATTGTTAGTCACAAAATAGTCACGGGGATGTAAAATACAGTATGTGGAATAAAATCAATAATGTTCTATAGATTATTTAGGGTGACAGATGGGTATTGGACTTATCGGGGGATCATTTCCTAGATTGTATAGATCCCTGACCACTGCTCTGTACACTTGAAGCTGATGTAGAATAATATTAAATGTCAACCACAATTATATATTATAAACTATAATTATATAAAAATATAATATACAGGTATATATATATATATATATATATATATATATATATACACATACATACATATATATATATATTTCTTTTTTCACAGAATGTAAAGTACAGCATAGGGAATATAGTCAATGGTATAGTAACAGTTATATATGATATCAGAGGGGTTGTAAACTTGGGGGGGGTTATCACTTTGTGAGGTTTATAAATGTCTAATCATTATGCTGTTTTGTACACTGGAAGTTAATTTAAAAAATAAAAAAATAAAAATAAAAATTCACGTTACATAGAAAAAAACAGATTAAATGTAAACTAATGGAAATATATGTACCATACAAACACACTAATCAAAAGAATGCTGGGGTGTCTATGTTAACATCAGATAAAGTTAAGTCTCAGAAAAAGCTGTACAACCAAGGATGAGAGAGATATAACAAAATGACAAATAAAAGTTTATGGAGAAAAAAGTATCAGAAATTTAATTTCACCTAACAACAGGGCTTCAAACCTGTGAAGCAAAAACTGGTATAACTTAAAGTAGAAATAGATACATCCACAGTTACAGTGGAAGAACTTAACACTTATCTCTCAACAACTGATGTAACAAGTAGACATAAATCGCTAAGGGATGTAGAATACTTGAACTTTTAAAACACTACAACAAATTGATATTTATAGAGAATTTCACCAAATATTAGCAAAGACATATGTTTTTCAAAGGTCTATAAAATATTTTTTATGATGCATCATATGCTGAGAGATATATTTAAAAATTATGTGGTTGGACATGATGCAGTGTGTGTTTTCTGACTATAACCTAACTACTAGAAGTCAATGAGACAGGAAATCTAGAAAATATCCATTTATGTGCAAACTAAACAACACAGTTATAAATAACCCCTGAGACAAAGAAGAAATGACAAAGGGAAACACAAATACTTTATGACTAAGTGAAAATAAAACACACATATATAAACTTTTGTGATTAAGCCCAAGAAATCTTTAGAAGGAAATGAATGCATGGAGTATTTACATTAGAAATAAAGGGGTCAAATCATTTGAACTTTTATTTGTAGAAATTTCTATTTGAAGAAACTAGAGGAAGAAAACCAAATTAACTTTTAAATAAGAAGAACAAAAGAAATGGTAATGGTAAGAGCTGAAATTAGTGATTCATAAAACATCAAATGAACAGAGAATATCAATTAAAAAAATGGTTCTTTAAAAAGATCAGGAAGATGGAAAACACTAGTCCATACTAACCAAAATAAATAAATTGTGTGCATGTGTGAGAGAGAAGAGAGACAGAGCGAAAACATAATAACCAGTGTCAGGAAGAAGGGCATATCACTTGCGATTCTACAGATATAGAAAGAATAGTAAAGAAATATTGGGGACAACCAATAAATTTGACAACCTACAACAGGCCAATTTCCCGAAAGGCACAAAATACCAGAATTTATTCAAGTGAAAAAAGTACACAACCAAAATTTCCGTATGTCTATTTAAAAGTGGAAGTCACGGTTAAGAATCATACCATAAAGAAAACTCCAGGTGGCTTTATTGTGAGTTCTACCAAACATTTAGGAAATAATACCGATGATACACAAATTTTCCACATAACAGAAGAGGGAAAACATGCTCCAGTACATTTTGTGAGGCCAGCATTGCCTTGATACCAAGACAGACAAAACCATTATCAGAAAAGAAAACTAGAGACCAATATCATTTATGAAATTGACAAACTCTCTGAAAAAGAATGTTAGCATATCAAATGCAGTAATAGATTTTTTTTTTAAAAGAAACATGCAAGTCATGTGTTAGTATGCACAATTAAAAGAATAAAAGGTACGGAGTCAAAGTGGATTCAGTTCCAACTATAAGGCTTCTTAGTTGTATGACCTTGAGCAAGACATGGAATCTCTCTAAGCTTCAGTTTCCCCATTTTGTATAATAGGGCACACTTTAGAGAATTAATTTGAGGATTAAATAAGTAGACTCTAATGTTTCTAACAATTTCCAGAACATAGGTATATTTTTTAAATCTATAATTAGATTGTAAGTATACTGAGGTCTATACTTTTTTTTGTTTTAATTAGTTTCAGGTGTACAAAACAATGTAATAGACATTTCACACCTCACAAAGTGATAATCCTCGTCCCCTAATCTATTACCCCTCTGACATCATATATAGCTGTTACAATTCCATCGACACTATTCCCTATGCTGTACTCCATATCCCATGATTATATATGATATATATTAAACTACAGTTGTTCAATATTATTCAGCTTCAGGTGTACAGAGCATTGGTCAGGCATCTACACGGTCCATGAGGTGGTCTCCCTAATAAGACAAGTGCCTATCTAACACCCTATAAAATCTTTACAACATTATTGTTTATATTCCCCAAACTCTTTTTCATATCCCTGAGGCAATATTGTGAATACCAACTTGTGTTTCTAATCCCCTCATCTTCTCCCTCATCCCTAACCCCTCCCAACTAGCAATCATCAGTTTCCCTCTATATCTCTGAGACAATTTCTGTTTAGCTTGCTCATTTATTCAGTTCTTTAGATTCCACATACAAGTGAGATCGTGGTATTTATCTTTCTCCATCTGACTTATTTCACTTAGCATAATATTCTCTAGGTCCATCAATATTGCAAATTGTAAGATTTCATTCTTCTTTATGGCCAAGTAATACTCCATTGTATAAATCTACCACAGTTTCTTAATCGAGTCATCTACCAATGGGCATTTCGGTTTCCATGTTTGGCTATTGTGAATAGCACTGCAATAAACATAGGGGTGCATGCATTTTTTCAAATTAGTGTTTTGGATTTCTCTGGATAGATACCTAAAATAGAAATTGCTGGGTCATAAGGTAGTTCCATTTCCAGTGTTTTAAGGAACCTCCATACTGATTTCCATAGTGGCTGCACCTCTCTGCAATCCCACCAGCAGTGCACGAGGGTTCCCTTTTCTGTACATTCTCGCCAGCATTTGTTTGTTGTTTTATTGATGATAGCCATTCTGACCATAGTGAGGTAGTATCTCATTGTGGTTTTTATTTACATGTCTCTAATGATTAGTGAAGTTGAGCCTTTTTTTCATGTGTTTGTTGGCCATCTGTATGTCCTCTTTAGAGAAATGTCTCTTCATGTCCTCTTCAACTCAACACCAAAAAAGCAAACAATCCAATTAAAAAATGGGCAGGTCTATAATTTTTTGAATTTCCCATGGGGTTTACTTAGCACAGTACCTTCTACAACTAATTGATCTATTGAAAAATGGGTTAATTGAAATATAACTTTAAAAAGTGTGTTCCGCTGATCTCTTGGCGTTTTTTTTTCTTTTAAGTTTTTGTAGAAAATAATTCTTAGAGTAAATTTTAAAGTAATTTTTAAAGTAATTTTTTAAGCATTTGTAGAAAATAATTTTTAAACAATTGAAAAAAAACAGATCAGTTTCCTGAGCATATGAAACAGAAGGAAACAAAAGAAAATAAGGGGGAATGATCAATTTAGGTACATAGATAAATTACTGGAAATCATTTTTTAAAAAATAGTTGAGGGGAATACACAAATATTTGCCTACTGGTCTCTTAGCATACTCAGGTAACATTTATTATGGAATATTATAAAGAAAAACACCAGCCTGGTTACTGAAAATAATTATTCCTTACAAAAAAGAAAAAAGAAAAAGTAAGAAAAACCTGGCGGAAATATTTATTAGAGAAGTTCAAAGACCTCTGACTATACTTTATTGTCTCAATTATGTTTGCAGAGCTAGCATTTATTTTGAACCAATAGAAGAGGGAGCCACTTGATTCCTCGGGCTGTTCAACATTTAGAATTGCTATCAAAAGAAAACCAGCTACTTTTCATGTTGCCATAAATAGATTATCACTCAATCATCACAACTACTCTATGAAATAGAGATTACAAGCTCATGTAATCAACACATTCTGGAGTCAGGACTCAAATTCAAGTCTTTGTCTATTTGGGCTTTTTGTTGATGTTGTTACCATGTTTAATTTGATTTAAAACTTCACAGAGTGCTCTCATAAAATTATCTTTAACTTCACAAAACCCTATTATGCATAGTTAGGCCTTTATCACTTTGTAGGTGACAGAACTGAGGTCAACAGAGTTTGAGATTCTCCTAACCAACACTTGGAGATGCAGGATTTGAATCTCAGTCTCAATCTCTCTGGCTTCAGTTTGAATAATCACAAAATAGAAGTCGAGGATCTCCGTTCTCCCAAATGCCTGTTTGTGAATCTCTACAATTTCCAAACATTGTTTTATTCTGTTTCCACCTGGATTTTTTTTTTCTCTTTAATTGCCTAGGAGAAAGCAATTGTGATAACTATGGAATGACTGCAAATTCACCACAGTGTAGAATGAAGACTTCAGAGAGAAGGAATGGAAATAACCAAATCCTGATATGTCTTCTATCTACCCCAGACAGTGCTTCTGAGTTATTTTATAAAGTCCAATTCTCAATTATAAGTGGAATAAATGGGGTTATTAGAATGGCTAAAATAATCATTAGGAAGAAGTATATTAGGAGTGCCACAAATAGGAAATAATGTTGGTAGTGTTTAGACTGAAAGCAAGGAGTCTCTGCTTGATGGGACATTAAAAGAAATACTGTTATATTGATAATTTCTATATCATGTCAATATAGCAACATATTTCTATAATTTCTTTTAATTTAAATGATTTACCATTTCTTATAAAACCTTTGAAAAATGTTTTATAACACACAGTAATTTAACTCTTAAATAACAGTAGTACTGAAAACTCTATTTGAATTTTGACTTTGCACTTTTCCAGTGAGACTTTATTTGAAAATGTCCCTATCTGAAACTTTAATAGCTCGTTAATCCAATAGAAGACTAATTCACTGGAGACTGCAAAAGCAGCTACTGCTTTTCCAAAGCCCCAAATCCTTTAAACCTCTTTTCTCCTTCATTTTAGAAACATGAATTGCAAGACTCAAATCTGGCAGCCGGATATTTGCAGGGTCTTTTTTCTCTCTCAAAATTTGAAGTAACTAATGTATTTCTTATAACAATCTTTACAATAAGCAAATGAGTGTGGAAAAGTGAAGTGTTAAATGAAGTCATGCAAATTAGCCATATGGATAGAATAACATTGTCTTGCCTAATATTGAACTCAACAGATTTATAGGTTTATAGAGAATCTTCATCTTTTAGCCTTTGCAGTAATTCTAGTATATGTGACTAATTCCTATAATTCCTCAAATGGAAATTAAGCTTGAGAGTTGAGAAAAAGTAGTTTACAAAAACCTTCATATTTCCATCCAACAGTTATTTCCGCACAACAGTATTTTAGATATTAAGATTAAAATAATAGTGACTAAAATATTGAATATCAACTATAATTAAATACACATATATAGTTACAGGTTGTGAAGTACAGCATCGGGAACAGAGTCAATGGTGTTGTAACAGCTATATACGATGTCAGAGGGGAGTAGATTGGGGAGGGGGGTTATCACTCTGTGAGGGGTGTAAATGTCTAATCATTTTGTTGTTTTATACACCTGAAACTAAAAATAAAATAACAAAATAAAATAAGCCAAGAATATAAAAAAGAATGTGTTTGAGAAAATACTTGATTTTTACTCAATGCTTTTGTTTTTTTCAAGAAGTGCCTAGAACTGAACATCATGCTTCCATTTCTGATGTGTAAAATCGTATGTTTAAGAGCTCTGTTGATAGTAATTGTGAGGAAGGCTGACATAACAGAAACAAATGAACATTACAGCTTGACATTATAGGGAGCTTATGCAAAGCAGAAGCCAAAGACATCCTACCACTTCAGGAGGAACCATGGCATTTTTCCTACCATGGTTTGCCGGAGACTTGTCTATCCACTTGTTGGAGAATTTCACATCAAATGTTAAGAAGGGGAAGGGAAGCGCAAGGCAATGCAGAGAAAATAAACTGATGTCCCATCATTGGCTCACAAATACTATTTGAGATGTTTATTCTGATATTTATGATTGTGCAGGTTCTAATTTTGTTTAACTTTTCAATTTATGCTGCAACAATTCCTGTTTCTTTGTTTGCTCCACAAATGCCATGTGCTTTCCTCCCTAGGTGCCTCTGCTCACAAGTTTACGTTTTTCATATCTATCCCCTCTCCCTAGCAACCAATTTCTATTCACTATTTAAATTTACCCTACTGAAATGTTAATTACAAACAAGAAAATGTGCTCATTTTAAATGCACATCACAATGAGATTTGATAATTATCACTACGTTCAAAATACAGAACATAGCCACAAAATTATACTCCTGATCCTTACAATCAAATTTGCTCTCACCCCAAGCCCCCTCAGACATACCCTGAACCCAAGGCAAAAACTGATATGCTTCCTGACACTATAGATTAGTTTTGCCTTATCTAGAATTTATATAAATGGTTTTATTTAGTATTTACTCTTTTATATCTGGTTTATGTTGCTCAGCATAATGTTCTTTGAGAGTCATCCATGAGCTTACATGTATCAGTACTTCATTCTAATTTATTGCTAAGTAATAATCCATTGTAAAAATATTGCCAAAATTTGTTTATATATCCGTCTATTGTTGGACATTTGGTTTCCAGTTTTTGAATATCCACTTACAAATTTTCTAAGCATGCATGTATAAATTCCTGTGTACATCTATATGTCTTTGATTTCTCTTTGGTAAGTGCCTAGGAGTAGGATTGGTGTCATATAGTAAATATATGTATAATTTTTAAAGAAATTACAAAAATTATTTCCCCAAGTGGTTGCACCACTGAAACTCCTGCTGGAAATGTATACAATTTTCAGTTACCGCACATATTCACCAACACTTGGTATAGGTAGTCTTTCTTATTTTAACATTCTAGTGAATGCCTAGCGGTAGATTTCTGTGGATTTTATATGCATGTGGATTTCATATGCTAAGGACAGGAACATAATGACACTCCTCTTGACATAACTGGGGAGTCAAGTTTCTATCCTTTATGTTTTGTTACATTCTAAGTATCAAAGTACATTAAAAAGGTAGAGTAATGTGTTTTGGCTGTCCTAATCCTGAATCTATTTATCTGCTTAGTTTTTAAAGAGTAGCTGGGAGAATTCTACTTGGATAAGCAGAATAAAAAGATGAATTGTATTTGGTTAAAATCATTTCAATTGGCTAGCCTATAAATAATTGGATAAAAAGTTCTCTTTCCTTATTGACTGAGAAACTTGGAATAGTTTATAAGTTTAAGGGCTTGTATTTAAGCAAAGTTACTTTTAGGTGTTGCTAGTATGGTTTAGAATAATTTTTAAGCCAGTAGATTTGTCAGTATTTGGCATTAACTTTCTTGTGACCAAAGAAGTTTTTACATATCATGGATGTGACATGTTAAAAACATGCTAAAAATTAATTGACTTGTGGAAGAAATTTTGATTAATTTATTCAATCACCTATATACATTTTTATTAAGCATAAGTGACTCAGGTACTGGAATTGCTTACTGAAATCACAAGAGTTCAAACTCTTAGAAATTACAAGATTTCTAACATTGTCTTTAATTAAATGTCTGATTTTGGCAAATACTTAACCTCTTCTAGCTGTCTTCAGTTACAATAGCCTGAAACTACGAGCCTATGGCAAATGCTCCGTTAAGCACATGAGGAACAAAGTGATGTTTCCACTGCTATCCAATCAGATGTATAGGCAAATGTATCTATTCCCCACAAAAAGCCCATCAGAAGCTTTGTTTATGAGATTTCTGTTCACCAGCCCTGAGATCTTGCCACACTCCTAATCTATGTCTAATTCTTGGTACTATTTTTTTTGAAATTTGAAAACTTAAATAATATTTTCAGGTGGCTAAATAGAGTAATATGGCATATTTTTGGAAGGAAAGATCATTATAGTTTAAATATATATATATATATATAATATATATGCATGATATATATATATATATATATATATATATATCATACATATTATATAGAGTTTTACATAGTTTTATGTGTCTAAATTTATATATAGGTCTAAATTTTATATATATATATATTCCAATTAAAAATCCTGAATACACACACACACACACACACACACACACGATGTTTGATAAGTTCGCACACTTGTTGCAATGATGTTGCTAATCTTCTTTGATATCAGAGGGATTATTCATTATGAATTTGTACCACTGGAAAAAGTTATCCAAGTTTACTATTTGGAAGTGCTGAAAAGGCTGCATCAAAATGTTAGACAACCTGAACTTTTCGTCAACAATTCATGGCCCTTGCATCACGACAATGCAGCAGCTCATACAGTCCTGTCTGTGAGGGAGTTTTGAGCCATAAACAAATCACTCACTGTATCTGGCCCCAATGACTTCTTATTTTACCAGAAGATAACGGAAATATTGAAAGGAAGACATTTTGATTACATTCAGGAACTCAAGGGTAATACGATGATAACCCAAATGGCCATTCCAGAAAAAGAGTTCCAAAATTGCTTTGAAGCGTTGACTAGGCACTGGTGTCAGTACATAGCTTCCCAAGTACTTTGAAGGTGACCACAGTGATATTCAGCAATGAGGTATGTAGCACTTTTTCTAGGATGAGTTCGCAGATGTAGTTGTCAGAATTTGTACAATGGAATATTACTTAGGCATAAAAAAACAAAATCTTGCCATCAGCAGCAACATGGATGGCTATAGAAAGGTACTGTGCTGAGTAGAGTACGTTAGATAGGTAAAGACAAATGCCATATGATTTCACCTACATGTGGAATCTAAAGAACAATGTAAACAACAAAAAAGAAGCAAACTCATAGATACAGAGAACATTTTGATGGTTGCCAGATAGAAGGGGAGTTGGGGCGATGTGTGAAAAATGGGAAGGGAGTAAGAAGTACAAATTGGTACTTACAACACAGTCATGGGGATGTAGGGTATAGCATAAGGAATAGAGTCAATAATGTTGTAATAACTGTGCATGGAATCAGATCAGTACTAGATTTATTGGGGTGATAGCTCTGTAGGTTCTATAGCTAGCTAATCACTATGTTGTACACCTGAAACTAATATAATATTGGATGTCAACTGTATCTGAAAAATAATATAGATATATATGAAAAAAGAAACTTGTCTGGTTTCCCTGCTTCCTTAGATACTATGTAAGGTAGCAGACATGAATCATCAATTGATGCAATGCAGTTAGTTTAACTCACCTGTTAAACTATCTAACAGGTTAACTATCTATCACCTGTTAAACTGTCTAAGTTTGCTCAGAAAACCCAGTTAGGTTTTAGAGAGGGTAGGTTTAAGAATTAGTCATATAAAGCTTATTTTGATAACTAGAGAGGTTTGCTAAACTGCAAGACTGAACTGTAGCATTTAAAATCCTTCATCAAATTTGAATCAAGAGTGACATCATAAAAATGGCGGTGTGAGGAGAGCCTCTTGAAATCTCCCCTGGAATTTACAACAAATTCAACCAGTATAACTCCACAAAGGACTCCCTGCACAGCAGAGAGGCAAGATTAAAAGGTGCACTACTGAAAACATCTAAAAGTGGTCAAAATGCTCAAGCAGGGGAGGAGAGAAGGGAAAAGTGTGGAAACGGCCTCTAGGCATAGGACATAGATCTAGCTTGGTGCTCCAAACTTGTTCCATCCTGGAACTACCGCAGGTGCGGGAGAGGGAAGAACTCAAACTGCTAGGGCTCCACTTATGGCCCACAGGGCTGAGGAGACAGCATATAACATGACTGAACCTAACGCTCATGGCAAGACCATATATTGGGTTATAAAACTAACCTCAGTAAATTTAAGAAGATGCAAATCATGCCAAGCATATTCTCTGATCACAAGGCTTTGAAATTGATATCAACTGCAAAAAGAAAGCAGAAAAACACACAAATACATGGAGATTAAACAACACACTTTTAAAGAACGACTGGGTCAAAGAAGAAATTAGAGGAGACATCAAAAGATACATAGAAACAAATGACAATGAAAATACATCCTATCATAATTTTGGGGATGCAGCGAAAGCAATTTTAAGAGGGAAATTTATATCATTACAGGTCTGTCTCAAGAAACCAAAAAAATCCCAAATAAATACATTCATGTTACACCTTAAAGGACTAGAAAAAGAAGAACAAATGAATCCCACGGTCAGCAGAAGAAAGAAAATAATAAATATCAGAGCAGAACTAACTGAAATAGAGAACAAAAAGACAATAGAAAAAATTAATGTGACAAAAAGCTGGTTCTGTCAAAATATTAATAAAATTGACAAACCCTTGGCTAGACTCACTCAGATAAAAAGAGAAAAGACACTGATAAACAAAATCAGAAACGAAAGAGGGGAAGTTATCATGGACACCACAGAAATACAAAGGATCATGCAAGAATACTATGAAGGACTATATGCCACCAAATTCATTAGCCTAGAAGAAATGGACAAGTTCTTAGAAACATATAGCGTTCTTAGGCTGAACCATGAAGAACTGGAAAATCTAAATAGACTTATCACCAGTAAGGAAAATGAATCAGTCATCTGAAACGTTTACAAAAGCAAAAAGTCTGGGACCAGATGGCTTCACTAGTGAATTCTACCAAACCTTCAAACAGGATCTAATATCTGTCCTACTCAAACTCTTTCAAAAAATTGAAGAAGAGACAATTATCCCTAACTCATTTTATGAGGCCAACATTACCCTGATACCAAAACCTGGTAAGGATGACACAAAAAAAGAAAACTACAGACCAATATCTCTGATGAATACAGATGCAAAAATCCTAAACAAAATTTTAGCAAATCACATACAACAAAGCATTAAAAAGATTATTCATCACAACCAAGTGGGGTTCATCCCAGGGACACAAGGATGGTTCAACATATGCAGATCCATCAATGTGATACATCACATAAACAAAATAAAGGACAAAACTCATATGATTCTATCAATTGATGCAGAAAAAGCATTTGACAAGATACAACATCCATTTATGATTAAAACACTTAATAAAATAGGTATAGAAGGAAAATAACATAATAAAGGCCATAGGTGACAAACCCTCAGCTAACATTTAATTAACGGTGAAAAATTGAAACCCTTTGCTCTACGTTCAGGAACATGACAGGGCTGTCTCCTATCACCTCTGCTTTTCGACATAGTGTTGGAATACTCGCAGAGCAATTAGGCAAGAGAAAGAAATAAAAGGCATCCAAATTGGGAATGAAGAAGTTAAATTGTCACTCTTTGCAGACGACATGATGCTATGCATAGAAAACCCTAAAGACTCCACCAAAAAGCTATTAGAAACCATAAACAAATACAGCTAAGTTTCCGGCTGAAAAACCAGCGTACAAAAGTCCATTGCATTCCTATATACTAACAATGAAATCTCAAATAAAGAAAAAAAAATCCTTTTGCAATTGCAACAAAAATAATGAACCTAGGAATAAACTTAACCAAGGATGTGAAAGACCCAGATGCTGAAAACTGTAAGACATTTTAAAAATAAATTGAAGAAGACACAACGAAATGGAAAGACATTCCGTGCTCATGGATTGGAAGAATCAACATAGTTAAAATGGCCATATTACCCAAAGCAATATACAGATTTAATGCAATCCCCATCAAAATCCCAGTGGCCTTTTTTAAAGAAATAGAACAAAAAATTCATCAGATTTGTATGGAACCACAAAAGACCCCAAATATCCAAAGCAATATTAAGAAAAAGGAACAATGCTGGAGGTATCACACTCCCTGACTTTAGCTTGTACTACAGGGCTACAATAATCCAAACAGCATGGTGTTGGCAGAAAAACAGACACACAGACCAATGGAATAAAATTGAGAACTCAGAAATAAACCCACATAAATACAGACAGATAATTTTTGACAAAGAAGCCAAAAACATACAATGGAAAAAAAGACAGCCTCTTCAATAGATGGTGCTGGGAGAATTGGAAAGCCACGTGCAAAAGAATGAAACTGGACTGTTATCTGTCACCATGTACCAAAATTAATTCAAAATGGATCAGAGACTTAAGCATAAGACCTGACACAATAAACTGCATGGAAGAAAACATAGGTACTAAACTTACGGACCACAAGTTCAAAAAGCATTTTATGTATTTAACTCCAAAGGCAAGGGAAGTAAAAGCTAAAATAAATGAATGGGACTATATCAAACTTAAAAGTTTTTGCACAGCAAAAGAAACCATTGAGAAAATAAAGAGGCAAACAACTGAATGGGAGAAGATAGATTTTTGCAAACAGTGCCACCGATAAGGGGCTAATATCCAATATATACAAGGAACTCATACAAATGAACAACAAAAAAACAACCCAATTGAAAAATGGGCAGAGGACGTGAAGAGACATTTCTCCAGACATATGAAAGACAAATGGCCAACACACATATGAAAAAATGCTCAACATCACTAATCAGCAGAGAAATGCAAATAAAAACCACAATGATATATCATCTCACCCCGATTCTAATGGCTATCACCCCAGTTAGAATGGCTATCATCAACAAGACAAATAGTAACAAGTGTTGGAGAGGCTGTGGAGAAAAAGGAACCCTTATACACTGTTGGTGGGAATGCAGATTGATGCAGCCACTATGGAAGGCAGTGTGGAGGTTCTATTCACAAAATTATGAATAGAATTACCATATGACCCAGCAATCCCTCTCCTGGGTATCTACCCCCAAAAATCTGAAAACATTTATCTGTAAAGATAAGTGTGCTCCAATGTTCATTGCAGCTTTATTTATGGTGGCCAAGACATGGAGACAACCAAAATATCCTTTGATAGATGAATGGATAAAGAAGTTGTGGTATAGATACACTATGGAATAGTATTCGGTGGTAAGAAAAGATGAATTAGGGTCATTTGTGACAACATGGATGGATCTTGAGATTATAATGCTAAGCGAAATAAGACAGAAAAAGTAAAGAACTATATGATTTCTTGATACGTGGTATATAAACCACAAACAACAAAAAAACAAGACAAACAACCCTAAGAACAAAAACTCATAGACATAGACAATAGTTTAGGGGTTACCAGAGGGTAAAGGGGGGAGGAGGGTGGAAGATGAGGGTAAACGGGATCAAATATATGGTGATGGAAGAAGAATTGACTCTGAGTGGTGAACACACAATGTGATATATAGATGATGCATTACAGAATTGTACACCTGAAATCTATGTAACTTTATTAACAATTGTCGCCCCAATAAACTTTAAAGGAAAAAAAAAAGGATGAATCAAGATTAAGCAGCACGTGTCAAAACTATCTTAAGCAAAATACTGACAGATGATCTTGGCAAAAGATGGGCACGATTTTACTAACATTAAACAAAGCAGCACATGACTGGGTCAGAGTGCTGATGTTCAAGGCAACGAAATAGTTACCTGTGCTTGAGCAAATCTGGGTGAAATGAGGTGTTCAATGAGCTCTGCTAAAATTCACACCTAAGAAGAATAATAAAGATGAGAACATTGAAATGAAAAGCAATAAGGAAGGCAAAGCTTATCAGACCTGCTGATTATCGGCACAGGTCATGAAACTGCAAAATAGTACTTACAGGTAGCACCTAAGGCAATTTCACCTGGCAGTATTCATTCAGATGTAACCAGAATAATGCACATTTTTACTTCGATTGCAAAGATCATCCCCCTGCTAGTACAAAAGTATGCTTGGAGATGACTGAATTTGCCAGTGTGACAGGATTAGCAGCTTATCAAAAGTGAAGTGCCTGATCTTTAATAGGAGAGGAGTAGAGAGGGTCTCTTGGGAGGAGTGATGGAGGTAACCTGGGAATCACCTGAGTGGAGGATATGGTGATTAAATGTTGATTTTGTTTGCATTAAGGTGAATCAGGGGAGAGAAAAGCACTTAGGTAAACCGATCCTTGTAATAATGCCTCCCAATCAATAATACAGTTTACCCTTGAACAATGAGGGAGCTAGCAGCCCTGATCCCTCAGGTAGTTGAAAATCAGTATATAACTTTTCACTCCTCCCAAACTTAACTAGTAATAGCCCACCATTGACCAGAAGCCTTACCAATAACAAAGAATTGATTAACCCCTTATGTTTTGTATGATATATGTATTACATACTGTATTTACAGTGAAGTACATTAGAGAAAAGAAAATGCTATTAAGAAAATAAGGAAGAGAAAGTACATTTACAACATTTGTTGAAAAGACAAATCCACGGATAAGTGGATTCAGGCAGTTCAAACCTCTGCTGTGCAAGGATCAACTGTATTTCCTTCCTACCTGCCTCATGGCCTCCAAAACAACAACCCTTGGGGAGGGGATCCAGAGAAGGCATCAAAGTGGCTATGGAAATCAATTGAAAAAGTCTGTTCTTAAAGTTGAACAACTGCAAAAGGGGAGACCGAGAATATAAATATAATTACAGAAGGAGCCAGAGCCAGTGCAGGTGATTGTGAAACAAGCTTTAAAGGAAAAGATGAGCAGCAAGGTTGCCATGCCTGCTGATGCAGTGTGTGCACTGCACAGCTCCAGGGGCCATCGTTAACATATGTCACTATGCAAATGTGCCATTCAGGCAATGCACTGGGGTGGGTACTGCCCTGCTTCCCCCAGCACAATGCAAAGCCTCAGAATGCAAAACAGAACGTGACTGGTTCCTTTGTTACCTAGGCCACAGATCTCCCTCCTTTCATTTGTCAGAACAGTTTGTAGTTGACTATTAGAATTCTATTCTTTATTCAAGTGGATATACTATTTTAAAATACGAAGTTGTCTCTTTTCTTATGAAGGTTATTGTCAAGATCCAGAAATAGTTTTCCCATTTTTACTAAACCTTATCATTAAAGACTCCTTATCCTATTGTCATAAATTGCTTCCTGGATAGAGAGAACAGAACACTTCCTTATTATCATGCAAAAAGACTTAGGTGCTGAAAAAGAGTAAAAAACATGCTTGATGGAATGCTGTTTCAATAAAGTTTATTTTATTATCTTATGAGCTGCATATTACAATCATTCAATAATGTTTGGAAATCACTGAGTTTCATAATACTTATAGCTTGCTTGTGGTCCCTGAAAAATCAGTCTGTGCGCCATCTTGGGTAATATGCTCTAGACTTCCTGCCATCAAGACCTAATCATTCCTATCGCAGGTCCAACTAAGTGTGGCCATTTTCTTTTCCCACACTCAGGCCACACAAGCTGGGACATGGTTCTTGCCTTCATAGAAAATGTCCTGAAATGAGACAGAGATCTGGCACAGCATCAGGAGTGTAAATTTCTGCTGCTCATGGCCACTTATTTTCACGGCCTGCTTTCCCAGTCTGCATTTTGGCCCCTTAATGGCCTAGTCCCTGAGTCCTGCAGCCTTTCTTCCTAGGCCTCTGAGATTCACCAGTTCCTGTGAGCTCTGCTGAACTTCTTCATGTATCAGTGACTTCTGATGTCATAGGCACCCATGCTCGTACTTCAATTTTGATTCTTCTTGGGTAGTTGATCCTTAACTCAATCCCTACCACCAACCTCCAGACTCAAGGACAGTCTTTCCCTGTCTTTCTGGTCCCTGCCCCTAGGCTGGCTCTCCTGTTACCACTGCTGACTGCTGAGCACATCAGCTGTGGTCTATGGCTTGATACTGAGGGGACAATTGTGATCTCAAATTGTCAAATATCATGGTGCTGGTGGCATTGCCTCAAGGGCATTTCTGAATGAGGCTGCTATATAATGAAATCCTTTTGGGTCCCTGGGGGAAAAAAAATATGGATAACCAGGAAAGTTATAGAATTTTTGAACGGGGGTGTGATAATCTAATCAGTTCTGCCTTGTAATTATGATGAAAAGATATGCCTGATAACATTTTAGTAAGGAAAATTAAAATTGCTGTTGAAATCAGAAAATAGCAGAAAATAGTGAATGTTGTTTGTGGAAAAACTAAAATCACACAAGACATTGTGATAGGATTTTGTGTGTGTGTAAAACTAGATATACGTAAAGCAGGGCAAGATAGTCATAGCTAAGCACAGTTCTAGGATCTTCACATGTATCATTTAAACTTTATAACCAACTTCTTAGGCAGAAATGATTATTAGCCCAACTGCAGAAATGAAGAAACTACTGCATGAAGAAGTTAAGTAACTTGCTCAAATTTGCAGAACTACTAAGCAGCAGAGGGAATTGAACGCAGTCTGGCTGGCTGCACAGTATGATCTTTACTGTTCATTATATTGCCATTCTCATGCTAATAAATACATAGCAAAAGCCCAGAAGGGAAACATTCCAAAGCACTAATAACGTCCATTCCAGGAAAGTGGATCAGGGAGTAGAAGAGATGTGAGAGAGACTTACTTTTCACTATACACAATTCTGTAGTATTTTCATTCATAATTGTAATTAAAGACAGACATAAGAACCATCCAATAAGAAAGGTCCTTTCCATAGTTTGATTTCTTCTGACCATACAATTTGTTTTTGATAGAGTTATGAATATATGGCAATACCTACAGAAAACTCACAAGTATATTGCAAAGACTTTGCCTAATTCTATTTGAGCATCCGTTGCTGACCAGATGCCCTAAAGTCCTTAAATATTTTACTGTATCTTCTACAAATAATACATTCTCTTACATAACCACAATATAGCCATCATAACCAAAAAATTACCATGGGTACATTACTGCCATTTAAGCCACAGATGTCATTCAGGTTTTATCACCCCAATAATATCCTTTATAACAGAAGGATCAAGTCCAGAATCATACAATGCATCTAAATATCATTTCTCTTTAGTTTATTTCAGTTTTGAACAGTCCTTTACTCTTTCCTTGGCTTTTGGGACCTTGAAATGTTTGAAGATTACAGACCAGTTCTTTTGTAATATGCCCTCCTTGGAATTAGCTCACATTCCTCAGGAAGTGCCTGGGGTACTGTGTTTTTCTTCTTGTATTCTACAAAGTGCCAAATATTTCGATTTATCTAGCTTTTGATGATGTTCACTTCGATCACTTGGTTAAGATGGTGTCTTCACTGTAAAGTTATTCATTTTCTCCTTTGAATTAGTCAGCATTCTGTGAGGAGGCACTTATATAAATACCACACTTCTCATTAAACTTCCAATTATTCCATGTATTTATAACAGCATAGACTTATGGACTCTTATTTGATTCAATGTGTTAGTTATTAATTTAATGTTATTGCTAATATTTACTTTGATCTCAAGTTGTCACACATTTGGCCTGTGGGAGCCACCTCAAGCTGCCATCTATATCCTTTTGACACATTCTCATTATTTCCGGAGTTCTTTATAGCCTAAGATGCTCTGGATTCATCTTTTTTCCCCCTGCTGCAGTCAGGTTCCTTTCCATGGAGAAGTACCACTCGACAATACTCATTCCTTTTGAGGTGAGAGACATGGACTTTTCCTGAAAAAATGCTGGCATCAAGTTCTGGATGAAAGCTAATACTGAAATGATAATCCAAGTATAATCTTACAAATGACTGCAGTGCAGTTTCATCTCAAAGTCCTTCTCAAAAAACTCCTTTTGGAAAATTTGTTTTATTTTTCCTCTCCTTTATCATCACCAAGACTTTTGGCTTCTGAAGACCTTTGAGCTATAGTCACTGCTATTCCAGATTTTTGGACCTCAGGGTAGACTGTTGGGTGAAAAGCCACAGACTAATACACAACTTATGTAAGAATCCCCAAAGGTGAAAGGATGGAGCACAGACATATTTAGTCATTGTCCTATTCTTTGATTCAGACAAAAGAAACTGATCTTCTGTTTCTGTGTTTAAATATGACCTGAAGGCAGAATTTCCCAGGTTGAAAAGTTGTATTTATTTGCCTTTCTTGGAACTTGCTGAAAAATCAATAGGTGGCATTAAGTAAAAATTTTCAGTTCAGAAAAGAGTCTATCTGAATTGTGAATAGAGAAATAGTTATTGACTGGCATTCTAAAAATAGTTATCAAGTATAAAAAAAGATAACTTTAGTGTTAGCTCAGCTGATTTTGATGAATAAATGTTGAAGATATTACTATTTTATAAGCTATCCTACAATTAGATATACTTTATCTACATTGAGAATTCTGAAGTCTTACTGAGTGATATATATATATATATATATATATATATACATATATACACACACACATATATTCATGTATACATATCTATATATCATATATTAATGTATATTATTTCATATTCTTCTTGAGCAACCTGGTGAGATAAATACTATTAGTCTCATATCACAGATATGGAAGTAGAATTTCAGAGAGTTTAAGAGATTTGGCCATGATCACCAAGCTACTAATAAGTAAAGTAGCATCTTCTAATTCTAAATTCTTACTTCTCTTATATTTATTTACTTCTATAATCTCCCTCCACAACCTTTACCTTTGCCCAGTCCACATTTTTTTAAAGAGCATTTTCAGGTTTACAACAAAATTGAGAAGAAGGTACAGAGATTTCCCATTTACTCCCTGCTGTCACATATGCTTAGCATTTCCCCCTTATCAGCATCACTCATGAGAATGGTACTTTTTTTAAAAAAAAACAAAGATGAACCTACATTGACTAAAGTCACCCATAGGCCACAGTTTACCTCAGGATTAACTTCAGCTGTTGTACATTCAATAGATTTGGCAATCACTGATCTTTTAATTTTCTCCATTGTTTTGCCTTTTCCAGAATGTCATATAGTTGGAACCAAAGTATACAGTCTTCTCAGATTGTCTTCTTTCACTTAGTAATGTGCATTTAAGGTTATTCTATGTTTTTTCATGGCTTGATAGCTCATTTCTTTTTAGCACTGAATAATATTCCATTGTCTGGATGTGCCACCGTTTATTTATCCATTCCCCTACTAAAGGACATCTTGGTTACCTCCAGGTTTTGGCAATTATGAGTAAAGTTTCTATAAATATCTGTGTGTATGTTTTTGTGTGGACGTAAGTTTTTAACTTCTTTGCATAAATACTAAGGAGCACGACTGTTGAATCATAAGAGCATGTTTAGTTTTATAAGAAACCACCAAACTGCCTTCCGGAATGTCTGTATCATTTTGCATTCCCAAAAGCAATTCCTGTTACTCCACATCCTTACCAGATTTTAGTGTTGTTATGTTCCAGATTTTGGACATTATAATAGGTACACAATCACTTATTAACAAATTCTTTAACCTTTTATTTGGTTCTCTGACCAGATTTCATACACAATTTACATGAAACTGATCAAAGTAATATTAAAGCATTAATAGGACTATGATATTTTTTTCACAATTAAAGTTTACCATATGTTGTTTTCCAAAATAGGTAGAATCAGTAGACCTACGATTATTTCATACACAATAAAATGTTATATCTTGTGGGGCTTTGTAGTCATAAAAAAATGACAAATTTTGGTCTGTTGGAGCTTGTAGTAGCAAAAGAGTGGTAAGAAACCACCACGATCCAGAGAGAAAAAATGAAAACTAACTGTCGCTCGGGGCAGCATGAGGGGTCTCTGCTCCCACTCCCCACATAAGAACGCAGGACATGTGAGGCCAAAAAGGAACACCCACGGAGCCATAGGTAGGGGAGTCACACCACTATAGTCTCACTGGAGGCTGGATTCACACAACGTGCAACCTGCTGTCCGCTTTTCTCCCCAGTTACGACTCCCCTCACTGGCTGCAACCCGCCGTGCTAACTGCAATCTGCGCTTGCTAGCTGAGCCACCATCTTCTTGCTAGCCCCCATTTTCTGTGAGCAAAGCCATAGCAGTTGTATTAGTGACGAATGGCTCACTGGTTAAAGCTGATGGCCAACTAGCCACAGCTGATGGCCATCCAATCACAGTTGATGGCCATTTACTACCTGAGCCAGCACCTTTCTATGTGAGGCCGAGAGCCTGGAAACTGCTCTCTGGGGCTCTGTCGCCACACTAACAATATGATGATTTCTAACTGGAGTCATTATATTAGAAAAGATTCTACAGAGGATGAAAGCAGGCTGAGATTTGGCTAATAGTGATTACATGTTGATTATTTGTTTATTCTAAGTATTGTTTGATTTCTGGTAAGTCAAACACTGTTGCAGCTGTTGTAAGAAAGCACTTGAACAATTTGGAGTTAAGAACCAATGGGGAACTTAAGATCCACATTTTGTTTTAAAAATGTTGGCTACATGGGCAAATAACACAAAACGCTTCTATCCACCAGTGAATTAAAATGCCTCATAGAGCCTCTTTGGCCACATTATGCCTAAGACTGGAGGGGAACAGACTTCACAGCCTTTATTTAATTATTGTTTTCACAGCATTCCCAAATTCTCAGCAAGCTGAAAGAAACATTTTCAGTATTTACTTGTTTTTTTTCTTCAAATTGTATTTTCCATACAGGCAAGACAAATGAAAGGCATGTTTTCTTAACTACCACATGCTGCTCAGAGCACCAGTTTGTGATTTTTTAAGTGAAAATGGAAATTGTTTTTATTTCCCTGATTTTCATTTGCAAGTTTCATATCCCAGACCTGTGTGCCTTCTGATAAAAAGTGACAGCTAGGAGTAGCAACCAGTTTAAGAGTGACATACTGTGTTACAGTCAGCACGTCTCTACTTTAGGGAATTAAAGAATAAAACATGCAGACAGAGAAGGAAGACTACCATTTTATGATTTTTTTCACTCTATATCCAAGTTAAAATAAAGGTAAATCTGTATGCTATACCTCCAAATGTAATTCAAAAATAAATAACAGGGTTAGGAGCCCCTATATCCATTCCCTTTGTCCATTTCTGAATACTCTTTCCTGAATACTCTACCTTAATTTTGCCAAACTTTCCCCTACCACAAACAAAGAGAAAAGAGGAAGCCACAGAAAAGTCTAGAGGAAGTAGGGAAATTCTCAAAGCAATATCTGATTTGTGTTTTCATCTATAAAAGCCAAATAGCCTTTGAATTTAATTTCTTTACACAGAGCTGTAGAGGCATAATATGAGTAACTCAAAATTATATCGAGTACTGCTGACCAGCTCAGTTTACAGACTAGTTTGATTACATTTGATTTCTAAATCTATATTCAAATACATCACCTCTTTGTTTATAAGAGATTTATCATTATTTTTTTGTTGTTGTATTTTAAATTAGTTTTTTTGAGCGGATATTATGTTTCTTCATAAATAAATGCATGCAGAAAAATAACTTTGTTCTTATCTTGGAACATTAGAATAATGCAATTTTGTCTTTTGCATTTAAAAAGAGTTTTAACAGGATATCTTATATTAGATTCTCCTGAAATAAGTCTCTGAGACAAATATCTGAATACAGGTGGTGTTTCGGGAAAGGTAATCCCAGAAAACCAGATTGATAGATGCGAAGAGTAAAATGCACAAGGAAAACAAAAGGCTGCATAAGTGAATTGGACATCACCCTGGGTAACTACGGATAAGGCTAGTTCCCTGAGATCAGCTGGGTGGTATGGCCTGAATGACAGAGAAACTTTCACCACAGTATAGACCTGTCATCTGGATCTGGAATTACAAAGCCACTTCTTCCTCTGGAACCCAATTAAGACTAATAAGAGTTCCAAGTCATCCATTAATATAGAAGTCCTTTTTTTTGCAATGCTACCACACCAATTTATGTGTTGTCTGTGGCTACTTTTGTGCTAAAATAGTAGAGTTGAGTAGTTTTAATAGAAACAATTTGGTCTGCAAAGTCTAAAATATTTACTATCTTCCTTTTCATAGAAAATAATTTTGCTAACTTTTAGAATTATAAATGCAAGAGAGAAAAATTTTCCTAAGTGTAAGACATGACGTTTCCAAAATTAAAAAAAAAGAAAAAAAAGTGAAGGGTCTTATCATCAAAGTGCAACAATTTGTCTTTTATCCTAACAGGATATCCTGGACTGCTATGGGCCCTTAAAAACTTTTCTGATGTGGAAGATGCCACAGTGAAGTTTATTTCCAATTTCTATTAATTTTTTTTTCGGCGATCGTAAGTGTAATCTTAAACGCTGATGTAGGAAATGAGAGTCTTCCTCAAAGATTCCATAGAAGCCACCTGGATCTCAGAGTTTATTCAGTTGATAGAAGGCTGACATGATCCTGTAACTCCTTTATTCAGTGTCTATATTAGGTAACAACCCCCGCCATTTCATTATACATATTAATAGCCACCTCTCACATGTTGTTCAAGGGTCAAAATTAAGATCTTTTGATCTTTGAGATGGTGTTAAGAATAAAAACACAAGCCACAGATTGGGAAACATATATGCAAAACACATTACTGATAAAGGACTTGTATCTAGAATGGATAATCTTTCAAAATTTAATAAGGTAATAATTCAAGACAAAAAAAGGTAAAAAAAAGATTTGAATGCTCACCAGAGAATCTATATGAATGGCAAATAAAAACAATGAAGTGATGTTTAACATCAGTCATTAGGAAAATTAAAACCACAGTGAGATCTTACTGTATACCAAATAGGATGTATGATATTTAAAAATTGACCATCCCAACTACTTGCAGTTGGAACTCCTATACACTGCTGGTAGAAATGTAAAATGAAGCAATCCTTTGGAAAACTGTTCTACCATGTTTAAAATTAAATGTATACTGCCGATTTTAGCACTTCACTGTTCCAGTCCTAGGTATTTACCCATTCACACGTGCATGAGTTGAAGGGAGTAGTGTATGTGTGTGTGTGAGTTGAGGGGAGTAAAAGAAAGAAGGGTATTAAGAATAACTGCAGGCTTCTTCTAACTTGAGCAACTGAGTGAATGATAATGCTCTTTACTGAGATGGGGAAGATTGATGGAAAATCATGTTGTAGGGAGGGAGGCACAAATCACAAAGTTCTATTTTAGATTTGTTTAACTCGAGATGCCTACTAGTCATTCAAGTGACAGTTGGGTTTATGAATTTGGAACTCAGGGGAAAAGTTAGACACAAGAATATATGTTTGGAACTCATTGTCCAGTTCATAACATTTCAAACAGTGCAACTAGATAAGATTATCTAGGAAGACTTTTTAGAAAAATAATATAATAGAGCTTAAAAATAATATAGCTTAAAACCAATTTCTAGGGCATTCCAATTTTGAAATATTGGGTAGAAACAGGGAAAGATCCAAGAAGAAAAAAAGCCAAAGTATAGTATCAAGAAACCAACAACAAAAATAAGTCAGGAACGAGGTAGTTATCAGTTGTATTGAATTCTGCTGAAGCATGGAGATCTCTAATGAACTTAATGAGAGCAATTTCAGCAAAGTAGAGAGGACAAAAGACTGATCACAGAGTCTATGAAAGAAAATGGGAGATGATGATGAGGAGATAGCAACTGTAGCTTACTGCTAAATTCTGTGAAAAGGTATGAAAAAGAGGCAAATGCTGGAATGTGATGTAGCATAAAAGATGGTATTTTTAAATAATGCATTTTTCTTGTAAGATCAGATATATCAGAGTACATTAATATAATTATTCAGGATAGCAGGAGAGATTAGTGACGTGAGGGGAAAAAAGGGAGGGTAAAGAGAGACTGAAATGCTTAGGAAGACAAAAAGCTGTAGGACAATGGATACATCTTCATAATGTCAGTAGGAGAAACAGAATGGAGAAACCTGCCCAATTAGGTAGTTATAGGTTTGTTCACAGGAAGATTAGATCATTCCTTTCTGTTTCTGCATTAGTAAATAAACATAAAGTGAGGTCATCATCTCAGAGTTGCTAAGGGATATGAGATGTTTGAAGAGAGAAGAACTATGAGATAGTTGTCCCGGGAATGGGAATTCTCACGTATTGTAGAAATATAACAAAATTGCCTGATAATCTTGAGTGTTAACTTGAGACTTGTGGTTCTGAATTGAAAGGAGTGCACATGTACACGTGTATACACACACACACACACACACCAGTGCTAAATCCTGTTAAGTCTACCTCTAATAAACACAGCAAATTTGATCACTTGTTTGCTTTTTCATCACCATCATGCTAGTCGAAGACACTACCATTACTCACTGGGTCACGGCACTGACATCTTCAAAGAGTTTCCCACTTAACTCAGATTTGTCAGGTAAAAATCATTCATTGATAGCAGCCACATTAATCTTCTGAAATGAAGATGAATATTTGATTATTTCAACCCTTGCTGAAAACCTTTGTATAGTTTTTTACGGCACTTAGAAAATCCAGATCATTGTCACAGTCTACACATCATTTTTTTTAATTAAAATTTATTGGGGTGACAATGGTCAACAAAACTACATAGGTTTCATGTATACAATTCTATATCACCTACATACTGTATTACATGTTCACCACCCAGACATCATTTCTTATAGTGACTGGGGCCCTGCCAAACTCTGCTACCTGATTGCTTAAGCACCTCCCATTTATTTTAGCTATATTGGTGTCCTATTGGTCCCTCTAGCCTCATACTTTTGCATTTGCTGTTTCCATTGCCTGGAATACTCTTCCCCCAAGATCTTCCTTTGATCTGCTCCTTCTTGTCATTCATGTTACAACCTAATTGACAACCATAATACTAATGTTGCTTTCTCACACCCTGTTTTATTGCTCAAATTTAGTTTCTTCATGGCACTTTTCAAACTCTAAAATGACCTTTTTGGATATTTTTTCGTTTGACATATTTTGCCCTTCTCCAGCACTCTCCTCCCAGTATATAAATGTCATAAGAGCAAGGACTTTGTTACTTATCTCTATTTTAGGCACTAAAAACAGTATTGGAAGTTGGCACATACCTTAATAAAAATTAATGGAATGACTTCTGGATGTTGGTATGCAGTAAGCAAAATTAAGAAGAAATTATTATGATTCATTTCAGCAATCAAGTAATACTGCTTTTAAAACTTTTGAAAATTCTGATTTTGAGAAAGAAGAAGTAGCAATCTCAAAGTGATATTCTGTAATTTTGATGTTCTGCTTACTCCTAATAATCTTATTGTTTAAAAGTACTATATTTGAGAGATTTTGTGCACATGGGTGTTTAAATTATATAACTACTTTTAATATAAAAATTCTCATTTCTAATGAATAAAGATATTACAGATTTTTACCCCTTCATGATGCTTCTTTTCCACAGTATTACAACTAATTTTTTTTGCTACTCTAATAAATAAGTTAAAAAGGCTTAAAAGTAGACTTTGAGATTAGTACAAACATACACTTATTTTCTACATCTACTGTAGCCACAGCCAGTTGGAATAATAACCTGGGGAAAAAAGGAAATTTTGCTTTGTTGTTTTTGTTGAATCATCCTTAGGAAAACCCTGATATGCTTGTTGAAGGGAAGTCAAGCTTAATGAATAGAATAAAGAGAGTTGCAAATCATGAAACATAACCATACATGGAGTTTTGAAAATCCCTTAATGGCAAAGTTAACATATTAAGTCAGAAAAACTCTTAAACGTTAGAGATAGAAGATAATGTACAATCTAACTTCATTGTATATTGCAGTGAGTAAAAATAATAAACTATTTTAAAAACAGTTTTTCTTCCTTTGGTAGCATACATTTCCTCTTTAGCACACATTATATTTACTCATGGATGTTCCTCAGTTAAGACCCTAAATGGCATACCTCTTTCTATCAGTGGAAATAAGTTATAGGGACTATAAAGTGTCAAAAATTCCAATCTAAACTAATTAAAAAAAAATCCAATCTACGGGAACTTTTAGGTATGAGAATATTGTTGCTTTCCAAAGAGGAGAATTGAACAAGTTAGTATAACAAATAAATAAATCTTGTATATTTAGACTATTTCAAAAAAAGTGCCTCATGTTTTAAAAGACACTTGGACAGCTTTCCTACCAATATTTGTCTAGCAATGGATTCAGCTCTTTCTATGCCAAACATTAGTTCACACCTTTGTCATCCGGGTCATTTATTAAATTATTTTTATTCTATATTATTCATTTTAAACTAGGCACTGGGGGTAAACACACACACACACACACACACACACACACACACAAATTTATTCTAGCTAAAACATAGTTTAAAATCTATTGGAGAGATTCACAAGTGTACCAAACATTGCACAAATAATACCAGTACCATTATTTCTACAGTGAGTGTGTATGTGTGTGTGGTACCAGGATATATATATATATATATATATATACACCCATTATATGTAAATATAATCTATATTGTATATAATACAGTAAGAACACAAGATATTATTTAATCTGCCTGGAGTAATCAGAATAATGTCCCAGATCCTGCTCATACTTGTGCAGCCCAGCCCACCATCCATAAAAATGAGTCTTGTCTGCTCCAGTGTGGACTAATTTGAAAGGACTGAGCTCAGTTCATGCAAAGACTGGGTAGTAAGAGCATGCAGGAAAATAAGGAACAAAATTAAGGACTAGAAATTAAAACATGTTGAGATTTCTCCTGTTCATGCAGGTGGGCAACAATTATGTAATCTGTAATCATTTAAGGACTAGAGGCATGATGGTGGTGAAATGACTACAGATGAAATAGCCAGAGGTCAGAGGTTAAGGACACAGTGTAATGAAACACCACATCAGTGGGCAATTTGTTTCTTGATCCCATCTGCCTTATATCTTTCATGCTTCTGAGAACTAGGTCTGAGTAATGTGGTCAGGTTTGTTTGTGATGGTTTCAATAAACTGGAGAGTGATTGCATAGAAAGAATCAAACATCTTTCTAACAGTTGTGGTGATACAGAAGCAAAATTTGAAATCCAAGGCAGTAGATACCATGGAAATCAAGTTCCAGAGATGCTGAAATCAGCCCCTGCTCACTTAAATTCCTGTTAAATATCCTTTAGAGTCTCTGACCTTTGCCAGACTCTCTAAATCTTGCCCACCTGCTCTTTCAATCCCATTTTACTGTATTATATTCTAGAATCTAGATGATGCTCAGACTTGAACCTCACCTAAATGTTGTTTGTTATTGGTTGCTATATTCCAAGGACTGTTTCTACCCCATTCTCTATATCCCAGAGAAAGAGGACTCCTCCCACTGATATAACCTTGGTCTATGTCTACTTTGCTTGCTTTCTCATTTCTGTATCTATCTGAAACCAGTTATTAAAGTTTCTTTTTGGACCCATTCTCACAATTTTACATTTCTTCTAATCCTGGCTTTTTACAGTGGGTATAAATTTCTAATGCCGAATAAGTACAGCTACTTATTCAGTTGCTTGATTTACACACACACACAGACACATAGAACATAAACATATGTAAATGTATATGTATGTATTAGGTTTGTGCAAAAGTAATTGCGGTTTTTGCCATTATTTTTAACCTTTTAAGCTGCAATTACTTTTGCACCAACCTAATAATATATATGTAAATATAAGGGTTATATATAACATATACACACATATGTAATATACATACACATTTAAACAAGGGTAGGTAGCCCTATTACATTTAGTCATATAAACACTGCCTACCCTTGTTTAGGTGATAGTATTTATTATTTTTTCTTTTATTCTTCCCAAAATAATGTCTGGATTGCTTACTGGGTACTACTCTTAATAATTCATGTACATTAACTCAATTCTTATAGCAAACTTATTGAATTTGTTATCATCCCTGTTTTAAACATGGAAAAAAGAAACCTGAGGCACTAAGTAGTTAAATGACTTTCTCAAGGTTCCAAAGCTACTATTAAGAGCTACGATTCACACCGAAACAGTCTGTCTCCGTGTTCAAGATTTTGAAGAGTGACTCCATCAAATATGTTTTAGAAACTCCTTATGACAGCACTAAAAATAGACTGGTTTTAGGGAGAGGGGTTATGATGTGGAAAGGAAAAATGAAGACAGAGTTATGAGCTAGGAGACTATTTAAATCATAAAGACACAATTTTGAACCTAGGCAGTGTCATTGGAAATGATAGGAGGGAAGTGTATAGATAGAATCAATGACACAGTGACTGACTAATAATATGGTCTTGACTTGTCCTTACGTTCTTGATGGCAAAAATTAAAAAAGGAAAATAAAATAAATGATTGACAAAATTTCTATCATGAGTGGAGGAATAATACTTGACTTCTCTTGGTATTCAGAATTATTAAAAATTGCATCTTACATAACCTCTTAAGAATAGGTTGACATCTTTCCTCTGGGTCTTCATTTCTTTAAGTCTGATTAAATCCTTGAAAATCACATCTAAAATAGTCTTTGCATTCCAGATTTATGTTGTACTGAACTACAAAGAAACACATGAACAGTAAATGGCATGACATTTTGCAGTTGCCACTATTAATATATGGTGGATGCTCTTTGAATACAAGAATTTAAAATAATGTGTCATTTTCAAACATGTTTGCTTGTTTAATCTTCTATTTCCTGTTTTTAAAGGAAAATAACCCATATCATAAGTTCTATTATTTTGTGTGAAATTATGACAAAATAAATTAGTCATGATTATGTATTCTATTGCATAACATTGTTATTGTTATATTCCTATAGTTAGGCATTTTGAAAAGACTTTTCTCTCAGTTTCCATATACGACAACTTTTTTTTTTAATTAAATTTATTGGGGTGACAATTGTTAGTAAATTTACATAGATTTCAGGTGTACAATTCTGTATTACATCGTCTATAAATCCCATTGTGTGTTCACCACCCAGAGTCAGATCTCCTTCCATCACCATATATTTGATCCCCTTTACCCTCATCACCCACCCTCCACCCCCTTACCCTCTGGTAACCACTAAATTATTGTCTGTGTCTATGAGTTTTTGTTTCTCATTTGTTTGTATTGTTCTTTTTGGTTTATATACCACATATCAGTGAAATCATAGGGTTCTCTGCTTTTTCTGTCTGACTTATTTCACTTAGCATTATACTCTCAAGATCCATCCATGTTGTCACAAATGCTCCTATATCATCTTTCCTTAACGCCGAATAGTATTCCATTGTGTATATGTACCACAACTTCTTTATCCATTCATCTATCGAAGGACATTTTGGTTGTTTCCATGTCTTGGCCACCGTAAACAAAGCTGCAATGAACATTGGCGTACACGTGTCTCTATAGAGAAATGCTTTTATATTTTTGGGGTAGATACCCAGGAGAGCGATTGCTGGGTCATATGGTAATTCTATTCGTAATTTCTTGAGGAACCTCCACACTGCCTTCCATAGCGGCTGCACCAGTCTGCATTCCCACCAACAGTGGACAACTTTTTATTTAAGTATTTCTTCCATTGATATTCATAGTTAATATCAAGTAAATTAACTTATGATTATCAGTTGAACCATAATTATTTGCATATATTGAATAAAAAATGAAAATTTTTAAAATATTATTTATATTAAATTTGTTAATCTATGCATAGTTTTAGTTCTTAAAGCAACAGTATTTATCAGTAGCTTTCACAAATTTTTTAAAGGTAGGGAGCATGGACTCTTTCAAACAATCCTTATTAAAATCCAAATTTAAAAAAAAATAAATTTTGTCTTATTTACAGCAAATCAGTTTCATATTCAGTAATTAAATAGAAAAAATGTTCTACATTTTGTAAATGTTATATGCAAATTTTCCATGACATTATATGTTTATAAAAACAAAGATAAATAAAAAAATATTCATGAAATTAAGGTAATATTACCTTAATGTGAAATTTACCAAAACCTGTGTTCCTGATGGTACCAATTCATTCACTAGGACCTTAGGCAAATTACTTAACCATTTTATGCTTCAGTTTCATTACATTCAAAATGGAGGTAATACTACCTGCTTCATAGGGTTATTTTAAATATTATGCATTTAAATGTTGATACGGTGTAAGGCATTTAGAGTAATTCCTGGGACAGAGTGGGTGTTAAAGAATGGTTAGCTACTATTTGTATATTATCATTGGGGTAAATCTCATCTTGTAATGCTTTGCTGAAAATGGACTGTGGACAATATTAAAATAGTTCTTTAAAATAATGACTATTTTAAAAACTAATTATACAAATGTATATTCATGTGTTTCATGAGAAATCACTGTGTTGCTAAATCCAAAACACTCTTCAGCTTTTTTGGACAGAGGTTCTAATGAGGGCAATTTGAAAAAAAAAAAATGCTCTAAGGCAAGCAAGAGAAAGCAATGAAGCATAAAAACAAATTTATTCAGGATAATTTAAGATATTACCAGTGTCCTAATGAATAAAAAGTAAGAGTAGATTGACTAGTATCTAGTTCTCTAGGGAAGGCACATGGGGAGTTGAATAGGGAGGTAGATGGATGGGAATGCGTAAGTTAGGAAAGCAGATAGAAGGAAATCAGAAAATCAGTCAAGTTTCCAGATACACTTTCTTAGCCAAGATGAAAGACACAGAATCAGAATACCAGAAATAAAGCAACTTGATTTGAGATAACCCAAGGAGAGATAAATAATTGCAATATCCTATTTACCCAGAACAAAACTCTTCAGTTTTTACAACAGACCTTATATGACCAAGCAAGATTACATACCAGTTATAAATTTAGAAACCCTTCCTATGGGAAATAATTAAAATCTTAGTGAAAGCATCAGCCACAAAAGTAAGCTGAAGAGGATTCTAATAGGCAGTGTTCTGAAATTAAAATAGCACATGTTTAATTTGATAAAATTTCTTTTGAAAGAAAAATAACATTTTATAAAGGCCAGCCTTACATGGTCATTTTTAAATTTATAATAATACCCCAAAGTATATATTTATTAGTGATATCTCTCTTGCACCATCTATAAACAATTGAACTTTGCATTTTGGTGACTGCAAACATCTCTGTATGCATTTATATAGAAAAATAGTGGTAAATATAATTGAGTATAGACAGACTGATAATAATCGATGTGTAGAGGGAATTTTAAACTCTAGATAAAAATTTACAATAATGTTTATTTCTAAATGTCTAAATTTAAGTGGATATTAAAAATGTTGATAGGAGTATTTTTTTTTCTAAAGCTTCACATTAAATTTTAGAGAATTGTCTCCCTGATGTGAAATATGAGGAAACAGTGAACTTTTACTCCTAGACCCTTCTTTCTGCAACCTTCTCTTCAGGGACAAAAATATATTAAAAGTATTATTTTTACAGCTATTTAAAAAAGTAATATTGGCAATTTTTAATAAAACCATATTATTTCATATTTTATTGGATTTAATGCTCAGCAAACAAAGTAATCAAACAGATTTCCCTCAAAATTTAGCTCATAAGTGCTATTAACATTCCCTGAGTCCCTTAATGTTTGTGAGTGCCTAATTATGTTGAATGTTGAATATCTTTGACTGGATATAATTTTATTGAACATTCTGCAATTGTTATTGGACATTGTATGGTGATATAGAAAAGTCTGAAGTCAACCTGATTTTTCTCCCTGTGACTTGTGTGGTATGTCTGGAGGCCTTAACAAAAAAAGTTTATCTTGAAATACAACTACTACACAAGAATCTACCAATATGTTGGTCCTTGTTATTTAGAAATGATGTCCAGTGATGTCAACCAATTTTTAAAAATCCTAAAAATCAACAGAGAACATAACTGTTTTTGAAGGCTAAATTATTTGTCTTATTTTCTTGAGCATACAATGGAGCTGTTCTGAATTTATTCAAACAAATAAATGAAATAAATTTTAGAGAAGAACAACGAGATATAGGGCAAATACACTCTTCCACCTGTGGCAAAAAGTTGTAGCAGCCATATCAACAGAGATGAAGGAATCAGCTAAAAAAAATAACACAATCTTATATGTCAAACATGGGAATTATTAAAGGCCAGGTTTGAAACATGTGGGGAACCCATAAAGAAGAGGCGTTTGCACTGACTTGCAAGATCTTGTTTGTGGCTTCCACTGGGTACTCACAATGAAAATTGAGACAGCAGAAGATCTAAGAGAGTCATAAAATTGCAGAGGTGGTTGTCAGTGCTGGAAGAGACCGACCCAAAAGTTGTTTTTTCCTGGACTTTCATTTGTCAGGTTGGTGCAAAAGTAATTGCGATTTAACAGGTTAAAAATAATTGCAAAAACCGCAATTACTTTTGCACCAATCTACTACTTGACCAGAGAGGAGCAGTAGAACTTCTCAGTGTCCAAACTTTTCAATGAATAAAACCCATTGTTTCAAAGGAGACAAATAAGCAAGATTCATGTGGAAAAGTACGAAATCAGCTTTAGCCCAGAAAACTACCTTGACACTCACTAAGGGAGAGAGAGAAAACTCCTGTCCAAGACCAACCACAGATACAAACAAAGCTCAGTTTGAATGAAAGTAGAAGAAAGGCCAGGAATGCTGAAAATACTTTACCCTTGGAATCCAGGTTCTTAGAATCTGCCTAAAATAGAAGCTAGACTGACATAGAGAATATCTTGCCTAAAACAAGAACCTAGCGTAAGTAAGAAGAAACACCAGTCTAACACTGAGGGAGGAGGAGGGGTGTAGAGATCTTTTCCTTAGCCCAAGTTTGAAGGAACTGCTGAAAACTCAAAGTGATTATAAATGTTGATTAAAATTGTCTAGCACCTTAAGCACACATAAGGAACAAAGTAAGAGGCAGCTTACCACTACAGCAATTTGAAGCATGATATCAACAATGAACGTTAAGCCCAAATCAACTGACTTTATTGACTCAAACCTTATACTTGATGCCAGGTAGAAGTGCTGTACCCCTTAATGGGCATAAATTATTTTCATCAGCCTCTTCTGTTCTTTACTACACAAAATCTGGCATTCCATTAAAAATTGAGACACACATGCCAAGCAAGAAAATGTGACCCACTGTAAACAGATAAGCAATCACCAGGACCAAAGTAAATGTGACTCAATGGTGAAATTTCAGTCTAGGATTTTGAAATAACCATGATTCACATGTAAAGGATTATAGTAGAAAACTTGGACAACATTTATGAACAGATAGGCAATGACAAAAGACAGATTAAAACCATACAAAAAGTCAGATGAAAATGTTATAGATAAATGCATGATAACATTGATGGAGAATTCCTTCAATAGGATTATTGGAAGAATAAACAAAGCTAAGAAATTGGGAAGCTACGAAATCGAGAAACAAATTAATGTCAATAAAAATTATCTAAAATAACACAGAACAAAGAGTGAAAATAAAATAGAGTGCCCAACAGTTACGAGAGAAGACCAAATCATTGAAAGCTAACATGTATAATTAGACCAAGAAGAAGGTATTACGAAGTGTAACACCAGATTTCTAGTCAGAAGTTATACAATCCAGATGTTAAGGCACTGAAAGAAAAACAAGCTTTCAACCTAGAATTCTATCCCAGCAAAATATATTTAAAAATAAAGGCAAAATAAAGACTGTTAGACAAAAGCTGAGAAAATTTATTGCCAGAAAAGCTATAAATGTTAGATGAGGTTCTTTAGTTAGATAGAGTAGGATTGCAGATGGAAACTTGAATCTACACAATAGAGTGTTTAATAATGGTAAAATGGAAGTAAATATAGCATGGCTTTTTTTCTAATTTTACACACTTAAAAAGATAATTGACCCCTTAAAGCAAAATGACACTCTTGTGGTGCTTAAAATATATGCAAAATTCAAATGTATGAAACATAGCATAAAGGAGACACGGAAGAGTTAAGAGTATGTTGTTGCAAGGTTTAAACACTGTTAAACAACATAGCATTGTTTAAAATTAGATTATGATATATTAATGTATAGTTTAAATGTTGATGAAACCACTACAATGAAAAAAAATAAAACTAAGAAGCTAATAGTGGAAATAACATGGAATCATAAAATATCGTTTGTTTTTCAAAATAATGAATATAAAGAAAAAAATGAACAGATGGGACAAACAGAAAACTAGCAAAATGATAGATTTAAATTCAATAATATCAACTGTAGCTTAATATAATATAGTTTTTATTATAACAAATATTTTAAAGCAATAAAACGAATAAAAACAGATTGGCAGATTTTTTAAAACCAAAAAATTATATAGTGTCTAAAAGAAATGTACTTGAAATATATAAACAAAGATATGTCAAAATTAAAATAATGGGAAAGATGTTCAATATCAATAATAATTAGAAGAAAGTAGGCTGGCTATACCAGTATCAGACAATGTAGACTTCTGAATAAAAAATATTACCAGAGCTAAGAGGGAAAATTTATAATGATGATGAATTCAATTTATAAGAAGATATAAAAAATATGTATGTGCACATTTCCTTTAAAATATATAAAGAAACTGATAAAACTGAAAGGAAAATAGGAATAGAGAAAAGTTTACAATTACAGGTAGAGACTTCACTTCTCTACCAGAGACAGGAAAACATTAAGGACACATAAGCTTGAAAAATACCATCAGTCAACATGACCTAATTGAACACTCCAACACACAGCTGCAGAATGCACATTTTCAAGTTAAATGAAATATTCACCAGGTAACCATACTTTGGAGCTTCAAATAAACTTTAACAGATTTAAAGTAGTGGAAAGAAAAACCGAATAAACCACAGTAAATAACAAAAAAGACATCTGGAAAATTCCCAACACTTGAGTATTAAAAAAAATACTTCTAAATAACATTGGATCAAAGGGAAGTGATCAAGGGTTATTAGTAAACATTTTTGAATTGAATAAAAAAATACATATACAAATATAAGAGGGCACTATAGTGCCTAAATGAGTTTATAGATTATATGCTTATATTAGTAAACAAGAAAACTCTTACAGCAAATCTAATTCTGCACCTTCAGAAAGTTGAAAAAGAGAATTAACACCAAAGAAAGAAAGGAAGGAAATAAAAATTGGAACAAACATAAATATAAATACAAATATAAAAACAACAGAGAAACATTTGCAAAAGACAATGACAAAAGATGTATACAGAAAATAAAAAGAATGATCAAAATTTGCCAAGAAGAACAAAAACATCCAATTGAAAAAACATATTTGCACAGGCATGGATAGCAAATAAACATATGAAGATACAGTTACTCAATATCATTAATCATTATGAAAATTAAAACCATAATAAGATATAACTACATATCTATTAGGTGTACATAAAACAACAACAAGAAAAAATAAACCCCTGACAATTGCAAGTTTTGGCAAGTTTGAGGTACCGTTAGGAAATTTACACATTGTTTTGAGAGTAAAAAATGATGCAATCACCTTGGAAAACAGTTTTGCAATATCATATTATGTTAAACACAAACTAGCATATGATCCAGCAATCCCATTCCTGGGAACATAATGCTTCTCCAACAAAAAAATTTCCCCATAGAAATGAAAGGAGACTTTTATATAAAAGCCTATTGGTGAATGTTTTGAGCAACTTTATTCATAATTACCAAAAAATGGAAGAAAATCCAAATGTTAATCACTGGTGAATGAATAAACAAATTGTGGTACAGCTAAATAATGGCATAATATTCTGCAAGTAAAAGGAAATAACTAGCAATACCTGCAATAATTTGGTGAAACTCAATGGCATTATTTTAAGTGAAAAAAAGTCAAAAGTTAAAAAATGTCAAATTCAAAAGGCTGCATACAAATATTCCATTTACATAACATTCTGTAAAAGGCAAGACTGTAGGGACAGAAATCACATCAGTGATTGCCAGGGTGTGAATAGGCAAAGGGAATGACTTCAGAAATACTCAGGAACCTTTTCAGGAAATGGAAATATTAGATATCTTCTTTATGATGGTGTTTATGCAAGGCTATGTGTGTGTTAAATGTATTTCTCTGTCACTATATAAGACATACTTATAGGTGAATTTTACTCTATGTAAAGAAATTATATATTGCAAAATAAGAGGAAATGTGAGAATCTAGGCAGTACATATACAAGTTTTACTGTCCATTTTTTTCAATTTTGTTCTATGTTAGGATGTTCTCACATAAAATGTTGAAAAATTGGAAATGTTCCCCCAAAATAAAATATAAGATGAGGAGATAAAAATTTCTTATTATAGGCAAACATAAAATTAATGAAAATAAATGAATTTAGCATAAACAAATTCCATAATACATTAATTATTTTTTACTTCAGGGTCATATAAGCAAGTATTTAACTTATAGTTTATATAATGTACTTTATAGACATGATCACTTTTGATCTGAGAAATGAGTATGTCAGGTAAATTAATATACATTACAGATCCAGAAACTGAAACAAGGAAAATTAAGCAACTTGCCATTGGTCTATTATCCAAGGCCTATTACTCGAAAGCTCATGTCATTTTTTTCTATACCTTTTCATATTGAAGCATAATATGTATTCAGAAAAATGCACATATTGAAACATAATATATATTTAGAAAAGTACATATACAGAGGGTGCCAAAAAATGTATACACATTTTAAGAAAGGAAAAAACTGTATTAAAATTGTAATGTTCAATATTTACCAATAACAGAAGATGAATACAAGTCATGTATATACATTTTTTTGGCACCCCTGGTAAAAGGTATAAGCAATGTATTTCCACAAACACCTGTGTAATGAGAACTGAGATCAAGAAATAGAATATCCCTAGCACACTGAATGCACCCCAGTTCTTTTGAAGGGGGATCAGTATAGAAAATAAATTTCTATGCAACATTTAATTCTGTAGTATTTTCACCAGTATAAATAACCTTCATTTTAAGGGTCCTTTAAATAGTTAGCAATTTTACTACATTTAAAATACGATTTTATTTATAACATATTATTTGCACAGACCTTTTTATGAGCATAGATTTAGGTAGACCAAAATGAAAATACCTCCCAAATAATATCAATTAGTAATTTTTAAAATGGTGACTACCAAGACCATATTACCATATTTATTGCTTTTACCCGTAAACATTATTAGAATGAATTGATTAATAGGATTCACATCATTGGCCAAACAATTCTTAAGACACTTACTAAGCATGACCAAGATGACCTTAATGTTCCCCTTAGCTTGAGTAGACTTTAGATAGGTGTCTTCCTGACTATAGGATTGAGACCAAAAATAAACCAGTGCGTATTAACTAATATTTGAAAAGAGAGCCAAGAATACTCAATGAGGAAAAGGCAGGGTCTTTAATAAAAGGTCTTGGGAGAATTGGATCTTTATGTGCAAAAGAATGACACTAGACCCCTATCTTTCACCACTCATAAAAATTAACTCAAAATGGATCAAAGACCCATTTCCATAAAAGTTCCAGAAAAAAATCATTTTATGTTTGCTAATTTAAAATATTTTATTTAAAAAAATCTCCTGATATGAGTCCTGGCAATTATTCTTTTGACGTGATATCTAAAGCTCAAGCAACAAAAGCAAAATTAAACAAGTGGGACTATACCAAACTAAATTACTCCTGCACTACAAAATAAATGATCAACAAAATAAAAAGGCAACCTGAAGAATGGAAGAAAATATTTGCAAACCACACATATAAGGGGTTGATATCCAAAATATATAAGGAACTCATACTAATCAATAGCAAAAAACAAACAATTCAATTTAAAAATGGGCAAAGAATCCAAATAGACATTTCTCCAAAGATAGTCAAATGGCTAATAGTTACAAGAAAAGGTACTCAGCATCACTAATGATCAGGAAAATACAAATCAAAAGCACAATGAGATATCACCTTACACCTATCAGAACGGCTAGCATCAGAAAGACAAGACGTGACAAATGTTGGTAAGATGTGGAGAAAGGGAAACCCTTGTACACTGTTGGTGGAAATGTAAATTGTTGCAACCACTATGGAAAACATTATGAAAGTTCTTCAAAAACTAAAAATAGAGCTTCTGTATGACCCAGAAAGTCCACATCTGGGTATGTATCTGAAGGAAATATAATCACTATGTCACAGAGATATCTGCACCCCCATGTTAATTGAAGCATTATCTACAATAGTCCAGACATGGAAACAACCTAAGTGTCCATCAGCAGATGCATGGATAAAGAAAATGTAATTAATACAAGCACACAGCAAACTATTCAGCCTTTAAAAAAGAGGAAATTATGCCATTTTGCCATGACAATATGGACATTATGCTAAGTGAAATAAGTCAGACACTGTAAAATAAATACTGCATGATATCACTTCTTATATGTGGAATCTAAGACAAAAATGAAAAATTGCTAGTGGTGGGAGGCAGGGGATGAGGAAGGGGCAAAATGGGTGAAGGTGGTCAAAAGGTACAAACTTCCTTATAACTTCTGGGGATGTAATGTACAACCTGATGACTATATTTAACAATTCTCTACTGAATACTTGGAAGTAGCTAAGAGAGTAGATCTGAAATGTTTTCATCACAAGGAAAGAAAAAGATAACTATATGAGGTGATGGATATTAACTAAACTTATTGTGGTAATCATTTTACAATATACACACATATCAAGTAATGTTATACACCTTAAACTTACACAATGTTATATGTCAATTATATCTCAATAAAACTGGAAAGAAAGAAAGGAAGGAAGGAAGGAAGGAAAGAAGGAAAGAAAGAGGAAAGAAAGAAAGAAAGAAAGAAAGAAAGAAAGAAAGAGAGAGAGAGAGAGAGAGAGAGAGAGAGAGAGAGAGGGAGGGAGGGAGGGAGGGAGGGAGGGAGGGAGGGAGGGAGGGAGGGAGAGAGAGAGAGAGAGAGAGGGAGAGAGAGAAAGAGAGAAAGAGAGAAAGAGAGAAAGAAAGAGAGAAAGAAAGAGAGAAAGAAAGAGAGAAAGAAAGAAAGGGAAAGATGACTTGGAAATTGTCTTTGAAATGTAATCCTCACAAAGACCCTATATCCCATTCTCCTTTGGAGGGCAGCCACCAGACTTTGATAATTGCCAATTAGCAAATGCAGAGGGCAGTGATCACATTGACCAACCCTGCTCCTCCAACATTCTCTCCCACTTTTTCACTAGCTCACCCCTGTGCTTACAAAGTCTTACCTTCTGTTTCAGAGGAGTTTAATTCAATCTTTCTCCCACGTTGCAATAGTCTTTCTTCTGTTTAAATTCCTATGGTGGAAATTTTGTTTTTGACAAGCACCTACTGTACTCTAGGTAATAAGCCATAATCTCAGACTTCAGATCTGCTCAGGTAGGTAACCACGCAGATATAATTGAGTGTGGTAAGTGCAATATTCACATTTAAAAATGTGCTATAGAAAACAGTTAAGGGAGGCACCTGCCCTCCCCCTCCCCCAGAGTAGGAAAGGTTTTGAGGAAATTATACCGATTAGAATACAAAGCTGAACCATAAAGGATTTTAAACAAAAGTTTGCCTAGTATATACCATATGAAAGGAATTCTAGGCAGACAAAAACAACATGAATGACAATAGGAAGGCATAGAGTTCATATGTTTGGGGAATAAGGTGAAGAGTTCTTGTAACATAGTGTAAACGTGTGAATCAAAAAGCGAGAGTTCGAGTGGCTGAAAAGACTGACTGTGTTCAAGTTATAAAAGTGATAGGTATTCCTTAGTCGTTTAGTCTCTAGGAATTGCGAAGTGAATAAAAGTATAGTTGCCTCTTCAACACCGCAGGTTTGAACTGCGTGAGTCCACTTAGATGCAGATTTTCTTTCAATAAAGACCTGTACTATTTTCAATTTGCACTCTGGAGTCTGTGGATGCAGAAGGACAACTGTATGCATTGATCTATCCCACTTTTTATAGGGGACTTCAGCAGCTGTGGATTTTGGTATCCACAGGTGTCCTTGAGCTCATCACCCACAGATACCAAGGAACAATGTAAATGTGGGGCAAGTCAAAAGTTACGTGCAAATTTTCAACTGCACAAGTGGTAGGCACTCAAACCTCCATATTGTTCAAGGGTCAGCTGTATATCAAAAAGGGATTAGATGCATGCTTTTTAATATTCCTCTGCTATCAGTGTAAAGGCTGATGTGCTGGTAAACTGGTTCTCCAGCAAGACATGGGTGCGAGAAAGCCCTGATTTGTACAGTTGACAGATTTTCCTGGTGCAAGTACACCACTGTGGGAGACCTCAAGCTGCCAATTGTTTAATGACAAGATTTTCAGAATGCCTGAATATTTAATCATTGTGTTTTCAGGGGCCAGAACAGTTTGCTCTAGAATACTGGTGGCAGGGTAAGAGCATATGCTTTGTAAAATCAATGAGGATAAAGAATCATAAAGCAACTGTGGGTATGGAGAGGAGGAAACCCAATCAAGGGACATTATATAGAAGTAAGGCTAACAGTCCATATTAGAGGACTTTCTCTTTAAGGGTCCTTTAAATAGTCAACTACTTAAAGGTCAAATAATGTGTGTCAGAGGTCGAGTAATGCACCTATGGTAACCTATTAGTGTCAGTGCCTGGATTTGAACTCAATCTGCCTAATTTCAGCATTCCGTAGATGAGATTAAGAGCTCAATTCAAGTTCATCTGGAAAAGGAACATAAAGGGTTGCTCTGATGATTAAGTAAGAACATTTTTATATCCAAATCACCTAGGCATTTTGCCTGATACTTGTAAACATTTATGAAATTACAGCTAGTATTAATACTGTAATTTCCATTATCCTTGTTTGACCACAATCATGTCTAGTTGATCTTATTGGAATGTGATGGATTAAGACAGGTGGTGTTAATATAGAAAGTAATTTTCTATGCCTAAAGTTTACAAGTTGGGGAGAATAGTGCATTTAAAATGCTGTGAATTTTGAATCATATTTCTTCACCTTTTTTCCCCTAGTATACACTAAATCTTATAAACAAATCACTGTCTCTTGGAATATAGGCTGCTTTTATATCATCACAGTATGGGGTAAGTTTGCCTGGTAATGAGAAGCTTGTCAAACACTCCTAGGTTTAAAGCTAAAATAATAGATATCCCTGTAAACCATCAAACGTTATCTTTTTTGTTCTGCTAAAATCAGAAGTAGAATTAAGTGTTGAATTATGCTTACGTAACTGAAAACGCTGTTTCCTGTGGAATATTTTATGAGGCAGAACAACACCAATGTATATCGCAGCTTTGACCATTGGAGATATATAACCTGTTGTCCCTGTCACACACCATTGGGTTTTGGCATCTGTGCAAAGAGTTAGCTGCACCTCCAGTGAGATAAACCTTTTAATCTATATACAGAGCAAGAATCTTTTGGGCCACAGCTTTATAGCCTCTAGTGCTTTGGACCTACAAATAAATCACTCATGAAATTGAAAATTTGGCAGAAAATTTTGGACTCTAAAATAGCTTGCAAACTATTTAATTTTAAAAATTCAATAACTGCTATCAAACACACATGATGAAGATGAATGTATCTCCTGCAATTTTCACAGTTTGGCACACCAGAGAATACCTGAAAAACAAGGTCACCAGAGCTGGGATTGTGTTCACTTTTGAATTTAAGTCCTTGATAAATGAAATATCTTCACACAAAACTGAAACATGCATTCATGAACAAGAATCAACACATAATATTGTTTCTGATTGTAAACAATTAAGAGAAACCCTCCATGCAAATTGATGCCAAAAATGCACGTCACCTTGCTTATTGCAGGAAAATTGCTTTGGTATATAATTACATTCTTTTTACATCAAGTACTTTTAGTTAATGTTTATTATTATTTGTCACCCTAATTTCAGCCTTGGCATATACATTTTTTATTCTGAAACCACACAGTGAGTTATTTGTTGTTGTTTTGTTCTGACCAAAAAGTACATACTACAGCTTTCATAGTAAAAATTATAACTGTGTTTTGCACATGAGCATTAAAGGGTTGTTTGCAATTCAAGTGTGATGTTTCAAGGAAAAGTTTATTTAAATTCTGTGAGAGAAGACAAACTGAATTTATTCTTTAGGCAGCCTCATATGGAAGACTCAAATATTTGCCCTTTGTGGGTGGTGAATTTTGATTCTGTTTGTTTAAAAGTAAAGGGTATTCACATTTTGAGATTATGTGAGGTAGAATTTTACATGGCATTTATTTGGAATCTTTCTGCCCTTAACCACCCCAAGTTGAAAATTGAATTCCAATCAGTGGAAATGAATTGCCAACTGGTCTCACACACACTGTGGTATGACTCTTTGATTGACCTTCTGAATCTTACGTGCATTCCTTATGGAGTGAATTGTGATAGAGAGGTGTTTTAAAATATAGCATATGAATAGAAAATGTGACGTATAATAAGATCAACATATCAGGAAAACAATTGCCATCCAAAATAGTGATAAACTATTATTCACAGTTCCAAAGAGGAGGGGGCATGACACACCACGGAAAGCGTGGAGAAGGCAGAAGACCTAAGGGTTTTTATTGTGATTTCTGTAGAGAAGGAATAGGTGAGGCAGGGTGGACTGATTTAGGATTAGCTAGTTTGAATAATTTCAGTGACCATTAGGGCAAAGGGTCCATACCTAGTTATCTGGTACCTGGCCCTAGGGTTCATTAGGGTAGGATGTAGTGGTGTCACGCGGGAGACCCTGCTCACTGCGCCATGTGTTGTGCAGGGACTCACACGGGGTCTCTGGTCCCGCTCCCCACATAAGAATGCAGGACATGGTGAGGCCAAAAAGGAACACCCACGGAGCCATAGATAGGGGAGTCATACCACTGTAGTCTCGCTGATGGCTGGGATGGAGACACAGGAAGCAGCAGCCACGCAATCCACTACCTGCTGTCCACTTCTCTGCCAACTTACCTCATTTGCTAGCGGCAATCTGCCGTGCTAACTGCATTCTGCTCTTGCTAGCTCAGCCACCATCTTCTTGCTAGCCCCCCATTTGCTGTTAGCATAGTCACAGCAGTTATATTAGTGGCCAATGGCTCACTGGTTACAGCTGACGGCCAACTAGCCACAGCTGATGGCCATCTAATCCCAGTTGATGGCCATTTACTACCTGAGCCAGCACCTTTCCACGTGAGGCTGAGAGCCTGGAAACTGCACTCCTGGCTCTGTCCCCACAAGTGACCTGCGGTGTGAGAGCCCAATTGCTTGGCAGAGTGGACTCTGGTTTGTATTTAAAAATATATTCCCAGGAGGAAGACTCCTCTGGAGAATGGGGGTGGGGTGATGAGGAAGGCATGAGGCCAAGGCAAAGTGATTGAGGCATATTTTCAGGTTCTTTAGAATGAGGCATGTCTGGCATATGCATACAGGGCAGACAGTAAACTATCAAGCTTACAGAAGCTACAAACATTATTAATCCAAGAGGGATGACTTTACTATAATGCAACTGAAGCATTCAACATATCTAGTGGGTGCTGTTGGTGGCCTACTCCAGTTCCCTTCCCAGGACCATAAATGCTGTGAGGATCAGCCGCTAAGGGCTCACAGCTCTCTCTTCTGGAGAATTGCCCTCAGCCAGTACTTCTCCACTTTAGTGTGTATCAGAATAACCTGAATAGCTTGTTAAACCAGATTGCTTGATCCCACATCCAGAGTTTCTGATTCAATAGGTCTGGGCTGAGGCTCAAGAAACTATCATTTCTAACAAGTTCCCAGGTGATGCTTATCCTGCTGGCCAGGGACCATCTATTGAGAACAACTGTTGTAGACTAACAGCAGTCACAGCCCCCAGGGATTCCTGGGAAGTTATATTTGCCAGAGTTAAGGACTGACTGATATGGGGTGTAAAAGTCCAGCCACATTGCCTCAAATCAGAATAGTTTTGTGTTATCATCCATTCTCCAGAGATCCACATGAGGTCAGGCTTTGGCTAGACTCAGGCTGACTCCATATTTTTTCCACCAAGGTTCTTTCCCTACCCAGTGCTGCTCGCCTCACTTCCTTACAGGTTTCTCCTTAGTACTGTGTTTCCCCGAAAATAAGACTGGGTCTTATATTAATTTTTGCCTCAAAAGATACATTAGAACTTATTTTATATGACGAGCATCCTGAAAAATCATGCTAGTGCTTATTTTCAGGTGAGGTCTTATTTTCGGGGAAACACGGTAAACCACTTGCACAATACACACTGCTCAGGTTTTGTTTTCAGGAAATCCCACCTAAGAAAACATGCTTTCCCCAAAACTGCATTACCAAAACTACATCTGAGAATTACTTTCACCATTTTAAGTTTCGTTTACCCTCAATATTCCTGTTGATCCTCAAACACAACAATGGTTTTGAAGGGGAGGAGGGTCAGTAGTAGTCAAAATGCTCAGAAATGCAGGAAGTATAGATGGTGAAAAAAAAAGAAAAAAGTAATCAAGGCTATTTATTTGGAGAATACAGGGCCAGAAGAGAGATTAGTTAGTTATCCCTGTCAAGAGCACCCCATGTCTACTTACTGTTGGCATCATTCTTACAAGGCAAATTAAAAAGAATGATTCTGCCTCCTGGCACTTTACACAATAGTGTATTGTTTAGAAACAAATTTACATTTTGGGAGGGGATGAATTCATGCGTTGAATATCACGGGGCAATATTTTGATATTGAAATGAACTCCCTACAGATGATTTGTTTCAATTAATGAAATGTAGTTAAATTATATGCATGAATAAATGAATTAATATACATTTAATAATCTAAACACGTTAGACACCAATATAGCCACTTTCTTATGCACCATTTATTTAATCCTTATGATTAGGGACTCCCAACACATTTTCAGAAAACAAAAGAAATTCTGTATATGTTTAAAAGATAGAATAAACTTGGTGAAAAGCATAAACTCATATTAATATTAATATTTCCTGTCAACACTATGATACTATTAAACAATTTTAATGAATTAATATATGATTGAAGAATAATGTCACGCCTACTACTGATTTTGGCAAATCAATGAAGAATGTGGGACTACCCGTTCTTCCCCCTATTCCAAGCTTTTTAACAGAATTTATCACATTTAATTCTGACTCTGAAAGCTAAAAGGACAAATATTTTTGACTTGTACTTTCTTATCAGAAGCCAGAACTTGTGATGGATGAAGTGGAATGGCGTGAAACAAAATGAGTAAGGAGATGCTTCTTAAATTACTAATAAGAACAAATGTAATGAATTTATGCAATTCATGTACTAACCTAGGAGGCTCCAAGGCTATGCTGTAAGAGAGCTCATCTTGGACTCCCCTGACTCTTTATGATGCAGCATGCTGCAGTGAAAAGAATCCGATATCTTGGGTTCGAATTCTGAGTTTCTCACTTATTTTCTATTGGATCTAAATCCCACTCCAGCTTCAACAAAGTGGCAAGTTTCCAATTTTTGAATTATACCAGCGTGACCTCATATGTTCTGGATGGTTCTGCTTCCATTATTTTGCCTGACTTTGTCTTTGTACACAGATTGTCTGGGTCTCATTTGAACCTATAACTCTTCTAATAATCATGCATGCTCCAATCCCTGAAATGTAAATTGTTTCCACCATCACTGGGGAAACATGAATTATAGGCTATTTTTCTATTTGATTTTATTAGCAGTAATTTATTTTCCTTTTAGATATAAATATAATGTTTGGGTAAAAAATAAGAAATTCTGTGAGGTACATATTTTCAAGTTCTATTTGCATTTTATTTTTAAATTTAATTCCACTTTTAAAGGAAAATAAAGCAATCTAGCTCTTCATTGAAATACTTTTTAGCTTTGTGAGCCTATGTATCTTAGAGACAAGGCTTGAATAATACATGAAAACTAGACTTTACCATTTGTTTAAAATTTGAAATCAAGATGCATTTCACTTTCATCTCAAGCATTAGTAGAGGAGACGAGGAACATCATTTTCTTAACTCCAAAGTCCAACTGCATGGCCAATCAAGGTTGATTGATTGAAGATGTCAAAAAGAGTGGCAGCCAATATCCTCTAGGCTGCTGACCTTGCGTTTCAGAAGACAGATTAAACCAGGCTGTCTCTTTCTAAATTCAAATGGATTGGGAAAAAAAAATCTTTGTGCCTTGATCTATTATGGGGCTTGTGCTTAATTGATCTTTGACTCATTACTGCAGCTGAACAACTTAGTGACATTGATGTGAACACTTGTTTACAAAATGCTAAGCCAGGATAATAGGTCATCTCCAGCTTTGAAACAGAATAACAACTTAATAAATGAATGAAAAAAAACCTAAGAAAATTATACAACAGCCCCAATCAATCAGTATCCTATTCAATTATCACCATTTAAAATTCATCAATAGCAGGAATAAGCTGCATAAATTCATATGCCCCATATCTATACACCTAGTATATTGCCGATAATTTTTTAAATACTTAACCTCAATATTATTTTCAATTATTTAATATCAGATTGCTATAGTGCTAAAACAATTCTGTATCTAATCAATGACAATGACTACATGTACTGTACAACTTACTACTCTTTGGTAAAATAATGAGTTCTTTGGTACTTCAAGTTACATAAGACCTTCAAATAGCTGTATGCTTTAAATTCACTTTTGGTGTCATTTTTTATTATGAAAAGCAATTCTTAAATGTTTGAAAGTAAAACTCTGTTACAAAATTACCATGAACAAACAAATGTTAGTCTTATTTCATGGCCATGGTTTTCCCTTATTTCTAGCAAATCGAAAGTACTCAATAGCTTTGTAGCAAGTTATACCTCACTTGTGGAATTTATAAGGATAATTTAAATTTGCTTGATAGAGGACTGAATTGTCACTGGATATATTTATCATCTGAACATAACATATTCACCATCCAAATATGAAGTTTATATATGAGAAACATACAGACAATGTACCATGTTACTTTAGGACATCCTCCTACTCAAATATCACACGTAGGAACTCATTAATTTGTTTCCTATTGTTTTATACTAAGAAAGTAAAATTTTTCTTATGGGACTCTCAAGAATACTTAGGAAAGAATGTTCAAATATGTACTAAATACTTAATGATGCAAAGTCGAGAGAGAGAGAGAGAGAGAGAGAGAGAGAGAGAGAGAGAGAGAGAGAGAGAGAATAAATGACTGTTACTAGCCTGTCTGTGTTGTATAGTCATACTGAATTTCATTAGGTCTAAAACAGCATCAATTGTAAGATGCACTCTTAAAGAAAAACGTCTGCCAATTAAACTGTGTCACGGTCCTAAGATGCCATCAATTATAAGATACATCCTGATTTTAGAGATGTAAAATGTGAGAAAGGGCATGTTAGACTAGATAAACTATGATAACTTCTTTCTATCGATAATACAGTTATGCTCTTCCCACAATGATTCCTGTGGTCAGTAAGAATATAAACAATAAATACACTCACTGGTTTTCTTATTTTATTCATGCCTCAGATGCCTATGGGGAATCATCCCCTTCATTATTTCTGACTGATGGAGGGCTCCAAAATTCAGTCTTCAAACCTCTATTCTCTGTCTCCTCCTACTCAATAAGTGATCATACCTAATCCTTTACCTTACATATCACTTGTATTGTGGATCAATCTTCAATTTGTAAGTTCAATTACAAATTCTCTGTGACCTATATTCCAACTGCCAATGTGATAATTCCACTGGATGTCTAAACATCTCATAATTCTAAATCAAATATAAAACTCTTGGATGATGCTCCTTGTTCCAGTTCTCATCTCAGTAAATGACGCCTGCTCTCCAGCAGTTTAAGCTAACAACTTAGGACCCTTTCAGGATTGTTTTCTTAACCGCCCCTATTCACTTATCTTGGGTCTAACTTCAATTGGTTCAAAATGGGTCAACTCTTCCTCACCTTTGCCACTCTCACTCTACTCCTAAGATTGCTCAGCTTTCTCAAGCACTGCTACGTTGGACGTTCAACTGGTCTTTCTGCTTCTATACTTTCTCACATTCCCCACAGTGTAGCTAAAGGGATATGTCTACAAAGTAAATCTAATCATGTTATTCTCCTACTCAAGTCCCTTCCATTAGCTTCCAATCAAACTAGAAAAGTACAAACATTTCTATTCTATGGCCTGTAAAGTCCTACATTATCTGGTCCATGGGTGCCTATTAGTACCATTTCCTAGCACTCTTTTATATATAAAGAGTGATACAGACACAGGTGACAGACAGATGCTTGTGCAGGTGAGCACGTGACACACACACACACACACACACACACTCCCAATGACTCCACTAAAATGTAGGATTCTATAGCCAGTGCCTGAAACACGGACTGATACATAGTAGATGCTGAATAAACCTTGATGATTGAATGAGTAAATGGATGGATGGATGGATGGATGGATGGATGGATGGATGGATGAATAAAACAGGAAAATGCTTTGTAAACATTGACTCATTGTCCCCTCTTCCCACCACTTTCCTGTGATATTGGGTCTGGTGGAACAGGGACCAGAAGTGTATCTGATACTGAGTCCGGCAGTGCTGAAGAAATTTACAGACTTTTGAAGATGAAAGAGTTTAGCTTTTTCCAAGAATAGAGACATGTTTGTTAAAGAACTGATGAGATTATTGTTGTTTTTAGGTCACTGTTAACATTTTTAGTATAATTGTCAGTTAGAATATATGCTTCTAAAAGTCCCTAACCAACATTAAGAGAAAGCTATTCCAAATCTCTTCTTCAGATGATAGTTTCCCTTGTTTGTCAGTCTGGCTATTCTGAAGTTAATGATCTGCCACATATCCAGCACTAAGGCGGGGAAGATGTCTTACCAGACATTCAAGTAGATTGCTGTCCAGACTGTTGAACCTAAGGCTAGGAATTTGGTGTCAAGGCTCCTCACTGCTGTCTGGCTATTAGGGTTGTGAGCAGCAGAATCACTGTTGTTACCGAAATTCATCACAGAACACTCTGTCTGAAACTTACATTGAGGCAGTCAGTGAAATCTGTCTCTGTGGGGCAGGGGGTCATCTGTCATTTTGAAAGGAGCTTATGTGAGCTCAGGGGCTCTGAAAAGGTTTCTTTAATATGAAATATTTATGTGAGAATGGGGATGGAGTGTGACTTTGGGGCTGTGGAGCAAATTATGGTGCTATTTTTGCTGAAAGTCAGAATGCTCTTGCAGTAGATAAAGCAGTCTGGGCTTCTGGTCATGTGATTTTCCAGCTTCACTGTTCCCACTTGAAGCTGTGCGCTCCTCCTCTGCTGCTGTGAGCTGATTATCCTCTACCATTAGGAGCAACCACTAGCAAATGCAATGCAAGTAGAGATACATCAATTATGAAGACTTTCTGTGATGAAATGACCATTTTCTTCCCTTGGTAGAAATTATGTCTCTTAAAGGTTCTGCAATATTAAGTTCTTTACATTGAAAACTGTAATCCATTTTAAAACCATTTATGTTAGCTGAGTATGAGGGTCCTGAAGGTATGAGGCGATGGGTGGAACTAATGACCCTAGCTAGGGAGACTTGGATAACTCGTTTAGTCTTAGGATACCTCGGGCAAAGAAAGAGAAGACAAATGCTATCTCAAGAATTTCATAGGCATTACTAAGGAAACCAAGTGATAAATATTAGCAGAAGAATCAGTTTGACAGAAATGACATGGTGATCACTTCTCAGAACTTATAGGAAGTTGTAGGCTGAGACGTGAACTTAAAGCAATCAAAGAAGGAATCATATATCACAAACACTTTTCCATCAGAAACTCAGGGATCATAGCTAATTCACAAAATGCTTGTGAGAACTGACAAGAGAAAATACATAAAAACACCTGGTAATTTGTGAATGGCAAAACAACATTCAAATGTATTTTTTGTTACTTTTATTGAGTGGGGATGAATATCAATTATTATCATAGTTTTTAGAGATGTGTTGAACTTAAGAAGGAAATAGTTAATTGATTGGGCACATTAAGATTTAGAGCATCACAGATAGTTTATATCTTTCTATCTACTATCTATCTATCTATCTATCTATTCATCCATGACATATACATATACATATACATATACGTATACGTATACATATACATATACATATACACATATACAAATACATGTATATGTATATATGTATATGTATATGAATATATAAGAATATATGTTATGAATATATAATAATATACAAGAATATATATATATATATATATATATATTCTTTTATCTGTTCTTGAAAAAAACAGTAAGATATCTGTTAAGGATGGTTATGTTGTCTGAAGAAAGAAATTTACTTTAGGTGAGCCCACATAAGAAGATTTAATAATTCAATTTTAGAATGTATTTAGAGTAAAATTTAAAAGATGTCGGTAAATGTTTCTAGGAAACACTGATAGCTCATAGAATTACTTTGTTACTGTATTCCTATCATGGGGCACACAAAAATGACAATAAATGTTTGGCCCACAGGCATCAGGAATGAGGTTTCTCACAGATGAATGCAACTGGTTAGGTAATTAGTGGCACCTAAACCCTGCCTGGCAGCCGAAAAGCTGAGATGAAAAAACGCACTGCCTAGCAATCTTGGGCTTTAGATCTAAAGTGTATCAGATTCTTGGCAGCATCATTTACTAGTTTGGATAAGTCACCTAATCTCTCTGAATCTGTATTGCCCCATCTGTAAGATATGGATAATGATCCCTTCCCCTAGGTATCCTCCGTGAGGTTCAAATGACGTGGTGTATGTAAAAGATGAGAAACTAAAGCATTGTGTAAAATTTTCGTATTCATACTAAAAATAATTTGGCTTTTTACTTATTTATTAAAGTTGGGATGCAACTGAGCAACTTGGAGCCATAACTATACTTAAAAATAAAGAAATCCTATAATACAAAGTGGTAAAAGCATATTGGACAGGATAGAAGTGGAAGAAAATGAACATGATTTATTCATGCATTTGTTGTTGAAGTTGCCACCACCCAAATGAGATGGCATTTCCAAAATATAAAATTGTGCTATTATTTTACTATCTTATGTTTAAATATGTAGGTCAATTCTGAGTATGCTAAGTTGACGTGTTGGGTCAGTTTCTGACTCTATGCTCTTCAAAGAGGACACATGTCAAATCTCTGCTTCAGTCAAGTTGTAAAATAAGATTTTCTAAAAGAAACAAATTTGACTTATAGTTCACACATTAAATATTCTCCTGTTAATTTTCCCAGTCAATTACAGTGCTCTTAGCTTTACTTCGTGAGTCTAAAAGTAGATTTGTTGAATAAAAGACCTACAATTTAAATTTCCTTCCTGCTGTTTCTTACAATATCAGCTAAAATAATAAAAGAAGGGGAGAAAAGAAGATGGGGAAAAAATTCTGTTTAACCTTCTCTCAATCTGGCCTAGCTGAAAAGTCTAGCAGAGGATGGTCTGATGGTTAAGATTGATGAGCACTGTCTGCCTTGCCTGAAGATCAAGTCTTGCCTCATTTGTAATTTTCTCAGTATCCTTGGCTAGGGAGGAAGGGTCCTGAGGTTGAACACACCTGCTTCTACCCTTGGACCCAGAGAGAACAACTTCTGCTCTCATTAGACAGATCCTTTTGCCAGATGAGACAAGAGAGCAAAATACACAGAAAAGAATAATAATTAAAAAAGCCACACAGTACCACAGAAGAAAGAGCTGAACAGAGATGATATGGCATTATTATTTCATTTCTAACTTCCAGGCGATCCACACTTTAAAATATCTAAAAATGTAGAAAGGCTCTTTGGAGGTAAGGGAGAACATTTTTACTAATAAAAACAATAATAAATAGGTTATCAATGTGAAACTTTAAGTAAGTTTTTATTATATGCAGTTTTGGTATATTATTTTGAATTTGTAGCACTGCAAAAGATAAGCGGCATTACCTATATCCTACATGCTTTTAAGTTCTAAAAAATAAGATGAATCATAGTTTCACTAAGTACAATTAGAATGAGACATGTAAAATTTTGTTCTCTCAGGGCACTGAGTAAATGACAAAATGGATTCAACTGAATCTACCCCAAAATTAAAAGGTGAGGTTGGACAATTAAGTTTGTGAACTCACCCTAGAAAAAGTGCTACATAACTCATTGCTGAATATCATTATGGCCACTTTCAAAGTACTCCCCTTGGGAAGCTATGCACCTTCGCCAGTGCCTAGTCCACCCTTCAAAGCAATTTTGGAACTCTTTCTGGAATGGCCATCAGAGCTGTCATCGTATTAACCTTGATGTCCTGAATGTCATCAAAATGTTTTCAATATTTCCTTTATCTTTGGGTAAAGAAAGAAGTCATTGGGGGCCATATCAGGTGAGTAGGGAGGGTGTTCCAATACAGTTATTTGTTTACTGGCTAAAAACTCCCTCACAGACAGTGCTGTGTGAGCTGGTGCATTGTCGTGATGCAAGAGCCATGAATTGTTGGCGAAAAGTTCAGGTCGTCTAACGTTTTCATGTAGTCTTTTCAGCACTTCCAAATAGTAAACTTGGTTAACTGTTTGTCCAGTTGGTACAAATTTATAATGAATAATCCCTCTGATATCAAAAAAATGTTAGCAACATTATTGTAACAAGTTTGCGAACTTAACTGTCAGAACTCATATATATATATATATATATATATATATATATATATATATATATATATATGTATATGTATATATACATGTATTCTCATGTAATAATTATAAGGAAGAAAACTATCTATGGATTGTGTAAAATGGGATAGGAAACATTGTAAGAACAGGATAGAAAACCACATGTGGTGTCAAATATTCAGTCAGGAACCAATATGATATTAATTGGCAAACTCTTGGGCCTCCTTTTTCAGGTTGCTCTGGCATCTCCCTGGCAAGTTACCTGAACAGAGCTCCAACTTTTTTCATTTATAATTCTAACAAAATAGAAAGAAGATCAAGTTCTTGTGCAATGAATACAACACTTACGTATCATTCTACCAATGACTGCATTTATTTCCCACGTGTACAAGTATAAATGGAAAGGAAAATGTAGGCCCTAGGGGTCTTATCTCACAGGTTGTCATGCCTACCGAGAAGGGTTATTGATGTTGATTTCCTTAATGTTATGTGATGTAAATATTTTTATTATACCACATCTGTCTTTAAGTTCCATACATTGATAAAACACCTATGATGCTATAAACTGAGAAGACATTTCCAATGACCATTCTTAATCTCTTTATAGTCTCTTCTGAACTTCTGTTTCTTTTGTAATTCTACCATAAACTATACTTTAAGGAAGATCCTAGAGGAAGTGGTTGGTTACTTACGGTAAGAGACGATGAAAAAGGATCTTTGGAACTCTAAAATAAGAGTGGGGACCAAGAAAGAAGAAAGACCAGACACTCAGAAAGAAAACATAATACATCTGTTTTCTCTGGACACTCAAGATTTTTGCTTAGATTCTGGAAAACTGACTATGATTGTTTATTTAGTCCAACCAAATAGATATTCACTCTTAAAAACGGGTGGCCCAAACTGATGGGAACTGCACAGTTACCTGCCTTTGTGAGAAGGTGCATTGTCCAAAGATACGGCATAGAGGAAGATAAGCACACCCAAGGTCTCTGAAGAGTCTAATCACAAAACTGGCGTAGAGTCAACTTCAAAGCTGCTAGGGAAACTGTTTGAAAAGCCTGTCAGTGAGTCAAGTCGTGCTTCTAGCAAAAGGTCTTTCAAAGGCTGGAATCTGGGTCCTGTGATTGCCATTCAGAAAGGGCGGCTGGGACTTTGTACTTTATCTCTGGTGATTATGTGCTCGGGCCATTACCAGACGATTTGGACTGTGAAGACTTGTCTTGATTCATGATAAAAGTCTATCTTGTGGTTTCATCTAGGGATAAGATTCATTCGAGCTGTCGTTTTTATGTATTTACCATTCTGCGTTGACTTCAGCATGTGGTTGCTCTGTGTTATGAATTGGCTAAGATCTCTCTTTTTCACAAAATGGGGTAAAGCTAAAAAACCTAGTTTTGAGCACACTTGTGGCTAGTGAATCTCATAAATAATGAACTTCACATTCTTTCATTTTAAAATACTGTTTTGAGAAAGTTGTTTCTCTGATGATGGATCCTCACATGTGTTTTATTTAGAAATGTATTTGATTCACTTTCACAAAGCAATTAGTATCATGTCACTATTACATGTTTTAAGTCATGAAAATGCCTATTGCATCCCCTGTCCCCTTCTCACCGTAACACTCCCAACCACATGGTTGATGGAATCTCCCAAGATGTGGGTTATGTCAGTAATGGAAATACTCATGCCAGTATTTTAGAAAAACCTGTATTCTAATCTCTCTGAGGCTTGACTCAGGAGGTTGTCGAAATTGCATTTCCCCAGTCAACCCTGATTTAGCCTGTTATGGAGGCAGTACGTTTCTGCCACTCCCTTCATTCCCTTCGTTCTGTCTTACTCACTAATACCTTCAACTTCTTTCATCTCCTCTGTAATGATTCTTGTCATACACCATCCTTCCCGATTGTACATAGTTCGTTAGACAATTACATACACTTGGAGTGCCTTCACAGCAAGTGCTACAGTTCTCCTTCAAGTGCATGTGTCATTAACTACTCACTATTTATAGGTCTTCTTCTTCCTAGACTTCAGTTTTGTTCTTGTCTATAGATTATTCTCTATTCCCAACTATCACTCTGTGGTTTTAATTCATTGTATTGAGCAATCATGGTCTTGATATTAGCTATTTTGTGGTTTGTTTCACTAACTTGAGACTCCTGTAATAATCTTTATGTCAGTAGATAAAATCCAATATACAACCAACATATGAAATTGAGAAAACTCCACCTGAGCACTGGCTCTTCTCTTAAGTTCACTTATTTTATTATGGAGAGCATAATTATTATGCATAAAATTATAGCATATTACAGAATGGATTTTGAAAGATTTACTGATTTCTAAGACATTTACCAACAAATATCTGAAGATATAGAATTATAGCTATGGGAAGTCTAACTATTACAGCTGCTAGTAATTATTCATCTCTTTAAAATTTTTTTAATGTTAACTGAAATTTCAACTCATATTTAAAGGAGAAATAGAGCTATAGATGTAGTTGTTGCTACACTTGATTAAAACTCTTCACATTCTGGCTTCTTTAGCTTTCCAGCTAATATCATGACCATATATATATATTGCATTTATTGAGGTGACATTGGTTAGTAAAACTATTTAGGTTTCAAGTGTACAATTCTGTAATACATCTATATATTGCATTGTGTGTTCACCCCAAGTCAAATCTCCTCTGTCACCATATACTGTGTTTCCCTGAAAATAAGATCTAGCCAGACAATCAGCTCTAATGTGTCATTTGAAGCAAAACATTAATATAAGACCCCGTCTTATTTTACTATAAGAATGGGTCTATATATAATATAATATAATATAATATAATATAATATAATATAATATAATATAACATAACATAATATAATATAATACTGGGTCTTAATTTTTGCTCCAAAAGATGCATTAGAGCTGATTGTCTGTCTAGGTATTATTTTCAGGGAAACAGGGTATTTGACCCATTCTACTACTTCCCCCCTTACCCTCTGGTAACCACTAAACTGTTGTCTGTGTCTGTGAGTTTTTGCTTGTTTGTCTTGTTCATTTGTTGCTTTCAGTTTTATATCCGACATATTGGTAAAATCATATGGTTCTAGATTTTTTCTTTTTGTCTGACTTATTTTGCTTGGAATGATAATCTCAAGATCCATCCATGTTGTCACAAATGTCACTATTTCACGTTTTCTTATGGCTGAGTAATATCACATTGTATTTATGTACCACATCTTTATCCAATCATCTATTGAAGGACACTTCAGTTGTTTCCATGTCTTGGCAACCATTGACAATGCTGCAATTAGCATTGGGTTACATATATATTTACAGATAAATATTTTTAGATTTTTGGTGGGTAGATACCCAGAAGAGGAATTGCTGGGTTGTATGGTAACTATTCTTAATTTTTTTTAGGAACTTCTGTACTGTTTTCTATAGCAGTAGTTCCAATTTACATTCCCACCAGCAGTGTATGAGAATTCCTCTTTCACCACAAGCTCTCCAACATTTGTTATTACTTGTCTTGTTGATATTAGCCATTTTAAGAGGTATGAGATGATATCATCTCATTCTGCTTTTGATTTGCATTTCCCTGAAAGGAGTGGCATCAAGCATCTTTTCATATATCTGTTGGCCGTTTGTATGTCTTCTTGGGAAAAGTGCCCGTTCAGGTCCCCTGGCCATTTTTTAAATTAATTGTTTATTTTTGTGTTGTTGAGTTATGTGAGTTCTTTATGTGAAGCAAAGCCTAATAGTTGACAAGCTACACCCATTTTTATAGCATGTCTGGCCAAACTTTCCATTTTGAAAGGCAGCTGATTAAGGAAACAGACTTACATACACAATAGAGGAAATCCATGCCTTTTTTTAAGATTAACCCAATTTCTAATTCTTAAAATATAAATGAATGCTCAAGGATACTTAGACAAAGGAGGTAAATCAACAGCATAGAAGAGAAAAACTTAATGAAACTGCTGACCCAAAAGACCATAGTAACAGAGGTAATGCAGGAAGAAGAAGAGATTTTAGAAATTCTAATTGGTATATACACACAAATTTATAAGAATCAAACGTTATGAAAAAAGTAACATTCAAATACAACGAAAGAGTTCTCTGAAATTAAAAACACACAGTGAGAGAGAGAGAGAGAGAGAGAGAGAGAGAGAGAGAGAGAGAGAGAGAGACAAAGACAGAGATAGCTAGTATAATGCAGAATGCAGAGATTGAAAAAAAGTGGGGGGGATAAAATCTTAGATATAGAAGATTAATCCAGGAGGCAGAATATCCAGTTAATAAAAATATCAGAAAAAAATATATAGGGGAATGTTTCTTGAGAAATAATTGAATTGATTTCTCATAGTTAAAGAAAGACCCACATGTTTATATTATTATATTATATGCTCCTCCAGGAGCCTATAGGATAAATGAAGAAAGTCCCACATACTGATAAAACCTGCTGAACTCTCAGAGCACAAAGATAAAACAAAACAAAACAGATTATAAACCTTTCCAGAGAAATATGACATGTCTCTGATAAATGTAAAAGTAATTAATGAATCCTAGACTTTGATCACTAATATGTTTGGAAACAAAGAAGTAATAGCTTCTGAGTTTTAATAGAAAATGATTGTAAACCAATACAATATAGCTTTTGTTAATTTCATTTAACAAAAGAGGTAGAGAAGCAGGATATGTGGCTCTTTTGGATAATTATATAAATAATATATAATATCAATACTCAAGAGAATACTCAGTCTTGGTTGGTGTTGCAGTATTGCAATTTAACAAAATTTTAGCCTTGGTTTTTATTTAACCTCACAGTTTTAGTTTCCTTGCCTTTGAAATGGTGATAACATCTGTTCCACTAGCTCATCTGTTCCACTAACATAGTTGTGAGGATGATGTGAATTAATTATAATAACTGTTAAACATAATTTAAAGATAAGTTTCTCACCTCTATGTTTACATCTTCTCATTCAAGAATAAGCTACTTAATTCATGTCACTGTTTTGTTTCATAAGCATTCTTGAATGTCACATTTCTTTTGAAATTTTAATATTTATTTAAGATTTTCATTAAATAATATAGCTAACATGCAACAGTATATCAGTTTCAGGTGTACACCATAGCTGTTCAACATTTATGGACCTAAAGAAGTGATCACCATAAATCCAGCAACCATCTGACTCCGTACCACGCTATCACAATATCGTTGACTATATTCCCTATGCTGTACGTTACATCCCCATGATTTATTTGCTTTATGCCTGGAAATCTGAACCTCTTATTCCCCTTTACCTTCTTCCCCTTTTTAAAATTTTCAATTATAGTTGACATTCAATATTATTTTATATTAATTTCTGGTGTATACCATAGTGGTTAGACATTTGTATAATTTAAGAAGTTATCCCCCGATGAGTCTAGTATCCACGGGGCCTACAGATAGTTTTTACCATATTATCGACTATACTCCTTGTGCTTTACTTTCCATCCCCATGACTACTTTGTAACTACCAGTTTGTATTTCTTAGTCCCCTCCCCTTTTTCACCCATTCCAAACCCCCACCTTGTCTGACAACCATCAAAATGTTCTCTGTATCTGCAAGTTTGTTTCTGTTTTGTTTGTTTGTTTACTTCTTTCGTAAGATTACACATATAAACAAAATCACATTGCATCTGGCTTTCACTGTCTGGCATACTCCACTCAGAATGATACCCTTCAGGTCCATCCATGCTGCTGCAGATGGCGAGAACCCATTCCCTTCTATGGCTGAGCAATATTCCATTGTATATATGTACCAATTCCTCTTTATCCATTCATCCATCGATGGACATCCAAGCTGTCTCCACATCTTGGCCATTGTAAATAATATTGCAGTGAACATATGGATTCTCATGTCCCCTCAAAGTAGCTTTTTGGGTTTCTTCGGATGAAAACTCTGAGGTGGGATAACTGGATCCTTCTTTGTCTCTTTTTATAGTTTAGTTTTAAAGTCTATTTTGACTGGTATAAGTATTTATACTCCACCCTTTTATTTTTCCCATTTCTATTTTCATGAAATAACTTTTTTCATCCCTTTACTTTCAGTCTGTGTGCATCTTTCAATCTGAGAGTGAGTCTCGTAGCAGCATACGAAGTCTGACAATTATGTTTGAGAATTCCTCCTAGAAAAAGTGCTATACACCTCATTGCTGAATATCACTGTGGTCACCTTCAAAGTATCCCCCTTGGAAAGCTATGCACCAATGCCAGCATGTAGTCCATCCTCTAAAGCAATTTTAGAACTGTTTTTTTGGAATGGCATTCAGAATTATCATCATATTACTCTTGATGTCCTGAATGTCATCAGAATATCTTCCTTTCAATATTTCCTTTATGTTCTGGTGAAGAAAAAAGTCATTGGGGGCCAGATCAGGTGAGGGTGTTCCAATATAATTATTTGTTTACTGGATAAAATCTCCCTCACAGAGAGTGCTATGTGAGCTGGTGCATTGTCATGCAAGAGTCTTAAATTGTTGGTGAAAAGTTCAGGTCGTTTTTGTCTAACATTTTCACGCAGGCTTTTCAGCACTTCCAAATAGTAAACTTGGTTAACTGTTGATTCAGTTGGTATAAATTCATTATGAATAATCCCTCTGATATCAAAAAATGTTAGCAACATCATTGCAACAAGATAGTGAACTTACTTGTCCAAACTCTTACTTTGGTTTATGGAAATATGAGAGATTTTGTTTTGTTTTGTCAGCCCCAGAGAACTAATGCAGAAGCTAACAATAAGGTCCCTGTATTCATTGAGAATATTTTTAAGTAAAGGTGATCAAAACAGAGTGACTTCAACAACAGAGATGTATTGCTCACAGTTCTGGTGCCTGGAAGTGCAAGATCAAGGTGTCAGCTGGCTTGGTTCTGTATTAATGGACAGAAACCTCATTTAAAATGGAGTTGGGAGGGACTGTAGGGGGAGCTCATGCCCTGCTATGATTGCAGAGCCCAAGAAGATGAATAGTTTTCCCAAATTTATCTTCTGCTTTATAAAAAAAAACACAAAAAACTTTCCTTTGTTTCTTGGGATCTGCCAGTTGTTCCCCATTAGACATCATGTCCCGAATTGCAATTCTTTGTTGTTCCTGAACAAATACATTTTGCTGGAGAAATAGCTGGCTGTGTGCTTGTTTAAAGTCAATAGTTCTTTCAGAGGGCTGTGAGGAAGAAAGTGTTCCAAGCCTCTTGCTTAACTTCTGATCCTTTTTTGTCAATCGTTTGTGTTTCTTGGTTTGTGGAAGTATCACTTCAACTTCTGGTTCATCTTCATGTGACATTTTTCCTGTGTGTCTTTCTCCAGTTATATTGGATTAAGGCCCATCCTAATGCCTAATGAATTTCCTCTGTAAAGATCTTATCACATTCTTGTCATATTCTGAGATATTGGGGGTTAGGGTCTCAATATATGAAATTTGGAAGGATGTGATTCAATCCATAACAACTTACAACTTAAGACCCAACTGGACTATGCCCTTTAACACTTCTAACCTTCAAAGAAGTAAAGTCCAGAGCCTTTCAAAATTCAGATGGCATGTGCTCTGACATGTATTCAAGAATGACTGACTGTTATCCAAAGGGTGCCCTCCTTGGCTTTTACATTACCTCCTGTTTCTCATTGACAGGTTGGCTCCTGTCAGTCCTCTGGCCCTTGCCACTGAGATTTGGCTTTCCTGGATTTATCATGCATGCTTCCTGCATGAATTTTGGGCCCCACTGCTCAGTGAATCTCAGTAGCTGTCCCTGCTAAGGCAGCTACTCTGCGTTGGGACCCAGAAAATGCCTTTGTAGCATGTGGATATGGATTTTCTATGAAATCTACCCAAGCTGCCAAGGATTTGTATTTCAAATTTTCCCCCTACCTTGCAATTGCCTTCTGGTAATTAGGGCTAGTTTGAAAATCTCTTCCTTCTCTGCACTTCATCGAGGGATTCTTTGTGCTTTCCCTTGTGTACATTCCCTCATTCCTACCCACCCCCCCATGCAAATTAGTCTGTCATTTTGTGAGCACTGTGTGCAATACCAGGCACCCACCTGGAGGCAAAACAAAATCCACTTGATTTAATTGCCATTCATATCTTGGTTATGAGAACCAATATACAAAGTGTGATAAAAAATATGGTGAATATTTAAATAAAAAAATTATTATAGTAAAAGACACATTGACCTTAAACCCCCTCAAAATACTCCCTGCTCACTTCAAACACACTTATCCCATCATTCTTGTGATTTTCTGAAACACTTCTGGAAGTACTCTTTCATTTGTGGCTTTAGTTGTGCTATTGTGGCTGCTTTGATGTCCTGAATCCTTTTGACTTTGGGGAAGAGACAGATGTTGCACAGTGCCAGATCCAGTGAATAAGGTGGATGAGGACACACTGTAATGTTTTTTTGACATAAATTGCTTTATACCAGAAGGGATGTATGACATGGAATGTTATCCTGATGGAGGAGAATTTACAGCACACTTTAAAACACACCTTCTCTCAACCGAAGCTCACACCCAGCTGACTGCACTAAACAAGTTGAAACTTGTCACACACTGTTACTAAGACTCGAAGCATCACTTCCTGTACTGAAGATCCCTGCCTTTCCATTGGATGGCACTTGGCAATAGCATTCACCATATTGTTTGATCACAATGGAAAGGCTGAAAGGCTCCATGTCACACATCACTTCTGGTATGGCAAGTTCTTATGTTTGTATCAGTTGTGGTCTCTGCAAGAAAAGGATGGCTCAAATTAAGATATTTTCATGCAGAGCTATGACAAAGAAATCTACTGAGGCACCCACATTCTCTCAAGGTGGGGAGATTGATCATCCTGAGAGCCAAAGGGGCTAAGGAAGGAAGACATGTATGTGATGGAGCAAGGAAGCAGCTGTAGCCCCATTGGGAGTTGGACCATGATATAGGGGTCCATCAGCAGGTGCTATAATCTAGAAGTGATGAAGATGCTATGGAAGAAAGAAGGGAGAAAGAATGAGCCAAAATCTGTCTTAAAGACTGATTCTTAAAGTTGCGCATATTATTCCTACTTCTATTCATTGACCAGAACTTATCCTTGATCCCATGCCTAGATGCAAGGGGGCCTGGGGAATTTAATTCCATTATTAATTCTGGACAGCCATGTACATAAATCAAATCTGGGAATAAAGAGTCTTAGAAAACAAAAGGAAATATCAAACAGTTTGATTGAAGTTTGTTGTGTTAATTTATTCTAGCACATTATCGTTCTTAGGAGGCATTAGTCTCTTTCCTCTAATACTTACTCAAATAATTCTATTTTGTTCCATCCCTTAATCAAATTCATTCTTGCTTCCCTTCATAAGCCATCCATATATATATATATATATATATATATATATATATATATTCCTTCTGTACTGTCTACTTTTGATTCTTTCCCTAAGCACCTCTCCCAGGTGAATTAAAGCTGAGGAAGAATAAGCTAAAAACAAGAGACCTTAAATAATTATAAATAAAAATGCATGTCTATGCTCATTTTAAGGGCACAAAACAATCTCATACCTTTTTTAAATTTACCTTTTACAGGTAACGGGTATTTGACTGTATACATGAGCTTCTTATGCTGAAGAAAATCAAGGTTTACGCCTACCTATAAAATACTTTTCTAAACCCTGAAAGCCAATTTAGTATTACATGTCACTTTCAAAGTTTTTCTCACTTCAACAAGAGCCACTCATGTTGTCTGGGATATTTGGTAATTGAGTTTCTCAAGGAATACGTGACACATTGTGATGTAGTATAAAAGGATTTCAGAGTTATCCATTCCCAGATCCTTCATAATCGGCTAAAAATATATTTCAGTGTCCCCTGCCTGTGCCTGAGGAAGCCCTACCAATCTCATATTTCTTAACCTGATCTTATTTTCTGGTTATCAATTTGATTTCTCAGCAACTGGCAGCACTTGGTCTTCTTTGAATAGCTTCATATCTATAAATCTTCATCTTTATTTTTTCAATTTTCCTCCCAGTCTCTGTTAATCTTAACCCCTAAATTTTTATCACTTGTAGCGTGAATTACAGATGACCTTTTCATTGCTCTCAGTCAAGTTTCCACTTAATTAAGCTAGAATGTCCCTTGTCATAGAGAAAAGAATAATGAGCAGTCCTGAATGAAATATAGGGAATAGAAATACAGAGAGAGAGAGAGAGAGAGAGAGAGAGTGAGAGAGAGAGAGAGAAAGAATAAAAAAACATGTTTTAAAAGTTGTGGGCTTCAATGCCTGTATATTTGTCCTTGTTTAACCTACTCCATTCCCTCTTTAAAATTAATGATCATTCATTGTTTCTGGAAAAATAGCTGGATAACTTGAATCCCATAATGAATAAATCAATTAACTCTTTGAGTGGGTGAAAAGCCCGATACTTTTACTACTGACCTAAATGTACCTTTTTATAATAACAAAGAGTGAATACTTATAATTTTGTATTTTCTGTGCAATATTTTTAGATACTCGTGGAAAGAATTTACCATTTAAAGTACTTCAAAGAGGCGACTATTTTCTTGTATAAAACATTTCCTGTCTAGTTCCTTTCAACCTTCTTTGAACACGAAAATTTTAATTCTGATGCTGGAGAACATCTGATAGACATTCATCTTATGCAAACAAAGTTTTTCTTCTTAAGCGTTCAGCTTCTCTTCTCCTGATTCTCTGATAAATATGTCAGATTTGCGTTTTGTTGTTAGACATTTACGTAGTTGTGTAGGAATTTTGGTCCAAAGGAAATAGACATGTGGCTAAAGAGTAGTTAACCTGGGGATTAGGATACTTCAACTTGTTCCTTTAGTTATGCTTGTTATTGCCTAATATACAAAGCCATAACTTAATGGAAATGTCAGAAGAAAGTAAATCTCCTACGTGATTCAAAATACTTTTATGACATGAAAAAATGTGCTAGATTAAAATAATGACAATCAATACCATTTGGAAATAAAATAGATGTTTGACTGTGTATGAAGTCAAATAGAAAAGGCAACTGAATCAGATATGCCATCAAAGGACCTCAATTTGAATTCTTGTTCTACTGGTTATTTTATATACAAGGACTGATTTTTTTCATAGACTTAGTGAAATAATAAATATAGAAGAGTGATATGTAATATGAAATGTGTGTAATAACCTAAGCAATGACCCTACCCTCCCCCACAACCATTGCTAGGTTGCCTCTCTTGAATATTGTGGAAATGAAGCTACTGTTTGATTCTATTCAATGGGCATTTATTGAACAATTACCATGTATCTAGGCTTAGTTAGATTTTATAGATTATTAAAAACTATATTTAAAAACTTGCTATTTTACTGTATTCGTTGATTGTTTCTAACAGCTTTTTGGTGGAGTCTTTAGGGTTTTCTATATATAGTATCATGTCATCTGCAAAGAGTGATAATTTAACTGCTTCATTCCCAATTTGGATGCCTTTTATTTCTTTCTCTTGCATGACTGCTCTGGCAAGGACTTCCAACACTATGTTGAAAAGCAGAGGTGATAGGGGACAGCCCTGTCGTGTTCCTGAACATAGAGCAAAGGGCTTCAGTTTTTCACCATTAATTATGAGATTAGCTGAGGGTTTGTCATAGATGGCCTTTATTATGTTAAGGCATTTTCCTTCTATACCTATTTTATTAAGTGTTTTAATCATAAATGGATGTTGTATCTTGTCAAATGCTTTTTCTGCATCAATTGATATAATCATATGATTTTTGTCCTTTATTTTGTTTATGTGATGTATCACATTGATGGATTTGCGGATGTTGAACCATCCTTGTGCCCCGGGGATGAACCCCACTTGGTTGTGATGAATAATCTTTTTAATGCATTGTTGTATTCGATTTGCTAGAATTTTGTTTAGGATTTTAGCATCTGTATTCATCAGAGATATAGGTCTGTAGTTTTCTTTTTTTGTGTTGTCCTTACCAGGTTTTGGTATCAGGGTAATGTTGGCCTCATAAAATGAGTTAGGGAGTACTCTCTCTTCTTCAATTTTTTGGAAGAGTTTGAGCAGGATTGGTATTAGATCCTCTTTGAAGGTTTGGTAGAATTCACTAGTAAAGCCATCTGGTCCCGGACTTTTGCTTTTGGGAAGGTTTTGGATGGCTGATTCAATTTTGTTACTGGTGATTGGTCTGTTTAGATTTTCCAGTTCTTCATGGATCAGCCTTGGAAGGCTATATGTTTCTAAGAACTTGTTCATTTCTTCTAGGTTATTGAATTTGGTGGCATATAGTCCTTCATAGTATTCTTGCATGACCCTTTGTATTTCTGTGGTGTTCGTGATAACTTCCCCTTTTTCATTTCTGATTTTGTTAATTAGTGTTTTCTCTCTTTTTATCTTAGTCTAGCCAAGGGTTTGTCAATTTTGTTAATCTTTTCAAAGAACCAGCTCTTTGTCACATTAATTTTTTCTATTGTCTTTTTGTTCTCTATTTCATTTAGTTCTGCTCTGATTTTTGTTATCCCTTCTTTTGCTGACCTTGGGTTTCACTTGTTCTTCTTTTTCTAATTCTTTAAGGTGTCATATGAAGTTATTTATTTGAGATTTTTCTTGTTTCTTGCGATAGGCCTGTAATGATATAAATGTCCCTCTTAAAACTGCTTTCGCAGCATCCCCCAAATTTTGGTAGGATGTATTTTCATTGTCATTTGTTTCTATGTATCTTTTGATCTCTCCTCTAATTTCTTCTTTGACCCAGTCATTCTTTAAAAGTATGTTATTTAATCTCCATGTATTCAAAGAGCATTTTATCAATTTGACTCCAAAGGCAATGGAAGTAAAAGCTAAAATAAACGAATGGGACTATATAAAACTTAAAAGCTTCTGCACAGCAAAAGAAACCATCGACAAAATAAAGAGGCAACCAACTGAATGGGAGAAGAGTTTTGCAAACAGTGCCTCCGATAAGGGGCTAATTTCTAAAATATACAAGGAACTCATGAAGCTCAACACCAAAAATCAGACAACCCAATTGAAAAATGGGCAGAGGATCTGAAGAGACATTTCTCCAAAGAGGACATACAAATGGCAAATAGACATATGAAAAAATGCTCAACATCACTAATCATCAGAGAAATGCAAATAAAAACCACAATGAGATATCACCTCACCCCAGTCAGAATGGCTATCATCAATAAGACAAATAGTAACAAGTGTTGGAGAGGCTGTGGAGAAAAAGGAACCCTCATACACTGTTGGTGGGAATGCAGACTGGTGCAGCCATTATGGAAGGCAGTGTGGAGGTTCCTCAAAAAATTACAAATAGACCCAGCAATCCCTCTCCTGGGTATCTACCCAAGAAATTTGAAAACATTTATCCATAAAGACACATGTGCTCCAATGTTCATTGCAGCTTTGTTTACAGTGGTCAAGACATGGAAACAACCCAAATGTCCTTTGGTAAATGAATTGATAAAGAAGTTGTGGTATATATACACAATGGAATACTATTCAGCGGTAAGAAAAGATGATATAGAACCATGTGTGACAACACGGATGGATCTTGAGAGTATAATGCTAAGCGAAATAAGCCAGACAGAAAAAGCAGAGAACCCTATGATTTCACTGATATGTGGTATATAAACCAAAAACAACAAAAGAATAAGACAAACAAATGAGAAACAAAAACTCATAGACACAGACAATAGTTTAGTGGTTACCAGAGGGTAAGAGGGGTGGGGGAATGGAGATGAGGGTAAGGGGGATCAAATATATGGTGATGGAAGGAGAACTGACTCTGGGTGGTGAACACACAATGTGATGTATAGATGATGTAATACAGAATTGTACACCTGAAATCTATGTAATTTCACTAACAATTGTCACTGCAATAAATTAAAAAAAAAACACAGTTGCTATTATAAGTGACAATTTGTAGCATCTGTTGAGAAAAATGACATACATCCATACAACTATTAACAAAGAATATGATCTCTGTTACCACATTAAATACTACAGTGTATAGAAAATTAGAAAATACTCCACAGCACTGTGACATGAAAGAAGCTAGACAAATGATATCCAAACCATGTTCCAAGGTAGCTTAGTTAGAGGAGCTGAAGGAAAAAATGTCCCACAATTGAATATGTGAAGAAAATGCTGAACACTATAATATTGTTGTGGAAATTCAACATATGCACTCACATAGTAAAGCCTTTGAGTATTGCTTTAGATAAATAATCTTTTAATATGCATACCTTAAATTACTGGTATCTAAAACATAATATAATTGTACTATATTTTATAAATATCATATTATACATAAATATACATATTAATAAAAATATAAAATAATATATATTGTTTACATATTGCCTGGGATGCAAAATAATTCTAGGACTCCAAACAAAGGGATCTACTGTTTTCTAAGAAGCCTCCTTGAATAATTAAAAGTTCCATAAGCTCGACATAAGAGATTATTGATCTATATCTATATCTATATCTATCATCTATATGTCTATATCATCTACTCTAAAATGTTATCAAGAAAATGTTCATTATTAAGCACTATGAAAAAAAACATACAGCCAATTGAAGTATGTCACATGTTTTCTCATCACAAAAATTTCAATTTATAATTTTTGAAAGATATATTTTCATGGAATTTTATCACACATTATTTCTGTACATGCATAAAAATATAAGGAACATACATTGGTTAAGATTTTCTTTAAAAATTCTTCATATTTAGAGTTCGAGTTTTGGAATCACTCTTCTATCTAGAGTCAAAAATATCCATATTTTTCCAAAAACATGCTAATCTCTGTTCCATCAAAAGCATTGGCGGCACAGAGTTTCTTAACATAATTACAGACACACTGAAAGTCCTTAGAGATGATTCCTAAGATGGTATTGCAACTGAATAATGCTAGCCTGCTTGTTGTCTTGGTTTGGAAATACAGCTCAAGCCCTCTGCTTCCCACACGTTCCACCTCATCCCACAGCCATTCGGTTGCTAGGAAATAAAGGAGAGTTACAGTAGTGTCTTTGAGATTCTCTTCTAAGCTATAGACATCCTGTCTGCACATTTTGATCTCACTGCGAACATGCAGGCATTGACAATCATTACCTCACCACAATTATAAGGTGCATTTGATATCAAGAGACAATAATATGTAGGGGGGGGAATGCATCTCATAAAGTACATCATTAATTTTAAAGGTCAAACATGGTATTATGATGGGGACATTTTGACCCTTGATGAAACATTCTGAAATCCCTGAGTGTGCAAAGGAATGATGGCAAATATCTTTTAGGCAACTTAACCTCAACTCTTCTATCCTCTGCCTAATGTCAAAGAATTCCTCTTGGGGGGCAACTTGAGAGCAAAACAGGATATAATCTGTAAGAAATACTGAATTCAAAAAATGACTTCTTTCATGTATTTAATACAAGTAATTTGTTTCAGATATTCTCAATATTCATCTCCAGAACTTGCCATTTAGCTTTGGGGGAGGGGGGAACTCTTTTGAAGAGCTCAAGTATTACAGATGAGTTATAACAAGTTTTTCACCTTACATAGAATGCAAAAAGTGTTTAAAATTAACAACATTTTCAATTTCTAAGGGCTTTCTGAATATATTGGGTTAAATAAAAGGGACTTCTAAGAGAAAAATGTAAAAAAAATTTTTTTTCAACATTTAATAAGTCGACTTCTCAGAACTAAAAATGTTCATGACTCTAGCCAACTTCTGTTTCCAAGAGGTGATAGTAGATGGACATTTTCATATTTCTCCTGCTAAGTACAATGGAAAGTGCTAGACATTATGTATGAAATAATCATTCGAAGACATTGAAAGTTCAGGAAAACAAGGCAGATTTGGTAAGAAATTTGCACCCTGAGAAATGACACAGTGGTGTGTTCCCTTGATTTTCTTTTTGCCTCACACATCCCAAAGTGGGAGCTGAAGAAGCCAACAATCTGGAAATGCCAACAGGTGTGCACTAGAAAAGCACCAGAAAAGTCTGCTCTCTTTAGCCAAAGGAACAGTCTAGGGCACTCTAGCAACACAGAAAACTTGAACACAATACCCACTCTTCTCCAGCCAACACTGAAAAAACAAACAAGCAAACAAACAAACACCAAATAAACACCTGTGACCTCACCCCTACTGACTCCAGCAAAGACCAGTGGAAGCCTACACTTCCACCCTCATTGACTTACGAAAGGTGCCCTGATAAACCCTCGTTGGTGTCAAGGAAGATTGAGTAGGGCTGCAGGACTTTCATTTCTGCCAGCCGGTCATGAGGCTTCCCCACCACCTACCGCAATGTCAGTGTCAACTATGTAGGGATCTTAAACATCTTCCTCCAACTGGCAATTAGGAGGTGCCAGGGTGGTTTGAAGAGGCCAAGCGGACCCCCCTTAACTCCACCATTTGTCCATCTTTCTTTGGCATCACAAGCTTTTCAGTCCTCTTCTGTTGCTTCCCTCTCCTCCATTTGTCTTGCAAGCTTTTGAGGCTGTTCCTTTTGGTTCCTCAGTAGCAAGTGCTGTGCTTTGTCAAGTTCCAGAAAATACTGATGTTGAATATAAGCAGAGCAGTATGTGCTTTCTCTCTTTGTTGCCTACTGTTAACTAAATTTTAGAAAGTTTTGTGACTATATCCTACAACAGCATTTTACTATTTTGAGCATAGGTATTCTCAAATGTTGGTTGTCTTTTGTTCAATGTCAGGGTAAAATTTTGAAATTTTGAAAAATTGACAGAAAACTTGAGAATGAAAGCCATATGCTAAGGAAGACTGAGCAGAAAGCTCGAAGGAAACTGGATTTTGATGGCTCCATGAAATCAAAAGTAGATTGCCAAATTCTTATTTGCAAGAAAAAAATTAAACTGGTTAGTAGTTTAAGCCATCATTTTCCAGGTTCTCTGTTGTTTGTAGAAAAATGAAATCCTAGTCTATATACTTAACATTCTATGTTCCAAGCCCTGTAGAGGTGACTTGTTCACAGGAAGTAAATTAGATTTGAGAATGCCATGCAGGTGTTTAGATATTCAAAGAAACAGCAAGAATGAGCTTCCTGTATGACTACCATTTTCCACACATGGACTAAAATATGGAGGATAGTTAAGTCAGAAGTGAGATGAAAGTCCTCAATCTTGATCCTATTTTAGAAGGGTGACATGGGTGCATAGAAGCCTAACATTCCAAAAGACACAATTTTGTAGTAGCTTAGGCTCCATCTCCTGATATCAGATTGACAGAGGAATTTACCATTTGTCAATGTGAACAAAACCAGGGTGTTAGGGGAGGAAAATGTTATCTCCCTCTGATTCTCAGCCTCCCTCTCAGAGCAGCCTGGAGGTGAGTGAACTAAGGGTTTCTCAAGGTTGAAATATGAATATAAGATTATTTTTGGAGTATCTATAGGATTAGAGCTGAGAAAGTTTAGAACCTAAAGTTAAAATAAATTATACATTATTTTGTTGTGAGCTTAAAACCTTGAAATAGTTTTCCATTCTCTACAGGTTATTGCTCTTGTGAAATAACTCTAATTTCTTGGAAATTCCTGTTCTTGGAAAAACTCCTTAGAAGATACAGTAACAATATACTGCTTCAGGTTCCACATCTTTTGGTAGCAGTGGAATTGCTGGATTCCTCATCTGTTCAATAACTGTCATATATTTTTAATATCACATGTTCTTTGCCTTCACAGCATTCATCATATTCTGAAATCATTATGTACATTTTTCTACTTGGTTAGTATCTGATTCGGCGAACTCAGACAGCGATTTTTATCTAGGCAGAAATTACATCTAACTTGTTCATTCCTGGCTTCCCAGATCTTAGCATGTAGTAGGTTGAATGAATGAAATCATGAGTTATTAAGCAAAAATGAAAGTCAAGATTTATGACATGCTATTAATTTCACGAATAAATGTATAACTATGGAATTACTGTGAAATGACATGAAACATTACTTGAAATCCTGACCTACCTGGTATCATGAAAGCTCATAGGCTTCTTACTGGCATAAGAAAAGTAATATTCCTGCTGAGTGACCACTGTAATCTTTGAATATGCTTTCTTAACAATGTTCTAAATAGCTTAATAATACTTTCAATTCTTGTATATAGTTTTGAGAAACTTATTAAGTTACCCGAATTTAGTCAAGAAACGAATGTTGTTATAATGGCCAAATATAACTCAGCTGGAATTGTATTGCAAAGCTGTAAGCATAAAGGGACTAAAAGAACTACCAGGGACAGACTGGCAGAAAACACTGGTTGATTGATTTTTTCCAAAGATCACCTGAAGCCATGAATTTGTCCATTGAATACAGTCTTTGAATCCATCACACAACTTTTTAGTAAAATAGTTTTAGTCTATTTGAAAACCCATGATATTTCTGGAAAGTTTCCAAGAAAAATAAATCTATACAAACAAGAACCAAAAAAATAAATGCAATTCTACAGTCTATGTGTAGCCACGAAAACAAAAATATGAACTAGTCGAGAAATGTTCTTTTGTCAGGGAGAAAAATTACAATTATTCCTCAAAGTTAGTTAACAGAAAATCATCCTTGTGCTTTTCCATCCCACTGAGACTTATGGCTTATATGTGGATCTTCATGTGGATATTTTTGGGTAAATTATTTCTTCTCTCAGGCAACATGAGTACTATGTGTCCTTGTTAGAAAATTATTTTGCAAGACAATTAGACTTCTTTTAAATGGGAAACTAAATAATTTACTAAACTCCCATATCTGACTACTTACATACTTTGTTATACTGGGGGTGCCAAAAATATGTGTACACATGACTTGTATTCATCGTATGTTATCAATATATATTGAGTATTACAATTTTAATACTTTTTTCTTTTCTTAAAATGTGTATACTTTTTTTTGGCACCCTCTGCATTTTAACCTTTTCCAACTACCAATCATTTGCTCACAATGCTTTTTGGAAAGTTAATAAAAATCAAATTAACCCCTTTTTTAATTGTTTTGATTATAGTGAACCTTAAACTCTCATACAGTGCTGGTAGTAAATATACCGTTTTTCCATGAAGTGCTTACTTTCATATGTATATGTGTCTGTTTAGTAATCTAATTTGCTCTGGATGCCAATGGTTTAAAAATGTATGACTTACAGTTCTCTTAATGGATCTGAAATCGTCCCCATTAAATCTCGCCTTTAAAATTTGAGTTATAGTGTTTTCCAGAGGTCTGTGTTAAGATCCTAACATACTACTTTGGGAAGGATAAACAACTATGCTAGGGTTCAGCAAATTATTATTTGGCCACAGGCCAAATCTGGCCCACTACCTGTTTTTATACGTAAAGTTTTAAGGGAACACAACCATGCCTCTATTTACATATTGCCAATGCCTGCTTTTGTGTCACAATTACAGAACCGAGTAGGTACAACAGAGACTAAAAACTATAGTCTAAAAACTGAAAATATTTACTATCTGGCCCCTTACAGAAAAAGTTGCTGATCCTGTATTAAACCATTAGTGACAACTAAGTACAAACTTACCTGTGCTTATGAGATTCAATATATAGTTGACCCTTGAACAAGATGGGTTTTAAGGGCCCTGATCCCTTGCACAGTGAAAATTTGCATATAACTTTTGACCCTCCCAAAGCTTTACTACTAATTTAAGCCTACTGTTAACCAGAAGACTTACTGATGACAGCTGATTAACACATATTTTGCATGTTATATGTATTATATGTACTGTCATCTCACAACAAAGTAAGCTAGAGAAAAGAAAATGCTGTTAAGAAAATCATAACGAATAGAAAGTATATTTAAAATATTGAAAAAAATTCCACGTATATGTGGACCCACACAGTTCAAACTTGTGTTGTTCAAAGGGTCAGATATATACCACTTTGCAGAGACCGAGGCAAGTGAGAATCGAGGACAAAATCTACTTACATGGCTCTGACGCTACAATTGGGAACCCCAGAGAGGCACATGAGCTGCAGGCTATGACCTCAGATGTAAAATGAGGAAGAGGAGTTGAAATGAATGGGAGCAAACCAAAAATCAATGTTACCTACTCAATCATTTTGCCAATCAGTACCTTACTAAACAAAAGAGTGAAGTTAAAAAAAATGCAGGTTCTTTCGTAAATTTCTATCTGAGTCACTTTTAATTACTATGGCTGTTTAATGATACCCTCAAAGTTACCTACTCACTCATTTTGCCAATCAGTACCTTACTAAACAAAAGCGTTAAGTTAAAAAAAAATGCAGGTTCTTTAGTAAATTTCTATCTGAATCACTTTTAATTACTATGGCTGTTTAATGATACCCTATTGCACACACACTGCTTCTGCATCAAGAACAACAGCAACAAAATATCGAAAGACTTACACCTTGAGGTTCTCTGCTGAATAAAATAAGACACAAAAACGGATTTGAAAGGAAATTAAATTACCATTGTTTTACATTTGAGCCTTCACACATTTTATTAGCTTACTCATAATCATAAAATTTTAACTTAATGAACAGTTTTAGTTTCATAGCATCTTAATAAGCAATACAACACATTTTGCAGAGTTTTATCATAAAATTTAATAATCACAAGAACAGCATTTCTGATGTCATCAACATATGAAAACTCAAGGAAAGCAAATACAGAGATATGTGGTCCAAATCAGTTAGGAATTTACATTTTTTTCTTTCTTTTTCTGTTTTTTTATTTAAAGTTGAGTGGGGTGATAATTGTTAGTAAAGTTACATAGATTTCAGGTGTACAATTCTGTAATACATCATCTATATATATATCACATTTTATGTTCACCACACAGAGTCAGTTTTTTTTCTATCACTATGTATTTGATCCCCTTTCTACCACACCCCTCCCCCCTTACCCTCTGGTAACCACTGAAGTAGTCTGTGTCTATGAGTTTTTGTTTCTTCATTTGTTTGTCTTGGTCTTTTGTTGTCTTTCAGTTTTATATACCATATATCAGTGAAATCATATGGTTATCCACTTTTTCTGTCTGACTTATTTTGCTCAGCATAAAATTTGCATGGAACCACAAAAGACCCCAAATAGCCAAAGCAATTCTAAGAAAAAAGAACAATGCTGGAAGTATCAAACTCCCTGACTTCAGCTTGTACTACAGGGCAACAATAATCAAAACAGTATAGTATTGGCAGAAAAACAGACTCGCAGACCAATGGAATAGAATTGAGAACCCAAAAATAAACCCACATAATATGGACAGATAATTTTTGGCAAAGTAGCCAGAAACATACAATGGAGGAAAGACAGCCTCTTCAATAAATGGTGCTGGGAGAATTGGAAAGCCTCATGCAAAAAAATGAAACTAGACTGCTGTCTGTCACCATGTACCAAAATTAATTCAAAATAGATCAAAGACCTAAGCATAAGACCTGACACAATAAACTGCATAGAAGAAAACATAGGTACTAAACTTATGGACCTTGGGTTCAAAGAGCATTTTATGAATTTGACCTCAAAGACAAGGGAAGAAAAAGTTGAAATAAATGAATGGGACTGTATCAAACTAAAAAGCTTCTGCACAGCAAAGGAAACCATCAACTGAATAAAGAGGCAACCAACTGAATGGGAGAAGATTTTTGCAAGTAACGCCTCTGATAAGGGGCTAACATCCAAAATATATAAGGAACTCATACAATTCAACAAGAACAACAACAAAAAACAACCTAATTAAAAAATGGGCAGAAGAATTTACATTTTCTTTTGGAGGAAAATGTAAACGTGTATTTACAATAAAGAGATATTTTTTAATCAAATATGTGGATGGAAAACTTCTTTAATTTCCTGTCTAACTCCTGGAATAAGAAATGACAAATTTAAAAATCAAAAATAACAAACCAACTGTGTATATGTTAAAAGTATATGTGTATATGTTAAAAGTGTATATATGTTAAAAGGTAACTGTGTATATGTTAAAAGTGTTTCAGTTTATTGGCAAAAGATTCCTGGGATTGAGACAGACATTATACCACAGGTGTGGCATGAGGGCAAATGAAGGTACAAATGCTGTGATCCAACAGGAAGATGAAATGGCTGTGGCAATTAGCCAAGAAAAAGTCATACACAGTATGAGCTTTCAGCCAAGACGGATGGGTAGTATGGACCAGTTTAACCTCCAGCCTTGAGCAAATGAAAACCCGTTAAGGATTTGAAGCAATGCTTTTGAGATATTGGACAAAAGGTAGTGTATAACAGTGATCCCTGAGAGAGAGAAAATGAGTGGAGCCCTATGAAGGCTCTAGCTTACTACATGGAGAGGGTTTCCTTTACGTAAAGCTGGGGTCCTCAAAGATCCTTGTAGTGACTGGGATAGCCAGCTCATAGGATATGCAATATTTGAGCTTTTGTTGATACTGCAAAACAGTTTTGCAAAGAGGTTGTACAATTTACACTACCAGTAGCAATGCATGAAAGTGTTATTTTATTTTACTATTTTTGGAATATACTATAGTTGTAACTTACCATGATTTTGATTTGCATTTCCCTAATGACTAATTTCTTTAAGAACCCTTTCAAATGTGTATTGGCCATTTGAATATCTTATATTGTGAAGTGTCTCTAAGTTCTTTAAGTCTTTTCTTTCCTTTTCCCTTTTGGTTTGACTGGCATTTTTCTAATTGATTTGCAGGAATTTTATGTATTCTAGGTCTGAGTTATTTGTTCTTTGTATTGCAAACATCATCAGCTCTCTGTCTTGCCTTTTCACTCTTAATGGTGTCTTTTAATTGACAGAAGATTGTAATTCTATTAACATCCAATTTGTCAAGTATATTTTTGCTTAAAACTTGTTAGGTTTTTTTACCTATTCACACAGTTTTAAAATAATCATCTCAGAAATAATAGTTCAATCAGAGAAGAAAAGTATCAGGGCCGATTTCTAACATTGATTATTGCTGCTCAGAAAAAAAAAATCCATATTACTTTGTAATGTTGATATTTTTATGTGCTTTTAACAAGGAAGGCAAGTCCAGTTATCAGTTAGGAATTTACATTTCCTTTTTGGGGAAAATGTAAACATGTGTTTATAATAAAGTTTGTTTTTGTTTTTGTTATTTTAAATCAAATACGTGGAGGAAAATCTTCTCTGAGTTTTAATTCTACAGAAGGAGCAGTCAATGCCCTCATCAGCTACTACTTGGTGAGGTATGTTATGACAAAGGAAAATGTTCTTATTTTACAGCTATATGAAATGTAATTATTACCCAGAAAGACCCTGAAGCTGTACATGAGGGAAAATGAATAGAATTTCAGTTGCAGGGCAATGGTTGTCTCAAGTTAACAAACAGGAATGAGGAAGTGTTTGGGCTGCAGAGCTGGTCTGGTCCCAAGGCCTACAGCAGAGCCAAGTCAGGTGACAGACCCCATCAGACAATTTGCTGCAGCTCTCCTACATAAGCACAGCGTGTTCCACAGACAATGTGCAGAGGTTTCCTTTCTTCTTCATTCCCCATCCTAGACACAGGTGCCAAATATTGTGATTATCTTCACCTTTGCACGGGAAAACAAGTTCTTCGGCTTTCTGCCCACACTCCAGTTAAATACCAAAAGTTGTCAGGATAATCCTTAGTACAATCGTTTCTATTGCTATAGTCAGAGAGTTTAAGTGGAAGCAAACTTTTTTTAACACAAAAAAAGAAATTAGGTTAAAAATTGAGTTTAAAGTGGAATTAAAATTGATACATCTCAGAGATGTTTTTGTTGTTGAAATTCTGAAATACAAAAGTTGTAGAAACATCAATAAAATTTAAAGGATCCATGAAATTGATTTGATTTTTATAATTCTAAGTGGTTGCTTTAAGTAAGCCTTTCTCTTTCTTATAAATTACCTTGAGCAGAGCTCTTTATGAGACAAAGTGCTATTTACTGAAATTCTGCCTTAGTGTTCTACTCTGTTAGTGAATGGCTTCCAAATAAGGTTAGTCCAATTATAGAGTACAAATTCTGTTTAATTCCTTTTTATTCCTTTCAACACAAAGGTCAAATGTCTCAGAAACATTTGTTTGGGTGAAATGAGTTTTCTTCTTGTTCCAAATGAGACTCTATTTCTTGGAATGCTCCCAATTCTTGGAGAAGGTTTTTGAAGCCCATGACGTGACGTTCATCCTGACATCCCTCTTCAGGCTACAGCTGAGAGTGTGATGTATTAATTACAAGGATTTTTTCATGAGATAGCAACTCCTCTCACTGGCACAGTGAGTAGTAACAAACTATTTCCAACCACAAATTGTTGGTTTTCCTTTAATTTGCAAAATCAATTTAGGAGAATCAGTAGCTAGTTAAGGTTGATGTCTTAGCTTTGTGCAGAGCTGACAGATTAATTCCTATGAATAGATATTCATGCGGTTTTATATTTAAATGCATAAGATTATGTTGATTTTGATATCTCTTTGGCTAGAGTCTTTCTGACCAGAATATTCCACAGTATCCTGACAATATTTTTGTATGTTGATTTTATGAATTCTAGTGAATATCGGATTTTTATTTCCTAATTGGATACTAACTTAAAATTCTTCAAATAATTAACTTTTATAAATCCTGTCAGAGGAGACAAGGGAAATACTGAATAAAAGTCTCAATAGATTTAATGTTCTGGATTGGTGGTTGACATTTCTATTAGGATGTGATCCCCAGTAGGTCAACATTTCCATTTCCGTAAATATAAACTAGAACAGCAAGGGTAGTGACACAATTAGTAAACTGCTACAGTTGTCTACTTCCCATTACTGGTCTATTTTCTTACTCATTTGTGTACACAGGAACTCAATGTTTCCTCAGCAGTGAATAGTTAGCGAATTAACTATTTAATACAGTTTCACATTGAGTGCAAATTAACACACCTGTCAATTTCTAAAAATAACTTTGAGAAGGCCCTTGAGAAATACGATTTAAAATACTGTCTATAGGTGAGATATGATTTCCGTCAACTGTTATTTCCCCACTGCTAATGGAGGAATGTGATAGCAGAGTGAATCCCGAGCACAAGGATCATCCTGCGTCGTGTAGATTAGACCTGAAGAACATCGTTATTTCCTAAAGCAGATTTACTTTTCTGGTTCTGCTTGGTTGAGGTCAACATTCCATGTATTGGTTTTCCTGGACAGTGGAACCTGAGCCATGTCGGGAGCAGAGTAATGAGCCTTTCATTGCTGTATCTGTGGCTCACTGTCCACAGAATTGATGGATTGTATTCATTCAACCCACAAATGAGAGCAAACAATATGTGTGGCTGTTCTAAACACACTAGATGATACCAATTGTCATTAATCCCATTGTTCCTAATGCATCTTAAAGCACTTTCAAAATGATTTTGTGGAACCTTCAATAAATTAATGAAGCTTTAAATTTGATCATTAAAAAAGAAACAATTTGAGAAAAAATAGTATATATTAACGGCCATAAAACATCACCTTTTTGTATATGCTAATTTCACGTTTTTCCCTAAAGAGTTAATCCAAGAATGAATCTAGTAATGATCACCAAATCACATGGCACTTTAACATTTTATGTACTCTGAGAGTTTTATAGTTTCTACTGCAGTGCTGTCAACTTTCTTCTTGCCAGCACTCAATTGTTTTAGTACATAAATGGAGGAATAGCCTTGTCAGATGCCCATCTGTCAAACTGGTAGGGGCATCATGATTTATTATCTATCACATTCCTATTCCTATAGGAAAACACATTGTTATCTACTATAGCAGTCATGCCTCCTGTGCTTCTCACAGATAAGTTTTTACCCCCAGGGCTGTGCCCTCATTCTGGAATCTCATCATCCTCGCTGATATTAGGTCCCCTATTTCCATAGCAGTGTCTCTCACTGCCTGAGGACTACAGAGGATCGCCCTCACAACTTCCCAGAGTTCAAATGCCTCCTTTATTAAGGGATTCCTTATCACCTTCCTGATGATTTAAAAAGTGTCTGTTGGTCTATTTCATAAAAACAGAAGGATTGGTTATTCTTAGGCATTACACAGTAAACTTTCCCAACTCCTTAAAGTTTCTATGTCCTTCCTCAATACTATGTCAGATAAATGCACACCATATCTGTAAATGTACACTTACTATAGACTGTTGTCATGCTTAGGCTTCAAGGATACATTCCGTGAAATTTTAGGTCCCGCTATAAGCATTTTGGCAACATTCGGCATCCTGAGTTATGGGTACATATCCTCATGAATGCATTCTCTCTACTTATCTTTATCTTTTGCATCTCCTGCTCTAACATCTTTAGGATCCATAGTCATTCATATCCACTCAGTGCCTACTGGTTCATGTTCTCCCAGTATCCTCTTTTTTTCATATTTATAGAATTTAGTATATCCCAACCCACTTGGGATGTACTAAAACTGATTCTGGTTATTAGCCTAGATGCAATAGGTGGTGGTATATTTCAGGATAACCACAACATTTTACTAGACACCTGCTTCAGGTAAGGTCTTTGCATGAACTCCATGCAAAGAAGAAACTCTGGTCACTAGTAAGGGACTGCTTGCACCTGGCAGGAGAGGTGCAAGGAATTTGGAGTTTGAATAGTCTTGGGCTCATCGACTGACATTTTCCCATTCTAATCAATTTTCCTATCATAATGCTGGCACTGACATCAAAGACATTTGGATGCTACTAATGTAATATTTATGGAAGCACTGATACCCTTATGATCATAACTTGGGCCTGATATTAATCATAATCTGCTATGCGGCTGCAGAATATTGAAATGTCCTTTAAATAGTAGATCTCTGGCTTCCACAGCATCTTTTAAGTTAGCTTCATTGATCCTATAATTTTATTTTGCAAGGTCTCTGATTGCATTCAAACAGATATCCCAAACTACAATCTTCATAGCTATCATTGCCTCCATAGTGATCAAGGGTTTTACCCATTTGATCTCCTTAAGCCTTGGTTTCCATTTGGATTTCATTAAAATTTACCACAGGTCAAGATTTCAGTAATTGTAGTGCCACTGCATGTCAAGGGTTATTATCATCTCACTCACCTAGACAGGTAATCCAACACTAAAATCTCCACTCTGATAATCTGCATTTGTGGTGTATACCTGGTACAAATTGTCTCAGCCAGATTCTTTAAAATATTGAAACTCAGGTAAAGATTGTGAGCTGTGGCTTTATTTGTAAAGGGGAAAAGTGAATAAATGAAAGAGTGAAGCAAGGAAGAGAAAAAAAAGCAAGCACAAATTGGGGCATTACCCAAGTGGCCACAGCTTCAAAAATATAAAACTGCCAATTTCTAGGTCATGAGGGGCATCTTCCAGAGAGGATGTGTGAGCCCACTCCTTTTTGAACAGTTTTCCAGGAGGAGAAATGAGAGGAGTTATTCATTTCTCTTGTATGTCTTTGGTTCACTAAAGTAGGTTATCTTTCCCAGACTTCTGAGTTACATTACTAAGACCTCTGGGAAACAAATTTGGGAAAACCAGATCCATGAGCTGGTTTTCACCTGAGCCAGGAAGTGTTACAGGGAGCCAAAGTCTGTGTGAGTCTAGGCAAATTGTACTCTATAATCTGAAATGTTAAGAGAAGAGAGAAAGACAATAAGAACAGGACGTTTTATTTATTCAAGATCTTAAAGACAGGCCGAGCTGAGTTATCTGGAGAGACACATAAACTCATGCCAGATCATTATTAATTTTTCCAAATTTCCTTACATTCATTTTTAATTTCTTGTACTGTCTATATGTAGTATAAATCATCGAATCAGCTTTTCATGAAACAAGACATAATACAAATTCAAGATATCTTGACTTTGAAGCAAATTAATTATAATGAACACCTAGTTGAAGATTTCTGATACATAAAATGAAAATTCAGTCTCAGATCAGAATAAAAGATGTGGATTTGAAAGTCAGAAGTCGAAGATGTGGGTCTGAATGAAATTGATGAAGTAGATATGTCACGAACAAGAAGGGAAATCTGTCAATGGGTGAAACTGTATGTTTTATTGTATGTAGGTGTATGGATTTGCAGAAGCAATTCTTCAAGGGTGTAGGCCTGGAGATTAGCAGGAAACTAACATTTCAATAGCAGTTAAGGAAACATTATCACAAAAAATATTTTTTGATTCTTACCACAAACCCAAAGGATAAAAATGTGGTAAGTACTGTGTATTGCCTCTGAAAATATTCATTTCAACTACCTTCTAGGTGGAGAGGATAGAAATCTGAAAACAAATGTTCAAGATTTCCTTAATCTCAACTGCTTGATATAAATTAAGTTTTACCAGTTAGTTATATGGCCTGAGAGTTAAAAGGCACATGTATGATAGAGCTTATTCCTGTGATAATATGGCTGCTGGCTAACATGAATGTAGAGTTTGGAGATTTGGAAATAATTATGGTGATTGAACTCATTGATTCAGTGTCTGGTGAGCCAACATCAAGATGCAGAATATTTCCATCACTACAAGGATCCCTCATTTTTCTTTTGCATAATTATACCCAATTCCCTTTACCTCCCAAATATTCTTTAACTCTGGCAACCACTGATGTGTTCACCATTTCTGTAATTTTTTTTTTTTTTCCATTTCAACAGGGTTATTGTATTATTGGCTAGGGCTGCTATAACCACAGCCTGGTGGCTAAAACAACAGAAATTTATTTCCTCGCAGATCCAGAGGCTAAAAGCCCAAGATCAAAGTGTCAGCTGGGTTCATTTCTTCAGAGCTTCTCTTCTTGGCCTGCAGATGGCCAGAGCTTCTCTTCTTGGCCTGCAGATGGCCATCTTCTCCCTGTGTCTTTGCATGGTCTTCCCACGCATGTCTGTGTCCTAATCTTCTCTTCCTATAAGGACGCCAGCCATATGGGATTAGGGCCTGCCCATAATGACCTCATTTTACTTTAATTACTTCCGTACAGGCACTATCTTCAAATACAGTTACATTCTGAGGTACTGAGGGTTACAACTTCAAGATACAAATTTGGGATGAGAAATAATTCAACCACACCAGTTATGCAAATTGAATCAAATAGTATTTAATCTTTTGGAATTGGCTTTTTCACTCAGCATAATTTTCTGAGATTCATTCAGGTTGTTGTGTTTATCAGTAAATTGTTCTTTTTTTATTGCGAAGCAGTATTCAATGGTATGGATGTACACATTTCTTGAACCATTCACTCCTTTAAGAACATCAGGGCTGTTCTCAATTTTTCACTATTTTGAATAAGCTGTTCTAAACATTCATGTACATGTTTTTGCATGAACATGAGTATTCATTTCTGTGAGATACATGCACAAGACAGTGAAATGGCTGGGTTATGTGGCAGTTACCTATTTAGGTTTTTAAGAAAATGCCAAAAAATTTCTGAAGTGGCTGGACCAATTGTGTTTCCTCAATGACTAATGACAATGGACAGCTTTTCATGTGTTTATTTTTTATCTTTAAATCCTCTTTGGTAAAATACCACTGCATGTCCTTTGTGCATTTTCTACTCAGATTATTTATTTCTATATCTTTTGTTTTCTTTCTTTTCAAAATTGTATTGCATTTATTGGGGTGACATTGGTCAATAAAATTATATAGGTTTCAAGTGTATAATTCTATAATCATCTGTATATTAAATTGTGTACTCACCACCCAAAGTCAAATCTCCTTCCATCACCATATATTTGACCTCCTTTTCCCTTTTCTACCTCCCCCCACCCCTTTTCCTCTGGTAACCACTATACTGTTGTTTCTGTCTATGAGTTTTTATTTGTTTGTTTGTTTGTCTTATTTGTTTTTGCTTTCAGTTTTATACCCCACATGAGTGAAATCGTATGGCTGGCTTTTTCCATTTGACTTATTTTGCTTAACATGATACTCTCAAGATCCATGTTGTCGCAAATGTCAGTATTTCATCTTTTCTTATGGCTGGGTAGTATTCCCTTGTATATATGTACTACATCTTTATCGAATAATCGATCGAATCTTCAGCTGTTTCCTTGTCTTGGCCACTGTGAGTAATGCAGCAGTGAACATGGGGTACATATATATTTACAAATAAGCATTTTCAAATTTTCAGGTAGATACCAAGAAGAGAGATTACTGGGTAATATGGCAACTCTTTTCTTAATTTTTTGAGGAAACTCTATACAATTTTCCATAATAGCTGTACCAATTTACATTCCCACCAGCAATGTATGAGGGTTCCTTTTTCTCCACAACCTCTCCAACGCTTGTTATTACTTGTCTTGATAATAGCCATTGTAACAGGCATAAGGTGGTATCTCATTGTGGTTTTGATGTACATTTCACTAATAGTGAAGTTGAGGATTTTTTCACATATCTGTTGGCCATTTGTGTGTCTTCTTGGGAGAGTGTCTCGTTAGGTCTCTGACCATTTTTCAAAAATTGGATTGTTTTCATTGTTGAGTTGTATAAGTTCTTCACATATTTTGGATATTAACCTTTTATTGGAAGTGCTGTTTGCAAATATCTTCTTCCATGGGGCTGGTTGCTTTTTTGTTTTGTTGATGGTTTCTTTTGCTGTACAGAAGCTTTTTAGTTTGATATAGCTCCAATCATTTATTTTTGCTTTTACTTTCCTTGTCTTTGAGGTCAAATTCATAAAATCCCCTCTAAGACCAACGTCCATAAGTTTAGCGTCTATATTTTCTTCTATGTATTGTATTGTTTCAGGTCTTATATTTATGTCTGAGATCCATTTTGAGTTAATTTCTGTGTATGGTGAGAAATAGCAGTCTAGTTTCATTCTTTTGCACGTGGCTTTCCAGTTTTCTCAGCACCATTTGTTGAAGAGGCTTTCTTATCTCCATTGTATTTTTTTGGCTCCTTTGTCGAAAATGATTTGTCCATACATACATGGGCTAGTTTACGGTCTCTCAATTCTGTTCCATTGGTCTGGACAAATATATAAAGTGAAAGGGTTATTTATTTACTGTTCAGTTTTAAGAGTTCTTATATAGTCTAAATAGTTCTTTATTGCATATGTAGTTTATAAATACTTTCTCCCAGGCTGAACCTTGTGTTTTATCTCAACAGGTTCTTTGCAGAGGATATACATTTTGATTTTGAAGAATTCCAATTCATCAGTTTTTTCCTGTTATGATCATGCTTTTGGTGTTAAGTCTAAAGATTCTTTGCTTAACTCTGTATCGCAAAAATGTTCTCCAATCCTTTTCCACTACAAGTTTTATAGTTTTACATTTACATTACATTTATTAATTATATTGAGTTATTTTTTGTATAAGTTATGAGACTTAGATTTTTTTTTTTCTTTTAGGCCTGTAGATGTCCAATTGCACCTGTGTCACTTTTGAAAATATTATTTTTTGTCATTGAATTGCTTTTGGTGCTCTGTCAAAAACCAAAAATCAGCTGGGCCTATTTGTGTGGCTTTATTTTTGGCTTCTCTATTCTGTTCCATTGATCATTGTGTATATTCCTCTATCACAATCACACAGTCTTGATTATTGTAGCTATATGTTAAGTCTTAAAACGAACGAAACTGAATCTTCCCACTTCATTTCTCTTTTTCAAAATGTTTCAGCTATTCTAATTCATTTGCCTTTCCATATAAATTTTAGAATGAATAAATTATAGATCTGGTCTGTAGCTGTAAAAAATTGTTTAAAATTTTGAACGGGAGATTTTCATACCTGTATATCAATTTGAAGACAATTGGCATGTTTGCTATGCTGAGTCTTCCAATCCTTAAACACAGTACATCTCTCCTTTTATTTAGATCTTTTTGATTATTGTTTATCAGTGTTTAATTTTCAGCATATAGGCATTGTAAATTTTTTGTGACATTTACCCATAAGTATTTCTCTCTTTTTTGCCAGATTGTAAATGGTATTACATTTTCAGTTTTGGTATCCATGTGTTTATTGCTGGCATATAGAAATACAATTGTTTTTATAGTTTATCTTATATCATGTGACCTTGCTAAACTTACTGATTAGTTCTAGAAAGTTTTAAAAAGATTTCTTTGGAATTTTTTGTACAATCATGTCATCTGAAAATAGAGAAAATTTTATTTTTTCCTTTCTGATCTGCTGGCATTTACTTATTTTTTTTCTTGCTATGATCTATTAGCTACAACTTCCAGCACTGTGTTGAATACAAGTAATAAGAACAAATACACCTATCTTGGTACAGATCTTAGGTGGAAGGAAATCAACCTTACACCATTAAGGAAAATATTAGCTATAAGATTTTTGTAGATGCTCTTTATCAAACTGAGGAAGTTCCCCTTCATTTCTAGTATTCTGAGAGTCTTTTTAATCAAGAATGGGTGCTGGATTTTTTCAAATAATTTTTCTGTGTCAATTAATATAATTATGTGATTTTTGTCCCCTAATTTTGTTAATGTAGTTGATTAATTATTGAATACTGACCTAGTCTTATATCCCTGGAATGCATACTACTTAGTCATGGTATACAATTTTTTTTAATATATTGCTGAATCCATTGGGATAATATTATTTTTGTTGAAGATTTTTGCATTTATATGCAAGAGGAATATTGGTCTGTACTTTTTTTTGTACTGTCTTTGTCTGGTTTTAGTTTCAGCATAATGTCGGTTTCATAATATATACCGGAATGCCTTCCCTCATCTTCCAGTTTCTAAAAAAGAAAGAGTATAGAATATTTACGTGCATCAGATTCATATTAAGCATTTTATGACAGTTTGGTAGAATTCTCCAGTGAAATTATCTGTGATCTGGAAACGTTTTCAGTAGAGTAGTTATATGAATTATATTTACTTAGTAGCTTCAGGGCTATACAAATGATCAATTTCGTATTATTTGAGTTGTAGTAATTCATGTTTTTCAAGGAAAGGTCCATCTCAGTTGTCAAATTTATGTGTACAGGTTTTCATATCTTTTTGATGTCTGCACGTTGTGTAGTGATAATCCTGTTTCATTCATAATGATAGTTTGTATTCTCTCTCTCTCTCTTTCTCTGTCTCTCTTAGTCTTTCTAGCAGTTTGTCAGTTTTATTGATCTTTTCCAAATCATTATTGTATCTTTCAGAATATAATATATAATATATACCAAAGGCCAATATAATACCCTCTGTCAGGGACAGCTAGAATAGCTGAAACCTATGGATACAAGTAGAAATGACCTCCACACTATGGTAGCTAGTGACTTAAATTCATATGAAGTAAAATATGAAAAAAAAAAGTAAAAGGATAAAGTTATCAAGCAAAATACACATCTCATATTCCACATAAATATTGGAGGTATACATTCTAGAAATCAACATAAAAAAACCCAAAACCTTGCATAATTCACAAGTCCATAATGTAGTAACAAACACAATTATCAGAAATTGAAATTACTCTGTAAAGTGGATAACACTGGACAATCCTAGATTTCTTAAGTGACATAACATAACTGGTGTTCTTCCATTTGTTGAAATTTGTGAGATCTAATACTACTTGGTGGCATTTCTAAAGAATTACCTGTTGTTTTCATGAAGATTGGAAGATATTCCAGGCAGCATTTTGTTTGTAACAGATAATAGGTTTCCCAAAATATTTTGTTATCTTTTTTTATGATATGTGCTATAGTACATGCTAGGTTCTGTTGAAACAAATATCTCTGGTATCACAAACTTCCATAATCCAATGTATGTATGTACATGTGTCCATATATAAATTAGAATAACTAAGTTTTTAATACAAGTATGACGGGGGCTTAGAGGGGGGCACAGACAATAGATTAGTTAGTTCTACAAGAGGACAGAAGAAGAAATAAAAAACAAACTTCATCAATGATGTGAATGTGAGGTATATAATGAAACTTGAAAAAAGTGTACTACCAGGGAAATAAACTATTAGATAGAGATAGATAGATAGATAGATAGATAGATAGATAATAGATAGACCTTTTTTGTTCCTGGCAAAGGGATCAGTGTGAGGCATGAAACCACTAAACATTATAGAAGATTTGTGGAACTGAAAATTGGACCACAGGGTCCTAGAATATGAGATGAATGGGAATGGTGAGAGATACTATTCAATAGGTAAATGTCAGGCAGATTGCCAGATTGCACAGAACCATTTATACCACGTGAGAATTTTAATTTTTCTCTTGGGAAATGGTAGTGATGAGAGAAAATGTTTAACAGGTAATGATAGGGCAGATTGTGTAAGACCAGTTGTGCCATGAAAGGATCTATACTTTCCTGTTGGGAACCATTAAGGAAGTCTTAAGCAGTGGGCTATAACATAAACTTCATTTTAGAAAAATCACAGTGACAGTAACATGAAGAATGGAAATGGCTTTACGAAGAGGTGGTGAAACTAGAGGTGAGAAAACATTTGAACATTGTTATTATAATCAAGCCAAGGGGTGACATAAGCTTGAATTAAGCTTTTGCAACGGAGAGATGAAGAAAGGAACTGCTAGGAGAAATGTTAGGCAGATAATATGGAGAGAAGCATAGCACCACTTGGATGCAAAGTATAATTTTAATATGATGATGATGACCATCATAAGAGAGCTCACTTAGGTGTTGCACTAAGCACTTTGTATGAATTAATACATTTAGGTTCAATCATAGTTTGGTGACTAGATAGATGGCTGTTCCTTTCATACTAATTCAGTATACTTGGGAAAAACAAGTTCATAGGCTATACCCTACTTCCCTCACTTAGTGGCTAAGTCAGGGGACTCCTCTGAATCTCAGTTTTTATTAACTGGGGATGTTAATTCCTACTTTGCAAAATCACTTTGATATTTAAAGGAGATAAACTACAGAATGTGCCGTGACATATAGTAGGCACTCAAAAAAAAAATTCCCCTTTCTTCCTCCTGTGCTTTAATTTGAAGAAAACATCTCCAACAGAAAGTGTTGGTGGCTTTTTTCTTTTCTTTTTTTTTCTTTTTTTGGTTTATTATTTATTTATTTATTTATTTATTTGAAGAAGCTTTTAATCATAATATTAAAACGTTAGGTTATGTTATATTGTACCTTGGGGTTTTCACATTTGGTTCATGTTAGTAATTCCAGCGACTGCTACTGGATGTTTTCAATTTGTTTTTTGTTAAAATTCTATTGGAACCATAAATTAAAAACTTAATACTGTGCATTTTGAATTTAAAGCTATAGCAAAGCTACTGCAATATTATATCCCAGTAGCCATGGGATGTATTTATTGTGCATATCTTAGAGACTTTCCCCCATTTTAAATTCAAAGCACAGTTTTGGATTAGTCTAAACCACAAGGTAGCCTCTATGTCTTAGTGTAATTGTGATTTGTTTTAAATAAGCCTTCCTTCCCTTCCTTCCTTCCTTCCTTCCTTCCTTCCTTCCTTCTTTCCTTCCTCTGCTTCCTTTTCTTCTTTCTTTTTTTCTTTATTTCTTTGATTAACATCTCATTAGCCCCGTCAGTCACTATTGCACCCATTAAACCTTGCATTTAAATTTACCAGTCAGGCTCTTATGAAAATATGAGAGGCTATAAAGCATCTTCGCTGGGTGGACAATACGGCTTAATTGTGCAGAGCATGGATTCAATCTTCTTTAAAGTACTTCTGCCCTGTCTGTGAGAGCTCGCTATTATCACCAAATAAATTATGTCTGTCTCAGCACATGAAAATGTTAAGAATGCAGTACATCCATTTTGTGCATTTATTGCTGAAATCCTCATGACCTTGATAGAAAACAAACTGATAGTTTTTACAAATAATACTCTTTCTTCTGCAAATCTCTGGAGGGAAGAAAAAAATGTCCTGTGGAGTCCCGGGGGATAATCAACTCACTCCTGAGATCTTAGCCGTCTCCACATTGGCTTTTAGCTCTTAGATGATCAGACTCTCCTAATGTCAAGTAAGTAAGTATTCCCTGAAATTATAGGATCTATTTTGGAGCCCATACTAGTATTTTGACTACAAAGTGACCAATTTGCACACTGTTACCATCACTGACTAAATCACATACATAACATTGCTTTTTCTGAAAAATACCAGATCATGGAAATTTACTGAAAGAAAACTGTGAATTAGTCACTCCGTGTTCCTTGGGGCATACATCCTTAGGTAATGAGGAGATTTCCGGAGGAAAGCTGGTACAGCAAATTGTCAGATATTAGAAAGGAAAATGAAAAATGAAATTCAATTATTTCTAGAGACTTCTGACCAGCAATATTTTGTTTGATACTAACTGGAAAGTGTCAAATGTAAACTATGATATCTATGCTAAAAAAAAAAAAAATACAGCACCTGAAATCTATGTAAATTTACTAACAATTGTCACCCCAATAAATTAAAAAAAAAATACAGGCAGCCTACCTATTTGATTAATATATTTATGCAGCTAAGATTTAGAGATTATAACCCTGATAAACAACTGGTGTTTCTCTTGAGCAACCAAACCTCACGATTTCACCTATTTTGAGCATAGAATTAGCTTCATCTTCCTTTATTCCCAAATTGAAAATATTTAATCAAATTTTTGCATCAAATAATTGTTACACTTTTTTAGTAAGAAAAACCCAACTCTATATACACTTTAGCTTCTAATATTATTGAATCATGCTAAACATTTCATCAAAATTGTGTTTTAATCAAGACCATCTGACTTATTAAAATTACTTTTGCTCTGGACGATTAATCCTTCTTTGGATTTTCAGTGACAGAATGAAAGAGAAAGAGAAATAAACCAATCTTTCTGCTTGTACTAGTATTAAAATAATAATTGCCTTGTGTAGATGCAGCTTAGATGACCAACTACAGTTGGCGTGGAATGCAGGTAAGTTCTTGTTTTAATCGAGGAGCATTTGGCTACAATAGCAAGAAGTATTTTCTGTTCCTGCTAAAGGAAAATTCATGTTTTTGGAAGTGATATGTCATGGAGCACCGTCTTTTATTCTGTGTTGGTCCTTTTTCCCTTAAGTCTACAGCAATAATCCTATTACGATGTGCCAGCATGAAACATCAGAGCCAATACGCCCCAGGTATGTTTGAGATACAGATTGAGTGAAAACAAAATATTGGATTAAATCACAAAAGCAGCCAGATTGTCCGTAAGTGAACAGTAGGTAGAAACAATTCTAGGGAAGTGGAAACATTGTACATTTAGTAATACTGTCATCTTATAAAACATTTACTTCTTCCAACTTCTTAGTCTAGGATATGAATAACTGCTAATAAATCTACCCAGCATGTAAATTAATTTTCTTGGTGTTGTAGAAGAATTCCTGGTTTTCTTAAGAAGTCAGTTGCATTTTCTATTCTGTGATGCTTAACGTAATAGATTTTTCATATTGTAGCTCTCTAATAAATGCATTTTAATTATATTTCACTCAGGTTTATAAAAGTATAATTAAAATACATACTACAGAGTACAGAGTGTTAATTTTCAATATATCACTATTAGGTTAAGATGTAAAGGAAACTAAATCAGCAGCACAATTTTATATGGTAAGTTTCAAAAAAATTATCATATCTAAAGATAAGATAGAAGGACACTTAGGGATAGGAATGATGGGGACCAATCAAAATAGACCTATTGGCAAAGTGCAGCTAAAGGTTTTACATTATAGATGCTAAAAAATGGCTAGTAGTGTTTATGTGTTCTAGTCTATTAAAGGTATATTGTTTCTTTTAAAGATATATTGCCTTCCTTGCAAGGTTTACTAGTATGTCACCAATATTTTTATTTTAACAAGTATATTGGACTGCCATATAAATTTGAAAGAGCCCCAAACATGCATTTTTTAAGCAGTCCAGAAAGAGACCTTTTTTTAATTTAAAAGATGTTATCATACAAAATATGTTTTAGAACCGAGCTGTAAAAACTTACAGGACAATATGAACAAGTCTAATAAATCAAGGAGCCCTATCTGGATGGACCAGGAAAAGCATATGCAAGTTTTAGGAGAGTGGCGTTTAACACTGTTTTACAAAAATCCTTCCTTTTGGCTACTTTAATGGTGCATAGAATAACACATAGTAGCTTAGAGGGAAAAATAGACTTAATTTATTCACTTGTGCAGAGAAAACATTTCTTTGATTTTGGAATTATGTCAAAGTGCCTGTAAGTCTGGTCCCTCCATTAAGGCAGAACCTAGAAAGCCATCTTTTCATTCATCAACAGGGAATGAAAAGATTTTTCTCTTGGGTTCCACATGAAGGTTGCTTTTTTTTTCTGAAATCCCATTCAGTAGCTTCCTCTTTGAAAGATTATAAAATGTTCTTAATGTCTGCAGATCTAGGTTTCTGGTGTGCATAAGCAAAGAAAGGGAAGGTTTTACAGATGAAACTGGATTCTTTGCAACTTGCTGATATTTTGTTGATATAAGATAAAGTCACTGACTAGGAAGCAAAAGAAAATGCTGAGTATTATGTTTAAAGATTTTGTGAAAGGATTTAACTGGCTTTGGTATGAAGAATTTGTGCCAGAGGTGTTATCACACACCACAGAAATGTATCAGGAGATTTGCAAACAAATTCGGTGACAATTGTATGAACGAATATATGCAATATGCTAAACCTGAGACAGATTTTGTCCATATTGTTCACCGTCGTAGCTCAGACTCCGCTCACTTTTTAAAAAATGTATGGAATTTTTAATAAAAATGCTTGAAAACTTTTGTAGTAATCAAATAAAATTATGGTTATGAAAGTGATTTTTAAATAGTAAAGCTATTCATACATTTCAGTCTTTATTAAAGCCATCTAACATGTATAAGGATGTAATACCCAAGAGTTCGCAACCTTGGCTATTTCCATCACCTAGAGAGCTGCAAAAAAATATTGATACTTAGGTCCTACCCCCAGAGATTCTAATGAGATCAGTTTGGGATGTAGCTGGACATCAGATCTCTAGGTTATCCTAATACTATGTGCTTAAGGATGAGAACCTCATTTTAAATATGTAATATGTCCTAAGTTATTTGCCGATGTCATTTCTGATCCTTGCAATAGCTAGAAATACTTATTACTCTTATTTTAAGAATGAGGTACGTGAAAATCAGAGAAGTTAAGAAAAATATCCAGTTCTATATTAGTAGAAAATGCAGAACCAGGATTTGAACCCAAGTCTACTTGTCCTCATACATAGACATGGCATTTTGACTATATCATACGACATATTTGATTATAAAACATAGTATATATGAGAACTATGTTTCCTGGATAAAATAAAAAATCAAATGTTTAAAAAGCCAGGACTTTATTGTTATGTATTATTAGTGCAACATGAATTGCTATCATCATTTTGGAAAGGCATTTGCAAAAATCTGTAAAAAGTTGTTCACAGTTTTTTTGTAATAACTAACAATAATTGCATGCTTATCCTAAGATAATTCACTCCCAGGCACTACATGTGTGTTACCTCATTTATATCACAGGAACTTTATAAGAAAGATGCTATAATTATTCCTATTTTGCAAAAATGAAAATGTGTTTCAAAAAATGCTTGGAGGGTTTAATCAACTACCTGAAAGTAATACAAGCATTACTTGAATCAAACAGAACTTGATTCAAACCCATCAGCCTGCAGTTTGACCCTATCTCTTTTAACCAAATAATTTTGTATTTGTGAACCTGTCCTACGGAAATAATCCAGAATAAAAAAAATAAGCTATGCACATAAATGTGCTTACTGCAGTATTCTTTTTTACTGGGAAAAACAGACAGACAAACAAACAAACAAACAAACAAACAAAAATGCTGGGAGAAAAAAAGAACCCAAAATATTCATCAATAGTGGAATAGTAAATTATGGAAAGTAGTTAAATATTAAAAAATATAAATATAAAATATAGTTAAATATAAAATAAAAATATAAAATATAGTTAAATATAAAAAAGCCATTAAACATTACATATCTATTTAAAACAATGTTTGTAACTATTATAAATATGAACAAATATTTATGAGATTATTTCCACTTTTGCATAGGATGTGGAAAAACTATAAAAAAAACTGTCTCTTCTTCATTTGCAACAAGAAAAGTCTTGTTGCATAATCTGAAGAATCATAACTTTTTCTTGAATTTATCAGAGAACTGAGGCTAGAACACCTGAATCGGGGTTACTGATCCCTAGGTGGACAAACCTTTCCAAGGAGAACGAGGACATGCAACACATGTCACCCTTGGCAATGCAGGGTAGAAAATAGGTAGCTGCCGTACAAATGAGTAACAAGAAATTAACTAACATTTTAGAATTTTCAATGGTCAAGTGTGTGCTAACTTTTTAGTTGGGATGTTCTGAAGCCCGAAAATAGAACTCATTCACATTCACTTTCAAGCATATCTCTATGTATATCTACCAGGCACTCATCTAGTGTAGTGCATAAGACTAATAAAAGCTCACTAATTTTTGTTTTGTTGTTATTGGGTGGGTGGGAGACAAGAGAAGAGAGTCAGCTCAAATGATTACTAGGCACATATTTTAGCTATCATTAACATTATTATCTATTATAATATTATGTGAATCATATTATTCCATGATTTTAGCATTTGCTCCTAATTTATATTTTATCAACTTCAAGTAGCAGAGCTAGATGTACCTGCCTTATCAAAGAAAGACTATCGACTCTTTTTTTTCAAAAAAGTCTGTTGTTTTTTTTTAGAGTATTTTCAGGTTCACAGCAAAATTCAGAGGAAAACAGAGAAATTTCCCATATACTCCCTGTCCCTTCACATGTAGCAGCTCCCCTTATTATTACCATCACTCATTAGAATGGTATGTTTTTACAAAGGATGAACCTACATCACTATATAATAATCATCCAGTCATAGTTTACATTAGGGTTCAGTGTTGGTGTTGTACCTTCTATAGGTCTGAACAAATGCATAATGCCATACAGCCTCATTATAGCATCATCTAGTATATTTCCACTGCCCTAAAAATCTTCTTTGTTGTGCCTATTCATCCCTCTTCCCCACAACCTATGGGAAGCACTGATCTTTTCACTGTTTCCATAATTTTGGTTTTTCCAGGATATCTTACAGTTGGAATCATACAGTATGTAGCCTTTTCAGATTGGCTTTCTTTTTCCTAGTAATGTGCATTTAAGGTTCTTCCATGTGTTTTCATGTCTCAATAGCTCAATTCTTTTTAGCACTGGATAATATTCTGTTGTCTGGATGTACTATTATTTATCTATTCACCTACTGAATGAAATCTTGGTTGCTTCCAAGTTTTGGGAACTATGAATAAAGGTACTGTAAACATCTGTACACAGGTTTTTATGTGTACATGCATTTTTAACTTCTTTGGGTCAATAACAACTAACACAATTGTAGGATCTGTTTAGTGTTGCAAGAAACTTCCATATTCTTATCCAAAGTGCTCTACAATTTCACATTCCCGACAGCAATGAATGAGAGTTCCTGTTGCTCCACACCTTTGTCAGCATTTGGTGTTGTCAGTGTTCTGGATTTTGGCCATTCTAATAAGTGTGTGGTTGTATCTCTTTGTTTTTTTAAATGGCATTTCCCTGATGATATATAATGTGGAACATCTTTTTATATACTTGTTTGCCACCTGTACATCTTCCTTGGGAAGTATTGACTCTGTTTAAACTATTTTTATACAAGTCCACCTGGAAAGGAATTAGAAATACTATAAATACCTGTAAGTATGTATGTGTTAGGTTTTCTGATTATATATTCTACAATGGCTCTTTATTAGTTCACAAGGTAAAGACAGACAGTGAATGAAATGATTATTTACTATTTTAATTGCAACATGAATATTGTGATATGGATCCATAAACAGTTATTGTCCATTGATTTAATTCTGGAACTCCTTAGTGTAGTTTCAAATGGTGTCTATATCATTTTTCAAACACGTCACTTCTCCTGTAGTGGTGAGTGAAATCATTTCACATAGCATTTAGCATTAAGATCTTCCTTTTCAAAAGGCTAAGATAATTTTTCCCATGTTATCATATTTATGTGATAAAAGGGAGATGTATAGATACATAAATAGATCACCCAAAAGGAAAACCAAACACACACACACACACACACACACACACACTCACACTCATACATACACACTACACACATACAATGTTATACCAGCATGTGTTTCCTTCAGTGAAAGCTTCCTTAACAAAGATTTTGGATAATATTGTTTCTGCCATCTGTATACAATATTTAGAGATAGTGAGCTGTTGCAAAATCAGATGACAGTAAGTTCTAGTTCATCACACTCATTGCATCTGGGAGACAAATTTGAATTAATCTTGAATAGCTTGACTGGAATGAAATAAATCTTCAGAATAAAACTGAATTGACTGTGTCTGTGTTTTTGCAAAAGTCTTTCCAAAATGAAATTTGACATTTTTCCCTTCTCCCAGGGGTGGCAGTTTACTGCTGGTTAGTGTTACTGTTTAATGAAACTTAGGCTTTCAAATAAAGAAACTAATTACTATATAATTTCAAGAGGTTTTCATTTTCTACTCCATTTCCCTCCCGTCTCCACATCCCACCCCATATATGCAGTGTGGGAGAATAAAATTGCACTTATTTATATTGAACAGAAACACATTCTGGTAATAGGGTATTTTCATAAAGTGTAGAGATAAGTAATTGAGAAGTGTGTTATCAGATTCTTGGGGACATAGGCTAGGGTCCCATATGACTCTGGGTTCCCATACGACTCTGTAACTAGCAGTAACCAAATATACCCCAGGTTTCTTTGAGCTGACAGTTTAAATTCTAATTCTGGCAATTCATCTTTGAAGAAACAGGAGGCACCCAGCTCAGGCCCAGCATGCAATTGGACCTAAGTCACAGTTTCTGTTTGTAATTATGTCCCTGAAGTCAGATGGTTTAAAGTGGGAGCAGGGCCATGTTTTCATCTTCATAAGCATAGGCTTATATATATTTTTTTTATTAATTAATTTATTTATTAGTTTCAGGTGTACAAAACAAGGTAATACTTAGACGTTCATCATTTATATCCCTCATACTGTGAACCCCCCTCCCCCCATCCACTATCCCTCCGACCTCACACTGAACCATCACATTATATATATAAAATTATAGTTGGCATTCATTAATGTTTAGCTTCTGATGTACAATGCCATGATCAGGTATCCACAGTATCCCTGAGGTGGTCTCCCAAATAGGACGCATGTCCATCGGATACCCAACAAAATCTTTACAACATTATAGAATACCTTCCCCAAATTAATTTTCAAAAGAAAAACCCTGAGGCCATCTTGTGGTTACCAGCTGCTTCCAAATCCCTTCACCTTTCCCCTTATCCCCAACCCCCTCCCACACACCCATCTAACCACTCTCGGTTTTTTCTCTGCGTCCCCAAAACTGACTCTGATTAGTTCATTCACATAGTCTTTTCTTTAGATTCCATATATAAGTGAGATCATATGGTACTTGTCTTTCTCTTTCTGACTTATTTCACTTAACATAATGTTCTCTAGATCCATCCATGTTGCTGCAAATGATAAGATTTCTTTCTTCTTTATGGCTGCGTAATACTCCATTGTATAAATGTACCACAGCTTCTTAATCCAGTCATCTACCGATGGGCATTTTGGTTGTTTCCATATCTTGGCTATTGTGTAAAGTGCTGCAATAAACATAGGAGTGCATACAGATTTTTGAATTGGAGTTTTGGATTTCTCCGGGTAGATGCCTAGGAGTGGAATTACTGGATCATAGGGTAGTTCCATTTTCAGATTCCTGAGATACCTCCATACTGTTTTCCATAGTGGCTGCACTAATCTGCAGTCCCACCAACAGTGCACTAGCATTCCCTTTTCTCCACATCCGCGCCAGCATTTGTTGTTTGTTGATTTATTGATAATAGCCATTTTGACTGGAGTGAGGTGGTATCTCATTGTGGTTTTTATTTGCATTTCTCTGATGGTTAGTGAGGTTGAGCATTTCTTCATATGTCTTCTTGCCTTCTGTATGTCCTTCTTAGAGAAATGTCTCCCCAAGTCCTCTGCCCATTTTTTAATTGGGTTGTTTGTTTTTTTGGAGTTGAGTTGAGTAAGTTTTTTATAGATTTGTGATATTAATCCCTTATCAGATATATCATTGGCAAATATCTTTTCCCATACAGTAGGATCCCTTTTTGTTTTATTGATGGTTTTTTTTGCTGTGAAAAAACTTTTTAGTTTGATGTAATCCCACATGTTTATTTTTTCTCTTACTTCGCTCGCGCGAGGGGATATATCAGTGAAAATCTTACTCCGGGTAATGTCCATGAAGTTTCTTCCTATATTTTCTTCTAGATATTTTATGGTTTCAGATCTTACATTTAAGTCTTTAAGCCATTTTGAATTTGTTTTTGTATATGGTGTAAGGAGGTGGTCCAGCTTCATTTTCTTGCATGTGTCCGTCCAGGTTTCCCAACACCACTTATTGAACAGACTATCTTTACCCCATCGTACATTCTTGCTTCCATTGTCGTAGATTAGATGGGCATATAGGCATGGATTTACGTCTGGACTCTCTATTCTGTTCCATTGATCTATGTATCTATTTTTATGCCAGTACCATGTTGTTTTGATTACTGTAGCCTTGTAGTATAGTTTGAAATCAGGTATCGTTATACCTCCCACTTTGTTCTTATTTCTCAAGATTGCTGAGGCTATCCGGGGTCTTTTATGGTCCCATATAAATTTTAGGATTATATGTTCTATTTCTGTGAAAAATGTCGTTGGTAGTTTGATAGGAATTGCGTTGAATATGTATATTGCCTTAGGCAGTATGGACATTTTAATTATATTAATTCTTCCTATCCATGAACATGGAATGTGTTTCCATCTATTTATGTCTTCTTTCATTTCTTTCTTCAGTGTTGTATAATTTTCTGAGTACAGATCCTTTACATCTTTGGTTAGATTTATTCCCAGATATTTTATAGTCTTTGGAGCAATTGTAAATGGAATTGTTTTTTTAATTTCTCCTTCTGCTATTTTATCATTGGTATATACAAATGCAACTGATTTCCGAATATTAATTTTATATCCTGCTACTTTACTAAATTCATCTATCAGTTCTAATAGTTTCTTGGTGGAGACTTTAGGGTTCTCTATATATAGTATCATATCATCTGCATATAATGATAATTTTACTTCCTCCTTACCAATTTGGATGCCTTTTATTTCTTTCTCTTGTCTGATTGCTGTGGCTAGAACTTCCAGCACTATGTTGAATAGAAGTGGAGAAAGTGGGCAACCTTGTCTTGTTCCTGATCTTAGGGGGAATGGTTTTAGCTTTTCCCCATTGAGTATGATGTTAGCTGTGGGTTTGTCATATATGGCCTTTATTATGTTAAGATATGATCCCTCTGTTCCCACTTTCTTAAGGGTTTTTATCATAAAAGGTTGCTGTATTTTATCAAATGCTTTTTCTGCATCTATTGATATGATCATGTGATTTTTATTTTTCATTTTGTTAATGTGGTGTATCACATTAATTGATTTGCGGATGTTGAACCACCCCTGCATACCAGGGATGAATCCCACTTGATCATGGTGTATGATCTTTTTAATGTATTGCTGAATTCTGTTTGCTAATAATTTGTTGAGAATTTTTGCATCTATGTTCATTAGAGATATCGGCCTGTAGTTTTCTTTCTTTGTGGTGTCTTTGTCTGCTTTTGGGATCAGGGTGATAGTGGCTTCGTAAAAAGTGTTTGGGAGTCTTCCTTCCTTCTGGATTTTTTGGAAGAGCTTGAGGAGAATAGGTGATAATTCTTTTTTGAACGTTTTGAAAAATTCACCTGTAAAGCCATCTGGTCCAGGGCTTTTGTTTGTTGGGAGATTATTGATTACTGATTCAATTTCCCTGGTGGTAATCAGACTGTTCAGGCTTTCTGTTTCTTCTTGAGTTAGCTTTGGAAGGTTGTGCGCCTCTAGAAAATTGTCCATTTCTTCAAGGTTGTCAAATTTGTTGGCATATAGTTGCTCATAGTAATTTCTTACAATTTTTTGTATTTCTGTGGTGTCTGTTGTCACTTCTCCTCTTTCATTTCTGATTTTATTAATTTGGGTCCTCTCTCTCCTTTTTTTAATGAGTCTGGCTAAAGGTTTGTCAATTTTGTTTATCTTCTCTAAGAACCAACTCTTGGATTCATTGATCTTTTGTATTGTTTTTCTGGTTTCTATTTCATTTATTTCTGCTCTGATCCTTATTATCTCCTTCCTTGTGCTCCCTTTGGGTTTATTTTGCTGTTCTTTTTCCAGATCCCTTAAGTGTGAAGATAAACTGTCAATTAGTGATGTTTCTTGTTTCTTTAGGTAGGCCTGCAGTGCTATGAACTTCCCTCTTAGGACTGCTTTCGCAGCATCCCATAGATTTTGGGTCGTCGTGTTCTCATTCTCATTTGTCTCAAGATATCTTTTGATTTCTTCTTTGATCTGCTGCTTGACCCATTCATTATTTAGCAACATGTTATTCAGCCTCCATGAATTGGTGTATCTTCCTGGTTTTTTTCCCCTGTAGTTCATTTCTAATTTCATAGCACTGTGGTCAGAGAAGACAATTGGTATGATTTCAATTTTCTTAAATTTATCGAGGCTTGTCTTGTGTCCTAACATATGATCTATTTTAGAAAATGTTCCATGAGCACTTGAGAAGAACGTGTATTCTGCAGCATTGGGGTGAAATGCTCTGAAAATATCAATTAAGTCCAACTGCTCCAAAGTATCATTTAAGGCTGTTGTTTCCATATTGATTTTCTGTCTGGAGGACCTGTCCCTTGTTGTCAGAGGTGTGTTGAAGTCCCCTACTATGATAGTGTTGCTGTTGATCTCTGTCTTTATGTCCATCAGTACCTGTTTTATATATTTAGGTGCTCCTATGTTAGGTGCATAGATGTTTACTAGGGTTATGTCCTCTTGTCGGATTGATCCCTTTATTATTATATAGTGCCCATCTTTGTCTTTTAATATTTTTTTCATTTTAAAGTCTATTTTGTCAGATATAAGTATTGCAACTCCAGCTTTTTTTTTGCTTCCATTTGCATGAAATATGTTACTCCAACCCTTCACTTTCAGCCTGTGTGTGTCTTTTGATCTGAAATGAGTCTCTTGTATACAGCATATACAAGGGTCTTGTTTCCTTATCCACTCAGCCACCCTATGTCTCTTGATTGGAGCGTTTAATCCATTTACATTTAAAGTGATTATTGATAGGTACATAGTTATTGCCATTTTTAGATTTGTAGTAAATTGTTTTCATCTTTCTTCTATTTACAGAAGTCCTTTTAGTATTTCTTGCAATGCTGGCTTGGTTGTCATAAATTCTTTCAGTTTGTTCTTTTCTGGGAAGCTCTTTATCTCTCCATCAACTTTAAATGATAGCCTTGCTGGATAAAGCAATCTAGGTTGTAGGCCTTTGTGTTCCATCACTTTGAGTATCTCCTGCCACTCCCTCCTTGCCTTCAATGTTTCTGTAGAAAAGTCATTTGATAGTCTTATGGGAGTTCCCTTGTATGTAACCTTTTGCCTTTCTCTTGCTGCTTTCAAGATTCTCTCTTTGTCTTTAAGCTTTGCCATTTTAACTATAATGTGTCTTGGTGTGGGCCTGTTTGGGTTTATCCTGGTTGGAACTCTCTGCAATTCCTGGGCTTGTATGTTGGTTTCCTTCATCAGGTTAGGGAAGTTTTCTGACATTATTACCTCAAATATGTTCTCAATCCCTTGCTTCTTCTCTTCGCCTTCTGGTATTCCTATGATGCGCATGTTGTTGCGCTTGATGTTATCCCAGAGGTCTCTTAACCCATCTTCATTGTTTTTTATTCTTTTTTCTTTCTGTTGTTCAGTTTGAGTGATCTCTGCTAACTTGTCTTCTAAGTCGCTGATTCGATCCTCTGCTTCATCTAACCTGCTGGTCATTCCTTCAAGTGAGTTCTTAATTTCGGTAATTGTGTTTTTTAGTTCTAGCTGGTTGTTCGTTAAGATTTCTACATCCTTTTTTAGCTCTAACTGGTTGTTCTTTATGATTTCTATATCCTTCTTTATGTCTTCTCTAAGCTCCTTAAACATTCTTATCACCAGTGTTCTGAACTCTGTCTCTGACATGTTGGTTACCTCTGCTTCATTTGGTTCCAGTTGTGGAGGTTTCTTCTGTTCTTTTATTTGGGACATGTTTCTTTGTCTCCCCATTCTGACTGACTCTCTGTGTTTGCTTTGATGTATTAGGAAGATCCCCTAGAGCTCTTAGTTCTTGCTGGGTTATCTTATGTAGTATGTGTCTTTTATATTTGACTTGGACTACTTCGTTCTTCTCTGCATGTGCTCCACAGGAGGCTCGTGTGTTTAGTATATCGTCCTGTTCAAGAAGAACTTTGATTGCTTTTTGCTTGTGAGTAGGTGGGCTTAACTCCTAGGCCGTCTAGTTGTGAAACTTGGCTCTGCTCACCACAGGGTGTTCTGCTGGGTGAGGGTTGGCCACTTAAATGAGGTTTGGCCTCTATGGGCTCTTGTGCCTTCAGAGAATTCCCTCTGGGTGTGTGACTTGTAGGTCAAACTCGGTAGTACTCTGGTTTGGTCCAGAGTTGGCTTCTGGAAAATGTTGAATCTTGTGCCTCTTAAGCTGGGCCCTGGTAGGGCAGTTTCAGCACAAATCAAGTTACCAAGTACAACAACAACAACAACAAAGAAAACAAATCAAGTACATTCACAAATAAAATACAACCGACAATCCCCCCTCAACCTAGGCAAAGATATCAAAGCAATAATGACAGAGCAAAGCAAATCACTACAAGCAGAAAAAAAAAAAAAAAAAAAAAAAAGGAAGTACCAAGCAAAGCAAAACAGAAAGCAGAACCAGTCTTGGCTTAAGCCCACCAGGTAATCTCCAGGTTGTCCTCTGCTGTGCCAAAGAGTTCCCTGCCTATTGCGCAGGCAGCGCTGGTCACCTGGTGCCCAGAGTGAATTTGGGAGTGTAGATTTAAATGCGAGGGGCTGAGGGGTCTGGATGACAGTTTTCAGAGAGACCATGCAGTTTCTGTCCTTTCCTGCACAAATGCACGCTGAGAGTAGCTCCACCAGCCCTGTGGTCAGTATTCCTGAGTCTTAGGGCCCTCCTTCCATGGGTGACTTGTAGGTCAAACCCGGTAGTACTCTGGTTTGGTCCAGAGTTGGCTTCTGGATATGTTGAATCTTGTGCCTCTTAATCTGGGCCCTGGTAGGGCAGTTTCAGCACAAATAAAGTTACCAAGTACAACAACAACAACAACAACAAGGAAAACAAATCAAGTACATTCACATGTAAAATACAACCGACGATCCCCACTCAACATAGGCAAAGATATCAAAGAAATAAAGACAGAACAAAGCAAATCACAACAAGCAAGGAAAAGAAAAAAAAAGAAGAGAAAGAAAGAAAAAAAAGAAAAAGAAAAGAAAGGAAAAAAGAGAAGAACAAAGCAAAACAACACAAAACAAAACAAAAACAAAAGCAAAAAAACAAAAAAGCAAAACAAAACAAACAAACAAACAACAACAAAAAAAAATCACCAAGCAAAGCAAAACAGAAAGCAGCACCAATCTTGGCTTAAGCCCACCAGGTAATCTCCGGGTTGTCCTCCGCTGTACCAAAGAGTTCCCTGCCTAGTGCACAGGCAGCGCTAGTCACCTGGTGCCCAGAGTGAATTTGGGAGTGTAGATTTAAATGCGAGGGGCTGAGGGATCTGGATGACAGTTTTCAGAGAGACCATGCAGTTTCTGTTCTTTCCTGCACAAATGCACACTGAGAGTAGCTCCACCAGCCCTGTGCCCAGTACTCCTGAGTCTTAGGGCCCTCCTTCCGTGGGTGACTTGTAGGTCAAACCCGGTAGTACTCTGGTTTGGTCCAGAGTTGGCTTCTGGATATGTTGAATCTTGTGCCTCTTAAGCTGGGCCCTGGTAGGGCAGTTTCAGCACAAATAAAGTTAGCAAGTACAACAACAACAACAACAACAACAAAGAAAACAAATCAAGTACATTCACAAATAAAATACAACCGACAATCCCCACTCTACATAGGCAAAGATATCAAAGAAATAAAGACAGAACAAAGCAAATCACAACAAGCAGAAAAAAGAAAAAAAAAAAGAAGAGAAAGAAAGAAAAAAAAAAAAATTAAATAAAAAAAAAAATAAAATAAAGACCACCAAGCAAAGCAAAACTGAAAGCAGCACCAGTCTTGGCTTAAGCCCACCAGGTGATCTCCAGGTTGTCCTCCGCTGTGCCAAAGAGTTCCCTGCCTAGTGCGCAGGCATCGCTAGTCACCTGGTGCCCAGAGTGAATTTGGGAGTGTAGATTTAAATGCGAGGGGCTGAGGGGTCTGGATGACAGTTTTCAGAGAGACCATGCAGTTTCTGTCCTTTCCTGCACGAATGCACGCTGAGAGTAGCTCCAACAGCCCTGTGCCCAGTACTCCTGAGTCTTAGGGCCCTCCTTCCAAGGATGAGTGGGAGGGGGCGGGCGGGAGATCTCTAAGCTGCTGAAAGCCGGGAGCTGCGACTGCCGCTTACTGCTGAACTCAGGGATTGCTTCCGCGGTTGCCCTTGCCCCGCCGCAGGCCAGCCAGAAAGGGTGGGGCCTGGGGATGGAGGGGTCTCCTCCCTCCCAGGCCAGCCACTCACACTCCTCCTGCAGGCCTGAAAAGGTGGTGGCTGGGGGTGTGGGAGTCTCCTCTCTCCTCGTCCAGCGAAAATCCCCTCCTCCCAGCCTCTTCCGATGGTCAGAGCCGGCTGCCAATCTTCCCAGCGCCTGAGCGCAGACGCCCCTCTGTAATCTGACACTGTTTCTCAGTTAGGGGTAGTTTAAGTCTCTGGAAGGGCGGGGGGAGGATTCGAAAAGCGCGGTGAGAGGCCCAGGTGTGGCGTCTCAGTTCTTTGTCTGCCCTAGGGCCCACGAGCTGCCCGCCCCGGCGGGAGCGATCAACTGTGGGACGCAGGGAAAGAGCTCACCTCCTGGACCCTACGCTCTCCGCCACACCCTGGGCTCCCGTGGGACTCTAGAGCCCCGGGTGCTGCCCTCCACTTTTTCTGTGAGCACGCTCCTCCCCCCGCTCGCCCACCTAGTGCACCTCAAAGCAAACCTTCCACGAGCCTCCGTCCGACCTGGGAGCCGCGCAGCAACGCTGCACGGCCTGTGCTCCGCTTCCAGGAGTCTGCGCTCCGTAGTCCCGGCGCCGCCGGCCTCGGCTCCGCGTGGGTGGGGGTGGGGGGGCGCGCTTCCACTTCGCTGTCCCGCCTCCTCCCCTGCTTGTAATCCGCGCACACCTTCAGGCAAATTCCTCCACGAGTCTCCCCGCTGTTCTGCGTGTTCTATATCTCCCTGTGTCTTTAGAGCTGCAGTTTACCGCCAGCCGCCGCCACCGGCTTGATTCCACCGCGCGACCGCGCGTTTCCTCTCCGCTCCCTTCTTTCTTCCCCTGCTCGCCCAATTTGCGCAGCTTCAAGTAATCCTTACACGAGTCTCTTAGGAGTCTCTTAGCTGTTCTGCGTGATGAGCGAAGAGTTGTTTGATGGGTTATATGTCCCGTTTGTAATAAAATCCGGAGGAGAACTCAGAAAATGTGCCCCGCTGCCGCCATTCCTATGACGTCACCCCAGGCTTATATTTTTGGAATACAAATGTTTTTAATGAATTTTTAGGAACTATATACTTTAAGTATTTTAAACAGGACTGTTAAATTATAATAATTAGTAAATCGAAATCAGAAGTGAAGGGTATGAAGAATAAACATAGAAAAATAAGATTAAAACAAACTAACAACAACACCTGCTACTAGAAATTGGTTATTATAGAAGAAAGACATGGCCACAGGATTTAGTTGCTATCTAGGTACTATAGAAATATAGTCTACTATGGAAATCCGTACTGAGGATTTACACTTGGAATGGTAGGCTGGAGGCTTTTGATGTGAGCTGGAAGGTACTCAAGCTTAGCAATTATTTTATTAATATTAGATCACACTGTGAAAAATGGATAGCTAATTCCCACCAGCAGAGATTCCGAACTCCAGTTTTAATCCATTGCAATAGTCTTAGAGAAGGATTCTGATGAAGGCCTAGAAAGAGGCTTTCTCCATATCAGAAAATTCCACAAATAGAAATAAATCCTACAGTAAAGAGAAAGTGTCAAGCTGTGTAAAACAAAGGGGAAAATAGGTAATGAGCATTAACAGTGCAAAACAAAAAAGAGAAAGAAAGTGAATATTTTCTTAGATTTCGAACAAGGGGTGGCATGTTTTCCTTTCAGCTTTTCTTGTAGTTATTGCCCTTAATTTAATACCCAGTGAGTGCTCGTTAAGAATTAATAGTATTGTTTTCCTGTCTGTGAAGTTGAGGATTTTAACTTCTAGGAAGACAAATCTAGGTGAGAAACTGACCATCCAAGAAATTTTCTAAGGCAGAAAAAAGATTTGAGTCTTTATCATTAGAATTAAGTATTATAAATGGATGTTCCATTCTGATGGGGTTTGTCAAGATTGCATCATGTGTAAGGACAATAAAAATAATCCCTGAGTTGCATGCCCTACTTTTCATTGGCTACAAGGCTATTTTGGCCAATGATAGGTCTAACAGGTTTTAGAGAAGAGAGAAACCTAAATATTAAAAATATCTAACAGTCATTCTGCAAATACCTCCACTAATTAATTCAGGATTGTGATGTACAAAGCAATGCATGATATTTTTATATCTCAGTAATATGCAAGGTCCCTTTTAATGTATCCTCGATTGTTCTGGAATAGCTGGGCATCTCATGTAAGTCAGCCCAAATCACTGTTGCCCCTATCAAAACAGGCCATTCAAGTCTGAAGAAGTTTTTCCATTATCTCTTCACACACATCCATCGTGGGTACTGTGGGTGCAACATGACTTGTTCTTCAGGGAAGAACCTGATGCCTCAGCTGCTGGGAGTGCTGACAGCAGGCAATTTTCCACTGTCAGCTCCTTCAGGCATTGTCTCAACTGCAGAGAGTCACCCTACCAAGGTCATGCCCCTTCCTGGGGTAACCCATGTGCAATGACTAAGCAACATGGGTATGTAAAAGCTTGGTCATCTCAGGCCAGCTCAGGGCAGCTCTGTAGGACTTTTCTCACTCCAGAATTCCCCAAGCTGACACTGTGGTTGGGACTGCACAGTGGCTTCACTTCTCCTACCTCCCAGTTCTGCTTTCTTCCCTTCCACAGTGTTAGTGGATGCACAAATGCATGCTCAACTCTCTCCAAATCTACTTCCTGGGGAAACCTGCCTGGGACAATATCTCACCATCTTTTTATTGACCTCCAGGTCCTTGGGCTAGGATGTCCTTTCAAAAGCAGACAGTTACAACTCCTGGGTAGGATATTAACCTTAGCCCACCTGCTTAAACATCCTGGCCCATTGCCTTAAGATGATTCATAATGTTGCAGAATATCAATATAAGAGAAAGTATGCACCATAGCTAGATTGCAGAGATTAACGATGAGTATAAATTGTTAGTTTAATATGAAATAATAATACAAAACAAGTAATTATGATCCAGAAATGCAAGGAAGATTCAGTATTAGAAAATTGAACAATACTAATATCCAGAGTTACATAATAATAAATGCCATATGATTATATTACAGTTACAGAAAAACTATTAAACATATTTATACGCTGATTTTTAATTTAAGCAATCATAAATGAGAAACAGAATAAACTTCGTAATTTTATAAACTATATTTCCTAAGACCATAAAGAAAACAACTTACCTAATTGTAGAGCTTTAGTTATATTACACTGACATTAAAAACAAGTCAATTGTTTTAGTTTTCTATTGCTGTGTAACAAATTGTCATAAATTCAGTGACTTAAAACAACACTCCTTTATTAGCTCACAATTCTGTAACTTACCATGTATGCTGAATTGAAGATCTATATTTCAAAAATGAACATCATTCTATCCAGCAGAAATAATCAATTAAAAATATAGTAAGTGAAAAAGGAATGAGCCATAATAGTAAAAATGTGCATATTTACAAAGAGAGTAAATATAGAGTAACAGTTATTATTATATTATATAAATTTTATATATACACACACACACACACACACACACATATATATATGAAATGAGGTTGCCAAAAAAAGTATACATATGACTTGTATTCATCTTTTGTTACCGATATATATTGAGTATTATAATTTTAATACAGTTTATTCCTTTCTTAAAATGTGTATGCATGTTTTTGGCACCGTGTGTGTGTGTGTGTGTGTGTGTGTGTGCATATATATATATATATATATACATATATATGTATATATGTGTGTGTATATATATATATATAATTTATATAATAATAGCTGTTACTCTATATTTGCTCTCTTTACGCTCTTACTCTCTTATATATATATATATATATACACACACACATGCATATATATACATGCACACATACATATATACATACACGTACATATGCATACATATATGTATATACATATATACTGGGAAACAACTATAACAAAATATGAATAAATGTTCAAAATGCTATTTAGGAACACGGAAAATCTTAATTTGGAACATATATCATTATTGTTTGAGAAGACTCAACTAGCCTCAAATTATTTATATATTTATGAAACTAGGTTCATATCTTTAGTTTTCTTTGGAACATGAACATACAATTTTAAAATATATTTAGAGAATTCCAGTTCAAATATTAAAGACTGGACTCAAACTAACAGGACCCTAAGTGCTCCTTGAAAGAACATAGTATAATATAAGCATGCCTTTCAATAAGAAACTGACAAATATTTCCATAGAAAAATAAGCAGGTAATTTGCAAAAAGGAAACAAGACTAGCCAATAAAGGTATAATCTGATAAAATATATTTGCTAAGACCATAAAGAAATATACATTTACACAGGGAAATACAAATTGAACAATTAATTAAACATTAATTTGCACCCATTGAATTCTCTAGAAAGTATAAAAAACTAATAATACTAAATGTAGGCAAGGATGTGGGGAAGCAGATAATTGCATATAAAAGATATTGCATACAAACACTCAGGTCTATTCTGGAGAACAATTTAACATTACCTAATGTTTAAATATATATAGGTGATTACCTAGCAATTTTGTTTCCTGGAATAGATTGGCCCTCCACAAAACAGTAGCTACTAGCCACGTGTGACTATTTAAATTATTCATATTTATTTAAAACCAATAAATTTAAAAATTCAGTTCCTTAATTTCACTAGATATATTTAAAGTGCTAGTGCCTAACTTATCTGACAGCACAGATTATAGAATAGTTCCATTCATGGAACAATAGTTGTTCCATGAACAACTATTGTTCATGGAACAATAGTTCCATATCACAGAAAGTTCTTATTGGACAGCTGTGGTATAGACCCTGAAGAAACTCTAATGTATGTGTACTTGGAAATACAGAAATATAATGTTTTGTATTATGTCTCTGGTTGTAATTATACAATAAGTAAATAAATAAATAAATACATACATAAATAGAAAGGGAAATAAAGAAAGAACCGAAAAAGTGGGGGGCACTCAAGAAAAATAAATTAGGGGAGTAAGAAGGTAGATATCAAGAATTCTGTTTAGGTAATATTAAAGTTTGGAGTGTTCACAAACGTCCCTAATAGGCATGCAAAGTGAAAAATACAAAGGGTTAAAACTTAGGGGAAATGTGATTTAAGGCCCCAATCCATACAGTTCAATGTGTTGTATTGATCCTTGACAACAAGGAAGTTTTCCAGAATGGTTGTTATATCCCTATGTAATTCTTCCAGTAAAAGGAACTGAATAAAGGATTGAATATATTTTGTAACTTTTTCTTCCATCACTTACTAACAATATGAAGAGTTAAGGGTGTGTGTGTGTGTGTGTGTGTGTGTGTGTGTGTGTGTGTGTGTGTGTGTGTTGGGGAAAACGGAAACGGTTTTTAATAGGACATAAAGATTTTTTTTAGAGTAGATATATTGCAATACAAATACTTTGAGCCTCATTTAAATAATTTCTTTACATATAGATAACTTGCTCAAATGCCATATCCACAAAATTAAAGGGTCCATTGTAGACTCTTCCCAAAAATCAAATAATTAGATACTTGTTCTTTTTCTTACGAACATGAGGTGGATGAAAGTGAGGGGACGGTTCCAAAATTCAGTTATTTTCAAGCATGGCAAGACTCAGGAGTCCATTTCCTTGAGGTATATATTATTGAAATAAAACCTAACTCACTTTTAACCCTGTTTAAAAGACAGCCTAGAATTTTACATTTGCTTTGTAAAGCAATTTTAAGAAGCCATGCTGGCAGTAAGTCTAAATAGCTTTATGAGAAATTCTGATAAGACGCTTAAAGATGATTTTTCTTTTGACTATGAACAATATTTTATATTGAATAATAGTTGAATAAAATACAAACCTCTAATGTTTTACAATGTAACGAAAATTTGTTAATTCTTTTGCTGATGTATGGTTTGTAAACACCTTTCAGAAATATGTTCCCTGAGGCCATATACTATTGTTACTCCCTCTTTTTCAAATGAAAAATAAATAAATAAGTAAAACAGCAGGGTCTGAAAAATTCTGTATCCTTTATTCTTGTCTAAATTCAGATTGATGAAAACTTTGAAAACTTTCATGAGCATGATGAGTTTTTCATTTTTTTTTTTTGTCACAGTAGTCAAATATCTAATAGCATTTCCATTCAAAAGTGCTTATGCCTATGGTTTGTAAATTTAGATCTGCACATATAGATACACATGCCTAGTACATGACTCTCCTGGTCTTCTTCAGATGCTTGCATCTGGTTATGAACTATTCAGTGCTAAATACAGTAAATAAGCTGTAATTATGTGTTATGCACAATTCATTATACGTCTTCATTTTGAAATATCAAGCAACAAAACAATGTGATTTCTCCAAGGAGTTTGCCATCTGCATTTCGCATTCCAAGTTGGCAGCAGTGAATGTAGAAGGTAATATGATGATAATGAAAATGGGAGTTGTTACAGACCTAATAAATTACTGACATAATTGCCTGGCAATATCGCATTGGTGCTTGTATGTACCATGTTTAGAACTCTAGAGACCAGGAACGAGATGGGTGCCTGCAACCAGAGGAGCAGAGGCAGCCATTAAACGCAGCCTCACACTCCCATTTTCTTGTTTTTGCACATTTTTCTCTCCCTTTTTTTCCCCTTTGGTTCTCTTTCTAGTTGTGTGATTTTCTTCCATTCCCTCCTTCCTTAAACACAAAACTGTGTGTGTTATTAGGAGGTTTGGGGGACAATCATTGTTGCTCTATTTTCCAGCCTGACTTGAAGTCCTGGGTCATTGCTGGTAGTGATTTTACAGCTATATAGTTTTTTTAATTAAAGTTTATTGGGGTGACAATTGTTAGTAACGTTACATAGATTTCAGCATAAGACCCGAAACAATAAACTGCATAGAAGAAAACATAAGTACTAAACTTATGGACCATGGGTACAAAGAGCATTTTATAAATTTGACTCCAAAGGCAAGGGACGTAAAAGCTAAAGTAAATGAATGGGACAATATCAAACTGAAAAGCTTCTGCACAACAAAAGATTTCACAGCTATATAGTTATTCGAAAAGTATTTACCATGTTGCCACAGCCCACAATCCACCTGTGGAGGCAACATCCAGAAACAAGTTTCAAGGGAGGAAACTTCATCTTTGCATTATATCTTTGCCTCTTGTCAATTCCCTTGTTAGAGAATAGGCAGCATGTATCTCTTCTGTTCCTCTCCCCTTTGGAAAATAGGGATTGAAAACTTTGGAATTTACGGTTGACATATACCACAGAAATTATCAAGAAGCAATTTTCAGTTTCCTCTCCAACTTGGAGTTCTTGCACTCAGGAAGTCATTAGCTATAAGTCATTTTCTTACTTTTTAAATTCACTAATAATTTGATTACTCTATCAGCCTAGAAGTCTGAACATAGCTGCATTTTTAACTCTTGTTTTTATGTGTTATTAGAAAATAACTTTTCAGAATTTATGATCTTTCATAATGTGCAATGCAGGTAGCTCTGTTTTCTACACATTCCTGAAACATGATATTACAAATAGTTTTGTCACAGACAGAAGCAGTGGGAGCAAGTAGTGATGAGGGTATTTCTGAAATTTTAAAATATAATCTTTCATACTTACTCTTTAGCTTCCAGCTCTCCTTCATTCTGCCAACTAATCTACTTTATTTCTTTTGGGGGAAGGAAAGCCAGATTTTGTATGAGTACACATCCTTACTTGGTCATCTAAATATTACCTGCTTGCCTACATCTTTTGATATTCCAAGCCAAGCTTTTTGAACTCAGAAAACTTCCCTTTTCTCTCCCTCAAAATTATACATGATTGAAAAACCAAAAGAGATTATAAGAATAGTATCTTGCTGTGAGTTATAAGAAATGCGTTTATATTTTCGTTGGATTATTTTATATAGATTTTTATTAGATTATTTTGTATTGATTTTTATTCGATTATTTTATATTTTCCTATCCTTGTGATAAATATGTGTTTCCTGAAGTAATAAAGACTTACTTCATAGGTGGTAGTTCTGAGACAGGATACATAGCCTAGCAACATGACCACTCCCTCCAGGATACAATATGAGGCGTCTCACTGGTTACACAAGTAACAAGTGACTGTATCCCGCACATGCAGCTGGAGAAGAAAAAGAACCAGTTTCATTTAGCAAGGCTAATCCGCCTGACTGGGACCTGACCTTCAGCTAATTATTATGTAATGTTATTATAATCTCATTTACATCGCAGTTACTACGACTACCACCAAGCATCTGACACCATGACAGTTCAGGAGGAACCAAATAAAAAAGAAAAAGTGGGAAACCCCATCTACTGGGTGGAAACTGACAGCCACATCAGGGACTTCATCGATTTCAGCCTCTGGGAGATATAAATACCCTTGGGCAGGACTTTCTCAGCTGCACTCATCTCTGATTTCCCCTGCACTTCCTTCTCGAGTGTGTATGTACTTTTGTTTCAGTAAACTTCCTGTGCTTTCTTGCATCTGTCTAGCTCTTGAATGCTTTCCCGAGTGGAGACAAGAACCTGGTCTCCACTGCTCTGAGGTTGAGTACTCTCTTGGACATCCCCTGGAGCCTTCAGCGATAGTTTGTGAAGCAATGACAAAAATCCATGAAGAAAAGTCTTATGCCCCATACCGCTTGAACATTGTCATAACCCAGAGAGCTAATGGGATCATCCTTTATGAAGGTCTTTTTGCTACTTATCCTGAAGGACCAAGAAGTCTGCAAGTTAGAGTGATTTCTAAAAAGTTTGGTGGCAAATACCTGCTTAACTTCCAACTTAATCTTTATATTATACCCATAAATAGCAATGTTTTTCAAACAAAATATATTGTTTTTATCACAAATAATCTATTAGGAAAAATAAATGTTACAGGCCCTTTCAATGAAATGTATTAAGTAGGCAATGCTTAATTGTTTTCTCAAGTAAAATTATGTTATGATAATAAATATAATATTTAAATATATACATGTATATAATATTTAAATATATCCCTGTGAAGAGTCTAATATTTACCCTGAGGTTGGAGGATACTTTCTACAGAAGGCTTCTCACAAAGGGATAGACTCTAAAGAACAATCTCACATTTTTACTTACATAAGAATTCTATTGTCACAAGTCCGTGGAGTGAGCAATGGAGTATTTTCTAAGTTTTCATGCTTGTTAATGTTGAAATCTTAAGTTCAGTTGAACAAAAGTGTTAGCTATGCAGGTTTCCAGAGATCAAATGCAGTAGGTCTCCTACTTACATTGTAATTGTATAGTATTAACATAGGATACACATTTATCCTATTTATAAGCTTATAACTTACTAACTTTTCTTCAGAATATTGCAAGTAACAAAGGTAACTAATTTGAGTTCTAGTTAATCACTCTTTCTCTTTCCATCTGGTGATACAGTAATGACTAATCAAATTATGAAGACATTGGTATCAGGTGATGAATACAAGTAAATAATAATACATAAACTTCATTATAAGAAATTTAATTATTGAAAGTCAAACCCTGGAGATCCAATTTATAAATTATATTACTTTTTAGCTCTTCCTTATGATAATATTTCTATGTGTCACCTAACAGATGAATACATGGTAAATCATGATTTATTCTTCCCCCAAGACATAGACATTTTGCCAACACAGAACAGCCTGGGGGATGTTTGGAATCAAATTTACTTCTCTGAAGAATTTTGTTTCCAACCTACAAGACCACCACCCACCATCCTATGGTTTTTCTGTCTTCAAACTCCTCTTTATTCTACCTCTGTTGTGTTCATATCTGTCTCCCCATTTTATTTCCACCACTACAGAATTCATTTTTTTATCTCTCATGGAAAAATTATTGCAGTAGCTTCTTAACTATACACTCTTCCTTTATGTTCTTACTACTCTCATCTCTTCCCTTTACCGCCATCAACATAATCTTTCTAAAATAGATGTCAGATGACTTCACTACTTTAAAAAAAAGAAAAGATAAAAGCTACAGACTAAAGTCCTAACTTTTTAGTAAAAGCGTTTAAGAGCTCTAAATAGATCTAATTTGTATGCAAATGTTTCCATAAAGAGTTCTGCTGTCTCCATTTATTACAATAAGTTACTAATTTATCTTTTATTTAATATTTTGATTCAATTTATGCTTATTCAAATATTAGAGTTTACTTTAATTATAACCATGTCAATTATTACATTCAATGTCCACTAAATGTAACCTATTTAGGGACAAATGCTTTTGAACCTGCCAAATTATATATTGAAGTTACTAAAATATGATTGAATTTGTGTGTATCTGTATGTGTGTGAGTGTATCCCAACTGATGAGATGAAAAGTTTCATCTTTGCAACTTTAACCTTTATTTTTCTATATTATTTTTCAGAATTGGGTTCATTTATCAGTTATAAATGTTCCTGTTTTATTTATATAATTGCCTAAAAATCTCTCTTTTTTGTCACTTACGATGAGGTCGTTCCCCATAGTGATGTTAAAATCAAATTGTACAAGTAAGAATTACCTACCAAAATTAGAAGATTTAATTTCTCTATCTAATTTTTAATAGCTTGCATAGCATTTATTTATTGATGGCTTATAATCCATTTCAAGCACTGAACACCCAACATGTACCAGGCATCACTGTATTATATATAATATTTTGTTTTACGTATTATTTATAACATAGAGTGTACAAACACACACACGACTTTAATTATCCTAAAAATCCCAAACAGATATTATTCCCATTTATAGATAATAAAATTGAGGCTTTGAGAGGATAAACAACTGTCCCAAGTCACAGAAGTGGAATTAGAATCTCCATTTTTCCAGCTTCAGAACTTAAGATTTCTACATTATGCATATACTCTATTTTTAATCATTTTCTCCTACTTCTTACATTCTCCTCCTTCCCTGGACACACACACACATCTCCCTTATTTTCAGTTCTACACATTTTTTCTATTCTATTGTTACTACTTTGAATTTTATTCCTCGTGGCTAAGTCCTTAATTAAGACTGATGTTCTACAGAAACTTTCTGATTCTCCTAGCATACATATAATACAATTGATGGCTACTACTCCTTCACATTATTTTTTGAATGCTTATCCATTATATCTTAATTCTTTCTAAGGGCTTTGAGGATGATACAAATATTATCTCAGTTTACAGATGAGAAAACTGAGGCTCAGGGGATTTTTTACACACTCAGGCCACCAACAAACATATTTGTTGTCTGTCTGACTGAAAAACCTGTACCTCCCTGTTCATTTTTTATCTTCTTTTTAGACACATTTGTTATCTAATTGTTTTGTGTAATTGCAACAACTAGTTAAAAATTCCTTATAGACAAATTTGGACACAGAATTATCCAAAAACATAATTAAAACCTGTAATTGTTGATAATTTAGATTTAAAAAATAAGAATATATACTTCTTGGTCTTAATAACATAAAGGTCTAATGATGCGATGTTGGATTTGATTATTTGGCAGAAGAGGAAAGGCAATGAAATCATGACACACTGAGTAATATTTTCTCTTTCAGACTCTAACTACCGTGTTTCCCTGAAAATAAGTCCTAACTGGACCACCAGCTGTAATGCATCTTTTGGAGCAAAAATTAATATGAGACCCAGTATTATATTATATCATGTTATATTATATTATTGTATTATATTATATTATATTATATTATATTATATTATATTATACCCAGTCTTATATTAAAATAAGACTCTGTATTAATTCCATACATATTGGAGTGGCTCTGTATTAGTTCCATACATATGTAATATTTGTATGTCTTCTTCAAATAGACCTGTTTATCATTGTGAGGTTTCTCTTTATCCCGTATTATAGTCTCTTTTGAAATATTTTTTGTCTTATATTAATATAGTCTTCCAACTCTCTTTAATTTAGTATATGCAAAGTATAGCGTTTTCTGTTTTTTTCTTTTTCTTTTTAACCTTTCTGTATTTTTATATTTCAAGTGGATTTTTTATAGATAGCATATTTAAAAATATGTACATTAAATATCTGATAGAACTAAAGTGAGAAATTGACAAACCTATAATTGCATTTGAAGAATTCAACAATTCTTTTGCAGTAATTGGCAGAATAGAAAAAGTAAACAGAAAATCTCTAAGAGTATAGAAGACTTAAATGCCAGTATCAACCAAATTGTTTAAGTTGAGATTTATAGGAAATTCTATCCCAGAAAGCAGAATTCACATTCTTTCCAAGTGCATATGGAACATTCAAAATATACATCATACTCTGTGCCATAAAACAAGCCTCAAAAATGTTAAAAATTGACAGCATACAAACTATGTCATATTAACATAATAGAATTCAACTATAAATCAAAATAGAAAGATATCTGGACAATCTTCAAATGTTTGGTAAGGTCACAACATAAGTCACCAGGGAAATTATTTGTTAACCCTACCTAAATCATAATGCATGTTTACACAGTGATGTATACTGACGCAAAAGTTCATAGCATTCATAGCAGCTTTATTTATTATAGCATAGACTGAAAAGAAACCGTGCCCATCAATTTCCATCAGCTCGCAAATGTACAAACAATACAATGGAAACAATACTCAGCAATAAGAAGAAATAAAGTGTTAATACATGGAACATGCATGAAGCTCACAATCATTATGTTGAACCAAAGTAACCAGATTATGTTGAACCAAAGTAACCAGTATATACTGTATGATTCTACCTATACAAAATTCTAGAAAAGACAAATCTGATATATTATTTCAGAGAGCAGATCAGATGTTTCCTGGGACTGGGGTTGAACAGGGGTTATTGGAATGAAGTGTAAGAGAATTTGTCATGCTTTTGTGGTCATGGAAATTTTCTGTATCTTGACTGTGGTGGTGGCTCCACAGGTATGTAAATTTGTCAAAATGTATTGTACCTCATACGTAAAATAAGTTACATGTAAATTGTACCTCAATAAAGTTAATTTAAAGAAAGATTTAAAAAATTAAGTTATAGCATCTCTAAAATGATAATATGGATAAATTAGAAATTAAAATTGGCTTTATAAAAATATTTGCCTAAAGAGTCTTAGCATATATTGATGCAAGAAGAGGTCTGTATATAAAAAAAATAAATCCGAAGTTGTCTAAAATTGGCAACAAAATTAAGAAAGAATTGCCATTTAAAAAATCTCTTCGGTTAGATGCTCCTTACCTCACAGTAGGCTCACAGAATCAGCATGTAGTCAGGGAGCAAATTCTGATACTTCTATTACTAAAAAATACAATTGGGAAGCTCATTGTGATATTATACTTCACATGGTGAATTCCAAAGTGAGAGAAAGAGAGAAAAGGGTGGGGATGGGGGGGGGTGAGGGAGAGAGAGAGCGTGCCCGCACTATTGGGAGAGAGAGAAGAGAGACTGGGAGAGGGAGAATACCGATATGTGTTTGTGAGGTAGGAGGAGATTGGAAACTATCTGTTTTGGTCATTATTTTATCACAAATTCTATCGTTAATTAAATGTTATGCAATCTTCCCTGTTCTGTGATACACAATACTCTTTTTAAATGCTTGGTTCACTTTCCTGCTTTTCCCAAAGGACCAAAAGAAGATAGGACAATTTCTCTCAGCCAGCACTTTACACCTTAATGTAATTAAAAACAAAATTGTTAGTGTACAGGTGAGGTTTGTTTTGTTTTCATCCTGCTACTTAGTCTATAGCCATCAGCTTAATGGACTGGGAGTTCCAGCAACTTCTAGCTCAACTCACCCATGGCAAATTGAAAGCTGTTATTGTCCCCCTCAAATGATTGCTTACATTCATGAGGGCCCTTGTGTTGCTTGCTAAGAAAGGAAAATGATTGCTTCGTTTAGGTGGAGGTTTGATTGCATGTGAAAACTGCAGGTACTTTGGAGGGTATCTTTAAATTCCAGGGAGCCACTAGAGAAACAAAATATATGGGGGGCAATGACTTAAAATTACTCCAGCAGTAAGGTAGGTAGGAGCTAAGTTTCCATTCCTTCACCTTTGTTTTTGATTGCCATGTCTTCACTCAGGACTATTTTTAAGCTGGTTTAAACTTTTCTTCTTTGGAGAAGTTATAATTTCCTTGTCATTTCAATGAGGCTGCAGTACTACTTAGCATCAAATAGTGGATTTATTTCATGATTTTCTTTTCTTGGGAATCTGTAAAGTCTTTTAACCTCTCATTAGTCTTTCACACAGAGAGTGGTGAGACTCCACATGAAAAAATTGCAGCTCTAGTAATTAAGGTGCATGGATTTTAAAGTCATTTATAATTTAAAATACAGTCACACCTACATACAAACGCATACATCACCATGACAAACAACAACCAAACACCTCGGGTTTTGAAAGCTGAAACAGATTTGCTTATTCAATATTTGTTGTTTGTTCTTATGAAGCTGTTTTAAGCATAGCTTTTTTTTCCTACTGTTGTCAATGTTTTATGAATTTCTTTAGAATAAATAACACATTTTAAACTTCAAACATTCACAAATTGTTGCTGCTTTATGAAACAAACTGGGAAAAAGGTATTTTTTTTTTCTGTTGAACTTTTTTACACCTATGTCACACAGAGTGTCATACAGGGTCTCTGGTCCCACTCCCCATATAAGAATGCAGGATATGGTGAGGCCAAAAAGGAACACCCACAGAGCCATAGATAGGGGAGTCATACCACTATATTCTCGCTGGCGGCTGGGCGAGACCCACAAATTAGGATCCACATGATCCGCAATCCGCCATCTGCTTTTCTGCCTGCCAACCAGCCAACCAATCAACCAACCAACCAACCAACCAACCAACTAACCAACCAACCAACCAACCAACCAACAAATGCAGTCATGGCAGTTATATCAGCAGCCAATTGGCTAACTGGCTACAGCCAATGGCCAACCACCACCTGAGCCAGCACCCCCCCAAAGCGAGGTGGAAAGCCAGAAAACTTCTCTCTGGGATTCTGTCCCTACAACCTAATTTTGTAAAGATTCCTGTAAACAGGTATTCAACAAAGAAGACACACTGTTGGATGGCCAATGTAACAATGTCTATATTCTAAGCATCTCTACCATGTTCTGTACAAGGTCCACAGGGTCACAGACTGGGACACACACACACACACACACACACACACATTCTTGAAGTCCCTTACCAAGTGATTTGTTATGATAGCCCTATTGTAATATCCTTATTCCTTTCAATATCCCTGACCAACAATTTCCTAACTAAAAATAAAACCTAAAATTTTAATATATCTGAAAATGGTAATATATAAATGCTAGCAGTCTTTTCAAGACAACAGAATTTGAGTGGAGAAGACCTAAAAATTCTGAGAGTATGTGTGGAGGGAGTCTAATCTGGAGTGGGAAATAGTGCTAAACTAGAGTTCTGAGGAACCTGAAAACAAACTTTAATGTCAAATTTGTTCAAGGTAACATACTTGCCCAGACATGAATAAAAGTAGTAGAGGCTATTGATTGTCTCTTGAAGGGGTTAGATGAATTGCTTAAATATCACATTATATGAAATATTCAGGAGTGGAGCCATCATCATCATCTTGTCTCTTTTTTCTCCTCTTCCTCCTCCTCCTGATCTTCTTTCTCTTCATATTGTTATTCCAGGCAGAAGGATCATTTTACATAGATATATAAGGTTAGAAATAGAGTACTAGATCTCTATCCATTTCAAATTGCAAGGTGTAATGGTTATTTTTACAGAATATAAGTTTGTGAGATTTTAAAATAATAATTTTAATTATCATTTATTGAATATCTACTATTCTACAGGATTTATATTGATTAATCAAATTAAATATTTCAAAAACCCTGCCAGTTAAGTGTTAGGATATTCATTTTAAGGATAAGGAAACTGGGCCTTAAAGAGTTCGTGGACACTCCTTAGCTAGTTCAGGATTCAAATTCAGGTGACTCTGTGTCTAAAAACCATACTTTTCCCACTTTGGAATTTCAACTATTTTTTTCTCAATAAATAGAAGACCAGTTTATTTTTTTTCTCTGCTGAAAGTATATATTTTACCTGGGAGTTAAGTGTTGGTATTTTCATTCTGTCAATATGTTGGGATTAGGATTGGCAAGTGACACTGTCCCGAAAATCTCTACCTATTCACAGGAATCCTTGTGCTTTAATAATATTCATGAACATATTTTAATGTTATCTTTCATTACACTTGAATATCAGTAGATTGTGTAACCTATATAGATGGAAATGAGGATAACAAAGCATTATTTATGAAGAACTCTGGGTTTTTGAAGAAATGAAAAAATGCTTCACTTGAGTGACTATTCTTTTCAGGCTGTAACAGGTGGTATGTGTAACTTACAAAAGTGATGAATAATGGCTCCTTTTTCCACCTATCTATATTAAAATAATTAACTTAAATGAGATTATCAGTTTTGTGTGATCAGTTTTGTACTTTAAAGCAGAAGCAATTGTACTCTTGATAAAACATATTACTATTATGTATCTCTCTAATTATCATAGTTTATAAAAAAATTTTACATGAAGAAAATGGAGAAGAAAAGGAAGAGGGATATAAGGATGATTTTAAAAAGTAGCAGCTTTTTTCCATTTTTAGGTCTGAGGATCACTGAAAAGTGCTGACTCAGGAATCATATTTGAGTTTGGCTTATTTGTAAGAAGTGATACTACTTTTTGTAGATGGAAGAAATCTGTGCTGAGAGTGAGTGAAAGCCAAGTTGTTAGTCACTTGAAGTCCTAACTCCAGACATTCTCCTGACCTTGGTCCACTGTATGGGGGGAAAATGAAATGAAATGGAAGCCTTGATACTGCTTTTCCTCAGCTTGACCCACATACGAGGTCTGAAAAGTATGAGAATTTGTTGCAATGATGTTGCTAACCTTTTTTGATATCAAGTGGATTATTCATTATGCCTTTGTACCAACTGGACAAACAGTTAACCAAGATTGCTATTTGAAGTGCTTTGAAAAGGCTGCGTAAAAAAGTTAGATGCCAAAAAAGTTAGATGCCAAAAAAATTTCGCCGACAATTCATGGCTCTTGCACCACAACAATGCACCAGCTCACACGGCACTGTCTGTGAGGGAGTTTTTAGCCAGTAAACAAATAACTGTATTGAAACACCCTCCCTACTCACCTGATCTGGCCCCCAATGACTTCTTTTTTTACCTGAAGATATAGGAAATATTGAAAGGAAGACATTTTGATGACATTCAGGACATTAAGGTTAATATGATGACAGCTCTGATGGACATTCCAGAAAAACAGTTCCAAAATTGCTTTGAAGGGTCGACTAGTAGCTGGCATCAATGCATAGCTTCCCAAAGAGAGTACTTTGAAGCTGACCATAATGACATTCAGCAGTGAGGTATATAGCACTTTTTCTAGGATGAGTTCACAAACTTAATTGCCCAACCTCGTACAGTCACACATCATGGAATGATGGGACACATTCTGAGACGTACATCCTTAGTCCACTTTATCATTGTGTGAACATCACCGAGCACACTTACACAAACCTAGATGATGTAGCCTGCTACACATCCAGACTGTAACAGTCTAGCCTATTGCTCCTTGGCTACACACCTGTCCCACATGTTACCATACTGAATACTATAGGCAACAGTAATACAATGGTATTTGTGTATCTGAACATCTTCAAACATAGAAAAGGTACAATAAAAATACAGCAAAAAAAGATAAAGTGTGTGTGTGCTCCTGTGTTAGGGCAAAGGGAGGGCTGTGGAGGGAGGGCCTGTGGGAGGAAAATAGATGTCAGGAGGAGGGAAGGAAAAAAGAAGAGAGGGAAGAAAGAGAAGGGGAGAGAAAGGTAGAATGGGGATCGAAACAGACCCAGAGGTAAAGCTTGATATGAGAAATAATAAAAGGAAAAGGAGCATGACAGAGAGGAACGTAAAGAAGGAGAGGGGGAGAGAAAAAGATAAGAATGGGACTGGAAGGGTAGAGAGACAAAGAGAAATAAATAGGAAAAAAGTGAATATGTGTGCCTGTGCTTTTGCAGAGGCTGGCTGGGTGGGTCGGGATGGACTTCTGGGCTCCCCTCCCCAGAACTGTAAGAAATCATAAGTGCTAATTTTGAGAAACTTCTGGAGCCTGAATATGGACTAGCCTGAGAATGAAGAACTCCTGAGGTTTGTGTCTTAGGAGGTGTTACCTTCAGGAAGCAAAGATGTCCTCCTGGTGCTGGCAGTGGAGAAGAAAAATTAACACTTGCACATTACGCCTAGAACATTCTCCACTTCACTTCTCTTTTTCCTCTCACTCTTTTCCTCAGGGTTTGTTTCTGAGGTGATTCTAAACTGGCCTCTAACAGTACATACATTCCAGGATGGGTTTTGGAGTTAGATGCTCTACCTGTTCAAAGGCAATAGTGACGGCATAGCTCATGGTTAGTGGAGGAGGGTTAATAGATGCCAGCAGGAACCAGGGAACCAAAGGGAGTGGATCCTAACTGATGGTTATGGACCAGGATGGAAGGCTGGATACAATTGCCATTACACAACAGAGGCAAAGTGGAGTATGACTGTATCCTAGGAGATTCATTGGTGCATCTTTGATGCTTCTATGTCCATGGATAATTGTTGATGAAAAATTTCAGCAGCCATGAGCCAACAAAGATAAGTTAAGATCTTAAACCTGTTAAGAATGAATGCTGTGTCACCTCTTAGAATAAGCAACCCCAGCGTCGGCTTTAGCTCAAGTGGTTCCTTCGTCATACAGAATAAGCAACCCTGATTTGTGGAAGTGCTGGGAGAGGATAAGAAAACAACCAGAAGTTTAGGTGAAGAAAGATGTTGAGAAATATCAACCCTATAACACCTGCAATAGTTTGAATATGGCTTTGTTTTCCAGACCTCTATAAGTCTTTTTAGGAGATTGCACTGACTATCAGCTAAAGGATTAGACATACATGTCGCTCCCCAGGGAAGAGTTGAATGCCAAGTGTTCTCCTGTGAGACCTGAAGATCACTAAGGGCTGTGAGTAAATCTGAGTTTCTGCCTTCTGAATGTACTTGACCTCACCTCACCTCCAGGTCTCAGCAGCTTAATCTGCTTCCTGGCCAGAATGGCCTCAGAGATGACTCATGCCATTACCTCAATGATAAAGTCTAGGTCATTGGCTACTGCCATTACTGCCACTACAACCATCACAGAGCAAGTCTCCTCATCCCCCGACACACACACACACACACACACACACACACACACACACACACACACTAAACCTTGGAGAAGTTCACTGTACCAAGCCTTGGATGGGCCTTTGGAAATTCTCATTTCCTCCACAGTTGCCCAGAGAGCCCAGTTGACACACCCGGAAGAATAAGACACTTAATTCATGCGGTGGGCTTTGACCAATAGGAAAAAGGGACAAAAATGAATCAGTAGGTAATCCACTAGCCTTTCCTCCCTACTTGAACCCCCAATAGATGTCTCAAAACACAAAGTTAAAAGTCTCTTCCTTTTATCATTCACTTTTACCTCCAGGGATATCTTCCTCAACTCCCCTCATTAGAATATCAGGGTGTAAGTTTTTTGCCTCAGGTTCTGTTTTCTAGGGAACTCAGGTCAGTATATTCTTCTTCCAGTCTTGGCCTGACCAATATTCAATCAATGTGAGATTTTTAACAAAAATAGGTGATACAGCTAGAACAATGCAAGTTCACTCATAATACCATTTTTATTTATTTCTCAAAAGTCAGTTGTTTTTGACTTTATATAATTTAGTACAACTTAAGTTTTATAATATTAATGCTTTTTCATTTTGATTTCTAGTCAGCTGTATATCCTGATTAGCTAGCTCTATAGATATAGATAGATATATAAAGTTATATCATATCTATATATTTATTGTTATATACATAGATAGATAGATAGATAGATAGATAGATAGATAGATAGATAGATAGATATCAAGACATTTCTTTTCTCTTTTTAGTGATTTTTTTTCCTGTCATTGAAGCCTAAGTGAGATGTTAATCTATGTTAGTGTATTTTAAAAATGGTCGTTTTTAAGATAAACTAGAGGATTAATAAATTTTTGAAAATTGTAGAACTTCCAAAATACAAGACATGATTGTTTCCTGTGCATACACAAGTGATGAAAGTATAATAAGACTCATGAGATTTTACAACTGGAAAGGATTTTAGATGCCATTTGTAATCCAGATTATTTTATGTAAAAGGATAATGAAGCTTAGAAATGTGACTGGGAGACAAGCCTAGAGCCCAGCATTGCTGTTTTATTTTTCCCACTTATTGCCTTGTTCTACTTACAGCCATAAATTTTGTTGCCATTCTTTATTTTAAAAATAAGATGGGGAAGAGCAAGAGGTTTATTTCAGAGAAGACTGAGAAATTTCTGTGATCTGTTGTTGGTAGAACAGCCCTCATTAGGATAAAAATGGAATGAACAGCTTTTCTTTTGTGGTAGCATTTATTGGGAATAGTTAAACAAAAGGCAAATTAAAGGGGAATTAATGGACATTTCTTGGAAACATTGAGAAGTAAACAGTCCAGGCTAACATTAAAAATAGTCCTCACATCTACTACACACTAATGATAAATTGATGATTGAGTAACAAAATTTTAAGCCATTAGGTACATCAATATGTATCTGTTCACTTGACAAGAATATTGCCCAATGCTAAAACCAAGAATCTTTAGCTTTTTCAAAGTGGTTAGGCCATATAGAAGATTTTTAATAATATATTTTAGGCTGTTTCTTCAAGTGACCTCTCTCATCCTGTCCTCCCCACCCACCTCTAGCGTTTGTTTCTGGAACTGGATTAGAGAGTTAAGGTCCAAACAAGGTAGAAAGCTTTGTGAAGTGTTTCACATTAGGTTCTTTTCATGCGCACCACTATGGAATCACCTTGAGTTTAGTGGGTTGTGAATTTTGGATGCTTTGCCTAACTTTTTAAAGCTTCTTATTCAAACTATGCCATATCTTTTTGGCACGGGCAAGTTCACTTTTCTGGCCATGAAGCTGAGGGAGTTTCTAGCATTTTTATACTAATTTAAAATCTATGCAGTATACTCTGTGACTTGCCTGACTTGACAGCTTTCAAAATGCAGGGTGGGTGGTGACATGAAGCCTGAGAAAAGTAGGCAAAGGAATAATTGTAACAATTGGCTTTCCATCCGTTCGTTGGCATCTAGACTGTGTTCTTCCTATAAGTAGTGCTATTCAAAGGGCCGTTTGTTATGAAAATTATCCCATTCTGCAAAATGGAGGAATTGAGGGGATTACCTGAATATGTTTAGAAAACACCTTGAAAGCAATCGCTTTGTGCTAGCTTAGTCAACGAAGCCTAATAATGCTGCCCTGGATGTTCTTTCTTCACCTGAGGCTGTTGTCAATTTCTTCCCCAGCAAGAGAACTCTACTACTATGGCACCGACAGTTGAAACGATAGTTATTCCTCCACTTTGGGGCAATAACCCTTTAGGACAAAGTATTTTGTCTAGTCTCGAGCCGTTTGTAGCTCTACAAATAAATTTCCGTTGATGGAAAAGTGAAATTGTTTCCAGTAAATGTTTCAACCCCAGTAAGTTTTCAAGTGCCAGAATTCTGACTTTACTTTCACATAGTAGAGCCTTAGGCAGTTGCCACTGTTGCCTAAGTCTTGGCAAAAATGATTTCCTGTCTTTCATTTACTGAAAAGGCCATAAGCAGTGGTACCAAGAAGACCAACTGCGCTGTTTGTCATTCAATTTTCACATGGGCTGACATTTCTGCTGCATATTCAATGAACAGATGTGGAGGATGGCTCCACTAACAGACTCACAGATCAGCCCAACATGAAACACAAAATATGCTTTTCTCCAGAACGTCAGTCAGCTTGGGTGGAAAAATATTTAATTAACTATATAAACTCAAGTCTAAATATTATTTCTTAGCATTTGATCAAGAGCAGGAAATGGGAGCTGGATCTAGTATCTGTGTTCTCTCTGATAGAGAGTAAGTATTCAAATTTAAATATCAAGAATATTTGTCAGTCCAGCAGCAATGCTCAGTACTTGAGAATGAACTGACAAGGAGGTTGATTGATCAAAAATAGGACCCACAGTCTGAGAATCACTTTTAAGAAACCACTGGCACAGCCCTTGGCCTTCTCTACTTCCCTTTCCTTTCTGCTTGCTGGAATGTGGATGTAGTGACCGAGGCTTGAGCAGCCATCTTGAAACTTGAGATGACCTTGAGCATGGAGGTTCCCACATTCTGTTGTTTCCATAGGACACTCCCACACGTCTAGATTGGTTTGACAAGGAATGGGGTCAGTGGAGAAAATACTATGCCTACCTCTTCAGATCAACTATGAGAATGTACCCTGCTGGGACACAACACTCCGAGCAATGTTGAAAAGAGACACAAGCTACCGAACAGACATCAATTCTAGATTAGCCCACATTCTTATCTGTGTTTTTTTTTGCATATATGAAGGGGATCGTACCTGCTCACAGCAACACTTTTACTGTTTAAAAACTGTTTAAACCCTTCTTCTCCTCATATCTACTTCACTCCCCATAGCTCTGCTCTCCCTCAGTCTCCAAATTTCCCTGAAAATTTCCTGCAAAAAGACCCTCTAGTGACTTTAGCCCTCATGCCATTTTGCCTTCTACCCCTGGAAAAAAAGAAAAAGTACCCACAGTACTTATTATAGAGAAAGTTTAAGCTAGTGCTATGAAATTACAAAATCCTACCATGCTCTGAGAAAGCTGATGAAAAATTTGAAGGCCTGAAACCTTCTAGACACTGCATATTTCAGTATTACCATCCTTTAAATTCTCCAGAGAGAAATGCTTCTCTACACTTGACATTTTGGAAATAATTTTCTTTAACTGAGACCAATTTAACCTCTAGTATGATCTTTAGTCCCCAAAACATCTCCTGCAAAGTCTGGGTATTGGTAGGGAATTAGGGCACCAGATAGCTTATATCTGCTTATGGGAAAGAAAATATATAATACTTAACTTTAAACTTAAGTGGAAATAATTTGAAATAATATATCAAGATCTTATTTATTTCATGCAGAAACAATAGCAAAAACTTCTTTCTTTTGACTAAAGACCACATCCTTTCCTTAGACCTTATAGTTTGATGTTCTTGATGATGCATGTCTTGTTAGAAATAAAAAGAGCTAATATATGGTAATATAATATCTTAAACATCTCCCTTATTCCTGAAAAGTGAGTAGAAGAATACAGTATCATCTAACAATGTATACCATTTAAAAGTTTTAGAAAGAGATTCAGGGATAGCTAAATTTGATTGTATATGGAAGGCTATGAAAAGAGAAGTTCATATTGACTTTTAAAAATAATATCAATAACAAAATAATACTATTGTATTACTTCAAGTACCTGCTATAAGCTGAGAGTTGTATCAGTTTTTCCATATGTGCTATGAGATAGGAATTATTGTATCTACTTTACAGATAACAAGTCTCTGCCCAAAGCTACACATCAGTTAAGTGGAAGAGGCAGAATTTGAACCCACACATGTAATGCCCCAAGACGAGTACAATGTGAATCCAGCATTGCAACATAAGTTCACCATTTGCACTTTATTAACCTAACTCAACACAAACTTCCCATGCCTTTTGAATGCTCGCATATGCAAAATCCCAAGCCCACCACCAATAACTCCCTAGTGTTATGCTGTGCTAAGGATTATTTGCGACATCAGTCTTTCTGGTCCATTAGCAAAGACCAGTTTTTTCCTCAAGTCCTCCTTGTACTAGTAACATTCTCTATTTGATGTGAAAAGTATACTGATAACACTATTTTACACAATTTCCCCTTTATTTATAGTCCCTCACATTTTCCCTATAGTTCTAAAATAATTTACATATTTGTTGTTGTTTTATTGTGTAATTAAATTTTCATTTTTTTGTGACTATGAACTCTTCTCTACACATTATTGTGGATCCGTTAAATCCCTAATGGTCACATCTTTACCTTGGTTTCCAATTGGATTCATTTCTGGATAACCATCCCATATCCAAATGTGTATTTTCTAGTTTGTTCTAGAGTGCTGTGTGTCCTTGATGTTAGCTTCTGAGCTTTTCCTTCACTGGTATTTTCCAAAATTTACACTGTCTGCTCCACTTAATTACCAGTATGTTGCATTTATTCCCATACTATATTCAAGGAGGGGGAAATGTGCTGATTTAGTCCCATCAGGTACTTTTATATCTCCAGGTGCTTTGGAGATATAGGGAACACTAAGGTGATGATCAGCTCAACACATGCTCAATACCTATGGTTTTTATCAACAGGCATGAACCTCTCTCAAAATATATTATGATACGGAAACTCACAGAAAAGTTTCTTGTTAAACAATTCCTTTGTTTTTGTTGTTGTTGTTAGGATAAAATTTTATTCTAGTCACCTTCTCTTCCAGCTTTTGTGTTTTGATACGAACTGAATGATGAAATAAAAACATAAACATTCAAAGAAAAGAAAATTAACATGTATAATTGTGTAATTTATGGGAAGCATCTTAGTGTGTTTCTTTAGAGATGCTGCCTAATTTAATTTAATAATTATAACAGTTTTGTAAGACTTGTTTTGTGTTCCCTAATTTTACAGATAAGGGAATTAAAGTACTTAGCATTAAAGTAACTTTCTGTGGTCACATAGGTAGTAAATGACAAATCAAAATTTTATTCCAGAATTGAATGACTTGAAAGTCCATGCTTATTCACGAAACCACGTTGTCCTAAATAGGTGAATGAATCTTTGTAAATATCTATTTATTTCATATTTTGAATCACTTTTCTGATTGTGCATTGCTCATCAGTGTAGTTTTCAATTTTTTTTCCTGTTAAGTATATCTAGTTGCAGAAGATATTAACATGAGACCTGTACCAAAAGGAATTTGTAAAACTTACTCTAAATTGTCTACAAACTTAAAGTTTCTTTAGGGCCTACTGTTATAACTTTAAATTTCATGCAAAATTTGTATCCTACTGTGCCATATATCTCCTTATGTTAACGTAAAAACTATTTACAAATTCTATTAACTCAACAAAAAAAAACCACAAAAAAAACACAAAACAACCTAACCTTTCTAACCTGTCACATTGATTAATGGGCATCATATATTATTAGATTTATTCTAAGAATTTTGTAAAATGGGCTAGATACTCAACATTCCTCCATGTTTTATAGATACATACATAAACACATAGATACAGAGGGTGCAAAAAAATGTATACGTATTTTAAGAAAGGAAAAAACTGTATTAAACTTAACGCTGATGGTAACCACTTTGAGTACCTCTTGTAATTGCAGAAGTCAAACGTGACTTGTATGCATCTTTTCATTATCGGTATATATTATTACAATTTAATACAGTTTTTTCCTTTCTTAAAATGTGCATACATTTTTTGGCACCTTCTGTATACACACACACATATATATAACCATGTATATTCATTTCAGTTCTTCACACAGTCTACTGAGACTTACATCTGCTTGCCCCTGGCTATCCCTCACCTTGTTTCCTCTACATTTCTCTTGACTCAGTTAAGCCACACTACTTTCTTTCTGTTCTTCAAATATTCTAAGCAAGTTTTCAGTGCAGCGCCTTTGCTTTGACAGTTTGTATGCCTGATATTTATAATATGGTTCACTTCCTCTCTTCAGTTAGATTTTACTTAGGTTTCACAATGTCGTCTTCTCTGGGAGTTCTGACTTCACCACCAACTGCCATGCCTTCTAAAATAGCATCCTATCTTCCTCTACTCATGTTCTTTTTTTTTTTTAAAAAAAATAGCCTTATTTCTGTATTTGATGCTGATCAATTTATTAATTTATCTGTGTCCCATTCTAGAATGCCAACCCTATAAGGTTAGGGAACTTTTTTCATTATTCATCTGAAGCATGGTTTCTAGCTGCAAAAGAATTGAACCCATAGTTATTATTAAAAAATAATAAATGTATTAAAGCTAGTAGGTTGTTCATGGACTCTCCGAAGGACAAAATTATTATGCTTGGAGGCGAAGCCTCCAGGAACACTGGCGAAGACTCACTGTGGGGATCTTCCAAAAACCCCACCACTCCTGCCACCCAAATCAGATACCACCGTTCACATGCTGATCACACGCTACCCCTGGAAGCCCAACTCTTTGGCTATCGGCACTGATTTAACAGGTAAAACATTAAGAAAAGTAACCACTTTTGTTTCTGTAGTTGTTTCTTTCAAGACCACAGTCTTGAGTGAGTGCATCTGATTAGCAAATTCTAGGTCACATAGATGGATCTTGAATCAATGGCGGTGGCAAGAAAAGCAAGTTTCCGGCTTCTAACTTGCGTACGGTGTTCCTTAACATAGAGAATCCCCTAGAGATAAGAAAGCTGCCTGGCCCAGGAAAACGAGGCAAATGTTCATGTCATCACTGCATAGCTAGCACCTAGAACAGTGTGGGACACACTGCAATCATTCCATAATAGTCACTAAGTGAATGGATGAACATATCATGTTCATGTTCCAGGTTAAACTTTTCTCACTTTAATGTTGCAGTATTTTGAAAGCTGAATTTACACAACTTGAAGTTACAAACAGCAACAGCTTTTTCTCAGTGTTTTGGAGATCTGAACTACTGCCAACACCCCCCCCCCAAAAAAAAAAAAACAACAACACACACACAAAAAAACAAAAACAAAACAAAAAAAACCAGAAAAGTGATGTTTTCAGGGTTTCTGTGGGTGAACATTATTTTAGGTGTCATCTTCTTGCTGAGTTCAAATGATCTGCATCCTGTGATGGCTGATTTGGTCCCACAATGGCCAGTCAGGCTCTTTTATTGCTTCAAGGGAACCCAGGTCAAAGATCTTTTTTAACATAGAAAGATGGCTAGTGATGCCTGTAATTTATTTTACATTAAAAATCTCAGCAGGTCAACAATTTCTCTCCAAATCCCTATGGGAATAGATATGTTTTGATATTCAGAATTTTTAGATATTAGAATGTTTATGAGTACATACACCATCTGTTACATAACATTCTCAGTTGAGTCTAGGACAGCACCCTATAATCAAACCCATTACTATTTCTTCAATGAGACTTTTAATAGCCTATTTGTCTCAGTACAATAAAGACTATAAATAACCTCACCTCAGTTCACATCAGGTTTTGTTCCCAAATAAGTTATATGACTTTTTTTGGTTTTCAGATTTTGGAATTAAGGGTAAGAGATTATAGACCTGTAAGTTTATCAATTACCAATGAATGAAGGCACTTGCGTGGTTATTGTTGCTATGATTAATTCTTTATTCAACTGTTCAATTTACTTTTAGTGCTCTCATCTTAACATGGAATTTAAACACATTTATTTATTTAGTCTTTTAAGGATATTAAGCCTAGAAACAAAAGTGATAAATATATATTTATTTCCCTCTCCATCAATAAAACTCATGTCTTACTAAAACCTCGAATCGTATTGCACACTTTTCAGACTGACTAGCTCTGCTTCACTTCACCAGCTCCTGTGACTCTCTCAGTGACAATGTTAGCACTTGCTTTTTTCAGATCTGTATAGAATCTCACATTACCTTACTTTGAATTTATTGTTTTTTAATAATTACCAAAGTTCCCAGCTGACATTTACTTTTAAAAGTTTGGTTAAAAAAATAGCATTCCCAAAACAAAATAATGTCTAAAGTGCAGGAATGAGCAATAAACCATTCTTTTATCTGATCATTGCCCATCCAGCCAGAATCAACTCAAATAACACTAATGTTCTGAAAATCTCTTTACTGAGACATTGTTTGGCAAGAACTGCATACCACACCATAATTATTAACACTGATTTTCTTCCTTGTGCATGTAGATATACGTTATTAACTTACAGTGATTGAAAATATCCTTGGTTGCTCAGTACCCAAGATATATATCTCTTAGTTACAGCAATTTTGTCAAAATGTGTTGAATAATATTCTGTGCTGTGATCTGTTCCCTACAAAGAATAATGGTGTTTTAACAGGAGAAACCAATTTAATTGCAACAATAGATTTGACATCTAATATTTTTAAACTATCAACAGAGCGACAGATATTAAAATCTTTCCTACAATTATATACACTGAAAATCACACTGAGCAAAGCTAATTTGGATGAGGTTTCCAAAATAATGTTGACTGCGTAATATTCTTAGTTTTATTTACATTTTACTAACATCCGCCTTTTCTAATAAAAGCATAACTTTGTTTATAGATTCCAGGAATTTTCAAGTTATATTTTTAGAAGAGAGATGAACTCAAATATTTTATATAACTTTTTGCCAAAAATCTCCAAGAATTCTCCCTCAACAGTAATGAATTCTTTGGCAGCAATCATTGGAAAGGAAGGAAAGTAATTAAGGGAAAACTGTCATCAATCCTACCACCATGCTCTACAATACACTTAAATTCAGAATATCTCAACACAGGCCAATATATTCTATTTCTAATACCACCCATTGTCCTGAACATTAATATGTAAAAGGCGTGGAGAGACATCAAGCCTACCACAAGTTTTTGATGCCTTGATTAAAGGAGGCCTCTCAACACTAATAATTGGAATTGTCATTTTGTTCCCTAGAAGTTTTTGCACTCCACCATAATGCAGCATGGAAAGATCCTGACAGCCTGGGGGAAAATGTTATTCTTTCATAGACTGAGAGAAGAGAAATTTTGAAAGGAAAAAAGGGAATAGAGAACGCACAAGAGACCTAGAGGGCAGTTGCATTTTTTAGAAGTAAATATGGAAAATTGAAATTTGTTATTTCCTTATTGACTTTCTGTTTGGATGATTCAGCCACAGCTGTCAATGGAGTATTTAGGTCCCCTAATATAATTGTGTTTTTGTCAGTTTCTTTCTTTAGTTCTGTCAGTAGTTGCTTTATATATTTTGGTGTTCTCTGATTGGGAGCATATATATTGAGAAGTGTTATGTCTTCTTGATGCATTGTTCCCTTTATTACTATGAAATATCCATCTTTATCTCTTGTTACCTTTTTTATCTTGATGTCTATTTTGTCAGATATAAGTATGGATACACCTTCTTTTCTCTGGGTGCCATTTGCTTGGAGTATCATTTGCCACCATTTCACTTTGAGTCTATATGTGTCCTTGCAGTTGAGACGTGTCTATTGAAGGCATCATATGGTTGAGTTTTGTTTTTTCATTCAATCTGCTACTCTGTGTCTTTTTATTGGTGCATTCAGACCATTTACACTTAGAGTGATTATTGATATAGGATTTCCTATAACCATTTTATCTTTGGTTTTCTTGTAGCTTGGTGTCTCCATTGTTTCTTTGCCCTTATGTTTCTGTCTGTTATTTTAGTTTGGTGGTATTCTATGTTCTTTTGCTTTTTTCTTTAATGTTATTTATCTCAGTTGTGGATACAATGGAATATTACTCAGCCATAAGAAAAGATGAAATACTGCCATCTGTGACAACATGGATGGATCTTGAGATTATCATGCTAAGTGAAATAAGTCAGACAGAAAAAGTTGACAACCATATGATTTCACTCATATGTGGGATATAAAGCTGAAAGCAACAAACAAACAAGACAAACAAACAAACAAAAACTCATAGACATGGACAACAGTTTAGTGGTTACCAGAGGGTAAGGGAGAGAGAGGGAAAGTAGAAGAGGGGAGGTCAAATATATGGTGATGGAAGAAAGATTGACTTTGGGTGGTGAACACACAATGCAATATATAGATGATGTATTGTACACTTGAAACCTGAATAATTTTACTAACCAATGTCACCCCAATAAATTTAATTTTAAAAAATTAACTTGACTACATGTAAGACATTGAGAATTTGGTTTTATACCCTTCTCAATATTGGCAACTGTACCAACATTTTATAAAACATTGAAGAGCACATATTTTTAAAATTAAAGAAAATTGAATGTTAATTATTTTGAAATTTATGCCCATGATACCCCCTTGTAAAAGTTTTTGTGTAACACATAATATGCATTCCCTAATCTGAGACCAAACTCTAGGATATTTATTCTGCTTTGCTGTATCCTCTCCCACACAAAAGCCAACATTTAAAAGCCCTGATTTAAGAATTCTGGATTTAGATTTTTGACGTTTTCAGACAACCTAGCAGAGATTGTCGTGTGTGTAACCAATATGTCATTTACCTAGAAAGCCTCAAGTACTCCAGCCAGATGAAGTCACATTCTTTTTAAATTTCAAAATGAAATAAAATGGATAAAACCTTCAAATTGTAGGTTTGTATAAATCTGATTCCTCCTTCATATGATATCCTCTTTTCAACTGTACATAGTCATTTTCTTATTTTTCTTTCAGGTCAAATCAATCATGCCAGCCTCCTTTCTCAGATTACTTCTGGAATTATACTATATTGCTGAGATTTTCTCTCTGTGATTCTCTCAGTTTGTCCCAAGAAACTATAAATTCTATAACTTAAGTCATAATAATTCAATGAGTTCTTTATCCCCATTCTGGCTATGAAAAGGCAGACATGCCAATTTTAATACTCAAAATATCTTTCTTAAATCTTTATAAAGAAAAAGGGTGGTCTTCCTAAGAGGAATTCTTACATAAGCAGGCTCTACTTTTTTATTTTTAATTATAGTTGACCTATAACATAATGTAAGTTTCAGGTATATAACATAGTGATTAGACATGTATATAATTGCAAAGCAATCGCCCTGATAAGTCCACTGCTCATCTGCTACCATACACAGTTATTACAACATTATTGACTATGTTCTCTATGCTGTACTTTATATTCCCATGACTTATCCAAAATATATCAGTAACTCATACAACGTAATACCAAAAATAAACAAACAGAAAACCATCCTATTAAAAAACGGGTGGAGCACCTGAATAGATATTTCTACAAAGAGGACATATAGCCAACAGACATATGAAAAAATGCTCAACATCACTAACAATCAGGGAAATGAAAATTAAAACCACAATGAGATATTACCTCACTCGTGTCAGCCGGCTATCATTAGTAAGTCAACAAACAACATGTGTTGGTAAGGATGTGGGAAAAAGGGAACCCTCATGCCCTGTAGGTGGGATTGTAAATTGGTGTACCCACTGTGAAAAACAATATGAAAGTTCCTCAGAAAGTAAAAAAGTGTAACTAGCATGTGACCTAGCAATTCCACTTCTGGGTATTTATCCAAAGAAATCCAAAACACAAATTCAAAAAGATATATGCACCCCTATGTTCATTTCAGCATTATTTACAATAGCCAAGATGTAAAAGCAACCTAAGTATCCATCAATAGACCAATAAATAAAGAAGATGTGGTACATATATACAGTGGATTATTATTTAGCCATAAAAAAATGAAAATTTGTCATTTGCCACAACATGGATGGACCTACAGGGTATTATGCTAAGTGAAATAAGTCAGACATAAAAAGACAAATGTCATATGGTTTCACTTATGTATAAAATCTGTAAAACAAACAAAATAAATAAAAAACAAAATAGAAACAAACTGATAGGTATAGGGAACAAATTAATGGTTGCCAGATGGGAGAGGGATTGCAGGGTGTGGTTAAAAAAAGGAAGGGATTAAGGAGTACAAATTAAAATACCTAGGAAAAAATTTAACCAAGGACTCGAAAGACCTGTACTTGTAAAACTATAAGACATTGAAAAAAGAAACTTAAGAAGATACAAATAAATGGAAGTCCATACCTTGCTCATGAATAGGAATAGTTAACATCATTCAAACGTCCATACTATCCAAAGAAATCTATACATTCAGTGCAAAATATCAATGACATTGCCCCCCCATAGAATTATAACAAATAATCCTTAAATTTATATGGAACCACAAAAGACACCAAATAACCAAAACATTCTTGAAAAAGAACAAATTTGGTGGTATCATGCTACATGATACCAAACTACAAATATAAAGTAATCAAAGCAGCATGGTACTGGCATAGTTCAATGAAACACAATAGAAAACCCAGAAATAAACCCACATCTATATGGTCAATTAATCTATGACAAAGGAGGCAAGTATAAACAAGTACAATGGGGTAAAGACAGTCTCTCTAATAAATGGTGTTGGGAAAACTGGACAGATATATGCAAAAAAAAGCATATTCTAGTTAAATGTTATACTCTTTTTTTCTGTGTTTTGCTCAATGATTCTTCATATTTTTATTCATGTTTTAGCTGAACTGATGCAGACCTTATGAACGAGAAAACCTCTTATTGCTGTATTTTGAATAATACAAACTTCTTCTTATGTGGATTATTTTGATAAATTTTTAACCATTTGGCCATTTTTAAAATCATTAAGCCCATGCACATTTTTTTCCTTGATGGCATTGTGATGTTTGGTACACTTGGAACACTTAGTTTTGGTTCCCGCTATACACTAGCTACTGACTTTGGTTACACACCCTTTGATCTCAAAATACATTTTTTTCAGTTTTTTAAACAGTTGAAAACTAAAATGATACTTTGTTTCTTTATATACTTCAAAATACCTTCATGGGAACTTAATATTGAAAAATAATGTTTGCTCTTTTAATTAGCCATGAAATATGGAAGGTCTGAATCCAAGAATATATAAATCTTAAAGTCGGGCCTTCAATATGTTAATAGTTTTGCTTGTTAATATATTCTTTTCAATATCTTTATGATTGCTTTCCTGTGACGTACATTCCAAAACAGTATATTTCAACACTGGCTGCTCATTAAAATAACTAGGGAATTTAAAAAAAAAACAAAACTGCAAATACGTGAGCTCTACCCCCAGAGGTTCTGAATTAATTGGTGTTGGATAGGGCCCAGTTATTTATTTATTTATTTTTAAAATAAATTAGGTGTTTTCTAATGTACGGGAGAGTTAAATGCAAGTGTCCTAAAGTAAGGGTATATTTCCCTTTTATTTTTCTATCATGGCAATTTCTCATTTTAAAAATGATCGCTCACAATAGCAATGAATATATAATGAACTTAAGAAACAAACTAGCAAAACTGTATGCAAGACCTTTATGTACAAAATTATAAAATGCTTTTAAAGGCACTTAAATAAGACCTAAACAAAGTAAGAGACAAATAATATTTGTGGAGAAGAAGGTTCGATATAATAAATATTTCAGTTCCTTCCAATTAATGTCCTGTTGAACAGGATTTTTTTGTTATTTTTTAGTTCTCGTTCTGAAAGCTAATGCTCAAATGTATCATATTTTGACATGTATAATGCACACCCACATTTTTGGACCAAACTTTCAGGGAAAAAAATCTTTCATTTTAATTTGTTAATTCAAATTTTTGTTTGCTTACATTTAGATACTTGTTTTTTTTTTTTGTATTATACAGGAATTTTAGTATTTATTTTTTAACATACTATGGTACAAGGAATTTTATGTAACAAATAATGACAAAACCCAAGAACACATACAAAGTCCAAGAAATTTTATGTACCGATAAACAAACTTACAATATTTATGCATCATAGAAGGTGAAGAACTCTTTGTCCTTGCAAAAACAGTATATTTCAACACTGGCTGCTCATAAGAATAACTAGGGAAATTTTTTTAAAAACTGCAAATACTTGAGCTCTACCCCCAGAGGTTCTGAATTAATTGGTATTGGATAGGGCCCAGTTATTTATTTATTTTTTAAGTTCAACGAAACTAATTATTGTATTCCAGGGTATTATTTTGCATACAGATACGGTTATTGATTGGTTACACTTTTAACTCATAATCATAAATAGAAGAATTAAAAACATTTATATAGATACAGAATTAGTACTATCCATGTATCATGCTCATCCTTATTTTTCCCTCACAAATTTGGGCAAAAAAGTGCACATTACACACGGCAAAATACAGTCTATGTAAGACCAAAGATTCAGGTCCAAGATACTCTTAATGAAGAATAGGTGATGAGATCAGTATACAAAATATCAGTACATTACAAAGTAATAGTAATTAAGATAGTTTGTATCAGAATGGCAATAGGCATGTAAGACACAAACTCAATACAATTTAGCATGTTTTTTTTTAATTGTTTAATTGTTTTTTCAACAATTATCATATTCTGATTTGGTTTTAAGATTTGGTGATACAGCAGTAATACAGCAAACAAAACTCCATCCTTGTGGAGCTTAATTATAGCTGAAGAAAAAGAAACACATGAGATGAATAAATAAAGCATACGGTGTATTAGAGGGTTAGAGGTGCTCTGGAGAAACATTAAGCAAGGAAGGCAGGTAGAAAAGTCAGTATTTGTTGTGAATGGGGCAGGTGAGATTCAGTTTTAGATAGGGAAACTAGAGAAATCCTGGGAAGGCAACATTGGGATCAGGAATCAATAAAAATGATAAATGAGGGGGTGACTGGTTAAATCAGCTGATTAGAAAGTGGTGCTCTTAGCAACAAGGTTGCCAATTCCATCCCACATGGGCCACTGTAAGCTGAGCCCTCCACAACTGGAGTGAAACAACTACTTGACTTGAAGCGGATGGGTCCTGGAAAAACACACTTAAATAAATAAAAGTTTTAAAAAAAATCTCTAAAATAGATAAATAAATAAATAAATGACTGAGATGTATCAGACGTGCCATTATAGACATCAATGAGGAAACACCTGATTATATAATAAATGGTTATGAGACAATTAGTTAACTATACATACATAAGCTAAATTATATCTTCCATCAGGCAATATTTTAAAAATCCAATTGAACTAAAGATAAGTTATGAATGAGGAAACCTCAAAAGTATAAGAAAACAATATTAAAATATATATTTGGACACTGGAATAAGGAAACATTTTTAAAATAGGACCCAAATACTATTTTTAAAATAAGGTCAAACAAAAAAGAACAAAATCACATATTTGACTATATTAGAAAGATTCCAAGATACTATGAGTCATAAACTTGGAGAAGACATTTTAAAACACTTTTAATTAGTATCCAAAATGTATAAAGAAATCTTACAAATTAATGAGAAATCAAATTAAACAGAAACAATTTCATAAAAGAACGTTAAACCACTCAATGAGGAAAAAGGAAAGGAAAAAGACATAGAGGCATTGCACAATGGATGGAGTGTGAATGGTTAATCAAAACACGAAAAGATGCTCAAACTCCTTAGTAATGAGGGAACATAAATTACATTCGTAATGAGATACGCTTTTATACCTACTAAATTGAAAAACATAAATAACTATACAAAGTTTGGCAGGATATGGAATACTGGGAACTCTTAATATAGTATTGGTCAAATTGAATATTGGTATAATCATTTTAAAAAACTATATAATGCATGTGCTCTCTTAGATATGTTACTTTTTCACAGTAAAAAGTAAATGGTAATCATTAGTTGGGCCTGTACAATGACCAGTTCTGTTCATGTTTATATATTTACTTAGTGCTTGACACAAGTCAGTACAATCAGTTGATGCCTCCATTCTAAATATAAGGGAAACGATGAGCTGGAAAATGAATTAGGAAAGAAGTCTCAAAAGTGTAGCATCTGAGAGTCAGGTAGATTGGGTGCCTTGGTAAGGCCTTTCCAAATACATGGCATTTGAGTAAAGCTATGACAGGAGTTTGGCATGGAAAATCGAGCAAATAGCCGATGCAAAGGCACTGAGGCAGTGGTGGGTCTGTTTTTCCCAGGAAGATCAAATGCTCAGTGTAGCTGGAGCAAAGTGAAGAGGGAAAAGCAGAAGATGAAATGTGATAGATTGGTGTTGGGATTAGGTAGGACTTTGTTAGACTTTGGCTTTATCCAAGAAAAGAGGGTGTGAATGAATGGAGGAGGGATGTAATCTGACCAATCTGACCATTTACACACCTTGGCGGGCTGCTCTTTTGAGCGTACTCTAGAAAGTCATGGCAGAAGGTGTGCAATTATTTGGGAGATGCCTGACAGTAATGTTCTAGACATGGAAATAGTGAGAAGTCAAGCAGTTGTGAAGGATAGAATCTGGTGTGTAAAGGACAGAGGAATTAAGAGTAAGTCCGAGGTTTTTAGCTGAAACAACGGGAAAACAATAAAGGGAAAATTGGCTATCTAATACCAAGCACACGTTTTTTGGGCATATTTTTCAATAGTGTCTACTAGGCTGGTGAGAGCCCATTTCCCTAGTTTATTCAGTAGTACAGAGATCAGTAGATTATTTTAATATTCATCTTAGTAACACTGGTAGTTACATTTTGAAAAATCTTTAGATATATGAGTTTATGTGGAATTATAGATATCCACTACTAAATTTGCTGATAAACCTTTTCCAACCTTGAGGCTATATCAAGCAGAGTCAAGGAGAAAGAAGAAAAATATCTCCTTGGGCTTTGCTTTGAGATCTCCCTTTAAAAGTAATTTCTCTTATTGAAAAAGGAGGACCAATCTTGGGAATTGCTGGCTTCAGCTGCTACAGGCAAAACCGATTTCCTTCACTTGTTTCAAAAAGGTTGACAGTGTGCGGGCATGACCCAGCATGGCAACTAATATAATTAGGAGAGAAACTGCATACACTCTAGAAAATTCCAAATTCCATTCTCTATGTTGTGCTATCACGTTTACGACAAAATGTTAAGACCAATAGAGGGCATGAATTTACAGGCAACTTTCACTTGGGACAGTCTTTTTTGTCTTCCCTCCTTTGCTTCAGGGAAGAAAAGGATTAGAAGCAAGACAAAAGAGATGATGTGGTTGAATTGTTATAAGCTAAGTATTTTGCTGTTTTTACTGTAAGCACTTGTTAGCAAACTGCATCTAAGTGAAGCCATGTGATATTTTCTTTTATAAAAATAAAACCTTTTGAATAAATATGAAATCAATATTGAGGCATGGGGCAACACTGTGAGTGCAGGAGGCTGGTGTTTTGCCGGCGACATTCTACCAAGTTATCACTACTGATTAGTGCTGTTATGCAGCTCATTAAAAAAAAAAAAAAAAAAAGGCCTTCTATACTTGGTAAAGGTGCATTTTTACAAATCGCTAATGATTCTGCTTCCCTGAAATTCCTTAATTGCTGCCTGAACTTCCTTACTTTCTTCAGACCTGCCCCATTCATTTTGTACAAGATTAAGGCTCTGTTTATTTCTGTTGTATTTGTAATATTGTGCGTATGAGTAAGTGTGTGTGTGTGTGTGTGTGAGAGAGAGAGAGAGAGAGAGAGAGAGAGAGAGAGAGAGAGAGAGAGAGAGAGAGAGATTACCATTCATTATATATGTTTCTCTCTATTTAAAAACTAATCCTACTAGGTGAAAGTCTCTCTTTCTTGTTTATTTTTAAAACAATAAGTACCCACATTTTCCCTTACAATATTAGATTTTCTCTCAACCCTTCATGAGTAAACTAATATAAATCCCATTTCTATGTGGTCCAGACTTAGGAAAAATGAAGCTGTGGTGATGCAAGTCAGTGAGTGGATCCTCTGGTGGGGATGGGGGGGAGAAGGGTTGAACTGGAAAGGAGAATGAGAATCCTTTCTGAAATGATTGAAACGTTATATATCTTGTTTTGGGGTGGGAGCCACATGGGTGAATATGATTGTGAAACTAATTGAGCCGAACAGTTAATACCTGCATACTTGAATGCAGGTAAATTATATACTTTTATAAAAATAAATTTTAATTATTTTCCCTGTTCATTCTTCTGCCTTATCAACCCCTGTCTATTAAGCTAACACAATCATTTCTTCAGGTGTCTCTTGTGTTAAACACATTTCTGGTCTCTGTTTCCTCCCGACACACACTCAATATGTGACAAATATAAAAGCTAATAAGCCGATGATTTAAAAGCAATTGTCAGAGACCAAATGTCTGGAAAAAAAGACACAATTTTAGCACTGAATCTTCAAAATACATTTTATAGTACCACATGAGTATCATTGTATAAGGAGGTAAAAATCAGTATAGGAAAAATTTCTTCATAACAATTGTATGGGGAACTTTGAAGAATCATTTTGGTATCTACAAAAAGCTAAATAAACACAGTCTTTAGAAGTGCCCAGTTTCCTTGATTGTGGATCAGAGAGGAAGTCCTTGAAATGTTTCTTCTAAATCTCTTTCTATCTATGTCTGCATCTGTATTTATGTTTTTATTTGTATACATGTATCCATATAAAAGTTTAATAAATAAGGGTAGAGACTTCAGACTTTAAAAAAAAATTGTTAGGAATTAAATGTCTAAGGTATAAACATATCAACGAATGGCTGAAATGGACTGGAAGTCAAGGTCGTTGGAGAAGAGAAGGTCAAGAAACTGAGAGAGAAGGTTATTAGAGCTACCTTCTAAACAAATTTGGAATAGATTTGGATAACAGGATGCAAGAGTCTTTGATAATAATAGGGTCTTCAGATTCTGAAGAAGAGGACATTCTTTGGATTTCATGCCATTTAAAAATTCGCTAGATGTACAAATAGGAATTTTCACAGCCATGCATGTCTGCTAGCAACAGCCAAACTTGATGAATTATGTTCTAGTGAGCCAAGGACCAAAATCACCAAGGAATGAATTATCAAAGGTTTATAGAAGACTGCAACAAAGTGGATAGTCAGTATAAGAGTTACAGGATGAGAGAGAAATGACGACGGAGATGAAAGGCAATGAGGAGCAAGGTAGACCTCTATCTTCAGACTCAGCGAGACTAGAGATGTGAAAGAAATCCCTGTAAAGGAACTCTCATGAGGTATTATTCTCAGAAGGAAACCAGGTTACACTTAAAACAAAATACTTTGAGAAATATCCAGAAAACATGTTGAAGAAAGATTGGGTTATGTTGATTATAATCTCTGAGTACTAATGGACGCAGTAGAAGTATTTGAAATGTCAGGACAGGCAGAATGAGTGTAGGTAAGGTGGTGTTAAAGGTCTATGAGGATGAGTCTGACTGAAAAACAATGGCAAGGGGATGTGGGGCTTGTGCTGCCATGATAAGATTTATCAAAGGAGATTGTAGTGGTGATACTGTGAGTTTGGAAGGTTTGATACTAAAATGTTCCAAGAGGGGGATATGAATAAATGATCAAGTTATCAATCAGAAAGATCAAATAATCAAATCAAACCCATATGAATAAAATATACTGACCATAAACATGATTTGCTAATTAATTCAAGGATACATTGAATCAAGACACATAAGTAAAGCAAGGAGAGGTTTGGAATATCAAGGACATCTCCCTACATTCTTCTCATATTAGACCTAAACTCTGGCCCAGAATGATAGATTTGGTTTCTAATGAAGTATATTGATTAACTTATGGAGGAAGGAGTGCTCAAGGTATGAGTCATATCCATTTTATACCCAGGTAGCTACATAGCTAACGTGACATTTTTGAGGAAGCCATGCCTCCTGAATCTATAGATTCTAGATTTATTTACCATAAGGAATCCTAATCCAGGAACATCCTACCAAAAGCATTCCATAGATAGGGACTCTCCTCTTAACAAATATAGGCTGTATCTATGATGGAAGGTCCAGTTACCGTTCAATTTAAATGGTGACTAGACTGGGTCACCTGTCTTTTTTCTTCCTCAGAAAGCTTATTCCCAGTAATGGGAAAGAAAAAGATCATAAGCAGCTGCTTCAATGGCTTTCCATATGAGAAATATTATTTTCTTGCCCCTTTGTGATCATAACTTTCAAATCTTTTCCCATAAAGACAAATCATAAACAAATATCTGAAAATTTGTCTAATTATTTCAATATTATACCCATGTGAGATCAACATGAGAGCATCATTTGTCAGCTTCTGATTTCGAGATACAATGAACATGTCCTTTCTGCTTATGGTGAGTTATGAAGAATGATTTTCATAGGAATTTTGGGGGAAAATAAATCTAATTTCACATCTATTAATAGCTCCATTTTAAGATTTTGAGAGTTCATTTAAAATAGTTTTTAAAGACATATGCATACTGACTTATGTTTTATAAAAGTACCTGTAAAATTTTGGGGGAAAACAATGTTGTATTTCGCTGAATATGTAAAATTGATGGAAGAGAGCTTCATCTAGTAAATCAAAATGGATAATATTTTCCCTACTTTATAAATTTGTTAAAAGTGTTTGAAATATTAGAAAGACTTATCTAATTTTTGATGCTTTTATATTTGTATATACTTACACAGTTGCTAGCTGAATTCTCTTTGGTTGAATGTGCTTGTACATGTATGCAGGCATGCTAGATTATAACTAGGCCTATTAAAAGTTGTATTTACCTTATCTTAGACGTTTTATTACCACAAGAATAGCTCAATAACAAAAAGGGGGTCACTTATTTAAGATTTAAATATTATAATAAGAAAAACTTTTAATTAGGTTTTTACTTAATAGCATAAAAAATACGCATCTTGACCCTTAGATGTTAATTTCCTGCGCCTACCAATACACACTTATCAAAATATTCCCCTACAGATCATAAACTTTTAGATGTCACATGGCCAACATCATACTTTAAAAGTCATATTTTATACTTTAAAATTCTCCACGTACATAGAATACCTGGATAACACTGAGATATTGAAAAATGACACAAAAAATGATTATCGAAGAATGATTGAAGTGATGAGGTATTGTTCCCCAGAATACAAATGTGGGAGATTTGAGTTTTCATTTTGGTTTTGAGAGTGGGCAGTTGTGGTTTGTGTCAATCAAGTGCCTTCATCCTTTTGAGCCTTAGGTTCTTAGTTATTGTTTTTGTTGTTCTGTTTTGTATTTTAAGCTACAATTTGAGATACTTGAACAAGTTTGCTGCAATTCCCTCAAGCACTAATACTCTATACATTGATAACGTGTGAAATACTGCAGAAGAAAGCAGAAATCTTCTGCAATAAGGAAGTTTTTTAGGGTACAGAATATTATACCTCTGATGTATCACATTGTGACTAGAGTTTATTTTGGAGAAAAATCAGACACACAAACAGGGTTGATCTCAGGAGTACTCTGGGTGGGTAGCCTGTGTCTCGGGAGGCCTCCCGACTAGTGTCTTCTAAGAGTTCATATGTTTGTATACTTTGAATTAAGTTTTTGAGTGCTTTTAAGATAGAGGTACTACTCGTAAATCGAATGTTACTATAGATATTGACAGATGTAAGGAATAGCTAATTGGATATGTTTATCCCCAAGATTTGGGACAAACTGAGCTCACTTCCTTATAAATTAATAGTTTTATATGTGCCCTCCAATGACTACCTTCTTTAATAATCAATAATATAAGATAATGTGCCTTATATTGAAACATTACTTGGGAAGATGAGACTATTTCTATAGGCACTGGTTTAACTTGAAATGATAATATAACTTGCATAATTGATGGATATTCACAAGAAATATGTTGGACACTGCAAGAAAAATCTCTTCATAAACCTTTAGGCAATCAAGCCCCACATGTTGATTATACCTTAGATATCAATTGGATTAAGCTGTTGAATAACTGACATTGTAAAGCATTTAGAAAAACAAGCTACTAAAACTGATCAATAATTTGTAAATCTGTTATATGGTGAATTCTTATGCATAACTAATCAAGAATCTGCTTTAATTGTACACCACTAATATGGTATTTTTCAAAAGCTATTCACCTAAAAGCAATATTTGTTTAAGTTTTTACTATCATCCTATCATAATATTAATCATCGCTTTATTATGTATGCTTTTTGGACTTGTTGGATGCATAGAATATTAATAAAACTCAAAGAGAAATCAACCCTAAAGAAAAAATCTTTGAGAATATCATTAGTGTATACGAATATCTCAGCATTCTTATTCAAAAGGATTTTGTTAGTAGGAAAAGAGAGGGATCCTAGAGTTTATGGACACTGAAGGATTATACTGGAAAGAAGGAAGAAGTGAACAGGAGTACTAATAAGAAAGGAAGGAAAATAATTTCTCTTTGTTGGAAGACCCTTGTCAGGGTCTTCATGGAGATTTTGGGGGTACTTAGCCAGACTTGACTATTGTCTCTGGCTGTAGGGCTGCTGCTGCCTTTGACCCCCAATGACCCACAATTCAAGTTGTGAAATTCTCTGGTGAGGAAGCAGAGGTTTGCTGAGCAAGTCCTATGAGTGGGAGCCACTAAGTCATTCAAGGAAAAAGGTAGAGACTGTGACTCACTGAAATTTACTAATCTATACTATGCTTTCTGTATATATAAAAACTCTCTCTTTAAAAAGACATATCAGATCTCTTATTTTTAGAATTCCTGCCATCCATTAAGTGATTATATTACGCCTTTTGTTCAAGCAAAATCTTATAGGTGTTATGTGCTCCAAGCCCACAAAATTGTTGTTTCTCTCATTCTCTAAAATAGACTCCAGTCACAATGTGATACATTAGAGATATGATATTCTGTACCCAAAAGAACTTCCTCAATGTAGAAGATTTCTGCTTTCTTCTGCAGAGCACATTGTACCAGCAGATATTTAACTTGTCAGTCCTACTGATGGTAGAATATTAATGGGAGGAAAACGTTAAACTTCTCTTTGAATGCTAGTTAAAGAGTTGATGTATACTGCAAAGAGGTAATCAAATAAAAATAGAATACTGAAAGCAATATAAATTTTGGCAACATCTTATTGATTTTTTAAAAAAATTTACTCAGAATTCATAAAAATGCAATTCAGGGGGTGGCTGGATGGCTCAGTTGGTTGGAGCGTGAGCTCTGAACAATGGGGTTGCTGGTTCAATTCCCACATGGGCCAGTGAGCTGTGCCCTCCATTAGACAACTAGCTGCCGCTGAGCTTCCGGAGGGGCGGCCAGATGCTCAGTTGGTTAAGGCACAAGCTCTCAACAATGATGTTGCTGGTTCAATTACTGAATGGGATGGTGTGCTACATCCCCTGCAACTAAAGATTGAAAACGGCGACTGGACTTGGAGCTGAGCTGCGCCCTCCACAACCTGATTGAAGGATAACAACTTGCAGCTGATGAGCCCTGGAAAAACACAGTGTTCCCCAATAAATCTTTTTAAAAACAATGCAATTCAGAAGCAAACGTATGAGGTCGGACAATTAAGTTCGTAAACTCATCCTGGAAAAAGTGCTACGCACTTCATTACTGAATATCACTACAGTCACCTTTGAAGTATTCCCTTTGGGAAGCTATGCACCGATGCTAGTGTCTAGTCCACCCTCTAAAGCAATTTCGGAACTTTTTATCTGGAATGGTCATCAGAGTTGTTGTAGTATTACCCTTGATATCCTGAATGTCATCAAAATGTCTTCCTTTCAATATTTTATTTATCTTTGGGTAAAGGAAGAAGTCATTGGGGGCCAGATCAGGTGAGTAGGGAGGGTGTTCCAATACAGTTATTTGTTTACTGGCTAAAAGCTCCCTCACAGACAGTGCTGTGTGAGCTGGTGCATTGTCTCTATGCAAGAGCCATGAATTGTTGACAAAAAGTTCAGTCTAATTTTTCACACAGCCTTTTCAGCACTTCCAAATAGTAAACATAGTTAACTGTCCAGTTGGTATAAATGCATAATGAATAATCCTTCTCATATAAGAAAAGGTTAGCAACATCATTGAAACAAGTTCATGATCTTAATTGTCATACCTAGTATTTTTAAAATTGTTTTTCTGGAAACTTTTGGGATTTCATTTTAAGCCAGCGAAACTGTCCGGTCAAATACCTCTCTGTTAGATAAGAGACCATACAGAGGCCATAAATGTTACTAAAGTTGATGTTTTGGTTAAATGACATTGTGCAGAATGTTAGTTAAACCTCAAAAGTATCTTTGATACCATCTTGTTCAATCTCTTGGTTTAGGAATTTCTCTTATGACCTACTTGGAATATGTCATGTGACAAAGAACTCACCACCTTTAAAGCAACCCATTTTATTTTTACACAGAATTTAGCAATAAGCAGTATAATTAAAACCATATTTTTTACATTAAAATTAAGTTGCTTCCTGATATATTTTTTCTTATTGGCCCCATTCTTGCCCATTGTAGTTAGATAAGGTATGTTTTATTCTAATATAGCCTCTAGAAAATACTCCGAAGTGATCAGTATTATACAGAGTGTGTTAGGTTTTTTTCAAGTAAAGTTACATTACAAGACATTTATTAAACATTATTATAAGATTATCTTAGAACATTTCCTAGACTTTGTCTATATTTCCCATTTCAAAATATCTTATGTCGTCCCTTGATTTGCATCCCTACTGCCTCCTCAAAAATCTTTATGGATGAAAGGGCACTGGATAGTGTGGGTTTTGAACTATTTATTAAATTTACTGGGGTGACATTGGTTAGTAAAATTATGTAGGTTTTAAGTGTACAATTCTATAATCCATCATCTATAATATATATTGCATTGTATGTTCACCAACCAAAATCAATTCTCTTTCCATCACCATATATTAGACCCCCTTTACCCTCTTCTACCACACCCCTCCCCCCTTACCCTTTGGTAACCACTGAATTGTTATCTTTGTCTCAGTTTTTGTTTGTTTGTCATGTTCGTTTGTTACTTTCAGTTTTATATCCCACATATAAGTGAAGTTATATGGTTCTCAACTTTTTCTGTCTGACTTATTTTACTTAGCATGATAATGTCAAGATCCATCCATGCTGATGCAAATGGCAGTATTTCATCTTTTCTTATAGTTGAGTAATATTCCATTGTATATATGTGCCACACCTTCTTTATCCAATCATTTATCAAAGCACATTTTGGTTGTTTCCATATCTTGGCCACTGTGAATAATGCTGTAAGGTACATAGCAATACATACATCTTTATAGATAAATGTTTTCTGATTTTTTTCGGTAGATACCAGAAGAGGGTTCGCTGGGTCATATATTAATTTTATTCTTAATTTTCTGAGGAAACCCTATACTGTTTTCCATAGTGGTTGTACCAATTTACATTTCTACGAGCAGTGTATTGAGTTTCTTTTTCTTCACAAGCTCTACAACACTTGTTATTACTTGTCAGGTTGATAATAGCCATTTTAAGAGGTGAGGCAGTATCACATTGTGGTTTTTATTTGTATTTCCCTAATAGCTAGTGAAGTTGAGGATTTTTTGATGTATCTGTGGCCGTTTATATGTCTTCTTGGGAGAAGTGTATGTTCAGGTCCTTTGCCCATTTTTTAATTGGAATTTTTGTTGTTGTTGATTTTGTTATATAGTTTGAATGTTAGCCCCTTATCAGAGGCATTGTTTGCAAATATCTTCTTCCATTTGGTTGGTTGCCTCTTTGTTTTGTTGATGTTTTGTTTTTTTGTTTTTTTTTTTGCTGTGCAGAAGCTTTTTTAGTTTGATATAGTCCCGTTCACTTATTTTGATTTTACTTCCCTTGCCTTTGAAGTCTAATTCATAAAATCCCGTCTAAGACCAAGGTTCATAAGTTTAGTACTTTGCTCTTTTATTAATAAAAATCTATATGAATGCTTAGCCAGTTTCATAGTCATGTTCCATGTAAAGGTGGATGTGTATTGTTGGTTATAGTAATGATTCTACTACGTGCTATATGTATCTTTTCAAAATCTCAGTCAATGCTTGGTCTATGTTTCCAAATCGATATCTTCGACTCCTGGTGTTGTCACAGATGTGATGATGTTCTCCTGTGTGCCACAGGTAATATTGTTGACCCACATAAAGACTGAGATTCAGGGTCCCTTTTGTAAAATTATCCGTCTCTAGTTTTTCATCAATTAATATTAAAGTATGTCCCTCCTTCAATACTTTCTGCAAAATATTTGTTATTAATATATGCTTTTTTTGTTAACCTGGAATTTCTTTTCTATATTTTATCCTCTTCATCTATGTTTTCTGCAGCTATCTGATCTTTCATTGATGGCTGAGCTCTCCTGTGGCAGGAAGAGCCATTTGGGGTCAGTACCCTGACTGATGGCAGGTGGCCCATTGCCCAGCACTAAACACTCCGGATGTAGCATCACTAAATATTACCTAAGCAAGAGTAGGGTAGGGGCATTCCTACTCGCCATCATGCCCACTATTGTGTGTGCTATAATGGATATTGACTGTATGCTCACTCTGCTGCCACACATATGTGTGGTTATCATAATCTGAAGAAAACATGAGCCTCAGTAATATATAATAATAAAGAAACGTAAAATCTTTATTAATCTTTGAAATACTACTGGCTGTGTTAACTCGCTTAGTACTCATGGTCATATAGAAAAACTAATGAAAATATTGTAGCTTCCTAAAGCATCTTATTAGGTTGGTGCAAAAGCAATTGTGGTTTTTGCAATTATTTTTAACCTTTTAACCCGCAATTACTTTTGCACCAACATAATACTTTAGACCTTCTCAATATAAAACAGCTGTTAAATTTACTCTGCCATGATTTCTCAGATTAACTGATATGAACAGCTGGAAGAATTGCTCGAGTTCATGCTCTTAGTTTCCATTCTAGTGTATTTTAAGTGACATGATGTCAGGAAAAATGCTTGAGCATCTGTATTCCTTGTTCTCAGAGCTACACATACACATTTACTGCAGATCACATTTCCCTAGAATGGTGCCTAATGAAAACATCATTTTGAGTGGTGTGAAAGATGTTTTATCACTTACTTATCCAGAGAACAAATATCTTGACAAGTAGAGTCCACCCAAACACAATCTCTAACAGTATTTGGAAGTTAGTTGTGTTGCTGTTGTTTTTTAAAATTCAGAAATTTATGGAGAAAACAACATAAGTTACAAAATAAATAAATTACTTATTGCAGTGAGATTTGTTTCCATGTAAACATAAAGTCAGCTTGATCACAGTAAGGTACAATGATAATAGGATACAAGTTATTGTAATAGCAATCAAATAATCTTACTTGGCTCGTAGCCCTTTCTGATGTAACTATAAAGAAATCTTCACATCCCATGGCATGGTGGTCACAGCTATAAGGGCATATATACTTGCATATTAAAATTTGACATATATATATTACATATGCATATATACATGTATATATACATGCATATATAATATACATATATATGCCAAATTTTAATAAAGTATTTATACATATACATGTATATATACACATATATACATTATATATACATATATACACATGTGTATATATACATATATATATATATGATTATACATTGTTTATGTCACAACTATACTTTTTCCTGTTTGCCATTTATCTTTTAATTTTCTGTATGGTATCCAACTATATTACCTTTCTTATATGACTTTCATCAAATTTTAACATTCTTCAAAAGATCTTCCATATTCCAAGATTATATAAAAAAAAATCAATCCTTTCTTCCGTAATTTTGTTTTAATTTTCCACATTTAAATATCTGATCAACTTAAACTGCATCCTAATGAAAAGCATAAAGTATGAATTCAACTTCATCCCCTTGGTAATTCTCTTTCAGACCCTGCTTTCCATACCCTGCCATTGAAGAAAATCATGTGAATGGTTTTCTCTACATTGGCTGCTCATCACATGAAAGAGAATCCCAGTCTGAACAAGAGATTCAGGCAGGAAAAAAGTGCCTCTTTTCCTCAAATGGATTTTAAAACTGTAATGCTGTGTAATTAGACCACAAACTAGTACACGATAATCCCTTCTGAATATTTTTTCATGAACCCAACCAAAAGCTTTTTTCCCCTGCAAAAATTCTCTCCTAGCTCACAAATCACTTCCCTTACAGACAGTGGAGATTTAAAGGAGCAAAAGCTCCCTTGGCAATAAACAGCAGTGCCTTTATCATGCATTATAACACGGCTTATCACTTTTCATTCCAACAAACATGTTTTCGGTTATTATAAAATAAAACCAACCCAACTAAATAAATAAATAAAAGCTTCCTAGTGACAGGGAAGAGTCTTCTGTAATCAGTAAATTCCCCACAGAAACCATGCAAGTAAAGAAAAAGACAAGAGATATAAATGTAAAATTGCACCAGCATCATGCTGATTGCGGTTTATCTGGTATAGAATGGCATAAAAATGACACATCATTTCAACAAAATGCTCTATGTCCTATTTAACTAAAATATACTTTTGAGAAGGTATTAAATCATCTAAAATCATTCTGTGGTTATATTGGCCATTGGTCTGTTGCCTGTATTTTAAGGAATGCATAATATTTAGAGAAAAAAAAAAAAAAAAAAACGAGCCCTGAAATTTAAAGAATGTAACTAGCTTGAGAGCTGTTAAGAATTATTAACCAGTTTCTCAAACTAGGTTAATACTTTTCTTACCATATGATCTCTCTGTGGTTCATATTAGAAGATAGAGCATTCTATGCTTGAGAGGTATTTTAATATCTGCCTTTCTTTGAGAAAGCCCAAAATGTAATAAATACTAAATTGTTCAGATACCAGATACTTGAAGAAATGACTACTTTTAAATAAAGCTAACTTCAGAGTTCATCCCGAAAGCAAGCTTCTTTAGTTTTTATCCTCAGGTCAAATTCTATTACTTTTGGGCAAAATCTATTATAGAAGTTACAGAGCAAGAGGAAGTGAAGTGCAGTCATCAGAAAAAGTTGCCAAGTTAGAGTGAGTTTCTGAACTTGAGCATCTATAAAATTTGAGTTCATACTATAAATAGTATTAGAAGAGAAAATACTCCCTTTTGTCAAGTAAATACTAGTTTTAAAATAAAATTTTAATGATGATTTGTCAGGAAGTCAATGAAAAAAGACATACTAAAAAGTTACACATTTTTCAGTGTAAAGGAGAGATGATGTGAAAGCAATAATGAATGAATGCTAATTAAAATTTCCATGTAAAGGGCATGTAATAGACGTAGATTCTGTGTTTCAATAAAGTAAATGAATGCCTTTGTTTTATTATAAGAGTATGCATGGTATGGAAACAAATAGTAATAAAAGAATGTTTGATTTTGAAAAGGATAAATTTGATTAAGTAGCAAGATGTATGCTTATTAAATTTAATTGTCTGGAACTATAAAATTCAATTTAGTCCAGCAGACATTTAAAATAAATTAATATATTCCAGGCACTGCAGATACTTTAAACTTTTAAAAGAATTTTCATTATAAAAGTAATACAGTAATTTTATATTTACAGGTAGTGCACTCATGTTTAAATCTCCCTCACCTACATGTAACCTGAAAAATGAAAGACTGTGAAAATTAAGCTTAGTGATACACATGAAAATTCCTGAAGAAGAATAAGAGAGGTTCACAGTAGACTGAAGCTACCAGTATAGAGCATGCGTAACAAGTGATGTTGCAGGGGAAAGCCCAGAGCTTGCCATTCCAACAGGTGGCGCAGTCCCACGTGGGAATACTTCGAAGTCCGCCATCCTGGATGGTCACACCACTGTAGTCACGGAGGAAACAGCTTTAGCGGCCAAAAGACAACTGGTAGAGATTCACAGAAATTGAGGGGGACATATCTGAGGAAGGTCAATACTATGATAGAGGCACAACAATTAGGAGATGTCATATTGAGAGAGGTTAGTTTTTAGAAACAAATCACAATAGAGCTTTAAAATGAGTATATGAGACAATAAAAGGAATTATCTTTCAAATAAAAATAGGGTGCTATAAAAGAAAAACAGACGACAATAAAAAAAAACAAATTAGAAACCTAATGAATGAACAATTTAATTGTTGAGATGGAAACAAAATAAATGAGTAAAGAGCAAATTGTACATAGTTGAAAAATAAATTAGTGAGCCAAATGATCAAAACTAGAAATTCTTTCAGAACCAAGCAAAAAACACCAAAACACAAATCAGCAAACAAATTAGAAAAGATAAAATGAAAAACAAAGGAGCAGAAAATTGTGGAGAAAATTAAAGGTTGTTATGTGAAAAAAACAATAACTTAGAAAGATTGCCATTTAATCAATGAAGGAGAGAAAAGATATCAGAAGTAATTACAAAGAAAAAAATTAGTAATTAAATCCAGTAGGAAAAAAAATAACTAAAAATTATAAGACAGCAATGTTGGTCAATTATACAAGTAAAATTGAAAACCTATATACAATTATAAAATGGACTCATTTCTAGGAAGTTAATACTAAAAATTAGTAAAAGCAAATTTGAAATATTAAAACACTCACACACAAAATTACCAAAAGCTCAGATATCTTTATAAAAAAATCAAGAAAAAGATAATTATCATCTTATACAAACTATTTGAGAGCTGAGAAGTAGAGGGGTGACTGACCAACTGATTTTACAACTATTTAAGGTATAGTACTACCACCAAAAATAGACCAAGACAATTAAAGAAAATAGTTTTTCTATAAACATAAGCAAAGTGAATCAATCAATTTAAAATACATAGAAGTAATAAAATTCAACAAGATTGCTATATACAAGAACAACATAAAAATTCTATTATATTTCTATACAAGAGCAACGACCAATTAAAACTTAGGAAAATAATGCATGTCATCACTGCAACAAAAAATGTATTTTACATTTACAAATTGTAAAATGATCATTTTTAATTTATAAAAAGTGATGCAAACATTCTATAGAGATAATCCAAGAAAATTTATAGAAAGACAAAAAGAAAATTAAAGTTTAGAGTTATCTCTTTGGGGGATGAATGTGTCAGTACTATGTAGATATTAATTCCTTTTTAATCACTCTATAAGTTTAAATTAATACATTTCAAAATCCCATTAGAGTTTCACGGAACTTCACAACCTAGTTATAAATTTAATAAAAGAATATGTAAAAATTAATCAAGACAACTTTTTTGAAAGCACAAGGTTGCACTGACATAAAATCATTTAATATAAAAATCAAGACATGAAGACGTAGTAATTAAAAAGTAGTGTTAGAACGAAGGTAGAAGACTGAATTTTTCTAAGGTTGCTATTTCTACCAATATGGAGTATATATTTCATGCATATTCATGAATAATCATGGGAGAACAAATTTGCAATCTATAGGTATATTTATATCTATCATATACTCTTTGACAACTTGCCTTATTTTATTCTTTTAAAAACATACTGCAGTACTCTCGTGTGTGTACCCAAAGTTCTATTTCATCTCTTTTGATGGCAGTATAACATTCCACATCATGGATGCAACTTTGTATTCAATAATGTCATTGTTTATTTACAATTTTGGTATTTTCAGTAAGCAATCCTGTGCATAACTTTTCCAATAATACTAGGATATAAATGAGGAGCATTCCTGTGAGTGGAATGAAAGGATGTAAAAATTTTAAGTTATGAAGGAGAACATTCTTTAAAGAAGATTGTATTTAGGGTCCTGCCAGCAGCTCTGTCTGTAACAGTGTCTATTTAATACCAGCATGTTTTTCTTTTTTTCTTTTTGGCTTCTGGTTCTTGAATTACACCGAGAAATACTTTCCCCAGTTTAATATTAGGTTCACCCGTATGTTTTATTTAAAATATCTGTAATTTAATTCTAGACGGGTGCTGGAAATATGTCCTTATATTACTTTTCCCCCAGCAGCTACAGTAGGTAGTTTCCCAAAAACAGTTTGTTGAATGGTGATTAACTTTTCCATTGGCATGAAAAACTGCCCCTCATAGCTAAATAGCCTTGTAATTTTAAGCTACACCATAAATCTGCCTAGTTTTCTAGCACCAAACTGCTTTATATATTGAAGGTTCATTTCATATATTTTAATAATAGGTAGGACTACAATATCCTCTTCATTTCCGCACTCATTACCAGATTCTTTTTGGAGTGTCTTTTGCATTTGTGTGTGTGTGAGTGTGTGGATGTTATTCTAGAACTACTTTATAAACATTTTGTCAAGATAAAAATACCTATTGGCTCATTGATTAAAGATGGAAATAAATTTACTGATTGCTTTTATAAATTATTGACATAATATCGGTATTTTTATTTAAGAAAAACATGTCTTCCCAGTTTCTTAAGTTGCCTTTAATGCACTTCAGTAGAGTTTTAAATTCTTTCTAACTTAGGGTCTTGAAATTTTTGTTCACTTTATTCTGAGGCCATATGTTTAACGATGTAAATAACATATTTATTCATAATATATTCTAAATTAATAACATTTTTAGAAAATAAGGCTATCGATTTAAATATATTACTCTTATAGTCAGTTAAACTTAATTCTCATTTTATTTCTAGTAAATCTTTTAGTTGATGTTCTTGGATTTATAAAATCATATCTCTTGCCAATAAAAGTGGTTTGAGATCTTCCTTTTGAATATTTATGCTTTATGCAATTCTGGTTGCTGGTATTCGATTGAGGATTTTTACTTCTATATTCATAAGTCATATCAGTCCACAGTTTTCTTATTTTTGTCTTTGTGTGATTTTAGAATCAGGGTAATACTAGGCTCATAGAAAAAGTTTGGAAGTTTTCCCTATCCTATTTTTTGAAAGAGTTTGTGAAGGATTGGTATTAATTCTCTAAGTGTCGTAGAACACAGTGAGCATAGAACAGTGAAACGTAGATTTTGTGTGTGTTGCTGGGGGGCAGCTTTGACATTGCTAACTGAGTCTATCTATTACAGGTCTAGAAACGGTTTGCTATTTCTTCTTCTGTCAGATTTGGTAGTTTGTGTCTTCCTAGAAATTTTTTCCATTTCATCCAAATTATCAAATTTATTGGCTTACAGGTAGTTGTTTATGTATTCCTTTATACTTCTCTTTGTTTCTTTAAAGTAACACCTGATGTTGAGAACATATAAATTGAGTTGAGGGTCTCACAAGAAGGAGGGCCCTATTCAAGTTTCAGTGGGGATTCTTCACAAGTAAACAGGAGAAGATCCCATCTTACAAAAACTATAACGCATACGCAAGACAGCTCAGTCCTATTAGAAGTTAATGAGACTTTCCCTAACTCAGGCATCCAAAAAGAAGATAGAGTTAACTTGCTCTGGAAGAAGATAAATTATTCAAAGTTTCTACAATATTTCATAGTTTGCCATCATTCTATCAACAATTCCAGGCAATCCAACAAATATGATCAAGAGAAAAGCAGACAATAGTAGTCAAAATATAGATGACCCCATGTTTGGTGTTATCTGTCTTTGAGTTTAAAGTGACCATGATTGTGATACTCAAGAACATAAACAACAATATCGAAATTCTTACACAGAGCTAGAATCTATTTTAAAATCAAAAACTTCCCAAACAGAAAAATGTATTAAAGAATATTATGATATCAAGAACTCAATATTGGGGTATAACATAGCAGATGAGACTATTAGAATTAATGACCAGAAAATGGATCAATAGAAAATATTCAGGCTGTAGCTTAATGAATAACAGGATGAAAAATACGGGTAAGAATAGTTCTTTTATATGCATATTAGAGTTCCAGAAGAAAAGACAGAGTTAATGTAGTGATGGCCAATAATTTTCTAAAATAATCAAAGGCATTAAGGCACATATTCAAGAAATCTTATGAAACACAGGCAAAATAAATTCAGAGAAAAGCAAACCTAGGCATACTATAGGTAAACTTCTGAAAACAGAGGACAAGGAGAAAATTTTAAAAGCGTTCAGAAGAAAACACATATACACACACACTCACATATACATATGACACTAGAAACAAAGGCAAAGATGGATAAATTGGACTAAATTTAAACAAAAATATTCACGCAGTAACATCAGCAAGATGGCCAAATAGAGGGTTTCTCATTTGTATTTCCTTTTGCAACAATAATTTAGTAGCTATGCATGTACAAAAGTGCCTTTGTGGGAGCTTTGGAATCCAGGTTTCCAATTGTGAAACAGCGGTAGAGGCAAGACTGCAGAGGCTGTTTTGAGAAGGCAGGCCCATGTCCACGTGCCAGACTCACTGACCCGGTGGACCTGTTTACAGACCCGGAAACAACCCTGACCCTGATGGCTGATGACTTCCGCTATAGCCTGTTTGAGTAGGGTCCTAACATCAGCGCGATCTGGCAAGGGACCTGGGAAGAGTCATGTACACCTATGCCTCTGGTAACAGGGCCCACTGACCTCTATATTGGATGTGGGCCCTAAAATGTCCTGTCACCAAGATCTAGCTCCTCTCAACCATGGTCTAGGAGCAGTCCTGCTCTCCTGGGAACAAAGTGGGAAATATGCACACCCATGCCTCCAACATGCAGGCCCATCAAATTTTGTCTGACTATATATCTTGAAACTGCTCTTTGCGCTCACAGCCTGGAAGAAGTCCTGCTGCCCATGGACTGGGTGGAAGACACACCCATCACCCAAGCCCTGGGACGCAGGCCTCCTGCCCTTGGTTAGACAGCAGATCCTGGAAGGCCCTGTATGCAGCTCCAGGCCTTCCGGTCATGATCTGGGCACAGTACTGCCCTCCCCAGGACAGGGTGGAAGACATGCGCCTCTGGGCCCCAGAAGGCAGGCATGCCAAAATCAGTGTGACTGCCATATAATTTGTGATCATTACCAGCATATACCTTGGGGGGAAAATGACATTATTCTATACAAAAAGGTGATTTTTTATGGCCATTTATATATATTAGAATTTTTCTCAATTTTTCTTTTTCTTTTTCAATGTTCAAATATAAACCCTCACCAATTTATTAAAAGATCCATCTGACATCATTTTGAAAGTGCTTTAAAATGCACTAGGAACAATGGGATTAATGACAATTGGTATTATCTAGTATATTTAGAACAGCCACACTTATATTGTTTGCTCTCATTTATGAACAAATACAACCCATCAATTCTGTGGACAGTGAGCCACAGATACAGCAATGACAGGCTCATTACCCTGCTCCCGACATGGCTCAGGTTCCACTGTCCAGGAAAACCAACACATGGAATGTTGACCTCAACCAAGCTGAACAGAAAAGTAAATCTGCTTTAGGAAATATGATGTTCTTCAGGTCTAATCTACACAACGCAGGATGATCCTTGTGCTCGGGATTCACTCTGCTATCACGTTCCTCCATTAGCAGTGGGGAAATAACAGTTGACGGAAATCATATCTCACCTATAGACAGTATTTTAAATCGTATTTCTCAAGGGCCTTCTCAAAGTTATTTTTAGAAATTGACAGGTGTGTTAATTTGCACTCAATGTGAAACTGTATTAAATAGTTAATTCGCTAACTATTCACTGCTGAGGAAACATTGAGTTCCTGTGTACACAAATGAGTAAGAAAATAGACCAGTAATGGGAAGTAGACAACTGTAGCAGTTTACTAATTGTGTCCCTACCCTTGCTGTTCTAGTTTATATTTATGGAAATAGAAATTTTTAACCTTTTGGGGATCACATCCTAATAGAAATGTTAACATCTAACCAAGATTATTAAATGCACAGTTTTGCACCACTTAACAACAGGAATACCTTCTGAGAAATGCATCATCTGGTGATTTCGCCATTGTGTGAACATGAGGGTACTTACACAAACCTAGATGATATAGCCTGCTACTGTAATTGTATGTGCTATACTTTTATACAATTGACAGTGCAGGTTTGTTTACACCACAAACACGTGAGTAATGCATTGCACTATGACTTTATGATAGTTACATTACTAGGAGATAGGAATTTTTCAGTTCTGTTATAATCTTAGGAGACCACGAATGTATATGAGGTCCATTGACTGAAATATTGTTATGTGGCATATGACTGTATTGATGTTTTATTCATTATTTTTCCTGTTTCCTCTCAGATAGGATCCATGAGGAGTTGATCATTTCAAGATGTTGAGGTATCCAGGTAGGAACTAGAAATCTGGTATTCACTGGGATACATGAAATCATCGTGTAAAAATATGATCGGAATACTATAAAATGTTCTGGTCAGAAAACTCTAGCCAAAGAGATATCAAAAGCAACAGCATCTTATGCATTTAAGTATAAAACTGCATGGAAATCTATTAATAGGAATTAATCTGTTAGCTCTGAAGTAAGCTAAGAGATTGACCTTAACTACCCTGTTTCCCCCAAAATAAGACCTAGCCAGACCATCAGCTCTAATGCGTCTTTTGGAGCAAAAACTAATATAAGACCCAGTATTATACTATATTATATTATATTATATTATATTATATTATATTATATTATATTATATTACTATTATATTATATTATACTGGGTCTTATATTATAGTAAAATAAGACCGGGTTTTATATTAATTTTTGCTCCAAAATATTCATTATAGCTGATTGTTTGCTAGGTCTTATTTTCGGGAAACATGGTAGCTATGTTTCTCCTAAATTAATTTTGCAAATTGAAGGAAAACTGACAATTTGTGCTGGGAAATCTGTTTGCTCCTACTCACTATGCCACTAGTTAGGAGTTGCTATCTCATGAAAAAATCCTTGTAATTAATCTATCACGTGCTCAGCTGTAGCCTGAAGAGGGATGTCAGGATGAATGTCATGGGCTTCAAAAGCTTCCAAGAATTGGGAGAATTCCAAGAAATAGTGGTATAGAGTCTCATTTGGAACAAGAAGAAAATTCAATCCATCCAAACAAAGGTTTCTGAAGACATTTGACCTTTGTTTCAGAAGGTAGACAAAAAAATTAAACAGCATTTATACTCTATAATTGGCCTCATCTTATTGGAAGGCATTCACCAACAGAGCAGAACAGTAAGACAGAATTTCAGTAAATGGCACATTATCTCATAAAGAGCTCTGCTCAAGGTAATTTATAAGAAAGAGGAAGGCTTACTTAAAGGAACCACTTAGGATGGTAAAAATCAAATCAATTTCATAATTTATATTTTATTGATGTTTCTCCAGCTTTTTATTTCAGAGTTTAAATAATAACATCTCTGAGATATATCAATTTTAACTCCACTTTAAACTTAATTTTTTATAGTCTTAATTTATTTTTTAAAAGAAAAAGTTTGTTTCCATTTAAACTCTCTGACTATAGCAATAGAAACCATTGTACTAAAGATTATCCTGACAACTTTTGGTATTTAACTGGAGTGTGGGCAGAAAGCCGAAGAACTTGTTTTCCCGTGCAAAGGTGAAGATAATCACAATATTTGGCACCTGTGTCTAGGATGGGGCATGAAGAAGAAAGGAAACCTCTGCACATTGTCTGTGGAACACGCTGTGCTTATGTTGGAGAGCTGCAGCAAATTGTGTGGTGGGGTCTGTCACCTGACCTGGCTCTGCTGTAGGCCTTGGGACCAGACCAGCTCTACAGCTCAAACATTTCCTCATTCCTGTTTGTTAACATGAGGCAACCATTGCCCTGCAACTGAAATTTTGCTCATTTTCACTCATTTGTAGCTTCAGGGTATTTCTGGGTAATAATTATGTTTTGTATCGCTATAAAATAAGAACAGGTTGCTTCTTCACCACCTACCATGTTTCCCCGAAAATAAGACCTAGCTGGACAATCAGCTCTAATGTGTCTTTTGGAGCAAAAATTAATATAAGACTGGGTCTTACATTACCACAATAAAATACCTGGTCTTTAATATAATATAATAAATATGATATGATATGATATGATATGATATGATATAAAATAATATATAATATAATATAAATTATATAATGTAATGTAATGCAATATAATATATAATGTAATATATAATATAATACCGGGTCTTATATTAAGTTTTGCTCCAAAAGACGCATTAGAGCTGATTGTCCAGCTAGGGCTTATTTTCGGGGAAACATGGTACCTCACCAAATAGCAGTGGATGAACATCAGAGTCCATTTCTGGACTTTGATTGTCAGTGCTCACTAAAAGGAATCTTTTCTATAAATGGTGCTGGAAAACTTGATATTCATTTGCAAAATAAATTGGTCCCCTATCTTATGCCAGTCACAAAAATTATCTTGAAATGGATTAAAAACATAAATGTAAGACTTGAAACTATAAAAGTCCTAGATGAAAACATAGGGGAAAAGCTCCTGGCATTGGTCTTGACAATGAATTTTTCAGTATAATAGCCAAGCACCAATAAGAAAAGCAAAAATAAACAAATGGGAATGTATCAAACTGAAAAACTTTTGAGTAGCAAACAAAACAATCAACAGAAAGAAGAGGCACCCTGGAATAAGAGAAAGTATGTGCAAACCATATATCACATGAGAAGTTAATATCCAAAATATATAAAGAACTCTTATAACTCAATAGCAAAAAAAAAAAAAAAAAAAAAAATCCAAATTATCTGATTAAATGTGGAGAAAAGTGAACCCTTGTACACTGTTGGTGGGAATGTAAATTGGCACAGCCATTATGGAAAATAGCAGGGAGGTTCCTCAAAATATTAAAGATAGAGCTACCATATGTTTTAGCAATACCACTTCTGGACATACATCAGAAGAAGATGAAATCACTATCTCAAGCAGTTATCTGCAACTCCATGTTATTACAGCATCATTTGCAATAACTGAGAGAAGGAAATAACTTGTGTGTATTGACAGATGAATAGATAAAGAAAAATAGATATGAATTTTATTCAGCCATAAAAAGAAGTCATGCCATCTTCAACAACATAGATGCAACATGAGAGCATTATGTTAAGTGTAGTAAGTCAGACAGATAAAGACAAATACTGTATGATCTCACTTACGTGTGAAACCTAAAAAAAAACAAAAAAACAAAAAAACTGCCCACTGAGGGGTTGGAGTGTGGGAGAAAAAAATTGTGAGGTGTTGGTGAAAGGGAAGAAACTTGTAGCTGTAAGGTGAATAAGTTCTGGGGATCTATTATTCAAAATGGTGACTATGTAACAATATTATATTGTTGAAAGTACCTAAGAGAGTAGATCTTAAATATGATCACCACAAAAAAAGTAAATATGTGAGGTAACAGATGTGTTAACGAGCCTTATTGTATTAATCGTTTTGCAATATATGTATCAAATCATCACACTGTATACCTTAAACTTATATAATACAACATTATACATCAGGTATATCTCAGTAAAGCTGGGAAAAAACAAAACAATTATTTGTCATCAGGGAATTGCAAATTAAAATAACTATAAATAAATCATTGCTAAAATTATAAATGTTGGATATTTAATGGAACAAGAGGAACTACTGTATACCATTTGTGAGAACTTAAATTGATATAAACAGTCTGAAAAACTGGCAGTATCTAAAGATTAATACACACGTGCCATGTAACTTGACTTTCTGTTCCTACTCATAATCAACAGAAATATACATATATTAGCACCAAAAGATAAGTACAAGAATGCTCAGAGCAGAATTATTCTCAATAGCTACAAACTGGAAAGAAACTAAAGAATCATCAAGCAAATAACATGTAAGCAAATTGTGGTAGATTCATAGGATTTTACCATCTCTGTAAAGCAATGAACTATTTCTACACGGGAGGCCATTAGGTGAATCTAACACACCCAAACTTGAGAGAAATATTTCAAACACAAAGGACTACATATGATGTTATGACATTTATATAAAGTTCAAGATGCCCCAAAATCAAGCTTTGGTAGTTAACTTTTAATGGGAATTATTGATCATGATAGGGAGGTCCAGAATGAGACTTCTGTGGTCCTGAAAATATTCTACACCTTGATATCTTCACCTGTATGGTAATTACATGGGTATGTTCAATATATAAACATTTTAATTATCCTTACATGATTGATTTATGCAACGTATATATGGTATACTTCATTGAAGAATTCATTAAAAATTTTGGAAAGTTGAACTATATTGAATATTGCAACTAGTCAAGCAATACAGTAACAGTTCGATGGCGATTCATATCTGCATCTAGGATGACCTTGGTGACACTTTCATAAGACATTTGGAAGAAGTAATGAGAATGCAAGCACTTTTGGAATGAAATGAAGACAGATGTTATTGAGGAATTAGGTACAGTGATGCAGTGGATACTAATAATGTTAATAGTAAGTATATGATAGAAGTATCTAGAGTGCAAGGGAAGTCGAGATGAAGGACACTTTACTAAAGCCCGAGACACAGAGAAAGTATTCTTGAGGAGATGATGTTTAACCTCAGTCTTAAAGGTTGAGTCAGAGTTAGAAGAGGAAGTAAGAATGTATGGCAGGAAAGAAAGGTGGGCATTTCATGCGGCATGAGTAGAGGCAAGTAGTTGTGAAACTGCACAAATACCAGAAGCAGGTTGGTATTAATACGTTGCTAAGTGGAAAGTGGAGAGGGGTGGGAACGTGGCTGGAGAATTAGATGGAGCACCTAGTGGAACATATATGCCATGTTTGGATGGTTGGCCTTTTTTCTGTAAATTCTGGATAGCTGTTAACAGGTGATAAGCAGAGACGAATCATAGTCAGGTCTGTATTTTAAATAGATACTACAGAATTGAAGGGGAGGTTTGAGAGCCATGTGATAAAAAAATATGAGAATACATTATTTTTTTCCTTAATATTTATTACAAGCAAATATAGAGAAGTTCTAAGAGATCAAGAGATATAAATAACATCTAGCTCTTGAATATCCAAAAAGATGATTCTGCCATGAATTACTTTTTTTCTGATATCTGCCAAGAGTTGTAATGCTTGCACTAGCCCATCCAAACATTATCCAGTTTCCTATTTGCCTAATGACATATTTGCAAACAGTTTCCAATCATCAACACATTAGGTAATCAATAATTATATTATTGATTTGTTGTGGTTGCTACACAGGGTTGACAGTAAGGTATGGAAACATGTTATAATTGTTAGCTTTTTTTTGTTGTTGTTGTTCTTTTTGTTGTTTTTTTTCCCCTCTGTGTGAAGTTAATTGGACTATGTAGAAATCCAATTCTCAACTTGGCCTCAAAAAAAACCTTTTTACCACCTCAGCAGGAAACTCGTTTCAGTCTTTTTAAACATACTTGTGTGATTTTGATGAAATTATCATTATCATGATCATTATTATTATTCCTCATTAAGGTCTTGGAATGCAAGGACATACCATCTCAAGACAGGAAGCTTTTTAAATAGCCTTCACTATTTTTGTTTCCACTGCAATAATTACAGCAAATTTTGAATTCCAAGACTCTTTATATTGTCTGGGTTAAAATGCTTAGGTCCTTTGGTTAATACTTGTCTTCATTTTAATAGAGACTTGTTAATAGCCTTAAGCAACCAAATAAGACATAAACACACACACACACACACACACACACACACACACACACACTTAATAGCTACTTTGGGAAATACACATAATGTATGTATGATGTTTAACAGGTCTTAAAGAATAGATTTTCTTTAGCTTAAAATCTGTTTTTAGTCTAACAAAGAAATATAACTCCGAACAATATTAGCCACATCATACGGAAACACAATCCAATGTCCTTTCTGAACTCTGGGCACCAGGATCTTCTCTTCTCCGATCCATACTGCGTGGTGCCAATGTAATTTCTCTGCGGCACAATTCTGGGCATGTGCCTTCCCATCACTGAAGACATTCCCCTGTCTCCTATCTGAAAATTTCTGGCATTCAAGCCCTTTATTATCTGTTTGTTAGGTTGCCATACACTTACTCTCTGCCAGCCACTATTCTAGGTGCTGTGGTTAGAACAGTGTAGATCTGTGACTAGAAAGAGTATATATGTTGTGGCATAAACAGATGTCAAATATGAAGAAACAGATTGTTTAGTGCTATGAAGACTATAGAATAGGGTAACATTACATAATGACATGGGAGCTGCTTCTGTTAGGTAGTCAAGGAGGGAGTTCTGAGGAGAGAAATCTGAATTGTGTCTGAAAGTTCTGAAGGAAAATTTCATAAAATGATATACCGTGTTTCCCCGAAAATAAGACCAGGTCTTATATTCATTTTTGCTCCAAAAGACACATTAGGGCTTATGTTCAGGGGATGTCATCCTGAAAAATCATGCTAGGGCTTAATTTTCCAATTAGGTCTTATTTTCAGGGAAACATGATAAGTGACAGTCCAATACAAGAACTAGCAAAGACCTTGATAGAGGATGACCTCTCTAAGGAATAGAAAGAAGACTGGTTTGCTCAAAACTGTTCTTCCAGACATCAAGTCTTCCTTCAGTAATAACCCAAACCCCAAACTGAACTGTTTCTCACCTTTCTGTAAATGTGTTGTGTGTTTGCTCCCCTCAGGAGTTCACTCATATCACATAGTGAGCTAGGATGAAAGACCAAAAAAAAAAAAAAAAGTGTAGCAGTGGAGAAGTAACAGAGGCTCTTCCAGGCTCTCCCAAGCACAATAAGCAGAGCACACTGTTGAGGACAAGCCAAGCATGCATTCGGGAAGCAGGGGATACAGCAGAGCCTATCGATGGGTATGCCAGAAGGAAAATCTAGCCCTCATCACCATGTTTTCTTCTGAGACTATGAGCAGTAAGGATGGCATTTAAGAGAATGTGGTACCTCAGGACTCTTACTCTTCCTATGCTGTTCATAATGTGATTCTTCTTGCATATTCCAGTACATATAACCTGGTTTTGTAACTTTATCTTAGAAATATATAAAATAAGGGGGTTGTGAATCTGGGGTGGTACATTTTCCCAGATGTTGTTGGGGGTATTAATTAAAGAGAGTTTACCGCAAGGGTCACATATGTTCCATGGTAAGGGCAGTCAAAGAGCACAAGAGCTGGTGTTTTTTCTTTATCTTAATTCACTTGCCATTTCCCAGTATGATAATTTATTTGTTTGTTCATTCATTCATTCATTCATTCATTCATTCAATAAACATTGAAGGCTCACTATGTGGCAATCTATTATATTTTCTGATGATATTATGGTGAGCAAAACAGGTGGTAGACTGTTACCTTGACTTTTAGAAGACAAGGGCCTTAACTTTAAGAATGCAAATTTATATCTCATTACAATCCTCTATACTACCTGTTCACATACTCATTTGGCAAGAACCTAATACATACTTTGAGAATGCCTAATAATAAATGAAGAACCAGAATGAATGTCTACCTGGACCCAAATACTTTGGGAAAATCCTACGGAAACCTTCAACCTTGGAATCTACACTGGAAGATAGTCTTTGACAAATGGCATGGGATATGGGCAGGGACAAAATTCTCCTACATTCCATTGCTCTGGAAGGTTACCACAGTAGAGAAAGCCAATCACATATTACAGGCTTAAATTCTTATATGCTTATAGGTAAACTTTTTGGCTGTACGTGTTGACTCCCAGAGGGAATTTACTTATGAAGAATGTTTCTGTTATTAGAGAAAGAGGTAGGTATTTAGGCAATTTGTTTCATTTGCAGAAAGATGAGATGCCTTCCAACAAAGTTATAGAGCCTTGTGCTTACTTTTTAAGTTTCTAGTCCTGGGGAGTTAATGCAGCTCCACTGTCATTTTAAATAGAAACCCTGGCCCATTTTAAATAGAAGCCCTGGCCCATTTTAATTTAGAAGCCCTAAATTATACAGTCCTTAAAGTAAAAAGCTAAGACTCATTATGACTAAATAGTTTGTGGCATTACCCTTTGTCACCACAACTGAGATACTACGCATGGCATGTATATTTTACTATTATTTTCTACTAGCTACGTCAACTTGAAAATGCAGAGAATGCTTTGCTACAAAGCTAACTCCTGATCTCTAAGTGATCTCTAAGTACTGACTTTTCTTCATGAAAAAACAAATGCATGTGGTCAGAATACTATTATTGAAAGCGAAGAGTGGAGGGAAGGTGGGGTGGTCAGAGCCCTGAGAAAGCTTGACTGCAGCAACAAGAGGAGCAGCAATGGCTGCAAGCCTGGCCCTGGAGGAGGGAAGGATACTCCTGAACATCAGCACTCCTGGGGCTGTGCAGGAGCTGCTGCATCTTCCTATCAGGACATGTCCCTTTCTTAGCGTCTTAGGGTACCGTGATTTTCTGGGGATCCTGAATGCTTCCAAGGATTGTGATTGCTGGAGTTGCCTCCACTGCAACCATTGTTTCTCTATATGTGAAGGCAAAATACAAGCTTTTATTTATGGCCTTGTAAGCCATGACATCCCGCAGTAAGCAGTTCTGGTTTTCTTGGTAGAATTTTTCTTTTCCGTCTCTGGTATTCCTAAGTGGAATCATGTAGTTTGTTGTTCTAGCTTGCTGCCTCATTTACTGGGAGTACCTCCTACACCTGAGTCTCAATGTGTAATTCAATGCTGTTTAATGGAGAGGTTTGCATTTATTCCAGAATTTCCCACACAATTATCCAGTTCATGCATAAATCACACTTAGTTACTTGCTTTGTAACTAATGGAAGATTCCAGGTGCATCGCCACTGATAAACTCGTTATAGATAAGATAGTAATAACGATACTTATATGTGGATATTCTATGATCTACAAAGCCTTTATACTTATATTATTTCAGATCAACTGTATGACAACCCAGAGAAAAGAAGACATTTATTTTCTCCATTTTGCAAATAAGAAGCTAAGGTTCAGTGTTGCCTCCCATGCCACGAGGGTTGTGGGGAGCGAGGAGAAAGGCACAGGGTTAAGAAATGACAGTAGCCATGAATAGAGTGCAAGCGGGGCCAAGGGACTCCAACCTCAAGGACTGGGCCCTGAATTGCCTAAGCATAGTTTTTATTAGTTAGGTGGGGAAGTAAAGGAGATAAAGCTTGTCAATCTCAAGATCTGTGAATCCTATACATCATAATAGGAAACTAATTCAAGCCAATCACCCTTGCCTGTAGGCAGCTGAACTGTTAAATCTCAGGATGTATGTACTTCCCCAAGGGACAAAACCTTTATGCATATGGATAGATGGAGAGCACATCACTGAATCACTTCCCTTGCAGGTTGTGGGAAGGAATGCAGCCACAGAGGCAGAGGCTCTCCTTAGGCAGGGGAAGGCGGGGGCTGTGCCCGCCTCTAGGAACCCCGGTGGGTTCTCCTGTTGGTGCCCCATTCAACTGCACCTGGCTTGAGTCCCCCCACCCCCCGTGGAGAATCTTACTCATCATTGGCTGACTTTCTGGGGCCAAACAGGGAGACATGAGGTGCAAGCACAGAGGTGAAGCAAAGTTCCTGAAAGGATCCGTCTCACAGACTCTCCTTTCTTTAGGGGCAGGTACATGGAGACAGACAGGTAGGCTGCTGCGTGGCAACAGTTCAGAAATGTTAGATGTTCACAGTTATACAACTGGAAATTGAAAAGGACTCAAATTCAGGCTAACAGACTCTGAAGTTGTCCCATTTACGCATGCTATACCTACTTCCTAATACAGTAAGAGTCCCATCAAATCTTGAATTACACCATAACAAGCAGTACAATTCTGTTGGGGAGCAAAAGGGAGCCATATAAGCCTACACTCCACAAACACCCCTTAGCACAGCCATGAGGGATGCAGGGGAACACTGGGCTCTTCACCCAGGCAGGGAGGCACAGAAACAGTCAGAACACCGTCACCAGAGCAGTCCCAGGTAAATGCCTACAGTCTGGACTAGCAATTCTACATTAAGTGATCTCTAAGAAGCAGTTTGAATGCAGGTTTGGCAGTTCCTTAAACAAAAAGTTTTTTTTTTTTTTAATTAAAAAATTGGTGGAGCATCCAACTTGTCACAGGACTTGCTAGGTGCCCTAGATAAGAGGATGTGGTCTCTGACCCAGAGAAATCTACAGTTTAGGAAATAAGACCAACACGTCATCTTTTGAAATCAGTTTCAAATGTGGTATGACAGAAAGATAGTCAGAGAAAGATAGCTAGAGTGACAGACAAAACATTTATGAGAGTAATGAACAGTCACACCTCATGCATTGCATCTACAAATTTGCTGCTGCGAGTATTGCTGTGTGGTTGTTGAATTCCTAAAGTTTGTGTGTTCTCTCTTTCCTCAAGACTTGAAAGGGAGAATTTTCCTTCCTAGTAGGAAATAAAACTTGAGTAAGCCATTATGGCACAAATTTCAGTTTCCCAGGAGACTTGATATAACCTAGCTTTGATTTCAGAGCTGAGTTTTATATAATAAAATTAGACTACCTAGAAAATAAGCTCAGCATTGACTGAGTTAAAATGGGGGAAGTTCACAGCAACCTCCCAATTGATGTTAAAGAAATGGCAATATTTCAGGAGGTGGAAATAAAACTGAAGATGGAAATGCAACATTAGGCTTTATAAGAAGAGCCTAGTGGGACTTGCCACACTTTATTTTAAGCAACAAGTACTGAAGGGCAGTTCTCCAACTAGACTCGTCTTTCTGACTACTAGTGCCCCATGGGTTCAGTGGCTTCCTGTGGGACACTGCCTCATCCCCTGACCTCAATTTGCTCTCAGCTCCATACCTCCCAGCTCTTGGTTGGTCTTCAGGTCATGAAGGAATTTCAGTGCCTTGGCTCTGAACAGGGGTGCAACATTCCTGCAAACACTAGGGAGAGGCATTGCAGGCCAAGATTTGAAAGTCAGACCTACTGACTGTAAGAATTAGAGATTTGTAGCATTTTACCCTAAGAATGAGGTATTCAAAGCAAATTGATGAGTGTTGGAGAGGCTGCGAAGAAAAAGGAACCCTCATACACTGCTGGTGAGAATGTAAATTGGTACAGCCACTATGGAAGACAGTACGGAGTTTCCTCAAAAAATTAAGAATAGAATTACCATTCGACCAAGAAATCTCTCTTCTGGGTGTCTACCCCAAAAAGCTGAAAACACTTATCTGTATAGATATCTGTATCCCGATTTTCATTGCAGCATTATTCATGGTGACCAAGACATGGATTTAACCAAAGTGTCCACTGATGGATGATTGGATAAAGAAGAACTGGTACATTATACAATGGAATATTACTTGGCCACAAGACAAGATGAAATACTGCCATTTGCAACGACATGGATGGGTCTTGAGATTATCATGCAAAGCAAAATAAGATAGAAAAAGTCAAGAACCATATGACTTCACTCATATGTGGGAGATAAAACTAAAAGCAACAAAGGAACAAGACAAACAAACAAAGAAACAGAAATTCATAGACACAGACAACAGTTTAATGGTTACTAGAGGATAAGGGAGGAAGGGCGATCGTAGAAGAGGGTAAAGGGGGTCAAATACATGGTGATGGAAGGAGATTTGACTTTGGGTGGTGAATACACAATTCAATATATAGATGATGTATTATAGAATTGTATACTTGAAACCTGTATAATTTTACTACCCAATGTCATCACAATAAATTTAATAAAAAAATAAAAAGAAAACAAATCGATGGGAAGCACACATTAGACTAATCATGATTTTTATTCTGTTCTTCAACTTTATAATGTTGCATGAATATGAGAATCAGGGGTAAAGAAATCCAAAATATCAAGTCTATTTCCCTAGGGCATTAAGGTCTATAGTGGGGCCCTGTCATTGTTCATTTGGGTTCATAATATATTATGTTTTTCTTATCATATTACATTTTCAGAGCAAAAAAACCCATATCTATCACTCTATCATCTATCTATCTATCTATCTATCTATCTATCTATCTATCTATCTATCATCTATCTATTTATGTATCATCTATCTACCATTATCTTTCTATTTTGATATAAGGCATGAACCCATTTCATTATGAAGAAGGGTATACTAGCAGGGACTTCTGGCTGAATGTGGCATTGAAACAGCTTTGTCAATAGATTCTGACCTTTCCCTCTGAAATTTTATGTGTATTGAAATCTGTAGAAATAAACAGGTGAAGCTTGACTAAGCAATACAGAGACAAAAGGCCAATGAGACCTCTGAGATAAACTTAACCATAAGGGGAGAAGAGTCTGGATTTGTGTTTAATACTTTATATCATCTGAGTACTGGGATAGAGGTAGTTTGGCCATTGAATCGTAAGTACCCACTGATATCACCTTAAGCATTTTGTTGGGAATAAAACTGTGTGTGTGTGTGTGTGTGTGTGTGTATGTGCACGTGTGTGTTTATGTATGTGTATGCATGCAACATGTGTGTGACAATCTCGATGACCAAGAGCTGTAATACTTGTGGCTTAAGTGGATTTTGCTGTAGGACTTCACTGACTAAACTTGACACTTGGGTTACTCACATTGTCCTGGGAGAATCAGCAGAGAATTACATCAGCGCCATACAGGCAGCAAGATGGCTCTGGGACTGCCGTAATGCTGTACTACATATGGTTTATGATGGTTTAATTAGTAACACTAAGATCCCAATTTAGCTATGGTGGCCCTGGAAGTAACAAAGACCAGCCAATCAGGAGGTCAGTGTTGTGACAAATGGCTTTGATAAGCATGCCTAAAACCCCAATTTCACAGCCTATAACTTTCAGTACAGATGATGCAAGAACGAAATACAGATCTTTGTAAAGAACCACGGAGATCCATGATGTAATCTGCAGAGACTCAGAAGGACAAGAGTGTATCTCAAGCTAACCTGGGAGGTACTGTCATTTGACCATACTGTGAATTTCTGTTGTGTTACGGATTGAGATCTGTAGCTATAGTAATTGTTCTCTGTTATAGATTGAATGGTTGTACCCCTGCCCCCCAAATTCATATACTAAAGCCCTAACCTGCAATGTGATGGGTTTTGAGATAGGGCCTTTGGGAGGTAATTAGGGTTGGATGAGGTCACAAGGGTAGAGCCCTCATGATGTCACGAGTTCCCTAAAAAAGAGAGACACCAAAGAGCTTGTTCTGTCAACCCACATGCACACAAAAAGAGGTCGTATGAGCACCCAGACATGGCCGCCACCTATAAGCTCAAAAAAGGCCTCAGTATGAAATCCACATTGTTGGCACTTTACTGGTGGAGTTCCCAGACTCCAGAACTGTGACAAATACATTTCTGTTGTTTAAGCCACCCAATCTATAGTATTTTGTTATGGTAGCCTGAGGTAAGACACTAGAGAAAAAAAAAAGTGATTATTTACCTTATTTGGGCAAATGGAATTAATAAAACTAACTAACTGCAAAGCACTATGAAATTGGGTCTGAGTTTCTCTCATCCTTTGCCAGAGACTGAATACAAATTCTTTTCATAAATCATTTAAAATTTGATATAAAATTCTATCACATCTGAATGTTTTGAAATGTTAATGAGAAAATTTTGGCTTATGTACATTTGGAAGCTTGGTAAATTGATTATTGTCACTGATTTAAAGTTTAATGCTCTTTTGTATAAAGTCAGTGTTGTAATTGACTTTATTATCATCATTCTTCATCATTTTTCACCATTGTTTAAATTTGTGAATATTAATAAAAGCAAAAACAAAACTAAAGGGAAAAGACGTTGTTTATAGGTTTGGAAAGACTTCAGGGTATTTGAATATTCATTTGTTTTTACAATCAGACATAACACCATTAATGAACAAAGCACAATATCAATAAAGACTGTTGCCTACACCCTGTTTTAATACTCTGACTTGCCTTTCTGAGTCTATAAAGTTTCATGTAATTAGTCCTCTACCACATTTTATCAGTCTTGGCAGAGATAAATAAAAATAGGAGACTGTGTTTATTCTGGAAACTGTTATTTACATTTGCTCTCACTCGTGTTTGGCTAATTGTTATCGGTAAACAAAGGCATTTAAACATCACAGTTGTCTTTGGAATTTATTGTAATATAATCAAAGACATAAGAGGTGTTCTGGAAAACATTTGAGATAAAAGAAAAGGGGAGGGGGGAGCCAAACTGGTACCTAAGTAAAGGAAGTGGTGGAACTCCAGCCTGGCAAAGAGGAGATATTGTAGAACAAGAGACTGAGGTGTCAGGTGGTTTGGAGGCCATGAAATATCTTCTCACATATCTCACAGCAGTAAGCATAACTGACCGATGGACCCAGGTGACATATTCTGAAATCCACTGAGGTGTCTGCTTCGGGGCGATGCTTCCTACCAGGTGCTCACAGCCAGGGACTGAATATAACAGGATACCCAGCTAGGCCATTTCGTGAGCGCTACGAGGCTCCTGTGACAGGAGACTTTGGCCCAAGGGCTCCTGGACAGCATTGCTACAACTTTCTTTGAACTGTGCTGTATTGTATTCAACAACCTCCTTACTTTTTTTCCTCCTCTGTAGGAATTCGACTTGCATCTTGGTCTATGTTTCTCTCAATCTCTTCTGATTCCTTCTGGAATTTTCCTCATAGGCGTTTTTTCCAATATGTGTCCTGCACAGCTAATCCCAATTTGGCATCTGCTTCTCAAAAGACCCTAACTGGTGGGAAGTGGAGAGCAATAAAATAATGTTTAATAACAAGAATCTGTGACCCTTGCTCATATAAATAATTTAGATGGCAAGTTTGCCCATTTAGGAATTTTGTCCAAGATAATAAAGGCTGAATCTCCAGGATCTATCAGGATGTTATTTTACGTAATACCAATATGGTTTAAAGAAGCAGGTATGTGTAGGACCTGGTCCATCAGAGCAGTTGATGGAAGTAGGAGTTCCATTCCTGCCTTACCCTAAGTCCATAAATAAGCTAAGAGACAGGGATGAAGAAGTAGCTGAGTCCATCTAAGGGGCTAGTGAGGCTCATGGTCTTTTTTCTTTATGCCAAGCTCAAACTGAGGAGGTTTTTTTTCCCATTTTCATTACCTTGATAAAATATTTTGCTTTTAAATGGAAGGTAAGCAATCATACCCATAGCCAATACTAACTAAAGCCTTACACGCACCAGACAATTTTACTGCATGCTTTCAACTACAACCACATGAGGTACAAATTATCAGTATTACTTTCTGGTAGATGAGGAAACTGAAGTACAAAGAGGTTCACTAATTTCCCAAGTTTTCATAACTAGTAAAAGACAGGGTTGGAATGTGAATTTAGGCAGTATAATCCCAAGGTCTTGTTGTTAATACTCTATAGCATGCCTCTGAGAAGTTATCTTTTCTAACATAGAAATTTTTTTGGGGGGGAGCAAAACAAATTAGACCTTTTAACTATTACATACCAGTTTATTTTAGTCACACTGTGTATAAAACATCCAAGACAATCCATTGTTATCTGCATCTTCCGGTAGCTCCTGTAGTCCCATTGGTCCCTAGAAATATTGCAGACATTTTCCTGAGGACCAATACCCATTTGGCAGAGGTTAGTCAGCCTTGAATCAGCTATGACTTGACCTGAATGTATCCATTTTAACTTGCTTAAGTGTCATTAGTGTATTATGCCAATTTGCATGATTCAAAACAATTTTTTTTCCTGACATGTGGCTGAAAGTCATTTTTCATTTTGCTTTGCTTTTTGATAACGCTCCAACGTACCAGAGTGAAGTGGAAACAAAGCTATATGTTTTATAAAAGTGCTGGATTGAAAAACAAACAACAACATCAAAATATTTCAAAACTGATTTGAATATGTTCAGTTCAAATTCTTTTTTTTAAAACTCAGATTTTTCTCCCAGTGGTCCTTAACTTTCCTTCTATCTTTATTTCTGGTTGAAAACAAACCAGCCTGTTAAGAAAGAAGATACATTTTACAATATGCATCTGTGTGTGCATGTATGTTTATATAGGTATAGAATCCTATATGAGAAAGCAAAATAAATGCATAAGGAATGGGACAAATATTTTGGGATTATCTGTGACAGGTCGAGACACTTAAATTTTTTGTTTGAGGAAAAATAACTATATGAAATTTAATTGTCTTAAATTCCTACCACCTTTTTTTTTATGTATCTGCCCTTCTATTAATTACTGTTTCGTTTTATTGATAATTTTAAGACACTCTTCAAAGTATATTCTGCAAAAGCTGTGGCAATGTCTCTGTTTCATCCTTTAAGAATACACCACCTTTCTGGAAACCACTAATGGGAAATACATTTTCCTCCTCTGCCCTCCCTTCCTGGTCTTCACCTTTAAAGCACATCTGTAGGCTTGGTTCCCAGGCAACAGTGATCTAAAATGATAATTCTGAGTAATATTCTGCCTCGAATATGTTTCCCCACAGGATAGGTCACATGCTGCAAGGGTTCCATGTAGCTGTGACATCCTAAGTTCTCGTTTGACCAATTCTTTCCTTCATCAATGTAAGAATGAGAGATGAAGTTTTTGTTGAAAGGGAATTCAGGCTGACCATATCTGTTCACTTGCCCGGGACATTGTAGAGTAAAAAAGGGGTGTTATAGCCATGAGCAATGTTTGTCAACTATAAAAATGTGATATCATAGGTTGATTGGACATCATGAGGCACCTATAGGTAAGAACTTTAATAAAGCTTATGGTTGTCTATTGCACAGCCTTTCGAAGTAAATCTGAAAGATTAAGAATTATGCATGAAATACTCTATTGCTCAATGAACTGGAACATGTGATATGGGAAATTCAGTAATGGACGCAATCTTTAAGTAACTCTACTCTGCAACACAGCAATGCTAGGTCTTTTTAATTTTTAACTATTATTTTGGAATTAAAAGACAGCAAATGTCAGGAGAAAGGGTGGTAGGAGTCAGAGGCTACATAATAACCTGCTATAAAATAGAACTCTGGATCATACCACATGATCAGAACAAGTCAATTTTCCATCCCTAAACCCTGGGGATGTATTATTTCCATTTCATGGGTTAGCAAATGCCAACGCTCCACGCTTTTTTTCTTGCCACAGTATTTGGGCCAACAGAAAGAGGAAGAACAGCAAATATTTGGGTTTAGGGAAAAAAGCAGAGGAACTAGAAAAAGACAGGTGGAATCTCAAATGTTTTGTTTTTTATTCACTTAGGAGAAGAAACGAATATTTAAGTTTGCCAGAATCAGAACTATTATTTCACTTCCCTTTAAAAACTAAAGTTTAAAAAAAAAGGAGGTAAAGTAAGGCACTGAGCACACGAGACAGATCATTTATAAATGAATCCCAGCGTCTCTAGATAGAAAAGATGTGTCTATTTGCAGTTGTCCAATTCACTTTGTAACCTGTCTACTTATATTTCTCCCCACTCCCACCTGTGAAAATACTTTTTAATGGACTTGAGCCAGTAGGAAGGTGTCTGATAAATTATAAACCATTGTTTCCAAGGAATAAATGGCTGATAACATTTGTCCTCGATGAGGTAATTTGCATTCTGACAGGGAATTAAGCCAGAATTGGCAATAGTGAATTTCTACAATACCAAAAGTTTGAAATTTCTATGGTGGAATATTACCCAGTGAAAATGACAGATTTAAGTAACTATACCTGTAATAGTTTCTTCTGGAAAAAGAGATTACAGCCTTAGGCTAGAATAAGTGGGAAAGGCAATATTCTATTGTAATAAAGAACATAGATTTTTTAAAAATGTCTAATTCATCACTTACTAAATATAATTTCTTAAATAAAATTTGAAAAAAATGGTCTTATGGAAACATCTTATAGAATGGTTCAAAGGGTTAAATAAAAGATAGTAAGTAAACAATGACTAGTGCTTTACTATTGCTATTATACTTATTCATGAAGAAATGGAACTTTTAAGAGCAATTTTCATAGCTAAAACTGACATAGCAGTTATTGCACACCAGTTACAATTCTAAGTATTTACATATACTGAACCATTTAATTCTCGTACTAACATTATGAGATGCAATGACTTTTGACACCAACTACCCACAGTCTGACTGACATCACAGATTTAAGTCCCAGTCTTCTACAACACCGCCCTCACTTCAAACACCAGCTGCAAGTTCAGGGGTCGGCAGGCCACTCCCACTTCTGACCAAAAGGCTTCCATTTTAGAGATTCCCACTATCCAATCAGATTCAATAATTCACTAGAGTGACTCACAGAACTCAAGAATGTACGATGCTTATGATTATAGTTTCATTATAGCTCAAAGCATACCAACTAGAACCATCCAAGAGAAGAGGCATATAGGGCAAGGTCAGGGAGGGTTCCAAATATGAATCTCCCATTGTCCTTTTGTGGAGTCAGGACACAGAATGTTACCAACCAGGAAAGCTCACCTTAGCTTGGGTGTCCATAGTTTATATTGGGGCTTCATTACATAGGCATGGTTGATTAAATTATTGGCCACATGGCTCAGTGTCCAATCAACTTCCTATGTCTCAAAATTCCCACACTTTAATCAGTGGTTGGTCTTTCTGGTGTGGATAGCCTCCATCCTGATTCATTAGCTTCAAACATAGACCCTGAGTCATCCCTTAGGAGAAACCATCGGGACCCACCATGGACAGCAAAGACACTCCCATGACTCAGAACAATCTAAGAATTTAGAGGCTACTTCCCAGGAACCCAGATCCAACCAGCCAAAGCTTTTAATCCAAGAGTTTAGAGGGTACCTCCCAACCAAATTCCTTATTACATAGATATGCACTGTGATCATCTCCATTTTTTAAATGGAGAAACTAAGAATCAGAGTGGTTAAGGGACTTACCTAAGATCACACAGCTAGCAGGTAGAAGAGCCAAGTTTTGAAATTGGACAATTTGGTTCCAAAGTTCATCCTTTAAGTTCTTATTTTTAATACTCTTAACCTTAGCCATCAATTCAAATCTGGATGGCATAGTATTACAATGAAGAGCTAATTTTTTTTTTATTCAATTCCAGGTTACCTTGGTAAAATCATTTGTATTTCTGTGGCATGCTTTTAAAACCCATTGTTTATAAAATGAAGTCAGAGTACTAGAGTCATTCATTCATTGATTCCAAAAAATTTTAGTGTCTAAAAGGTTGTAGCCACTGTTCTAGGCCCCATAGGAGCTCTAAAGCCTTTCTTACCTATAATAATCTATGATTCACTACTGTATGGGAACAGCATTTACCATTATGGATAGCTCTATAGTGGCTGGTGGACATTTATTTTTAGTATAATTTCCCCTTCTTAAAGGAAATATGGGGAATGCAACGATAAGAGGCAAGTTCTTTGAGAACAGTATTTGATTCCTAGTCCAGCAAATAGACATTTGAAGGAGGCGTAAAGTTGTTAAAGAGAAAACCACAGACCAAAAATCGTGTCACTCACAATAAAAGCCCATGATACCAAACTTAGAATTAATTGCAGTTTCAACCTTTCCCAGAAATATTAGGTTTGTGCAAAAGGAATTGCCATTTAAAAAGTTAAAAACAATTGCCAAAACCTCAATTACTTTAGTACCAACCTAATATAATCTTAATCAATCAACTAGAATTTCCTAGTCAACACCAATGAGGTAATCTGTCACAAGGACTAAGGCAGGCACCGCACCATCCCCTATAAGAAAGAAGAAGCAAACTGCACAATAAAACCCTTGGGTTTCCCTCCCTGTAAAAAGAAATCCTGACATTAAAACAATCCTTTCTTTTGTTAATAACTCACCTGGCACACCCTTCTTATAAAAACCTTCCATTTGTACAACCCCTAGGAGAGCCCTTTTAGTTACCAGATGGAATGGTGCTGGATTCATGAATTCCTTAATAAAGCCAATTAGATCTTCAAATTTGTCTGATGAAATTTTGTTAGTTTTACAAACTATAGACACCTAAGTCTAGGAATGAGAACTTGAAGCATGATAATTAGGCATTAATTAGTAACACATTAGTAATTCGTTAAAGAACAAGAACTACAAACACTCACATTCTCATTTTAAGTAAATTTCCAAATGCATAATATAACTATATATGTGGGAAATATGGCTAGAAGAATTTTTTAAATGTATAAGGAGTGGAGTGACAACACCAAGATGGCAACATAGGTTATTCCTGATTTCATCTCCCCTCACAAGAAAAATAATTAACAGCTATTCATGGACAAGGCACCACCTTGAGGATCCTAGAACATGGAGGTGAGGCAGAAGCACTCGACTACACCACAGAGACCAAGACAGGCTGTATTAGAAGGGTAAGAGAAGTGGCAGCACACACCGCACCGCATTGCCCCTTCCCCATGCCTGCACAGCACCATGCTGAGAGGTTTCTCCTGATTCTCCAGTTCCTCCAATAGGAAAAGAGAGCCTAATGTGGACATCCAGCTTTCCCAGTGCTGTGGGTCACTTTTTTTTTTCTTTTTCATTTTTTTAAAAGATTTTATTCGGGAAGGGGAACAGGACTTTATTGGGTACAGTGTGTACTTCCAGGACTTTTTTTTTTCCAAGTCAAGTAGTTGTCCTTTCAATCTTAGTTGTGGAGGGTCCCGTTCAGCTTCAAGTTGTTGTCCTTTCAGTCTTAGTTGTGGAGGGCGCAGCTCAGCTCCAGGTCCAGTTGCCGTTGCTAGTTGCAGAGGACGCAGTACCCCCATCCCTTGCGGAGTCGAACCGGCAACCTTGTGGTCGAGAGGACGCACTTCAACCAACTGAGCCATCCGGGAGCTCAGCGGGAGCTCAGCGGCAGCTCAGCTCAAGGTGCTGTGTTCAATCTTAGTTGCAGGGGCCACTACCCACCATCCTTTGTGGGATTCGAGGAGTTGAACAGGCAATCTTGTGGTTGAGAGCCCACTGGCCCATGTAGGAATCTAACCGGCAGCCTTTGGAATTAGGAACACAGAGCTTCAACCACCTGAGCCACCGGGCCGGCCCTGTGGGTCACTTTTTGAGAGCCCCCACTCTGGTCTTGCCCCATGGAAATTGTAGGGCAATCTGTGGTACTTGACCACTGGGAATCTGATTGTGACAGAGAAGGGGAAATGGGGTTGCAACAACCAGCACTTGAATCTTGTCAGATCAAGTTTCTATCTGCAGCTCCCAGGTAGACGTCCTAATCAGTGGTTTTGCTCATCTTCAGAGCCAAGACGGTGGCATAGTTGACCAAGGAATGCGGCAAGGTGAAGTTCTGCCTGATTTGGGTCTCCAAACAAGATTTTTCCCAGCCTTGGACCCTGGTCTGCCTTGCTGCCCAGACAAAGTTACTGAGTCGTAGCCTGGCCCATCACTGAGTTTAAGTATTTATTGGCCCCTGCTGACCAGAAAACCTAACTAGGAAAACCTGGCAGGCTGTTTGGAGCTGGCCTTCCTACCCATCTCCACCAAAAATTATTAGATCTAATTATCAAATTCACTGAAGTCGATACAAAATCAACATGCAAAGAATCAGCAGTATTTCTGTACACTGACAACAAATGATCTAAAAAAAGAAATAAAGAACATATAACATTTACAATAGCATCAAAAACAATATAATACTTAAGAACAAATTTAACCAAGGAGGTGAAAGATTTCTATATTGAAAACTATAAGACCTTGATGAAAGAAATCAAAGACACAAACAGATGAAAAGATACCCTGTGTTCATGGATTGGAAGAATTATTATTGTTAAAATCTCCATATTACCCAAAGCCAGCTATAGAATCAATGAAATCCCTATCAACATTTCCAATGGTATTTTTCAAAGAAAAGAAAAATAATCTAAAATTTATATGGATCCACAAAAGACCAAAGAAATTTTGAGGGGGCAAAAAAAAAGTGGGAGGCATCATACTTACTGATATCAAGTTATATTATAACTATAATAGTCAAACTATATATAGTCAAACTATAATAGTCAAAATACCATGGTACTGGCATAAAAACAGACATATAGACCAATGGTAGAGAATCAAGTGCCCAGAAATAAAACCATATAGTCAACTAATATTTGACAAGTGTGTCAAAAATAATCAATGTGGAAAAGACAGTCTAGACTGTTTAATAAATGGGAAAATTGGATACTTACATGTAAAAGAATAAAACTACACCCTTATCTTCCACCTTTGACAAAAGTTAACTCAAAATAGATTAAAGACTTAAATGTAAGACCAGAAACTGCAATACTCCTCAATGAAAACATAGGAAAAAAACTCCTTGACATGGATTTTGGTGTTGATTTTTAGATATGACACCTAAAACACAAGCAACAAAATAAAATGTGGGATTATCTCAAACTAAAAAGCTTCTGCACAGCAAAATAAATGATCAACAAAATGAAAAGACAAACTACAAAGTGGGAAGAATATTTGCAAACCATACATCTGATAAGGAATTTATATGCAAAATACATGGAGAACTCATACAACTCAATAGGAAAAAAAAAATCAATTAAAAACTGGGCAAGAGACCTGATTAGATATTTTTCCAAACAAGACACACAAACAGCCAAAGGGTACGTGAAAATGTACTAAACATTACTAATCACTAAGGAAATGCAAATCAAAACCACAATGAGATATTACCACACACTTGTTAGAATGGCCATCATCAAAAAGACCAGAGGTAAATTCTGGTGAGGATACAGTGAAAAGGAAACTCTTGTACACTGTTGGATTATAAATTGGAGCAGCCACTATGAAAACTATGTAGGGTTTCCTCAAAAACTTAAAAATAGATTACCATATAATCCAGCAATCATGCTTCTGGGAATATATTTGAAGGAAACCAAAATGCTATGTTGAAAAGACATCTACAACCCCCCCCCATATTCAAAACAGCATTATTTGCAATATCCAAGACATGGAAACAACCCAAATGTCCAATGATGGACGAATGGATAAAGAAAATGTGGTATATCTACATACAGATATATAGCTATACACACAGTGGTATTATTTAGTGATTTAAGAAAAAAAGAAAAGAAAAGAAAAAAAAAATCCTGCCATTTGCAACAACATTTGCAACAACATTGAAGGCATTTTGCTAAGTGAAATAAGTCAGGCTGAAGAAGATAAATATTGTATGATCTCACTTATATGTGAAATCTAAAAAGAAAAGGAAAAGAAAAAAACAAACTCAGAAAAAAGAGATCATATTTGTGGTTACCAGAGGTGAGGGTAGGAGGAGGGGAAACCAGATAAAGGTGGTCAAAGGGTACAAACTTCCTTTCCTAAGATAATTAAGTACTAGGAATGTAACGTACAATATAAAGATTGTATTTAACACTGCTGTATGTTACATATGAAAGTTGTTAAGAGAATAAACCCTAAGAGTTCTCATCACATGGACAAAAAGTTTTTTGTATCTATATGAGATGATGGATGTTAACTAAATTTATTGTGATCATCTCACGAAGCATGGAAGTCATATTGCTATGCTATACACCTTAACATTATACAGTACTTATTTTATATCAGTCGTATCTCAATAAAACAAAAAAAACAAAAAACGTAATTAAATAAATGTAAAAATTTATGAGGAAAAAGAACACGCTTTATTTATCCTAAGTTACCATGTGATTATGACATAATAACAGTACAGATGGAATAATAATAGCAGTAATAATAATAATTGACAGAAGAAAGTGTTGGGGCAGTTTTTTCCTGCGAGCACAGCCGCTAGAGGCTTTCCCATCAAAACAGTGTTGAGCGATCACAGCTGTTAGGGACGGACCTCCCCGGCAACCCCGCCAGATTTAACCAATCGCTAGCGCCACAATGAGGGGAATTAGCAATGGCGCGAATCCCCCTCAAACCCGGAGGCCTAATCCTATAAAACAAAGCGCCCGACCCCAGTAAATGCTCAGTCTCTGGGAACAATCCCGCTGAGCCCGCCAGCGTAATAAAGCTGTGTTCACTCTGATCTCTGCATGCCGCTTGAGTTTCTCGGTCCTCGCCGTTCTTCCACAACAAAAGAAGAGTTCAGTGAATTCTGTACATTACTGTAAACGATTTTAACATATTTCTGACGTTGATAAAACTCATTGTATTGCAATTTGGTAGTGTATAAAAGACATTAATATGTGTATACTTTAATCCCCATTTTCAACAACCAAATTTATATCAGCAATGGTAAGAAAAGAAAAACAACATCTATGAAAATGTTCATTGAAGCATCATTTATATTAGCAAAAAGGTAGGGGAGAGTCTGAATAGCAATAAACTGGGGAATGGTTGTGTAAATTATGGTATAGTCAGTCCACGCAATTTTCTGTGCAATTTAAGATGTTATTTAAAACAATGTAGCATGAAAGAAAGAGTTATAACAGTAAGCCAAAAAAAATAAAAAAAGTAGGGTGCAAAATCAGAAGTACACCATTGCTCCAAACCTTGGCAATCCTGGCATAGCCAAGTAGTGTTTTGACCATTCTTCTGGGTCTAGACGAAACAAATCACTTGTGATCCTTGTCTTTTAACTGTTAGTCGACTATGGTTGCTATGTGCTTTCTTGCTATAGGTTTGCACATCTTGACTGAGGAAACATTAATAACACTGGCAACTTTTGGATTAGCTAACTTGTTTATGAAAATATTTAAATGCTTTTCTCCCTAAAATCTTCTTTAATGACAGGCTCTGCAAATTGGCACCTGAACTCATTGTTTCTTAATAAACACTATTCCCCGCACAGTACCATACATCAAGACTAAAGTAGGCAAAGTAATAGTGTTGTCACAAACCCTTTCAATTTATGATAATTTTTTTCATGTCACAGCCATTTATTAAATTCTAATGCAAATACTACCCACACAACCTCAACAGACAGAATAAAATCCCCACTGGTCAAGGTTCAGGATGTATTTTCTTCTTCGAATTTGACACAATGATTGTGAAAACTCAACTCTGACAATATTGTCCTGTGAGGAAAACTGATGAGGGCAGAATATCTAAGAAACAGGAGACGAGACATGCTCAGAATGGCCAGTGTAATTCTTCAAGGACAGGCCAGAAATCAGCCTGAAGGACTGAAACATCTCTAATAGTACTGACAGAACCAACAACAGGCTGCCACCAAGTGAGACAGCTCAATTTGAAACAACCCAAGGCTGGTGCTGCAATTCAAATTATGATATACAAGTACAAACACTCAAAAGACACCTTTGCCTGTGTACCAGTGTTGCCAAAAAGTCTCATTTATCATCCAGCCTTTATTAATAATACATTTCTTTATCACTGGCAAAGACAACCAATCAGAAATCAGGAAGAGACCTTTGTCAGGTAGTTCAGGTTTTCATACAGGGTGCTTTTACTATTTTCATTCTACTCCTCGACTTAACATAAAAAGGAATCTGGCTATTACTCAAGTTGGTTAGAAAAAATGACACAATTGGGATAACAGACAAAAGAATACAAAACAAACAAAAACAGTCTAGTAAAGGGCTGCTAGGTATAATATGTAAAAAAAAGTCTGCATATAAAAGACATATGAAACAGTCACACTTTAATAAATAAAGCAACTAGTTAAATCGAATGGCAACAAATTCTGAAGGGCCTGTCCTCTTAATGAAGTGAAATTTCTCTGAAGAGTTTGCCAAAAGCTAACAGTTTGATTCATACTAAACTACTTTCCTAAAACAGAGATCTCAAAAGACAGCTTCACCTATCATTCTCGGAAATCAGGTTTTTCCTTTCTGGACCTGCATTAGTTGCTGACGACAGCAGTAGAAATCTTACTATAGCACATTTATATCTATGTAAATATGTCATCAGTCCACGTGTCATTATTATCTCTCCTGTGCATATCTATCACATTTTGAATTATTCAAGAGCAACAGATTTTGAACTAGTGTAATCACAATGTCCCAGTCTCAAAGGCAGGGTATGTTTAAACTGGGTGACAGTAGGGTATATTTTATAAAGATTCTCTGCGGGCCATTCAAAAGTTATAGGTTTTCCTCAACTCACCATTCTTCCATGAAGGAAGCACCAAAAAGGCAAGATCATTAGTTAACCAGTCAGTAATTTCTATCTTCTACCATTTCACATAATAGGACAAACATGGATTGGAGAATAAAAGGGAGACCTGAGCACAAATACAGTCTCTTCCATTATATACAGACTGCCCTTAACTTCTTTAGCACTTACTATTATTTATCCTAACACATAGTTTATTTATTTTGTTTGTTTTCTTCCTCCTCCACTAAAATATAAGCTCCCTAAGAGCAGGACTTTTTGATTCTTATGAATTGCCATATCTGTGTCTTGCATGTAGTAGCTACTTAAAGCATATTAGTTAAATGATTTAGGAAATCACTCTCTAGAGAACTTCCAGTTTGTTCTACCATTTGCAGAGAGCAGAGGGAGCATTACGTATAGAGGGGTAGAAATAGCACCAAACAATACAGGTTATACAAACTCTGACTGATAGGATCAAACAGAATCCCTGAATTTATAGAGGTTATATGAGAAATACTTTGACAAATCAATGTGAAATTCAAACTACGAATGCACACTTTATGAATGTCTGTAATTTTACATCTTCTAGGAAATACATCATGACCTACGGATAATTTAAAAATTAAAATAACAACTAACCAACACATCAAGTTCAACAGTTTTTTATCAATTAATCAAGGTTTTATCCATATCTACTCTTTGGTTGAAGATATAGGCTTTAATTTCCAAATTATAATTTATTTAATTGCATTAAATTCTGCACTCTGGTACTCCAAAATAACATGGTCTCAAATCAACCAACAAGCTGAGAATCTTCTTTAACTCACATACACACTCATTATATTACTAAACAAAATGTACACTGACTACTACGTTCCCAGGATGATTCTAAAAAGTTAAACAATAGCGTTGAACAAGATAGGAAAAAAATTCTACTCCCATAAAAGTTCTCCTCTCAAAAATTTATTTCCAGGGAGATAAAATGTATATATACATAAGCACAAATATAAAAATAAATGCATAATAAAATAGTAGATTATTTATTGTAAGAGACAATTCAAGGTTAATTGTACAAATAGTAATGTAGGTATTCTCTGAGACTGGGCTATTCAGAAAAGCCTCTCTGAGGAAGAGACATTTCAAAAGACACCTGAATGGAAGAGGGATGGACTCGTGAGATTACATGAAGAAAGTGCCTTCTATCAGAAAACCAGCTAATGCAAAGGCTCTGCATGGGAACTGCACGGTCTACTTGAGGGACTACAGGATCAGAGTGATCAAGAGACGAAGGAAGATGAGGTGGTAGAGACAGTCAGAGGTCTGGATTTTATTTATTCTAAAAATAATGTGAACCTATTTCAGATATGTGTACGTTTAGGATTGCACTCTGTCTTCTCTCTGTGGGTTACGCTCTAGAAACATAAGAGGCAGGAAGACCAGGTAGGCGGTTATTGCTGTATTACAGGTAAGAGAAGATGATGGATGAAGATGTACTAAGATGGTAACAATAGAGATCGTGAGAAGAGGTTAGTTTGGGGGACATATTATGAAGGTACAGCTGGCAAGACGTGCTGATAGGTGGGTAATAAGAAGGTGGGATGTGACAGAGAAAGAGGTCTAAGAGGATGGGTTTAATGTGAGAAACAGGGGGTCCGATGGAGCTCTTGAGTGAAATGTGGAGCCCTGGGGGAAGAAAGGGCTTGTGGAAGCAAGCCAAGGGTTCTTGTTTTGAACGTTAAGTTCCTGATGACTAGTAGACATTCAATAGAGATTTTGAGTAAATCGTTGAATAAACAAGTGGCGAGGTTAAGGGAAAGTCATACCTGAAGATACAAAGTTGAGAATCATCAGTGTATAAAAGGTTCTCAAAGGCCTTAAAACTGAATAAGATGACGTAGTGTGTATAACAGAGGCAAGACAATGTCTAAGTACTAAGCCCTGGTTTACTCTAACATTTAAAGGTTGGGAGCATAAGGAAGCTCCCAGTTAAATAAATAGATAGATAGACAGATAATAAATAAATAAATAAATAAATAAATAAATAAATAAATAAATAAATAAATAAATGAAACTGCAAACAAGAAACCAGTCAGACTTAAGGAAAATTAAGTACACAGTGTTCTATAGTCAAAAGAAGAAATTGTTTCAAATAGGAAGACTAAATAAATGCCATTGTGAATAGTCTGCGTATCAGGGGGTCTGAGAGTGAACTTCCTCAGGAATGTTGTGGCTGATTAGAATGTAATATCTGCATTAACCTCATGTCCTGAGCACTTTAAATACAATGTATGTGAACTCATTTCCTGAAATTCAATTAAGCCAAACTTTCTATTATTTTACTTCATCTATTTAGCACACTGAGACTTCAATTCTGTAAACTATTCAATTCTGTAAATTATTGGCTTTGGATTGGAATAATGGAAGACAGTAGGCTTTATGGGTTTTGTGCAATTCTAAAACTTACTTGTATACTTATAATAAAATTATAATTAAGTCAATTTAAAGGAAACTTGAGCTTTCATCAGGTAATGTAAATTCATTGTTCTAAATTGAGAGTTTGGTGGTAGTTGACGTTCGTGCATAAAGATAAACGTCCAGATTTAAAGAACTAATAATCTAAACTGACTGGGCTCATCACTTACTTTTTCCACTCATCATTTAATTTTTCCTTTGTTTTAGTCAATGTTGAACAATATCCCTAATAACTATTTAAGGAATTAATGACTTAAAGAAGGAAAAATTCTACCTCAGCTATTTCCTAATAAACTATTCTGCAGTGATTTTCTTTTCTTTTCTTTTCTTTTTCTTTCTTTTTTTTACTCTCTTGAAGTTTTGGAAGTATGGAAGAAATCTATTTGCCCACAAACTGTGAATGACTAATGACAAATCAGAAATGTCTATTAAAATGTTTTGATAATGAATAAAACAATCCCTTAAAGAGACATTGGATTTAATCCCTCCTTTGAAGATGTCATGCCACAATCAGGTCAAATAATCAAAATACTATGTCTTTAAACTGTATCTCTAATAAATTGGATACGTTGTTCATTTAAAGATTCTTTAAATAGCATGGTGTTCTCATGGATGTGCCAGTCTGCTGAGTAGCTTCCATTTATTTATTGCTGAATATCTTCACATTGTTCTGCTAAGTTTCATCTCTTTGGTTAAAAGCATAAACAAATGTCACTGGGAATTGACTCAATTCTACCAGATGTAGTAAAAGAGCATAACCTCAAGAATATATGAAACTCATTTTATGTTTGTGACGAACATTTCCATGATGAGCATAAATGATACGTAAGGGAAACAAAGCTCAACCTGGCAGAAGGTTCATACACTAGGAAGGGACAGGCATTGAGTATACAGACCATACATCAACATTTACTTCTATGTCTTAGTGTAATTAGTAATATTATCTCCTTTCATTTCAAGAGAAATTTGTTTTCTTGCTCAGGGTGAACCTAGGAATATAGCTAATGCGAAGGACATGAGCTGAACAGTGTCTGGTCCCTAGCACATAATCAACAAATGGTGACTAATTAATTAAGAGAGTGTCTGTCATGACTGCCAAAAGTCAATCTATGTGTGCACATGTGTGTGTGTGTGCTTGTTTGTGTTTATTTGTGTATGTTTTGTGTCAAAGTTATTTTTGATTACTTAGCAGGGTTCTAATAAAGAGTCCGACATAGAAGTAGAGAATCTAGGGTAGAAGCCTAGGGAGGCGGATGAATGGCATCTGAAACATTTTTCCACTGAAAGCACGGACTCAACCACTGTAACCCAGTACATAGCAAAATCCTTTCCGTTAATGCATGTGTAGTAACAGGGCATCCAATTAAAATGCAGTAGCAAGGAGATTGTGGACTTGGTTAAAGCTTGTAGGAGGGTAAAGAGCTAGGATAGATGTGATTCAAGAACAAGAGAGCACCTAGTGGTCATTTCTAGGATCATGTGAACTTGATCGGAGATTTTGCACAGATTGCATCATGCAAAGATCCAGTAGATGAGGGCTCTGTACTGTTCGCCTTGGGGAGGGCAAAGCTAAACAAAGAAAATAAAGTGAGGAGTGATAGATAAGTGATATCTCAGGTCATGTTGCCACATTATTTGTCATGCTTGATTAAAGAGTTTTCCTAGCAAGTTGAGTCCCTCTGAGAATTATAACTCATGAAAGCATTTTCAGTTTTACATTTAAAATATTGTAAATCCGACGAGTGCTACCATATTTATATTATATTATCAATTAAAGGATACATTCTGAAAACTTTATAGAGCTTTGTTAGAGCATTACAAAGTATTAGATCACAGTTTTTGAAACAAACAAATAGAAACAGAAACATGTCACATAATATATGTAGAATAGATTTCAACAAAGACTACATCTATAGAACTTTTAAAGTCATATTTATTTTCAGTTTGAGGTTACAATTTTATTTTATAACACTAAAATTTTAAGAAATACTCTAAGAAATCCCAGCCTTTAAATATATAATATAAATATATACAGTAATAAAGTGTTAAATGCATTTTGAATTCATCAGTGTAAAATACAGAATATTTCCATACCATTTTGGTCTTTATTTTGTTCTTATGTTTTGGTATGCTTCTTGGTAGAAATACATGACTAACACTCATACCGTTAAGCTTTTTATTGAAAAAAAATATTATTGCATTGAACTATAGTCCAAGTAATTTATTAAATAACCTAAAAAAGCTGCTTGCATGTACAATAGTGCAATTTACTTAGCCACAGTATAATAAAAAGAAACATTTTGTACAGAGATTACAAAATAAAATTATTCAGTTATGTATCATATCACCTGACTATTGTCCAGTTTAATTACAAAGTACACACTTTAAATAGAATTGAGTAAGGTGAGAATTTGTTTTAAACAGCTACATAACCAATTTACATTATTAACTTTTTAATAATCTTACGATTAAAACAAAATTACCATTCATCATGGTGGAAAAGAAATCTCTTCTTGAAGTTGATTGTTTCAATATGTGAATGTATTTGGAAAAACACAACGTTTGAACAAAGATCATGGTTTACAACTAAAGACTAAAGAGTATATTCATAAGAATACACACTCACATACACACATGTGCATGCACACATCTTGTATATTTCCAATATGCCTGTTTTGTTTCTGCCAAGATGCTCTTGCTATTTTAAAAAGGTGGCAGGGTACAAAATGAGACAGTGACTTGGGGAGTGGAATTAAGAAAGTGAACTGGGAGCTCTTCCTCTGATACAAAACTAAATAAAATGGAAAAAAAAAACTTCGCTTATCTCTCTAATATTGGCTTTTTCTAAACCTAACCGATTCAGCCACTGCTTCCATTTTTAATATAGCTTAATCCAAAGCAAGGCAACAATCACCTTCAAATGTCTACCTAACAGACAAAGTGGATAACATTTTTGCTGGAATGAAATGATAACCTTTGAAAATCCTCTAGACCTGTGTTTACTGGCAGGAAAACTCATAGTAGGAAACAGCCATCTTATTGAAGTAGTTTCAGTCTGAGACACAAAGGGCTGTGAACTGTTTTCTTGACTCCTATATGGAAGTGGTCACTCACTTGCTTTTTAATAATGTTTCTGTTTTCCAATGAGACTACATTTCTCTTTAGGAGTTTAGTAATGTAAAGAATCAAAAATAGACCTTTTTGTGAGCGTGGCTGGGCCAGAGATAAGCACTAGGCCAATTTGCTCCTAATGTATGCGGACTATATACTGACACATGAATATCAGTTAGATAGACATTGATGTGTGATTTGAGTGCTTTTAATATTTTTTTTCAGAATGTTTAACTATCTTTCTGAAACTAATGGAAAAAAATTTGAGGGAAAATTGAGAAATGCACTGCTGGTTTGAAATGATCAGCAATATTATTTCACTAAAGAGGAAGTGAACTCTCTACACAGCCCAGGGAGGGCATCTAGATGTTTCATTTATACAGATCTAGAACATTGGTATACCAAGTGGTACCTAAAGGGTAGACCTTCTTCATAACTCCAAATGTTGTTCCAAATGTTTGAAATATATGATGTTTTTGGATCAGCTTGAAAGTATTATGGTAAAATTTCTAAGCTGTGTTGCTGCCATCATTGGAAACTTTGTATGGAGCAACAACATATGCACTACGGAGATAGCCCGGTCCGGATATATGATCCTGAGTAATTTTACTGATTAAATATTTATTTAATGGGAAAGCTTTAAAGGATTAGTTTCTTTGAATACATTTCTATTCACAGATAACAGAGATTCCATTAAGTTCTGGCAGATACTGAAGAAAAGGCGTCATTGTGAAATCCATTTCTGTAAGTGAAATAAAAATTTCAGGTGATCATTCTCTAGAATGTCTGCTTAAGAAAAGAACCCTGGGAACTAAGAACTTTCCAAATTACTCCCCATATATTAACCATTTCTTATATTTTATAACACTTCTAACACGTATAAGGGTGAACTCAAAGGAAATATTGAAATTTAGTTTTTGTATCCCACTGTATGTTTTTTGTTTTTTTGCTAAATTTGGCAAGATAAGAAGCACAAACTTCCAGTTCTTTATACAAAGGATTTATTGTGTTTAACGATACCTAGAATCCAGTGAGGCTAGCTGATGGTGGACTGGTTCTTAATCTCTGAGAAAAATATGTAGATAGGGAAGTGTTCGCATATGTGAACATGTACATAAAGATTTTTAAGGTCTTTCTTAAAACATTTTCAGTTTTTAACTCAGTATTTATAGTTTAAGACAATAAAAACAAGTGTCAAAAAGTTATCCCATAAAGATAATTATCCAATAAATATTAGGCAATAGGCATAAAGAAGTTTAAGTCTGAAAATGGAAGCAAACAAGGCTGAATATGTAATCCATAAAAGTGGTAATTTAAAAAAATGATGTATTTTAGAATTCAATATATAGTTAGAATTTCTTCTATTTCTTTTTCTTCCAAAGTGCATTTTACTGAAGTAACATAAAAAAATAAAATGTTTGAGACCATACTCATGAGATTAGGTTTAGTAAAAAGGATAGCTCGGAATGTTCTCTATAACAGTAAAGGTAATTTGAGTATTATCAGAAGAAAAATATTAATCCAAAACTAAGTCCTATGAATCAACCATCTGAAATTTGGAAATTATCCTAGAGTATATTTAGATACGTCATTGATCACAAGAAAAATTCCAGAAAAACTATTCTGAAAATCCCTACATTTTATGTTCATCTAAATGTTGAAGTTCTTGAATATTTTGGTGATGAAGATTTTGTAACTTTATACAAACAACTCAAATTGTCAAGTTCTTTATGTTGAGTAAAAACAAACCTTTTTGTAGTATTTACATTCTCTGCTCTAAAGAGAATAAATAAATCTTCCATAGTATACAGCTCTATGCCACTATTTAGATACTTCTAATTAGAAAGTTTTTCCTATCTTTTTTTCCGCCTCAGAAAGTGCTCTTCTTTTTGGAATACTCGTATTGTTTGTCTTTTTTTTTGTTTTTTAACATGGCATTTCCCAGAGTCTGTTCTACAGAAAAATTAAAGGTTTATTCAGTTAATTTTTGTTAATTCACAGAAATCATGTTATTCCTAGTGCAAAAACATAAAACTGATCTGGTCTCTTAATTAGTCAGACCTGCCATTTATGAATCCACTTCAGTTTGTCGATAACTCTCTTAAATTGTGTACCAGAACAACACAGTTTTCCACAAATGGTTTAATTTTTCCAAGTCCTAAAAGAAATCTGTAAAGAATAAAACTGATTGTTATCTTACACCATACAAAAAAAAACAAAGAAAAGAAACAAACCTCAAAATGGATTAAAGACTTAAATGTAACACCTGAAGCTATAAAACTCCTAGAAGAAAACTTAGGCAATATGCTCCTTTACATCAATCATAGCAATAATTTTTTGGGGGTGGGGGCAGAATTTGACACCAAAAGTAAAGGCAACAAAAGCAAAAACAAAGGTGATGCCAGCTTAAACTAAAAGGCTTCTGCACAGCACACACACACACACACACACACACATCAGCAAAATGAAAAGACAACCCACTGTATGGGAGAAAATATTTGCAAACCATTTATCAGATAAGGGGTTAATATCCAAAATATATAAAGAACTCATATAACTCAATAGCAAAAAAACAAACAAACAAACAATCTGAATAAAAAAATGGGCAGAGAATCTGGATAGGCATTTTTCCAAAGAAGGCATACAAATGACCATGATGTAAAGATGCCCTTCACCACTAATCACCAGGGAAATGCCGTTCAAGAGCACAGTGAGATATCACCTCACCCCTGTTAGAATGGCTAGCATCAAAAAGACAAGAGATAATGAATGCTGGCGAAAGTGTAGAGAAAAGGGAACACCTGTGCACAGTTGGGAGGAAGGTAAATTGTTGTACCACTACAAAAAACAGTACGGAGCCTTCCTCAAAAAATTAAAGCTAGAACTACCATATGATCCAGCAATTCCACTTCTAGGTATTTATCTGAAGAGAGTGAAAACACTAATTTGAAAACATATATGCACTCCCCCATGTTTATTGCAGGATTATTTACAAAACCTTAGGTGTGAAAACATCCTGAATGTCTATCAGTGGATAAATGGATAAAGAAAAAAAATATATAGAGAGATATATATAATTCAGCCATATATAAGATGAAATCTTGACATTTGGAAGAACATGGATGAACCTTGAGGGCATTATGCTAAGTGAAATAAGTCAGACAGAAGAAGATAAATACCATATGATATTATTCATATAGAATCTAAAACAAAACAAAACAAAAAATCCTGAGCTCATGGATATAGAGAACAGCTTGGTGGTTGCCTGAGGTGGGCATGGGGCAGGCAAAATGGTAAAGAGCATCAAAAGGTACAAATTTCCAGTTATGCAAAGAATAATTCATGGGGGTCTAATGCACACCATGGTGACTATAATAAATGATACCGTATTGTGTATTTGAAAGTAGCTAGGAGAGTGGATCTTGAAAGTTCTCATCATGACAAAAAATTTGTAACTATGTATGATGGTGTATTTTAATTATTGTGATTACTTTTCAATATATACTAATATCGAATCATTACACTATACACCTGAAACTAATGTTATATCAATTATACATCAAGAGAGAAAAATAATAATAAAACGAAGCTCATCTTCATCCTACCTACTCCCGTTCATGTTATCCAGGTCAATGGTTTCAAATGCTTTCTAAGTATTGATGATTCCCAAATGTGTATATTTTCTTCACACCTCTACTCAAACTTCAGACTCATATTTCTCACTACCAACTCAATATCTCCACTTCAATATTTAATAGGCAGGCATCTCAAACAGAATATTTAAACTGATCCTCCTTTCCTACCTTGTTCCTCCTACACCGTTCCTCATTTCAGTTAACAGTAAATCTATCATTCAGTTAATAGTAAATCTATCTACTAGTTGTTTGTGCAAACAGTATTATGTCATCTCTGATTCTTCTTTGTCTTATAACTTACACCCCACATGAAGCACACTTTCAAAATAAATCCAGAATCTCACCACTTTTCAACATTTTCACAAGACTATCGCTGAGCAAGTCATTGCATTCTCTTGTCTGAAACATTTCATTCTACTAATTGGCTTCCGTATTCCTACCTTATGCCCCTGGAGATTATTCACAATGCAATAGCTGAGGGACTCTGGTAAAACTAAAACAAATCATGTTGCTTCTCTGGCAAAATTATCCAATAGCTTCTCATCTCACAAGAAAAGCCAGGCATCATAATGGTTGAAAACATCCTATATGATTTTGTTACAAAATTACTTCTCTGACCTTATCTCCTGTAATTCATCTTCTGAAACCTTCTTTACAAGCCCGGGTGTTTTTATGCTATTTCTTGAGCACCCAACAGGTTGTTGAAACCTGCTCTTTTCTTAGTCTACAATGCTCACTCCCTGACCTCCTTCAGGCCTTTGCCAAAATATAACTTTCCAGTGAAGCTTCCCTTGACTACACTATTTAAAATTGTACTTTACCCACTGCCCACATCTGAACCCCTTTTTTTTGCCTTTCTTACTTATTTGCCTCAATAGCATTTATCATGATCTGACATATTATATATTTCACTTGCCCTGGATTTGTCTACATGACTCAACTAGAATTAAACTATGGTGTAGCAAGCTTTTTTGTTCATTTGGGTCATTATATGTCCAGCAATTAGATTATTGGAGATGGCCTTTAATAATATCTAATCTCTGTTGAACGAGAAAGAAAATGAACTGGATAAATGAGAAATAAAATATTTTTAAGTTTTTATTACTTGTTTTTAGTATACCTGTTATACCAGTGATTGTCTTTTCCTTTTCATTAAATATTCCGCTTAAAACTCTACCTATAAATACACTTTTAAATCAGTAATATCGAATTGAATTCACATCAATCTATCTTTGTTATTCAAAATTAAGTGCCTAGTAGAGGTTCTCTGGTCTAACTTTCTGAGAGATCAAATTGTCACCAAAACAATTATAAAAATTAATAGGACTTCTAGTGAATTTCCCATAATTACTCTATCTTGGCTCTATGTCAAATTGTAATCTGTTTTAAGAAATAGTTGTCCACATTACTTTCCTTTTTTCAATGTGCTTAGCCATTTGTTATCCATTTTTATAAGAAATGTTTTACTTATTTCACTTTCTTTGGATTTACTCAATATTTATCAACATTACTTTATAATTGTTTTTATAGAGTTTCGTGTTAAGTATATAGTTTCTTGCTATTTGATGCCTTTTCTCCATTATTTTATTCCTTTTACATGAGCTAGATTTTCTCACTGCCATATCCAAGTGAAAATTCCCATCCCACAAGTTTCTGGTAATATTGAGGGAAATATGCCTTTTCTTTATGTTAAAATTTCAATTTCAAATTCTCTCTCTCTCTCTCTCTCTCTCTCTCTCTCTCTCTCTCTCTCTCTCTCTCTCTCCAGCATCAGAGATACTTTATCCTACTGTTTTGCCAAGTATTAAGAATTTAACCTTTCAATTTTATTTCCCTCCTCTGTAGAGAGGAATGATAATATTGATTTCAAAATACAGTTGTGAAAGTCAAAGAAATATTGAGAAAGAAGAACAAAGTTGGAGGTATCACCCTATCTGATATGAAAGTATACTACATGACTATAGTAATCAAAACAGCATGCTAATGCCATAAAAGCAGACACATTGATTAATGGAACAGAATAGAGAGTCCAGAAATAAACTCATGCATTATTTGGTCAACTAATCTATGACAAAGGAGACAAGAATATGCAATGGAATAAAGACAGTCTCTTCAATAAATTAGTGCTGGGAAAACTAGACATATACATGCAAAAAAATAAATAAAACTGGACAACTTTCTTATCCATATACAAAAATAAACTCAGAATGGATTAAAGACTTAAATGTAAGACCTGAAACCATAAAACTCCAAGAAGAAAATATAGGCAGTAAACTCTTTGATATGGCTCTTAGCAATACTTTTTTTTTTTTTTTTTGTATTAATACATGTCTCCCCAGGCAAGGGAAACAAAAGAAAAAAATAACCAAATGGGACTATATCAAAATAAAATGTTTTTGTACATTGAAAGAAACCACCAACAAATCAAAAATACAACTTACAGAATAGGAGAAGATGTCAGCCAATGATACATCCAGTAAGGGATTAATATCCAAAAAATATAAGGAACTCATACAACTTAACATGAAACAAAAACAACAACAGCAACAACAACAAAAAAAAACACACCAAACAATCCAATTAAAAAATGGGCAGAGGACCTGAATAGACATTTCTTCAAAGAAGACATATAGATGACAAATAGACATATGAAAATATACTCAACATCATTAATCATTAGGGAAATGCAAATCAAAACCACAATGAGATATCATCTCAATGACTATTTCAATAAAACAACAAACAAGTATTGCTGAGGATATGAAGAAAAGGGAACCTTCGTGTACTCTTGGTGAGATTGTAAATTGATGCAGCCACGATGGAAAACAGTATGGAGGTTACTCAAAAATTAAAAATAAAACTACCATGTGAACCAGCAATTCCACTTCTGGATATTTATCCAAAGAAATCCAAAACACTAATTAGAAAAGATATATGCACCTCTATGTTAATTGCAGCATTATTTATAATAGCCAATATATGTATTCAAAGAAAAAGTGGTACATATATTCAATCAAACATTACTCAGCCATGAAAAAGAATGGAATCTTATCATCTGCAAAAACATTGATGGACCTAGAGGGTATTATGCTAAGCTAAATAAGTCAAACAGAGAAAGACAAATACCACATGATTTCATAAATATGCAAAATCTAAAAAAAACAAAGTAAATAAAACAGAAACAAGCTTATAGATACAAAGAACAAATTGACGGTCACCAGATGGGAGGGGGGTTGGGAGGATGCATGCAAAAAGAGAAGGGATTAAGATGTACAAATTGCCAGTTATAACAACAGTCATGGGGATTAGAAGAACAGCATAGGGAATATAGTCAATAATATTGTAATAACTATGTATTGTGTCTAGATTGGGGGTGAGCTCTTTGTAATGTACATAAATGTCTAATCACTATATTGTATACCTGCTACTAATATAATACTGTACGTTAACTGTAATTGAAAAATAAACTTAAAAAATAAATAAAATGTTAAGAAAAAGATATATAGTTGTAAAAATTAAATGAGATAATGTGTGCCAAGTGCTTAGGCTGACTCTCTTTTTTTTTTTTTTTTTTTTTGAGCATAATAGTTATTTTTATTTTTATTTATTTTTTTTTGAATTGTGCTCCACTTTTTATCCAAAGTGGTTTTTATTTGTACTCTTAGGCTTAGGGGAATGATTATTGATTTTCTTTTTTTTTTTTTATTTTTTTTTTTTTTAATTAATTAATTTATTTATTAGTTTCAGGTGTACAAAACAAGGTAATACTTAGACGTTCATCATTTATATCCCTCATACTGTGAACCCCCCTCCCCCCATCCACTATCCCTCCGACCTCACACTGAACCATCACATTATATATATAAAATTATAGTTGGCATTCATTAATGTTTAGCTTCTGATGTACAATGCCATGATCAGGTATCCACAGTATCCCTGAGGTGGTCTCCCAAATAGGACGCATGTCCATCGGATACCCAACAAAATCTTTACAACATTATAGAATACCTTCCCCAAATTAATTTTCAAAAGAAAAACCCTGAGGCCATCTTGTGGTTACCAGCTGCTTCCAAATCCCTTCACCTTTCCCCTTATCCCCAACCCCCTCCCACACACCCATCTAACCACTCTCGGTTTTTTCTCTGCGTAGGCTGACTCTCTTGATGCACAATAGGTCTTCAGTAAGTATAGTTCTCTTCCCTCTGAAGCCAAAGCTGCAACATATTTTCCTTTTATCTTCTAGTGGTAGAGGAATTTGCCTCGTCAGATACAGTGGTTGATGACTGATTACCTCCATTTCTGTTTAGTTTGTTTTTCTCTGAAACCTATGCTTATGGTGAATGTATAGTCACACAAGTGCTTCTTTCATTTTAAGAACATAAAGTAATAAACCTAACTGGAAGGCCGTTCAGAAAAACAGATGTAAGAAATGCAAATTCTGTAGGCCAGAAAACATTTTGAGTGAATATTTAAAATCATTTGCAAAATTACATGAATGGTGATTTTATTCATTTTCATTCACTGTATTTTATAAATACCTATTGCAACTGAATAAAACACACCAAATACTTTGTAACATTTTCTCAATAGGTAACATAACAATTCTGACATTTCCAAAACTTTCTCTTTACACTTATACATACATTGGCTGAACATGATAAGATTTCAGAGTAGAATAATAAAGAAAACATAATATCTTAGCCCCTTTATATTTGAAAGATTGACCAATATATTCAAAATGTAATTCTGAGTATATTTATTTTTTATTTTGCATTATCAAATACTAATGATAGTTTTTGTGTTTTCTTATACAAAAATTAAACATTCTTAATTTTAATGGTGATTCTTACAATTACAAAATTCTCTTGACATAGGCGTGTGTGAAATGAAGATAACCCAATTTTTCACAGACACTCATCAATACAGGTTTAGTCTGTGTAAAGATTGTTTTTCAATAAACAGTAATTGTCACCTTGAGTTAAGCAGAAAATTTCTTGCCATCTCTTATTTCCTATGAAATTATAGGTTATAGTGATTTAAACCAATTATATGGGTTAAAAGCTTAGTCAATAGTTAACCACAGGAATTATTATTTTTAGTAATTAGTTCATTTCACTAACCTTTTATTATCTGATGAATAAAATCAAATGCGCATTCATTCACTCATTCAACAAACACGTAGAACATACATTATGTTCCATTTGATTTTCTTTGTAGCATTAATGATCTGCATGAATGTTTTTTATCATTTTATAATATGTGAGAATTCATCCAAAACTGATCTTTAACACTTTTCCCTATACCTTCCATAAAATTATTTTAAATTTGCCTTATTATTTTTGCAAGTTAAAAAAAAAAGAAATTCTTAAAATGCTCTGATTTCATTATTGACAATTTGGTTCATATTCATGTATTGGCCACATTTTGAACTGGCACCAATATTTAAATCTTATAATAATCAGATATACCACTTTGAACATGTCATTTTGTAGATAGTGACAATTTGTTCTATTTATCCATAAGAGGGACTTTCACATCTATTAATTCAAGTGTGCTGACATAATTTAAGGCCTCTTTTACTCCATTTAACTATTGCATCTGACTGGAGCAAGACTGATGGCAAAGATCTTGACCTTGAAACACCGGTTGGATTAAAGGATTCAAGTGGATGATAGAAGTTGTGGCTGGGTTTAAGTGAGGGCCAAACAATGTGGGGATAAACGCTGCAGGGGGCAGTGGCTGAAGGGTTATGTGAGATGGGTGGAAGGGGGTAGCAGTGACTAAATGCAGGGGATGACCCGCTATAAAAGTGGGGTGTGCAGGGATGATGGTTGGAGTCAGAGGTGAAAATGAGAATGGTGTAAAATGTGGCTGTGAAAGAGCATGGAGACGAGCTAGAGGGAGGTGATTGCTTTGGGAATTTATGGAAGCCGAAACTGCAAAATGCTGCAGGAACGTATGGTGGATGGTGGTGAAAGAAGTATGCTGGTGAACCGGGACTGTCTGCACCGCTGAGGCTGCAGAGAAGGCAGTTGGCCCTGGAGCAGGCAACCCTCGAAGATGCTTTGATAGGAGCTGTTTCTGCATATGCTGCTGGGCTTGTAGCTGTAGGAGCTTATATTTATCTATTTCATCAGGAGAAAATGTTATTGGCTGTTGAATTAAAGGGGGAGAGAGAGATTTATGACACAATTCGAATTCATCTGCTACTTTTTCATGCTTCTGCATAGCTCTGTCACAGTAAGAGTTCATATTTCCCTCTACGTGATTCACATGCATGCTTACATCTTGTAAGTTTTGGTTTATTTGGTCCTCTTTGGTCTCTGTTGAATCAGTGACACCAGTATATCTCTTAGATGGAAACGCACCAGGGAAATCATTCGGTACTGGATCACAGAGTTGAAGAAAAGGCTGGACTTCACTCATTAAAGGTTTTGATTGTTCTTTTGCTGCTGGGTTCTTTTTTATGTTTGATGACTGAGAGTCTGCTACTACGTGAATTATACCTTTAGAAAGATGGTTATCACAATCAGTGTCTACCAAAACAGTAAAATCTTTTGTCTGTGAACTGTTGCCTCTGTCTTCCTCAATAGTACTTTGAGTTGCACTGCCTTTATCATTTCTTCTTTTATTTATGTTCTGTATTTTTTCAGACAAAGGCAATGCTGATCTGTTACAGCCTGGTGGTGTAAACTGAATTGTGCATTGGATTTGTGAATGAGTCTCTGATTCATGTTTGCAACTGTTTGAAGAGACCTCAAAATTAGTTGATTGTTCCTGACATTTCTTGGCTTGAACTCTTTCTAAGAGGCATTTGGCTGTCATGGAGGTCTTCTCTCCTGCTGTAATGTTCAACTCTGCAGTTTCTGAAGGGTGGCTGGGACAATGCCTTAGAAGACAGCTGATATTCCCAGAGTTACACTGCATGGGTTTTACTTTTTCCAGATCACAAATGTGAGGGCTGTGCAAAGACTGTTGACTTCTTTCACTTTTATTTAAGTAATAAATCCTCTCTCTTGGGTAAGAGCCCATTCTGCTGTGCTGAGGTCCCTGACAATTAGATGGTTTTCCATTGTTCCCAGCACAGGAAACCTGTGAGCTAGTATTGCAACGGGTGATTCTCCCGGATTTTGACCCTGGAAATTGTTGATTTTTGCCCAGTTTATACGTTTCTCTGCAGTGACCATATCTATGTTTTGAATATTTTTCATTTTTAAGTGATTCCCACAATTTGCAGTTTCTATCTGTCTGTGATTCAGACTGCAAGCAGTCACTCTTTTCTATCTCACTAGACAAGCAGAGGCAGCTGTGCTTTCTGTGTTTCCCTTTGTGCCTTTTTACTGAGTTGTGTTCTCTTTTACAAAAGTAGAGCAAATTGCCTCTGCCATTACCACTGGACCTATGACTTGAGCAACAACTTCTCAAGCTGGATGTACTGTCAGGTGATGTATCTGAAGGGCTAAAAGGTCTGTTTAGAGACAACTTTGGGGAACTTCTTTTGTAACTTTGGTTTCTGCATGCAGAAACCCTGCCGGTCATGCTGATGTGGTTACTATTTAAAATCACACTGAAGTTCTTCCCATGATCATTGTGACTCCTTACCGTGTAAGGACTAGAATTCCAGGTGAATTCATTTCCATCTTCAAAAGCTGAATGAGGACCACAGGAAATCAGTTTATGCTTTTTAGTCCTAGAGATGTAAGGAGTAAAAGACAGGCCCTCATTTGCATCATTTAATATTACCCTTCGGTAGCTTTGCCAATGGGCCCTTGAAGTTTCCTTGAGTTCATTATCATCCTTCCTGTTGTTTCCTACACAGTTCTTCAGAGAGATATCAAGGCAGGCAGGCACTTCAGGACTTTTTGTTTCCAAATCACTTGCGCTAAAATTATGTTTACTCATATCTGGCTCAGAATCACTGTAGCCCAAATTATATTTTCTCTGGAAATTTTCCCAATCCGGATTCTCTATCATGATCTTTGGTTTCAGAGATTGATTATCTTCTTGGATCAATTTTTGTTGGTCTTTGACTAAACCTGAGACTTGGCTCTCTATTTTAGTCTTCATTTCTAAGGGCTCCTTAATCAATTCTGTTTTTGAGTCCTCTGGATCATGGCCATCCTTTGTATTCCGAGAAAGCTTAAAATCAAAATATAATGGGTTGCAGCCATAAGAGATGCAGGGCTCCGTTTTTGTGAAGAGCAGAAGTTCTGTAGGCCATTGGAGAGTGGTGTGGCCATCCTTGCTTTGCACGTGGAGGAAAGGCAATGGTTTGGATTTCACATCATGGGGACATGCTTCTCTTATAAGCCTTTGCACATTTTTGCTAACTCTTTCTGTTTCATCTAAAGATTTTTCTCTCTTCTCCATTCTGGAGATGGAATTCAGATACACTGGACTGTTTTGCTCTCTTGGCGCTAGCGATAGAAACCCATCCAGACACTCAAATATCCTGGCATCACTGTGCTTGGAAATGTTTGGTGGGCTGGAGGAAGCATTTGCTTGGCATGTGTGATTAATGCAGTTTTCTGAAGGGCTCTTCAATGTATTTGTAATTTCTTTTCCTCTACTGGAGAGAGTAAAATCCACATCTGAAAGATGAATGTTAGATTTCGAGAATGAAGCAGGAATGCCAATCGAATCTTCCAGTGTTTCATCAATAGAGTCCTTTTTGTCTTGCAAAATTTGAGAACTCGTGGAGAACGTACTGTGTAAAACACTTTCCAGATGGCTTGAAATGTTTAGTTCTTCTTCCTTAGTAAGGTGTGTACCCTCATTTGCCAACCTGCGGCATTTGCATTTCTCCACATTTTGTTTTGCTTTATAAATGGGTGACTTGTTACAATCATGGGTCTCTTCTGTGTTCTCACTGAAAACTGATGCTGAAGATTCTAATTTTACATGCACTTTTTTGGAAAAAGAAAACGATACGCCTGTTCTGTGATTTGCATTACTGAGATCTGAAGATGTCTGTGTTACCCGATTCCCAAACAAATAAAGTCTGTCTGTTTGTAATGTGTGTCGATTTGGCATGGTAGACCGTTGTTTATCGGAACTGCTCCTGGGGAGATTTTTTCCTTTAAGGAGAAGAGCACTCTTCATGCATACTTTTCTGCCATTTTTAGCTGGGAAAATTCCTTGCTGGAGTTGCTTTTCTATAGCTACCCGGGGTGTTTTGTATGCTGGTCCATTTCCAGAAACGCTGTAAATACAATAAATATTAAAAGGATTAAGGCATTAGATTTGAAATCTTATCTATATGTGAACATTTCATAGTGTTTTTATGATGGGTTATGCTACTACTTATGAACTATGTCTACTATAATATAACCATTTCACTGTGCTTAAGTTAGTATATCTGTATCATAGTAGCTATTTCTTTTTTCAATTAAATTTATTGGGGTGACATTGGTTCATAAAATTATATAGGTTTCAAGTGAATAATTCTACAATACATCATGTATATATTGTATTGTGTGTTCATCACCCAGTCTCCTTCCATTACCTTATATTTATCCTTTTATCTACCCCCTCTTTATCCTTTTCTACCACCCCGGCCCCTTCCCTTATCCTCTGGTAAACACTAAACTGTTGTCTGTGTCAATGAGTTTTTTATTTGTTTGTCTTGTTCATTTGTTGTGTTCAGTGTTATAGCCTACATATGAGTGAAATCACATGGTTCTTGACTTCTTCTGTCTAACTTATTTCACTTAGGTGCCTATGTCTAAAATACATCATTTAAGTGTGTTCTTTTGAACTTAGCAAAAAGTGATAGCGGGTGAATTTCTTATGCTAGTGCTGCAAAGTGTTGTATTTATACCACAATATACATTCTTCAGAATGTATCTACTTTTTTGGAATATAGAATTAATATTTTTCACAAAGAGTTTTCCAATCAGTGCCTTCACATTAAATAAGAAATCAAATGGAATTAAAAGTCACTTCCAAAGTATAAAAATATATATTTAATTTGCTTTTTCGTATGAGTTCTAGCCTTTTGTCATTTTTGTTTTCTCAGTTTGTTTGCTTCCTTGCTTTCTTTTGAAACAGGGTGGTTAGCTCTTTCTTTATGACCTGTCACTATTTTGACTAATTATAATAAATGTATAATACAGTGACATATTTACAAAGCCATCTCAATTACATTGAAATCTTTTCTTTTGCTTCTTACACACCAAAAAATTTTTTCTCCCTTTTGTGCATATATATGTTTTACCTTTTAACAGCTTTTTAAAGATTATTCATTCAACTGAGCTTAATTAGTAGTTCTGTTAGAAAGCTGGAAACAGCAATGCATATAAGAGATGAAACTCTTCAGAATAAAATTATCTCTTTAATGTTTTATTTATAAAATCTCTCCCACAAAACAAGGCCTTCCCGGAGGGAAGGCAATACAACTGACATCAATGATCCGATTATTGGCTTTGAGTTGGCTTTCTTTTCCTTTTCTTTTTGTTTTTCCACATGCTTAGATGTATGTTTGCTTGATTTTTTTCTATTTTCAATTTTTATTTCATTTTCATTCTGTCATTTCTTGCTTAAGTATATACAACACTAAAACAACTGATACCTTTACCACATGTAGTTAAATCCTAGTGGAGAGGAATGCTTTCTAAGCCCTTGGTCTGAGAAAGTCTTTCTTAATGCCTTCACTTAGGAGTATTTGGCCAAACAGCATAGAACTCTGGAGTCACATTTGTTTTGTTGACCAAATTTCATGTACTTTGCTTCATTGTCTTTAGATGTTTAATACTTCAGGGTCATATTTAATTAGCCTCCTTTCATTCATTTTTTGAAATGAATCAGCTTTAGTATTTGTATGATTTTGTAATTTTTCCTTTTATTTATATATTATGTTTGTTAAATAGACTGTATTTATGTGATAGTTTATATATATATGTATATATATATATATATATTTGCTACATTTATTGTACATAATATATTATATATATTTATTATTTTACTAGACCATAGTTACAGACTGACTACTTTTGTTTTTGTTTTTTTGTTGTTTTTTTTTTTTGCTAGTACTTTATGGCACTTTCAATTCAACTTTATTCAGCTCAGACACATCTCACATTTCTCTGATTATTGCTCTGGGATTTAGATGTTAAATTTATTGACTCTCCTGAAAATATCATTCAAGTCTTATTATTTATCTCAGTATCCCAGTGTCTTTAGTCTTTTTCTCCAGTTCAGAAAGAATTTCTAGTTTTTAATTTCTATTTTACTGACTCATTTTTTACACTGTCCAATCTGTTGTTTAATTTGCACATATGGATTTTAATTTACAAACAATGATTTCAGCCACATTCAGTTTTTAAGAATTTCAGATTGTCCTCGTTTCATAAAATAATGCCTGTAACTTTAGAGTTATAGTGTTCCCTTGAATCTTGTGGAAAATAAATATAGAAATTTTATAAAAATATGTTCTGTTTTTTAAAGTAACTGTTTCAAAATGAAAACTTTCCTCTTATTCATCAAATTAATCTCCTTTTAAAAATCATTTTCATGTTCTTTAGAGAGTATATTTAAGCATATTTAATATGAGGAATGGCGGAATACTCAAAGTTATATGGGTTATTGAATATTTCTTTCAAACATAAAGGAAAATTAGAAGCATAGAGGTTTACTGTAGTGGTTGGTCTTTTAAAGTGCTTGAAGCTTAGGGATAGAAGGATGAGGTACAAAAACATCTGCAGCACTGTAGTTTGCCTCAGTGCCAAAGAGATTCTTTTCCATATTTACAGCGTATTTTGGATTAAGTCGGAGCTATATTTCTGTATTAAGAGATCTTCTCCAGGAACTTCATTCAATCTGATATTATCTGCACTAAACTTAAGAGAAATTATTCCAAAAGCCTGGTGTGTATATATATTATCATTCTACCCCTTCCATTGTGATTCCATTGTGATGCAGATATTTTACTATTTTTATATTCTCTCTATTTTTTCCTTAATAATATTTTTGCTTATTATGCTGGTACTGTTTTGTCCATTTTCTTGTGTTTACTTATGTTAGTCTAAATGTTCTTTTCTGTATTGCTGTTTTATTTTACCATTTATCTCTCTAATGTGAAAACTTCTTTTATAGTCTTTTAAGTATTTTAAAGTTCTTTGATTTTATTGTTTTTGTGTTATAGTTTTATTTTCTTGTCCTTGATTCTTGTGCTTACTTTACAATCTAATCTACATTAATCATTATATTATTTTACAATTTTAACATTTTATCCTCATTATTAATCTTTTATAACTTATTTACATGCTTTAGACTTTTGATCTGTTTTATAAACTTTAATTTTTCTTATCTTAAATTTAACTTCTTTTTATTATTTTGAAAAATCCAAATTTTAGTCTTTGTAGTGTTTTAAATTCTATAACTTAATACAAGTTTATGACTTATACATAATTAAAAGTTTAATTTTTATAGCTATATCCTTATTTATGATTTTACTCCCTCCTGTAGAACTTTCTTCAGTTTATGTTTGTATTTTTTTTACCTAATTATTTTTATTTATAATAAAAATGCAACTTTAGAAGTAGCCCTTTAATTCTTATTAATGGATTGTCCATTCCAATAGTTGTACGAGAATTCTAATTCTTGGCATCTTAATACCTGCATAATTAATTCTCTTTTGTGCAAGAAGTATACTTTCCAAACAGGAAAAAAAAAGCATTATCAGAACAACATGTAATTTCTTTACATGAAATAATGTCCTAATGTTCCACATTATCTAGCTCTTATATAAGGAACTTTATATTCTCAGAATCAGTGGTCCTACAAGTTTTTAAATTTGGAAAAAATGTCCATGTCAAATTGCACTATACTTAGACTTACACATAAATAATTTTACAAACAGGTGTGTACCTCCCTGCACACAATAAGTGGTCTTGCTGAAAAATCAAGTTGGGTTAAACTACCCAAGGGATGGCCAAAGTTGACTGCCCTTTATAAGATCCATTAACAGTTTCTGCCATCATTTTAAAAATCAGTTTGATTCAAATATTCTTACTACTCCTAGGTCCTCTCTTCTTCCTAGGCTCATGGGGGAATCTTCTTGTTATTTGCATCATCCTACTCTTAAGCCCTCATTATGAGAATAAAGGACAAAGAAAGGTTGTCTAGGAGATGCGTAATACACACAGGTGATTTTTTCCTTCTTCTTTCATTTTATTTCTTACTTTCATTTGTCAATTCAGCTGCCAAAATGAAAATGTTTAATAATCCTATTAAGAGGCATATTAAGTGACATCCCATGAGGCTGCTTAAGCAGACAGAACAATTATCTAGAAGGCAGATGGTGGGTACAAGAAAAGAATGAAATTATTTCCTTAGTTCCAAATAGCTGGAAAGCTGAACACTTATCGTTTCCGTAATAATAATTGGGACCTAGAGAGCTTGCCTACTCTATAGAGGATGTACTTAGGTTTGTATTTGTTTAGTTAGTAAGATTTCCAGAGGGACAGCTCAACCCCAGTAAGGTGGATCTTTTAATTTGTTTTAATTTGGAAGACACTTACTGGGTAGCTCTGCAAACTTAGAATTTCTAAACAAAAGCATCATCATCACCATCACCATCACCACCACCATCACCAACATCATTATCAAGGCTCCTCTGATCCTTTGTCTGTTTCTCCCCAAAGAAAATGTAGAATGGGCGAATAGAAATGTAGAAGAGTAGAAGGTTGTTATTTTGTAATAACAAAAGAAACAAAATTATGTTTACTCAGGTTTTCTGTTTTCAGGTTCTTAAAGGACCTATCTAAAAGGTGTCTATAGTGAGCCTTGTCCTGTTTTTGTTGTTGTTGTTGCTGTTGTTTTTTAACAATCTGACTCATTGCACCTCATAATTAACCACCTAGGAATTAACAGCTTCCCTAGATTTTTTTCCTGCATGCTACCGGAATAACCGAATAACCATTAGGTGTTTCCTTACAAGTTCTGTTTTGACAAGTGCTGTCTAATTATCTTACTGACAATGGGTTCAGGCAACATGTTTTACAATCCTCATTGCATTAGCAAGTAAAAAGCCAGTATCAAATGTGTGTTCTGTTTCAATGATTGTATGAGATCTTAGAACATGCATTTTTGTATTAACGTCGCCTCTGGATACATGTGTTTCCAACAATTATTTTTTTCTTCATACCAAATTTCTCACTTATTTTTAATCTTATTATATTTTATGTATTTTCATAATTTAAATTATCCTAAGATAACTCATGTACAAATACATGAATGTATGTTAGCAGAATACTAACTGTGTTTTTACTCATAACTGATCTTAAAAAATAACATTCTTAGAATCAAATTTGAGGTTTAATCTTTTATGGTTCTATAATGGAGTCATTCACTCCCAAATTTATTGTATATTGTTTTTCACTTAAACAACAGTAGTTTAAATTTTGTCACAGCTATAAATTTCACAATTTACTAGGTTGCCGTCAACTACATTAATTAGCAATATTAGTATTCTACATTATGATTCATATGAACACAAATCACAATCTGCAAATTTAATTGAATCTCAGGTGGCAATTTCCTCACCTAGAAACATTCAGCAGTTCCAAGCTTATGTAAAATTGCTATTTTTCAACTAAGAGAACATGTTATTGTGTCCTTGTTATAATTATCAATTTAAGTGGTAAATTTAACTGAATTAATGACATCTTACTGTCCAGATAATGATAGTGCCATGTATTCTAGATTCAGGTGTATATAGGAGAATATACAGAAGATTTACTTCCTCCCAAAAGGACACATTGTTATTTATGGTTTTAAAATTATTATTATAAAACTTAAAATAATCACTAAAGAGTCATGCTCATAGGTCCATTTTAATCAAATGGATAGAATAAATGCTAGTATATTTGAATAATCCTTGGATCATTTTATTAAAGAGCACATTAAATTAATGATATTGGGGGAAAAATCAGATGTCAAAGTCATTAATTTATGAACTTTAACTATTAGAACATTTGCCTTCAGACATATCTGTTGAGTAATTGTAATTTGTTTATGTTGCTACAGTGAACCATGTAAATTTATCATTGAAATTTCCCCAGAGGTTGAAGAGAATTTTGAATCACCTGAGACACCTCTAATTCTTACCATTCAGACTGTTGCCTTAACTCAGCCAGCTGATGGAGTCGTTTAAGTGCTTTTTCTTGTTTCTTCTCATCTTTCCATGACTTGGAAGCTACATTTCGAGCAAATTCCCGTTGTTTTAATTCTTTCAGTCTCTGTGGACAAAGAAGAAAAACAGAAATAAGTAATGTATCTTTTCCATCCACAATGTTCCTTATTAAATTTGGTCCTGGGTGCTGTGATGACTTTCTGGATAGGGAGAGTAAAACATCTTATCCCTTAATGCTATTCTCTGCTCCATGATAAATTTAGTTGTCAACTGGATTATTTATTAAAGCTTGTCGCAATCACTATAGAAATATGCTGCAAAGCTGGACCCCAGTCCTTGCTGGGACCACCCTGGCTACATAAATACAATAGTCTGTGTAACTGTAAAAATGTAAATGGGAAAAATGTGCAATATATAAATGAGTATGAAGGGAGAGGAGGTTATGTGATGCACTTTCCTCTACCCATTGCCCCCAACCCTCTCACTTGTAAAAGGTACTTACTCTTATTTATATATAAAAAAAAAATGATGCTATTAAATAAATTGGGTGAAATAAGCTTGTTTTGGTGAAGAGCATCTGTTATTGTGAAAGATTTAATTTAAAGCTCTAAATGTGATTGTTAACTTTTTTTTTTTTTGCTAGGGAAGATATTTACCCAATGAACATTTCTTTATTGTATCCAAGAGGACAAAAATGGGTCAGAGCAGAGGGTTGGCCACATTTGATTTAGATTAACCTACCACTTCTTTTAATTAATCTTTCCTCTAAAATAATTAGCTTACATGCAAATTGGATTATACTCATTACCTGTTTGGATTTCTACTTCAGAATCTGCACTAAGCACATGTAATGATATTGAACAAATTGAGAAGTAGCCAAAATCCAATGAGCGTCTTGAAGTTTGAGGCTTACTCCTGAACTGAGAATATACTTATATATGAAGATTAGCCTTTCTTAATTCATACAAAATGACTGTAAACTGCCTGAATTCTGTATCCATTTAATTTGTTTTCATTTTCCAAATCCACTATAAAAGATATTTCCCAGGGATGGCAAAAACCACATAGCTATCAAGCAAGGCAATAACGCTGTAGTAGACTATTTCCTATCCACAGAGCAAGGGCCAAGACCTTTAATGATCATTAGTTCAGTTCTTGAAAGGAAACATGCTCATGGGAGATGGTGGCCAGATAATCGCTTCTAGGCTAACCATCTGAATAAGGAGGCAGGTCAGTATTTCAAAGACAGAATATTTCGAGCACAAAGAATAATAAGAGTTTCATAGAACTCAAAACAGCCATAGGGAGAACAGTGAAGACCATCTGAATTCAATTTTTGGCAAAAACTTCAGAGCCTTTTAAAAACACAGAAAATTTCAAGAAATAAAATTATGGCCCTGGTATTATGAGAAAAAAAAAAAAAAAAGAAAAAAGGATAAACAGTTCCCTGGAGTTGATAAACAACAGAGAGCCCAAGCCTGAAAGAGTAGCCTTGATCAGAAGATAGAGAAGGGCTTATAAAAATCTCCATTTCTACTTAGCCTTCTACTCACACTTCCTCAGGCTCCAAATGTACAATAATCTAATTCTTGGAGTGAAGGCTCATTTAATGAGCAAAGATCTTTTGAAAAATTTCCTCCACAATTTAAGAGCCCACATAAAATACAGCACAACTATGTCAAATTTAATATTACACGTGTACAAAATCTGAAAAGCCTAGAAGAGGATATTGATTCATTTGCTGACAATATCTGATATTGGACTCTTATTGTTGGAATCTTGTTTTAAACTTCCTGGTATACCTGTTTCTTTCATTAACCTCCCAGATTCCAGGACAGCACTTCTATCTCTAAATTATAGAAATGACTGCGAATTCTGTCTCATTCATCCTACAACAAGTACTGTTAACTCCTACTATGTAATAGTAGGAGTTATGTAATAGGATATAGCAATTTATAAATCAATTACTTTCCCTTCAAGGGAGACAGACAAATGAACAGATACTTATATAAGATAGTGCTGACTTTCTTAATAGGGGTAAACACCAGATGCTTTGAAGAATATAGGAAAAGTTAAGACAGATTGGCAGGTGGTGGGGGGGTGAAGATTTATTGTGTTGAGAAAGTTAGCAAAGTTAAAGTGTTTTTAAGGAACACAGAAAAATGGAAGAAGAGATTTTGTTTAAAGATATCTAGCCACAAATTTGACTTCGCCAATGCTGAGTGCTCAAGACTAAACAGACAAATAAAACCCCTGAGGTCTACAGAGGGATCTCAAGTTTCAGCATACTCATTAGCAGTGCATGTGTGTTCTTTACTTGGCCTGAAACTACTCCAGGCCAAGGAAAGGACCAGCTGAATGAATTACAAGCAACAGTGCCTAATATCCATATATATAGTCAGGAATAATGTCATTTCTCAACAATAAAATTAGAAAAACTCATGGGACGTTAAGTATAGAATTCAGGGAGGTCCTGCTTGAGTAAAGAATAATTAACCATAGACTGATCACTACTTTGGAATTGCCTATCAAATCAAAACAGCAAGAAATAGTTCTGATTCCAAGTAGCTGTATTTCAAAACCTAATTCAAGAATATTTAGAGAAATATAAAAATAGTCAGCAAAACAAGAAAAAACTAATGACATCTAACATCTAATCAAAGATTATCAGGCATGCAAAAAACCAGGAACTCACAGCCAAAAATAAGGAAAATAATCAATGGATCAAGACCAATACAGAACTGATGCAATGCTAAAACTGGCAGAAAAGTTAATTAAGACCGTTACAACTGTATTCCATATGTTCAAAAAGTAGAGAAGAGATGGTAATCTACAGGACAATTTTCTAATTGCAGTTTCTGAAGAAGGGAGAGAGGATATTTACATATACAATAGATAAGAATGTTCCAAACTTTCTGAACACTGTAAACCGCCTGTAGATCCCCTAACAAACCACAAGTTCAGGAAACATGAAGAAAATCACACCCAATGCTCATAACAATACAATTTTTTAAAGTCAGGAAATAAAGAAAAATTTTTTTAAAAAATCCAGAGAGAAATGGCATATTTCTTTAGAGATGACCAAATAGTAGGATAGCAGAATAATTCTCATTGGCAGCAATACAAGTGAGAATATAATAAAACAACATCCTAAAATTTCTGGGGAAATAACTTAAAGCTTGTCAAAGTTAAATTTTATACTTAATAAAAATACCTATTAAAAAAAGAATGAGATGAAGTTCTGGTTAAGATGGCAGAATGTAGGGGGCGGGTGCCTATAAGGCACCATCACATAACTGAGAAGCATGAGATAGAGGAAGTTACTTGGGTCTTTAGATAACACCCACATTTCTGTAGGGGGTGTCTGGATGGCTTAAGATGCTAGCCTGGGGCAACCCTTCTTATGTTAATGCCCCTCCACCCAGCAGAAGAATGTATATAACCCCTGATTGAGCTGCAATAAAGAGAGACTTGATCAGAACTCCTGTCTTGTCTCCGGTCTTTGTGTCTCCCATTTTCCTCCCTTCTAGGTGCTTCGGGGTCCCTCGTGTAGTGTCCCGCGGGTCGGGACAACTGGCGCCCAACGTGGGGCCTGAAGTCTCCTAGAAGATGAGATGCCTGAGTTCGTCCGGTCTAAGGAGCTGCAGCATATTTATTCTTTGATCACCATAAGACTACCCAACTTGTGGGAGATCTGTACAGGTAAGCGGACGACTCCTTCAAAAAATGGGACATATATTTGTGTTCTAGACTTATGTATAGTCTACAGGCTTCCCCTCAGACACTTAGACTAGGGTTCCCCTTTCCCCTAACCTGTTGTCCCAGTCTCCTTTTTTATCTGCTCTCAGCTCACTTTGGGTTTCAGTCGTTCACCAACGAGACAGTTTTCTAGGTGTTTGGGACCGTTTGAGCGAGATTTTGCCTGCTTACTTTGAGCTCCAATCGTCCACCCAGAGGATTTCCCGACCGGTTGAGTCCCGACTGGCTTTCGCCTGAGGGTCGTTACCAGCCGCGTCGCCTCTCGGGGTCCGTGTTGGCGGATTATACCAACCGATTGCTCACGTAAGGGCTTTTTCTCCTCTCATCCCAACACCCCCGTCGCTCCGGCCGGGTGAGTCCCAAAAGACATTCGTCTGCGGGTCGTTACCATCCGAGCCGTCTCGTTTGGGTCCGTGTTGGCGGATTGTACCAACCGACTGCCTACGTGAGGAGAGTCTTTATTCCTTCTCATAATGGGACAAGAGGTTAGTGTTCATGACAAGTTTATCTCAGGACTAAAAGAGTCCTCACCTAATTGTCCTGATTTTAATGTAAATTCGAGCCCACCTGAGGACGATCAGTTAAGCTCTGAGGACGAGGCTGATTTAGAGGAAGCTGCCGCTAATCCTGACTGGCAGTCTCTGGCCTCTAATCAATTGCCCCCTCCCTATAATCCCCAAATGCCTTCAGCTCCTCTCCACGATCCTGATCAAACTCTCCTCTCCCACCAAGTCCAACAATTACAAAAAACCGTTCAACTCAAAAAACAACATCTAACTCTCCTTAAACAACTTCAACAGTTAGATTCACAACTCTCCTCTGCTGCTAAAAACCCCCTCTTAATCTTTTCCCTGTTATTGAATTCCCCCCAATAAAAACTGAAGAGGGCAGTGCAGATAGTGATGAGGACCCTGACAGAGACAATAAAGAACAGACCAGTGGTTATTAGCCTGCGCCTCCTTCTTAGGGGACATTGACAACCATTATCCCTCTAATAAGCTCTTACATTTTCTTAGGCTTCATCCCTTTATATTTCCAAAAAATACTTCTCAAAAACCATTACCAAATGCTCTTACAGTTTTTACTGATGGATCTTCTACAGGCATAGCTGCCTTCACTGTTAACAATCAAACTCAGGCCATTCAAACCCCTTATAAATCAGCCCAGATTGTGGAGCTTTTCGCTGTCCTCTCAGTTATGCAAAAATTCTCTAACGATCCAATTAATATTTACACAGACAGTGCTTATATTGCACAGTCACTTCCTTTACTAGAAACTACTGCATTCATTAAACCCACCTCCACTGCCATACACCTTTTCTTACAGGTTCAAAAGGCCATCCATGCCCGATCTTATCCATTTTTTATAGGTCACCTTAGAGCCCACACCGGGCTTCCAGGCCCCCTTTCTACAGGAAATCTATTATCAGATATAGCCACCCACAAAACAACTGTTTCCTTCGTCTCCACTGTTGATCAGGCTCAACAAGCTCACTCTATACACCACCTCAACGCTCAGACATTACGATTAATGTTTAAGATCACACGTGAACAAGCCCGACAAATAGTAAAACAATGCCCTGCTTGTGTCACACATCTACCTACCCCTCACTTAGGAGTAAACCCTAGAGGCCTTGTTCCCAATGAAATCTGGCAAATGGACATTACCCATGTCCCTGAATTTGGCAAACTTAAATATCTTCATGTTACAGTTGATACCTTCAGTGGATTTATTTTTGCATCCACACAAACAGGTGAAGCCAGCAAACATGTTATTTCTCATGTCCTCACTTGCCTATCAGTAATGGGCAAGCCTAAGACTATCAAAACAGACAATGGGCCAGGCTACACAGGAAAAAATTTCCAGTGTTTGCTCCACTTTACAGATCCATCACATTACAGGCATCCCTTATAATCCTCAGGGCCAAGGCATTGTTGAACGCGCTCACCAAACACTCAAAATCACTATAAATAAGTTAAAAAGTGGAGAATTGTACACTATAAAAAATTCCCCCAAAAATGTTGTTGCTCATGCGCTTTTTATTCTAAACTTCCTGCAACTCGACAAAAACTCAAAAACTGCCGCTGACCGCCTCTGGCATCCATCCACAGCTGATAATTTTGCCTCCGTTTTGTGGCGAGACCCCATAACAAATCTATGGTCAGGCCCAGATCCCGTCCTCATTTGGGGACGAGGATCAGTCTGCATTTTCGATAATAAAACCCAAGCTGCCCGGTGGCTTCCCGAGAGACTTATAAAACAAATAGATGTTAACCCCCATTCCAGGGACAGCCCTGCTCCCTGAGAAGCCATCTTTCACAACAGGCACAAAAATGACTGCTAATTCATGCAACATAGCTCTCCCTTTTTTTTAGTCCAACCCCTTGGCTTTAACAATATACTACAGAGGTTATTTTTAGAAGCCTCTCCTTTACAAATTGCTCCTCCTTCATTAATGTATCCTCTCCTATGTGTGCACCCAATGGATCAGTATATATTTGTGGAAATAATTATGCCTACACCTATTTACCACAAAACTGGACAGGAGTTTGTGCCCTAGGCTCCCTCCTCCCAGATGTATCCATCATTCCAGGAGATGAGCCAGTCCCTATCCCGACTTTTGAACATATTGCAGGACGCACTAAACGTGCAGTCCATTTTATTCCCTTATTAGCGGGCCTAACATCACCACCGCACTTGCCACCGGGTCCGCAGGGATAGGACATTCCCTAGTACAATACCATAAATTATCTGGGCAACTTATATCAGATGTCCAGGTACTCTCAGAAACTATCCAAGATCTTTAAGATCAGGTTGATTCCCTGGCAGAAGTTGTCCTCCAAAACAGGACGGGATTAGATTTACTTACTGCAGAAAAAGGGGGCATCTGCCTGGCCCTCAGAGAAAAATGTTGTTTTTATGCTAACAAATCTGGAATTGTTCGTGACAGAGTCAAAAATGACAAGAAGACCTTGAAAAAAGAAGAGACCTCCTTTCCAACCCTCTCTGGATTCAATGGACTTTTTCCCTACTTACTACCCCTGCTTGGCCCCATGGGTGCTTTATCCTACTATCACTGGGACCCATCCTCCTCAATAAACTCATGCGCTTTCTCAGACAACAAATAGAGGCCTTGCAGGCCAAGCCCATACAGGTCCATTACACCCGACTGGAGATGCAAGAGCGAGGAGATCCCTATCTCCAATGACAGGAGTCATAAAACAGGACTCCTCCCCTGTGAGATGAACTGGATAGCCAATGACGGGTAAGAGGACAGCTCTCTAAGTAACATAAAAAATCAAAAACCTGTCACTGTCCCAGGTTTCACAGAGATGGACTGTCCCAACCTAAGACAGGCGCAGTTCCCTAGGGGCTTAGAGCTCTTTTTTCTTTTTATAAAACAGAAAAGGGGGACCTGTAGGGGGCGGGTGCCTATAAGGCACCATCACATAACTGAGAAGCATGAGATAGAGGAAGTTACTTGGGTCTTTAGATAACACCCACATTTCTGTAGGGGGTGTCTGGATGGCTTAAGATGCTAGCCTGGGGCAACCCTTCTTATGTTAATGCCCCTCCACCCAGCAGAAGAATGTATATAACCCCTGATTGAGCTGCAATAAAGAGAGACTTGATCAGAACTCCTGTCTTGTCTCCGGTCTTTGTGTCTCCCATTTTCCTCCCTTCTAGGTGCTTCGGGGTCCCTCGTGTAGTGTCCCGCGGGTCGGGACAGCAGAATATGTAAACACTGTACTCACCTCTTCTCAGGACCACATCAAAATTACAACTAAACTACAGAACAACCAACATTGAGAAAGTATCTGAAAAGCAGTAACAGAAAAGCAGTTAGTTACCTATAAGGGAGCTTCCATAAGACCATCAGTTGATTTCTCAGAAACTTTGCAAGCCAGAAGAGATTGGTATGAAATATTCAAAGTGATAAAAAGCAATGACCTACAACCAAGATTACTCTGTTTAGCAAAGCTATCATTTAGAACCAAAGGACAGATAAAGAGCTTCCCAGACAAGAGGAAGCTAAAGAGTTCATCACCACCAAACCAGTATTACAAGAAATGTTAAAAGGATTTCTTTAAGAAGAAAGATAAAAAATAAGAATGATAAAATAGCAATAACTACATATCTGTCAACAATTAATTTAAATGTAAAGGAATTAAATCTCCAATCAAAAAACATAGCATGGTAGCTGGTCAGTGTTCTCAGGGTGTTTTTGCAAAGTGGTCATAGGACCAGCATTGGTGCAGGAACTGAAACTGCATTAACTTTGTAAAAAACACAGCCCACAACCTGTAGCTCCCTGGAACCCTGCCCCATTCACCTAGAGCTGTTAACATCATTTTTATACTTGGAAAAACACGGAGCACACAATTATATAGACCAAAAAGATCAATAATTTGACTCATACTTAAAAGTTAGATAATACATTTAAAGGTTGATTTCAAATATTTTTAATTTAGAAAATTTGTATGGAAAGATTAAATTTTACCTTCAGACTTGTGACCACTAGCACACATTACAACATGGGGACTGGGGTTAGGAAAGCAGTTTGTGGCTATGAAACTAACTAGCCATTAGGAAATGGAACCCATGGCCTTCATCTCATTAGTACCAGGTTTAAACCAACTGAATGAGCTATAAACGGATAAGATTTTGATACCTAACAGATGGATGGATTTTCATTCCTTACTTAAAATTCCTTTCTAGGCTCCATATTATTTGTACAAAAATGTAATAGTGTTCCTGTTATGTGGAAAAGATGGGGAGGGACACGGTTTAAAAGAAGAAGTAGAAGGAGAAAGAGAAGGAGAAATAAAATAAAATAAAGACACAAAAGATTAAAAGAAAAAATGTAAAAATGTATACCATGTCAACACTACACTAGAAGAAAGCTGGAAGAGTTCTATTGCTGGAACAGAGAGTAGATTTTTATTACTAGAAATAAGGAAAGATATTTCAAAATAATAATGGGGTAAATTAATCAAGTTAACAAAAATGGCCTAAAAGTTTATGTACTTATTAACAGAGCTTCACAATATATAAAGCAAAAAGGGATAAAACTGCAAAGAGAAAAAGTTCAACTCACAATAATAACAGTTTTCTTATGCCCCTCCTCCAAACAACAACAAAACACTAATCACAAATACCACCCTTCTGGAAAAGGTTACACCAGGTGGTCATGCCTATTATAAAGGACCCTTTCAAGTGTTGATTTGACTAATGAAAAGAAGATTGTTTGACTCTGGATAGGTAATGAGAACTTCTAAGAATCCAGAAGTCAAATTTTGCCAACCTCGTATTTTAGCTTGGGTTTTCTCAAGTTTCTACTTTTTTTCTCCTAATCCGACAAAAATCAATTTATTTAAGCAATAGGATGTATGGTAGCTGCCAATAATCCTATTCAGCTTAAAAAAGTAAACCAGTTGGAAAAAATAAATTTCTTTAAAGGTATGTAGTTGATCAGCTTTTACTGAGAACAGCTCAAGACAAACATATTTCAGAAAAAAAAATTGCTACCTTACAATTTACAATGAACTATAGAAAGCTCAATAATCAGTTGCTTATCAGTAGGTACTCAGGGTGAACAGATTAGTGTAGGTGAGAAGTTGAACCTCACAGGGAGAGGGAGGAAGGAAGACAGAGAGTAGCATCTAGTCATAGAGGGAACACAACAAAGTGTCTGGTTTCCAGAGGTGTTTGGATGGTACACAACTCAGTGTAGGGGTTAAGAGAAGAATTCTAAAATCAGTCAGACCTGAGTTTGTATCTTGTCTCTGTCACTCACCATCTGTGAGACTTTAAGGAAGTTACTCAGTCTTCCCTAACTTCCGTTTGTACATTTGTAACTTTGCAAACTATCAGTATTTACTTTGTAGAGTTCATAGAATTATTATTTGAGTTGAGAAAAGTAAACCATTGAGGACAGCACCTGCTATATAGCAAATGCTCAATGAATATGAACTATTATCACTTTCCAAGGTAAGGAACAGTTAGATTGCATGGAACTTTGGGAAGCAGGAAGCATAGGAACTCTTGATTTAACTGGCAATGGGGAGCCGTTAGACCATTTGATTCCTATTCTTATTGAAAATAGAACATTTGAATGATTTTCATCTAGACAGTTTTACAAAACTGATAGATGTAGTATTTTCTAAAGAAGAAGACAGAGAAAGGAAGCATTCTGGGTACATTCCTCACCTTTGTCTGGAATAATTTATAATGTTTAATGGAAACATGTCAATTTCTGTAAGTTTAAGATCATATGTCACTCGTGAAGAGAATTATAAAATTTGGGTTAAAGTATGATTAGTTGTCAGATATTCTTTGATAAATCTTATTTAAAGTTTGCCTTTGGGTATTAACATTATTCAAAATAGATCTCAATCAAGAACAAGGGTAAAAGAGTGGGCATCTTGTATTTCTTAGAGGGAAATAGGAACATCTAGGTCCTGTCCTCGTATTTTTTTAAAGGCATTGAAAGAGAAATGGCAGAGCAGATGGTCTTCACAGTCCTGAGGAGAGCTTACCTGCCATGGCCTTTGACCTGATCAGTGCAAAAGGACTGACTCAGGGGTCAAGGTAAAGAAAGAAAAGTAGTCTTCACATATCTTCTCTAGTTTTCATCATGCATTTTATCCTCTCTCAGCAATAAGTGAAATAAGACTTATAGAGATATACTTGCTAAAATACATTTTATGAAATACGTGGAATTTAATTTTCACCTCAGGTTCATTTTAAAAGGACAAACTCAGTAATCTTTACTTCCCTACTTGCCAACAAGAATGCTTGTCACTTGCATTGCAAGTGGAATTCAGCTGTGAATAAATACATGAAGAGGGAAGTTGATTAGGCCAGCGAGTGTCTATGTGTTTAGCATATCAGTGCTGCCAATGTCATTGCCTACCAATCAGAACATGCATGTAAACACCTGCCCACGCCAGTAACCACTCTCTGTTCCACTTCACTGAAGCAGAACACACATGTGAAATGGAGTTACTCAAGTGTATACACTTCTTCATCCTGAACTTTCATCCATGGATCCCAGGGTACTTTGCAGGCATTAATGTTTTTCTATACAGCAGAGCAAAACCCCAATGCAAAAGGTCAAACTTATTAACCTCATTTTAGAGATGAAAAAACAAACATATAGAAGGTTAAATGACATGATCTATACCAAAGGAGAGATCAAAAAAAAAGAACTGTGACATGAAAACAGAATGTCTAGTATTCCTAAGAGTTAAAGAAGTCAGAAACACTTATGTAAAATTCTAGACATTTATAATAGTTTCATTTTGTGACGTTAAAAGTCTGTACAGTTCTGGGATACTGTTCATTGTTCGGAAATGTTTTTATCAAATGATTTGGACAACATTCATTGATCACTAACTATAATCTAGACTAGGAGAGGGTATAATTTGATACAATCAATATATGAGAATTAAATTACATAAAATTTCTTGTTAATTTCTCAGAAAAATTCTCCCTGTTGAAATTTTCTGTTTTTTTGCATGTTATTATCTTTTATGTGATCTGGTAGCTATACAAAGACAGATAGTAAAAAGAACTAAAATATTTTTTAAATGTCTCCCATCTTAGAAGCTACAGGTCAGGCTCCTAACCAGATGTGTTCTCTGCTGTGTTCTGGGATGAATGCATCTGTGTACCTTCTCTCTGACGGGGATTCCCTGCTCCAAGGACCAAGCGTGCCACAGGCAAGCTCAGAATGGGTCAGAAGAAATGATATTCTGCCTCCATCTTCTTCTTCACAAGTGTTAAGTTAAATATTTTACAACAAGATCTGGAAATTTCTTTTTACATGTGCAAGAACATGAATTGTTCAACTCTAAATCTAATTGCTGATTTTGAGCTAGCTGTGCTTTAACAGTCGGGACGTAGAGATTCCTTGTCAGAGATTCCTTGCCAAGCTCATTTCTGGACTCTTTGACTGGCTGTGCCCAACTTTTAGGAGAGGTACAGTGCGGCCTAAAGACACCACTATTTCAGCACTGATGTGGGGATGGTTCTAGATTGTAGGACAACTTGAAATTGTGGATCATGTAAACAATTTCTTTATAACCCCAAGTAGCCTGTGACACCTCTATGGCTGAAGGAGGGGCCTATACTCAGGTACTCAAGATATGTGTCCCAGGCAAGCCACCGCTTCCAAGGTCTAGGATCCCCTGAGAATAGGGTTTCCAGGTGGGAATTCCCGCCCGTTCTCAGGAATTTTTCTGCTTTCCCATTCCCGAATCCAGAGAAAAGTTTGTCGGGAAATCGGGAAAATCCACTCCTTGAACCCAGGTGGTTGGGTAGTATTGGCCATCACTTTGTGGAAACGATTCATCGCGGAGAACAGAAAATAGCTTATATCTCGGGATTCGGGAACGGGAAAGTGAAAAAAAATTCCTGAGAACGGGCGGGAGTTCCCGCCTGGAAACCCTACCTGAGAAGCCCTCAAATGGCCATAGACAGCTCTAGTATTCCAGTTACTTCTGAGATGTTACCCAAATTCTTCCAACCTCTAGCTATTATGGTCAGGATTCAAGTCAGCTGCTACACCAGGCCCAAACTTTTATTTGTTTAAACTGCAAGGTTTATTTATTTTCTGCACTATGGCATAACCTAGAAGGCCATATTATATCAGATAAGAATATAGCCAATAAGGCATCAGCATTAGTATCTCTAGCGATTAATTTCTAGCGTGAAATGAATAACAGCATTACAAGGGAAGTCCTTTGGCAATGAGTAAATGGGAATTGTTGTTCAGACTGATTTAGTACACGTCAAACGGCTTTTAATCTCTACCTTTCTCCATGTTCACAATGTGATAAGAACACACCTGCCACATTCAAACCACGTTATTTCCTAGGAAGTGTCTGCAGAGAGTATGTTGAGGTCTGGAGAAATCCAGCATTTCTGGAATGAGCCAAAGGAAATTCATTGTGTAAAGATTATGACTTCAGTAAGCATTTGATAGACTAATGCTTTGTTAACAATGCCACAGAACAAATCATTTTGTGTTTCATCACACTCCTCCTCTCTAGGTGATGAAGAATAAGCTCAATGTGAGAAACATTAGAAAGATGCTAGGTCAGGAAAACCCAGACACTTTTGCTCATGCAACAGCATTTCAGAACTATCACCATTTCCTTAGAGAAAAAGTGGAGAGTGCCAGAATATTACGTACATTCTTTATAGCCTGGCATGTAAATTACCTATCGTTTATCTTTAAAAAGTATTATTCATACCAAAAAAATACTCATATAAATTTTACAAATCTCCATCTTTTAAAAATACTTCTAAATATCAACATGTAGAGTTCGAACAAATACCAAAAGTGAACCGTTAAGGATATTTTTCTGTGAGAGTTTCAATACTATCTCTAGCACTCCCCCCTGTCACATGTGGATGAGACCAAGGCCTGAAGGAAATCTTTTATTTCCTTAGTTTTAAAGATTAGGAGTATTAATTACATTTCTTGTGGGAAACTTTCAGGAAATAAGTGTTTTTTTCTGCATAGGCCCTAAGAGTCTAAAAAGTCAATCTTAAGAAAATCTCATGGCAGACCTCTGCTCTCCCAGAAGGTTGTGTGGTTGCTGTCATGATGATATTTTGACTGGGAAGGTTATTATCGAGTGCGTGCAGAGTTCTTTCCTAGCTACGTGACTCCTTCATGTTTATCCCTTCTCCATTCAGTTCCTAAAGAAAATATAACCTAGCACTCTGACTCATCTATCCAGCTGTTTCTTTTAGAGCAATTTCTTGTATTTCAGCATCTTGTATGGCCTAACATTATATGATTTTTAAAAGCTTTTTCAATTTCTACTTCATCCTCCCCACTCTTTCATACCCTACTTTAGGGTCAGCGATACTTACCAAGAATATTGCAGGCAGAAGTATTTAATCTGTACATACCTGAAAATTTAGACTGTCTTAGTGCAGGGAAAGTATTTTGATATTTCCTCAATTTCCTGCCTATATGTTGTTTTGAAGTAGAACTGTCTTTGAGAAGAAACTATTAAAATAGAGTTAGGAACAGAAATAAGAAATCAATGAAATTAGACTCTGGTGTAAAATTGAATTTTGAATCATATTACACAATAAATAGAGATGCTATTTTTAAAGCTAAAGATAACAGTTAGTAATGGGTTGAGCTACATGGGTCAGAAATTTGGCTACAGTGGCCTCATCAAATAGGTTTATTTTACTCTGAACCAAGAAGTACATTCAAGCATACTACAGTACTTATACCTTCTCCAGGAAGTCTACAGATCAATCTCCTTTCAGTTTTCACTTTCTTCCAGCTTAAACATGTGGCTTTATCCTCCTGGCTGCAATATACCTGAGAAATATCAGGTATCAAAACTACATTCCTAGGAGAAAGAAAGAAGAACTAAGGACAAAAGCTGACTACACTTTTTTTTTATCTTAAAGACAACAGCCTTTTGTAAGTTGAATCAAGTAGACTTTACTCACGTATCATTTGCTAGAGGGACGTCACATGCTATTGACATTTAAGTAAGCATTGTGGGAAATCCAGATTTTTAGCTAGGCCTGTGGCCACCCCTTACTTAAATCTGGGTTTTTTTCAGTAAGGAAAGAGGGTGGTAGGGACATTGAGTTGGTAACTAGCAGTGTCTGCCGTATTAAATTGCTGAATGTCACCAAAAGAGATGGCTGCAGCTAGTGTTCAACAACATGCCCTGTTTCTTTCAGATATAAGACTCTGCTCTACAAGCTCTTAGTCATTGGGCTGGAAAGCATGATACAGATAAGTTTCCAGATCATTTTACTCAACATCCTCATAAAGACCTTCATTAAAAATGACTTATTGTCTCAAAAAAAATTGGAGTTGATTTTCTACTTAGGTATATAGTGTTAGAAGTAGGAGACAGCAAGCTAAGGCCCATGAGTCAAATCTAGTCCTCAGGCTGTTTTTGTAAATAAAGAGTTATTGTAACACAGTGACAAGAAAAAAAAAAATCTTGTGAGGTGTTCTAAATTAAATCACAGTGCCTGGAGAGTGAGAAAAAGAAAAAACAGCCTGTTAATAGCTGTGGACCAGCTCTGACAAAAGACGGCTCATATTCCTGTATATCTGTTGGAATTTAGGATTCATTTCCAAGTGGCTATTTTCATCATTATCCAAAAAAGAGAATAGCCAGGGATCATAGAACACCACGAGCCTCCACTTCTTATTTACACATGGATTTTTCAATCTACTGCCCATAGCTAATCCACAGGAGCAGCGGACACTTCTTCCTTGCAGACTCTGCACCTTCTCCAGATTAGGCCCCACTTCAGCCTCACCCCCCACCTACTTGATGTAGAAAAGCACTCAACAACTCCAGGATGGAGGGCATGTTGTGTTTTCACCTCGCCATGCAGCTGGTTGTTCAGACTTCATTCCCCAATGGCATGCTGGGAAAGCCTAAAACATCCTCGCTTTAAGAAAGTCTTTCAGCCATGAAAATTAAAGCTTTAGATTAACAGCCATGCCCATTTGTTTACATCTCATCTCTGGTGACTTTCCTACTATGATGGCCAAAGTAAGTCCTTGCAACAGAGACCACGTGACCCACAAATTCAAAAACATTTACTGTCTTGCTCTTCAGAAACTCTGCCACCTGCTGTGAGTGAAATAGCTCTATTATTTTTAGTTCAAGACGAGGGTGGGTGGTTAGTTCTATATTTACACACCACATGGGATATTTTCCCAAAGAGGCCAGGTCAAGGAAAATATAAAGAGGCAGATAGTGGTGGGGAAAAGATGTATCTGGAAGGAAATACGTTTCATTTAACTGACAATAATATATCTGAAACTCCAGAATGCAGAACTACCAGTGCTTTGAGGATAACTTTTAGTATCCCTATTATGATATTGACTTATCTTAGCTTTAACATTACCAACTTGTGGGAAATTGACTGAATCAAGCCTGACTTTGCTAACAAATCAAGCCCTGAATACTCTCATTGAATAGGATCCTGCAGAGCTATTAAATGAACAGCTAATTTTCGGAACTCGACAGATTGAATCATTTCTTATTTCAAGTGTTTTACTGGCATTGTTCACAGAAAACAACATTAAGCAGTTAAGAGATTCACGGTCTTTTCTATATTTTGCTTATCTTTGCATAAAAGTACTGCTGAACAAATAAATAAGAAAAATAGAGATAGTTAAGTCAAGACTGGATACTTATTACAAAATAATAAAGATCATTGTATCTTAGTAACAATAAAAAGACTCATTGGTTTTGGGTATACTCATATATATCATGCTTCCCCCAAAATAAGACCAGGTCTTATTAAGTTTTGTTCCAAAAGATGCATTAGGGCTTATGTTCAGGGGATGTCATCCTGAAAAATCATGCTAGATCTTATTTTTTGGTTAGGTTTTATTTTCAGGGAAACAGGGTAGTTGCAAACGAAACTGATAACTACTCTTTTAAACCAATTTTATGCTATCCCCCCCCAAAGTATAATTTTATTAAGTGCATTGTGGGAGACATGTCACATGCTTCATTGCTAATTGCAAGAGCCTGAGAAATTGAGATTTGAGTTGAGTATATACTTGAGAAAAAATGGATTTTAGGCAAGGCTGTGCATCTTCTCCTTTAGTTTCATTTTTCATGTCTTTATCTTATTAAATAACCTAGATTTTAAATCTATTTTTAGAGCAGAAATTATTTTCAAATTTTTCATTTCCTAGGCTATGTAAGTCCACTTTAGTTATTTTATCAATAATTAGTGCCTCTTTGACAAGGAAAAATTTGATTGGAAATATATCATTTTGAAGATTGAAATTATTTGAACAAAACTTTATCAACATCCATAGCTTTGACTTCTCAAAAATAGTATTTCACATGTGTTTTCTTGCAGTGATTGCAAAACCGTCTTGGAAAAGTATTCCACATGAATGAAGTTCAAATTTGTACTTTAATTTGAAGTGGCAAGATACTTCATAAATCTTAAACTTTCAAAACATTGAGTCACATTTTTTTCAAAATAAGCCACTCTTAGATTTCTTTCAGTAAAGATCGACAATTGAGAAGAATATAACATAAGTGTGCCTTTATGCAAATTTATAACATTTGTATAAAATTTGGCCAAGATTTAAATGACTTAAAAATTTGATGAATGCTATTCACTATTTTTAAAATGGTATTATGAAAAAGAATATTTTTAGTTATGTCTATACTTTTTCTGAAACTCTATGCATTATTCATTATGTGTTTTATATCTCCAAATATGTTCATTACATAAAACTTTTTGGTTGAAATGCATAAGCACCAAGAAAGGCTGCTTAGATTCATTTTGACTTTTAAAAATAAAATAACATTAATTATAAAAAATATAATGCAATCACCAAAGAACTTTTCAAACTAACGGAGTCATAATATTTTATAATATAATACCCAGTAGTATTGGGTATATGAAGAAACAGCACATTCGTTCACTCTTGGTATAAACTGATGCAATCCCTCCAGAGAGTAATTTAGCAATTATATTTCTATATGTGCAATTCCCCTGACTCAGCAATTCATCTTCTAGAAATGTATCCCTCAGATATAATTACACATCTGAACAAAGGCTGTTCCTTGTAATGTTGATAGAATTTTAGAGGGGAAAAAATGCTGTTTAATTCCTGAGTCTTTTTTCTTAACCAGTACTCAAATTGCTTGTAATAACTTCTTTTTTGAGAATAACACACAAGTTATAACCATGTCTATAAACTGTATTATTTTTTATTCTTTTGTATGAAAGTCTATTCCTTACCGTCATTCCTGAAGTTAGCTGAGTTAAAATTGAAAAGAGTCTACCACATTACTTTTGCTGTTTCTGTTGCCTTAAGAAATATTTGAGTATAAAGAAGAATTCATCAAACTCAGTGGCTAATCAGTAACTTCAAACTTTTACCTTCTCAAGACCAGAGTCACATAACATCACAGCTTTTAACACTTGTAAAATATAAAGTAAAATAAAATAAAATAAAATAAAATAGAATAGAGCATCAGTTGAGATGAAGTTGTTTTAAGAACTAAATATTGAGTGGTTCTTTTCTTTTTTAACATTTAACTTTCTTTTTTTTCTTTATTAGTTTCAGGTGTACAAGACAAGGTAATACTTAGACGTTCATCATTTATATACTTCACACTGTGGACCCCCCTCCCCCCATTCCCCCATCCACTATCCCTCCGACCTCACACCGAGCCATCACATTACATATATAAAATTATAGTTGGCATTCATTAATGTTTAGCTTCTGGTGTACAATGCCATGATCAGGCATCCACAGTATCCCTGAGGTGGTCTCCCAAATAGGACGCATGTCCATCGGATACCCAACAAAATCTTTACAACATTATTGAATACGTTCCCCAAATTAATTTTCAAAAGACCCTGAGGCCATCTTGTGGTTACCAGCTGCTTCCTAATCCCTTCACCTTCCCCCTTATCCCCACCCCCCCACCCCCGCCCATCTAACAACTCGCGGTTTTTTCTTTGTGTCCCCAAAACTGTTTCTGATTAGTTCATTCACATATTCTTTTCTTTAAACCACTGAATAAAACAATTGGCCAGAAAGAAAAAAATAAAAAATAAATATAAAAACCAAACCAAAACAAAACAAAACAAAACAACTGAATTTGCCAATTTTTGCATGCCTGTTTCATTATTCTTTACACTTCTTTACCTCTTCCTAAAATTTTTAAGATGTTCTACAGAATTTATGATTTTTAAAGCTCTGATTTCAATGTAATTTATCACAGAACAATATTTTAAAACATATGAAAAAATAAAGAGGAAATCTTAATGTTAAAAAAAAGAACTAAATATTGAAAATGACAATTGTGAGTCAAAGTAAGTGGAAATAAATATCATAGGAGTTGGGCAGAACAAGAGAAGAGTGAGCTAGAGACAAGGTCAATAGTGGGATTCTAGGCCTCGGTGAACATATCATGGTGTTCTTCCTATTTCCTTCCTTATGAAGTGCTCGACCTGTTTTCACACTTAAATCTTCAAAAAATATAATAAGGTACAATTAAAATGGAATAAGTTAATGTGATTTAGTTAATGTGATTATGCAATTAACTGAAATTTGTAATTCAAGTAAAAACTATCTTCTTTGACATCTGAATTGGTTGCTGACTGAAGACAAATTATGCCTGGAAATAAACTCTGTTTGCGCAACTCACTTATCAGCAGTTATTAATGATGCTCTTTATTTACCCGTTATTTCATTTAGTTTATTTTAATCAAAGTCCCTAAAAGTTAGTAATCATGGTAATTCAAAATTTGGACAAAAATTATTAAATCTATTAGGTATGGTTATTTTAGAAGGCCATACATTTTATGTTTTCTAAACAAAGCCATCTAACTATTAGTTGCTTTACAAATTATTAGAATGAACATGGAGATCACACAAAAAAATCATTATTGTTCAGGTTTAAATTTTTCAGGTATAAATAAATAGATAGTGTACCATAAGTAAATAAATTGCATGTGAACCATCAAATAAACACTAGTGAGCTGAAATATATCTCCCTTTGAAAATTAATACCAGAAATAAGAAAAAAAAGAATATATAAAACAATCTGCTAAAGACTGAAGTCTTACCAATGAAGTCTTCATTTCCCTTGGGGATATATAGTATTTGTGGGTACCATATTTATTATCATGATGAAAAACTGAAAATGATTCAGAAATCCAACTATAGAAAATGTTAAATAAATTATGATACAGACATTTGTAAAATACATCTATGGTGAGTTACCTTGGATATGTGCATTGTGACAGATACAGTGTTTACTCAATATCACACCCTATTGCCTCCTTCCTTGTTAACACAACCTATTTTCTTTTAAGGAATCTTGCAGCATTTCCTTGAACTCAGATATACATGTGATCCTGATCTTGCCACCATCATGAATAAATTACGACAATTTAGCCAAAAAATAATAATAATAGACTCAGTTCTTAGTTTCCACATTCAAATAAAATTGCCTAATGGTTGCTGTGTTCTTTGCAATGTTTTAAAATATTTAACAATAATATACTAATAAGAGCAAACACAAAAAGCAAGGATGACATACAAGTACTATGTATGAGGTGATCAAACAATATCAAACAAAATTTAAAAAAGACTGTTACGATAAAAGACACATTGCCATTAATCCCCGTCAAATACTCCTCCTCTTTTTGAACACATTTATCCCATCATTCTTGCCACTTTCTGAAATAGCTTTGGAAGTCCTTGTTCGTGAGTGTCTTTAGTTGCACTGTCCTGGTTGCTTCCATGTCCTAAATCATTTTGACTTTGGGGAAGAGATAAAAGTTGCACAATGCCAGATCTGGTGAATAAGGTGGATGAGGACACACTGCAATGTTTTTATTTGACAGAAATTACCATACACCAGAAGGGATGTGTGACACGTAGTGTTGTCATGATGGAGGATGATTTATGGCACTCAAGTACCACCTTCTCTCAACCACACCTTCTCTCAACCATAGCTCACACCCAACTGACTGCACCAAACAAGTTGAAACTAGCCACACACTGTTACTAAGGTTCAATGTGTCTCTTCTTGTATAGAAGATCCCTGCCTTTTCATTGGATGGCATTCAGCAGCAGCAGTCACCATATTTTGTGATCACAACGGAAAGGCTCCATGTCACCCATCACTTCTGGTACTGCAATTTCTGTCAAATAAAAACATTATGGTGTGTCCTCATCCACTTTATTCACCAGATCTGCCACTGTGCAATTTCTGGCTCTTCCACAAAGTCAAAATGATTCAGGACATTGAGGCAGCCACAAAGCACAACTAAAGACATTCACGAAAGAGGACTTCCAGAACTGCTTCAGAAAGTGACAAGAATGATGAGATAAGTGGTTTCAAAGAGAGGGGGGATATTTTGAGGGGGATTAATGGCAATGTGTCTTTTACTGTAATCATTTTTTAAATGTAAACATTCATTGTATTTTTTTTTATTACACCTTGTACAGGGCTCAGTTAAAAGTGCAAGGGGGTGGGGGTGGGTGATGAGGGTAAGGGGGATCAAATATATGGTGATGGAAGGAGAACTGACTCTGGGTGGTGAACACACAATGGAGTTTATAGATGATGTAATACAGAATTGTACACCTGAAACCTATGTAAATTTACTAACAATTGTCACCCCAATAAATTTAATAAAAAAGTGCAAATGCTTTATGCATATTAATTCTTATAATCTTTACAACAAATCTATGATATGATACTGTTACTATCGTTCCCATTTTACAGCTAGAGGCAAAGCCAGCTAGACAGAGAAGCTGGCAGCCAGGACAGTTTAGAGTGTGGCTCTAACCAGCCACACTATATATCTCTAATTCAAATCTGTCTTACACACAAATGGAGGGAAATTCTTTCTAGGTGAAAATATTTTGTGCCCATTTAAATTTCTAATTTGGTACTTCTTTCCAGAATTTTATTTCCTTTTTACCTTTACACACAGGAAAATGAGATATTAGAAGATGAAAATCATGTCTTTTGTCAAATGCTTTTCCATAAGTTAGTAGCCAATGGGGATTTGAACCTAAACTGCAGGTCCATGCTTTAGAAAGAAGGCTATCAGCTGCCAAGTCTCTGGGGCTGACACTTCAACTCATCCCTATAGCTGAGTGTTTGAAGTTGGCAGGTTCTGCTGAAATACAATTATTGTATCTATTAAGAAGTGTGTAAGGGGGAAGGGGGAAGGTAGATGAGGGTGAAAGGGATCAAATATATGGTGATGGAAGGAAAACTGACTTTGGGTGGTGAACACACAATGTGATATATATAGATGATGTATTACAGAATTGTACACCTGAAACCTATGTAATTTTACTCACAATTGTCACCCCAATAAACTTTAATTTAAAAAAAGAAGTGAGTTTGAAGCAAACACTTTAAAGAAACTGAACTTCAGTTCCTCTTTAGATTTTTTAGCTAACAAACATTCGCTTATACACATACATAGACACATGCATGCCCCCCCTTGTGTTTTCATTTTTACTATAAATATAATGCTTATAATATGAAATAAAAAATATAATTGACAAGCTAAACAAGCCAGGAAGATTTTATTCAAGACTGTAGTATAGGAGAGGGACTATTGCAACAGGGATGAGAAATTGACCACAACTCCACTGAAGCAAAAGGCAGGAAAATTTTCAAAGGAGATATGTACGCAGTATTAACGGCTAATGGAAAAGTACTGAAGGAATTTTGGTGAGGTGCATCAGTTTGATTAGGCCATTCGTGCTTACAACTTGTCTATTACTGAAGTTAGTTTCCTATCCTCCCAAAGGGACTGGGCAATAGGTGCTCTATTTCCTCCAATGACTACTTTTCAAAGTTATGACTCCCAGGTCTTGAGAAACACATTTCTGGACTATAGAGGATTTACATCTCAAACTAGCAGACAGATAATTTATAATTGCAAGTTTTCTAAAACAAATGTTCGAAGAAAAGGGAGGTCAGGGGCCTTTCTAAAGTCAGGAAGAAACCTGTTTAAAGTTTAATAAAATTGAAGGGAACATTAAGATCATCTCGGTCACTAGAGTTTGGAAAATGCATGTGCACCCCAAAGAAAGAATTAAAAATATTCATCAACCTTATTTATTAGCAAAGATCCCTGTTAACATATTTGTGCTTGCCCTTTCAATGTATATGCATAATTTTTTATAAATATAAATTTTGTCATACATGCAGTTTTACAGTGTTTTCTATCCAATTCTTATCAGAGTTATCAAACAAGTGAATTCAGATGAAAATTTGTCTATAATGACTACAACAAAACAACAATAGCCCACGTGAATTATGAGATTTTTTTACATGTCAGGCATTATGCTAAGCCCTTTACTTAAATATTCTGATTTGTTTCTTCCCCAAAGCTATAAATACTACTTGTCCTTACACCCCATTTTTCTTAAATGAGAAAATTGAGAATAAGAGATGCTGAGTAACTTGTTCAGAATTATACAACCAACAATGAGTTTTATAGAATTTATTTAAAGTCCAAGCTGCTTACCTCCCAAACCCTAGTTGGTAATATCTACACTCTTTTTTCTCTGATAGATTCTTTATGTACTTTGGGACCCATTATGACTCCCCCTTGAATCATAACATTGCCACCCTCATAGGACCAAGATTTTTAAATTGTATTTCAAAAGTTACATTTTCCATTCCACATAAACTACAGTTTTAAAACATGTATCTATGAAAGCTTCAAAATGTTCATTTGTTATTTAGCATCTCAACTTGAGCATGTCTCTGTGCCAACAACATAAGAACACGTGCCTTCTTCCTGGTTAACAAGTAAAACCTCTGGGATACAATTCAACTTCAGAAAAATTATTATTTATTAGAGTAAGATTCTAACCAGGAGGGCTTTGCTTTTTCCAAAGGCATGTGACTTACTATAAGAAAGTTAATTATGCTCCTTATTATACTTCAGTGCAATTTAGTAATTCGCAACTCAGATGTGTCGCAATCTAGGGTCTTAGAGAAAAATCTCAAGGAGTTTTGTAAAATGCTATCGAAGTTCTCAAAGCAAATTAATTTAAATTCACATTCAAATAAGTCTGATCCAGTACTCTAAGCAGTATGGTGATAAATTCAAAATTATCAAGAAGTGGTAGAAATAATTGAGTGTTATCCAAGTTGTTAATTCTGTTCTGTGAGGCACTGAGCTAGGTGTTATGGATGAGAGAAGATGAAAAAGATGGTCACACAGCTGAGAACATGCAAAGCGAAAGCAGATATGCACACGGTAGCCAACAGGATGGTTTTCACTTGTTAGTAGTAGAAATCTGCTAAAACTAGGGATGATTTCACGGAAGGGCATAGGGTATTTCAACTAGGAGACATGGCAGAAAGTGTAGCTAGGCTACAAAAGAGACTGACACCAAGAACAAGAAAACTATGAACTGATGATTTTATGTGTCACTGAGGATTTCATAATCTCCCAGTTTTTCTTCTCTGGGCACACAATGTCATTCTTCTGTCTCTCTCCAGCATGCCTTTCTCTGTTTTGGAATGTATTGGATCTGAACATGGCCACTCCAAGCTCCAGCTTTACTATGTCCCAAAATGACAGATTCTCTAACTCTGATTTGTAACTCATGGAGGGAAAGAATGTACCTGGCAAAACCAGGGTCAATATTCCATCCAAGTCTCAATTACCTGTGACAGAGTGAGTAAGAGCTGTGGCTTAACTCTCATTTAGTAGGAGTTGCAGGTACAGACAATGTGAAAAAGGACATAAGCAATATACCCAGTTCTCTAATAACTGGGTATAGGATAAAGGAGAAAATGTTTAGTACAGGAAATTATTGTTTGGTTACATACACAATATTAATGCACAGCAGAATGTGATAAGAAGTTGTCATGCACAGTGCCATCTGGGGTCTCTGGTCCCGCTCCCCACATAAGAATGCAGGATATGGTGAGGCCATAAAGGAACACCCACGGAGCCATAGATAGGGGAGTCATACCACTATATTCTCACTGGCGGCTGGGCTGGAGACACAGGAGGTAGGAGGCACACTATCTGCAACCTGCCGTCCACTTCTCTCTGCCAACCAACTTCACTTGCTAGCTGCAATCCACTGTGCTAACAACTGCAATCCGTGCTTGCTAGCTCAACCACCATTTTTTGCTAGCCCCCATTTTGCTGCTAGAGTAGCCGGCAGTTCTATCAGTGGCCAATGGCTCACTGGTTGCAGCTGACGGCCAACTAGCCACAGTTGATGGCCATCTAATCACAGTTGATGGCCATTTACTACCTTTCCAGCACCTTTCCACGTGAGGGTGAGAGCATGGAAACTGCACTTCTGGCTCTGTCCCCACAGAAGTATACAAGAGCTTTAGACAAACTGTTATAATAGTGAAAATGTAAGAGGTTATTTTGGGTCATATATACTCGATGTATATGTATGTATGTATATTTGTGACTTATATATATCACAATATATATTTACAAACAATTGCAATAATAGCATATTTGATTTGATTGTTCAAACTTATATCATGAGTTTTTCATATATAGTTATAGCATTTAAAGTGAGAGTTAATAAAGATGTTAGTACCTAGTTTGAATTTAGTGCTTAATTTTTGCCAAACATTGTTATGAAATGTGTTAATGCATTACCTCATTAAATTTTTAGACCAAGACTGTGAGGTAGATCCTATTATTTTTCACATCTTAAAAGAAAGAGTAATTGACATTAGAGAAAGTAAGAACTTGCCAGAGATTACACATCTGAAGAGTAACAGAGGAAGGATTCTAACCCATGTTTCTTTAACTAGTTCTCTTAACCACTATGCATTAATATCATTCCAAGCCCTGATGATGGCAGAATTTTGTTAGAGAATAGGATTCTAATATATTTTGTGGAAAACTACAAGGGAAAAGACAAAATGATGGTAACATCCTTCTGGAGTATTCAAGAAAGATAAGGAGATATTTTAGCTGAAACATGGGACATATGTGAAGAAGATAGAAACTAACCATAAAAGATAAATCTGGGTCTAAGTCTGATGGGCAATGGAAACCATGTTAAGCAGAAGCAAAACTTAATTGAAATGGTTCTTGAAGAAATTAAGCATGATGGTAATATTGTTTACAGGATGAGTTGGGAGGAGAAAAATGAGTCAGAAGTTTCCAGTAAGGAGGCTATTTCACTGTCTTGTCAGGATCATCCAATGCAGTCTGCTTTATTTAGCTGATATAGAAAAAAAACAAAAACAAAAACAAAAAACAACAAACAAGCATCTTGAAGCCATTCATGAATGATGTTGGGTAGCCAACAGATCAGCTAAACTCTCATAAGGTAAAAAGCTGTCAAAATAGTGAGTGGTAATCTTAGGTCATCTATTACTATTTCTTGTCTATCAGTTGTTTTCATTACCAAAAAAAGAAAAGAAAAGAAAAGAAAGATAAGAAAAGAAATTATAGAAAAATACTAGTCTCTAAAATTATCTGCCTAAATGCAAGAAGACATTTTTCTCAATTCCCTATCCATCAACAATTCCTATTTGACTCTTTTTCTAAATGATAGCCTGTATTAATAGCTTCCACCCTAATCCAAGCCATCATCATATCGTTTCTGGACACCGTAGTAACATGTCTAACTAGTCTCTCACCTGCCAATTTCACCCTCTCCCTTATACCTACTGTTAACAGAGCAAACAAAGCAATCAGTTCAAAACATCGTTCAGATTAAGGTTCTTACTTGATTAAAACCTATGGTTTATAAGTGATCTAAGACTAAAATTCAAAATCATCAGAATTGTCTGTGATGGTATGCATGGTTTAGACACAGTACCTCTTCAACTTTATCTTCTAAGATTCTTTCTACCCTGCCCGCCCCCCACCACCATTCTATTGCTCTTCAGCTATGCTGATTTCTTTTCTATTAAACACTCTGTAGTTTTTCCCAAGTCAGGACCCATGCTCTGGCTGGACCATCTTCATTTCTCTTTAGATTGTTGATGTAGTTTCCTCTTTAGAATGAAGAATCATGCTGTCAGAGATGCTTACCTAACCAACAATTAAAAATAGTTTCTACCTCATTCCCCTAGTAACTAGAGTACATTACAGAGGAAGAGTATTTATAAAATAGTAAAGGTTAAAAGCAATTGTAGATTGTTCCAACCCAAGGAAAGAGCATGTACAAATTCATACACAAGAGAAGGAAACCTATAAGGCTATATTATAGTTACAAGTAGTAGAGCAGGGATGAAAAGCACAGGAAGGTAAAAGATGAGATAGGAGAAGTAAGTTGGGATCTACAGGGCTTTTTAAGCAAACATAAGGAGGTTAGGCTTTATTTTGAACTATACAGTGGTATATGAGAAGGAAGGTAATGAAACTTTTTAAGTGGAGAAGTGATGTAGCCATAAAGGTATTTCAGAAAGATAAAGGTGTCTTGCGGGGTGTCTGGCGGGGCGGCCTGCGGGGTCTCAGCTCCCGCTCCCCACATAAGAACGCAGGACATGGTGAGGCCAAAAAGGAACACCCACGGAGCCATAGGTAGGGGAGTCATACCACTATGGTCTCACTGGAGGCTGGGTTTACACGACGTGCGATCTGCTGTCCGCTTTGCTGCCAACCGACCAACTCTCCTCGACTCTCCTTACTCTCCTTCAGTCTCCTCCTTCACTCTCCTCGGCTCCCCTCCATAGCCAAGGCAGTTATATCAGTGACCAATGGCTTAATGACTACAGCTGATGGCCAACCAGCCACAGCTGACGGCCATCCACTATCTGAGCCAGCACCTCTCCACATGAGGCCAGGAGCCTGGAAACTGCTTTCTGGGGCTCTGTCCCCACAAAAGGATACTAGCCTAGAAGAGGGGTGGAAGGTGGGCAGGACTGAAGGCAAGGAAACTAACCAAGCAAGAGATGGTGGCATCCTAACCTAGATGAGAGGCACTATGGGAGGAGCTAGCAAAGGGGAACACCGAGGTTACAGAATTAACTGTAGGAAAATTACTCATCAATTAGAGATCTGTTTGCACTCTTGATACTGCTATTACCAAAACAATTTCAGTGAGATGGTTTCTTTGGTTAAGGCCATTAGTGTTTTAATTAAAAAGTAGCTCTATTCTTATAATGAAAAGGAGATATTGTATATAAACTGATGCATTTTATTTATAAGAGCTAAATGGGAGGAAGCAGTTAACCCTCAGACCCTTAGGAAAAATATAGCAAAGCATTATTTCAGTCACCGGAGATCTTAGAACAGTGAGTCAGGGCAGAGGTGCTTAATCCACAATGAGAATTAGATACTCCCAAAGAGAGGAAATTGCTAAGAGGCGGCTGAATGAAGCAGCCGAGTTTTGTTGTTGTTGTTGTTATTGCTGTTTTGGAATTTTTGTTCAGGTTTGGTTTTGAAGGTTTACAAATATATCTCACTTCTCCCAAGAAGCTTTTAGTTGTTACATATACATAAAACTTAAAGCAGAATCAGAAATCAGAATCCTGGAAAGGCAGAAGAAGCAACTACTCACATTATTAAAATCAATACAGATTTCAGGTGTGATGTCATCAAAATGGAGACATGGGAGACTCCAGACTCTCTCTCCCCTACAAAGACCAACAATTAGACAGCTATCCACAAACAAAAGCATCTCTGGGAGAGTTCTGGTGTCCACTTAAGAAACTTCAGCAACACAACAGAACAAAAACTTGAGAGTAACCACACAAAAAGGAAGACAAGCTTTATTCTGCCAGTATCATCCCACTCTCCAAGCTGCCATTGCTCAGTGCCAAGAGAGAATGCTGGAAAAGAGTTTTCTCTATAAACATGGGAGAATTGGATGAGTTACCAGCTTCACTAGCATAGCAAGAAGAGTCCCTCTTCAATTTCAACACCTAGACCAGAAAAGCTGAGACAAATAAAGCGAGGGACAAGAAAGAAAACAAGGGCCTGCCAATAGCAGCCACAGAGCAGCAATGATCATGGATCTCAGTGAACTCCTCTACAGACAAACCCAGCAGCTTTCTCCATGGAAGAAAAGAATGGACAACACAGCCACACAGACACTTTACAGACTTCCACAGCTTTCACCCCACAGGAGTCTGCATTCACTGACACCAACCACCTGATTCCCTTTTTTTCACCCTTCCCCCACCCCAGAGGAGCCCAGGAACCCCACCGGCAGTTAGCCCAGATCTCTGTGACTACACAAGTGCAAGATGCCATCCTAGAGCCCTGTGAATGACCCCACTGCCATGCACACAGTCAAGGCTAGCCCTTCTTGTCATACAGGTGCATGCTGCCAGCTTGACTTCCATCACTGGCGTTTACTGCTGTCTGCATGCCAGGGATGGAGAGACAGCCACAGTAGAGTGTACAAACAGCCAAGGTCCCTAGAACTGCTTGTGGGCCAGGGTGAGACCTGTCTTTTGTCACTGGCATGCACCACTGTGCTCACATGAAGTTAGCCCCTCCAGCTGTGTACCTGCATGCCTCCTCACCAGCCTCTACTGCCATGTGCTTGTCGCCAGATTTCAGACATGGTAGTGCATGCTAAAGGCCAGGGCTCCCATACTGCCAGTATGCCTGCAGTGGGCCCTGGCCTTTGTTACATGTCCTAACCCCATACTACTTCTTGTGTGTTTGCAATGGTCACAGTCACTATACAGACACCTGCAGCTGGCCCACAAAGCCAAGAATGTACACACCAGCTCTGACCACTACTCCTGCTTGCAATGTACCTAGCTAGCCATTGGATCTGGAGGCACTGCTGAGGACCCAAACAGTCCTTGCAGCCTGTGTGGACCCCTTGGAGTACTCACCAAGGATCACACAGTTGTTGATGCTGTGGACCACAGTGATATCAGCCAATGAACCGTAATGCCCATCCCCACCCTGGACTTGGTACCACCATATGCCCCCACACTTGGTTGCCTGCACCACTAGACCCCGCATCACAGAATGTTCCTGCATGCCCCCACCTTCCAATGAAATTCTTCCCTTACCAAAGTCAGTTCATAAAGTCTGGTAGAGGTGACTGTTTCTTCAAATGTGCAGACAACTACACAAAGCTACTGGGATCACAAAGAAGCAGAGAAACATGACTCCACTGAAGGAATACAGTAAACCTCTAGTAACTGGTCTCAAAAAAATTGAGATACAGCAATTTCCTGACAAAGAATTCAACACCATTGTTGTAAAGATGCTCAGAGAGCTACAAAAGAACACAAAACAATTCAGTGATATCAGGAAAACAATACAAGAACAAAATGAGAAGTTCAACAAAGAGGTGGAAAGCATACAAAGAATCAAACAGAAATATTAGCGCTAAAGAATACAGTGACTAAATAGAGAAATTTAATAGGGAGCTTCCATACAGACTTGAACAAGCAAGAGAAAGACTCAGTGAGCTGACAGACAGATCTTTTGACATTTTTCAGTCAAAGAAACAAAAAGAATAAAAGAATGAAAAGAAATAACGGTTGTCAGTCTTACAGAACACCCGTAACAAATCATATATGCATCACTGGAGTCCTACAAGGAGATGAGAGGGAGATAGGGGTAGAGAGCTTACTTTAAAAAAATCATGGCTGAGAATTTCACAAACCTAGGAGAGATTTGAACATCCAAGTTCATGAAATATGTCACCCCAAAATGTCAATCCAAAATGATCTTCAAAGGTACATTATAATAAATTGCCTAAAATCAAAGACAGAGAAAAATTTAAGAACAGCAAGAGGAAAAAAAAAAGTATCTAATACAAGGGAACCTCCATAAATCCATCAGCAGATTTCTCAGCAGAGACCTTGCAGACTAGGAGAGAATGGAATAATGCATTCAATTCAAAGTACTGAATAAGGAAACTGCCAACGAAGAATACTTTACCTAGTAAAGTTGTCCTTCAAATATGAAGAAAAAAAAACAAAAAACACAACAACAACAACAACAAACTTTCCCAAATAAACAAAAGCTGAAAGAGTTTATCACTACTGGAACTGCCTTACAAAAAATGCTAAAGGGAGTTCTTCAAGCTGAAATGAAAACATGATAATCAGTAACATGATGACATAAACAAATCACTGGTAGAGGCAATCAGATTCAGAATACTCCATATTACCCAAAAGTAATTCACAGATTTAATGTTATCCCTATCAAAATTTCAGAGCCAAATTTCACAGAAATACAATCTTAGAATCTGTATGAAACAACAAAATACCCCAAATACCAAAATAATTTTGTGAAGAACAAAGCTGAAAGTATTATGCTGCCTGACTTTTTAACTATATTGCAAAACTACAGTAATCAAAACAGTGTGGTACTGGCATAAAAACAGTCACATAGAACAGAATTGAGAACCCAGTAGTAAACTCACACACATATGATCAACTAATGTTGGACAAGGGAGTCAAGAACACTCATTGGGGGAAGAATAGTCCCCTAACTTTGATAAACAGTGTTAGGAAAAGTAGATGATCACATATAGAATAATGAAATTATATTCCTATCTTACACCACTTACAAAAATTAACTTGAATGATTAAGTACTTAAATATAATACCTGAAACCACAGATCCTAGAAGAAAACGTATGGTGCAACCTCCTTGACATCAGTCTTGGAAATTATTATTTTTTTTTAATATGATACCAAAAGCCTAGGTAACAAATGCAAAAAGCAATAAGTGGAACTGCATCAAACTAAAAAAAAAAACACTTCAGCACAGAAAAAAAAAATCAACAAAATGAAAGGCAATCTTACAGTAAGAGAAAATATTTGCAAACCATATATTTAGTAAAGGGTTAATATGCAAAATATATACAGAACTCATACAACTTAATAGCAAACAAATAATAATAGTAAATACATAAAATAAAGAAACAATTTGATAAAAAACGAACAGAAGAATTAAATAGAGAATATACAAATGGTATGAAAAGATGCTCAACATCATTAATCATCAGGGAAATCCAAAATTAGAACTGCAATGAGATACCACTTCACATCTGTTAGAATGGCTATTATTGAAAGACAACAAAGAGATAACAACTGCTGGCAAGAATAGAGGGAAACGGAACCCCAGTGCACCGTTGGTGGGAATGTGAGTTAGTTCAGCCACTATGGAAAGCAGTATGGGAGTTCCTCAAGAAATTTAAAATAGAAATACCATATTACCCAGCAATATCACTTCTTGGTATATATCTGAAGAACAGGAAATAATTATCTCAAACAGACATTCCCACTCCCATGTTATTGCAGCATTATTTACAATAGCCTAGATAGACATGAAAACAGCCTAAATATATACACAATATTTAAGCCTAAATATTAATCAATGGATGAATGGGTAAAGAAAATGCGGTATATATACACAATGGAATATTGTTTGACCATAAAAAGAAGACAGAAGTCCTCCCATTTGTGACAACATGGATGGAGCTTGAGTACATTATACTAAGTGAAATAAGTCAGACAGACAAAGACAAATACTGCATGATCCTACTTATATGTAGAATCTCAAAACACTGAACTCATAGAAAAATGGAGAGTAGAATGGTTATTGTTGGGGGCTGAGGAGAGGGAAAAATGGGAGGATGTTTATCAAAGGTACAAATTTTCAGTTATAAAATGAATAAGTTCTGGGGCTCTAATGTACAGTATGGCGATTATAGTATTACAAGATAATACTACATTGTATACTTGACAATTTCTGTTGAGTAGAGCTTGAATGTTCTCACCATAACAATAACAACTAAATGGTAATTACGTGATGTGAAGAATGTTAACTAACCTTATTGTAGTAAATATTTCACAATACATATGTGCATCAAATTATCACATTGTACACCTTAAACTTACACAATGCTATATGTCAATTATATCTCAATAAAGCTGGAAAAAGAAATGAACAAAACTTCAACTTTGAAACAAAATGAAAAAGAAATAGGTCTTTATTTTAAATTCAAATGAAAAACCAAGTGAATTCCATGGGTGGCAAAATAACACGCTCCAGAGGACTGGTATTTTGATTGTCTAACCTGATAAAGGAGCATAACAGAATTCCTAGAGTAATGCATAAATAGTTGGTAAAATAGACCATCTTCCACACATATCAATTCTCTCAGTTAAGCTTATGATAAAAATTGGAAAGCAGACAGGTAACTCCTAACATCTGGGATAAAAATGCTGACAGTCTATAATTGGTAAACCATAAGCTTTGGAAAATAGAGATGTGGAAAGAAGGGCTGAATGTTTATAATGAAATTGGAGACATCTGACCAGTACTCTTATCAAGTGATAAGTTTGTATTCTGTGAAAATGGGCCATAAGGTTACTCAAGTCAAAGCCATACATTCCTTAAGTAGTTGCTTTGGAATTATCCCAATTCTAAAACAAACCACTTCTTTGGTTTTGTTTGTTGGTTGGTTGGTTGGTTTTGTTGTTGTTTGGTTGTTTGTTTGGTTGGTTGGTTTTTACTGCTGATCAGTTTTACCTGTTCTAAAATTGGCAATTCTCAAACATACGTGGAAGGAATAAAAAATTAACCAACTACTTTAGAAATAGTTTTGCCAGGTTTTTGTAAACTTAAACATATATTTACCCTATAACATAACCATCCCATTCCTAAGTACTTACTCAAAAGAAATAAAAATACAAGTACAGAAAATGTAATAAAACTTGACAAACATTTCAAAGCAGCTTTATCATAATAGTCAAATAAATAAACAGTTTCCAAACAATTCAAAACGCCATCAGCAGGAGAATAAATAAATTGTGACATATGCAGATAATAAAATACTACTCAGTAATGTAAAGCATGAACAACTAATACTTGGAAAAACATGAATGCATCACAAAGTCATTATGCTGAACTCAAGAAGCCAAATACAAAACATCACTTACTATATGTTTCCACTTATAAGGAGAGCTGAGATAATGGAAATGTTTTATATCCTGAGAATAGTGCTAATTATAAAAGTATAGGCATTTGTTAAAACTCATTAAATATGTGCAGTTCAATGCACAAAAATTTAACCTAAAAGAGAGAGCGAGAGGGAGAGAGAGAGAGAGAGAGAGAGAGAGAGAGAGAGAGAGAGAGAGAGAGACTAATAAGGCATGGGTTATCAGTATTTCAGATTCAAGGAGACTAAAGAGTCACAAGTAAATGTAATGTCCTGGGTCCAATCCTGGTCCCAGGAGTCAATAGCCCTAAGGACATCATTGTTACAATTGATTAAACTTGAGTATGGGGACTAGAAAATAGTGTTATTTCAGTCTTAAAAGTCCTGACTTTATAACTCTTCTGTGGTTACATAAGATAATACCCATACTCTTAGCAAATACACACTAAAGTATTTAGAGTTAATGGGTTGTGGGGTCTCCAACTTACTCTCAAATAGTAAGAAAAAAAAATCACATCTATATTTCTACACAGACAATAAAAAATGTAGAGAAAATACAAATATCTGGTGAATCTGGGATATATGGAAGTTCTTTGTACCATTCTTATAAATTTGAAATTACATTAAAATACAAAATACCCCCACACATACCCAAAAAAAGTGATAAATTTGCAATTGAAATTTCAAAGTTCTACAGCATATATAAAATATGGAAGAGTTAATTTGGGTCTAACCCCTTTCAGAAATTATATTACCATTTGCCTTTCATAGATAGAGCAGAATCTCAGACAAGTTTCTGTGGACTGTGCTTAATCTTATGGTTTGGTTTCCAGAACTGAAAAAACAATTTATTTTTGGAGAATAGCTTTCGAGGGTGATGATTATAACATAGTATAATTAATAGTAAGTGTTTTTTATCTATTTAGATACAAAGACCAGCCTCTGGGAACAACTTGTAATCCTTAAAGAGAAAACATTTTATCAATACAAAGAAACACCTGTATTTCCAATTTTATTACTCCAGGATAGTATGTGTCCAATTAATTGAACTTAGTAGGAGACCATTAAAAATGAACTGGAGAGAAGTGGAATTAAAACATAGTCCTAGTATATGCTATTTGAAATTGTAACTTGGTCAGCCAGAGCATTTTTACCTATACTAATTAAGATGGCATTAAATGATTTTGATTTTATTAAACTATTAACAACTTAAGAGCTATGTTAAATGTATATTACTTGGTTGTTAGCCCAATTCTTTGCACATAGCTATTGGCTAATGCAAAGCAATAGAAGCTATAAATACTAATAATTAACTCTTAATTGATTTCTTAACAAAGTAAGTACATATCAAATCAACATTTAAAAAGTTGAGACAGAAACCCACACTTTCCTCATGTAAAACAGGAGATAGGAAACTTGGGCCAGGAACTCATTAGGGAGAAAGTCATATATCTCTGAAAAGTGAAAAAGATTTTGTGCACACAAACATTCCCTAACTAAAGGCATACCTTAAGGACATCTTAAAATATACCTTTTTTAGCCCTTTAGTTTTTAGTTATTAAGCATGAAGCTTCATAACACTGAAATTAGATAAAAATAATCAGGAAAAAATAATGTAAATCTGGATAAACTGGGGATATCAATAGGTCCAGAGTTTTGTTACTTTTATCTTCAATAGTTCAATTTTAAAATATTAATTGATTTATTTAACAAGTTTAGAGTATTCTAAAAAAAGCCATTTTTTATTATAAGCAATATATGTAGTTTTAAAACCTTGAGATTGATTCAAATTTGCATACTGTTAAAATAATCTGCATTTTCCATTCTACCCAAAATCCAATAAAATGTGAGAAAATATAATTTTATAAAATGCTAAATTATCAATAACAATGAAAACCAAGCAAACAAACAGAAAGTACCATCAAAGGACTGATTATTTAGACAATTTAGGAAGACGAGAAACTGAGAGAAACCATTCTGTAGGAAATAGGAGCACAAAACATTTGCAGAAAAAAGATGATCTTCAAGGTGAAAAAATTTCCAGATAATATGCAAAGTCAGAGTCAACAGGAGAGCGTAAGGCCATTCAAAGCGTGAGTTACTGCAGAACTGCTTGTCGAGTAGCTTATACTGTCCAGCATCTTGTACTGAATATTGGGCAGCAGTGATACTTGCTTTGACATCAAGGAAAACGCCATGAAATCTCAGTAAAATTAATTTAATTACATGTTCTGGTTGGTATTGTTAGCTGTATCTCTTAATATATTAGCTTTCTATGGCTGCTGTAACAAACCACCATAAACTTGGTGTCCTAAAATAACAGAAATTTATTCTCTCACAATTTTGGCAGCCAGAAGTCCACAATCAGTTTCACTGGGTTGAAATCAAGGTGTGGATAAGGCCAAACTACCTCTAGAGGCCTAAGGGAGAATGTGTTCCTAGCATTTTTCACCTCCTAGTGGCTGCTAGCATTCCCTCCTTAGCTAATGGTCACATCACTACAATCTCTGTTTCCACGATGACACAGGAGAGGAAGCTCTTCTGTGTATCGTCAAATTTCCCTCTGTCTCCCCTTATGAAATACGTATGATTGCATTTAGGCCTAACCCTAATAATCTAGGATACTGTCCCCATCTCAAGACACTTAAATATGTCTGCAAAGAACCTTCATCCAAATAAGGTATCCATTACATGTTTCAGGGATTAGGACCTGATATTTGGGGGATCATTATTTATCCTACTACCCTTCTCATTTGATTTCTTCATTGTTTTGGCATTTTGTTTCAAGTCATATTTTGAGTGCAAAGTCTTTCTTTTTGTTGTTTTCTTCTTTATTTTTTTTCAACTCTTCCTTTTCATCACTTTTAAAGTTACCTGTCCCTGGGCTCTCCATCTTAATTATGTCTTATGGTGGCAATTGGCTTTTCTGTCCCAATATGATATTAGCAATATTGTAGGTACATGACAATTCCTATCATAGAGTTAGTTGGTAGGCTCCCTGGCTGGCAGCTTGTTAAAAGCAATTACTCTATAATTGTGAAAATGCTTTTTTTTTCTTTTTTGTTTTAGGATACAGAACCTATCAAACCTATGTTTTGTGTTTCTGATCTATTTCTAGTCTACAGATGAATTTATTTCATTTGGAACTGTGCTGTGTAATTTGTTGTTGTCTGTGTTCATATCGTACTTGGCTTTGCCATCTTTGAAACAGGGAGTGGTGTCATAAGCTAGGCTTACCATGTCATTTGGACCAGAAATTCCAGTTGCCTTTATTATATTACATTCTTTAATTATATTAATTTTAAAAACCTTAATATTGTGAATTTTCACAAATTATCCTAGATTGTCTGAGTTGAAATACATTCATGTTGATGTCAAATACATCTATTTCCTTCTGTCTTCCACTTAGTATTGGTTATGGACATCTGAAATGTTAAAACATTTGAGAAAATACTGGTGAAAATTCTGTACTCCAGAAGTTGCTTAGACTCTCACATAAAATAATTAATATAGAGGAGTTGTGTTTTTCTCCCCAGGGAGGCAAATAAAAGATTATTAATTAACATTTGAAACAGAACTTTTATGAGAAATTCATAACCATGTCAACCTATTATTCATAGCTATCGTATTATGCAGATTTAAAGCACTATCCCTTAAAGAAACATATCCTATAATATAAATCCATTAGCACCAGGATATATGAGTAGCCCCACAGGACACAATTATACTGCTAAATTCTCAGTATCAATCATGAAGTGAAAGATGCAGATGATCGTGATATTTATGAAGTTTACTACATGATACTAACAGTTGAACCAAGATTAGAATTATATCACAGATATTAAAATATAAACATCTTGAAAAAATTTTCATTTACATATTTTAAGATGGATCTTAGCATCAAATATAACTAAGAAGATTAATACACACACATACACACACACTAGTACTAAACTATAAAAGTTAATTTTGACAACCAACCAAAATTATCTTAAATTAGTTGAGTGTACATTTCTATGTATCTATGCAAGCAAATTCAAAATATATACACAACCCGGAATACACAAACATATACATTAAAACACAGACATAATATTTACCAGAAAAAAATGAGAAAAAAAAACCCACTAACTTATAAACACTTCTATTGTGCTTGAAAGAATGCTATCTACATTGTTCAACATATTGATGATAAAAACACTCTGAGGGGTATTACAACACCCCTAGACCCATATTAAGTACAAATAGATGATGAAGTTTAAAAATTATAAGTTCTCCAAATATTGTATAGTAGTCAATTTCAAAATTAATTTAAATATGTTCAAATGTCTAATTAAAGAGGTGTTGTCATTACAATCAAATATTTTTTCAAAGAGCCTCGAACTGATTTTAATTACTGGATTAAATATTTATTATTTTATTTTGATTGTCACAATATATTTAATTTTTCCCTATTGAAACATGCTTAAAATATATATTTAATTTAAATAATTTTCAGTTTTATTGTAGTCTCTAAAATAAACATATGCTTTCTTGTAAATTTGAAATGGTGAATGTTTGTCTTAAGGAATCTCCCCCATAAAAACACAACAGAGCTTCTAGAAATTTGCATTCTAGATCAGCATACCATTCAAACTATATACAGTAGATGTGTGCATATCCAAAAAGTATTTTATGTTAACCATTTATCTTTATCCCTGCACACTGGGTAATTTATACAAAGGCAATAAGTGACATTTAGAATGTCTAGTAAGTGCTGGTGAACTTAGGAGGGGACAAATTCTTGTCAGCTTTGACTTCTACTTTAAGAGAGATGCAATAGAGTTGGAGTGTTTTGATCCAATGATAAAAATGGTTTGACTATTTCTTTTGAAAATAGGATGAGTGAAAGATGAGCAAAACTGAAGTAGATATATGGTTATAAAGAGTGATTGCAGTTATTCTGATAAGACTAGGGTGGTAGTAAACAAGGTGGTAAGTAGTTGCTGTATTTTTACAGTGACAACATGTTTTCCTGATTTCATGAGCAAGTAAAGAGAGAAGTTAAAGTTTTTGGCCTGAAAAACTGGAAAACTGGAATTTCTATTTTCTGAAAAGGGAAAGATTCAAGGAAAAGCAGGTGTTTGAGGGGAAAAAAAATCAATAGCAAGATTTTTCATCTCTTTTAAGGACATTTTAATTTGGCGATGCCTGTTAGAAATCCAAATGCAGATACCAGTCTAGGAACAGGAAAGAGGTTCATTCTAGAGCTAAAAATTCAGAAGTTTTCTATTCTCTGTCTCAAGAGACCAGAAGAAATCACCAAGTGGCTACCTAAAGATAGAAGAGAGAGGAGTTCATGGCTTGAACTCCAGGACACTCTAACACTTAGAGGTTGGGAGATAAGAAGGAAACCACAAGTGAGACAAAAAAAGGGTCATTAGTGAGAATGGAGGAAAATCAAGGTAGAGTATTGTCCTAGAAGGGGAACTTGAGTAAGTAGATGAGAAGAAAATAAATGCAAACAGAGGAGTTGATAGAAGCCTTTGGGTGAATGGACACACTTTTCCATAATAATTGGAGTGAAGGCAAAATAGATGAATCCAGAAGCAGGCAGGTGGGCTGCACAGTGTTGGGAGTTTGGGGAATTTCTCTTCTGTGTGTCTGTTTTGTCACTTAAATAAGAAAAGTGTCATCAGCTGAGAGTCACAATTGAAGAGGGAGGGTCCAAAATTTTAGTAAAGAGATGATGATGTGAAATAGTTGTCTCTCAAAGTGGGAGAGTGCATACCAAGTCTGACAATTAAGTTTGTGAAATTACTACCGTGTGCTTATTGGCAGCACTGTACAAACAGCTCAGTAAGGTTTCAATGGTATATCAATGTCTCACAGCTGTGTTCATGTGGATGTGTGAAAGTGCCTTGCTGAGTGGCATTCATTATCGTTGTTGCATGTTTTTTTGTGCTATCACAAAAATGTCTGAGCTCAAATTAGAGCAACAAACAAACATTGAATTTCTTGTTTTATTTGGCAAGAATGGAAGTGAAATCAGGGACTTGTTAGTCCAAGTTTATGGGGATAATGCCATAAAAAATGGCCATACACAAATAGATTAAACATTTTTTCTGAGGGAAGAGAACACGTCACTGATGAAGAGACGTCAGGGTGGTCAGTAATGAACAGAACTGACAAAAATATTGCAAAACTTCATAGAATTGTGCATCAAAATCATTGGCTGATGGTGAGAAGCATAGGAGACCAAGTAAATATTGATAGAGAAACAGGAAAATCTTAACTGAAAATCTTGGCATGAGAAAGGTGTGTGAAAAAATGCTTCCAAAGGAGCTCTTGCATCATGACAATGCACCAGCTACATGGCACTGTCTGTGAGGGAGTTTTGAGCCAGGAAACAAATAACTGTATTGGAACACCCTCCCTACTTACCTGATCTGGCCCCCAATAACTTCTTTCTTTACCCGAAGATAAAGGAAATATTGAAAGGAAGACATTTTAATGACATTCAGCATATCAAGAGTAATACGACGACAGCTCTGATGGCCATTTCAGAAAAAGTTCCAAAATTGCTTTGAAGGCTGGGCTAGGCATCCATGCATAGCTTCCCAAGGGGAGTACTTCAGAGGTGACCTTAGTTGTATTCAGCAATAAGGTATGCAGCACTCTTTCTAGAATGAGTTCCCGAACTTAATTGTCATACCTCATATAAAGAATGGACTTCTAGTATGACTGCTCTTTATGACCAAGGCACAGATTTGGAACACCCCTGTTTGGACTACTAAGTGTAGAATGTGGTGACTGGCTTGAGAAAGATTAACGTATAACCTTATTGATACAGAAAATAACTGCCCCAAATATTGTAAAGTCATTTTTATAAGTTTTTAGAGAGATGCTATATTTTATTTTGTTTCTTCTTCAATGTTTTATTTGTTAGAACTACTGATGACCTAAGAAATGAGAATCAAATGGGAGTTCTGGGGAAAATTTAAATCTACTACCCCAAACACCTACCATGCAACTGCAAATCAACAAAACATTAAATATTTGAGCCTATAACATGTGCTAGGTATCAAGGTACAATTTCCAAAGGGAGATTCATGAATAGAAAAACATTCTAGATTAAGTCCCATTTATTTTTTTCAGTCGTCAATTTACTAATCATATTATATTTTGCAAATGGAAAATATCAAACTGAGTAAATTGTTTGAAAGGTTCTGGCAGTTAATACTTATAAATTGGCTAAATGCAGATAAAATTCTAATGTTAAATTAGAACCTGACCACCTTAAATAATTCTAAGTTGAAAATTAATTTTAATAAAATGAAACATTTAATCAATAATTTCACCTAACCGTTTGCACTCACCCTTCATCTATGACCCAGGAAATGTCATCAGAGTTTCCTATGAAAGCATTCCTTGAAAGAAAGAAAAGAAACGTAGTGTCTTCCTTTCATTCCAGCTGGCATGGTTTCCATTTTGATGGTCTTGATGTCTAAGGTTGCCTCTTTGTAGTGACTAAAAGGAGGTCACTGCTTTAATATGTCCTTTGAAACTGAATTTTTCTTTTAAACTCTGTTTTTAATAAAATCCTCAAAATCACTTATAGGGCTGTGCATTCCTATGGGGACACAGTGTTTAGGGTTATAAAAATTGTTTATTTTTTTTTGTTATTATCTACATGTAAGAAGTAGTCTTTTAATCAGTTAAAGCATTTTTTAGAATCACAAGAAAGGACTGTTTTATTTTTTAAATCTGAAGCTACACAAGCATTTGAAAATCAATTTAATTGTATTTGCTTTTCTCTGCTTCACAAACACTGTCAGAAAACATGATGGCAGTATAAATGCAGCATTTGACCAAAAGCTGGAGAGTAGATAAACAGAATTGGAGTTTGCCTTTCCAATGTTCTGTCTGAGAGAGTTAATTAAATGCTTGTTTGGTTTTTCTTGATCTGATGGTGGGTAGTGTATATATCGTTTCTTAAAAAAATAAAATCTTTTTACCGATGAATCTAAGAGAGTGAGTGAGATGAAAATAAAAGCATTTTTTTTCTATCACTCTCAGAGAGTTGCTGTGCTACAAATAAAGTTCAAAGCATCATTTTAAGAAATGATGGCAGGAACATAAAGGGATAGCCACAAAACTCAACAGTTATTTTGTGAAATGTACTCCAACATCATACTCTGAGAAGGTATCTGTTGTGTTGAACCCTGCCTGCAATCTCCTTTACTTAGATTATTGAGAACCTCTCTAATAATTAAATCATTTATGTGTACATTGAGTTTTTTTGGCCCCTGTTTTATTTGTGTTTATGGAAAAAGTTTACCACACTAAGTAACGTATTAAATCACATTTTAATTGATACATTTTAATCAATTGTCAAAAAACCTTCTTCCTTTTGCCTGTGAGATAGTCAAGGCATAAATTCTTATTCCAACATAGAATATAAGAAATTGAAGATAAATTACGAGTAATTACCAGCTAATTCATTCATTCATACATACATTCAACACATATTTATTGAGCATTTACTACGTGCCAGGTACTTTCTAGGTTTTATGACCTGGAATATTGAGTATAGTTCAATGGAAGGGTATTTCTTGTAGAAGGAACCATATGAGCAAATATTTGGAGGTATTAAACAGTATCTGACGTGTTGGAAGAATGGCAAATGCCTTAAGTGCCTGTTAATGTTGATATTTTAACATCTTCCCAGGAATCACTAATGTTCTTAAAGGCATCTAGAACGCCTTTTCAGAAGAATCACTAGCTATGCTCAGGTGAATCAGACGAATCACTATCTATGGCAGCTATAGCATTATGAAATATACTCCTTCGATAATAAGACTTGAAAGTCAAAATTACTCCTTGACACGTGCTGCAGCATGGAGGTTGTGTTAGCAGTAATGAAAACAAACATTAATCTTGTACATCTCTATTAGAGCTCTTGGGTAGTCAGGTGTATCACCAATGAGCAGTACCATTTTGAAAATTCTTTTTTTCCTAAGCAGTAAGTCTCAACATTGGATTTAAAATATTCAGTACGCCATGTTGTAAATAGATGTGCTGTCATCCAGGCTTTGTTGTTCCATTTATAGATCACAGTAGAGTAGATTTGGCGTAAAGGGTCCTAAGATTTTTCGGATGGTAAATTAGCATTGCTTTTTGCAACTTCAAGCCAGCAGCTGCACTAGCCCCTGACAAGACACTCAGCTTGTCCTTTGATGCTTTGAAGCCAAGCATTGATTTCTCCTCTCTAGCTCTGACAGTTCTAGATGGCATCATCTACATTGACAATTTGTTGTTTAGTGACTCCTCCTTAATTAATGATCTTAGCTGGACCTTCTGGATAACTTGCTGCAGCTTCTGCGTCAGCACTTGCAGCTTCACTTTGCACTTTTATGTTATGGAGATGGCTTCTTTCCTTAAATCTCATGAATCAACTTCTTCTAGCTTCAAACTTTACTTCTGCAGCCTCCTCACCTCTCTCAACCTTCACAGAATAAAAGTTAGGGCCCTGCTCTGGAATTGTCTTTAGCATAAAGGGAATATTGTGGTTGGTTTGATCTATCCAGGCCACTAAAACTTTCTCCATGTCAGCAATTAGGCTGTTACACTTACATATCATTAGTGTGTTCACTGCAGTAGCACTTTTAATTTCCATCAAGAGCCTTTCCTTTGCTTTCACAGCTTGGCTGACTTTGGCACAAGAAGCCTAGCTATCAGCCTATCTCAGCTTTCGACATGCTTTCCTCACTACACTTAATCATTTCTACTTTTATTTTAAAGTGAGAAATGTGTAACAGTTCCTCTTACTTGAACACTTAGAGGACAGCACAGGGTTATTAATTGGCCTAATTTCAATATTGTTGTGTTTCAGAGAATAGAGAGGCCCAAGGGAGAGGGAGAGAGGCAGGGGAATGGCCAATCAATGGAGCAGAAAGAACACACACATTTATCGATTAAGTTTGCCATCTTTCATGTGCATGGTTCGTGACACTCAAAAACAATTACATTAGTAACATCAAAGATCAGTGATTACAGATCACCATGACAAATATAACATAATGAAGAGAGTTATAAATATTGAGAGAAACACCAAAAGGTGACACAGAGACATGGAGTGAGCAAATACTGTCAGAAAAATGGCACCGATAGATTTGTTCCATGCAGAGTTGCCATAAATATTTAACTTTTAAAATATAATATGTGTGAAGCACAATAAAGCTATGTACAATAACTTGAAGTATGCCTGTATTGCGATTTTTGTGTGTGCCTGCTGATAGTTAGAAATGCAGGTTTGTACTTCAGGATAATATTCTGGGCCAAAGATACAGAATTTGCTTTTATTGCCATTTAGATATAATCAAAGCTACAGAAAATAAATCAAACACAAAGGGAGACCACATATTGGAATAAAGTAATAGTCCTCTGGGGAACACCTATTTCATTAACAGATAAAAGAAGAGCAAAGGAAAGAAATTAAAAGACAGGTACAAGTTAGAAAGATATGCAGGATAAAGACGTGTTATAAAGGCTAAGGAAGGAGACAGAATCAAGAAAACAGTTTTGGATAAAGCCAAAGACAATGCAATCAAGTACTAGGATTTAAAAAAAAAGTCATTAATTTTATGAATCATGATGTCCTTAATAAAGATAGGAGGAAAACTTTCAGTAGATGTTTGAGTCAAAAGGTCCATCACAGAAAGATGAGAAGCAAGAGCAAGGAGAAATGTGAGCAACATTTAGATGACCAAAGAGAAAGAGGTCACTGGCAGAAACAGGAATAATTAAATAGGGAGCAATATAAGAAGGATAAGAAACAAACATATTTAGAGGATTCCTATTACTTGCCTATTCCCTCCTGTCTTCTGATGAAGCAACATTCTTCTATTGGTAGACAACTCCTTCCCCACTACCATTCTATCTGACTATGGCAGGAGTTCTAATCCAGGGCACATTGACTGGCTCTGGAAAACTCAAAGTCGTCTCTTTTCTGCAGCTATTGGCGTGTAGGGAAAAGGTCTGAAACTATCTTTGTCCACACCAGGTCCCTTGTGGAACCATATTTGGTGAAATCAATTTGGTCAACACACAGAGAGAAGTAGAGTGAAGAGATGGAAGAAAGATGTTCTCATTTGAGCCCCTGGATACAGTCTTTTGTAAGACTACCTTTTTCTTTGGTCTTCAAATGTGTGACCCAATACACGTCCATATTTACTTACATTAGTCTGATTTGTCCTTTGCAACCACCAAAATCCTGACTATAACCTGATATCAAATAGCTACTCTAAACAAAGTAGAATATAGAAAATAGGGAAATCACAGTAGATAGACTAACTTAATAGAGGAAGGGAAAGAGGATCCAATTACCAGCCAGTGGGAAATACATCCTTGGAAAGAAATAGGGGTATTTCATGGTTTGAGGGGACAAAGAGTTAAAACAGAGTATCTATGTCAGTAAAGCAAAGGGAGAGAATTCAAGGATATAACATAGGTTTAAATAACAATCTGTAGAATGACAAAATAATCAATTAGCCAAATCACTCCAAGTGTCAACTCTAGGAAAATTCCCTTTCAAATAAGTAATCTGCCAAATGTAGAAATATATATATATATGATTCACAAAATATTAATACAACTTAGTGCAACTTTAGTAAAATTATTTGCACTGCCCCCTCATACACACATGCACACACACCCACGTACACACAAACATTAATATTACTGTGTTTCCTCGAAAATAAGACCTAGCAGGACAATCAGCTATAATGCGTCTTTTGAAGCAAAAATTAATATAAGACCCGATCTTATTTTACTGTAATATAAGACTGGGTCTATATAATATAATATAATACAATATAATATAATACCAGGTCTTATATTAATTTTCGCTCCAAACGATGCATTAGAGCTGATTGTCCTGCTAGGTCTTATTTTTGGGGAAACACGGTACGAAGTTTTTTGAACCATTATCTCACTTTTTTTATTTCCTGACAAGGAGAACTAAATATATTTTTTAAATAATACACTGATGAAAACTTTACCTTTCACCACACCCATAATATTAGAACCAAATAATAATAAGCAAGGAGGTGTGGATAAAGTGACAAATGAAGTACAAATTCTCATTCCTAGAGAAAAATAGAACTCACCTTGAAATTAAATGAGAGACCAATATTAGGATAACATGTGCGAAGGTGTTTCATGCAAGAGGAACTTTAGAGTTACTTGGATGGTACTTGCCACTTTGGTTTCATATATGGAACTGTATGTTAGAGAAGAGTGTTATAATTATTAAATCTATAACTTTCTAACTGGAAAGGATCATTGATATATAACCCTCCTACAATACTTGCTGAGGTGTACTTATTTACAGTCAATGCTTATTGGAAATTTGGAAGTCCATAGTATTTACAATATACATTAACCTCTGGCAGTTCAGTCTCTCAAAGTTCTGAAATATAAATATGACTATTGTCATGAAGAACAGTTTTTTGTTTGTTTGTTTTGTTTTGTTTTCCTAGCTGTCTGAGACTGGGAAAAGAGAAAAGAGAAGCTAACCTTGGAGCTAGGCTACTAATATTAGAAATAGCAACAACGGATGTTAGGGCAGCTATTCTGGTGGCTTATAATCACAAATAAGCAAGTTGCTCAGAAGAAGAATAGAAATGTCCCATTCCAGAGGTCAGTGAAAGCCCTGAGTGACATCTTCAAGAATCTATCTGCAAACCTCAAATCTTCTGACAGGTAGTGAGAGGAAAAAATCTAAGCATAAACAATAGAATACTTGGATCAATTGTGCTCACGGCTGTACAGAATTCATAAAGCTATTACTTATTAGCTGAGATGTGTGCTGTCAAGTAGAGTGACAGTGATTTTTCCCTGAAAGGACTGAAATATGGGAACATACTTTGAGGCTATAGTGAAAATTTATGTGGTGCACCCACTCCCGGGCTGGTTTCTGTGTCTGCCTACAACTATTGCCAGGGGTCACGAAACAAACAGATGGTGGGTGACACGGCCGACAGAAGATGTATTATCCTGTTACTCCTATTTCTTAATTAACGTGGAAAAAAAATCTGTATTTTCTCAAAATGTTTTATTTCCTTAGCATAATTATTATTGTTCAACATTATATCACTTTATTCTTTCAATTTACTCTATAAGAGAATTTTTTTTTAAACAATGAATGGAATAAAACAATAAATTCCATCAATGGAAGCAAGACAACGATTCTATATTTTCACATTATTTTAAATACAAACTCTCTAACTTGGTATGAAGAGCCTTAACCAGGTAGGATTCCACCTAAATTTCTGCCATCAACTGCATTTGGACATAAGCTGCTGCTCTACGCAAATTCAGTTTTGAGCTTCTCCTAATATCCCCTCAGTTCCATTCCACTCCTCTCTGATTTTGTTCCCACTGCCTAAAACATCCTTTTTGTGCTTTTCCAGTTATTTGCTATAACAATTTATCGCAAATCACAAACATGCAAATACACATTGTCCTGTGACTTTTTGAATGTATGATGCTAGAAAATAAATTCAGGGCCAGACACTGCTGCTCTCCCCCGCCCTTGACATTGTGTCTACCTATCATCAATCATAGCAGCCTTCCTTCCGACTCTGGAGGGGACCTCACTATCCTTCTCAGCCCTGTCCTCTAGGCAGACCCTACAAATCAATAGGATATGGTGGTTGAGATAGAAAACATTTATTATTCTAGATTCAATTTTATATCCCATGCAACGGAATAAAACAAGTGCTGAATCAGGAAGTATGAAGATATGGGAGGGCACACAAAGAGCTTCTGGATGTTACAATATTGTTTGTTTCATTGTTTGAATGGAGAGTGTGTTCACTGAAACAGGTGATGCTGAGTAACAGGTTTAGAGTAGAGATGGGAGTATGTCAAAGATAAATGATACAGTTCGATATGTCCATGCAGCGTTCTAATGTAGATGTGTAGGTGGCAGTTGGATGCTTGGAACTGAAGCCCAAAACTAAGTTCTAAGTTATGACACTCTATCTGAGAGTCCACAGAGTTAGAAATTAAGAAAAATCATGGGTATGAGGTCATCTGGAAATCACGTAATGTAGGAAGAGGAGAGGGAAAAAGGCAGAACCTTGGATAATACTCCCGTAATTTAAGAGGGATGAGGAGAAAAGAACCCTACATGTGAAATCAAGAAAGGACAGTTAGCCAATCAGAAGAAACACAGAGATGCTAAGTAGATTGATTCTCCATGCTGGGGGCCATGGTCAGAGCCAAAGGCCAAAGTGAGGTGGATTGAAGTAAAAATCAAAAGTGTATTTAAGCTTTGGAAATGGGAAGGGTATGGGCATTGTCAGCTTTCAGTGGCCTGTTGAGCTCCAGAGAGACTGCATTAGGTTGAGATATATGATACAGAAAGGACAGTGAGTGCAGGCTGTTCTCTCAGATTGGTTGTGAAATTAAGTCAGAGTGTAAGGCAGAAGCTGGAGGGTAGTATGTTAAACCTGAAGGAAATTTTTATTTGTAGCAGGCTTGTCCATGATCATATGCAAAGTAATATCTCTACTAGATTATAAAATAAGATCAGTTAGTAAAGTAGAGGCAGAAGTGAGACAGGATCACTAATATAAAGTTAACTTTGAACAGTAACAGGGACACGGGAGGTCGGAATGGATGTACATAAAAATACATTTGTACATGACAAAGAGAAAATTGAAGAAGCTCTGTGTACTGGCCTTAATTTTCTCTGTTGTGTAGGAGGCAGTATTTTCTGGTGAAATTGATGTGGGTAGTCATGGAGGAGGATATCTGTATTAGTTTCCTAGGTCTTCCATAACAAATTACCACAAACGAGAAGCCCTAAAACAACAGAAATTTACTTTCTCACAGTCTGGCAGCCAGAAGACCAAAATCAAGGGGTCAGAAGTATCTCTCTCTGTCTCTCTCTGTCTCTCTCTCTGTCTCTCTCTCTCTGTCTCTCTCTCTCTCTCTCTCTCTCTCTCTCTCTCTCTCTCTCTCTCTCAAAGCTTAGGGAGAGTCCTTTCTTGACTTCTCCAGCTCTGGTAGTTGCTGGTTTCTTTGGCTTGTGTCTGCAGAATTCCATCCTTTGCCTTCATCTTTACTGGCTTTCTCTTCTGTTTCCCTGTATGTCTTTTACAAGGACACTTACTGGATTTACCGTGTTTCCCTGAAAATAAGACCTAGCGGGACCATCAGCTCTAATGCGTCTTTTGGAGCAAAAATTAATATAAGACCTGGTCTTATTTTACTATAATATAAGACAGGGTCTAATATAAAATAATATAATATATTAAATATCATATCATATCATATCAGATAATACCAGGTCTTATATTAATTTTTGCTCCAAAAGACACATTAGAGCTGATGGTCCAGCTAGGTCTTATTTTCGGGAAAACATGGTGGAACTCATCCAGGTAACCCAGGATAATCTGATCTTGAGTTCCTTAACTTAATGACATTTGCAAAGACCCTTTAAAAAAAAATAAGTCACATTCAAAAAAATAGTTTCCAGGGGTTAGGACAGGGACACCCATTCAACTCACTACAATATCTATTGAATTCAGTTTCAAAAAGAAGGCAGATTCAAATACATTATACAATCTTCTCCTTCTGCTTCATATTCAGAGACATGATTTTGTTATATATAAAAATAAATACATAGCTCCACTCTAAAATCAAAGGAGTCAATCAAGATGCATTGAAACTATAGAGAATCCCTGAGAAACAGAAAACATAAAGAAAACAAGCCACAAAGCAAACCATAGCAGCAAAAGACAGACGTGACATCATGATGGTCCATGCTGGACCTGTGAACAAGAAGAGCTGAGGAGGAAGAAGCATATTTGTTAGTTAAGGTATCACAGCAGGAGCAGGGAGGTAGGTCACCGTTGGCAACAGGGATGGGAAGTCTCCAGGTAGAAATGGCAAGTGAAGGAGTTTAGGAAAAGAGAGGCATGAATGTATCCCAATGGCTAACATTTGGTTGAGTGCCCACACTTGGAAAATCAGCTTAGAGGGACGCTACTCTCTCCATCCCTTAAAAAGAGCACAGCTACAGATGAGTTTGTATGCTTCTCTCTGAATAGAAGGAGGAGAAAGTCACACTGGACATTTCAGATACAAAGGCAAGTGTACAAATAAGCAACAGATATTAAAGAAAACCCTAAAAGAGATACAGACAATCTAATCAATGGAGACTTACATGTGTCAAGGATTAACAGCATGCAGAAGAGAGTTTTTAAAAATATATACTTAATATATTAGTAATTAAAATACACAGGGAGATGTAGGAAAATATCATACCCACAATAACAAACAAAAATAATTAGAGACTTTTGAAATGCAAAAATGCAGTTGTTGAAATTAAACAAACAAACAAACAAAAAAAAAAACCACCATCCTGATTATAGGGACTAAAAAGAAAGATGGGCAAAGAGCCCTGGAGCATCAAGCCAAGGAAAATGAGCTCATAATGTAACCTCAAAGGTAACAGCGAAGGAAAGCATAAAAGAGACACGAAAAGTGGATGAAAAATTTATGTACCTACATAAAAGTAATTGTAGTTGTTGTAAGAGCAAGCACTTACATACTATTTAAAATATACCATGCAGTGTTGTAAACACTTGGCATAGATTGACTATTTAATCCTCACCAAAGCCTTTGAGAAGAAGTTATTAAGTCACCTAGGGTCATACAGCTAATAAACAGTGAAGACAGGATACGTACCTAGCACCCAGGCTTCAGAAGGCCTTAATCATAATGGTAAACTGCCAAAGCATGAAAAGAACAAGCTTAGATAGGAAGCATAATTGAATAAGAGATAGTAGAGAAATCCCCACAACTGAAGAAAGACATGGAACACTTCTGAGAATGAAACGATAAAACGAAATAAAGCAAACCAAAATGACAAATGGCCCATCTCCACTCAATATATGTATATATATATATTTTTTTTTCTTTTTTTTCTTTTTTACAGTTCCAGGCTAATCAACACAGTTGACAAAGAGAAGACTGTTTTGTGTTCTAGTAGAGTCACAAGGTGTTTTCATTCCTTCAAAAGTTTTTTTAAAGCTACCTTCTTCTTTAAAGTTTGGGTTAATCAAGGAGAGGTACTTAAGTCCAATAGTTGTATATCGTATTTTCCAAAAATATTTCTAATTAATCAACATGAAAACATAAATACAAGTGTTACACTGAACCCAGAGAGAAGGACTCAGATGAAAAGATAATTCAAATATAGAATACCATGCTCATCAAAAATATATTTATAAATGTTCTTACTATCTTCACCGTATTTTATTTAACCAATTATAAAGGGTGCTGACTTACCTATGGAATAACAATTCAGACTATCTGATGTTTTCCTAAATTATTTTGTTACAATGCAACTAGGTAGCCAAAATTAATTAGGCTACCCTGACATTATTACGTGTAGCCTCACTGACATGGCTAAATGTTTATTATTCATCAGCCCAGAAAAGCAGGATCGTGAGCAATAAGGGGGAAAAGATATAGTTTGATGGGGTATTGCTTAAGGTTGGCAGATTTGAAAGCGGTGACTTTATGAGATATCAAAGTCTATATGATGTACCTGAAAAAATATGTAGAGATTCTCAATGGGAAAAAAAAAGATTAAAAATGAAGCATAGTAACTATATATGTAAAGGTCATTAGTATTAGCATAATTTCATGTGACTATTTATTTACACAACACAACAAGGTATGGGCATTAGACAGATGATGAAACTAGGAGTCCGAGATTAGGTTTATAAGAGACAAAACCAACATGGACTAAAATTGTGATTTCACTCCCAGTATTCTTTCCATTGCATTATGAAATATAGCATTTTATTTAGGAGTAAGCATGCAAAACTTTATATGTAATATGCTAATTTTAAAAGACTTCTTGGAAGGATAGTCAATAATTTCCTTCATGAATTAATTCCATTGTTTAAAGTCACTGTATAATTGAGAGATTTTTCTCCTGCTACAGGAGAGAATCCAGCCTCTCAGTTCAGGTTATTATGTGTGTTTTTAATTAAACTCAGCATAGTTGATGAGAAGAAAACATCCTAAAATGTGTTCTTTAATGAGCCATTTTATGGAGTACTAACACACTAGCAGCAGAAGCAACTGGCCTAATGCAATCATCTGGCCCACATGACATTTTAAGTTTCATATACAAAATTAATTCTGATATCAATCATAAATTGATATCAGTAAAAAAGGTACACTAAAATCAAGCATATGCATTTTAGAGAACAATACTTTTGAAAACACCTATGTAATCATAGACTTAAAAGGTGAATAGCATCAGCTGCCAGCACTATAAAGGTCTCTGTTCTACCCAACTCCATACTCTTTTGAATCAAGTTAAGTAAATCATTCACTTGACTTTCATTATAATTTTTCCACCTACGTATTTAAGCCTAGATAATATGTATTGCTTCATATGTTTTGGAGATTTGTGTGAATGGAATCATAACCTATGCATTCTCTGATGAGGTGGCTTTGTTTGCTCAATGTTATATTTTTAAGGTTCATCCATCTGGATGTAATAGTGATAGAACATTTATTTTCAATGCCATATAGTAGTTCACTGTATAACTCAGTACATTTTGAAAGTCACTTTTGATAGTTTATTTGGGTTATTTCCAATTCTTGCTGTTACAAACAATTTTTGATTAGAATACATTCTTGTAACTATCTCTTGAGACAAATGTGTAAGAGTTATTCTAGTTGATATATGCGGGGATAGATTTGCTTGGTCACAATACCCATGCTAAACTATTTTTAGTAAAAATCACGGTGTTGTTTTTTTTTAAATCATTTACACTCATCCCCCATTAATACTGAACAGGTCTTTAATTTTTCCAATCTGGTGGCTATATTTTAGGATTGGGTTATGATTTTAATCTCAAATTCCCTGACTACTATTAAGTTTAAGCATTTTAAAATAAGTTTGTGGAACATTTATATTTCCTCCTCTGCAAATGCCTATTCATGTTTTTTACCTATTTTTTATAAATCATCTATTTTTATTGTTTGTATTCTGAATATTAATTACCTGCCAGTTGTAAATACTATAAATATCTTTTACAGATCATTACTTGTATGTTCCTTATCTGTAAGGTGTCGTTTGATAAACACACGTTCTTAAATTTATTTATATCATTGAGTTATCAATCTCTTCCTTTTGGCTATGTACTTTTCATGAGTTGATTAAATTTTTTCCTCCGCCAGTTATAAAGATATTTCCCTATAGCTATGCATATGCCTTTAATCCATGTAATATTTATTTATGTAGATTGTAAGATAGGAATGCAATTTTATTTTATTATTTAAATAGATGACCAAGTTTCCCAATATTACTTATTGAATAAGTTCTTCTCTCCCCACTGACCTGAAGTGCCCACTGTGCTATAAATCAACTTTGCATTCATAAATGTGATGGTTTCCCGGCTTGCAATTTTATTCCATTACTTTACTTGGCTATCTCTTCATCAACACCACTACAGCTTTAAATAAAACAATGCTTAAAAGGAAATTTTCTCACCTTTTTTTTCTTCTTGAATAATACCCTGTTTTGGTTTTTCACTCTTTTACATAGAATCATCTTACTACATTCCACATCAAACATTGTTGAGATTTTTTTTCCCTTTAACTTGAAACGGTATTTTAAGTTGAGGAAGTAGTCTCACATTTGTGTTACTGAAATTGTATATACAAGAATGTTTTTCTTTTCCTTTTATTTAATTGTTCTTTAATATCTTTCAATGACATGAATTCTAATGACTTGCTAGTTAATTAGTAGTATATTTACTCTTCTGAACAGAACACTTTATATGTTTCAGCTTTAATCATCCCATCCCACTTACATGTTACTGTTCCTTGTGTTTTAGTTCTGTTGTTTTATTCCCACATTTAGAGTGTATCATTAGTATTTCAAATAATGATTGTTTTTAGAATTTAGGCACACATACTTCAATATCTTGTTTCTAATTTGTTATCATATTTCAGAATTTACTTCTGTTACCAGTTTTCTTGTTCCTGAAATTCATCTTTGGAATTCAATTTAATGAGAGTCTATAGGCAGTAAACCTCTCAATGTTTATTTTTTCCCTAAAGAATGCCATCATTTGGCCTTTTTCTTGAAAGATACTTTCATTGAATCTAAAATTCTAGCTTGATATTTATTTTTTAAAACATATTAACAAAAACTTTCCATTGCATTTTGTCCTTTATTCTTGTTTCTGAGAAGTCAGCCATTAGTCAAATTGATGTTTCTTTTTTTAGGTAAATTGCCTTTTTCTCTGCTTTTAGAATCTCTCTCTCTCTCTCTCTCTCTCTCTCTCTCTCTCTCTCTCTCTCTCTCTCTCTCTCTTTCTCCTCCTCTCTCCCTCCCTCTCTCAGTCTCTCTCAATCTATCTCTCTAATGATTTTGATGATTTCAAATATAATTTTTGTTTCATTTTTTGTTTGGATTTGCTTTGCTCCTACTTTTGAGAAGTTTTGTTTCAATAATGTTAGAAAGTTTTCAGCTATCATTTCTCTGTATATAGATTTTCCACCATTGCCTATGTTCATTCTTGTTAGAATTGCAATTATATATACTTTACGTTGTCTCAATCTCTCCTCTATGTGTCTTATTCCTTTTTTCATATTTTCCAGAAAAAAGAAATGAATGAATGTGATAAATCAGTGAATTTTGAGTCACTTCTCTTGGTCTACCTTTTCCAATTCTTTCTTAGTCCATAATTAATCATTCATTGATGCTCCTTTTTAATTTTAATTAAAATATTTTTTGTTTCTAGAAATTTATTTCATATTTCCCAATCATTCATGAGTCTCTTCTCACTTACTTATATTTTCAAATATCTCTTTCATTAAAAATCCTAACCATGATTAAGTTTATAATTTGGTGTATAATAAACTTTTGGTGTATCACACCCATCTTTGTGGGTGTGATTCTAATGTTTGTTTTATTCTCTCTGTCATGGAAGCTTTTTCCTGTTATACTTCACGACTTTTGTCCATGAGTTTTTCATTCTCCTTAGAACTTTAATTTTGGAATTATGTGAGGCCAAAGTTCAAGTCACCATTCCTCTAGAGAAGGGTTGAATTTACCTGGATTAGTGGCCTGACAATCTTTTTAAATAAGTAAATGTGAGGTTCCTCATATCATAGATTGTGAATTACAATCTGCTGAGGAGGCTTAATGTTCAGTGTTTTCCCCCTTCTCCTTGCACCAATGTATGATGGACAATGAATGTTTTCCATTGTCCATTTTCCAACATTCTGTGGAATGTTTTTGGTTCATACTTTGCAGTACTTTAATTTTGCCCCCTTCATTCCACCTTGCCCACCCCATCCCACTCCCTGCACCATGCCCACTACACTGAGGATAGGAACTTTGTCCCAGCTTAATCTTCTAGATTCCATACCTTGGGCACTCCCCAGTCTTTATGTTTTGTCTCCAGGTCCCATGAATTTGTTTTTAAAAAGGGCAAGATCTCTAGGATTCCACAAAATTCTTCAGGTCGGTGAAGACCATCTTTGATCCTTGCTTTCCAGAGTTCAACCTTTCTTCCTATTTTTTGGCCTTTGTGGATTACTTATTTTTATTCAATTTCAGCAATGGATTTTTACTCTAACCAGCATTATCATGAGGAGGGTTACATGCTGTATCTAGCAAAACTTACTATCTTAAAATGAAGTACTTATGCTTTTTTTCAAACACTTAATATCTTAACACTCATGTATAGTGTAATATTAAAGTAGATAATGTTTACAAAGCACACAGCAGAACGCCTCATGTGTGGTAAATTTTGAAACATTTTATCTATATATAATCATTATAATTTGAGATGTGATAATGTTGGATCCTCTATTCACAAGCTACATAGAAAATCCTAAGATCACATACATCGCTCTGGGTTTTACAACTATTAAGTATCACAAGCTATACAATGTTTAAAAATGCATTTTATTAATGTGCAGACTTCTGTTATATTTACATTATCTACATAATTAAAACAGTTTGATTAGAAAATATTGCCAATTCTGATTTTCCTCCTTTCATCTACATGATAGAAAAATGAAAACACTGAAGGAATCTTAAAGGATGGTCCAATAGAAACTATAATCTCTTATCCTTTGAATTGATTATACAATAGATGTGTTAAAATGTAAACACTTTCCAATTTTCATCTTATGTATTGTATTTACAAGTATAAAAAGCTGCCCTGACATTTCATACTGAATAAATACTTTAGAAGCATTGATCCTTGGTTTATAGCTGCAGCATTCATTTACCATGTGAATTTTCTACTTCAAAATAAATACATATTGTATGCTCAACAGCAATTGAAAATTGAAGTTAAAAAAAAGCAAAGTAATTCATTTCCCTATTTAGCTTAACACAATGGCTAAGATTGCATTCCAAGCTTCCCTTGAAAATATCTCAGAACTATTTCTTCCTTTATGTTTCCTTAATTACAGAATAATTAAATTATTAGAGTAATCAGCTTTTTAAAAATTTATATAATATATTTTCCCAGTCTGTACGTTTGCCACATAAAACAGAGAATACCGAATTACATTTGAATTTCAAATAAAAAATGAATGTATTTTTAGTATAAGTATGTCCCATGAAATATTTTGGACATTCTATACTAAATAACATTTGTTGTTTTTCTGAAATTCCAATAGAGCTGAGCATCCTTTTTCTTTTTCTTTTTTTTTTTAGTTTGTTAAAAATATCAACCTACCAATGCTGCCTACCAATATGGCAGCATCCTATACTTACATAATACAGCCACCTGGAGAGCAGCCCTATTATTTCTATCCATTTTTTCTAAATTACTAATAAATTATGTCCCCATGTGTTTTCTTAAATGTTTACCTGGCCCCAAATGATTAATTTTCTCATTTGTAACAGCCTGACCTCATTTATGCTTTAGTCACATATTTAAGTTTATCCACAGAGACTGATTTCTATAATATTAACAGTAATGAAAGGACTTCTTTTAATTAACTAACAAGTAATTTTACAGAAGGCAAAGTGTTTACATTAGAAGATTAATGTCTTCTGGGGAAAAACTATCAGATTGCATTTTGTAATCCTACAATGTCAGCAAATAGGATTCTCAAGTACTAATCTTAGAATCCATTAAAAAGAAAACAGAAACTTTTTGCATATATCATATATATCATCTCATATAGCGTCTTAAATATACTATATATGTCATATATCCACTGTATATCATATATCATATACCATATATATCACCTCATATATGTCATATTGATAGTTTGGTCTCCTAAAATATAAAATTTTAATTTTTTTGAGAACATGATTGTTATATTATTAATATCAAAATGTATAGTTGGCATATTTCACCTATAATCTTCATAACAAATACACAAGTAGATTCAATAAAGATCAAGGACAATAGAAACATTATATATCATCTAAGAAATACAGCATTTACAAACATAAGTTGAATTTCATAATATGTGTCTCTTCTCAATATTCAGATTATGCCTAAATGTCAAAATCACACCAATAGAACTGTTCAAAAGTCCCGCAAGCATTTTGTCTTCGTGTGTCATTGTGTGAACACAATGGCAACCCTTTTACCTTTTTTTAAAAACAGAATTAGGCAGATCAATCTGTTATTTAGGCATCAGGAAAACATATATCATTTGGCTTTGGTTTGCAATTAGAACTATATTTATGGAACACAAATCTAAGTGCCACTTAAGAAAATAAAGGTTGGAATTTGCAGGGGATTTAAAAATCTGGCACAATCACCTCAAATTCCTGACAAGGAACTGTCCTGTGATGTTAGCAACGTCTGAGGGTTTGCAGCTGTTCCACAGAGCCTAGGCTGTTATCATCCGGGCATTTTCTTCCTCTCACAAAACTTCCTTCTTAACAGTCTCCTAGTAGTTCACTTAAACATAGAAAGGTTTGTGAGAAAAGAAAATATGCTTTTCAAATTATTTCTTTCATATGAAAAGACTGTTGTTTGGCTTTCAATTTTGTTCACAGCATTCACTGGAGAAGAAAAGGAGTATTATCAGGCTGTTAAAAGGTAGCATGACATTTCAGAGACTGCCTAGAAAGACTGAAAATGTTAGCCCACCATATTTCATTCCTGGGAGCCAGATGCAAAGCTACCGGATATTTTTTGTATCCACGCAATGAAGGGCCGTGTGGTTTTCTCAGGAGCGTGTTGGACAGAAGTAGGTTTGAGTCCCAGCTCTCCTTCTCTTCAGTATTTGGCACCGTGGACTTTTCCCTTTCCATGCAACAGCTCTAGAACAATTTTTCCACCCACTCTGGTTGCTCCATGTAAAGATTATAGCTGACCCTTCCTTCATTATCTAAACGTAAAATGTTGGAGTTCCTCAGGGCTAGGTCTTAAGGCTCTCTTTTGATTCAACAGTTTCTCTCATGGAATCTTACCTAGTCCTTTGACTTAAATCCTATTTATATGCTGGTGACTTCCAGGAACCCTGACCTCTCTCTCTGCGAGTCATCACACGTGTCTACGCAATAACTGAGCTGCACAGATTGCTGTCTTTGGTTTACGATGCACAACTTGCACAACTGCACTTGGAAGCCCTCCCTTGAGATCTGGAACTGCCTACACAAGTATGAATTTAGCAGATAGACTTCAAATGACCCATAGGCATCTGATTGGAACTTAGATCTTTAGAATTTTTTAGGGTGAAAGTCATAGCTAGATAAGAGTTTACCAAATACAGACCCCTACTCACACACCCTCCCATTACCTTGGTGAAATTTAATGTATAAATTCACTATATATGTTTAATATTCAAGGAAGAACCGAATAGTCTCAACATACTGTGACCATTCAGACTGTGACTTTCGATGAGTTATTAGTTTAAGTTAGTTTTTCTCACTGGGACTTACAAGGTAAACCAAAAGTATCTGGAATATTATAAGTGCATAATAAGTACATATTGAAAGACATATTTAGTAAACAAACAACTGATCATCTTAGGGGTTTTGAGCCAGCACATAAATGGAGAAATCGAGACCTGAGAGAGAGACTGATATAGCGGACCTCACGGGCATCTCATATTTTCTAGCTCTTTCTGGTCCTAAAAATGTGATGCTAGTCAACATCAGAATATCAAGAGACTTTGTTAGCAAGATATATAACTGCAAGAATCCACACAGCCCACTAAACATATCAACAGTTTTCAGATCTGGATGTTTTTGTTTTGACTGTTCTGGAAGAATTAAAACATCAGTATACAAAATGATAAAATATTCTCTGTTAGGAAAAAGTGTCCTTCATTCTGTTCTAATAGAAGTCCGATGATGTGTTTCTGTAACTTCTTATATAATGAAGTAGAAAGAATCATTCTACAATGATTTGGCCATCACTAACAACTATGAAATTAACTGTCCCAAGGGTTTTTCCAATTTAAAGAGGGTTAAATTGCTCATTTGCATGTTGATTAGCATACGCTTTAAAATGTGGCAAATGTAATTCCTCTGTATCCAGCATTTAATGACAACCTTAGCTTATCTAACCATTAAATTGAAAGGGATCACTGCTCTGGTTGCTAGATATTTTTTAGACAATAATGATACATGGTACAGTGTCAGATTGCTGGACTTACAATGGTGATCACTTCTTTATGTCTATAAATGTTGACTAATTATGGTGTATTCCTGAAACTAATATAATATTGTATGTTAGCTATATTGTAATAAAAACATTAAAAAATAAAAATAAATAAAAACACATTGGTAATTAAAAATAAAATAAACATGCCAAATATACTGTTTCCAAATATTAAAATTACTGATTTATTTGCTTTCTTATCCCTAAAAAAATATTCCAGTGTGTCAGGTATAGTATTTCTTAACAAAGCCCAACCATTGTCACACATATGTATGTTTAAAATAGAGAATTACACAAACTGACATTTAAAAGTGGAATTTGTTGCCTTAAGACAAAAGCAATCACTTGCCTGTATTCAGTGACATTTGATAATTTAAGTTTTTCTCCTGCAGCACTGCTATAATACATAGTCATTTAATGAGCAAATAAAGAACATTACTTAACCCTTTATCAAACTAATAAGCTCTATGTTTCAATATTTAGAACATCAGTACATAATAAATTACGTGATAAATTTTTCCAAATGTCACATGATGAAATAATTAAATGTAATTTTTACATCATATATGCTTTGAAATAGTATACATTTTGGTATCTGGTGTTATTTTTTGCTTTTATTTAAGGAGAAATTAAATAAAATTCAAATATTCTATTATTTTAAGAATAGGCTTTTTTGTTTGTTTCATTTTTATGGTTCAAGAGATGATCTAAAGGCTTCTTTGTATCTAGAGTCAAAAATATTCACAAGTTAACCACCAATATTGATCACATATTGTTAAGTTCAATATTGATCAAACGTTGGAAACAAGGAAATACAGTTATTTGCATGACATAAAATAGGATAATAAAGGAGAGGCAAGTAATCAACTATGTGGTTTGAAGGAGTGAGTAACAAATAGTCTGTAACTACATAGATTTAATTAAAACCACTTTAAGATCTAGCAGTAACTTATTTATTTCCAAAAATATCCATAAATTTAATCATTATCTAGTAGTTCAGTTTCTGGATGTCATAAACTCTATTCTACGTGCTGGAATTTCAGTAATAAATAATCCAGTCCTACCAATTTAGGATCTTGCTAATGGGATAAACAGGAAGTTAACATTTCAGTAGATTACATGATCTGATAAGAATACTGTGAGCTTTGTCAGTTTACAGGAAAGGTAACCAAAAAGCTGTGAAGGATCAGGATAAGCTTTGTAGAAGACCTGTAAGTTGAGTTTTACAAAATGAGTAGGAAAAAGCCTGGTGAAGAGAAGTTGATGGAAAGTGTGCAAGATAGGCTCTCCCAGAGCTTATCACTAAACACAATCCCTCCCTGTAGTGTTTGTAGTGATTTAAATGGGACTGCAGAACAAAGGTTATTTTCATTGCATAAAAATGTATGATTGGTGATGGAATCCCAGGAAACGATGACAGAGAGATGTGTGAACTCTTCATGTGTAACCCTTAAATTTTGTCACATTGATTACCACAGGCATGGCCCTATCCACCCAATGTAAAATAATTCATCCTATTGAGATATAGCGGAAAGAAAATTATAAATGGGAGGGAATACTCATCAGTAAAAGATAACATTCCTGTTAACTAGTTACAAAGGTACTAGTATGTGTACTATGAGTCAGGAGCTGTACATTTATTTAATTCTCCCCAAATTTAGGTGTGTTTACTCCTTCGCAATGAGAGAATTGTAACTCTAAGAATATGAGTGAAACAGACTGAGACAAAGATTGAAGGGCAATAGTATTTGGCAAGGCCAGGAAACCCTGGCAGGGATGGGGGAGTGGTACAGAGAAGGGAAGAAGGATGTGTGTTAAACTAGCTACTAGTGAGCAAGTGAAGCTTAATCTCAGGGACGTACTGGGAATGGAATGAAACCGATGCTTAAAAACTCTCCTGTCTATGGAAAAAGGGACTGAGATATTTATACTCAGCAAAGTCATTTGGGATTCCTGGGGGTGTGGTAGTGTTAGTCCAGCCTCTTACCTCTTATACATAGGAGCAGAATGGCTGTCTGAGGTTTCAGAAAGGAAAACAAAAGTAAATAACTCAAGCACAGAATTGTAGTTACTGCCAGTTGGGAGAAAACCAGAGACCACTGAAATGCTTAAGTGATGAGGACAAGAAGCCATCAGCATTTGCTACAGATACTGCATAGTTTGGAATGGTAACTAAAACTTAAATAAAGAATAAAACACAACTAGGAATGGCTATAATGAGGTGAGTCCATCATGTCTTTAAAACAATATACCAATCACATTTCAAAATATTAAAGGCCTGTCTTCCTAAAACCAGTGGATAAAGCAATTACAGATTATAATGAAATAGTACAATTTTAAGTGATTAACAAGAAACGATGTCCTGCCCACAAGTTTGAGACTATAGTCTAATATTAATACTTGAAGTAGGGAGCTGAACAAAACGAATATGAAAACACAAAAAAAATCTAAAGTAAAGAAAAATAATAAAAGCAGTTGAAATGTACCAATTATAAAATGAAGAGTACAGGTAGAATATATAAGAACTATGTCAACTATAAATCAAGCAAGATAGGTCAGTGAGGAGAAAATTTATTTCTAAATTATAAATAGCAGAGGTTATTTAGGGAGAGATAAGATACATGGCTAACTATATAATGACTTTTCACTTAAAAATGTAGCCATAAGACTTAATGCTAGCGACACAAAACACACACTTTTTATAGAAGAAGAGAGAGGAAAGGCTGTTTACCCCATACGGGCTTTGTATAAATAATCATAGGCAAAACTCACATAATCATGAGGGAATTTGTAGACATAGCCCTTCTAAAAATACTTCAGAATTAATTCCCCCAAATTGTAGGGAGATAAAATATATATTCAACCTAGAAATAAAGACTAGTTTCTTTCAGTAGTAACTAGCAAAATGAGTTTGGAAAATTATTAAACACCTATAGACAATAGTCTCCCACTTACAAAATGACAGTCTATATGTGATGATCTGTAAGGTAATTATTTAAAAGAGTTTCTTTTTAAACATATCAGTAATTAGAAACCAGAACATTTTATTCAATATATTTATAATCGAGAAAGTGTTATTACATCCCTATTTAACAAGTAATTTACAGTTACAAAGATGGAGAGTATTTATTTTAATGTAGAATTTAAATATGTTTTACCAATGTGAGAATGTGCTGGCCCAATATTAAACACTCATTGACTAAGAAAAGAATATATATAATGAAAATAATCTCAATAAAACCTTGAATATTTTCAATACAATTTTCAAAACCAGTGGAATAAAAAAAAAATCAATCTGTTAAATTCCATATATATCAAGAAACTTCACCTTGTTAAAAATTTACTAAAAGTATAAGCAAACTTGGATTCTCCATGTCAATATATCTGTGGGTATAAATGAACTGATCTGTGTATATACCCTATGATAAATGGGGTATCACTAGTACCAACCATAGAATTAGTCTTTCAAAAACAGCTTACAAATCAGAATACTTTTAAAGAGCTTAATTTGAAATTCAGATGATAAATAACTTAAATGTTCACAAGCACAGTAAACTAACCAGTGACACACATTCTAAAAAAACAGGATTGAGAACAAGATTTGGAAAAGAAAAGTTAAAGTGTTGTACTGTTCTAAGGAGATGAGAAGGGCTGAAAACCCGATTTGAGAAAAAGCTGAAGAAAACAGAGAACTAGGATGTAAACGGGTCACGTTCCAGCCACCCGGAGTACCAGGCCCACCCTCACGGTACAGGACCACTTCAAAGAGGGGAGGAAGAGTTAGACAATACAGCTGTGGTTCCCGCTGTGCTTCATGATTTTCATCCATGCTTACGTTCTGGCCTCTGCAGATCCACATACCTATCCCGAACAATTTGGACATTCTCAAATTTGTTAGTTTTTGTCCTCCACAAACCAGCGCCTTATCATGCTTTAGAGGTTTAACTAATTACTTATACCAGCCTTTACCAGGATCTGGGCCTCTGAGACTCTCAGATTGAGCCCTTACATTTAGATCCAAATAGATCCGAATGACCACAGCTATGTCAAATACATAAATACATAAAACTCTGTTGTACAGAAGTGATTAGATTGATAAGGTGGTACCAGGAGAGAGAACCGTAGATATTACAGGTCAACATTGAAAGAAAGTAAACTTAAGGCTCAATGGAAAAGGTGTTTCCAACAGCTACCGCTGTTCAAAAATACATGATTACCCTGCCCTAGTCTGGAATCTCGGGCCTGCCACTTTAGACCTAGTTTCAACAACCATCAGGCCATCTTTACTTCCCTAACAGTGTGGTCTCCACTGGATCCACTTTCTAACTGTAGACCAGAATCACTAGCTCCTTTCTCTACTTGTGCTTCTGGCTTCCTGGGAACCACTGGACAAAAGCAGGGCATTGTACTGACTGGCCCAGTACAAATCTCAATCAGCACACTGTATCTCAGCTCTATTTGCCTCTTTGCAACATTTCTATTTAGTTCATAGACATTCTCCAGTTGAGTAGCTTTGGGATTTTTTTAAAAAATCATTATTACACTTCAGAGAACGAAATCCGTTTTATGTCATGACCCCGGACACTCAAAAATATATGTTTAACCACAACAAACTTTGATGAAACAAAGTTTCCCCTTACAAAATGTAGTACACTCTATTATTTTCTGTTTTAATATATTTGATTTTTAAACATACTAGCTGTAACCCACTGAAATGATTTATTGGTCCAATAACCAATCATGACCCACTAATGGATTATAACCCTTTGTTTAGAAAACTACTAGTTTCATGATTTAGGCGTGAGTGTTAATTTTAGCCCAGTAATTATCTACTACAATCAAGATTTTAAGATACACACTTTCTTCATCCACCTCTTCTATATTTCAAAATATGCATTTCTATAAACATTCCTTTGCTAGTGCCCGTGTTCACCGAGTTCTGCTCCTCCCTCCTTTTCAAATCTGCTTTGCTTAAACTCTGATCTAATCCCACTTTGCCTTCTGTCATTATCCCACTCTCCATACCCCCAGCAGCCCCTGCATGTTGAATCTCCCCACTTCCCGTGATTCTTCCCCTCTATAGACAAATATGCTCAAGTCATGTCTCTCATATTTCGCAAAAAAAAAAGTTCTTCTGAGTCAGTCTTCTGTTAAAAGCACCTGTTTTCTCATCTTTTGTCAATTAATAGCTTATTCTTTGCGAAACTTGACAAGTGGTTTTGAACCCTTCTTTCTTATTACAGTTTTTGTGTTTATTTATTATTTCTCCACCTGGATTATAGTGCCTTGAGAACATATTAGAGCTCTTCGGTAATTTCCCTGAATCATATATGGCAGTGTCGGCAGCAGTCAGTATGCACAGCCTAAGTGAAATGCCCAACTCTGAACCTAAGATTCTGTGTGTCTGACTTGGGTTTAGAAGCCACTGACCATCTCATCCCAGCTTTTCTAGACTGTTCTCATCCCCGCATCTCCTGCCTAGAACTAGGATATTATGCAAATGGATTTGGTTAGAAAAGTGAAAATGAGAAAAATAAAATTGTGTTTGGAAATTTATGGGGTACTTGAACATGTATCATCATCATCACGTCAACCTTTGCAGGTGGATGAGGCAGAACTATGAGCTCCACTTCACATTTGAGGAAACTGAAAGGATTCATTAACCTTGAAAGACGGCTGAAATAACAGCTAAACAGTGATTGAGCAAGGGTTCCATTCCAAGTCTTCTGACCGAAAGCATGCCTTTTTCACTATATCAGGCTTCTTCCATAGTCATGAGTCAACTACAAGCATATTTTCTTCTAACCAACCAAGTATGTACATAGGCATTTTGAAAATTACAAGTTCCACATTAATATTGAGATGTAAATGTTATTGTGATTCATGTTTACATAATACCTTATGATTTTAGAGCTCTTCTGTTTTATCACAATTACTCTTTTCCTACTGGACAAGTGAGACATGTACTATTATCATAATTTTCAGATGAAGAACTGAAACTAAGGAAAACTATGTGACTTTCCCAAATTTATGCTTATCATTAGAGATGGAGTTACAGTTTTAGATACAGGTCTGACATTCTGCTCATTTTTCCACATTACCTTAACAATGTTAAAATCCTTCCTAATGTTTAGTACATGATGTCTGCTAAATAGATTTGAATTTTAAGAATTAATTACTTAGAAAACAGTTTCTAACTTTGAAAATGAGATTAAGATTCTACAATTACTGATCAGAACATTTCAATGGAAGTACAAAAAATATATTGTGAGAATAATTTACTAAAAAATAAGCCACATTCATTTCCTGCTATAACAGCACCAACTCTAAAATAAAACAATATATATATATATATATATATATATATATATACATATATATTTTATAAAACTAAAATTATATATAGTTATACATATTTTATTCTCATATACATGCATATACTTTAAAACCTCACTAGTTTAGGATCCTGAAAACCTTGTAACTTGACAAGAAATTAACATAATAAAATGCACATTTCAAATAATGCTAAGTGACCAGTTGAATGTCACATATGCTTCAGATAAATTGGAAAGATTCACTTGTAATTATCTTGAGGTAGAATCAAATCTTCTCTCTATATGTATGAATGTAACTTTATTGTAAGTTTGTGAATTGATCTTATTGGTGAATACTGGTGAATATGTTTGATATTATTTTCCTTTCTTTCAATCACCATGAACAATTTTGTAACTCTCATGATACTTGTCTTAGTATATTAGACTTATGTGTATATTTGTCTTTCTTACCTCTTCTCTTCTCACCTCACTTCTGTAGGCACCTCCACAGTTTGCCCAAGTCTTTACTAGTTTCAAAAATGAAACTGGGATAGTTGGTCATTGTGCATTTATGAGCTTCCTGAAAGCTGGAGACACACATCTTACTCCAAATTTTCTCTTGAATCACATTAGGCAGGTATTTGTGAATGGTAGGGGTTAAATAAACATTGATTAAATTTAACTAAATTTGAAGGCCGAGCAATAACAGAAATTTACTCATTATGGTGATTGGTAAATGCAAATAGACTCACTGCACATTATAACTTGATTTGTATTTGAGGGGCTATAAAAATTCTGGAATCAGCTTTAAAAATAGATATGTGGTTCCCAATTAAACATTCAGAGAAAAAGTGGTTTTGAAGAGCGGTTTAGATTCAAAATATATCTAATGTTTTCTCATATTTAGTACTTATTACTAAACATTTGTTCTGAGTGCAAAGACACTGTCGAAATCATTAAAAGAAAATTGTTTCATTTCTGTTTAGCCAATTGTTCAGTTCTCCAAAAACATTATTTTGGCCCAAATTAAGGCAGTTATCAGTTTTTTCCTGCACAGGAATATATTTGATATCCATAATTGTTTGAAAAAACAAACAGACAAACAAAATAAAACTGTCCCAGAGAATAGGTGACTGTCACTGTTAGTATTTTGGCTAATTAGGTTATTATTTTTTTTTTCAATTATTTGTCTAGATCCAGAATGTTTTTTTGTAAAGGGTAGGTTTTACATCGTTCAAATTTTATGCACATTAGCTTATTCAAAACTGAATTTCAAATGTATTTCAGTTTCCTTAATGACGCATAGAAGATATGAACTTTCATAAAGTCTGAGGGTCATTTGGACTTTCAATATAAATTTAGCCTATATTTATCACCATTACTTTGCAGAAAAATCTCTTTCTGGTATTTTCCTTTATAAGCTTTTGACTGTATGAAGAAGCCTTGGCTATGGTTTAAAAAAATGAAAGCTCCATGTACTGCTGTGTCTGTTAATGCTCATAAAGGTTTTATACCTCAAGAGTCTTTAAGGTTCAGACTCTTCTATATTTCTTAGGACAGATCAGATAGCAATTTCTAGTAGAGTGAGGAAAGATTTAATTATCTTTTTAATTTTGGGGTTTGTCAATTGATGATATTTGCTAAGCTTGAAAACTTACACTCCCAATAGAAAATAGAAAAATAAGGATTCTATTATACAAACTTTTTTTTTTTTAAGCTGTATTATGGAGGTAGTACTTATTGGGTCAAGCACTGCATTGAGCAATTTTACAATGGTATTTAATTTTATGGGAATCTTATAAATTAGAGTTTACTGCTCAAAGAGGTTAAGCAGATTATTAGATCTAGGGTTAGAACCTAGTTTGATTCCAAGAGTCCTTAATCACTTTGGGCAGGGAGTAGTAGTCAATTCAATACACTGCCTCCCATTAGGCTAATTATTGTAAGACAAAAGAGATTTTACCACAATAAAAAAGAAAAAAAGGAAAAAGACTACCACAAATAATAAGTCCAAACAAAAGAAATAATTTTAAATTTATATACTTTAACCATTATTTGGCTTATATTTGATAATTCTATTTGAGAACAAGCTTATATGTGTTTTATAGTTTATCTTGCAGTATAAGTAAAAGAGTGATATCATTTGAGGTAAAAATTCTAATGGTTATTTACTGAGATGAGTTTATGGCTAAGTTGTAAGATAGGGTTCACATTTTACAAACAGATACAACCTCATTTCTAATAGTACTTTGTCTAAAATTAATAGAATCCATTACAAAATACTGAGGTTTTTATTCTCTGCATTGGAGTAGATACAAAACTACTTTTTGAGAAAAATCTTGGCACTTTTTCAGTATTCCTCCAGCCTACCACTCAAACAGCAGCCCTTCTCCACATTGAGATGAACTTACTTAGGCTTTGTTTCTTTCATAATAAGACCAAACCACAGGGCTATATCTTTAAACTGAAAATGAAATGGCTACATTCATACTTTTCTGCCCGAAATACTCTCTAAGTCATACACCCAAATATCTTTGTACCCTGGCACAATTTTATTGGTTCTCCAATATAAATACCTCAGAAAGCTATTGCTATAGTTACTCTAAAGATTCAAGATTGGTGAAAATCTTATAGACATAAAAGGTTATCAAATTTGTGGGCATAGAGTTGTTCTTTATTATCCTTTCAATATCCATGGAATCAGTAGTCATGGCTCCTCTTTCATTTTTAATATTTGTAATTTGTGCCTTTTGTCTCTGTTTTTCAGTAACCTGGCTAGAGGTTTATTGATCTTTATCAAGAACCAGTTTTATTTCGGCTTTATTGACTTTATCTATTGCTGTCTTCAATTTCATTAATTTATGCTCTAATTTCTATTTCTTTTCTTCTGTTTACTTACTTTGGATTGAATTTGTTTGTCTGTTTGTTTTTTTTCTGTAGTTTCCAAAGATGGACGCTTAGATTATTGATTTTAGACCTTTCTTCTCTTCCAATATGACACTCAATGCTATACATATTTTTTCAAAGCTCTGCTTTGGTTACATCCCACAAATTTTGATAAATTGTATTTTATTTTCATTTATTTCAAAATATTTTTAAATTTCCCTTTGAGACTTTCTTCTTTGATTAATATTTAGAAGTGTGTTGTTTAATATCAAGTTTATTTCAAGGATTTCCAATGATCTTTCATTATTGATTTCTAGTTTAATTCCATTTTGGTATGAGTATTTTTGTATGATTTCTATTTTCTTTAATTTGTTAAGGTGGGTTTTATGAACAGAATATCTTGGTTATGAACAGAATATCTTGGTCTATCTTGGTTAATATTCCATATGAGTTTGAAAAGAACATGTATTCTGAAACTTTTAGATGAAGTATTCTATAGATGTCAATTGATCGAGTTGATTGATGGTACTATTCAGTTCAACTGTTTTTACTGATTTTCTGTCAGCTGTATATATGAATTATTGATAGGAAAAGTTGATATATCTAAGTATAATAATAGATTCATCAATGTATCCATGTAGTTCTATCAAGTTTTGTTTTACATATTTCAATGTTCTGTTGTTATGTACATACATATGAACAATTGTTATTTTCTTAGTGATTTGACTTCTTTATCATTATGTAATATCTACCTTTCTCCCTAATAGATTTCCTTGCTTTGAAATCACTTTTCTCTAAAATAAATACAGCTACTCCAGCTTTCCTTTGATTACTGTTGCAAGGTATGTTTCTCTATCACTGTATATTTAATCTATGTGTATCTTTATATTTATAGTAGGTTTCTTCTAAACAACATGTAGTTGGGTCTTTTTTTGTTTTGACCATCTTATTCTTTTAATTGATGAATTTAGACCATTAACATTTAAAGTGATCATTGATATAGTTGGATTAATATCTACCATACTTGTTGCTATTTTCTGTTCATTGATCTTGTTCTTTCATTATTTTTTGCTTTTGTCTTCCACTCTTTTTCTGCCTACTCTGGTTTTAATTGGGCATTTTATATGATTCTATTGTTACTCCTCTCTTGTCATAAGAATTACACTTCTTTTGGTGGTTTACCTTCAGTTTGCAAAAGAAAACACAAACAAGCAAACAAACAAACAAAAAACCCTAAAAACAAACAAACATTTACAATTAACCAATGTCTTCATTCAAATAGCACTGTAGCACTTCATAGGTAGTGTGTCTCTTATGACAGAGAATTTCCAATTCTTCTCTCCTGTTTCTTATAACATTGCTGCCATTTATTTTTCTTATCCATAAGCTCTAATCACTGAATACATTGCTGATACTTTGAACAATTAGGAAAAATATAAGATTTTATTTTAATTTCACTATTTCTTCTCTAACATTTTTTTTTCCTTTCTTTACGTAGATTGAGTTTCTGACATATATAGTCCTTTCTGAAAAAATTTCCTTTAACATTTCTTGTAAGGCAGGTCTACTTGCAACAAACTTTCTCAACTTTTGTTTGTCCCAGAAAGTCTATATTGAGCCATCACATTTGAAGGACAATTTTGTTGGATACAGAAATCGGGACTGGTCAATTTTTTGTTCAGCACTTTAACATGTCACTCCACTCATCCTATTAGTACGGTTTCTGAGAATTCCAACATAATTCTTATTCTTTCTCTTGTATAGCTAAGATGTTTCCTCTACCCTTTGACTTCTTTCAAAGTTTTATCTTTGTCTTTGATCTCCTGCAGTTTGACTGTAATAAGCAGAGGTATAGATTTTTGTATTTTGTTTCTAGCTTCTGAATGTTCTGAGATTCCTGGATATGTAGTTTAATTAATTTTGTGAAACTCTCAGTTATAATTATTTCAAATATTTTTTTTTTAGTTTTTTTTTCACCTTCCCTTTCTGATAATACCATTACATGTATTTTACAACTTTTGTAATTTTCCCACAATTCTTGGATATTCTGTTCTATCTTTTTCATTATCTTTTTTTTTCTTTTTGTGTTTCTATTTTAGAAGTTTTTATTGACATTTTTTCAAGTTCATTGATTCTTTCCTTAGTCATGTCCAACCTATTGATTAGCCTCTCAAAGACGTTCTTCATTTCTGCTACATTTTGTTTTCTAATATTTTCTTTGATTTTTTTATTAAAGTTTTCATCTCTCTGCTTATATTACCCATCTGTGTTTGTATGTTGTTCACTTTTTCCATTAGATTCATTGCATATTAATCATAGTTGTTTTCAATTGTCAGTCTGGGTAGACTGAACTGAAGCAAATAGACTTTTAGTGTAAGGTTTTATATTTATCCAAGTAGTGGTTTGGTTATATTTACTGTTTGCTGTAGCTATAGTTGTCAGAGGCTAAAATTTCACCTCGTGCCTATGTTTTTATCACCTCCATTGACTTTGGTTTTCCCTAGAGACTTCTTAAATAAGTTTGGAGATATGTTTTCTTTCTGTTATATTCCTCTATTGTTTCCCAGTAGACCCACTGATCTGGTAGCAAGGTGTTGGCAGGAGGAGGTAAGACATTCTGTAGTCCTATGATTAGGTCATTCTTTGGTAATCCCCTAGGCCATTTCTTAAGGCTGTTCTCCCTCACCCCACCATCATTAGTAGGTTAGAGGGGAGATGGGTATTTCCCTTCCCCCACATTAATTAGGCTTGAGAAAAAGCTTTTCTTGGACAAAGTTCTTAAGAATACCAGAATTCTCTGACACATTTTTAGATGACTACTTTTCCTTTTCCCTTGGCAGTAGCGCAAGTGAATGTTCCCTTCCATCTTCACTATAAGAATGAGATAGCACTCCCAGAGGTAAAATTCATAAAAATATGGTAGCCTGCCTAAGACTGGCCTCTCCCCACCAGCATTTTAAATTTAATTTGTCCACACTGAGAGTCCAGCCATTCCTCAATTATAGTTTACATTTTCTTACATGCTGCTGATGCCCTCGGAATTCCTATGCTTCCATTTTGATAAGTATCCACCTTTCTGTCCTTCCAATTTTGGGCAAATTAATTTGTCCTGTAACCTCAGTTCTCTGATAGATCTCAGAATAGTTGCTGATTTTAGTTTGATCAGTTTTTGTCTGGTTATGCAGATGGGAGTGACAACTTCTAAGTTCCATACATGATGGACCATAAACCGGTTTACTTATTTTTATATCAACAGAATGCACACAGCACCCAGCACAAATGTGTTTTGAACAAATGACTGAAAGAGTGAAATACTGAATGACTGTCACACATGTTTGGCAGAATTACATAGAAATAGGAGAGAAATTATGAATTAAAACTGATTTGCCTGTTAAGTATTGCTACCTTTTCTAACCTCTGATCTTATCAGTAACATGTGGGAGCAGTGAGTTCAGTCATGACCTACAGCTCTGCAAGAATTTTGGCTATCTGATTATAATGAGTATAGTTTTATTACTTAAATTACCAGCAGTTAATTAATGTTGTTTAATGGAGGAGCTCATCTAGTGCCAGATACTCAACAGATAATAATACTTACTAGATAAGGAGAATAATATTGCCATTTGTAAATCTTGAACAATGAGATAATAGAAGCTTTTATTAAACATTGCAGGATTAATTTCATGCATAATTCATTCAGTATGGGGCTGTCATAATATGCTGAAATATTAAGTCAAGAATCTAGGATATAAGTTGGAAAACCAAAAAATAGGCTGGGAAAAGTAAACATATATTCTCAAATGAAAACTCATAAGCATGTTTAAAGAAACAAAACTCTGCAGTGTAGTTTTTTATGATGTCTGACATCTGACATACATGAAAGTGAAGCTGGCAAATTGTGTTCAGAAAGTAAAAAGCCAACTAGATGCTATGGCTCTAGGGACTTAACACTAGCAGCAAATTATTTTCTTTCTCACTGCCTAGTGTAGACCTTACATTAAATGACAGAGTTGTATTTAAGAGATTTATACAATCATAATTTCAGAGATAAAAGATACATTTGAGGTCTTTCAGTTTAGCCTCCTGTTTGATGAAAAGAATCCCTCACACAGTGTTCTTGAGAAATGGCCCTCTAGCCTTCCTGTGGAAACCACACATTGTTAAATAAGTCTCTGTCAGCTCTATTGAGTACTTACTATATGCTGTGCACTGGGTTATGGGTTCTCATGCATTTTTTCCATTTGGTTATCACAATAACACTCTGAGGAAGGGAGAATTGCTTCCTCAAATAAAATAAAAGAGATATTGACCCACAGAAAAAGAAAAAAAAAGGAGAAAGGAAGCAAGGAAAAAAAGGAAGGAAGGAAGGAAGGAAGGAGAAAAGGAAAGAAGGAAGGAGAAAAGGAAGGAAGGAAAAGAGGAAGGAAAGATATGCAACATAACAGACAAGGCAAAGTAGACGGCTGAGGTGAAATGAAGGTAGGCTGACATCAATCCAGAAAACTCCTGCTAGAGATAATAGAACTGGGAAAGTGGAGGCTGGGACTAGAAATGGGCGAATTGGCTAAAGTCTAGAAAAGAGTAGAGGGGCCAGCAAGTCCCCTGACATACTCTGGCAAAAGATTGAGGACTGCTTTCTGGAGAAACTGAACTAGGTAGGATCTAGTCTCAGGAACATTTTGTATAGTTTAGGGCTAAACTATAGCCCTGAAGGTCACTCAATTAAAAAATGAATTATTACCCTGTCACACAATATTAAAGGTTGTCATTTGCTAAACTCAGACCAAGCACACAAACTTGCAAATCAATTTCAGTCCCTCAGTTCCAAATAAGAATGTTGGATAAACAGCCAAATACAACAAGATATTTCAGGAATACCTTTAGGATCAAAACCAAATGTGTGCCTATTTGCTCTCTCTTGCTGTTTCTCTCTCACATCCATCCCCCCACAAACACACAAACAATGTGAAAAAGTGTGCAGCAGAAAAATTGGAAAACAAAGCTCTCACAGAATGTTGACAAAAAGACTAAGTCACTGAAAAGAGTAAGAAAAAAAAATGGACAATTTATTCTGGAATTCTAATATCCACACAAAAGGATTTTGAAAGAGAAGTAAGAGTAGAAGAAATTATCAGATAAATGATACTTTTAAATTCCCCAAACAAATGACATGACTTCCCAAATTGAAATATCCCATGGAATTCCCTGCACCATAGTTGAAGAGCAATTCATACCAAAGCAAGTCATTGTAGGATGTTAGCATATTAGGAATGTTTGGAACACTGCATGGCCCTAGTTCCCAGACTTTTCACTTGACATTCTCTCTGACTGGAACACTCACCCTCCAGGCACAGTGGCTGTAATAGATGGTTGTAATCAATGGCTCCTTTATAGCTTTCAAGCTTTTGTTTATTGAAACTTTACCTCTTCGCTGAAACCCCTAATTAAAATTCTATGTGCTCCACAGACCTCCTTTATGCTGCACTTTCTTTTTTATTTTCCTCGATAGCATGTAGAATCATCCAGTGTCCTATATATTTTATTATTTTATATCTTCATTTTCTGTTTTCCCACACTTACTATGATGTTATCTCCACAAGGATAGAGGTAATTAGTTGGTTTCTTACTGTATCACCAGTATTTGGAACAGTGTCTGGCACACAGCAGGGACTAAATAAATGTTTGCTGTAAGAAGAAATAGTAAAGAAAAAAAGGATAAGACTCAAAATGACATGTGACTTTTCAACACCAACACTAAAAGCTGAAACCCAATTGAAAAATAAATCAAATGTGAGGGTAGAATAAACATATTTACATTTATAGACAAAGGACCCAAAATTTCACCTTGTGACTATCCTTTCTTAGGAAACTTCTAGAGAACAAGTTCGATCAAAAGGAAGAAATAAAATAAGATATAGGAAATTCTGGTATCAAGGAAACAAGGAATACAACCTAAGAGAGAAGCAAAAACATTTACACAATAAGGATGAAAAGTCCCAGTACAACAGCTGGGACCCAGAGCAGCAGGCCTAGAGTGATACCTGCCCAGATTGAACCAGCAAGACAGAGGACTTTAAAGTGATGTTTCTAAAGAAAGAGAGGGAAAAACAGAACTGACCTATTACCTCACTTATCTGATGTTTTGTAATGAGACTTTGTTCTTAAATATGGTTGAGACTTCAGAGATGAATTAGTAATAGGCACTGACACAAAACTGAGCAAATGTAACAGTTGGGGAAATTTTAACTTCCGGGGAAAAAATAGCTGTACAAGAAAGAAAATATAAAGTAATCATAGAACCTTATGAGACTAAGATAAAGAAATATTTATGTCACAATGATAAATTCTGAGTATTGACATAACAACACAAAAAATATAAATCTCTATGGACTGACGAAATACAGGTGAAAACATATAAAGGTAGAATAATATGTATAATATAAACATATTGTATATTTATATTTCATACAAAAGTTTATGATTTGAAAATAAATGTTTAGAAACCTATCTAAAAATATATGGTCCAAGTAGTTATTAAATACGTTTATTCATTGTTCTCATACTTCTGCACTCCTCAATTTTTAACCTAAACGAGTATCCAAGTTTTCCTTTGAAAATCAAATTTTGCTTAAACTATAGGTCCAAAACATAATTTTAATTTTTACGTAGTTTATGTGCATCAGAATTTAGCCACTCTCTTTTCTCTCCATGTTTAGATTGCTTCCATTATTTTCTTTATTTTGAATATCCTCATACATAAATCTTTGGAATTCATTTGATTATTTTTCTAGAATACATACTAGATGGAATTGTTGACAGGAAAAATTCACTTATTAAGGGTTTTTTTTTTTTAATATATAAATAACCCAAGCTAAACAACAGAAGATTAAAACAATTTATATCCCCACAAGCAATGTTTAACCATGTATATTTTCTCACATCTTGTCAACGCAAGTAGCATCATTCTTTTTTTTTCTTCATATTGGACAGCCTTTTATTAAAAAAACTTCCAAAGTTTGTTTTTAGTTGATTACTAGTGATGCAGACCATGTGTTCATATGCTGTAAACCACTGACAATCTTCTGAATACACCCCTTTTTACTTCCCCTCCTTGTCACTGCTAAAAAGATTTCAATCATCTCTCTTGGGCTCTTAGCATCCCTTCTGACTGCAAATCTGGCTCTTCTCCTTGAGTAGCAATTGTTAAACTATGTATAGATTTATTTTTCTTAATCACAAATCTCATCATATCATTTGCTTGCTTAAAAGCCCTTGAAGACTAGCAATTTCCCACAGAGTAAAGTCTAAAATTCTTAGAGTGGCAGGCCACATCAGCATTAATATGAGCTCAAGAATTTTTGTAAATTGTAACAATGTGCTTTCATGACCACTTTAGTTCAATAATTATAAGGAACTTGGGATTAGGGACCCAATCTCATTCACTATAGTAATCATTCTATCTACTTATGAAGTGATTAAGGAGTGACAGTACCAAGATGGTGACATAGCTTGTTTCTGACTTCATTTCCCCTCACAAGAAGAACAACTAACAACTATTCAAGGTACTACTGAGTGAATACTAGAACATGGAGTTGAAACTGAAGCACCCCTCCCCTGCACCTCAGAGACCAAGACAGACTGCAATAGAAGGGTAAGAGGAAAGGTTGTATGCTGAGCACATTGCCCTCCCCAAGGCCAGTGCAATACTGGGCTGAGATGTCTCCCCTGACCCTCTGATTCCTGCAGTGGGAAAAGAAAACCATGTAGGGAGAATCCAACATCTCCAGCATTGTGGGTCCCTTTGTGGGAGCCCGTATTATAATTTTACCCCATTAGGATTTCAGGGGAATCCTTGAGGTCCAACCACTGGGAATCTGACTGACAATGAAGTGGGAAGGATATTGCAATAATGAGCACAGCAAACTTGGCAGACCAAGTTCATACTTGCAGTTCCCAAGTAGTAACCCCAAACAATGTCTTTGCTCATCTGTAGAACCAAGTCAATGGCACATTATGACCAGGGAACTCAGTGGGTTGCAAATCTTCCCACTGATTCAGACTCTCAAAATGAGGAGTTTTCCTAGCATTAGAGCCTGACTGGCTAATGCTCAGGAAACGAGCTGAGTCACAGCTCTACCACTGTAGAGAGTCTCTCCTGGCTATATCTAACCAGAGAAGTTGGTGAGAGTTCCAAGCTGTACAGCCCAGCAGCACTCAAGCAGAGAGGAGGGTTGATAGAATGGATTGCCCCCACAGCAAAGGCAGTAATAGGTGTGGAGGGTTCCTGTCCTACACACAGGCAGAGAAATTAATTTACAGCCAAGCCTGAGGATAGCTCCCAGTTCCTTCCAATCCAGAGATCCTGTTTAGGAAATTGAGAGTTGCCTGGAGCAACCACTTCCGTTTCTTCCCAGGCAAGGTAGCTGAGACAAAGCCACACCAGCTGTGCTCCCAGCTCCATCGGACTAGAAGGGCTTGAAAGAACACCTGGAAGCTTTGCAGTCCAGCAGCTCTTCAGCCAAAGGAAGAGCGGGCAGGGCCAATAGTTTGCAGAGCAAAGCCAATAGATCTATTTGTCCAGGGAACTTACGGTGTAGATCATTTTAAGACAACAAAGAGCTTTATTGTCTTTATAGCTGCTTCTCCCACTGCACCAAACAGGGAAAATAATTGTAGCCCTGCTCATTGCTGAATATAGCCTCCCACCTCCCACCTGCTGGACCACGTTACCCAACCAGAGTACACAAAATGCTGCTTAGCCCATCCAACAACTCTGCTTATAGTGGCATATGAACAGAGAGAACAGATTGTGGCTTTCCCCATCTGTAGAGCAAAACTGTTGCCCTCACCTGACCAGCAAATTCAGTGCACATTCAGACCTGTTTGGAGTCCTCAAACAATGAGTAGAATATGCCTTTGATCCTTTCCTGTTGCCCTGTCAGGGCAGGGAAGCTAATTCATAATCCCATTTATCACTAAATATAGTACCCAGTCCCAATCACATCGTAAGCCTGAATAGAGAATCCAGGCAACAACAGAGCCTATCCTACAGCCTCACTTAAGTAGGGATCCAAACCAACAGTCCTATATAACTGTTCTCAGCCAGTGAAATACCTCGTTCATCACCAAGCTCAGAGCTTGACAGTTGCCTCACCCCAAAATTAACCATAATAGCAGGCCCCACCTACCCAAGGACATTACCAGCAAACACTCTCAGAAACCCAAGCTTAGCAGACTGGTAAAGATCTGTCTCTGCCAAAGCAAACCTGTAAAGTCTAAAAGAGGAACCCGATTACTCGTATATGTAGATACCAATGTAAGAAATCAAGAATAATGACAAAACAGATAAATATGACACCACCAAAGGATACTAATGATGCTCTAATAACTAAACTTAAAGAAACAGAGATCTATGAACAGAGATCTGTGTCAGAAAAATAAATCAGAAGAATCCTTTTAAGAAAGTTTAGTGGATTGCAAGAAGACACAGACATACAACTAAATGAAATTAGGAAAACAATGCATAAACAAATGAGAAGTTTGACAAGCAATAGAAACCATAAAAAAAATCCTACAGATGAAAGATACAATAACTGAATTGAAGAATTCAATAGAGAATTTTAAAGGTAGACTCATACATGCACAAAAAAATAATCAGAGACCTGATTATATGGAGAATAAGACTTTAGAAATTATTAAGTCAGAGAGGCAAAAAGAAAAGAGAAATGAGAAAGAGTGAAGAAAGCCTATGAGATTTATGGGACACAATGAAAAGACACAACATTCATATTATGGGAACTCCAGAAGGAGAAGAGAGAGAGGAAGGGAGAGAAAGTATATTAAGCAATGATGGCTGAAAACTTCTTGAACCCAGGGAGAGAAATGGACATTCGGACCCATGAGGCCTAAAACATCCCACATAGGTTGAACCCAAAGAGGCCTACACCAAGACTCATTATAATTAAACTGTTAAAAGTCAAAGACAAAGAATTTCAAAAGTAGCAAGAAAAAAAAATACAAAGGAATCCCAATAAGACTCTCAGTGGATTTCTCAAAAGAAACATTTCAAGCCAGGAAAGACTAGAATGACATATGCAAAATATTGAAAGAAAGAAACTGTCAACCAATACGATAGCCAGAGAAGCTGTCCTTTAGAAATGAAGGAGGGACAAAGACATTCGCAAACAACAACAACAAAAAGCTGAGGGAGTTCATTACCACTAGATCTGTTTTACAGGAAATGTTAAAGGGACTTTTTCAAGTGATAGTAAAAGGATGCTAATTAACATCATAAAAACTTTTAAAAGATAGTGTAAAACTCAATGGTTATTGTAAATATATAGTCAAAGTGAGTCTGTAATTTTGTAATGGTTGTGCATTATTTGTTTACAATTATAGTTTCTGGTTAAAGAAGTTAAACATAAACATAGTAAAAATAATCATAACCACAATAATCTGTTATTAGTTACACAATATACAAATATGTAAATTGTAACAGCAATAACCTAAAATGTGAAGGGGAAAAGAAGTAAAAGTGTAAACATTAGGAATTCTATTGAAATTAACTTGTTATCAGCTTAAAATAGGACATTATAATTTTAAGATATTTTATGTAATGCTCATGGTAACCACAAAGGGAAATCCTGTAGCAAATGTACAAAAGAACATGATAAAGAATTAAAAGTGTAGTAATATAAAAAGACATCAAAACATAAAAAAGGACAGAAAGATAAGAAACAATAAACAATGGATCTACAAAGCAACCAGAAAACAATTTTAAAAATGGCAAAGTAAGTCCTGACTTGTTAATAATTACTTTAAATGTAAACAGATTAAACTCTCCAATCAAAAGACATAGACTGGCTGAGTGAATTAAAAAAGAATGAAACCTAGCCATATGCTAACTATAAGAGACTCACTTTAGCCTTAAAGACACAAATAAACTGAAAGTAAAGAGATGGAAGAAGTCATTTCAAGCAAATGATAATGATAGGAAAGCAGTGGTAGCTCTACTTAATTCAGACAAAATAGACTTTAAACTAAAAATGGTTAAAAGAAGGCAATTACAAAACAATAAAATATCAATCCATCAGAAGACATAACAATTGGAAATATTTAAGGACCCAACATCAAAGCATCTAAATATATAAAACAAAAACAGAGTTAAAGGAGAAATAAATACTAATACAATAATAGCTAGGGACTTAATACTTTATGTCAAGGAGCTTTAATCACCAGGATCAAGAGGGATTTATCCCTGGGATGCAAGGATGTTTCAGCATACACAAATCAATCAATGGAATACTTAACTTTAATAGAAAGAAATAAAAAAATCGTATGTTTATATCCACAGACAGAAAAAGGATTGACAAAATTAAACATCGATTCATGTTAAAAATTGTTAACATGTTAAGCACAGAAGGAACATATCTCAACATAACAAAGGCCATATATTGCATGCCCACAGCTAACATAATATTCAACAGTGAAATGTTGAAAGATTATCCTCTACGATCAGGAATAAAACAGCATGCTCTCACCATTCCTATACAACATAGTACTAGAAGTCCTAGCTACTGCAATCAGTCAAGAAAAAGAACAAAGGCAGAGGTATCACACTCCCCAACTTCATATTATACTATAAAATGACAATAATCAAAACAACATGGTATTAGCAGAAAAACAGACACTCTGACCAAAAGAGCAGAATTCAGAACCCAGAAATAAACCCACATATATATGGCAAGTAATTTTCAACAAAGCAGCCAAAAACATACAAGGAAGAAAAGAAAGCTTCTTTAATAAACACTGCTTGGAAAATTGGAAAACCATGTGGAAAAGAATGAAACTAGACTGCTGTTACCATATACCAAAATTAGCTCAAAATGGATCAAAGACCTAATATAAGACCTGAAATACTAAATTGCATAGAAGAAGTCAAAGGAACTAAACTTATGGACCTTAGTCTTAGAGATGATTTTATAAATTTGATTTCAAAATCAAGGGAAGTAAAAGCAAAAATAAGTAAATGGGACTATATCAATCTAAAGAACTTCTGCACAGCGAAACCATCAACAAAACAAAGAATCAACCAATTGAATGGGAGAAGATACTTATAAACAACACCTCTGATAAGAGGCTAATATCCAAAATATATAAATAACTCTACAACTCAATAACAAAAAAGCAAACAATCCAATTAAAAAATGAGCAGAGGACCTGAACACACACTTCTCCCAAGAAAGTATACAAACAGCCAACAGATATAGGAAAAGATGCTCAACTTCACTAGCTATTAGGGAAATGCAAATCAAAACCACAATGAGATACCACCTCCTACCTGTTAGAATAGCTATTGCCAACAAGACAAGTAATAACCAGTTGGAGAGCTTGTGAAGAAAAAGCAACCCTCATCCACTGCTGGTGGGAATGTAAATTGGTACTGCTACCATGGAAAACAGTATGGAGATTCCTCAAAAAATTAAGAATAGAATTACCAGAGGATGCAACAACCCCCCTTCTGGATATCTACCCAAAAACATCTGAAAACATTTATCCATAAAGATATACTTCCTCCTGTGTTCATTGGAGCATTATTCCATGTGGGCAAGACATGGAAACTGAAGGGTCCTTCAATAGATGATTGGATAAAGAAGATGTGGTACGTATATATAATGGAATATCACTCAGCAATAAGAAAAACTTACATACTGCCGTTTACGACAACCTGAATGGATCTTGCAATTATCATGCTAAGCGAAGTAAGTCAGACAGAAAAAGTTAAGAACCACATGATTTCACTCATATGTGGGATGTAAAACTGAAAGCAACAAATCAACAAGACAAACAACAAAAACTCAATGACACAGAGAATAGTTTGTGGTTACCAGATTGTAAGGGGGGGAGAGGGTGGTAGAATTGTGGAAAAGGGGTCAAATATATAGTAACAGAAGAAAATCTGACTCTGGGTGGTGAACACACAGTGATATATATATATATATATATATATATATATATATATATACACATATATACATATGTATATGTATATACATATATATACAGACACACACATGCATATATATATAAAATGTATTACAGAATTGTACACTTGAAACCTATGTAATTTTATTAACCAATATCACCCCAATAACTTTAATTAAAAATAAATAAATAAATAGATAAATAAATAAATGTATCAGAATTGGAAAGGAAGAAGGAAAATGTATCTATTTGAAGATAACATGATTTTTATACAGAAAATCCTAAAGGGTCAACCAAAAAACTGTTATATCTAATCAATAAATTCAGTAAAGTTGCAGAATATAAAATTAACATACAAAATTCTGTAGTGTTTCTATATACTAACAACAAATTTTCTGGAAAAGAAATAAATATATCAATACCATTTACAATAGCATGAGAATACAGTATTTAGAAATGTATTTAACCAAGAAGCTGAAAGCTCTCTACTCAAAAACTACTATATTAATAAAAGCAGTCAAAGAAGACACAAATAAATGGGAAGCTATCCCTTGTTCATGGATTGGAAAATTTAATATTGTTAAAATGTCAATACTACAAAAAGCCATCTATAGATTCAATGCAATCCCTGCCAAGATTTCCAATGGCGTTTTTTTAGAGAAGTGGAAAACAATCCTAAAATTTATATGAATCCACAAAAGACTCCAAATAGCCAAAGGAATCCTGAGAAAGAAGAACAAAGCAGTAAGCCATCACACTTACAGATTTCAGGATGTATTATAAAACTATAATAATCAAAAGAGTATGGTACCAGCATAAAAACATACACATAGATCAGTGGTACAGAAAGAAGAGACAAAAAATAAAACCATACAATCAACTAATATTTGAAAAAGGTGTCAAAAATAATAAATGGAGAAAAGACAGTCTCTTCAATAAATAAGAAAATTGGATATTCACATATAAAAGAATGAAATTGGACCCTTATTTTACACCACTCACAAAAAAATAACTCCAAATGGATTAAAGACTTAAATGTAAGATCTGAAACCATGATACTCTTAGGAGAAAATGGCAATAAAGCTCTTTGACATCAGTTTGGCAATGATTATTTTGATATATCATAAAGCACAAGCAACAAAATGAAAAATAAACTAGTGGAACTACATCAAACTCAAAAGCTTCTTTACAGCAAAAGAAAGTATCAACAAAGTGAAAAGACAACCGATGGAATGGGAAAAAATATTGCGTACCATATATCTGATAAGAGAGCAATATCCAAAATATATAAAGAACTTATACAACTCAATAGCATAAATAAATAAATAAATAAATAAATAAATAACCCTGTTTAATAAATGGGCAAAGACCCAAAGAAACATTTTTCTCCAAGAAGATACATGAAAAGCCAACAGGTACATGAAAAGATGTTCCAGCATCACTAGTCATCAGGGAAATGCAAATTCAAACCACAATTAGATATCTCATGCCTGTTAGAATGAACATCATCAAAAAGACAAGACATAACAAATGCTGGCATAGAAGAAAAACAAAAAAAATCCTTGTGAACTCTTGCTGGGATTGTAAATTGGTACAGCCACTATGAAAAACAGTGTGTAGGATTGTCAAAAATTAAAAATAGAACTACCTTATGATCCGGCAATCCATTTCTGGGAATAGAGCCAAAGGAAACAAAAACACTAACTTGAAAAGATATTTGCATCCCCATATTCATAGCAGCATTATTCACAATAACGAAATCATGGAAATAACGTAAATGTCCATTGACATATGAATGGGTGAAGAAGCTGTGATAGATAGATAGATAGATAGATAGATAGATAGATAGATAGATAGATAGACAGACAGACAGACAGACAGACAGACAGACAGACAGACAGATATAGAGATATAGAGATAGAGATAGAGATAAATATAGATATAGATATAGATAATGAAATGTGAGTCAGCCATAAAAAATGAAGAAAGCCTACTATCAGTGACAACATGGATAGACCTTGGAGTCATTATGCTAAGTGAAAAAAGTCAGACAGAGAAAGACAAATACCATATGATCTCGTGTGTGTGTGTGTGTGTGTGTGTGTGAAATTTAAAACAAAACAAAACAAAAAAGGAAAACAAAAAGGCAAATTCATAGAGAAAGAGATCAGACTGGTGGTTACCAGAGGCAGAGGGAAGGGGAATTAGAGGAGGAAGGTGGTCAAAAGGTATAAACTTCCAGCTATAAGATAAATAAGAACTATGGATGTAATTAATGTACAACATAATGACTATAGTAAACACTGCTGTATGATATGTAAAAAATAGACTAGATATTAAAATTAGTCAAAAAAGAAAAGTTGTTAAGAGAGTAAATCTTAACAGTTTCATTGCTGTGGTAATTTTTTTTTTCATTTTTCTTTTCTTCTTTCTTTTTTATTGTATCTATATAAGATGAGGAATGTTAGATAAACTTATTTTGGTAATCATTTCACAATATGTATAAATCACATCATCATGCTGTATGCTTTACACTTGTACAGTGATGTAAGTCAATTATTTCTCAAAAAAAAACTGGAAAAAAGTGATTAATCAATGACGGGTGAATATATTGATATAAGACAGAATGGCATGGCCAATTCTAGAAATTCACATATTCAGCTACTCATTAATTCTTAAAAAAATTTTATTGAGTCATTACTACGTGCCATACACTACTCTAAGTTCTAGGGATAAAGGGATACATGGCTAATAGAACCCACAGTGTCCTTCTCTTCTCTTTGTGGAACTAATGGAAGGAGAGGTGGTAGAGGAAAAAATATGCATACAGTAAACAAAAAATTTACAGCGTATTAATGGTGTTCTGGTATAGCAAATCTCTGGAAAAATTAAAAAAAAAAACACATTAGAAGCCCTATTTGTAGTGTTTTTGGATCTCCCACGATGGCTTATTTCAAGCTAACCATGGTTCAAGAATCAGTTCACAGAATTCCTGAATATTGAACAATTAACTCTGAAAGGCCAGTACAGGTTGACTACAAACACTACTGATAGTGCCAACAGGCTATCAGGATTTGGAGAACTGACAACTGACTACCTGAGTTAGAGTGCAAAGGAATGATCATGCAGAAGAGGTGACTTGTCCTTGAGGTAAGACACAAATTAAGAGAAGAACCAGGAAGATAAAGGTCAGATGAAGAACATTACAGAGATACTGCAAATGCCCTAAGGCAGGAAAGCATTGAACACATCTGAGACAAAAAGAGCCTGAAAGTAGATTTTTAATTTATTTATTTTTTCAGTTGGGAGACAACCGTGAGATCAAAAAGCCTCTTAGCCAACATGAAAACAGTTTTACAGACACACACACACACACACACACACACACACGAGGAATCTGGGTTTATAGAATGCAAAACATAGCAGGAGATAAGTATTATTTATTTTATCAAATTTTATGGTTCTGAGTGTTCATTATAGATACTCCAGCCTATATTTCTTCAATCTTGCTGACCCTACAGATCAACTAGAATTTGAAGTTTTGTTTCCACATTAAGAAGACTACTAACTTAAACATATTATGCTGAAATATATTATTGGGCCAATTTGGGCAATATTTAGAGAAAACATAAATCATATTGTAGGAACAAAGCAAGAGGTAACAATTTAATTCGTTTAGTAATTTGGAAGTATTTTCCTCTTGGAGACAAGATGACAAACATAGTTCTCCATTCTATTATTTTATCCTGATAAAGATGTGGAGAATCCAAAACAATATACATATTTTTTTTCTTATCTCTTACTTTATTTTTTTTTTATTTGTTAAATTTATTGGGGTGACATTGGTTAGTAAAATTATATAGGTTTCAATTGTACTTTTCTTTAGAAAGAATCAGTTGGGTTTCAAATACAGGCTTGACAACTGAGCAGCTCCTCCTAAGTGAAAATAAATCCTATTGTGAAGCAAACAAAGATTAGGAGGATTAAGCTCACAAGTAGAGGAACTGAAAGTGGATTTGGTTCTTATTATTGAAGATATTTGCATGGGTTAATTGTATAGAGATCCAGCTCATTTGTATTTTTTCTAAATTGAGATGAGCAGAATGTCTCTGGGGCAGAAGAGACTTCTGCTGCTTATAAGAATATTCAGTTTTCATTCCAATATTATACATTTGCTGCTAACAGTCTTGAGAAAGCGATTACAATTTGTAGTAATTGGACAAAGAATTACTTGTTACTGACATGTTAACTATATTAATAATCACAGTAACTGTCTTTAAGTTACTGTAATTTTGTTTACACATTCAAATTACTTCAGTAGTGATGCTTAACATTCATATGGAATTATAAGTTTCTGAAAACATTTCTAAAAACATTAGTTATACATAGAATTGGGTTGTCAAATCTAAAGTTCATTTTTCCCCTTGTTGAGGGATATAAAAATACCAGCTTTGTTACTGATGTTAACTTTCTCTACAAATAATACCTAAGAGAAATATCTTAAATTTTGATCAAATTATAGAAAAATAATGTGTCTAATGCAATTAATCTAAAGCTATGAATCTCAGACTATTTTACTTTATTCTTTAAAATTATGTGTTGGCTTACTATTCTAGAAATACAATAAATCTATGAATAACCTAATCTTTGCAATAAAATAAACACACGATACTGCTATTTAGATACAAGACAATACAAAAGTTTTAGAAGTCAGTTATTAAACTGAAGGATCCTACGTAAGTATAAATTAGAGAAGGAAAAACAGAAAGGAGAATCTGGAATACTTTATTTCTAGTTCTAAGCGGTTATATTAATGGGTACTAGAATTAATGCCATGTGAGTTTTGGATTCACTTCTAAGTGCACCCAAAAGACCATATTGTTGGAAGTTTAACAGAAGAAGCCAAATATTTTGTCAGTATCTACATGAAAAATAAAATTAAGGAAACTGCTCATATTATTCCAGCCAAAAACACTCCCAGCCAAATCCTCATCACTATCATTATTATAGTCATCATTACAATCAAGAAGAGTCCTTACTGAAGCAAGAACCAAATAGGCGTATTTAGCTTTGGAATTAAAAAAAGAACAACAACAACAACAAAAAAAAAAACTTTTGCATGCTCTACTTTAGTGCTATCTCTTTTTCTGTACACAATATTCAATTTCATTTAAAAGGAAAATTGTACACTCAGCTCCATTTAAAATTCAGGTAATTTTCAAAATATTTGGGGCCAAAACAATCTTTAGACAGAAGTATGTCAATACTACCCAAGAAAGCCATATTACAAGGTCTACAGCAAACAATTATTTCAATGTTTTCCAAAGTGGGAAGAATGCATAAAATTCTGCACAACATTAAGAGGTATTGATCATATAGAATTTGGAAAATGCTATTAAATCAGCTTATCATGAGATCTAAGATTTTTTAATATCCAGATATAAGTTGTCAATCTACGACTTAAATATGCAGATGTATATGTTGAAATGCAGCCACAAGATGGGAGGGCATCCCAGGCAGAGGCAAGATTATGAGCCAAGATGAGCAGGTGGGAAGTCATAAAGCATTTTTGGGAAACTGTATGGAAATTCTGGAGTTGCAAGAGAGAAATCTGGATACTGAAGCAAGAGCCAGACTATAGTCATTTTGAATGACAAACTAAGTAGTTCAGACTACTTAAAAAGTCAGTTGTCACCTATTGAAGATTCCAAGTAGGGAATGATAGCATAAATGTGGTCATTTGGAATATTACTTTGGCCATAAATGGGTAGGTTCATTCTGAGCAAGAAAAAATAATGGAGGCAGGGAGTCCAGTTAGAGAGTCTTAGTAAATATCCAAGAATGAGATTAAATATGAATGATGGAAGGAGATGCAAAAGGAAGACTGAAAGCTACATTTATTGCAAAAGAATGAGATTCAAAGTTTTTTTAAAGAGTTCCCCAGGAGAGTAGTGGTGACTTTAGTGGCCATAGGGAATCTTTTTCAGTTTCTCTCCATATGGGTCAGGCTTTATAACTGTGGCTTGATATAGATTTTCTACTACATGGGGCCTACCATTCTTGATGACATGGTTAATTTCTATTCATTCTTTAGAAATTCCAGCTCACTTGCCATCTCTTCTTTCTTAAATCAATTTTGTATGTTGTCTTAGTATTCTAGGTATACAATTTCTATAACACTTAAATCGTTCTATTTTAAAAATTTATTAAGGTGTCTGTCTCCTGTTAGATTATAGGTTCCCTAAAGCTAGGGACCAAATTTGTCTATGTTCAAGAACTAGAACAGTAGCACACAGTAGAAATTCAATCATTGTTTGATGAAGGAGCATGCCTAAAAATGTTGGAACACTGGTAAACCTAATGAAAAACAGAAATGAATGCAAAAATAGAAGGACTGAGGAAAGGTTGTTTTAACAAAATGTTGGAAAGCCAATGGAAACAAGATTTAAGAAAGTGATAAAAAGGGAAATTGATTAGGCAGAATTCCAGAATACAAGGGAGATGGTGGCATCCATGTCAGGCATGGAAAATACATCCCTCTTAGTCCAATACTTTCTATAGTTTTGAAAAGATGCCTCATGTTCTTCCATTTCCCCACCTTAGCTTCTTGGGTTTCCACTGTCATCATTTAAACTTATGCATATTTAAAGCACAGATCAAATGTCACTATCCTATAAGACTTTCCTGGTCACATATTTCTCTAAATTCCTGAAATGTTTTCCCCCCACCCCTTAATGAGGCTACCCCTTAATAGGTAGCCTCAAGACCACCTACATAAAATCCCCTGCAGATGATGCTTATGAGAAGTGTCTTTTTATAGATACACCTAATAAATGATGAAAGAATAAAATAATTAGAATCATCATTTTACAACTGCAAATGAAATAATGGATTTAAATAAATGATCATCTATGGCTACAAAAAACATTGGTGGAAAAACTTTGGTGGGGTACTCAATGATGTATGGGTTAAGTTGATAGTACCCAAACCTACTTCCCAAACTGAATCATAAAAAAGAGATGACTAGATATTGTATGCTTTCTCATGGAAAGACAAAATATGCCTTCTCATATATATTTGCCAAGAAAAAATATAAACCTGTATTTAACCAGACCTCTATCTATAAACATCAGTTTAAAGGAAATAGAGAAGATAGTGAAAATGTGAAAAGACAGTACTGGGTTGCATTCAGCAAAATGCCGAATGCGCAAAATAATTCACTTTTTTTTTAACAAATAAATTGCAAAGGGTAAAATTTAAAGAATGAAATGGAATGAAAGCCGATAGTTTCAATATGCAGTTGACCATTGAACAATGCAGGGTTAACGGCACCAACCTCCCATACATTTGAAAATCCACATATAACTTCTGAATCCCCCAAAACGTAACTACTGATAGCCTCCTGTTGGCTTATCAATAACATAAATAGTCAATTAACACATACAAATACTTTTTATGTCACATGTACTGTATACTGTATTCTGACAATAAAGTAAACTAGAGAAAAGAAAATGTTATTAAGAAAATAGTAAGAGAAAGTGCATTTATAGTACTGTATGCATTTATTGATACCATAAGTTTACATCATGTGTTTACAAGATGAACCATCTGTCAGTACCCACATCAATATGGTCTTATATGATACAAAACATTAGATGTTATATGTATTAATAGTAGACATCAAAAATAAAAAAGATAATGTGAAAAATAAATTTATATTTATTCACAGGTATAATGATTAATACATTGATAATGAAGAAGCAGCAATATGATTGCTGTATGGTAGGCTAATGTACTTGATACTATTGCTGCATGGTAGCTTGGCCTATACACTAATGAATGAATCATTATAAAATTTTTATCATGTGTAGTATTACAGTCATATTCTTAATAGAGTATTGAAATTTTTGTTACATTAAAAAAAAAACACTTACCTGTGATGATAAGCTGATAGAGTCTCTCCAATTATGAAAGAGAGTGAGAGAGAGAGAGAGAAAGAAAGAGAGAGAGAGAGAGAGAGAGAGAGAGAGAGAGAGAGAGAGAGAGAGAGGCATACATACAGTAATGTAGTTCTTTGAAAGCAAATGTACAAAACAGCATGAAAACTTGCACACTATTAATTTTATATTAAATATCACTCACCGTATGCCTATGGTAGGATAAGCTATCCACTTCAACACAAGTCTTGTGCATGATGCTCTACATGGTGAATACTTAAGTGATGATGGATATTGATGATACAAAAACATTGCATATGGTTCTTGTTGTACAGTTATTAGATTTTCATACCAAGACACACATATACACAACAGGTAAGCTTATTAATTGTATGGCATCATGGTTATTTACTATTCATTAAGTGGAAGTGGATCATCATAAAGGTCTTCATCCCCCTTGTCTTCACCTTGATAGGCTGAGGAGGAGAGGGACAGGAGAAGCTGGTCCTGCTATCTCAGGGGTGACGGAGGTGGAAGAGGTGGAAGAGATGGAAAGAGAGGCAGGAGAGGCAGGCACACTGGTGTAACTTTATGGAAATACATCCTAATTTCTGTCTGACATTTTCACTTTTTCATTTCTCTAAAAATATTTCTATATGGTACCAATCCTTCTGATGCTGCTTGCTTTAGTTTTAGTGCCTGTATCAGAGAAGGGTCTAGATCACAACAATAAGTCAAAAGTGGTCTTGAACAATTGGAACCTGTCTGCCAGATTGTCTGATATCAATTTGTTTTCTGGTACTGCTTCTTCTATGTCTTCCTTCTCAACAACTGGCATTGGTACAGAAGCACTCATCTCCATCAAGTTGTCTTCTGATAATTTCTCTGGTGTGGTATTTATGAGATCTTTAATTTCTCCAAGATCCATATCTTGAAACCTTTCACCCCACACCATTTTTGCCATATCCATAATATCATTTATTATTTTCTTGATTGGCTATGTTGCAAATCCTCTGAAGTCATGCACAACATTTGGACACAGTTTTCTCCAGCAGGAATTTATTGTTTTGAGCTTGATACATTCATGGCTTTTTCTATGACAATAATGGCATTGCCAGTGGTGTAATCCTTCCAGATTCCTATGATGTTCTCTCTATTGGGTTCTTTTTCATAGTATTGACAATATTTTCCATAGAGTACCATATGTAATGAGCCTTAAAGGTCACTATGACTCCCTGATCTGGAGGCTGAATTAGAAACAATGTGTTTGTGGGTAAATAGACCACTTTGATGATTCGGTGTTGAACTCATGAGTTTCTGAATGGCCAGGGGTATTGTGCATATCAAATAACTTTAAGGTCAAATTCTTGAACAGGCACTTCTTCCAAGAAGATATACAAATGGCCAATAGATACATGAAAAGATACTCAATTTCACTAGCTATTAGAGAAATGTAAATCAAAACCACAATGAGATACAACCACACATCTTTTAGAATGGCTATTATCAACAAGACAAGTAATAAGAAGTGTTGGAGAGCTTGTAGAGAAAAAGGAAGCTTCAAATACTGCTGGTGGGAATGTAAATTGGTATAGCCACTATAGAAAACAGTATGCGGGCTCCTCAAAAAATTAAGAATAGATTTACCATGTGACCTCTTCTGGGTATCTACCTAGAAAATCTGAAAATAAATATCCATAAAGATATATGAATTCCCATATTCATTGCCGCATTATTCATTGTGGCCAAAACATGGAAACAACTGACATGCCCTTCAATAGATGATTGGATAAAGATGCGATACATATATACAATGAAATATTACTCTTCCATAAGAAAAGATGAAATACTGCCATTTGTGACAACATGGATGGATCTTAGATTATCATGCTAAGCAAAATAAATCAGACAGAAAAAGCCGAAAGCCATATGATTTCACTCATGTATGGGATGTAAAACTGAAAGCAAAAATAGACAAATAAAGAAAAACTCATAGACACAGACATAATGGTTACCAGACATAAAGGAGATTGGGAGAGAGGTAGAAAATGGTAAAAGGGGTCAAATATATAATGAAAAAAGGAGGTTTGACTTGGGTGATGAACCCACAATGCCTATACAGATGATATTATAGCATTGTACACTTAAAACCTATATCAGTTTATTAACCAATGTCACCCCAATAAATTTAATAAAATTTAAAGAATAATTAAAAGGCAGTCACTTATTGGCAAGGTACTTCCTAACTTCAGGGACAAAGGCCGGATGGAACCAATACAGAAAAACGATTCCCATTGTCCTGGCCTTCTTGTTGTACAATTAAACGAGTGGCAGCTAGTATTTATCTTTTTTCTTCAAGGCTCAGGGGTTAGCAGCTTTATAAATAAGGTCAGTCTTACTTATAAACCTGACTACATTCACACAAAACAATAGAGTTAGCCTATTGCTTCCTGAATTAATTCCTGGTGCTCATTTCTCTTCCTTATTAATAAATGCCCGTTATGACATTTTTTTTTTCCAGAATAGGGAACTTTTGTTTGCATTAAAAACCTATTCAGGCAGATATCCTTTTTCCTCAGTGATTTTCTTAATGGCGTCTGGGAACTCACTGCTGCCTCTTGGTTGGCAAAGGCTACTTCTCCTGTTATCTTGACATTTTTTTCATAAGCCAAACCTCTTTCTAAAATTATCAGACTATCCTTTGTGCTGGCATTAAATTCTCCAGTTTTAGATCCTTCACCTTCCTTTTGCTTTAAGTTGTCATATAATGACTTCACTTTTTCTCGAATCATATTTGAGTCTATAGATACGCCTTTCTTATAGCAATCCTGCACCCACATAAAAGCTGCATTTTCAATATGAGATAAAAAAGTGTTTTGCAAAAAGTGCAAGGTTTTTGTGCCTGCTGGCATAGCTGCTGTGAGGGCTTCACAAATGTTCTTTTCTTTTTTTTTACAGTGGTCCTTATGTTGGATTCATTCATCGTACAATGATGGGCAACCACAGCTGCTGGCCTCAGCATATGGTGCACATCAAGCAATTCGACTTTTTCATGTAATATCATGACTTTTCTCTGCTTCTTGGGAGTAATTCCAGCATCACTACGGGCACTTTATATAGGCCCCAAGGTGTTATTCAAGGTTTACAGTATTGCACTAAACACGATGAAAAATATGTGAGAATTGCAAGAGATCACTTTTTACTACGATACACAATTTACTGGAGAGACAAACCTTACGCAGAGATGATTAGCATCACATGATGTTTTAAGCAGATACTGGAAATAATTATGTTCACCACAATAGCAAAAGGAGGTGGCTACAAAATTATTACAGTAGTACAGTATACACTACAATTAATTTTACAGTTATGATTTAATATTGCATTTTTACATTTGTTTCCATTTCTCTCAGCTGTGAATGGTACCATGTACGGTCTGTGTTTTGTGTACAAATTTTGATAACTTTCAATTTTTTAATAATAGATTTGTGTGTGTTTTATAATTGATAAAATAGACTAGTATCAACCTACATTTATTCATTTGTGACACATCTAACTTTTTCTTATTTTTTTCAGAATTTCTAGGGTACATGGTTTGTCTCTGAGTTTTTCCAAATTGTTGTAAATCTCCAAAAAATTCTCCAATACATTTATAGAAAAAAATCTGCATATATGTAGACCTGTGTAGGTCAAATACATGGTGTTCAAGGGTCAACTGTATATTAAAAGAAACTTAAAGATGTGTCAACCAAAAGTGAGGATATTTTTGGATTCTGATTTCAACTGACCCAAATTCATAAATCACTTATGAGATAACTAAGGAAACAATACCACTAACTGATATTAAGATATTGCTGATACTTTTTATATATGATATATATTATGCTGTATAAGCATCATTATACATCTTGAAATACTTTCAGATGAAATGATATGATGTCTTCAAAGTCATGCATGGTGGTGGTGGGAGGCGGGTAATTGGTGGTGGTGTAAATGAAAAATAAAAGATTGTTGTCGGAGTTGGATGATAGCCACATATATCATTTTTATATATCTTTGAAAATTTTCATTTTATATCATTTTGAAATGAGCCCCATCTCTGAACTATTGAATGGGAATATCTGAAGGAGAGTCTGGGAATCTGCATTACTAGTTCCAAAGTGATTATTATGCACACTAAGATTTGGGAATCATAGTCCTGAAATAATTGACCCCATTGTTCTTGCTCTGATCAGTGAAATATAGTCAATTATCTAAACATGCCGTATCTTTAAAGATAAAAACTGTATCTTCCATCTCCCAAGGCCATATATTTTTTGTGTGTACTCAATAAACATTAGTGTGAGATTAGTCAAAATATTCATTGTTCATTCTGAAGAAATATTTTAGGTCTAGATTATATAAGACACGTACATATTCTGAGGTATCTGGTCCATTTAGCATCAGGAGTGTACACCTTCTCACGGCTGTCAGCAACAATCCTGTTTATTTGGACTTTTTTCCTTATTTAACCCTCCTAATTCCTAAATGGCCAGTATTCACATACCTCGTGCAGTAAGGATAAGATCTAACTGGATGAAAACAATAACCTCGTCTTGGATGAAAATAGAGACTATTAGCAGCTGTGTGTAGAATATCTATACTGATAATTATATATCCTTTTGAGGAAGTGAAATGTTTCCAATTGCCATAACCCCTCAACATAGCCTTTCTGAGTTTTTGTTTGTTTCCAATGGTTTATTTATTAAGTAAACATTTCGACTCTCCGAAGAGAGTATTCTTGGGAAAATGTAACCTTCTATTCAGAATCATTTTCCCAAAGACCTAGTATTCCCTATACCAGGGGTGTCCAAACTTTTTTCAATGTTTTTCACCAAGGTCCATATGTGGTAAAATACACAAACAGCCGGGCCACTCACTCGATGTGAAGTACATATTGCCTCACCTGGTTTATTTAAGTAAACTAAATATAATTTTGGAATTTGCTGCGGGCCAATTAACAATGGATCATGGGCCGCAGTTGGCCTGTGGGCCACAGTTTGGACACCCCTGCCCTACATCTACACCTTGGAACTCTTCAAAGAACTCTATAACAGATTCTGTCCTATTACTGGTTAAGATTTCTAGTTCTGCCATTAACTAGTTAGGTGGTTTTGAATTTGGCACTATTTGTACTGGGTTGTGGCTTTCCCATATACGTAATCTAAAATAAATGTCAGTCTACTCTTAGATCATCTCCAAGTTCACCTACCATTTTGGCTACTTTTTGGAAAAAAAATATTTCACGTAACATTTAAACAGTAAACACAAATGTTCAAGAAAAAAAAAAATATATATATATATAATGGTTTTATTTCAGCGTCTTAGATGATAAGAAATAAGTTCAAATACATACATTCAGTTCTGTAGGTGTAAATCCAGGAATATGAAGAATTTTTCCCACTTTGGCTTACCTGCTTATGAGCATGATCATAAGAATTAATATGATTGTCAAATTCCTGGTGTTTGTGATACTGCTTGTCACATAATTCACAGTAAAAGTTTGCCTTTACATCCTCCAGGGCCTTTGCTGTGGATGTCTCCTTTTCTGGAAAATCCTTTAAAAAAGGCAAAAAATATTGGTTAGATTTCTCTCTAATTGCATAACCAGGTCTCATATTATTCGAGTTGTTATTTAATTTTACTGTGACTGAAATAATACATTGAGGCTCATTATTTTTTGGAAGTTCATGGCACTGGTGGAAGTAATTTTCAGCTCAGCCTTATCCCTAAGTTACCAATAAACATATAATGAACTATCTCAACGGAGCCCTCAGAAAAGACCAGTGCAACCTTGTCGTTACTCATCTCTCTTCATTCCACCCATTTCCAGCTTGCAGTTCTGCCGACTCACCTAACTAGAATACTCATTACCATTTCTCTGCATATCCCGTGACCAATCTCAAACACTACAAGGCCTCTCAAGTACAATATTTTATTGAGACCTCAATTACATTGTCTTACATCATTCACCTATGTGTCATGTATTTTAGCCTCACTGAGATCGTCAATATTGGGGCTTGCTATTCTCTGCACATCATGCTTTTCCCATGTTGTCAAATTGGTAAACTTGTATTCATTACCTAAATCTGGCTCTTTGCTCCCTCTGGGAAGCCTTTTCCAGGAGAAGAAAGCCTCGATTATGTTATTTATTACCCAACATATCTATGATAATTCCAACCTTCTCTCCTTCATAGACATTTCTTCTATTGATACTACCCCTGATATTTTTGTGTACCCCAAAGGTTTGTTTGCACTCAACTGAATATCCACTCCACACACTCCACCTGGGTAGCCCCATTCACAGTATAGCTACAGCCCTATTTATTCATCATCTCTAAATCCAGCCTTAGTTTCCTCCAAAAGCATCAGTTCCTGATAGAAATCACCAAAGAGATTATCACCTACTTTTCAGGACTAGTATGCTTACAATTTTAACTATGCCTTATCTCAAACAGAGCTTTGGCCACATCATTCCTCTGCTTAAAATTCTGTTGAATTCTCTCATTGCCTATAGAATAATAGTAATGAATGTTTATTGTGCATAAATATGTGTCAGGTATTAGGCTAAGTATGCAAATGATCTCATTTATTCCTCATAAAAACCCTCCAAAAATAAGTTCTATTTAAATTTATGCTTTACAGATGTGTCACTCAACACTTAGAGAGAGCACACAGTCGTGGTCACTAAGTGGAGAGAGGATTCTAATTCAAATAACCTGTGCCTCACACCCATGGTGATAAACAACTGTGTTTTAGCATCTCCCATTAGGGCCAGTCCTCTTAATACATCACACAAGCTCCTTCCTACCTCATCAGTACCATCTTTTATCAGCTCACGTTCCCATATTATCCTCTTTGATTCTATTACTAGACATGCCACATAATATTAAATGATCTGTTTTCATGTCTCTTGCTCCCATAAACGCAGTGAAGGCAGGGGCTGTTGTATTCATTTTTGTGTCCACAATGCCAACATATTGTCTAGCCCAGATAGGTGCCTATTTAATATGCATTACAGAAATTAATGGAAAATGGTGGCTTCCATATTCATGCCGCCTATAATTCTGCAAGTTCTTCTCTATTATCCCAGTGCCTAAGTAAAAGAATAACTGGCATAGAGGACACTAAATAAATATGCATAAAAAATGAATGAAAAAAATAAACGACAGGTCTTAGCTTTATTTCTGCAAAGTGACTAACTCTCTCTAAAAAGAAATCAGGCCATAAACCTAAAGCATAGGGGCATCACTGCCCAGACAAGAAAGCAAGCACAAAGAATTTAGGCAGATTCTAACAGGGTTCAGTGAAGCAATGGGTCAACTAATTAATTTAGACACAGGAAAATAATGATTTAAGCCCAAATATAAGAGGCTAACACACATGGCAGACGGCAGAAAGCACATGAGTACCATTAACAAACAACAAAACTAAATCAGCTATCTGGATTTCCTATCTAAGAGGGTTGAAGTAGGAATTTGGTTACATTCTAGGCTGGTGGAGCATACAAAAGCTATTGGAGAGGATGTATCCAGAGATGAGAATGTGGACTCCAATTTCAGGACAAAAACCCAGTTACTCAAAGAACAGGGGTAATGGTCTGCTAGCATAGTCACTGTTGAGAATTGAGGCAGGGTTATGGTATTGAAGTAGAGCTAAATCTCTTGGTTTAGTAGGCTTATAATTGGGGGAAACCATTATTTCTCATCTACTCATTCTCACCTTGCCCTTTCTTGGTATAATTTCAGGGACTGGTTTGGAACTAGGGACTACTTTGTGTTATCCATAATTCTTATATTATTATGACACTGAGAAAATAGCCTTAGAAAACTGACTTTGTACCTTGGATATTGAGCAACTCTGCCTCAGTGCTTAAAAATGCCTCAGCTTTATTAACTGGGAGTGATGGTATGGCAACTGAGAATACGGGGTGAATCTGTGATTAAAATGTATTTTCATTCAATACCAGGCTATGTAAAGTATTTTATGACAATAGCTCAATGACCAGGAGAGAAGCTTCTCCAGTGATTCTTGGTATCTCCATTTAAACATCTTTTATCTCAAAAACATCCTTTAATTATGACATTACAAGACTTTCAATGAAAAATGTTATAATTATAAGATAGTTCTACCAACATTTTAGTCACCTGTGAATGTTCCATCTCCTGTGAATGTTCACATTTTACAAAGTCAGACTAAATTGCATACCCCATTTCTTGCTTCATTTTTCTTGACAGGAAATGGTGCTGATATACCTATTTCTCTTCCTTCTAAGGATTAATGACACTTCCCAGGACATATTCTAGTCCCCTTACTAAGAGAAGAAGCATGCGCAAGTTGGATATAAATGCCGTTAACAAAACACACAGAGTTCACAACCCAGTGTATCTGTGAAAGCCACAAGTAAGAACATAAACACAACAGCAGGTGACTAGAGATTAGAAATGTGGTAGTGGACACCTGAGAATAGAAACACCAGGCAGAGCACAATAGTTGGGTAGGGCCAGAGGAATCATAGAGGAAAAGAAAAAAGATGAGTCCTTAAGAATCTTTGGCAAAACTTGCAAACTGATATTCAAGCTAGAGCTGAGTAAAAGAACCATAACCTAAGTGGCCTATGATATCATTCAATATAAGTAGGTCTGTTCTCAAGTGATATTTGACTATCTATGGAGATGGAGCTGAGCTGGTCCAGCTATAAGTCCCAGGGACTGGAGGATAGGTCTATGACTAGTAGGAGAGGTGTCATATAATTTAAAGTGACCAATTAGCAGAAGAGGCAAATGATGTTTAGTAATACCATGATTTGTATAAAATCAGATAATGGTCAAACAGGGGCACACTTGCCATTGTATTATGCTGCCTGTTTCACCCAAACAACCATTGTACCCATCCATCTAAACATGCATTCATCCAACTAACCAGTAAGCATTCATACATTCAAAAATCTCTTGTTAAGCAACTTCTCAATGTCAATTTTTTATTGGGTCTTTACCTCAGAATGCTACAGTCTAGGATGGGATAATTACATGTAAAGAAGTAAACACTGTAAACTGTGATAGAATAATAATCACAAGTTACTATAGAGTTTACCTAGTTCATACTAGTTGAGAATAATTGTTTTTTAACATTCCACAAAAAACAAAAACAAAACAGATGAACAACATACACAGAAAAAAATCGTTGAGACAGATAAAAGATTGGTGGTTACCAGAGTGGAAGTTGGGTGGAAGGAGGGCAAAATGAGTAAAGGGAGTCAATTGTATGGTAATGGGAACACGATGTAGTACACTTATATACAGATGTTCATTTGCTAGTTATTCAAATTTCTCTTCTCACAGTTTGCCTAGGAAGAGGAGCATTTGGAAACTTCTTTAACAGAAAAAATAATATGTGTGAAAAATAAAACTTCTTGTTAACCATTCTCAGTGATTCATTAAAAGGTTGAAAATGAATTATAAATTGGACATGACAGTTATCTTAACAAGAGTCATTTAAAAAACATTAGGTATTGCCAATGGGCATTTTATGTTGCAGTTCAGCAAGAATTCTGTAGTAATTAATTACATTTCGTAATTAATATTTGGGGTGCAAGAAGGGAAAATGTACTTTTTCACACCAAGAATTTTACATTCATGCATATAATAGGGACGTCTGTAAAGTGGCAAGTATTCTGACTGGAATAATGCATTTAATTAGAAATATGGATGTTTGCTGCCAAATTATTTTTATTGTTGTAATCATGCTTACATACTAACATCCACTTAACTTTCATTGTAAACCAGAAATCTGCCAATCACATTATACATCTTAACTCCCTTAATCTTCACAATAACCCTAGGAAGTATTATTTGTTATTATCCCATACAAAATATGGAAGGTGAGGCACAAACACATTTAGAAACTCACTCAACATTGAAGAGCAGAGACTGGATTCAGACCCAGATCTGATTTCAGTGCTAATAATCACCATGCACATGGCTGCCCCAATTACTTAGCTTTCATCCAGATGCCACATAATTGTGAGCTGTCTCTGCCAACTTTTATGTAGATTTAGGATAAGACAGAACCCCTAGCTCCCAGAGAGAGTTATAGGACTAATTGTAATTTTAAAACTCTATAAAGCTTTTGAAGGTGAGAGATGGACACTAGGAAAATACAAGGTAGTAGTCCTGTTTCTACTGGTCGTAAATATGTGACATGATTGTTAAAAAGGAAGAGAAAAAAATCAATTGCTGTTCTTCATATCTCCTTGATGGTAATACCAGCTCTGAGCTTTGAGGACTGAATTTATGTTCTTTGCCTGAAAGCTCACCTTTGACCTTTCACAGTTACGTGTAAGAGACGGCTATAAGAATTCTAATGGCCTCTAACCTGTTTTATTGCATTGGCCCCAAATAAAATCCTGCTTCAGAGAGTGCATTTTCCCCCACCTCCGGTGATCAAGAAAACTCTTTTGGTCCCCATTGTCTTCCTGTATCTTTAGAAGAGACTGGGTAAGGGAAAACTCTTTTTAGAGGGTTTTATTCATTTACTTATTTTACTTTTGTGATAGGGAAAAAAATTCGTCTTTGAGACTGACTAGCTTTAATCTCAGCCTTTATCTTACAGCAGTTTAAACTGCCAAGATTTCAGTTATCTCAGTAGAAATTAAAGAGAACAATAGGTAGCTTGCAGGATTGTTCTGAGTATAAAATAAGATCATTTTTATGGGAGCACTTAGTACAGTGCATAGTAAAAAGTAGGTATTTGACGTTCGGATAGTTGTGTGTGTGTGTGTGTGTGTGTGTGTGTGTGCGTGCAGATGTGCTACCAAGCACATGTATCGTTGTATGTATGTGATACTAAAAACAATACTTTAAAATAATGCATTTTCCCAGGAGTCTACAATGCAACTCTCATTATTGGCAAAAACTTGAGCAAGAGTGAGGAGCCCTTATCATCTTAAGCCCACCATCTCATACGAAAGCACAATCTCTGCTATCAAATTCAAATTTGGTTTATACAATTAGGATTTCAGATGTTTTCATCTCACAATAATTTTTAACCTTTAGACTATTAAGGAATTCCACACATAGTCGAGAAAGCATCATAGGTGCTTAGTTAACATTAATATTACTAATATTTATTTCTCTAAAGATGTGACTGTCTTCTTTTACAAAAAGAACATTTTTTTGTATTCTGTTACATCTAGCGTGATACTTGTTACTTGGAAGTATCAATAAATATTTGTTGAATAAGTGAAATCAGTGAATAAAAAAGCAGAGAATGCCTTTCCCGCTACATAGTTGATAGCTTGGCAGCCTTCCCTGGCAACGTTAAAGCATATCATGGGATGTTTAGACTTTTTGAAAAATCTTTTTAAAAAAAATGTAGCTTCTGAAGCCTAAGGAGCTTTCTGAAGAATTATCTTAAAGTAAAGGAGGGTGGCAACTGCACATAGACTTACAATCAGAATACAGATTCTTGATTTACAATTCTCTTTCCATTTTACCATAATCTGTTATTTTCCTTACAATTCATAGAGAATTGAGTATTGGTTCCCTAGATGTCGAATGGAATATGAGCAAAGTTAGACATTTTTACCAATGGTCAGGTAGGAGTGATGTCAGTCACTGCCCGGAATTGAAAAAAAAAAAAACTTTCCCCCCCTCTTTTTAGTGATTCATTCAATATGCTCAAATTAGAGGATAAATACCACCACATTGAATATATGAAACTGTCACTGGGTGGTATTTTTGGGGTCATTTCTAATTCAAGAGGGATGACAAATTTCTGGCTTACTGGCAAGATGACAGAGAGATGATTGCATTTCTGTTCATGAAGCAACAATTCAATATTTAAAGTTTGCCTATACAACTGCTTATTTTGTAGAAGTTACCAAATTGGCTGCATTTGAACTGGTATTATTTTTGAAAACACAAGCATTTCTGTTAGAATCACTGTTCATAAGCATTCTACACCACCAACTTTAGCTTCCAACTTTAGCATAAACTAATATATAGTTCTTCTACCACAAAACACTTTAGAAAGTGTATAAGGCAGTCCCACATGTACTCTTTTTTTTTTTTCCACATGTACTCTTAAGATAATCATAATAGTGGCTATTGAATTACTACTTACTTACACTTGTCTGTCATGAAGGAAAAAAGAGGCAGTTATAATTTCCAGATTGCTTATCGATCAGATACAGATGCTGCATTGCACAAATTTACCATATGAAGGTCGTAGATTGGTTTGCAGAGTTTTTCTTTAACGGTCAATAAAACTGTAAAACACACATGAACCAATGAGCCTTACTGAATACAATATAGTATTAGCCCATGAAGATGTAAGAAAGGACTACCATTCTCTAAAAGAGAACATCCCAGGCCTCACCAGTAAAACCATGCAATAACTTTTGGTGATGGATAAAAAGGGAGCATCAAAAGTATGTAAATATACCCAGGGTCAGGAAAGTGGTTAAGTTCATTAAATTGCAGTCCTTGCAAACTCCCATTAATGAATGCATGAACAGATAAATGCAATGAGTAAAGAAATGAATACATTTGATTTCTTTCTGACTTTTTGCCTGGTTATTTATTGTGTTAAAGGGGAAAGTATTGGAAAGGCTAAAACAGGCATGCTGGTGTCAAAAGTCATATATCTGTACAACTCAAAGCGTGAGCCTTAATATAAACTATAGACTTTAGCTAATAATAATGTATCAATATTGATTTACCATTTAACACACTAACCCACCACATTAATTCAAAATGTTAATAATAAGCAAAGCTATGTATAAGAGTTGAGAAGAATATATGGGAATGCTCTGTACTTCGTGTTCAATATTTCTATAAACCTAAAACTGCTCTTAAAAATAGTCTATCATTTAGGTGAAAAAAATGTGTCAACTAAGTCACATCTTAGTTGACACTTTTGTTGAACTCAAAGACAAACAATGCATGGTGTAAGAATAATCTAATTCATGTTACATAGCATACAGCTGAGATCGAGCATGCCAAACAACAAATGAGGGCTCCTTTGTATGGAAAGATCTTAAAATGCTCAGTTCCTGTCTGTCATTTCCCATGAGACAGAGAGCAACCCACAGCAACCCTTGAGAAAAGGAAGAGTACTGACAGACCATTCTTACAATCATTAGATCCCCTGGAAATTCAAGGGTAAAATTTCCTTAATTGAAAGAAAAATTTTGATATGTGTTTATTGTATATGTAAAAGATGATTTAAAGATTGGTTTTCTTCCTCCAGACTGATAATACTGTCTTATTTATAAAGGTGGTAATTACTACCCAATCAATTCAGCCCACAGATATGTATAACCGTAATGAGTATAGACATATTGCATTCATCTAAATTGAATACATTTCAATGAATAAATTCATTGTACATTAGAAGGAAATACTTTCATCAATCATTACTCCTGCTGTAACTATTTATTATACAAATGCAATTAATAGTATCTCTGATATTTCATTTTCTAATATAAAAGAAATTAATGGACAATGCCAGGTAAGTAAGTTTTCTAGAAAGTTGCTAGTGACATCTGCTTAATTACAAACCACATTTTAAAAATTCACCATTTGTAACAACTATCTAGGGGAGAAATGGTCATGAAGAGACTCTGAAGTACACATCGCTTTGCCTTCGCTGGGGAATTGACTGCAAAGATGTTCACTTCACAGATTCAGGTACCTGACAAATACCCATTCTTAAGCCTTCTGAGGTTGTTCTGGTATCAATCTGTACAGTTCTAAAGAACTGTGTTTACATTTTACAGGTGCTTAAAATGGGCCTAGAAACTCCTGAAGTGATGTACTAATGCAGTATAAAGACAATGGCTTTGCTTTTAAAAAAAAGGACAAGCGAACTACATCAATGCCAAAACTCCAAGGGTATTCTCTTTGTTCTCTTCAATATCTGCTATCATGTCTGATGAAAACGTCTGCTACATTTTGTTTACTTGTTCTATAACCAGAGATGTTTAAAATTGATGGTGCTCACAGAGGCACTCCATTATTTCAAACTGTTGTTCCAGGCTTCTATTTGTTGAAATTCTAACAGATAATTTACCTTCAAACTTAGAGAAATTCAGCCATTGTGATGGTATGCTACACAGAAGCTCTATGTCTCAAATCTTGAAATATTAACTTCAGTCTGAGACAATGTGTCAAAGTAAGGCCAACCTATTAAAATGGTAGTTTACTTTGAGGAAAGGGCATTCACATGGGCTAAAAGAAATGCAATAGAGAGTGTTCATTTCAAGATCATGAAATGATGTACAAAAGCCTGGCTCTGTTGTCATATAATTTGGAAGAAATATTTGTCACTTATGTTTTGTCTATTAATTATCATTCTCATATAAATTTGAAAAAATTCCATCAGTAACTTCAGAAATCATCAAAGGTAACTCTGTACACCAGTTTTATGGGTACGAGCTCTGACAATTAAGTTCACGAATCTGTTGCAATGATGTTGCTAACATTTTGTGTTATCAGAGGGATTATTCATTATGAATTTGTACCAACTGGATAAACAGTTAACCGAGTTTGCTATTTGGAAGTGCTGAAAAGGCTGTATGAAAAAGTTAGACGACTTGAACTTTTCACCAATTCCTGGCTCTTGCATCACGACAATGCACCAGCTCACACGGCACTGTCTGTGAGGGAGTTTTTAGCCAGTATATAAATAACTGTATTGGAACATCCTCCCTACTCAGCTGAACTGGCCCCCAAAGACTTCTTTCTTTTACCTGAAGAAAAAGGAAACATAGAAAGGAAGACATTTTGATGACATTCAAGACATCAAAGGTAATAGGATGACAGCTCTGATGACCATTTCAGAAAGAGTTCCAAAATTGCTTTGAAGGGTGGACTAGATGCTGGCATCGGTTCATAGCTTCCCAAGAGGAGTAATTCATAGGTGGCCATAGTGATATTCAGCAATGAGTTATGTAGTACTTTTTCTAGGATGGGTTCACGAACTTAATTGTCAGATCTTCATACACACTTGATGTTCTAAAAATAAATTAATAATATTTGTCAATTAGTGTCAGAAAACCTGATTAGCTGGAAACTTGGGCCAAAGTTCCCATGTGTCACTATGGCCGTATCAATAGTGCAGTGTACACATATTGTGGTGAACAGTCTAGAATTGAAACAGATTTTTACAGCAACTTGAGCAGTTGGAGGATCGATACATGTCGTTAACACCAGTACCAACTCAATAAGCTATATAGCGGTGCTCCAATCTATTGTGTGTGTTTGTATGTATATGTGTATGTGTTCCCACTGTGTATAAAGTCAGTCTAAAGAGAGCCACCTGCAATAGAACAGAAGTTGTGGGCCCATTGTAAAAGAAGTGGAATAGAAAAGTTAGAATCATCATACAGGCATGTAATTGGAAGGGAACTCAGAAATTATTTTCCAAATTAAAAAAAATAATACAGTTCTTTGTTTACTCAGGTTGATATAGGATGATAAGTTGCGGATCGGGATGAGATCTCACATTCTTTTTTTTTTTTTTTTTTTTAATTAATTTTATTGGGGTGACAATTGTTAGTAAATTTACATAGATTTCAGGTGTACAATTCTGTATTACATCGTCTATAAATCCCATTGTGTGTTCACCACCCAGAGTCAGTTCTCCTTCCATCACCATATATTTGATCCCCTTTACCCTCATCACCCACCCCCCACCCCCTTAGTGGTTACCAGAGATCTCACATTCTTGACTGCATCTTATGAGACCAATGGCAGAATAATTAATTCTATGAGGTATATTTCCTCATTTGGAAAAGAAAGTTGATCTAAGGGACTAGATTTTTGTGTCCCAAAAACTCAAGATGTATAAATGAATATCTGGAGACTTTAAGATGACATAAATATAGATATATAGATATAGGTATTCTCTTTCTTAAAACATAGAATCAATATATCCTTAAAAGCATAATTAGAAAGTATGTTCATACTCTTGAAATGCCAGCAATAGAAAATTTCATTTTCAAACCATCTTCTATAGGAAGAGGTAGGATCACTCTCAGTAGAGGACCTTCTCTTCCCTTTATTCTCCTAAGCTTAAAAAAAGAAAAGCATTTAGAAGTTGTTCATTGATAGATGAATAGATAAAGAAGGTGTGATATAGATGATATAGATATAGCTATCCAATGGAATATTACATAGTAATAAAAAAAGAGTGAAATCTTACCATTTGTGACAACATGGATGGACCTCAAGGGTATTATGCTAAGTGAAATAAGCCAGGCAGAAAAACACAAACACAGTATGGTTTCACTTATATGTGGAATCTAAAAACAAAACAAAAGAAAACAAAACAGACCCACAGAAACAGAGACCGAAGGGACTGTTATCAGAAGGGAGGGAGTGTGGGTATGGGTGAGAATATAGTCAATAATATTGTGATAAGTGTATTTACGGTGATAGAGGATCACTAGAATTAGTGGGGTGAACATATTGTAAAGTAAAAAAGTATTAAATCATTATATTGTACACTTGAAACTAATGTAACCAATATAAAACTGTACACCAACTATACTTAAATTAAATTAAAAAAATAAAAAAGTATTTTTGTTTTACAAGTCCATGGATTGCTAGTTACAGATAATTACAGTGGATTAAGCACTGAATTTAGCCAGTACTAACTGGCTTTAGAAAGGAAGCTACCTTCTTTTCTGATATTAGAGGGATATTGGAAATGAAAGGGGAGAAAAAGCAAAAGATAAAAGAATTCATACCTAAGACTTTATTTAAAAACTTTTTTATGTTATCCTTGAAGAAGTTTGGTATAGGTAAGGATTTAGTTGTGTTATGAAGGTTTGGATTAGTTAATGTGTTACTCTACTGTACAAGATAACACACAATTCTCATTCTCAAGAGACTCTCAAACCACCTGCAGGGATAGAATTAATTCACAAATTGCAAATGACAACAGAAAGGGATATATAATCATATGATATGAACTTAAAGTGCTGTTTATTCAGAGAAGGCAAATAGCCATGCCACTCTGTAATGTGACTATACCTAAGCAGAATAAACTTATTAAGATAGAATTGTATAATAAGTCTAAATTAGTAGTCATGGATTTGACTCTTATATATTAAAAATGAATGTTATTTGAAGTGCTCTTTAATTCTGGAGTTTAAGAAGGTGCTAAGAAGGAACGAACTTACATTTTGCAGTAAGAATAAATACAAATTTTCCTCTATATACTAATAAACAAAAAGCCATATGATCTTTGTAGAGGACGTGGTTCCTATTCTGTATTTCCTCTTCTATTACATCTGGTTTTATTTCTGACCAGCAGCTAAGGTAGGGATTATGATCCTGACCATGTCGTTCCTAAGTATATTCCCTGTGATTAAACTCCCAGGACATCTCTCTTGGTCTTTCTGCTTCTTATGTCAGTGTATTTATACAAAGTCTGAGTTTACTTAAATGGCCAACACATAATTAAGTGACTTTTAAACTTGATTCCTACAGAATTTTTGCCTCCATCTATTATGCCATGGAAAACCCTGACTGTCTGATGACAGGATAACTAGCTGTGGGGTTTGGCCACATCCACAGCTTACAGGCTGCTGTGAGCAGTGCTTACTCCATAGAATAGAATTCACCCCAATGGACTCTGATGCCTGTTGAGTTGGTTCTTTGGGTGTGCCCCTTGTGAGGCTAATTAGCAGACCACCTGCTGTGGTCTGACACTGACCTCCAGGTATGTTTTTTCTGGGGCTTCTTGGGAGGGGATCCAGTGCAGGCCCAGATCAGCTATTTCTGTGACTGGCTGGCGACTACCTGGTAGGAGCTACAAAGCAATCCACTGCCAGTGCTGGACCTGAAGGTGTGTGGAAGAGGCCACACTGCAGTGAGAATAGCTGGTACCAGTACCAAGCCTGGGGAAGCTCTACAAAAAGCCCAGGATATCCCCAGGCCTGCTGCTGCCTGCCAGCTCCCATAAGACTCAGCCACTGATAGAGTCTCATTGGTATGTGAGTCGGATGAGGCAGCATCTCAGGGAGTTACCAGGGTGGGAGGAGTGTTCATCTGGTTAATGTAGATTCTGGTTTGGTGCCAGTGTTGAGTCTGGAACTACTCAGACAAAGTCTCAGAGCACACTTAGGCCAGTTGCTATCTGCCTGGGGCCTGCAGACTCCAATAGTTTTTTTTAAGAAAGAGTGCAATGTGGGCAGGGCTGGCTCCTTGCTGAGAAAGTGCCTCAGGCATTGAGTGAGTTGGGTGAGGTGAAGTCCTAGGGAGCCACCAGGGTGGAGCAAGTGGGTGGAGCAAACAGAGTTTACCAAGTCAATGCAGATTCAGATTTGGCCATGTCGGGGAGGGCTCAACACAGAAAAAATGGCGTCCACCTGTGGGACGCACAGGAGAAGAGTTATACACAGAGAAAATGGCAACTGTATCTCCTGTCCTCATCCTCTGTCTCTCCTTGTATGTGTTTAATACCTCCCGAGTCACTGTCCCTCCACCAGAAGTCAGAGTGAGTGCCTGCAAGTGAGTAAGTTTGTGGGCAGGCCATTTAAGAGGACATCTGGGTTTCCCACAGCCTTCTGTCCCAGCTGGATGGGCAGAATGCAGTTGTTCACAGCGAGATGGTGTGGGGACTCCTCAGCACTAGTACTACAGGCTGGGGAGCCTGGTGTGGGACTGGGGTTCCTCGCTTCTTCAGGGGGGTGACCGCTGCAGCCAAGCTATCCCTTCTGATTCTTAGCCATCACACACAAGTGTGGGGCTGGCTCATTCTGTGTTTCTGGCCCTCCTACCAGTTTCGATGTGGCTTCTTTATATCCGTAGTTAGAAAATTTCTGTTCAGCTAGACATCAGGTGGTTCTCCAGGTTGATTGTTCTATAATTTAGTTGTAATTTTAATGTGGTCTCGGGAGGAGGCAAGCACAGCATTTATGTATTTATCTACTCTGCCATCTTGGATCTTCAATCTCTCATGGGATATTTTTCAGGAGTTCATGTGTTTTGTAGTAAATTTAACATCACAGCTGGAGATGTTACAGACCAGAGCAGGATTTAAAAGACTGGAAATAAATATTTATTAAGTTCTTACTGTGTTGGTATTGTTATGTTAGTTGCCATAGGAGCTTTATGAGACTCAGAAAGTACTGTCCCTGTACTAAAAAAATGTATAGTTAGGTAATGGAGATAAGACAAGAAAAAATAAGGAAGCACTTTACATGTAATAAAGAGTAAGAGCATTTAGGAGGCACAGAGATGGGGGCAAGAATCTGAACCCTAGGTCAACTGCTTGCAAACTACATGCACTTCAGTGCATCACTTAACTTCTGTAAAATGAGAATGATGATATCACTATCACAGGATGATTATAATGACTAAATAAGTTTTAATAAACGCCTAATTTTTCCAGGCACTACACAGCAGATCTGTCTATCTATCTATCCATCTATCCATCTATCCATCTATCCATCGTTCCATTTATCCATCTATCCATCTATCCATCCATCCATCCATCCATCCATCCATCCATCCATCCATCCATCCATGACAATAGCTCTAGATCAGACAAGATGGCCTGAGATTAGATCACGGTTCTATTTCTAATGAGTATTGATCACTCAGCAATTGAATTTGAATGAGTGTCTTCATCTGTAAAATAGGACAGTGTATGAAATGAACTCACAGGACCATTGTACTAATTATGGAAACAAATCAAACGAAATACTTGGCATAGTACTAGGCTAATATAGCTGTTTGTTTCATTACTTTTTTTTTTTCTTCTGGGTTTTGTTTTGATTCACTTGTTTGTATACAGTTTAACTGCAAATACAAAAACATGCATTGGATTTGAGTGTGATATACTGTGACAGTTAAAGACAGACATTGGGCTGGTCAGAGTAGAAGTCTCGGATGGGGAATGGAGACTTGAGGGAAAATCCTTGAAGACCGCACTAAAAAAATGCTGCCTCCAATAGGGAAGGGGGAGAGAAGCCTCCTATAACTGACACACAAACACTCTAAATAAATAAAGAATGGGCCCATAAAGTCCAATAAAAAAGGATTTCTTCCCACAGAGAAGAGATGTAGTTAACTGTACAGACTGAGTGATGTACAATGTTGATGACAATTTTTTTTTCCCCAGTGGGACTTTTCTTTGTGTTGCAAACTAAAGGGGAGGGGGGAATTCAGTGCAGAAACAAGCAGAATTTAGCGTCACACACTTCATCATGCACTTATGAGGACATTAGTGCCCTTTATTGCTGACTCTTTTATTTCCAAACTCCCCATGGTGCCATATTATGGATAAGTTACTTGTAAGAAATAATGTTCTTTGCATTAAACATACATTTTCCTTTCTGTAAACAGGCTCTGCTTTCTACTACAGATGGTGAGGTGAGCTGACCTGGCCTTTTGCTACTGTGTCTGTTGGATTTCTGCATTTGGTACTAGCACAATTCAACTTATTTTTTTAAAAAAGGAATTTTTTATTATTGAAAAAAGCTTTAGATTTTTTTGTCAAATTTTTACTATTTACTCTGTAAAGAAACTGTGATTTGAATGTTTATCAATTTATAACATATAGAAATCTACTTCAGAGATTAACAACAAATAATGTTTACTCATTCTGCAAGGACATGTGTTAATTTTTATTAAATTTATGTGAAAATATTCCTTAGGTTTCATGAAAAATAATCTCAAGGTCATTTTATTTGTCATTTAGTATAAAACGTGCAAATTTACAGGATTTTTTCATTAATTGCATATGATCTAATTGATTCTATAGCATTTTCATTAAAAGAAGAAAAATGTGTTCTTACAAATGGTATTAATATTATTGTACAGAAATAAGCACTGACTCAGGGTGACCACAAACTTGGAAGGTAGTTTGAAATAATTTTGAGCATTAGACATTTTATTATTAGGTTGGTGTAAAAGTAATTATGGTTTTCGCTACTATTTTTTACGTTCTAAACCGCAATTACTTTTGTACCAACCTAATATTAATAACAAAATGGCAAGAATAAAATTTCATGAGCTCTAACTACAAAGGTTATCTAAACCCCCACTAATTATTTTGCTTATTTAGCAAGTAAAATGTTTTAAAATGACTCAGCTGTGTATATGTGTTTGTGTCATAACATGCTTATAAAATATTCCCATTTAATCTTTGCTCCTCGAATCAACTCATTAGTTGATCAAGTTGTATTATAATTAAACATAAATTTGTAAAGGTTTAATTATTTGTTGAAGTTTGTCAATTCTTCTCCTGTCCATTTGTTAATACTTTTATGAAAACTTGGATAGTCTGAGGTCAGTGTTCTTGTTTCATCAATCTTTAATGACCACCTACGTATGTGGAAACACACTCATAAGATATCATTATTTTAAAAAAAGGTTTAGTAACATCTAAGCATTCAATGTGATAATCAATTGAATAACAATTTATTCAGATAGAAATGGGGTCATATTTCCTCAATATTCAAAATTAAAATATAGGAAATTTTCCACTTTCTTGTGTCTCCATTTAACTAAATTAAATTTAACTGCACCAACCTATGCATAAATTGCCTATTATAATAAGGGGGGGATCAAGAGCATACATTTGTTCTTAAAAGTTAAATATAAATTCCAATGAGTAACCAAGTAACAAGTATATTAAATTAAGACCTAAGATCACTGTTTCCTCATAAGTAAAATTTCCAAAACATTTCTCCCCTTTTAATTTTTATGCAGAAGTTACAAAAAGGAGATAACATGTGAAAACTCATAATGTATGCAATACATGATTGTAATCAGACAGCCAATGGAATAAAAAAGGGAAAAGAAATGATAGAGCTGTTATGCAGATATTTGTGGGAACTTGTATGGCACTAAAGGAATTCTTAAACTTGTTACATCCAATCACCAAGAGCTTTTTGTTTTGTTTTATATTGTTTTGTTTGGGCACTAGGAATTGAAAGATATGAAGCTGAATTCTTAATTAAACAGCTTACACCCCTTACCAAAAGAGCTAATTAAATATTATTGTGTTGTTGTTTTTTAACTGCAGAATAATTTGCATTTAAAATTTTATATAAATGAAATCATACAGTGCGTACTATTCTGTCTGACTTTTCACTCAACATAATTATGTTGTGTATATCACTTGCTTATTTTTATTCTTAGATGGTGTTCTATTGTGTGGCTATGTCAGAATTGTCTATCCATTTCCCCATTGATGGGCATTTCTTCTTTCCAGTGATACTCTGAGCTGAGGGAAGGGTGGTAGGGGTGGAAGGAAAGAATTATAAAGGGTGGTAAATATGTGAAACTATCTTGATTGTAGTGACAATTTCATGGATGTATACATGCATATGTCAAAACTGATTAAATACATGCAGTGTTAAAATATTAATGATTAGTCTCTCTTATTTATTTTATCCCAATAAGAATTCCCTTTTCTCCCACTGTTGAGAAAAGATGTAGGCAAATTTTATCCTACACATAATAGCATCAATATTTTCTTCAAATATTTAGTTATTTCTTCTTTATTCCACTCTAAAAATGAAAATTATTTTCATAATTTTGTATAAAAATCACAGATAATTTTGTTGTCAGATAAAGTTTTATTCACACATTTACCTTTCCATGAGTAAGGTAGAGCTCAATATGGAAAATATGCTTGGTAGATGCACTTCTAAAACTTCCAGTTCAGATTTCTCCCCTTCCACTTGGCTGCAGCATTTTAATTCTGCTCCCTACATAATGTCCTCAGGCAATTAGTTTTCTCTTTTTTACAGGATATACCTGTATCCTTTTTGGTCTAATGGTATATTTTATGGAGGTGGGAGAGAGTGCTTAATTAAGTTCATGATGCAAATACTACCGAATGTCAACCAAATATTTTTTTTTAAATAGAGATCTCATGATTCTTTACACAGAGATTATAATATTACTGAAGTGATAACAAGTGGTTCATTTGATGCAATAGTTAATTCATACCTTATAGGCATAACCTTAACAACTAATGAGTTATTCAGCATTTAGTTGAAAGCAAATTCAATAATTTGGTGCTCTATTTTTTATACTCTATCAGTATTATGAGCTGTTAACAGCATTCAGGTGATAATTTTGTGTTATAAAAGATAATTTCTGTACCAGTGGCAGCTGAATATCATTTCTAATCAACAATTAATTATATATTAAAATTAACCACTCCCTGCATATTTTATAGATTGAAAATGAAATTATTGATAAATATTTATATTAAAATTTTTGGAACTTATTTTTGTGAAATATATATGATAATTTAGTACTTAAAATGAACATTTTACATGTTTTGTGTAAATTTTATTTGTTAGTCTTGAAAACTGGTTCTATTTAGGTGTTTTTTTTCTGTGTTTAGCAAACATTTATCTTACCTAAATTTGACATAATTTTAAAAAGTCATTCATATGAAGAAAATGCAATAAATGGTGTGTGAGTTCTGTTTTGAGGTAGGAGCCCAGGGAGACTTCACGTCTATACCTAGCTTTACTACCATCTGGGTGTGTATGACTGACTTTCCTCATTTTTACGTTTCTGATCTCTAAAAGAAGGGTTTGTTTAAATAGACACATTTTTTTTTTGAAATTTGCCTTTAAGTTTTGTCTTTTGGGAATAGGGCTTCTTAAATATTGAAGTGTATGTTTGAGGATTAAAACGGTCACTACTAGAATATTTCTGACAATATTGTCAGAAGGAAAGAGTTTGAGGGAGAGCAGGCTGAATTTTTTTCAGGCTTGCTGATTTCCACAATGATTTATTCATCGCTAGAATAGATGAATACACATTCTTTTCTACAATTCTTTGCCACTGTAGACAAAGCCCAAGGCACAAGAAGACATTACACTAAATATGACCTGTCACACATTCCTAAGATTTAATAATAATCAAAATCTTCCAAATACCTTGAATCTAATTATTTGTGCCACAATGGAAGACATCTGATTATACAACTATAGTTTAAATGTGTGACACACACTAATTTAGCCTATTTTTTACTTTGTTTTTATTTGTTGTAATTTATTTGGGGCTCCCATAGTTTCTACTCAGTTAAGATAAATGACTAATAGAAATTAACATAACATTTTTTATTGTTATACTTCCACAATTGCAATCCACTAGTAAGAAAGACTATGGCAGATTGAAATTTGCAGAGTGAAAAGTATTCCTTTGCAGTTAAATGAGATTGCATGTCAGAAAATAAAAGGAAAGATTTGGAAATTGAGAATGTCAATCCTAAACACTAAGAGCTAAAGTTAGTTCCTTAACAATGGTGGTGAAAGTAGTAATTGGAGGAGATATGTCTCTGGATTTCAAACATGGAGCCTCACACAGCTACATTCCAAGTCTACAATTAAGGATTAAGCCAATATCCACTATAATTAAAGGACTCTGATATTTGTGGTCTTGCAAATAAAATGCTGAGAGTAACTTTGGAAATACATTCCAAGACAGTCACTAAAGTTGACAGAATCTATCCAATCTTAATGGAAATGTGTAGATTAGAAAGGCAGGGACTAGAGAAGTTGGCTTGTCCATCAAGGTTCTCAAAACAATTGTTTCCCTGGAGATTATATTGCAAAAGGCTCTTACTATTTTCAAAGTGAGCAGAAGAAAAGTGATTTTCTCAGTTGCCAAAAAATGTGTTTCTAAATGCAACACAACTAGTAAGCCATATCACTCAAGAATCATGCAGAAGAACAAATATATTGTTTTATTTTTATAAACATATTTTCAATAAAAAAAGATTACTACTGGGAGTATTTATTTCACAATCAGATGGCTGACATGGAGCTTAATGGGAACTATTCCTCAGATATGAACAAAGTTGTTGGCCCTTTTGTGTACAAAAGAAGGGTTGGAGTAGGGATGTAACCTTTAAAAGGAATACAAATAGAGAGAAATTTAACTCTGAAAGTGTTTATTTTTAGGTGTTTGGTTTTATACATTTGGGTACATGACAGGAATAGCTTTATTTCTTTCTGTTTTAACTTTTTTTACCCCAAATTTTGGGGTAGTTCTTATAAAATAGTATCATACAAATCTTACTATGTCAAGCAAGCAAAGACTTTTTCTATACAAGAATAAAAATGCCATTATTTACAGTGATAAATCTTATTCACTGACAAATTAACTTTTAGGTAGCACAAAGTAAACTAGCTGGTAAAAAGTTTTATTTTTTTACAGGAATTAGTACTTTAACTGTGCTGTGTATAATACTATGTCTAAGATAGTCCCATTTGTGGCAGGGGTAATTTGTTTTATAAATAACTTTATCTTCTTTATATATGTGCAATAGTGTTTGTATAATATTTTATTTATAAAATTATTTTATCACTATTTTGATGGACAATATATGTATATTCTATTGATTGTTAATTTTTCACATTTTCTTTTTAATAATTAACTTTTCATTGTATTAGTGCAAAGTTCAAATGGTCAGTTTAACATATCAATATATGTGTGTAGGCACAGTAAATTCTAATCTAATGATAGAATTGTTTCATATGCCTTCCATATATTTGAATGTAGAAAGGCTTTTAAAGCACTAACTTAATCATGATCACAAATCAAAAAATTTTGGCCATATTTTCTGAGATAGTGCTAATATCAAATATCCCATTTGGCTGTCCCTAGGACAACCAATTTTACATTTGGAATATATGTTAATTATAATATTGGTTTTAAGTAGCCATTTAAGTTAATACATAAGTTGTGCATTGTCTCACATGTGATTTTCTAGAGCAACTTGAATCTTAGCCTCTGGATATGGTAATGGTGGGTATAGTAGCTTTCATACACAAGAAAAACAGAGTCATAAAGCTACAGAACTCAATGATGAAAACTATGTTTGTAGTGAAGAGGAGTATTCTTTAAATACCAGAAAGATCAAGCACCAAAGAAGCATTATAAATATTGAAATCATGAAACAACACGAATACAGAATTCATAAAGAATAACGAGAAAGAACTGACAATTTGAAGTTAATATTCCCTATGTTAAATGTCTTATAAAGACTGCATTACATTATTAACCATTCATTCTTCTCTAAAAGATGGCTTGGGGACAAAAAGATGAAAGATAAGTCATTCATCATTTTTCAAAACGTCATTTCATGTATGAAATGAATCCATAAACTTGATTGCATAAGCTGCCGTACTAGGCCGGCAGTTTTCATTGTTATTTATCAGAGGAAACTTCAGTATAATATTTAAAGTAAACAAAGGGGCACTGCTTTGAAGTGTGTGTGTAGAGTTGGAGTCCTGCAACACACAGGCTTGTCCAGAGTACTCTACAGCATCTCTACATAATGTGAATGCTTAGCTCTGCCATTTCTAAGGGCCCTTCACCTCACAAACTCAGTTATTTCATCATCCTATTTTGATCTTATTCTTGTTTTAATCTTTATTAAATCTATTGGAGTGACAATGGTTAGTAAAATTATTTAGGTTTCAAGTGTACAATTCTGTAATACATCATCTATATATCACATTGTTTGTTTACCACCCAGAGTCAGTTCTCCTTTCGTCACCATATATTTGACCCTCTTTACCCTCTTCTGCCATTCGCCACTCCCCTTTTACCCTCTGGTAACCACTAAACTGTTGTCTGTGATTTTTTGTTTGTTTGTTTGTCTTTCAGTTTTATATTCCCACATATGTGTGAAGTCATATGGTTCTCAAATTTTTCTGTCTGACTTATTTTGCTGAGCATGATAATATCAAGATCCATCCATGTTACCACAAATGGCAGTATTTCATCCTTTCTTATGGCTGAATAATATTCCATTGTATATATGTACCACATCTTCTTTATCCAATCATCTATCAAAGGACACTTTAGTTGTTTCCATGTTTTGGATACCATGAATAATGCTGCAGTGAACATAGGGGTACGTATATCTTTACGGATAAATGTTTTCAGATTTTGGGCGATAAATCGCCAGAAGAGGGATTAATGGGTCATAAGGTCATCTGACTCTGAACCACCTTCCATACATCTAATCTAAGATCAGATCAGCCTTTGCATGGTGGAGAGCCAAGAAGCTGCCTGATTACTGGAATGTGCTTGATTCCATAGTGACAACAGCTCATAAAAAAAAGGCTAACTGTATAAAAGATTGAAATTAAAGACCCGCAAAAAGATTTGTCGGTGTCTGTTCCTGTTGGCTTCCGAATGACTCAGGCCTCCCAACAAGATCCTGAATTTAGAAGCTGCATATTCAAATGCCAGAAGGAATCAGACATAAATGTACAGATGGCTGTATAAATAAAATAACTGTCAGTGACTTCTTATTTTGCTTCATAAAATGGATGCTATGATTCTGGCTAATCTTGTCACAGCATTTATCATTAAGGAAGGCATAATTTGAAAATTAAAAGTATTCCATTTTTCATTCACATCTGAGACTTGCTCTACCTGAGCTTGCAATATACTTAGATATGCAGTATATGGAATTAAAGAAAAAATGAATAAATTGAATAAGCGGGAGAGAAACCTGCTATGTCATTCCTTCCACAGAGAAAAAAAGAAATAGTTTCTAAAAAGGAAATGAGTTTTATAGATTTTTCTCTACCATTATTTATTCTGACTTTTTTCCTGCATAGATAAGCAGACCAAGTTCGACAATTTCTTTGGGGCTTCCAGGGGCCTTTTGTATACTCTAATAGATCTTACATAGATTGCCTAATAAATAATGTCATTTTGGTCACATGCCTAATAAACAAAATACAAAGGCTTAATTCCTTCATTATCTGGCTCTAGTACACTTTCCAGTCCTGTTCTCCAAGGTGCTCCTCTATGTATCTTATGTTCCCGTCAAGGTAAATGATTCTCTACCACTAGCAATGCCTATTATTTTCCCTCTTCTGCACCTTTTCTCCAATTCTTATTCTTGGAATGCCATTCTCATGCTTCCTTATGTTTATATTTCAGCCAACATTCAAGGCAAAACTCATTTGCTATGTTGGTTCCATGAATCCTTCCTTGCCAAAAAAATAAAATAAAATAAATAAGAAAAAAAAAAAATCTTTGCTGTGAGCCCCAGTTGCTCTTTACTTTTTTCATATGACCTATATCAATTTCATCCTTGCACACGTACCTTGTCTTTGTTTCTATTTCTTGAAAATATCGATCATGCATTAATTGCCGTTATTTCCTAGGATTTAAGACATCTGGTACAGAGTAGATATCCAAAGTACATATTTTTGAACAAATAAATGAGAATGTCTTCCCCTAATGTGGGCAGAGAGGCTCTAAATGTAGCCAAAATACAAACCTCAGCAGAATCAGATAATTGGTAGATCAAACCAGACAATGCAAATCATCAATGAAAATATTTCAACTCTGATTCTTTCCACTGAAGAATAACTGTCCATAATCATTGCATAATGCTTTCTACTAACCACCATTATGGAAACAGAGGCAGAGAAGGAGTTGAGCTGCCTTCCTTAGTTCTCTGGAGGGAGGGTTGAGCTTGTTTTTTTTACAAAATAGCCAAGAAAAAACTGAATTTAACATTCCCCCTTCTATGTCATTTAAAAATTGTGTTTCCAAAAGCTAATTGCAATAAATATTCCGCCAGGAGTGTTAATCAACAACGAAAAGAAGCTTGTAGGTTTGTACCTAGCACACACTTATCATGGACGGTAGCTCCAACTACACTTGTCTTTTCTTACAATGTCATGAATCTATTGCACTAATTCTTCTATTGCTGCATATAATTCTCAGGTACATCATAATATATTGTATTTGATGAATTTGGGTTTTTGATAAGGTCAAGCTCAAATAAGCTTAGCTTTACGTTGGAGAACATGCTTTAACTATACTTCTAAGTATTCTTTTACATGCTATGTCAAGTTTTGATTCCTGAATATTAACTATAATACTATGCTTCTTAAAAATAGAATGAAAAAAGCAAGTGATTTAGTATCTATAATTAGGTAGCACAAACTGTAATAGCATCTTTAAGTAAGGGCAATTTCCTATTTGATCGTGTTTGAATTAAATGTCATCTGCTCAAAGTTAATTTGTTGCAGTTTCCATTTCAATTAATTCTCAATTCAGAAAGCTTATGGGTTGAAATATTAAGAATGTATTCTACTGATTTGGTTGCTAATAGAGAATAAACTGGAACATAACATGTCTCTTAGGAAGTTGTTCTTAGCAAATACATTTTTTAAAGTGTAACTTTTATTAAAACATAACTTGCATATAGTAAGGGAATAAATCATAAGCTCAATGAGTTTTTAGAAAGCGAACACATCTTTTCAGCCAGCATCCAGATCAAGAAATAGGACATCATCAAAGCTGCATAATATCTATTAAGCCCTCTCACAGCTCCTACTCCTCAAAGATAATCATTATCCTGACTTGTAACTTTATGACAGTCCAGTTGTGTTTGTGTTTGTGATTAATAGTGTCTTTGTCCATTTGAGCTGCTATAACAAAAATACCAAAGAGTGGGTGGCTTAAAAAACATTAATTTCTCACAGTTCTAGAAGCCGGGAAGTTCAATACCAAGGCACCAGCAGATTCAGTGTCTGGTGAGAGCCCACTTCCTGGTTCACAGAAGGCAAGTCCACTTCAGAAGATATGTTATAAATATCCACAACAGTTCTGTGAACAGTTCTTGCTGCTGTGTACTCATATGGGAAACAGAAAGAGAACTCTCTGGGATTTTTTTCATAAGGGCATTAAATCCCAGCCATGAGGGCTCTGCCCTCATGACCTAATCACCCCCACACACACCAAAAAAGACCCCTGTAAATACTATCATATTGGGGGTTAGGACTTTTAGCATATGAAATTAAGGAGGACACAAACATTCAGTCCATAACAGATATATAGGTAGGTAGGTAGGTAGGTAGGTAGGTAGGTAGATAGATAGATAGATAGATAGATAATAGATAGATCGATAAACAGACAGATAGATAGACAGATAGACTGATCAGTATATGTGCTTTTGTATCTGGTTTCTTTTGCTCAAAATTATGGTTATAAGTTATATTTGTATTATTGCCTGTGACAATGTCTTGGTCATTTTCATTGCTGTATGTTATCCCATTATAGCAATATACCATCATTTATTCATCCATTCTATTTTAGAAGGACATTTGAGTTGATTCTAGTTTGGGACTATTTCAAATTAGTCCCAAATATTTTTACATACGTTACAAATATTTTTAGCATATGAAGTGAAATTGCCAGGTCACGGGATACACGTATGTTCAGCTCTATTAAATATTTTATATATAGATTTATGTAACTATTTTCATGCTCACATGATATTCAGTAGTTATAATACCTTAATTTATGATAAATTACTAAAATCTATTTTAGTGTTTTAAAATACTTAAAATACTAAATATGGAGTAAATATGGAGAATACAAGTGACACTATAATTAATATATACAGAGAAGAAAGATTACTGTTCATTGGGTGGGTGTGTGATATAAAGTAAAATTCTACAACTTTGAAGCACAATTTACAAAGAAAGCCAGACATATATTCCACACAGTCAGGGATTAACTTTTTGAGTCAAAGAAGTAATACCGTTAATTTCACGTCCTTTGTTAAATAATGTGTAACAGAAAGAGTTCAAGAGGTTAACGACTACTCCAGGAGGGCTCATACAGCAGCCTCAAATTGAATTGTTGTTTCTAGAAGCCCTCAGTCTCTGTGGCACCACTAGAACCACTCATTATCTTCTATTTAGTGCATTCTCTCCTAGTACTGTGATAGAATTAGCTCTACTTCTCAAAGTGTATTGATTTTGATGGCAGAAAAGGTGAAATATACACTATTGATGCATCAAAATATTTGTTTAAACTCTTATTCCAGTCAAAGGTCAATTCCAAAGCTAAGATCATGTTTTATTACTTCACAATGGGGTGAAGTGGTGGGAAAGAAGCTTAATTTAAATTTTAAATTATGAGTGAGATACAATCCCTTGAGTTTTGCTTATCGACAATAAGTTCTGGTTATTTCTAAACCTCTATATTTCAAATACCAAGTTCTACAAATGTAAGTTAAGCACCCTAAATTTGCTACATTGCTATAAAACATAGCTGGTAGGAAATCTCAAGTTTACTCTATTTAGGTGGCAAGAAAAAAAGTGACTCTATAGTTAGTAATATAGCTGACAGGGCAAAAGAAAACATATATACATTACAGGAAAGTAAATCAACAAAGAGTATGCTAGGTGACCTTCTGCTTATAGACTGAATTGACTGATATAAGCACAAGCACCAAGACATGGTGTTTTTTTTTGTTTGGTTGTTTTTGTTTTGTTTTGTTTTGTTTTTCCTTAATTGAAGAGTTTGACTGGGACATCTAGCTAAATACTTTGAAAGACAGATTATACTAACTGCTGTCACTTTCTCACTTCTCAGTGCAAACTCGTGCCCTCTTGCATCCTCTGCTGAAACTATTATCTCAAAGATCATCAAAACATTGTTTCCCAAATGAAATATGTCATCTAAAAACTAATTCAGATATGCTAGTGTCCTTTGTTTCTTGGTTTGGTCTATGAGTGTCACAATTACCTGTCCCTAACCTGTCACACATCCTTTCTTTGATGAGTTCTATTTAAAATACAGTGGCAAGAACTCAAAGTGCCCCTTCAGCTAGGGGTTTGTGAGACCACCCCATACAGTAGGTCAATTACACGAATTCAATTCTGAACATTTCAGATGTACTTTGCAAATAAATCTTCCCGTAGTTTCAAAACTCTACTGCCTGGAATTCCAGAGTTTCTTGAAGTCTAACATGATTCAATTATTAATTAGAGGAAGCAGTATTGTTTCGGGCTAAGATCTCAGACTTTGAAATCAGATGGTTCAGGTTCAAATCCCATTTTTGCCTTCACTAGCTATTGGACTTTGAGCAAATAAATCCTCATAAGCTTTGGTTTCCCTATCCATAATAAGAAGGTGCTATAATAGTGCCTAGCACATAGAGTCATTATAACAAACAAATACGATAATGGATATAAACACCCTAAGTGACTTGTACTCTTTAAACCCCAAGTAATTTATCATCCTTGTTATTTTTACTATTGTTTTTTGATAGATGTGAGTAGCATAAGCACATCATGTAAACTGATCAGAAATCAGAGTTTAATTCAGGCTAAATCAGACCAATCTTATTGGTCATTTATAGAAACATTTTTTCCTGGTGTATTTTGTCCCATAGTGTTAATCTTATCTTGAATAAACCCAGGATTTTATCATGTCCATTTTTCCTGGATAAATAAAGGAAGACACCCCAGAGGTATTGGGCTTTGGGCTGACTGTCAAAAGATGAGTAAAAAATTGCTGGGCTATTTTAAATGAGGGAAGAATTATTGAGAAAGAGAAAATCCATGTACAGAGGTGTGAAGGTAGAACAGAGCTGACTTGGGAGAGCCCAGGTGGCTGAGTGCTGTTGGAGGTAACACTTGAAGGGCAGAAGGTATGAAAGGCAGAGAAGTACATTCTGTTTTGCTTTAAACAATAGAATGGAGCTCATGCAATTTTTCCTTTACAAGGACCACAGCAAGGATCTCAGAAAAAAACTTTAGCCTTGCTAAGAGCTTGATTACAAAGCTTGATTCTATATGGGACTCAAGAGTCTTTTTACTGAAGAAGATAGGGTGTTCAACACTTCCTTTCCCCAATTCCCTTAACTTCCTCATTGCCAGCTCATCACAGGTATAAACTGAAATCCACTCCCACTCATTCTTTATGCATAGACTTAAGAAAAATGATTCACCTGTGCTCAGGGAGGCTGGAAGGTAAAGTCATCTGTCACATCTGATCCCTACTGTAAAAGAACGAGGGCAAACACATTGGTGGAGCCATAGTTTCTGCATCCAGATATGCCTCACTAAAGGAAATTGATGGATGCATTCATTAATTAGGCAAATCATGCTGGGCTACTACATCAAACAAGGTATCATTATAGCCTGAAAATATAAAATATCCATTTTTCTCCATTTTGAAATGAAGAGTAAAATTCTGTTTTTGGTTATACCCAATTCAACTTAATATGTGTTTTCATACAAAACAAAGAAAATGAAATATTCAGTGACTTCATTTTAAAGTTACTAAACTATTTCCCAGGTCTTTCCTTCTGGATTCTAAGTGTACAAACAAAAACTTGAAGTGTAGTTGAAGTGCACTAAAAGTTGGTTTCTAGTTTTATACAGGGGACTTTGAAATTTTTCAGTAAAAGCACACTTAACTGATCTCTAAGAACTGATTTGAAGGTTTACCCGTAGCTTCTTGTCCCCTTTCGACCATACTGTCTGAATTCTAAGATTCGGTGAAGGCTTGTCCTAGTATAATGTATTATTCTTGGGCACTTGAGTACTTGACCTCCCACTGTCTCAGCTGTTTGCTTTTATAAATTATTCATATTTCCTCCCCAACCTGTTTATGGCACTTATTCTTGTCACTGTACTTATACTGTTTAATTGAATATTTTATTTACTAATACAATATATTTGAAATGAAAGCTCTTTCTAAAACAATCATGCTAAATGCTTTGAAAAGACACAAGAATTGATGTTATTGAATTACATGTGAGGACAATGACATTAAAATATCGGGGGAAATAGCAGAACTCTAGATATATTTGACCTTCATATTGCTTCATACCTATCAATTAAGTTCTCATTCTACTTTGAATGACCAAAATAATTTTTGGATGAAGAATTCAAATATGTAAGAACAGACAAGCAATTTCACTTCAATGAGCAGATCATTCTCATAGGGAAGTACTTAACTTACTACAAAAGAAGGAGGGGGAGACGTCATCAAATTGGCAGCGTGAGGTGAGCCTCTGTAAAGCTCCCCTGGAATTTACAACTAATCGAACAACAGTAACTCTACAAAGGACTCCCTGCACAGCAGACAGGCAAGACGAACATGCCCACTACTGAATTCACCTAAAGGTGGGAGAATCATGCGAGCGGAGGAGGAGGGAAGGGAGAAGTGCGGAGACGGAGCCGCATGGGCGCAGGATGCAGACCTGGCTCAGTGCTCCGAGATTGCTGCATCCCGGAACTACCGCAGCTGCGGGAGAGGGAAGAACTCAGACTACTAGGGCTCCGCTTATGGCCCACAGGGCAGAGGGGGCAGCATATAACATGGCTGAACCCAACGCTCACGGCAGAGACCTCTGAGAAAAGACTGAGGGAAGAAGGCTGAAAACGTTGGTTTAAGCCCTCACTGCCAAGCAGAGAACGGAAGCCTTAGGCACTGAGACTAGCCGCCACCTTCCTACCCTCCCAGAGCTCTCCCCGCCCCCACCTGCCTGGTGCGAGAAGCAGAACAGTAGCATTGTCAGATCAAAAGAACAGAATATTTGCTGTTCTGAGAACTGTGGATGGCAGACACAGATTCGCAGCCCAATTAGTTCTGGCAAAGGGGAGGGAGCTGTGGAAGCTGGACGAGATATGGTGGTCACTGCTATTGCTCTGGGCCATCTCTCACAACTCATCCCGCTCCTGGCCCCACCTATCTAGGCGGATCCCTGCAGGAGTAAACAGAACTGCTGAAACATATGGGCTCTGAATCTGGTGCAGAAAGAGCTTTGGAACTTCAAAAGCTCTCCACATCCCCACAGGGACGTGACGCCCTATGACCCAGGCGAACTGTTAACAGAGGAGAAGCCCGTCTCCCAGGGAATCCCCCCATTGTGTGAGAAGCTGGAATAGTGCAGAGAAAACAGCACTACTGTGTGAGAGAAGAAAAAAAAGGCTGCAGTGAGAGAGAAAATAAAACATTCTACCAACAAGTACTGGAAAACAAAAGAAAGACCTCTTCCTATCAACCTGTTGCAGAAGCCACTCCTGTAGATGTCTAGAAAGAGAAATAATAAATCAGTAGTTACCACGAATAACCAAGGCAACAAGACAGCTCAGAAAGAAATTGAAAAGCCTCCAGAAAAGAAACTTAAAGATATGGAAATATGTGACTTAAATGACAGAGAATTCAAGATTGCAGTTCTGAAAATACTCAACGAGATGCAAGAAAACACAGAAAGGCAATTTAATGAACTCAGAAACGCAATCAAAGAACAACATGAGCATTTTATGAAAGAGATTGAAATTTCAAAAAAGAACCAAATGGAATTTCTGGAGATTAAGAAATCAATAGAAAAAATTAAGAATGAAATAACCAGCTTAGGTAGTAGAGTTGACCAGATGGAGGAAAGAATCAGTGACATCGAAGATAAAAACCTGGAAATTACACAGATGGAAGAAGAAAGAGACTTGAGACTTAAAAGAAATGAAAGAACTCTACAAGAACATTCTGACTCCATCAGAAAGAGCAATATAAGAATAATAGGCATACCAGAAGGAGAAGAAAGAGAGAAGGGAACAGAGAATGTATTCAAACAAATTGTTGATGAGAAATTCCCAAACTTGTGGACAGAACTGGATCTTCCAATCCAAGAAGCAAATAGAACACCTAATTACCTCAATCCCAACAGGCCTTCTCCAAGACACATTGTACTGAAGCTGTCTAAAATCAACGACAAAGAAAGAATCCTCAAGGTTGCCAGGGAAAAGAAGACGGTAACCTACAAAGGAAGGCCCATTAGATTATCATCAGATTTTTCAGCAGAAACTCTACAAGCCAGGAGGGAGTGGAACCAAATATTCAAACTATTGAAAGAGAGAAATCATGAGCCAAGAATAATATATCCAGCAAAGATATCCTTTAGATATGAAGGAGGAATAAAGACCTTTCCAGACATACAGAAGCTGAAGGAATTTTCTAATACACGACCTGCACTACAAGAAATACTAAAGGAGGCTATCCAACCACCATCAACAAGGACAATTTGTGGCAACATAAAAAGGGGGAGAGTAAGGCCTGAACCAGAATATGGGAATGGAGAAAGCAAGTGTGCTGAAGAAAATGGAATACTCTAAATATCAAACTTTCTTTTACATAAACTTAAGGGTAACCACTCAAAAAAAAAAAATCCAGAACTGAAATATATACTGTAATAAAAGAAGAAACAGAGGGAAACATCATAGAATACCACCACACAGAAATAATAGACAACAACAAAAAGGCAAAGAAACAATGGAGACACAGCCTTACCAGAAAACTACAGAGGATACAGAAATCCTCATGTATCAATAATCACCCTAAATGTAAATGGACTGAACTCACCAATAAAAAGGCAGAGTAGCAGATTGGATCAAAAAACTAAACCGAACCATATGATGTCTCTAAGAGACACATCTTAGCTACAAGGACAAGCATAGACTAAAAGTGAAAGGGTGGAAATTGACACTCCAAGCAAATGGTACCCAGAGAAAATCAGGTGTAGCCATAATGATATCAGATGAAACAGACTTCAGGGTGAAAAAGATAACAGGAGAAAAAGATGGATATTTCATAACGGTAAAGGGGATTATACAACAAGAAGACATAACAGTCATCAATATTTATGCCCCCAATCAGGGAGCACAAAAATATACCAAGCAACTACTAACAGTACTAAAGGGAGAAATTGACCAAAACACAATTATACTAGGGGACTTAAATACATCATTGACAGCTATGGATAGATCATCCAAACAGAAAATAAATAACGAAATAGCAGCACTAAATAGCACATTAGATAAAATGGACATAATTGACATATATAGAGCACTTCATCCTAAAACATCAGACTATACATTCTTTTCTAGTATACATGAAACATTCTCAAGGATAGACCACATATTGGGACATAAAATCAGCCTCAGCAAATTTAAGAAGATTGAAATCATGCCAAGCATATTCTCTGATCACAAGGCTTTGAAATTGGATATCAACTGCGAAAAGAAAGCAGGAAAAAACACAAATACATGGAGATTAAACAACATGCTTTTAAAGAACGACTGGGTCAAAGAAGAAATTAGAGGAGAGCTCAAAAGATACATAGAAACAAATGACAATGAAAATACATCCTACCAAAATTTTTGGGAGGCAGCAAAAGCAGTTTTAAGAGGGAAATTTATATCATTACAGGCCTATCTCAAAAAACAAGAAAAATCCCAAATAAATAACCTCATGTTACACCTTAAAGAACTAGAAAAAGAAGAACAAGTGAAACCCAAGGTCAGCAGAAGAAAGGAAATAATAAAAATCAGAGCGGAACTGAATGAAATAGAGAACAAAAAGACAATAGAAAAAAATTAATGTGACAAAGAGCTGGTTCTTTGAAAAGATTAACAAAATTGACAAACCCTTGGCTAGACTCACTAAGATAAGAAGAGAGAAGACACTAATTAACAAAATCAGAAATGAAAAAGGGGAAGTTATCATGGACACCACAGAAATACAAAGGATCATGCAAGAATACTGTGAAGGACTATATGCCACCAAATTCAATCACCTAGAAGAAATGGACAAGTTCTTAGAAACATAAAGCCTTCCAAGACTGAACCATGAAGAACTGGAAAATCTAAACAGACTGATCACCAGTAACGAAATTGAATCAGTCATCAAAAACCTTCCTAAAAGCAAAAGTCCGGGACTAGATGGCTTCACTAGTGAATTCTACCAAACCTTCAAAGAGGATCTAATACCAATCCTGCTCAAACTCTTCCAAAAAATTGAAGAAGGCACAGTACTCCCTAACTCATTTTATGAGGCCAACAATACCCTGATACCAAAACCTGGTAAAGGCAATCCAAAAAAGAAAACTACAGACCTATATCTCTGATGAATACAGATGCAAAAATCCTAAACAAAATTCTAGCAAATCGAATAAAAGAATGCATTAAAAAGTTTACTCACCACAACCAAGTGTGGTTCATCCCCGGGGCACAAGGATGGTTCAACATCCGCAAATCCATCAATGTGATACATCACATAAACAAAATAAAGGACATAAACAACAACAACAAAAAATCATATGATTACATCAATTGATGCAGAAAAAGCATTTGACAAGATACAACATCCATTTATGATTAAAACACTTAATAAAATAGGTATAGAAGGAAAATACCTTAACATAATAAAGGCCATCTATGACAAGTCCTCAGCTAATCTCATAATTAATGGTGAAACACTGAAGCCCTTTGCTCTATGTTCAGGAACACGACAGGGCTGTCCCCTATCACCTCTGCGTTTCAACATAGTGTTTGAAGTCCTTGCCAGAGCCATCAGGCAAGAGAAAGAAATAAATGGCATCCAACTTGGGAATGAAGAAGTTAAATTATCACTCTTTGCAGATGACATGATGCTATATATAGAAAAGCCTAAAGACTCCACCAAAAAGCTATTAGAAATAACGAATACAGTAAAGTTGCTGGCTACAAAATCAACATACAAAAGTCCATTGCATTCCTATACACTAACAATGAAATCTCAGAAAAAGAAATACAAAAAACAATTCCTTTTTCAATTGCAACAAAAAGAATAAAATATCTAGGAATAAACTTAACCAAGGATGTGAAGGACCTATATGCTGAAAACTATAAGACTTTTTTGAAAGAAATTGAAGAAGACGCAAAGAAATGGAAAGATATTCTATGCCCATGGATTGGAAGAATCAACATAGTTAAAATGGCCATATTACCCAAAGCAATATACAGATTTAATGCAATCCCCATCAAAATCCCAATGGCATTTTTTAAAGAAATAGAACAAAAAAATCATCAGATTTGTTTGGAACCACAGAAGACCCCGAATAGCCAAAGCAATCTTAAGAAAAAAAGAACAATGCTGGAGGTATCACACTGCCTGACTTTAGCTTGTACTACAGGGCTACGATAATCAAAACAGCATGGTATTGGCAGTAAAACAGACACATAGACCAATGGAACAGAATTGAGAACCCAGAAATAAAACCACATAAATATGGATAGATAATTTTTGACAAAGAAGGTAAAAACTTACAATGGAGAAAAGACAGCTTCTTCAATAAATGCTGCTGGGAGAATTGGATAGCCACGTGCAAAAGAATGAAACTGGACTGTTATCTGTCACCATGCACCAAAATTAATTCAAAATGGATCTAAGACTTAAGCACAAGACGTGACACAATAAACTGCATAGAAGAAAACATAGGTACTAAACTTATGGACCTTGGGTTCAAAGAGCATTTTATGAATTTGACTCCAAAGGCAATGGAAGCAAAAGCTAAAATAAATAAATGGGACTATATGAAACTTAAAAGCTTCTGCACAGCAAGAGAAACCATCGACAAAATAAAGAGGCAACCGACTGAATGGGAGATTTTTGCAAACAGTGACCCTGATAAGGGGCGGATATCCAAAATATACAAGGAACTCATGAATCTCAACAACAACAAAAAACAAACAACCCAATTGAAAAATGGGCAGAGGACCTGAAGAGACATTTCTCCAAAGAGGACATACAGATGACCAATAGACATATGAAAAAATGCTCAACATCACTAATCATCAGAGAAATGCAAATAAAAACCACAATGAGATATCACCTCACCCCAGTCAGAATGGCTATCATCAACAAGGCAAATAGTAACAAGTTTTGGAGAGGCTGTGTAGAAAAAGGAACCCTCATACACTGTCGGTGGGAATGCAGTCGATGTGGAAGGCAGTGTGGAGATTCCTCAAAAAATTACGAATAGAATTACCATATGACCCAGCAATCCCTCTCCTGGGTATCTATCCAAAAAATCTGAAAACATTTATCCATAAGGCCACGTGTGCTCCAATGTTCATTGTAGCTTTGTTTAAGGTGGCCAAGACATGGAAAAACCAAAATGTCCTTCGATAGATGAATGGATAAAGAAGTTGTGGTATATATACACAATGGAATACTATTCGGCGGTAAGAAAACATGATATAGGAACATTTGTGACAACATGGATGGATCTTGAGAGTCTAGTGCTAAGCGAAATAAGTCAGACAGAAAAAGCAGAGAACCCTGTGATTTCACTGATATGTGGTATATGAACCAAAAACAACAAAAGAACAAGACAAACAAATGAGAAACAAAAACTCATAGACACAGACAATAGTTTAGTGGTTACCAGAGGGTAAGGTGGGTGGGGGATGTGGAAGATGAGGGTAAGGGGGATCAAATATATGGTGATGGAAGGAGAACTGACTCTGGGTGGTGAACACACAATGGGATTTACAGATGATGTAATACAGAATTTTACACCTGAAATCTATGTAATTTTACTAACAAATGTCACCAAAATAAATTTAAAAAAAAGAAGGAGGGATATTCTAAGTTAAAATTTGTCAGTTTCATATGTATAATGTCTCATAATTTCTGGCTTTAAGGATAATTTTTTATTAAGCAAACAACCATGCATCCAATAGCATTAGCTAAAAGATTTCAACTGCACAAGAGGACTTTTGTGGCACACACAGAGCAAAGGATATCAAATTTGCTCTTAAATGCATAAATGTAAAAAAAATAAAAATTTAGATGTATTAGCACAATTATAGCTGAATTCTTTACTAACATTTCCCTCCCTCAGTTTAGTTCTGAGATATGCTAAAATAATGTGGGAAGACAGTTTGCACGCATATCTAAAAATAACTACTACAGGGATTTTATTTAGCTTCAGAAGGTCTGTGAACAAATCTTTATTTTCATGCCACTGTTTTCTTTCTTTTTTTGTTTTGTTTTCTTAACAGGAATTACTATTGAAAAAGCTTATGGTAATAGGTATATTAAATACTATGAAAACTACCAAAGAGAGAAATAAAAGAAAAAATATCCATAGAGAGACTAATAAGAGAGAGTAATAAGATAGTATGTCATCAATGCTTAAGGCTATCTCTGTTAATAGGAGGGCTATTATCCCTAATCATTTCATTCACTCCTATGTTTCAATATAGATGATTGGTATTCAAAGTTGAGCACAATGTACTGATTTTGTTTGAATACGTACTATACATTACTATTAAATCTTTGTATCTGTGCTTTACTTACTATTTTACTTCAGTTATTGCTAGAAAATGTCTTTTTTGGTGATTTCTTTAGTTTGCATTTAAGATGTAATAAAAGATGAGGCTTCTTCGAATCATAAGAGATTTTATGAAAAGTTATATATTTTAATGATCACCAGTTGGGCCTCTCATTTTTCTCGTTGAGATTCCAGCCTTGCTTAATAATGAATGCCATAACTTGCCAATCTACCTGAGCTGGAATATGCAGAATTCAATGAATTCTAAAAGAATTTTTATAGCAGGACTTGCCTTTTATTCTCCTCATAAAAGTCATTCTTTAGTTTGGTAACTCTTACCCAAGTGTTCACAATCTTTTAAAAGTATTGTGGAAGCAGGTACATTTTGCAAATATCCTTAACTTCTTTTGTTGGGAATGAGTTGCTTTGTTTTAAACACAACGTGGTATTAAGCCTCATGCTTTTTTGATGCATAGAAATTCATTTAATGTTAGAATCCTGATGTACAAAAATGAACATTCAATAAAATAATGGCATAACAAGCAGTCTAACCAGAAAACATTGCATTTGTGGAGAACTACAGGTAGAATAATAGTCCAGAAATTCTTTTTCAGAATTATGCAAACTATAATGGCATTCCGAAATTATTTTTTAACAAAAATAGTCATCAGTAATATAAAAGTCATGTGATAAAACAACAAAATGTAATTTTCAAGGCATAAATTAATATGTTTTGTAAAACTAACCAAAACACATTATGATAACAAACAAATGGGATGATATTTAATAGGTCAGTGTTGGCTTACAGGGATTCTATTTAGGAATGCTCTTATTTTTCTTCTAAAAGCATCTAACATTATTGTACATTTGGGTTGTTTAACTTCACATTTCCTCAGAGAAGGAGAACCAAGTTGAAGTTTCTTTTTACATCTGGGTTTCTAGAATCTAATTTAGGCAGAGTACTTTACAATCATACTCTCTAAACAGAATCTGCTGTTGGGAGTACAAAATTTCTTTATAGACTGTATGTAAAAAAATGAACTATGCTCACAGCCTTTGTGTTTATTTCAGCTAGATATAGGCTCACAAGAAAGACAGGCATTTAAACATGTGTCCACAGGTGTTTTCAGATGTTGCTTTTTGGTATCTTCATTCAGTTCTAGTTAGATTATATTTTCTTTAGCTTCTTTAATGAATATGAAAAAAAAAAAAACACCTTCCTGTAAGTTCCATGGTAAAATTCCTGTCTTGGATTACTCCTGAGCTGCAAATCAGAGAGATTTCTGGCTTACAAAAAATTATTTAAAATTTCCATCATTGGATAAGTGTGTCAAAAAATCTCATTTCTTTTATTTCTGCTTTGCAGTTTTTTTTATGTTTTTGCTTTTGTGAAATACAATGTTATCATTTTATTTAGCAATTCAATTTAACCTGCTTGCATTTGTGTACCCTCTATACCTTACATAGACCTCAGACATTTCACTGGCTATACAATTCAAGTCTCATTAACAGAATACCTAAAATGCAGAGATAGTAGTTCAGAGGCAAATAGAATGACCCAGTTATACATACTATTCCATACTGGAGAAATGGCAAAAGAGCACTATAAAAATCAAACTAATTTATTCCTTAGTTTGCCAGTTATAGTATGAGGCAGAATAATTAGTTTAGAACATAAACTTTGAATCTGGTAGACCTGGGTTTGAATCCTGATTATTCTCCCCAGTAGGCATGTAGTATCGTTAAGTTATTTAATTTTAATGAGTCGCTCTTTGCTCACATTTTAAAGTACAGTAGAAGTATATGACTGCTGTGAGAATTATCATATATGGCTGCTGTGAGAATTAAATGATATAACATGTTTAAAATACGTAGTGTAGAGCCAGACACATAGAAAACACTTTATAATTTGTCCCTATTCATAGTCTCATTGTTTAGTATAGAGACAAATGGTAACCTGAGTGCTTACAGACATATGGCATTCATGTTCAATACAGTGATAGAGTGCCGTGCTATGCATCTAAACCATTGGCATTATATTATCATAGTCTTTAAGGAAAGAGAGAAACCTGTTTGAAATTTTAGAAACTTTGTCATCAAAACAGTAAAACTAAAGCTATGTTTGGAATTCAATAAACACACAAAGATACATTTTTTTCAGTATTGTTTGAAGACATGATGGAACACATCAACATCAAAAAATGACAAAGAACGCAGATCGCGTACCTACTGTGATCCTATGCCCCACACCACACAAAGAGCATCACGAGCTCCCGAGGTCTTCTCCCTGGGCATTTCCCTACCAGTCTATGACAACAGAAACAGGGTTGCTTGCTTCACAAAATATCTGGTCTACCAAAGTTTATGTACTCAAAATTTTTCCCAATTCCCTATGATATTTTCCTCAGAAACAGAAAGAAACAGGGTGCCTCTGATATCACATGAATCCTAACATACAACTACAATTGGCTCAGTTCAGTGTTTCTTAAATTGCTGTTCCTGGGAAACAGTGCCACATGGTGATAATGGATGAGAAAAATATATTTTTGTAGTTATTCTGAGGGTCATTTCTATGCTAATGTCAATAAGACTCTTCTAGACTGTTCAACAACAAATTACACAATACTATCAAATCTCATTTGATTACAAAATTAGTATTTTAAGTGTTATTTTATTTTTTAATTTAAAATTTTCCAGTTGTATTAGATATAATTGATATACATTATACTAGTTCTAGATGCACAACATGATAATTTGATATATGTATATAATGTGAAATAATTACCACAATTAGTTTAGTTAACATGAATCACCTCAGAGTTATAAATTATTTTTTCTTGTGATGAAAACTTTTAATATTTACTCTCTTAACTTTAAAATAGATGATACAGGATTGTTAATGTTGAGTGACATATTTTAATGCTCTTGCAGAGTGCTTGAGAAAGCACTGTTTGAGAGATACTGGTTTAGTTATAGAAAGAAAAATATTTTCAAACTAAGAAAGTACAAAATGGTTAGTCCCTTGTGTAAAAATATCAGCTAATGTTTTTCAAGACATCTAAGGAGGCAAGATGGAAGAAGGAAAAGAGGAAGGAAGGAAAATGGGAAGGAAGAATGGAAGAAAGGAATGTTGTCCACATGTTAAAGACTAAAGTTCACAGAAACTAAGCAGATTCCAGAATGGTAAATATTATTACAATATCAAAAGTAATTTGAAGGAGAACTGACTCTGGGTTGTGAACACACAATGTGATATATAGATGATGTATTATAGAATTGTACACTTGAAACCTATGTAATTTTACTAACCATTGTGACCCTAATAAACTTTAATTAAAATAATATTTATCATGTGATGAGTCCAAAATGTTCCTCTTAACCATCACATTATCCAGTCTTTATTTATGAAGGCTATTATCAACATGTTATTTGTGGGAAATTATATTACATATAAAAATGTGGATAAAATTTCCTATCTCATATCGGTATAGAAATTAACCATTCATAGATAAATACCGTAATACACTTCTGAGATCAGCAAAGGTACTGAAGAGTAAACATATTAATTAATACTTTCACAACTTAATATCTCTTCAAACTGCAGTTAATGAAATTCACTTTTACTCAAATATTGGAATATTCTATCAATTCTCCATGAAAGGGCAAGCAATTCTTTACAAAAAAAAAAGTTCCTATTCAGAAAATAGCACTTTTAAACAAAAGCAATTGTTTCATGTAGTAGTTTATTCCAATAGGAGAATTGTTTTGGATATAAAATTATAGAATGTTGAGTTATTGTCACCTAGGGAATGTTCTGTGGGCTTCAGTTTCAAAATTTAGCATTGAATTTAGTATGGGTAGGTTCAAGAAGAGTGTTGACAGGACTTTCTCTACATCTAGAGAATCCTGCTGAGTTTTAGAAACTGCTTGATTTCAGAAGCCATGCTGTGCTACTAATCAGAGCAGAATTGCACAATATGCTTTCACAGGCTACAGAGGTCTCCCTGCACAGCTGTGGAGTCAGTCCTCAGCTCTCAGGCTGAGGTCACCAGCCCTTACCCTCCTGGTGAATGGAATCCTGACCATGAGGCATCTCTCCAGGAAAGGTGAGGCGAGTGCCACAAGGATATGGTGTCCTGGTGGGATGTTCAGCTTTGTTTAAGCGGCACAAGTGAATAACAGGTCCTGAAAATTGCAGTGTTTGTAATTAGCACAAAATATCTGGATTCTAGTCTGAGTCTGCTACTTATTAGTCATGTGATTTTGGGCATGTTAATTCCACTCTCTCTGCCTCTGTTTCTTCAACTAGCAAGTGGGAAGAATGATACAAGATGGCAGCAAAGACACAGGTGCTATAATGTGCTTAGCATGAAGAGAGCATTCAATTCAGAAGCCAGTTTAATAGTTATATAAATAATGACTATTTCAGGAGACAAAAATAATCAAAGAGGCAACCAAAAAAAACTAAAACCCATATAGATTGTTATTTTAATCTCTTATCTATGTCTTTATTATTTCTGATTAGTGTCTCAGAGCTCTGGTCTGTTCCTTCATATAAAATGTGGTACACCTTTTTTACAATATTAGGTATATCCTATTTTACAACCCTGTATTATTTAATAGTATTGATATGCTTAAATATGAATTTATCTCCGTGATTTTGGTACTAAAGTCCTAAATTGATCTTTTCATGGCTGGGAAATTTTATTTTGTAAGAGTTCCTTCAACAACTGGAAGTACACATAAGGTTTTGAAACCACTGCAGAGTATCGTTTTTAAGCATTCTCCAAAATGCTACCACATAAGGTTATTCATTACACATCCCAGAGCATGTTAAATTCTATTAGTGTGACATGATGGAATGTGACAGGGGAGACACCATTGAGTCTGATTTATCACACCTATTCACACATACAAAGTACAAACAAAGATATCACATGAAGCGTTATCTCAAAGTACAGTTAACAAAATTATCGATTCTCTAAGCAAAATTAAACTAGAATAATTGTTAATTAAAAACTCCTTCAGAAACATGTTTAATGATAGGGTATCCTAGAGATAGTGTCTTTCCTAGAATTGCTATTGTTCAAAGACATGAAGATAAAAAAAATAAGTAGACATGAATGTCATAGCAACATTCGGCTCCCCAAATATTCTTACATCATCACTCAGCTAGGTAGCTATATCTTTACAGCAGAATTTGTTTGATTTGGACTTTGCTTCAAGTACTCAGAAAGTGTTCCAATGGCCCTATAGGAAGGATAGCTGTCTGAGGAACTTTCCAAATATTTTATATTCTTTAAATTGATTCTCATTCCTTAAACCTTCGCTAAAGTGATGTAGGATTGTAAACCATAGCTTTTCTTCTACCCTAAATGTTTTCCTTCTAAAGAATTATTGAAAAGTAATATTTAAGTACTTTATTTCAAGTCAGTGAGGATAATTCTGTGCCCATGTTGAAGATTTCATGAGTTAAGTAGATGTAAGAAAGTACTCATTTATGAAATATTGTCAGATGCCGAATCATGAAGTTAGTGAGATCACTAAGGGTTTGTAATAATAGGAACATGCCTACTCTGTTCTATGCTTTCTCTTCGCCATCTCCTTTAATTTTCCCAACTCTCTATGACATATTATAACCATTTTACATGTAAAGAAACTGCGGCTCAGGCTGATTAGGTAATACATCCAAGATCACAGAACTAGAAAATGGCAAAGCCTGCTCTATTCATCTTCAAAGCCATTGTACAATTCTTTCTGTATCATGGGCTGTTTGACACAACAGAGATCTGCATATGAAAAGATTTACAACTGCTCATCCACTTTGGGTTTCAATATGCATGAGGCCAGGTTATCTCCAGATTTAGGTTGGAGATTAGAGCAGATCGATCTTGTAGATGTGAGTGAAAGAGTGAATGGTTAATGGAATTCATCTTTTATTTGGTCAACATTCTTGAATGTTCTTTTTCTACAAGGCCCACCATTTTGAGGTTGGGAATACAGGAGTGAAAGGTGACTATGAGATTTTTAGCTAAGGTGGTAATGTAGAGGGCAGTCCTATTAATATAAAAATAATACTGTATGATGATTTGCTTTAGGAAGATGGGAAAGTCAGTGATAAACACTTTTGAATTGAAGAACTCTGTAGAACATTCAGCAGATGTTTGAAGCAGAGTCTGGAGCTTAGAAAAGAGTTTGAAACTAGAGCCAAGATAGTGATTCAAACCAGAAACATACTGTGAGTTTGTTGAGAATACATCCCTTTGTGAAGCCCCAAGTTAGGATTAGAATTAAGTTAGATTTGTTGTCATATGAAAAACATCTCTATGAGTTCTGAAATTAACACATATATTTCAAAATACTGGAAGAATAGGCTATTCACTTTCATCATTTGCATTTTATGCTATTAGCCATTAAGTCGGGTATATTTGGCAAGTTCCTCCAATTCACAGTATCTACTTTCAGTACATTTTCTATTTCATTTTCAATTACTTACTCTTACCCTTTTCTGAAAGAAATTCTTCAAATCAAACCTGTTTTCCTGGTTCAGAGCCAAGTTCACACATGACCTGTCATTCACTTTCTCTATAAGTGTGCACAAGAAAAGAGAAGATGGAAAAATATTTGAACTAGATATGACAGAAACATTTGGACTTATGTGCCTGACATTGACTTATTTTATAAGTTTATTTTCAAAGTGAGGCACCCCTGGGGAGTTGAGTGAAGCACAGTATGGTTAAGTCTAGGAAATCCTGAGGTTCATCTACACAAAATCTATTGTGCAACATCCTGTCACTTGTTCATGTTGAAGGGTCAATGTCAATTCAGAAGTAGACACGGGATTAAAATTTGGAGGTCATACAAGATTATAGGGCTCTGCTTATTTCACTACACACTGCCTTTCAAATACAGCATTTTGTACTTAAAAATTTTGCTTCACCAAATCATAGACATTCTATTTATCTTTAACTCCAGAATAATATTCACTTTGGGATTGACAACTCAGAGAGAGATGAATGCCAAAGATAATCACTCCATTGTGATTACTGAATCCTTCCCAAAATTATAGTCACCAGATTGGAAGTCTGGTAATTTTATAACATCAAAGAGTACTATTATCCAAAGACTTTATTCTTTATCACTATGTTGAAAAAGAATCTGATGTCCAATTACATTTCAGTAGGTGACAATATGTTCATCAAAGAAGTGTTTCAGTACATGTTTTACAGCTTATAAAAAGCAAAATGACAGCTACAGCAATCAAAAGCTTTCTCACTAATTGTGGATGAAAGGTAGCGATAGTTGAGAAAGATGAATCATTAATTTGCTTAGGAGATCTTGACATTTCCTTTTTATTGAATAGGATGTGTTAATTAATTTGTATTTCAGATAACATGATTTTGGTTTAAAATGATGTGAAAGAATAAGAGAAAATTTGAAATTAACTATGTCTACCCTAAGCATAATTCATATTTAGAGGGAGCTAAGTATATGTTTTCAGCAAGTCATTTTGTTTTGTGTCCTTGGCTTGGATATGATCAGCGTCATTAGCAGAGAGCCTATTATGCATGAGTTTTGTTCCTGCCTGTCCTCCTACCTCGGTGCTGGTCTCAACTACATGAGGGTGATTAGAGTGCCAGGTGTGTGTGAGGCAAAGGAAAGAGGAAGAAGGTTAAATCCAACAACTGCTTTTCCACCCTCCCCGCTTAGTCTGGTTATCAGGTTCTGAATCCTTCTCACCATGGTAAGTAAATACCTAGTAATTTCCATCTTTGGAGAAGAAAGATAAGACACAATCACTGGAGCCTATCTTATCCTTGACAGATGTAGAACTTCAGTTTTTATATATGCAGGTACCACCATTTACAACTGTCATTTTTTCCAAACTTAGATTATTTAAAAGGAAATATATCTTTACATTGTCTAAGAAAAGTGGTGCGAAAGCAACCATTTAATTAAAGAAATTAATAATAATAACAAAAATCATCATCATCATCATCATCATCATCATCATCTCTCCAGAGGAGGTAGGATTCTACAAAGATAAAGACATAAAATAACAAACAAACAAACAAGAAAACAGTCAATACTTTTTTGAATACCTACTATGTTCCTGGTGTTTTCATATATCTTATCTCATTTTACTCATAGCAGTGTTTAGAAGCCTGTGTTATTACTTCCACTTTATACCTGGGAAGTGACTTGTTAGAAAAGATTATAATACGATGAGTTTACAGAACTGGAAAATGTCTGCCACAATTTCAAAGTCTGGTTCTCCTGCAAATACCACACTGCAGCTTATAAAAGAAATGCCATTTCTCATTTATTCTCTTTGTTTATTCTTTCATTATAAATTACATTTTAGGTACCTTTTTTACCCAGGCAAATATAGGAGTACAAAAATTGAAAAAACATGATGACTCTTGTCTGCAAGGGGACTATAGTCCAGGAGACAGGATCAGGCAAATGAACCAACAAGGAAGATAATAGCATAAATGCTATAAAGGAAGTAAAGCTAACCACAGGAAGGACACACATATTGGGGAAATGAATCCCTAATGAGAAGAGGTCAGAAAACTTCTTAGAAAAGGCAGCATTTAAAGAAAGTGTTGGAAGAGAAAGAAAGAAAGAAAGAAAGAAAGAAAGAAAGAAAGAAAGAAAGAAAGAAAGAAAGAAAGAAAGAAAGAAAGAAAGAAAGAAAGAAAGAAAGAAAGAAAGAAAGAAAGAAAGAAAGAAAGAAAGGGAAAGACGAAAGTATAAAAAAGAAAAAAAAAGGAAAGAAAATGTAAGAAAAGAAAAAAAGAAAAGTAAAAGTGTTCATAACAAAAAATCATTAACTGAAGGAGCAATGACATCAACAAGACTGTTATGTTTAGAAAACTGCAAGGAGTCCAGCGTGTTTGAAGTACCAAGTGTGAAGTGGAGCTGAATGAGAGACAGTCTGGTGAGATAAATAGAGCCAGATAATGAAGTCCTAACGTGGCATGATACCGACTTGGTTCCATAGAAATGCAGAAAAATGGTGGCAAAGAACTAAACAATCAGGTTTGCAACGTACAGGTCTCGCTGAAAACAGAGTGAAAGACAGATCTAAGGATGTGAGGCTGGAAGCTGGGAGGCCAGGCAGGAGTTTATTGCAAGAGACAGTGAGATATTCAGCTAAGACAGTAACATGGGCTTTTAGGCAAGAGATGATATTTTAGACATGTGAAGTTGTGATATTTACAGACTCTGTGGCTATTTGAACATGGGGCCTTCCAAAAATGCAGAAATCTGAGCATACTATTTTCTCTCTGGTTAGATAATTAATGGATGTGTCCGATTTATCCAGTGTGAAGTACCATGGACAAGCCAGAGACATCAAACCAACAGCTGAATAACTCCTCCCTCTTTCTGTTTTGGGACCCCTATTGGTTTCAAAATTTCTGGAGGTCCAGTCTCCTTTCCTCACAGCTTCTTTCTCATTTCTCCCCAACTCCTCCATCTACCAGAATGGGATCATCTGGTTGGAGTCCTTTCCAGGTTTCAAACAATCAAATGATAAAAACTTTTAGAGCATGTTATTTCCATGCTGATAGTGAAAAATAAGAAGATAGGATATTTACAAAATAGTATGCTTTTGAGTCTTAGTTTCTAATATTTTTTGTGATATTTTTTTATTATGGTAAAATACACATAACATAAAATTTACTATCATAATCATTTTTAAAAGTACAGTTCACTGTCACCAGCGTCCATTTCCAAAACTTTTTCATCTTGCAAAATGCAACTCCGTATCCATTAAACAATAGCTCCCCATGATGTCCTCCCCCCAGCTCCTGGGAATCACCATTCTACCTTCTTTCTTTTTTAAATGTCCCCTTTTCCCCCACAGTCGAGCCTCTGGTAACCAACATTGAACCTGGAGGAAATCATACAAAGTGAAATAAGCCAGACACAGAAAGGCAAAGATTGCATGATATCATTTGTATGTGGAATGAATATATCCAGACTCATTAATAATAGGGTAGAATGGTGATTACCTAATAATATTACAACAGTTTATAAGCTTCATTTAAAAAGAGATGACATTTTAATTTTTTTTTTCTGTTAAAACCTATTCATATAAACAAGGATGATTCCAAAATGCTTAAAGACTAAGGGACACGGACAAAGGCCAATCAGAACACATGGCCAACAATCTGGAAAAGAATCCTTCGTACCCTACAGGTACTTTTATACGGAACTTTAGCCAGCATAAACTCAGAATACATGCAATAGAAAATATTGAAAGAATACAATTTGAAATCACCTAAAACTGAGAAATAACAAGCATCTAAAATGTATCGATATTATTTTAGACACTTATTTCTGCATGCATGTGGACAGAATAATCAAAGGATTAAAATATAGGATCATATTCATGCACAATTTTTTAAAAAAGGTTTTAATTTTAGTTAAATGTAGCAGAAGAAAAGAAAGTACACTGAAGCTGAAGAAATTGCTGAGCTTCAGACATATGATTTCTTAATAAGACTTGTGAGTCCCTAAAATATCTCGCTAAAGTATGGACAAATTTTTTGAAAAGCAAATGGGTAAAGAAAAATGTGCTGTAGCTTGGGACAGTATTAGTTGATTCCTTGCTATGAAACATATAGAAATTTGCTTTCTTATCTCAGTTTAAAATATGGAAAACACTAAACAAAATATAGTAAGACAAATCCATATAGATCAATATAAATTATGGTGTCCAAGTTGACTAACATCAGGGTTTAACACTGATACTTCTACAGTGTAATGAACATATTATCAGTTAAAAAAAGAGAAAGAGAGAGAAAAAACAATAAAGGACTATCAAAATTGATGCAAAAAAAAAATCATTCAATAATATCCAAAACCTGTATGAAACTAAAGCTGGTGAACAAACAAGCAAAACCAAGCCTGCATCCTGTGATTTGATCCTTCCACGGTGTCCTCTCTGAGGGTAGATCCTCCATAGCAGAGATGATGTGGGTTCCCCTGCACCTTTATCTCCTGTGCATACCAGTGCCCTGGAGTTATAACTCTAATCAAAGGCTCTTTAGGCTCTTGGGAATGTGCCACTTTGAGGGAAATTGCTTTTTGCACAAGGTCTGAAGAGGTTCATTTCGATGCTCATTCTCTACACATTTTGGTCTATATTCCTGAATACTTAAGAGTTTCACACTTCACAGTAAATTCACTTACCATCTTATAGCCAGAAACACATTATGAATGATACAACTTAACAGTAGTAATCATGAAAAACACCTGTGGTCTCTCTTCTCAAAGAAATAAGCTATTTTCTGTGAGTTTGGTTGCACACTGGTAATTAAGTTGTTTTTTTGAGAAGAGAGGCCACAGGTGCTTATAATATTTGTCACTGTATTTCTAGATCACAGTATGCGTCTTATAATTATAAAGAAGTAGATGAATGATGGTGCTAATGATGGATTAGATTATTAAGTAAATGAATAAAATAATAAATTTGATCAAGGAGTTTCTGATAAAATAAAAACAATCAAATTCCCATTCCATCTTTATTTGTAATAAAGAAGTGGCAAGGGTCTAAAAATACCACATTTTGTTTTCTCCAAATTGTCACCAGGACATCAAATAGAGTACTCCACATTTCAGATTTGGTGGTGGCTGGGAAGGGATAGATTTAGTTGAGTCTCCTACTTTAAAATTTGCTGTGAAAATGGATCAAAATAAACATGATTTGTTGTACAAGCTAATATTTTGATTTCCAGATCTCTTTCACCGAACCACTTTTCCTGTCTAAAACGTCTACTTCGGTATACAAGAGTATAGCAGTTATAATAGTTCTGATATACAAAGTCAATTGCATTTTAAATACCCAGTCCTTCTCTCTTTAGACCCACACACCTTAAGCACACAGCCCAATTTTTCAAGTGCGTAAGTTGTGCAGTAATTTCATAAGCAGACGCTCACTGAATAATATTTAAAGGCTTTGCAATATTCAGATTCCATCCAAAGAGCCTATTACGTGCTCTGGGAAAGACTGCCCCTCAGAAGGCTTGATCTAGGCTCTTCTTCCCCACCCCCTTCCTCCAGAACACCTCTCACTCTTTAACTCTTTTCAAGCTTTCCCATTTTGTCTGTTGGAGGATGCACTTAATTTCCAAATTCCATCCCTTGACTCTTTCTTAGGAATGACCCAATACAGCAACATTAACTTTAGAAATGAAAGGGACATTAGAGAGACCTGTGACCTCTATAACACTTAAATCTTTTGAACACTTTTAAAACCCTTACACTTTGCAGATCGAGTGACATGCCAAGAGGATTAAGTGAGCTACTTAAGAGCAGAGATTTAACTAATGCATAAACAAACAAACAAACAAATAGGACTGGAGGCCAAGCTAATAGATTCGCAGCCCCGTGCTTCTTGTAATAAAACAATGTTTCTCTTTCGAAGACGTGCTGACTGGATCATCTCCATGAGAATAATGCATGTGCTTATATATTTGTAGCTTCCTGATCTCCACCGCAGTACCATAGAATCAGATGTTTTAGGTAAGCAATCTACAGTAATCCAAAATACTTAACAATTATTTTGGTGCAGATTTGGAACATTTGGAATGGAATTAAGTCCAGTCCTAGTAATTCTATAATTCATCATCTGTATATCACATTGTGTGTTCACCACCCAGAGTCAGTTCTCCTTCCATCACCATATATTTGACCCCGTTTACCCTCATTTACCACTTGAAACCTATGTAACTTTAGTAACCATTGTCACCCAAATAAACTTTAATTAAAAAAAAAAAAAAGTCTAGTCCTAAAGGATACCGGCTATCAATAACAGATGTGTGGTATTGGTACTTAACCAGATGAATATCAGTATCAACTTCATATAATTTTGAAAACTCATGCACAAGCCCCTTGCACCTGCCAATTCAGTGCTCCAGAATGAAGATCTACTATTTGCTTCCTTGTGCCAGGACTGCGTGAATTTTTGGAAGGGTAAAATTGCTGAGACTAAGTACTTAACAATGAAAATAAAGTTGAGGATATTTTTTCAGTATATGTGAAGTAATAAAATTCATCTCAAGTTTTAGATAATGACTATTTTGACATTAATATTTGAAAAATATCTTGCCATTTTTGTAGTAATTGAGAAGGCATAAATTACTGCCTGTGTACACTTACTACATATTAGTTAGTATTTACAAAGTAACTCCATTGGTAATTTTAAATCATTACCCAAACTAGCTAACATAGGGTAAATGTAAGTAATTTTAATGGAATAACAGACTCGTGACTTTCTTTATGTAAATTTTTTTAATTGAAATTCTTAACCAAGTTATTTTTACTGTTATTTAGAATGGATTCCACGTGCAAAGATAAGATAGGTAAGTTGATGACTGGCTGCTCAAATTCTGTCCTTTGGGCTTTTTTTCCTAGGAAGCCCTTGGGAAATTGATTTAAAATACTGAATGGGAATTCAGGGACTAGACACTAAAAATTTACAATTGACAAATTAGATGTAACCCATCCCAGGGAACAAAATGAAAGGGTCAGGCAGTAGGATCGGTGATTCTGACTTCAATTTCAGCTCAGTGGTAACCTTCTGATGCCTTCTTCCCTCCAGTGACAGGGTAAGAAACCAGAAGCAGAAAATCAGTCTAAGTCTCCAGGGCAAAAACTCAGAGAGTTTCCAAAGAAGCCCGGGGAATGACTCAGAAAGAGCAACATAATTCTCAGAAGCATCTGTCAACTTGATTGTTTATGGCCAGCTTGTTCTTTCTTTAAGGCAGTAACATAGAGAAATTGAATACGAATTGGGATTTTTTTTAAAAACAAGGATATTCATCAGAGAATAGAAATGATTGAAGTTCACGTACGGGACTATTCAACAGATGTAGTCAATACAACATAATTTATTAGATTCTGGTAGGTATTGTCTGTCTGACATGATGGCCTGCAGTATATGATTATTAAAAATTCTATTTACAAAACTCTTTAAGGGCCTGCATTTCAATAGCAAACATTTTCTTGGGTAAATCAGGTTCTTTAGATTTCTTCAGAGAAAATATTGATTTTATTTTAAGTTAGTCTTTATTTTATATCAGACTAAAGATATTAACATTTTAAAATCGACAATATTTTGGAATTGCTTCATAATAATCTGCATTGTTCTGTGTTTATCGCAGAGAAAGTTAGAAATAAAATACAAATAAAACATGGAATTTTCCAGAACAATGAAAAGCATTGCCTATTTCTTTTTTTTGCTCATATACTCTTATTTGCTAGAAGTATTTGCAAACCACACTGTTCTTAGCTATACCATACACACTGGGAACTCTTTTACTAGGAACTAATATGAATGAATAATAATCTGTAACAACAGCTAAAATTGTTGGAAAAGTACTGTGTGAGGTGCTCTGCTAAGGATTTTATAAGCAACTTAACCATATATGACAATCCTAAGATATAGATATTATATCCCTTTTGTGAAGATGGGATAATTAAAATTTAGAGAGGGTAAGTGACTTCTCCAAGATTACAAGCATCAGAGATAACAAAGTTGGAATATGAATGTGTATCAGCCTGACTCCTTGGCATACTCTCCATGCTCTATATTTCCTCTTGTTATATGTATGAAAAATCATGCAGTAATTACTAGTTACTGAGTTCAAAAATGTAAAAAATAGGTCTATTTAATTCAACATGACAATAATTTTGACATTTCCTCTTAATATTAGATCACTTTTTGTATCACCAGCTTGCTAGTACTTGTTAGTAGGAAAACAAACATAGGTGAAAGATGAGAAATGAAATCATTATCATCCTTTCAATGACAACAAAACCAATAGGATCCTGGTCTTCGTTCTCCACTATCTGAGCTGGAGATTGATATGATGAATGATCAATGGTTGGAAGCATACACATGGCATGCCTTTAATATGAGTGATTTTTTTTCAGGACTGCCTGTAGAACCACTTTGTGGTTATATGTCATTTTATTTTTTACATGCTCATGTCTAAGCACTTTATTTACACTATTTATTTTTAACACTTTTAATTTCATGTATAGAGTTCATTTCATCCTGCTTCAACTAATCCACAGATAATTACTGTTGTCTTCACTATTCTGATTTCCTTAGTTTCAAAAATGTACAGGAACTACTTTTGAATATTTCAAGGTGTATTATATTGAGGGTTACCTGTTTATATAGAAGAGGTTACAAAGAAAAATTGACTTTCCGTTAATGTTTATCTAAATGGTTTTATTTTAATTCCATAAGTCTGCAAGACATCTATGGGGGAAATTACCTCCAGCTTACCACCCAATGTTGGATTTTTAAATTTAGTGCAATTTAGATGACTCATAATTTCAATACAACCACTCTTAGAAGTTCTTGATTGGCAATTTCCACTGCCATGTTCATTATACCCAAATTTAGATTACTGTCACATCCTAGTATGTTGATAAGTAATTCTGTAGTTTCGCGGGTTCATTATTACATCCTACAAAATGGGCTTAAGCTGCAAGATCTTTTTGTGTCTCATTACTGATAAATGTTCATTAATTTTGTTATGTTCCTATTTACAAAAAAAAGTGGGTTGCATCAATATATATGACCATGTACTGATGTTTACAGATGTTCCATGGTAATCATGCTTCTAGGGAATGATGGTTTAATGATTCTCTGTTGAAGGATAATGAGTTTAAACATCATTTGGAAGCTCAATGATCTCTTTATTTGGGGACTGATTCAGAGCATGTTGAAGATCTCAGTTTATTTTGGTATCATGCCAAAATTTTTTTGAGAGTGGTTAATGCAGTACAGCATTTAGGAAGTAAATGGGAAAAACGTGTCTGATTTTTGTGACTATAAATGTAAAGGCAAAGGAACCTATTTAATGTTTTTAAAACCCTGACCTAAGCTTTACAGAACTATCTGAAAATGAAAAAAAGATTTACCCTCTGGATTAGTGCACTGATCCAGAATCAATTATAATGAATGTCTCTGAGTAACTTAGGGAAGAAAACAAATTGTATTCAGCATATCTGTTCACCGACAAGGAATACAGGGTCTGGCCCCTGGTGAAAAATAAGTATATGTTTGTGGAATGAGTCAACTAATATATTAAATTGATTATACTTTATGATTTTGTTTAAGATTACAATTAGCTCATGAAGTATAAATCACTCCTTAAATCAAAATCTGGTGGTTTTAAAGACTGAATAATACTATATTAGAGAACTAAAAAATCGGTTGTGTCTAACACAGTACTGAATGTATTGTATATGCAAAGTGAGTATTTAATGTATAAAGGTATTAGTCAGTTAGTGAAGCAACCATAACCTCAGTGTCTAAATGATTACACTATTTGGTCACAATTATGACATCTTTGTTTGTGACCAAAACACTTAATATTCAAATGGTTGTCTTAAAAAATAGTATGTTTCCCTCTTTAATCCTGAAATATGCTTATTTATTTCATCAGAACAATAGCTTCCTTTCCTTTTTTCAGTTATCTGTAACACTGTTCATTGGTGATATTTTTGAAATATTAAAAATATAACCATGTAAAATTTGATTTGATTTTTAAAACTGTTATGTCATTTTAGACTTCAGAGTCTTCTTAAAGTATAAAGTGAAGGTTGAGATTTATTTTTTAGAAGAGTATGACAGCTAATTCCCTGCTAGATATTGATTTTGATCTATTCATTACTTTAAAAGATGCATAGAGTTCAGATCCTAAAGCTTCCCACTATTTGTATGACATTAATTTTTTTCTCAAAATAAGAATGGCATGCATTTATTATAGGGTTCATGGAAAGTAAAGGAAAATATAAAGAGGGACTTAAGTTCATGTGACATTTCTGAATCAAATCATTGTGTGTGTGTGTTTCTCTAAGCTAATTAAAATATGTTTTTCCTGCTGTTGGAGAATTGTGGATGTTTCAAAAACCGTACTAAGAATTTAGAGAGATATCTATATTTTTTCATCCACCAGGAGTAATTATGAATAGATGCACTTCAGCAAAGGAGATAAGTAAAATAGAATGTATCTACCTAATGTCATTGGAGAGAACATAGCTATATGGTATGACTTTTATACCAGAATTAATTTAAGGCAATTGCCCCCAACTCATAGTACAATAACGGTAAGATGATGACATATATTTATGGTGTTAAAATTTGTGGGGAAAAAAGTGTTGCAAATCTCCCATAAATTATTTTGGTACTTAAAGTCCTTAATTTTAGAAGCAAATGAAAATTTCATACTTCTTAGGATGACTATTATGACTATTATCAGAAGAGAAAGAGAGAGGGAGAGAGAGAAGAAAAATGGAAATGAAAAAGAAAAAGAAATAACTGTTGATGAGGATGTGGACACATTAGGACCTTTGTGAATTGCTTATGAGAATGCAAAGTGGTACAGCCAGTGTGGAAGACAGTATGGTGGTTCTTCAAAAACTAAACATAAAATTACCATATGATAAAGCAATTCCACTTCTTGGTATATACGCAAAAGTACTGAAAGCAGTGACTTGAACAGATGTGTTTACACCAATGTTCATGGCAGCATTGTTCACAACAACCAAACGGTGGAAAACACCTCAAATGTTCACTGATGGAGCAAAGGATAAACAAAATATATATATGTTTGAATAATATAAATAAAATTATATACATATATACAAACATATATATAATGTAATATTAATATTATTACATATATAACATAATATTATTTAGCATTATACAGTATGAAATTCTAAAACATGCTATAACATGGATGATCCTTGGAAACATTAAGCTAAGTGAAATAAGCCACATAAAAATGACAAATATTGTATAATTTCACTGATAGGAGGTCAAGTTCATAGAGATAGCAAGTAGAATAGTGGCTGCCTGAAGCTGGGGGTGGGAAGTTATTATTTAATAGGTACATTGTTTGAATTTGGCATGATAAAAAGGTTTTGGAAATGGACAGTGGTGATGATTGACCAACAATGTGAATGACCTTAATGCCACTGAATTGTACACTCAAAACCTAAAATGCTTTTATCAGAAAAAAAAAAAAAAGACAACTGGGGTGGGTGAGGATCTGGAGAAAACGAAACCTTTGCAGTGTTAGTAGGGATGCAAAATGTATAGATGCTATGGAAAACAGTGTGGAAGTTCCTTTAAAAATTAAAATGAGAACTGTCTTTTGATACAGAAACTCTACTTCTGGGTATTTTTATCCAAAAATAAATAAATAAATAAATAAAATCAAGATCTCAAAAAAATATTAGCGCCTTCATGTTCGAGTCAGCATTATTCACAATGGCCAAGATGTGAAAACAATCTAAACGTCCAATAACAAATGAATGGATAAAGAAAATAGTTTATATATACTGGAGTATTATTCAGTCTTAGAAAAGAAAAACATTCTGCTATACGTGACAACAAGAATGAACTTTGAGTATGTTATGTAAACTGAAATAAGCCAGTTACAGGAAAAAAACAAAACATTTCCATTTAAATGCATGACTCCACTTACCTAAGGTATCTAAAATAGTCTAATTCATAGAATTAAAGAGTGGAATGGTGGCTGCCAGGGACTGGGAGGGGAGGGGTGAATGGGGAGTTATCAATGGGCATAAAGTTTCAGTAATATGAGTAAGTTCTAGAGATCCGATGTACAAGGTGACTATGATGAACAACACTGTATTGTACGCTTAAAATTTTGTTAAGAGGTTAGATTTCATGTTGTGTTCACAATAAATTTCTTTTAAAAAGGCTGGGAATGTATAACATGGGTATAGAAGAGATTACAAATTATTTGATTTCATTGATATGTGGGATATAAAACTGAAAGCAACAAAGGAACAAGACAAACAAACAGAAACTCATAGACACAGAAAACAGTTTAGTGGTTACCAGAGGGTAAGATGGAGTTGGGGTGGTAGATGAGATTAAAGGGAGTCAAATGTATGGTAATGGAAGGAGAACTACTTCTGGGTGGTGAACACACAATGCAACAGATAGATGTTGTATTACAGAATTGTACACTTGAAAATTATATCATTTTACTAACCAAAGTCACCCCAATAAATTTAATTAAAATTAAAATTATATACAAAAATTTTAAAAATGCTAAAAAGTAAATTTTATGTTGTGTGTATTTTACCACAAAAGGGGGAGGGGACAAGAAAACAAAGAAAAAACACATTTCTATCTGATAAATTAAATGTTGTATGTATTCTTATAATGGAATATTAATTAGGTCACACAAATCAAAGTGTACAAGAAACCTTCACCTAAAAGAGACACAAAAATATCTGGACCATTTCCTCTTCAGCAGAAAAAAATAAGAATATTTGGAATCTTTGTGGTTATATTTTTAAAAATCAGGCTCTATATAAAATGCCCTGTTTATATTAATTCAATACATTGTGTTAGCATGCCTCAAATAAGTTTAAAGCTCAAAAATTTTGAACTATTTTCCAAGGTCAAAATTCCCAAACAGAAATGCACTTGATTGTTCTAAGTTTTCTTTTCACTGTGATATGATCTATCAATAAAGAATATTGAGCCAAATGAGAGCTTCAGATTCTGTTAAATTATACTTGTTTCAAACGCATTTGGAACATATAAATATCACTTATCTTGTCTTCTCTCTGTGGTAAAAACATCTAAGCTCAAGAGAAGCCCATTCATGCTTCCTGTCAGACAAGAATATTCAGAATGATATCAAAAGTATATAGGAGATATGTAATACTTTTTTCATAACTAAAATATATTACAAAAATATTAAAATCAAGTTTGATAGTGAGAGTAAAATGACAGTGAGCTAATAAAAGCCTTCCTCTTAATACTATCTCTGTGCAGTTGATAGGGTGTATGTTTTATGCAAAGAACAAAAAAATGTATTATATCTACATATCTGATGGTTTGTTTAAAGAATTTACAACCTAACAAAGACCTTTGTGATATGAATGGTGATAGGAAATAGCTATTAATACATGAGCTAAAGCAAATGATATTGAATTATAAGGTTTTAAAGTAAAAACATGGTAGATCAAATTAAACTCTGAAATGGACAAAAGGAAGTGTGACTATCAAGAGATACTGGAGAGAAATAGAGGAATAGACCAATTGGGAGCTCACTTAGAGAAAAGACAGCTGCACAGACACATTGAAACAATATTTGAACAATATCCAAGATCAGCAAATACTTTAGCTACTTTCTTAGTTTATATACTGCTACACATCTTACCTAAATATACACCAAAGAATGTCCAAAATTCTCAGGTTTATTAAATCAAAAAATTGCCTTGGGAATTAACATTTATGGATTTCTAATGGAGGTTAAGCATGAAAAAAGAATTGTGATGAGGGGCAGCCGATTAGCTCAGTTGGTTAGAGTGCAGTGCTCTTAACAGCAACGTTACAGGTTGTATTCCCCCACGGACCACAGCCAGCTGCGCCCTGCACAACTAGATTGAAATAACTACTTGACTTGGAGCTGATGGGTCCCAGAAAAACACATTTAAATAAATAAAAGTTTTACAAAAAGGAATTGTGATGAATTCTTAAATTCAATCCTTAATTTACTTTAGAATAGTTCATTAATTACCAAATACAATCAGTGTTTTCTAATCATTTTGCAGCTGAGAACAAACCCTTTTCCTGACCACTGAAATAAATATCTAAAGAAATAAGTTCAAGGTAATAAAACTGTTTAAATATAACACATCTTAATTATTGGCCAGAGATCTGCATCTATAAAGAGGTCGTGCTCAGTAGTTTACATGTATTTTTCCCTTTCAATGTGGGTTAACAAAATGAGATATTTAAAATATTGGATATCTACATCTAGGAGTAAAGATCCAGCATACTGAGTTGAGTTGCTCTACATAGAATTTTACCAAAAAGCTCACCAAAGAAGACAAGTCTCAGAATCTTCCAGAACTATGCTCCAAATTGAGTGATTTGTGAATCTATATATCCGTGGCAAGACAGAGAGTTGTGGGAGATGGGGAGGGTTGTGGGAAAGGTATGTAGAGAAGCAGTTACGTCAGATTTTTCTGGCTGTGCCGTTCAGTGGTAGGTGCTCTACTGTGAGGGGTGCCTAAAGGAGTTAGTGGTCTTCACTGCAATTTCCTCAGGAACCCTAAGGAAGTTATCTATCACTCTTCAATCATCCTTTTTGGGTGCAGAAATCATGCTCTGTTGAGCATGTCAATGTGTCATTGGGTATGGTTGGCCATTTCTACTAGTTCACACATTTACCTAGAAGACTTAGTTTTCCTACATTTTGTGTTTAAAATGTCATCTTTTTCACCACAAACTTTCAAAAAATTACATGGTGAGTTACTCTAACGAAAAAAGCCAGGAGACTATATTTTGTTCCTAGCTGCATTTGGCAGCTACAAAGAACTGCCAAACTATGTTTAAAATGGGCTAAGAGGGTATTTTTGTTTGCTTCCTTGATTTTGTTAGAAACATTAGTTTGTTGTTTTCCTTAAACTGAGTAACTAATTTCACTAGACAATCAGCCAATTCACTGCAACAATTTTTCCCATGAAAATGAATAATCTGCTATGTACTGACAAGTCAGATAAATTCCCTGTGACTTGGGTCCTCATACAAAAATTGAAGAAAATGATGCTTTTTGCTTATTTCTCAGAGGTACTAACGATAGTAATGAGATAATGTCTTTAGAGCATTTGGAGTTCCCCAAGGAGAGGTACAATATAAAATCAAATTACCACTCCATTATGATTTATCTTTGCTTTACATAAACTGTTTACTGTGAGCATTTTCCCTTGCAGAAAGGTTTTATATTGCCGAAGTGCATTAGCCATGATATTTACTTCTACTACTTGCTTGTAAAGGGTCTGAAGCTACAAAACAGAGAACTCTCAGCTGCACTGTAGGAGCAACCATTGTCTTCCAGGATTACTTTGTCCTTCCTTAAGTGACTTCTGTACAGCAAGCAACTCAGAAAATGTGAGCAAGGGCTCCCAAGGGGCAAGTAAAATGCAACACAGAGTAACAGGAAGGCTAATTTTAAATCTCATGAAGGTGGTGAAAGATGGGCTCAGCTAGCATTGTAAAAAACACGGAAGCAAATGGCAGACTTTCCTACGCCTGGCCTCATGTGAAAGGAGCCATGACCCCTTTGCACCTTCTACTCCATGTCAGTTCCTTCAGAAGCTACCATTCTCCTACTCATTTGGGCTCTGTAACCAACAGTTATGCTTACCATTGCTCACTTTCAGGACCAGAATAAACTCTTGTGTATTTTTCTAATTTTCTGCTGAACAAATCTAGAGCCATGGTTCTGCCTTCTCAAGTCTCAGTGCTGCCATCTTTGAAGTTCATTTACCTCCTCTTACCTGGAGTATTCCAACTGCCAAATGAATGGTTTTACTGAATCTGACCTCCTCTTCTACCTTGAACCCATTCCGTAAACTTGTGCCCGAGATACAATCCCTCAGTCTAAATCTCTAAAAGTTCTAAGATTTAATTGAGCATTTTATTTTTAATTTTTTTCTGCATTCAGCTTGTTTATGTTTTATTTATTTACTTACTTATTTATTTAATTTTAGTTTTTATTAATGCAACAGTTAAAAACACTAGGGTGAAGGCCACAGGACCTGACTGCAAGTCTTTGATTGTTCTTTACTAGCTTTGGAATTCTTGAGAAAATTGTTTCTCTAAGTCTCAACTCCCTCATCTGTGAAGTGAGAGAAATGATACTTTCCTCTTTGGGATCTCTGGGATAGAGAAAGGGGAGGGGATGTTCACTGTGAGGAATAAAAAAGAAAATGTAGCCCAAATATTGAGCACAGTGTTTATCACTTAGTCTGTAACAGGTGGTAGTTGCTGTTACATAATTTGGTTTGGTTCAGAGCCATGAAAACCACATCTACCATTGCACAACAATAAGGTAACATTTGTTGAATGCTTTCTAGGTACTGAGTTCTGGTATAAATGCTTTACATACGTTAACCCTTAAATCTCAAAATATTACCTCAAAAGGGATATTATCGTTACCTCCATTTTCCTGACAAGGGGAGTATGGCACAGATTGATCATATAACATCTAAGATTATACCAGTAAGTGGTGGAGCTGAGACTGAAATCCGGATAAATCTGGCTCCAGAGCCTGTGTTTGTAGTCACTATGCTACACTGGTTCTCTCTTGGCCAATCTCCTTGCCATTCCCTCCCTTGAACCTGTGAGCTGGTATTTCTTGAAATGTCCTCCATTTTAATATCTGGATTTCCATATCTTATGCATATTTTAAGCCCCATTTCAAGAATCCTTTTTCCAGAAAATCTTTCCAGTTCTTGTTGCAATTTTTTTTCTGAACTCTTATAATCCTGTATTACATAATGTAGTACTTAATTATGCATTGCACCCTATTGTTTTAAAATTTTTTTCATGCATGTTACTTTCTCCTAGTAGCCTTACAGTACCTTGGAAGCTAGACCTTCTTTATCCTTGCCATGCAGAGCACAGTATTGAGTTCATTTCAGTAAGTTCTCAGTGAATACATAGAGATGACATATAAGAATCTTGTGCATAATATCGCCTTGCCTGTATAGTGCTGTATTATGCATTTTAGAAATGCTATTTTATTTACACATACAAAATGATCCACTTAGATTTGATGTGGGTCTTCGCTTAATCTTTGTGTCATCAGGGTTGCACAGAAAACAGGTGGAATATCTCACTGCCACCCTTTTTTTAACCCAAACTCCAACAAATCCTGATTCCTCCTCAGGAGAATGAGGAGCTGTGACAGGTAAAAACAAGTTCTCTAAAGTCAGAGAATACAAAGCTTGATCTATAGAGTGCATAGTTATGTGCATTTTTATTTAAGGCATTTTTAGAACTTACAATTTCCTAAGACAATTTCCTTAAGAGTTACACATAATTAGAGCTCTTACCACCAAGCAATTTCCTCTGACATTTTCTTTCAATTTTTCCATCTTTCCCCCTTCATCAGATGACTACTCCTTGCAGTTCTGGCATTGTGCTGGGCACTTTCTTCCCCACTCCTCTGTAATTACAGCCTTCCAACATGGCTAGGCAGTTATGAAATATCCCTTAAGCAACATTGCCCACGTTAGCCATAACTGAGTCTTCATCTTGTCTAGTTCTTAGAAGGGATGATGAGCTGCGTATACAAGCTGACGATATTTTATTACTTCTCACTTATATCTATTGTCTAAAATTGAAATGATTTAATGTTTGAATCATTTTGTCAGCCTCTCTGTTAATTAAATAAATTGTTCTAAAAGTAAATCCAGGTTTCCTGAGCTACACCCCACTGTGTTGAAGATATTTTGATTATCTTTTAAATTAGAACAAAGCAGATTAGGCTATTGGACTTTTCTTTTTTCATCCAATCCTCTGCAAAAAGTGTTACAGAAAGTCAATTTCAGTTCTAAGTTTCCTCAAATCAAATATCTTCACAGATACGTGAACTTGCCTTTATTCTTTATAAGGAGGAAGACATGATTCCAAAACGATATCACTTCTGACTTCTGCATTGAGTTTATCACAGTCCAAAGAGGGGGTAACTTATGAAATGTGTTCCTGTGTTTCCATATAGAAAATAGAAATGAGTGCAATTAAAAGTAGTTGATATAACAGTTCTTTAAAATTATAGGCTATATCCAAGTTTTATATTTAGGCTCATAAAAGGATTTCATAAAACTTAGTTCTTCAATTCCTAAAATTCCTAAAATAGTTCTTCAATTCCAAGGAAACTTGGCATAACAAAATTTCTTTCATTTTTGTTTCTTTAATAATAAAACAACCTGTGTCCTAAGGAAAAAGACAAACATTTATGAATGCTACTCTGTGCCAAGCAGTGGGCTACATATTTTTCACAGGCATTATCTAATTTTATCTTAGATATTTTGGAGGAGGTTTAAGCCTGTTCCATGGATTAGTGAAACAGGTGACTATCTCTTCCTATGACATCATTGGAATCACAATTTTTGACATCGTTTTTGTTAATAGGCCTTCAGAGTCCATGTATTTTTTTTAACTGTGACAGCATTAGTGTCACTTACTTGAACTAGGTCAGGGGATTGCAGAAAGGGACCTGTCTATTCACTGCCACCATTCCAGCTGCTCTGTAGGTGAAGGTTTTCTCCACCCTGGGATGAAAATCACCTCATGTTTCTTAGTTTTTCCTGTTACTCTGGAAAAATTAATAGTCCTTTTGTTTTTGAGTTTCATTGTTTACTTTTTGGCATCCATTTCTTTCTTATAAAAAATGTTCAATGTATATTTTAAAGATATTTTCTTCCTCTCTCCCCAGCTTGGGCCAGTCCCGGTCTGGTAAACCTATAGAGATGCTTCTTATTATTATTCATTTCACCTCCTTCCTTTCTCATGATGTTGTTTTTGACCCTCACGACCAGAACCAGGGAAGAGAGAAGATTCATAATGACCAGCAAGTCCTTCCATGGCTGGTACAATTGTAAAATGCATCAGAGCCTTCTCCATGGCAGGTCTCGTCTCTATTTTCTTCTTGGGTGTATTTGTGCTTTTCTCAAAGACGCTTCCTCTAGGTCATCCTCTGTATTTCAATTCCCATGATGTGGTAAATGCTTCCTCCAGCAAGTTGCTTTGTTCCCACGGGGCTGCCTGGCTCTCCCGGGCTGCTTCTGTTTAGGTCATCATCCAGAGACACCTCCCTTCAGAATGGCAGACAGGCCATAGTCAGCCTCCTAACATGAGTCCCTCATGTTGCACCCAGGATAAAGGGCCCCTCAGCTACCTTTCAACCAGAGTCCAACTTCTGTCTTTACTCTGTGGCCAGGTGAACCATTCTTGTTAGTCTTTTGCTTTTTGATTTCTCTTGGTTAGAACCAGATACTAATCTCTGTATCCCCCAAACTTTTAGGGACATATATTAAGGTCTCCCCGAGGTTCTCTTAAAACCTCTTTTCTGTTTAAAATGAGGGAGAAGCCTACACAGGATTTTTTTCAATGAGGGGATAAAGGGAATCATGATTTTTCTCCAAATAAATCCTCACTGTTAGCATTGTAAATCTCTGTACCTACCAAGTACATGTTTCACCTTTGTGGGTTAATGCCACTGGAACTGATTTCATAATCTCTCAGGATATAAGGTAGCTATATGGTTTGGTAGTTAAGAATACATACTCTGCAGGCAGATGAGACTGACTGTGGTTCAAATCTTGGCTCTGCCACCAACCTGCCTGATATCCTGATCTGTCAGTGAGGATACTAATAGGTACCATTGTTTTACCTTATCAAATAATAGAGAGAGTTTAATGAATATAAAGCTCTTAGCACAGTTTCTGGCATATAAAGAGCACTCAAAAAGTGTTAGCTATTATTTACATAAAAATCTGGCACCTATTCTTAGCCTTTGAGGCCTCAAGTCCAACTAGAAGGAGATACGTATTTGATCTGTTTCTCAGAAGATTCTGTTACATTTGTTTACTTAAGTATGTCACATTTATTATTATTCCTTTCCTGTTTCCCAAATGCTTTGTGCTGGTTTTTAATGAAGGGCAAATATGCAATAACGACATTAAAATTAGATAAAATTCATGTCATAAAACTGACTGAGGTCGATAATTTTATCAGAAATGTAAAGCAATGAAATTTCCTAAGATTGAACATTAATTTTAACTGTGAACATAATGGAAGCCATAGTAACCAAAGGAAATATGGTGCTATGTAGTGCTCATCTATCAAAAAGATATTACTTTACTGAGTTACTTGAACTTATTAAAGTATTGAACCTGTAAGAGGATAATTTTCTGTAATGCTTCAAATATGGAGAAGGGGTATAAAAGGTAAAAAAAATAAATACTCTTCAAATAGTCTTTTTTGATACTCATGTTTTGAATAAATGCATGAAGTAATATTCAAGTATTAAGACAATCTGGGGTTCTTAAACTTTAGCATGTGTAAGAAATACCTAGAGATTAAATGCAGGTTCCCAGGCCTGACCTGGAAGTAACAGTGCTGCAGAGGGACCAGGAATAATCTGTGGAGCAAGCAACACAATGAATTCTGCAACAAGGACAGTTCAAGCCATATTCAGACAGCTCAGCCTAGTGTAGGCATGAATGCTGTCATCTGAGGCCAACTACTTAAGAGTCACACAATTATGCAGATCTCATTTCAGTGGGTCAGGCCTTCCTTGGAAGGTCCAGATACCACTTCCATAGGCTTTCCCATTATTTTCAAAATAAAATGGGTATTTACTTTTTAATGATGTATCAAATGTAAAGACAATGATTTAGTTATTTAGAGCAATAAAAAATACAGATAAATGAAAAACTACCTTTAATTACCAAGTTTTAATATCCATTGGAAAAATATAAACAATTTTTATGTAAAAGGGGGAAAAAGAGAAATTAGTATATTATAAAAGCAATGTCCAGTAAACATATGAAAAGATGTTTGACTTCATTCATTAATAAAACAATCACAGACTGAAACAATGAGACATCATTTTTTTATCCATCAGATTGGAAAAGAAAAAACATTTTTGTTAATATTTTCATAATGATAAAAGGATGGACAAAAGGGTATTCCCATATATTTGATGGAGAGAAAATTGCTACATTTTCTTAAAGGAGATCTAGCAATATGAATACAATTATATGTTAAATTTTGACTAAGTTTGACAATTAAACACCTTGCTTTGAAACTGAAGAAAAAATTGTCTAATGTGCAAATATGTTAGTTTGACAAGGTTCAGCAAAGTAGTTTTTATACTAGGAAAAAAAAAATGACTTAAATGCCCCCAAATTGGAATTTGTTAAAAATTCATTATAATGGAATATTATGAAAATATTAAACACAATTATGTATATTTATGAGGTCCACAAAAATGCCCACAAAATTATTTAAGTGCCAAAAGTTATAAAAAAAATGTACAGTATGATCCCATTTTTCTAAAGAAAAACTGATCACATGTGGTAGAAATAATTCCTAAGGATTTTATATCTAAATGATAATTACAAATAGTTTTACATAAAATAAAAATGGATTTTAAATATATTTTCTTTTATATTTACCTTTTTATTGTCTGAATTTATCATCAAAATGTGCAATTATATCTTTCTTTTTTAAAAATAAAAAATAGTGATTATATTTGTAGCTTGGTTTATATGAAGCATATAGTAACCACAAACCAAAAAATCTCTGAGACATATAGAACTAAAGAGAAGGGAACACAAAGACAACATTACAGAAAGTCATCAATATACAAGAGAAGAGAGCAAAAAATTAAGGAACAGAGAAGAATTACGATAACAATCAGAAAACAGGAAAATATCAATAACTATATACCTATCGGTAATTACAGAGAAAAAACTGATGGTTGCCAGATGGGAGGGAGGTTGAGGAGCTGGGTGAAAAAGGTGAAGAGATTAAGAAGTACAAATTGGCTGTTACACAATAGTCATGGGGGTGTAAAGTACAGCTTAGGGAATATAGTTACCGTGTTTCCCTGAAAATGAGACTTAGCTGGCCAATCAGCTCTAATGCATCTTTTGGAGCAAAAATTAATATAAGACCCGGTCTTATTTTACTATAATATAAGAACGTGTCTTATATAATATAATGTAAGACCGAGTCTTATATAATATTATATAATATAAGATCCTGTCTTATAGTAAAATAAGAGCGGGTCTTACATTAATTTTTTTCTCCAAAAGATGCATTAGAGCTGATTGTCCAGCTAGGTCTTATTTTCGGGGAAACAGGGTAATAATGCAATAACTATTTATGGTGTCAGGTGGATGCAAGACTTGTCGGGGATCACTTCGTAAGTAATACACTCATCAATATCTAACCACTATATTGTACACCTGAAATAAATATAATATTTATTGTTAAATGTAATTGAGAAATAAAAACAAAAATTTAACAATGAAATTAGAGACTGAGAACAATAGGAAATAATTGGCCTTCCAGTACAAGGCCAATTATGTTAGGCTTAAAATACACAGAAATAATGAAAGCATACACATATTTCTAATGTATATCTTCTTCATAAATCATTTATGGTCACATTGAATTCTCACCATAAAGGACACAGTCTAAAGTAGCAAAACTTAAACTGCATCAGATGTCCAAATGCCCTGTAACAACCTTGTCCTCTAACGTAAGATTTAGCTTCACATTTCCTTGCCCACTACTGCTTAAAGTACTAAGACATCTGCCAGAGGAGGAACACCCAAATTTGTTCTTTGTTCTGACAAAGGAAGCCCAATCGCAAGATTACATTAAAACCATCAACTAGTTTGCTTTTTCATCTTTGACTTAAGTGTTTAAATCTCAGGTCTAGCTTGTTTAGGAGATCTATAACTCATTGAATGCTCACTGAGTCCTGGCCTCCCTTTAGGCAACTATAGGTAATGATTTTTATTTGCACGTCTTTGACATTTCTTGGGCTCTAGGAGCTGGGATGAGCCCAGGTCCTGTCATTCAAAGTAAATCAAATAAACGAAGTTAATCACATTATTTTCTTGTGCTTTTTTTCTCATCTGTTAGGTAAAGATGAGTTGCTATCTCGTGGTATTTGGTAGGACTACTAAAACTACAGGTATCTGTGCTTTGAAAAAGTTCTTTTTAAAGGGCATATTACATTTACAAAAGTACCACGTATAAATGTCCAAAGAGTATAACACCCAAATATAATGAAATCTATACCTAATAGACATTACAAGTAGTGAATTTTAGCAATTTAATCAACACCATCTATAATGCCATTGAAGATTTACTGATTAAACAGATCTAAAAAAAAAGTGTGACATGTACAACTTCTACCTGTACTGAAGTAATACTCATTTTTATATAACTTGATTGACAGAATAAGGGTAAAATTGAAAAACAGCATATAAAAGCAATTTTCAAACGATGAGTGAGCAATTGTGGGATTATCACAAAGAGAGAGAGGGCAATAATAGCTTTATGGGGGCATGAGAATATAACTAAACAATGTGAGATTGGTAGGGAGATTCTTAATATAGCATAAGAAGATACAGAAGGGAGCCAAATGGATTTCTTTAAATAAGTAGTATAGTTTCTTTAATAAAACACAAAACAAAGACGAAACAAAACAGAAAAAACACTGATGTTTAGCCTTGTTAATAGAAATATATTTATTTGGACTAATAAAGAAGGATAAATATCTATAATCCCACTATATAATATTTAAAACAGATTTTTATCTGATTTTTGTGAAACTCAGAATACATTATTCAATAGCATAACACTATGTCTTTCCATTGGGACCAAAAATAACTAAATGTTAGCTAGGGTTATGTTTCCTTCTCATAATTGTTTCCTTAGGGATGCAACTATTGTAGAAACATTTGAGAATTATATAAAATTATATAAAAAGCAAATTTGAGTGCAAAGATACATTTAACCTATACTATTAAAAGTACTATACTTTTCCAGGAAGGAAAAATTCTGATCATTGAGGCACTTTCCATATATTTTCTTCCCTGCCTCAGAGATTTTGATGTAAAATAGCTCTACTTTGAATAGCATAATAACTTTAAAAAAACTATTTTGGGATTTGTTCTATTCCAATGTAGTAAAAAGAAAAATAGTAAAAAACAAAACAAAACAAAAAAACGAAAAACCAAAAAAATGAAAAAAAAAAACACCACAAAATTGGCCAGTCTTAATTATTTTTACTTTCATAGTTTCCTGAAGAGCTGATTTCTGCATTTTTGGAAAGCTCCTGAAAATCAATATCAATATTTATCTATTCCTTCTAGTGCTTTCCCCAAATGAATTATGTTTTGAAGTAAATATTTGCCTTGACAATTTGTATTTGAGCTAAAGAATGTTTTGTCTTTGACTAATTTATAAGTTATTCTATTTTCTAGAAACCATCGGGTACACTTGGGAATCATGATCATTATCATTATCAAAGTTCCTTGTCTTCTTAGGCTGCTTTGCAATTTACAAAACACTTTCTCACACACTGCATTATTTTCATTTTTATTTTCTGACATCCTTGTGAGATAGATAGAACTGCTCTTATTTTTCTAGCAGAAATCTGAATTACAAAAGAAAAAGCTATTTGTGTGAGATCTATTTATCATGTCCTTATCTCAGTATGCTAATGGTTCCTTAACAGCCTACAGGTCTTGATGTGGGATCACAGAGTGTATAGTTTACGGAAGAGACAGAAGATCTTAATGTCAAAAAATCTTGATAAGAATCCATGGACTCTGAACCTGTAGAAGGAGATGAACACTTGGATCTTTGTGTGTTGCAAAAACTATAGGGTCACTAAAAGAAAACCAAATTTATTTTTAAAATTTGCAGAAAGCAGAAGTAAAAAGCTTTTAAATTCCAGCAATAAAATACACAATTCTGACACTTCCTTTTTAATAACTAATGATATTCTCCTGACTGGTATTCTGGGGTTTTGACATGAATAAGTTCCAAAAATTATTTATAAGTAGAGATCATTAATAAAACAGAAACTCAGCAATCTGTGTGGGGATTACTTTGTATACTGACTGGAGATTGGTATTAATCCAAAACTGGCTTTAGCTCCACTTCCCAGAAGCCTCTAGACTGTCTAATTAATTCAACATTTCCCAAAGAATATTCCATGACCACGAAATTTTTTAAAAAGCTCCTCTTGTATGAGATTAGGTGTTGAATATTTTTGGAAAACACATTGTACAATGCTGTCCTTTTATATATTCATAAGGAAAATCAGCATATATATGTAAAGGCATTTATACAATATGGATTGGTCATAATTTTTAAATTCCCTGTCATAAAAACTGCTTCTTAAATGATACCTATTAATATTTCACGGAACCAGAATACCAAGATATTACTTCTTTCTACCTTTGCCCAGAAACTCAAACTACTTTTGAAATGATTGAATTAAAATATCTGCAATAAAAAACATTTTGTTTTATCATAAATATTATGTGGCACTCATTCTAATTGTCTTAAGTTATTGGGGTTTCAAAAGAACTCCAAAATTAGCAGTTGCAGTCACTGGGGAGCCAAAAAAGCATACACAAACTACTATTGTTTTAGACCACTCTCTCTGTTCTGTAACAAATGTATCAAGAGGTATACACTGAAAGAAAAAGAGGTATCACTCATTACATGGGAAATAATAAAAACTTAGTCTTTAAGCATTTCCAAAATAGTACTCAATTTTTAATTTGTTTTAAATTAAAAGGAAACTAAATCCCATAGCCAGGTTTCTTCTCTCCTTAATGAAATACTTCTCAATGTCTGATAGTAACAAATATTAGTTAACTTAGACTATTAGAATACTTAAACTAGCATCTTTGAACTAAAGGATTAAGGGGAATAAGAAAAGCATGAAGTTTAGAAGTCAGTTCAAATTTTGATCATTTCTAGTTTTGACGAGCTAATTAACCACCATATACATACATCTATAAATACAATAGAGTATGCTCACTTCAGGAAATGGACTACTTCTGTTTACAATCATTTTACTAGTATACCATGAAGTTCTAAACATCTATTTAGCACTTCTCCTTTGTGCTACTCACAGATGTGACAACCAGCTCATCATGAGTCAGGCCTCCTTTTAGACACTCCCTTAAGCTTAAGAGATCAAGAATTAAAGCCAAGAAGTTTCCCTGACATCTGTCATACTGACATGCCAAAATTAAGTGCAGCTGGAAAGAACTAAGAAGTACTGTCCCTAGAATGATCCTCTAGAGAAGAGTGAAGATCAATTGTGATGCCAAACATTGATCATGGGAGCAATAAAACATCTCCCATTACTTGGCCAGCCCATGCTGGAATGTCCTCCAAAGACAGACAACAAGAGGAAGCATACTTGAATTAGAGCAAATCTTTCTGGGCTGAGAATGCTCCCAACATTCTCTTCAAAGATCTTGAAGCTATCAAGCACTGGAAAAATCAAAACAAAACAAAACAGTCCATTAGAATCACCAACGAGATCTCTTTGTGCATTTGGTCCTAAATAAAATCACAAATCTCTATTGACCTTTACCTAGAGACCATATTGCAAAATTATAACCACTGACTTTTGAGACAGACTTGTACAGCTTTACTGTTTTCTGTTCATCTAACCTTTGACCAAATGCTTATTCCTCAGTCTTCTAACCAATAAATGAGGGATCACTATCATTTCACAGGTATGTTATATGGGTGGTAAATATTCTGTATGAGAAGGGCTGAATACAATTACTGGCTTACGAAAATCAGCATTTCATACTAGCCAATGTCATTTTATTATCGGCAAGGGTACCCCTTGCCCAGGCAGAACACTGGGAAAACACTGTTGACTCCCGCTATTTTGCTATGTGTTGTCACCCATGGGTCATCAAATGCTACCCCTAAACTTTTCTCCCCTCAGTTTCCTCCCTTGTATCCTCATCAGCATAGCCAGACCTTTTATATAGGACAGAGTAAATTGACAGCTGGACTGAAAAAGTGTATCCTTATTTCTGGGGATGCTTGGATATCTGACTTTGGCTCTTTTTCAAGATAAGAACAGTGGGATTTATGGCGTGTTATATAAAGTACAAAAGTTCTCAGCTACTCCCAGAACCCGTTTGTTTACTGATGGTTTTCACCCAGCATAAGCCGCGCTTGACTAGTGACCAGAGGACCATAACGAACCTCACTGGTAACTTTTACCTTAAGTTCTCCCAAAGCCAAGATTTACTGCACAGCTTTTGGTGGTTCAGTCTGGAGGTGAAGGCCATTTGTGTGTGAATAAGAACATGAGGGGAGTTTGCATCTAGTTGTGTCTCAGACCCCCAGTGACTGCCTATACTCTCTTACCACATCACATCTTTTGCATTGAAACAAAAGTCATACGTAATTACGTTCTGTGGAGTCTCCCGAATCTTTACAAATATCCAAAATTGTAAAAACATCCTAATTCTACAAATTACTATCTGTGTGACTTTTGGAAAATTACTCATCCTCTCTGTGTCTGTTTCCTCACCTGTAAAATGACAATAATGTTAGTACCTACTTCATAGGCTGTTATGATAATATCAAGAGGACATACATGAGAAGCAATTTGGGCTGGCAAATTAGGAGTGCTAAATAAATATTAACTATCATCATAATTATTTTTAATTTTTCATTTTCTATTCCTAACAAATAATTTACCTCGTAAGTGCAGATAAAATGCCTTAGTCATCTTAGTAACTTCCATTTCTAGCACAGTGCTTAACACAAAGCAAGCCCTATATTATACTTTTTACACTGAATTGAAAAGAGCCATGAAGAGCTTCAGGATACTGACTTATAATAGATCATCAATACATCTGGAATCATTAGGGAGGATCTTGACACATGCAGAATAATTTGCTAGCCATAATAATACATCGTTTTCAGTGCTCTGTACCCTTGAGCATGTAGTTGACATATGTGCACTTCATTTTAATTGCTGGTCCCCTTGCCCCTACCTCAACTCACAACTATATTATTCAAAATAATAGTAAAACTCCCTCCCTTCTTTCCTTCCTTTCTTCCACAAATGTTTACTTAGTGACCACAACACACAAGCATTGTGGGCTCAGAACTGAATAAGACATTTCTAATATCCTCTAGGAATTCATATTCTCTTGAGCATAAAAGACAAGCAAATCTACCTTCCAAGTACATTGTGAAAAGTCGTGTGAAAGCAGTATGTACCAGATGCTACAGGAGCACAGAGGCAGGTCAGGGATGACATCCTGTGGACATCAGGGTGGCTATGACCAGAGCAGATTTTGTGGAGGATAGATTACAATGGAACAAATAGTTAATGGAAGGCTATTTCAGGAAACTAGAATGTGAAAAGAAATGTAATGGTTGACTAGAGAAGTAAGACAAATTCAAGGTACAAGAACATGAATTTTTATAAGGGTAAGAAGACACAGCTTGACTAGGTTCACAATAAAATGTCCATAAGTAAAAAGTGGAGAAGCATTGATGGAACGTGTTCCCTGAGGGGGTAGGATAACTTGGCATCTGAACCACACTAATCATGGCCCGCCTAAAGCCTGGTTAAGGAGGTGAGGAGAGTTTATCTCACACCACATATCTGCAAGGCTTTAGATGACAGCCATAGAAGCATTCAGGGATCCCTAGAGCAATGGCCAACCCAGTATAGGCCACTGGGATGACTGCCCCAGGGGAAGGCAAAAAGGAGGGCACTGTCTGTAGAAAAATTTTGAATAATAACAACACCTAGTAAGAGTCAGTGTGTTGTTATCATCTCTTTGCACTGGCAATTCTAAACAATGTTAGTTATAAAGTAGTTCTCATCAATAAAATATTTGACTGGTATACGTTTTAAATTAATGCTGCCCAACAAAATGTTATAAAATGATGGAAATGTTCTCTGTCTGTGCTGTCCAATACTTTAGTCAGTAGCCATATGTGGCCGTTCAGCATGTAAAATGTGGCTAATGTTACTGAGAAGCCGAAACTTTATTTAATTTTAATACATTTAAATTTTTTCTAAGGAGCCATATGTGGCCAGTGGCCACCATATAAGACAGTGCAGTTTTTAAAAACTACTGTAGTTACTATTATGTTTTACTTATATAAATAAATAAATTATATATGTACACTATTTTTCTACAATTTAGTATATAAGTACATTTATATGCATGTACAGATAATATACATATGGGCATTTTAACTAGTATATATTATTACTTATCTTTTAATAAACACTGTATTGTACATGCAGTTAATTCAGATAATTTTTAGTTATACAGTTGACCCCCAAACATATACATAAAATTTAAAAATTTAACCACCAGAGGTTCAGCTCCTCAACAACATGTGTGTAATTACCATATTTTGCCATGTATAATGTGCTCCCATGTATAATGTGCACCCATGGTTTTGGCCCAAACCTTCAGGGAAAAAATATTTCGTTTTCATTCTTTAATTCAAATATTTGTTTACACTTAGGTATTTGTTTTTTTGTATTATAAAGGAATTTTGGCATTCATTTTTTAACATATTTCTTGTAACATGTAGTATAAGAAATTTTATATAACATATAATTGCAAAACACAAGAAATTTTATGTAACAGTAACAAATATATGATATTTACGCATCATAGAAGACCAAGAACTCTTCGTTGTTGCAAGTTCATCATAAGTTCAACAATACCAATTATTGTATTCCAGGGTATTATTTTGCATATGAATATCAGTATTGATTTCTAGAGTTACACTTTTAATTCATAACCATAAATAAAATAATTAAAAACATTTATATAGATACAGAATTAGTACTACCCATGTATAATATGCATCCTTATTTTTCCCTCACAAATTTGGGCAAAAAGAGTGCGCATTATACATGGCAAAATATGGTAATCTACGCACAATTTGTTTTGAGGATAAATTCATAGCAATTTGGAATCATTAAATTTTGTTCCTGTGGAGTTAATGTCTCTGTGGCACTGTATAGACGTTCATTTTAAACAATAATTTATAAAAGGCATTAATACCCAGCAATCCCACTTCTGGGTATTTATCTGAAGACATTTAAAACACTAATTTAAAAAAATATCTGCACCCCTATGTTCATTACAGCATTATTTACAATAGCCAAGACATGCAAGTAATCTAAGTACCCATTGATAGACGGTTGGATAAAGATGATGTGATATATATATATATACACACACACACATACATACATATACAGTGGAATATTACTCAGTCATAAAAATGATATTTTACAATTAGTGACAACATAGATGCATCTAGAGGGTTTTATGCTAAGTGAATAAGTCAGACAGACAAAGACTAATACCATATGATCTCACTTATTGTGGAATAAAAAAAATTAAACAAGCAAAACAAAAACTATCTCATAAATATAGAGAACAAATTCATGGTTGGCAGACAGGAGGGGGAACTGGGGGGGCAGGGTGTAAAAGGTGACAGGATTAAATACAAATTGGTAGTTACAACATAGTCATAGGGATGTAAAGTACAACATAGGGCATATAATCACTAATATTGTAATAACTATGTATGGTGTCAGGTACATACTAGACTTATTGGAGAGATCACTTTATAAGTTATATAAATGTCTAACCACTGAGCTGTACACCTGAAACTAATATAATATTGAATGTAATTGAAAAATTCAAAAAAGTTCAAAAAATAAAAGACATAATGATTATAAAAAATGAAGAAAGAGAAGTTGATTTACTGCAATTTTACCATTCTGTACAACTCTTTGGAGTCTATTAAAAATTTAGGAATTTGCAGTTGTTAGGCTAGAAACACAACTTGTAATGTTATAATCCATTACATATAATCCATTACAATGGAACACTGTATTAAAAAATACATTTATGCCATTTAAGAGTACACTACTTTTTATTAAATGTTTGAGGTAACATTGGTTGATAACGTTATAGAACTTCAGGTGTACAACATTGTAATTCGACATCCGTGGACTCTTTTGTGTGCATTCTACCCAAAATCTAGCTTCCTTCTTTTACCACATATTTGTCCCTCTTTACCAACTTCACCCTCCCCACACCCCTTTCCTCTCTGGCAACCACCATTGGATTGTCTGTATCTAGGAGTTGCTTGTTATTTTTTGTACTATAACATTTAATTTTTTCATGAAGTAAATATATGTATATAATAGTTTAATAAAAATGTTTAACTTTTTCATGTATTACTTTTGTGGCCATTTTCATCATTTATTTTATTCCATGATTATTACTAAAATAATTATGAAATTTAGAGGAAAAGGTTGAAAATAAGTTGTCAAGTTCACCATCATACTGGAAACATCTCAACAACTTAAATATATTCTTCAAAGACTATTCCCAGGTAAAATTAAAGGAAGGACTCATATTAGTCTTATACATCAATTCAACTCCTACAGGAAACCAAAGAGGTTTTCATGACTTCTAAACCAAATAGCAAATAGTTGCTCTAACTGCAAACCAATTAGTTCTTTACTGATTTGTCATAAAGTCTTGAGAAGCAGAAGAAATGGAAGCACATGAAACCACATGGGCTGTATGTTCACATCTTGACTGTGCCACTTCTTAGGCCAAGTTCTATCACTTCTCTGGATCTCAACTGCTGTCCTTACAAGATGGGAAAATATCAAGCATACTTTATGATGACTAAGTCAGACAATACGTGCAAAATATGTTGGACAGTAGGTGCCCCATAAATTGTGCCTCTATTTTTATTGGAAAAAGCAATGCAGTTTCCAAAGTATCTGGCTAAACATGTTCATCATTTTTATACTCAAACATCTTTCTCCATTGGAAAGCCTACTTTTAAATAATAATAATTATTTACTATTATTATTTTCCTTTACAAAATATTTGAAGAATTATAAAATATGTTATCTTCTGCCACATCAACAAAATGGAAATTAAAGAAAAAAAGCCTCAAAGTAAAATCTATATTATTGTACTTTCGGTACTGATAATTAAAGGTAGTTTGGGGAATTGTGTTTTTATTTATTTATTTATTTATTTATTTATTTATTTATTTATTTATTTTTAATCTTGGAAACAAATAGTGCTTTTAAAAAAAAATACTTTGTTTTTAAAAAGATAGGAAAAGCTGCACCTAACACAATGTTTGTTACTTTAATAATTTTCTATTTGTTGTATCTCTTCTGTACTTCCTGAGGGCTATTATTTGAATTTTACCTAATAACTCTATACCTGTTCCCATCTCTTTTTTCAGTCCATTAGATGGAAACGGATGCTAGACATGTCAAAGGAATTCAACCCACTTGGGAACAAACTTTGCTTTGCTAGCAATATTGAACATGTTCAGTAAACAAACACACAAACAACATATAGAGAAAAATCAATAAAAACTCATATTAGAATTATGTAATTTTTATTGAGTTTTATGCCTCAGTAGTTCCCCATGATAGAATTATCAAATCAGGTCAGGCCTGCCTGAGTAATTAGCGTACTTGATTGAAGTAACTGGGCACAACCAGTTCTATGATTCATGTTTCCTGTTTTCATTTCTAATTATTTTCACTGTAATTCCTTAGACCAGATACATGCTTTTGACTTATAGAAGGAAACGGTAAATTAAGTACAGAGAAGACAAACTAAAGTGTATCAGAGTTAGAGGTAAGAATCCTTTGGGTAAATAATTTTATGATTATTGATTTATTTTGATGATGAGGAACAACGAGGGAAAGTAAACTGAATGAACATTTCAATAACTCATACTTCATATATATATATATATATATATATATATATATATATATATATATATATATATATGCATGTATATATAATTTTTTGCCAGCAAGGTTGTTCAATAAAGAAAGACCTCCTGAATTTTATAAACTGACCAAATAGAGATAATACAGAATAATATTTTTACCTTGAAGCCTACAGTCCTTCCCTAGCCCTGGCTTCATATTTTAATCTACTTGAAAAACTTAGAAAAAAAGATACTGATGCAGGTCTCAGACCTACCGAAATTTTCTGATGTGATTTTTCTGAGGTGCTGGCTAGGCCAGGCAACAATAATTTTGAGTGTCTCTAGATAACCCTGACATATGGCCAGGATAGGGAGACCACTGTTAGTAATAGTAGAGAATACAGTGGCCATGTAAGATCATGTATGCCAAGGATTCGGTCCAGGGCCTGGAACACAAGTACTCAAAATGTCATATTTCTTTACTCTTTCATTGAATTGAGTCTAAAGATGATGCATTAATTTATACAATAGGCTTATAAAATTTTAAAAGAGTGTATATGTCGAAAGAAATCTGACTTTGACCTGGGCATGAATTCTCTGGAATAATCAAAAAGTAATAAATAGCTTGTTAGTACACTTTGTGATGATATTTAATTTTATAACATTAAAAGTCTGAGAATGAGGAACACTTCACGCTGTGGCTTTTTCTTTTTCTTTTTTTGGAAAACTCATTACACTACATTGTAAATCTCAGGAGATAATATTTTGTTTTTTGTTTTTATTTAATCCACATTGTGCCCTATTTCATTATTTGCTGAATGACATTTTTCCTGTAATTTTTCAGAGAAGATGGATTTTGCAAAATGTTCAAATTATCAAAACTTAATTTCCTATATTCCAGTAAAGTTAAATGGCCAGGAACTATGGGATTATTATAATAATTAACCAAATGACTGTATTATTGAGGTGATGCTAAATGGAGATAGGAAAGAACTAGGTTCAGTCCTAACTTAGTACTCCAAGGAGAAAATATTTAATTGCTTAGCCTTAGTGATGTTAGCTGTAAACTGGGACTATAAATGCTTCATAAAACAATTGTAAGATTGAGGGTTTAGCATGCAGTAGTAGGCAAAATGTCAATCTTCAAAAACAAGTTTTCAGCCTACATATGAAAGAAGATGCATCAAGTTTCTTTCTGGTCTAAGATTTGTTGTTTTTGATTGCACTTTGCTTTTTTTCCAATGTAGAAATCTTTCTCCCAGCACAAAATAATTTTTCCTATTGTACATTAAACTTACAACACAGTCAAAGTCTGCTGGCAAAATGGTACATTTTCATCATTCTTTAAAGGTAACCGAAAAGAAGAAAAAGTATTCAGGATCACTCTTGAAAACATGTCACAAAACTCAAACTCTAAAAAAATCTTGTTGGAATGCTTTTATAATTTCAAAGTATGATTTTATATTTATGTGCAAACTATGAAAGAAAGCATCATGATTACAAGCTTTCAAAGCTTGTTTGTCAACAGTCACATGGTTTATGAATATGGGAAGTTGAATGAGACATTTTCTCACTGACAAAAATACCATAAGTTTAATATGCCTACAAGTCAATACAGCTTCATCATGGATGAAGAGCATCGTAATTTGTAACTGTTCAAACCACCCCATTGAGCAAAGTACTTGAACTTATCCAATCAGTTATCATATTGGGTAATGGCTGTCTTTTGATTTGTGACCGGAGAAAGTTATCACAAAGTACCATCTTCATTATTTTAAAAGGTAACCAGGGAGTTAATCGATTAAAGGCAATAAGTCATAAAAACACAGAATGAAGTTTTTAAAAAAATATATAAATTAGGAAATTTCCCTCATCTGGGTAATATTCAATTAGAAAGAAACATGAGAATCATATTGGCCTAACATAATCCAATTGTCGTCATAACATTTTCCTCTGTACATGAAGCATGTACCTCTATTAGATTCCCATGGCTGATGTAACATATTACTACAAATTGGGTGGCTTAAAATAATAGAAACTTACTCTGTCACACTTCAGGATGCCAGAAGTCTGAAATCAGTATCACTGGGCCAAAAATCAAGTTGCCCACATGGACTCACTCCTTCTGGAAGCTCCAGTGGAGAATCTGTCCCTTGCCTCTTCTAGCTTATGATGGCTACCACAGTTCCTTGGTTTACGGCACGTTACTCCAATGTTCAAAGCCAACATCTTCAAGTCTCTCTCAGCTCCATCTTCACATCTCCTTCTCCTCTCTGTGTAGTCTAATCTCTGCCTCCTCTTATAAAGAAACATATGCGTATGATGTAGGGATCACTATGACAATCTAGCGTATCTCCATCTCAATACCCTTAACTTAATGATATCTGCAGAGTCTTTCTCATACAGGTTCTAGGCATGAAGCTCCGTTATTTTTGGTGCCATTAATCAGCCTACTTCAGCTCTATTGGAATCCAGCCCATTTAAAAGTCTACTCTTGTTAAAAAAAAATCTTCTAATTATTACTTCTAAATGTTGTTGTTAAAAAATATATATATGTTACTATGCCAGTAAATAAATCAGGAATGAAGACTATGGGTAAACGTCACTAACTTCTGGAAAATGAAGTCTCCACACTATTCACAAGCATAATTAGTGAGAATGGTTTATTATCGCTAGAAATGAAAGGTTTTGTTATCTCTAGAACTGAATCATTAAAATGAATTTTAGGTATGATTTATTTTGTTTGTCATCACAATTACACAAGAAAGAGTTGTAGGTAATTTTATTTTAATCACAGTAATTATGAAAACTCAAAATACCCCATTTGGGGCTTTAAGGGCCAACTTTAGAAATGGAGACTCACTTTTTTCCATTTGGAACAAGACTTACAGAATATTCAGTTATAATAAAACTAACTTATATTTTTCCGTGTCTTTTAATTAAGGCAGTAACAAATTTTTTTTTAGCCATGCCTATCATAAATCACAAATACTTTATTCAGGAGTCGTGGCCTTTTTCTTTCTGTCTTCAATATTTAAGAAATCCTTTCTGTTGACCTTTTAATAATTGCTTAATTAATACTCACTGATAATGATGACTGTAATTAGCAAAAGGTATGATCCTCTCTTAAGAAATTAGACATGTTAACAATAGGTAAAACTCTGCAAAGCCCTGTTATTTTCTACTTAAGGTCATTGTACAATTTTTTTAGAGCTCTATCATCATTTAAATATGCGTATTTTAATGTAATCAAATGTCTGTTTAATCAGAGAACTACGAAAAAGCTAAAGGAGAAAAAACACAAATATTCTAGTACCTATTATTCTAGAGTTGAGACAATTAGAATACTAGCAGCTTAGAAAAATAAACATGTTTCAGTAATCCTTTACATATTTCCTAAGATAAAGAGCATGTAAAGACAGTTGAAAAACTATAAATAGCAAAAGAAAACTTAGTCATGATGAGAATGCCACTGGTGGCACCACTGGTGGCAGCCAGCATAGCCTCCATGAAGGAGAAATTGGTGATATACTCAAAAATGGAAATTTATTATTTTAATTCATTTTGCCATACAATTGTAGTTCTGTACAGCAAGGGCAGAGGTCAAACAGTAATAGAGTGGGTCTTCAAACAAAATACTTTACTATTATGTTCCCTGAGAATTTGAACAGCAACTCTGTATTTAGGATTTCTACAGACTTATGACTTGCACATTTCTCTACACATGTTATACTTCAATGAATAAGGTTATTGAAAAAACCTCTAGCTAAAATATTATAAGCTTATAATTTTTCTTTTTGTTATTATGTACATTGAGTACTTAAATTTGTAATAGTAGTTTAAAGAAATTTTATATCTACAATGTAACTTATTTTGTCAAATAACATGCTATCTTATCAATATTTGACCTTATGTAAAGCAGAATGATGCTATATGGAAAGCCAAATTAGATAAAAATAAATACTTATTTCCATTCTGCCCATAAAAAAGATACAAAGACAATAAAATTTTTGAGATAGTATGTTCACTATTTGATTGTATCTTTTATTCATTGAATGCACTGCACTAAAATTGCAGTAATAGAATAACCCTAAGAACAAAGGATTGATGTTTGTTCTGAGTCTCAAATTAGTTGTGCTGTTATTATTAATAAATTATTATTAAATGAGATTGTTAAGGATTGCTATTAGAGCTGAGACCAAACTACCTAGCCTGAGGTGGGGATATGTGATTTAATCAGAGGAGGATTATGCCCTGTTTCCCATTGGGATATTTAGCTGGACAGTGCCCACACTCTTTGATTGGGCCATTAAAGTAGGCAAGGCAGCATGGCAGGCTGAGGAAGAGAGAAGTCCTAAGGCAGCGTTTGCCAATAACACACAAATTTATCAAAGTCCTTTAGTTAGAGACACAGACACTTGAAAAGAGGCCAGAGGTTAAAAAGAGGAGGACTTACATACAGGATCTGCCAAAAAGAGGCAATGGTCCCAACTTCAGCAGCTTGAAACCTGCTTGAAAAATGGAACTGGTCACCATGCAAACTCCAGGACCCTCACAGGGAAAACGGACGTCCTAAGGGAAGTCAGTCATGTATCAGGAGACAGCCATTAAACATATACCCCAACTTACCCTCCACTCGGCACCCATGTAAGAAGGAGTGTGAATGGAAATCCTTTGTAAGAGGGAAACCATTCTTGATGGATAAATTAAATATTAATATTGAATCAAAGTGATCATTTCATGTTTTAAACTGCTGACCTTTAAACTGAGCATGTAAGATCCTTTCTAACCACATTCACATTAACAGGAGTTAATAGAATAAGTCAGGGCAAGTTGAAAACAGTGAAGAAAATAAGGTGTTCTTTTTTTTTCCTTCCTTTTTTGGCATGGTTTATGAGCATACATTTTGAGTCCCCTACACATATTTTTTAAACTTAACTATAACAGCAGGTTTCAAAGTGAAGTACGCATACATGTAAAAGTTCATAAAGACTTCCAAAGATATAGGGTTATGATATTTTTACAGCCATCAGTTTTCAGACCCTCAACTTCCATATGTAATCTTTCTAAAATGTATCTCCTTGAAAATGCATCTGGGCTCAAGATGTCTTGCACTTCTCCTCTTCCGCATACCTTGTCTCCCACTGTCCAATCACAGGCATAATCTCACCTAAGTGTACCTTAAAGTGTGCGTCTGGAGTGGGAAAAGATCCAGGACTCCAGCTCAAATTATCCGTCTCTGTGAATCCTCCTGAGAGTGTAAGTTTGTGGTAGGTGTCTTCTTTATCTTTCTGTTAAGAGGAAAGTCTGACTGGATCTTTTGGGCCACGTTTGGAATGTCGTGAATTCAGATATACTATAGAATGGATGGGATGAGTGATGGCAATTTTAATTTATACCCTATTCCATCCTAGAATTTTGTAAAAGAATGCTCCTAGATGTGAGATCATTTTGCCAGTCATAATTCTGTTTGCCCTCACTTCCCTTTCCCACTCTTTTGTGCTCTGCTTTGCATTTTATGGGAGATAGGGTCTCCCTGTAAACTACACTTTCCAAATTCCTTAGCTAGCTTCTCTCCACTAAGGACTCACAGGTAAAAGGAAGGTGGGAAGATAGGAAAAACACTCTCACACTGCAAGGCTCTGTAGTCATGGTAAAGCTAAATGTGTAATGCTTGTTTGCGGTTCTGGCATCTATAGCACAGAACCCCAACATTAGCCTGAGCACAGGGCTCAGAGCCTCCCAGAGTTCCCAGTACCTTCATGGATTTGTCTCTTCTCTGTGCACTGGTTTTAGGCAACACTCCACAGTTCTGAGCACTGGTAACCCCATATCCTCCTATTTTGCTACCAGTTGTGGTCATTTATCCCTGCAGTTAAAATCCAACAAGTTTCTATGCCTTGTTTTTTTCAGGCATTTTCATATCTATATAATTAATTCTCTGCACAAAATTCTTTGTGACTAGATTGTGACTGACCGAGAGCAAAGCAAAGAAAGATCCTTTTTAAAGATCCTTTCAAAAAGATATACTGAAACCAGTGGCACCAGATTTCATTCAAGGAACACACTCATGTCCAGACTCCATGTCTTATCCATCGATCTATTTGAGAACTGGACTATTCAAGCTTTGTAAAAGGAATGTTGGGAAATACAAAGTTTTGACAATTACAGCATTGTCATTACTCCCAGCAGTGAGAAAGAGCATGGTGAGTTACTTTATTGAGCAAAGTCTCAATTTCATCTGCATGTTTTGCAGGATTTCAGGGAGGAGCTGAAAATTTCCATCTTTACCTCCAAGAAATCAATGCTAAATTTTAAATGACAACATTGCAGGTAACTTAGTTTAATATTTTCTTGAATAATTTTTCAGGCTCAAAAGAGAAATATTTGTAGTAACGTTTGTCAAATGATTATTAGACACAAAGAATTTATACTCTTTTTTGTTTGTTTGTTTTACTAGGGCCCAAATATCAAGCTTACTGTCATTCTTCAACCACTTCTCTATTCATTTATTAATTGCTTGAGAGAAAAGTGTCCTTGTCCAGGTTAATTCCTGCATTTGTGCTTGGAATCACAGTCTTTTACATCACTTTGGGAAAACATCCCTGAATTTCTCCTTCCAACTAGTTCTTTGACCTCAGTATATAAACATACTCCAATTTATCCCAGCTAAATTATTATTATGATGATGATGATGGTAATGGCAATGACAACAATGTTAATGGCAAAAATAATAATGATGATGATAAAACTCTCCCTAGACCTTCCATCATCTCTCTTTAATTATATTGCTGCCTCTCTCAAGGTAAGCATTTTTAAACGAGTGGTCTACATTTGTGGCTTTATTAATTCACGCCTATGAAATACATTTTTCTCTTGCACTTTCACTCTTCATGCTATTTTATTACATTTGGCACTAGTGACGTTTCTTTCTTGAAATTTTCTCTTGTGGCTTTCAAAACCATCTTTTCTGCTGTTTATTGTTTTATTTCATTTCACCTCTGGCATTTGCACTGCGATTCCTTCCTGAACAAACTTTTCCTATATCCACCCTTAAATTTTTATATTTTCTAACATCTTCTTACATCTTCTGGTCTCACAGTATATGTTCTCCCTAGGCAACATCATGTACCCATGGATTAAACTATATGGACACCGAAAATTCCAAATTCTCATATCCTGTCCAGTCACCTACATTCCAGATCCCTTTATTCAATCGTATATCAGTTGCACCTATTCACTTTCCCTGTGGCAATTCAAATTCTAAATATTTAATATCTAATTTATCATTATTGCTGTAAAATCTTATGCCCAACTAGGTCACAAAACCCATCTACTTGCCCTAACCAGAGACCTAAACGAAATCCCTAATTCTTATGTATTTCCACTTAAAATAAGCACTGAGAGTGCTTATAACTGTAACTTGTAATTGTACTGTTAATAATCATTGTTAATATTGTTAAGTTGTTGGTTCTTTCCAATTTGATCTATAGAGTTGAAGTCCCAATCGAAATTCCAGTAGTTATTTTATTATATCAATAAGCTGATTCTAAAAGTTGTACGAAAGGCAAAAGACCTAGAATAACCATCACAATATTGAAGAAAACGCACAATGACAGAGGACTCACCCTACCCAACTTCAACCCTCATTCTAAAGATATAGTTATCAAGACAGTGTGGTTTCGGTAAAAGAGTGACAAGTAGATCAGTGTAACAGAATATAGAACCTAGAAATAGACCCATACAAATATAGCCAACTGATATTTCATTAAGGGGCAAAGACAATTTAATGGAGAAAGGAGAGTCCTTACAACAAATGGTGTTGAAACAACAGGACACACACATACAAAAACAACAACAACAACAAAAGAATCCATACATTGATCTTACACCTTCCACAGAAATAAAGTCAAAATGGATCATAGACCTAAATGTAAAATGCAAAACTATAAAACTCCTAGAAGATAACATGAGAAAATTTTGGTGATCTTGGGTATGGCAATGAGTATATGCGTGTGTGTGTGTGTGTGTGTGTGTGTGTGTCTATGTAGAAATATACATAACATAAAATGTATCATTTTTACCATTTTAAGTGTGCAGTTTATTGGCAATAAACAACATTCACATTGTGCTGGCAATGAGTTTTTAGGACAACACAAAAAGGATGACACATGAAAGAAAAAATTGAAAAGTTGGATTAGCATCAAAATTAAAAACCTCTGCTCTAAGAAAGACTTAAAAAAATAAAAATACAAGGTACAGACTGGGAGAAAATATTTTCAAAATGCATGTCTGTTGAAAGACTTCTATCCAAAAAAACATAAATAACTCTTAAAACTCAACAATACCAAAACAACCCAATTACAAAGTGAGCAAACTATCTGAACAGGTACTTTATTAAATATGATATACAGATGGCAAATAAGCACATGAAGAGATGTTCAACACCATGTCATTAGGGAACTATAAACTAAAACAACAATGAGACACAACTACACATCTATTAGAATAGCTGAAATCCAGAACACTGACAGTCTGTTGGCGAACACTGCAGCTGTGTGGGAGAGGTTGTGGTGTAATAAGAACTTTCATTTATTGTTCCTGGGAATGCAAAATGGTACAGCTACTTTAGAAGACAGTTGGTAGTTTCTTATAAAATTAAACATAGTCTCACCAAAAGATTCAGCAATCTTCCTTTTCCGTGTTTACCCAAAAGAGTTAAAAACTTATGTCTATACAAAAATATGCACATGGATGTTCATCGCAGCTTTATTTATAATTACTCACATTTGAAAGCAACCAAGATGCCCTTCAGTACATGAACAGATAAAAACACTGTTACATCCACACGATGTAATATCACTTAATGATTAAAAGAAATGAGCCATCAAACCACTAAAGGCATGGAGAAATGTTCAAAGGATAGTGCTAAATTAAAGAAGGCAATCTAAAAAGACATATCATATGATTCCAACTATGACAAAATACAAAAACTATAGAGACAGTAAAAACTTCAGTGGTTTCCTTAGATTCAGTGAGGTAGAAGGAATGAATCTCTAAAGTCCAGGGTATATTTAGGGCAGAGAAGCTATTTTATATGATATTGCCATGGTGGCTACATTATACTGTACATTCCTGTTGATCCACATCCCATAAAACTAGACAACACAAAGAATATACCCCAATGCAAGCTATGAACAACAATCAAAACAACAAAGCTATGAACAACAATCAAAAACAATGCATCAATTTTGGTTAATCAATTTGAACACACGTACCACACTAATGCAAGATATTGATAATAGATAAAGCTGGAGTTGCTCTTGAGACAGTATGTGGAATGCTCAGTACTTTCTGTTTAATTTTTCTATAAACTGAAACTACTCTAAAATATATAGTCTATTAATTAAAAATAAAAACACTGAGCTGTCACTTAAATGTTTTCTTAATTCCACCCATGCTGGCACTCCCTTTTTTCAAAACTGCATTACAGTGCTCATATATTGCTAAAATAGTCCTCAATTTAGTCAACTTGCCTTTAGTTAATTTAATTTAAATCCATCTTCCACACTACTTCAAAGTAGTAGTAGTACTTCAAAGTGTTTGCTTCTAAATTGAAAATTTTATGATAGTACTTCTCAGTTTCAAATCTTTTAGGACCGCCCATCAGCTCACCATTCAATCCATGTGGTCTTTCATCATCTTGTATGAGTGAACTAATTACACTTCTGTTGTGCTATTTGTTTGTGATTTCCCCACCTCAACCTATATCTAGCCCGCCTACCAGCAACCTGTACCTCAACCAACCCACCTGTACCTAGCTCCCGGCATGCCAGCAAAATGTTTCTAACATTAATTTATAATCTCATACCTGTGCTCTTCTTGTGAATTCTATGTGGGAATCACTGGTGTTCTCATCTCCTTGCCTCACCAGACTGGTATGTTCCTCAAGGGAAAATACCATGGATTTTTGTCATTTTCCTAGTTGCATATCCATTTCTATACTACTAAGGCTAGAACAGAGTTTGGTCCAAATAAGCATATAATACATTTAATTTCAACATATGAATTAATTAAACATATACTTTGCATGCATTCTTCATGCAAACGCAGAATGGCAAAATATTATTTTTCACATGCTAGAAGAAAAAAAATTGTTTGAAGAATAATAATGGAGAAGTTCAGAGGCGCTAAAGATATTTTGCAAAAAAAGTAAAATGATTAGAGATGTGCTTAAAGAAAATTACCTAGGTATTGGAGTAAAAGAGAGACTGAAAGCATAACAAGTGACAGGAGATTAAATATCCTGACTTCAGCAATAATGTAAAAATGTGGCAGTAAGAGTCTGTGGAAGGGAAGTGACCATGAAAATTAAATGAGAAGGTATAAAAGACTGACAAAATTCAATGGTTCCCAGTAACTGGATCCAAGTTACTGGGATTCTGCCAAAGAGAATGGTCCCGATTCTGCCAGAGATCAGCAACCAGCAGTGGGACAGTTGACAGGTTGTAGAAGTACTTGCAGAAAAAGCTACTCCCTTTAGAGATAAAGATTTAATTTAAAACCAATTAACATCATGATCAAAAATTTTATGTATAGCTAGGATGTTCTAGCTATTCTCACAACTCCTAAGGAGAACAAGCAGTGCTTTACTATCTCACAGTATTCATCTTTTTACTGCAGTGTGCTGGTATAACAAATAGACAATAAAATGCATCATAAGCATCATGTTTTCACTTAAAATAGGCAGGTAAATTATATGGATTCATGTTGTCAAATTATGTGCAATGACCCAAGTGTTCTCCAAGTAATCACACCTAATGTATGATTTATTTTCAGGACTACTAGTAGAGTAAAAATATTTTTCTCCTTTATTAATGCTCTCTTACTAATTATATCTGTACATGATTTCTTCATGCTTATGAATAGATTATAGCTATTAGTTGGACATTTTTTTCTCCAATACTAATGACACAGTTGTGCAGGGGAACCTTATTTATTAAATATACCTGTGGTTTAAACTTTACAGCAGTTCATAAATTATTTTCTCCTCTCCCTCCAGTAGTTTCAAGCAATATTTCTCTATTGGTTTCTTTCTTTCTCGTCTATATTTTACATAGCTTATTCTTTCTACCTCCTGACCTTTTTGGGGGGGGCACATTCCTTAATCTTCAACCATGTCTTCCCTTCCTTCCTCATTTATTTTTACTTAACCTTTGCAATTTGTCTTCTGCAAGGTCTTCTACAAAAATGGTTCTCCAAAAGGTCACCATTGACCTAGATCTTGCTACATCCTATAGAACCAGTCTCTTTGATTTTCTGTGGCATTAGACACACTATTAAAAGTATCTGTTGCATTGTTACTGTATTTCCAAATAAGTATGATCATCTTTCCAGAGATGACTTATGAGATTGCTTAAAGAGAGTAAAGTCATTTTAAAACAGGGGAAAAGTTTCTAAAAGTGAGGCCCCTTTGAGCCAAAATCTAGAAATCATTCTATACTATTAAAAGTATTTAAGATACATCTTTCTTAAAATTTCTTCCTTCCTTATTTCTCTTCTATGGCTCATCCTTCTTTAGAAGCCACTGATCTCATCACAGTTTTTATTTCTCCTCTCTAACTGAGAATCCCCTGAAGGATCAGCTTTTAAGTCTGTGATCTTCTCTTTGTGAACTTTCTGTCTGAGATATAAGCCACCCATTCTAGCAATCTATAGGTGGAAAGAAATGAAAAAAAAACTAAAACAACTAATTAATTTCATATCATGACTAATCCCTCCTAATAGGTGAAAGGGATGAAATAGTCAAGTTCTTTTAATCTTACATTGTTTATGCCTATATTCCCTGTTTCTCATATAGCAAACTTGTATTCTATTACCAAGTATTTACATCAGTTCACATCTTTTATGGTTGCCTTGTCTTCCCTTTGCTGACTCAGCCCCTTCTGACTTCCTGTTCATGACAGTCCTTGGACATTAAGATATTTCTTTATTTAGCTCCAGACATAATGACTACACTACAATTTTTTGATGTTTAATTCTCCACTCTAGTCAGGATACCTCCTGGGAAGTACCCATTCTTTCTCTCATCTCAATTCCCCACCCCACATAGAGACCACAGGAAATTTACAGATTAGCTCCAACGCTATTTAGTAATAGTTGAAAGCTTTTGGAACTTCTCTTTGGCCCTCTCCACTTGTCCCTTTTATGTAGATCAAGTCTGAGACATAGGACACAACTCTGCCATTCTCTGACACTCCCAAGAAAATTCAAATGTGTTCCAACCATCCACGTCCATGGTGTAGGGAATAGAGTACATATGAGCACACTGCATCTTTCTTTTTTCTGCTTCAAACTACACCTTTATTCCCCCCTTCTCTCACAGCAAGAAAAATTATGTTTTGTTGGCTATTCACATGCATCCCTTAAGCCAGGGTTGTCCAAACTTTTTCAACGTTTTTCACCAAGGGCCATATGCGGTAAAATACACAAACAGCAAGGCCGCTCACTCGAGGTGAAGTACGTATTGCCTCACCTGGTTTATTTAAGTAAACTAAATATATTTTTGGAATTTGCTGCAGGCCAATAAAAAATGGATTGCGGGCTGCAGTTGGCCCGCGGGCCGCAGTTTGGACACCCCTGCCTTAAACAATGTATAACTCCTGCCTTTTAAAATTAGAATCTTAAAAATGTAAAGTCTTTGTTCTTAGCTATGGATATGTTCTAAGGCACTAGAAGTCTTTCTACAGAGCAACTAATAAGGGAGTATCAGTGGCTGAAATGGGAAGACTAGAAAAATCTTATCAAATTACATTTCACATATCACTTCATAGTAGATACCATACACATATGCAAAATATTACAAATGTCTTTAATGGCAGTGATTAATATAAATCATATTTATACTAATTAAAAAGGATCACTGAATTTATACTTAATCAGTATATTCTCAAATCAACACACTGTAAGAGAATAATCATCATCGTGCATAATTTAAAAAAGTGATTTTCAATGTCAAAAGGATTGGAAATCTCTGTGCTAGCAGAATCAATCAACTTATAATATTAATTATAAATTAAAAGTATTTTACTTATTAATTAAAATTTAAAAGTAGCAGGTTAATTTCCTTTAGGACTGTATTCTTAAAAAACTCACCCACTCACTTATATGCAGAATCTAAAGAAAAGAATAAGTGAATGAACTAATCAGAAACAGTTTTGGGGACAAAGAGGAAAAACTGAGAGTTGTTAGATGGGCAGGGGGGTGGGGATAAGGGGGAAAGTGAAGGGATTAGGAAACAGTTGGTAAAAAAAAAAGAAAAAAAAAACCTCACCCATTTTCTTCATCTTACTTTCCATTTAATAACAATGCGTTTAACAACTGTCGCTCCATCTTCATTTGTTCCTTATCTGAGTTCCAGTGATGTATTTACAACTCCTGTTGAAGATTTCTAGCAGGAATCACACAGTCATCAAATATCTACAGCTTCAAACCAAAGTAATCATCTACACCCTCCAAAATTATGGTATCCTCATTATATTTAATACCACCTGCTTCCTGTAATGATATTACCTATCTCCTGCTTGAAAACCTGGCCTTGGTTCCCCTACTGTTGTCCTTCCTCCATATTCAACAAGCCCTGTTTTCCTTTTATAAAATGTCACACTGAACTATCTCTTCACTCACAGATTTCGCCTACCACTATCCCAGTCCAGCGTTTTTTAAACTTTATGCCTGCTTTACTATAGTAACCTTCTACCTTGTCTTCCTACCTTCCAAGCCCTTTTGCTAGAAGTAATGAACTTGTATGAAATATAACATTTTTCTAATTTGATTTCTCTTCACTGGGATTTAAAATAGCTTTCAATTATATTACCAATTATTCATTCAGAAGTCCAGTAGTCAAGTTTCTCAATAATGCGGATCTGGTTTTCTCACCTAACCAGTTTCTGTCTATGTGAATGCTCTGCCTCAGCTTAGTCACAAAAGCATCCATGATCATTTCCCCATCCTCCTTCTTAACTTATGTTATGTATCTTTCCTTAAGACAATTTTCTTTGCTTTTTCTCACTCAATTCCTATGTATTCTTAAACACTGAGTCATTTCTCTGACATCTAAATGCTAAATTGAGTGGCATAAAGCCTAGGGACTACAAGTATCTTGCTTTGTCATGTGATTTAAAACACTGATGATGTAGCACAATACTAAAAGTCACTAGTCATGCAGTTATATAAACATTGGTTCGCAAGACTCTAAATAAGTACACAAAGTTTCACAGATGCTTTTAACATCTGTTCACTGAGAAACCAAAAATAAACATTAAATTATTAATATAAATATATATTGTAAGTATATTAAATTTATTGTGAGTTCATATATTCAGGAAGTTTTCCTTGAGAGGTCTATATATGCTAGACTTCATATATATGTTCTTAGCTATGGATACTTTCTAAGTCACTAGGAGTCTTTTGATAGAGCTACTAATAAGGGAGTATCAGTGGCTGAAACAGGAAGACTAGAAAAATCTTATCAACTTACATTTCACAAATCACGTCATAATAGATACCACACATATGCAAAATATTTTTCTACTAAGTATAAAACAGGAAATAAGACTGACACTATCTCTGCCCTCTTGGAACTTACATTTCATTTAAAAATTATTTTAAATAAATGTGCAACATTATATACAAATCAAACATAAAAAACAACATAATTTTCATACTGCATTTATAGCTACTTAAAATGAATTACTTCCTATTTTACATATAAAATTTATAAATTTTTATATATGTTTCCCTATTGTGGAAAATTGAGCTTTGTACTCCTTTTGCATTTGTGAGTGAAACTTCTTTATAGTCTAAAAAGTGAAAAATAATTGAAGAGATCCAAAATGGTGGAGTAGATAAATACTCTGCCCACTTCCTTCCATGAATATATTAAAATTACAACTAAATTAAAGACCAATTAACCTGGAGAACCATCTGATGTCCAGTTGGACAGTAATTTTATAATTAAGGATATAAAGCAGAAGTAACATCAAGACTGATAGGAGGGGCAGAGATGCGAAACGGGCTGGCCCCAAACCTCTGTGTGGCAGTTGAAAATCAAAGGGGATATCTTGGCCACAGAGGTTACTCTTGGAAGAGCAAGGGACTCCAGCCCCACACCAGGATCCCAGACCAGAGTACTGGAGCCAGGAAGAGGAGCCACCACAATATCTAGCTGTGTAAAAACAGTGGAGATTTGGACCACCCAGTTGGAAGGGAAGGCTGTGGGAAACACAGACATTCTCTTAAAGGGCCTGCACACAGACTCATTAACGCACAGACACTCACTTTTGGATATGGCAGAGGGATGGAGACTTGGGGGGTATCAGAGGCATACAGAGGTGTGTGGCTTCAAAGAGAGGGCTGAAGGACAGTTGCCATTTTTCCTTTATGGGTTTTTTTCTCCTGTGCAGCCTGCAGGCTGGTGCCATCCTTCTTGTGTTGAGCCCACCCCACATCCATGGTCGAATCTGAATTGGTCTGGTGAGCTCCTCTGGGACACTGATTTACCCAAGTCCCTCAACACTGGAGGCACTTTCTTGGTGAACAGCCAACCCCACCTGCATTGCACTCTTTCTTGGAAAACTATTGGAGTCCACAGGCCCCACGTAGGTGGCAACTGGCCTAAATGGGCTCTGAGACTTGCTGAGTAGTTCCAGAGTCAGCATTTGCACCAAACCAGAGTCTATATTAACCTGTTGACCACAACTCTTCCCACTCTAATGACTCCCTGAGACCCTTCTTCATCCCACTTGCATACCAAACAAGGCCTTAGAAGTGGGTGAACATAAAGGAAGTTGGCAGGTGACAGCAAGCCTGGGAGTATCTTGGTTTTTGTAGAGCTACCCCAGGCCTGGTACTGGTGAAAGTCATCCTCAGATGGCAGCATGGCCACTCCCATGCACATCCAGGTTTAGCACAGGCAGCAAAAAACTGCAGATTGCTTTATACCTCCTACCATTTAGTACCCGGCCAGTACAGGCAGTGGATAACCTGGGCCTCCATCAGAGCCCCTCAGAAGAGACCCCAGAACCCACATACTTGGAAGTTGGTTTCACACCACAGCAGAGCATCATCAAATTAGCCCCACAAGTGGCACACAAAAAGGGTGGTCTCAACAGGTACCAGAGCCCACTGAGGCAAAACCCACTCAGTGGGGTAAAACCCTCCCCCACAGCAGCCTGTAAGCTACAGATGTGGCTAAACCTACAGCCAATCAGTCTAAGAGTCAATCTCACCCACTGACATGGTAATAGCAATCAAGCCTCAACTGTAACAGGAAGGCACGCATAACCCACACAAGAGACACACATGGAGCACCGGGAGAAGGTAAAAACGGAGCCTATGCCAGGGCACCTACTACATAAAGCCACATGGCCAAAATTGGGAAACATAGTAGATCTACCTAATACATAGAAACAAACACAGAGAGGAAGCAAAAATGAGGAAACAAAGAAATATGTCCCAAATGAAAGAACAGAAGAAAATTCCATAAAAAGAACTAAACGAAATGGAGGCAAGCAACCTACCAGATACAGAGCATTATAAAAATGCTCAAGGAACTTAGTGAGAACTACCACAAAGAGATAGCAAGCATAATAAAGGACATAGAAACCATAAAAAAGAACCAGTAAGATGTGAAAAATAATGGAAATGAAGAATGCACTAAAAGAAATCACAAGTAGGCTAGATAAAGCAGTGTATTGAATCAGTTATTTGAAAGACAAGGAAGCAGAAAACATCCAACTGGAACAGCCAAAAGTGGGAAAACAATGAGGATAATTTAAGAGACCTCTGGGACAACATCAACAATAACAACATTTGCATCATAGGGGTATGAGAAGAAGAAGAGAGACAGCAAGAGATTGAGATCCTATTTGAAGAAATAATGATGGAAAACTTTCCTAACCTGGCAAAGGAAATAGACATACAAACCCAGGAAGCATAGAGTCCAAAACAAATGAACCCAAACAGGCCCACACCAAGACACATTAAAATTAAACTGGCAAAGAGAGAATCTTAAAAGCAGCAAGAAAAAGGCAACTAGTAAATTATGAGGAAGCTCCCATAAGATTGTCAACGGATTTTTCCAAAGAAATTTTGCAGGCTAGAAGGGATTTACACAAAATATTCAATGTGATGTAAAGCTAAGACTCATAACCAAGGGCACTCTACCCAGCAAGGCTATTATTTAAAATCAAAGGACAGATAAAGAGCTTCCCAGAAAAGAAAAAGTTAAATGAGTTTATCACCCCTAAATCAGTATTACAGGGAATATTAGAGTGACTTCTTTAAGACAGAAATATATATATATATATATTTTGTCTATTCATATATATATATATATATATATATATATATATATATGAATAGTAAAATGGCAATAGTTACATATCTATCAACAATTACTTTCAATGCAAATGGATTAAAAGCTCCAATCAAAAGACAGGGCTGAATGAATAAAACACAAAACTTTTACATATGATACCTACAAGAGACTCAATACAGATCAAAAGACACACACAGAGTGAAAGTATAGGGATGGGAAAAGTTATGTAATGAAAATGGACACAAACAAACAAAAAAGCTAGGTAGCAATACTTATACCAGACTAAACGGACTTTAAAACAAAGGCTATAACAAGAGACAAAGAAGGACTCAGTAATCCCACTTCTGGGTATTTACCCGAAGAAACCCAAAATGTTACTTGGAGGGGACGTGTGCATCCGTATGTTCATTGTAGCATGTTTACAATGGTCAAGATGTGAAGGCAGCCTGGGTGTCCACTGATTGATGAATAGATAAAGAAGAGGTGGTATGTATATACAATGGAATATTGCTTGGCCATGAAAGGGAATGAGTTCTTGCCATCTGCAGTGACATAGATGGACCTAGAGGGTATTGTGCTGAGTGGAGTGTCAGACAGAGGAAGAAGATGCAACGTGATTTCACTTGTATGTGGAATCTAAACAAACAAACAAACAAACAAAAATAATAGAAGCAAACACATGGATACAGAGAACATTTTGATGGTTGCCTGATGGGAGGGAGGTTAAGGGTGTGGGTGAAAAACAAGGGAAGGGATTAAGAAGTACAAATTTGTTGTTACAAAGTAGTTATGCGGATGTAGGACATAGCATAAGGAATGCAGTCAAAATATTGTAATGTATGGTGTCAGATGGGTACTACATTTGTTGGGGTGATAAATGGGAGGGGGTTGGGGGGCAGAGTGATAAAGGTGAAGGGATTAAGAAATACAAACTAGTAGTTACAAAATAGTCATGGGGTGTAAAGCAAAGCATAGGGAATATAGTGAATGATATGGTAATAACCATGTATAGTGCCAGGTGGGTACTAGACTAGTCAGGACGATCACTTCTTAAATTATATAAACATCTAACCACTATGTTGTACACCTGAAATTAAAATATAATAATATTGAATGTCAACTTAATTAAAAAAAATAAATGGCAAAAAATGTGAAGGGGAATAATAGACTCAAATTTCTAGGTATAAAACAAATAAGTCATGGGGATGTAATGTACAATGTGGGGAATATAGTCAATAATATTGTGATAGCATGGTACAGTGTCAGATTGTTGCTGGACTTATTATGATCACTTTTCTAGGTATAAAAATGTTGAACAAGTATGGTGTACACCTGAAACTAATATAATATTGTATGTTAGCTGTATTTTTAATAAAAATCTTTTAAAAAGTGAAAAATAAAGATATATGATTATTGTAAATATATCAGATTTTATATTTTAAAAGGGAAGTGGCTATTTATCGTCACCATTAACACTACACCAAGTTTATCGAATAGAAAATATCTTGAAAATTCTATTAAGTATAGCAATATTGTCACAAATGAAATATACCTGATAATTTAAAATATTTATTTCTGATATGTCTGTTTGAATTCCAACCTTGTCAAATTGATGATATGCACACCATGCAAATAGCTCAAAGCTAAGCATGCCTGCTAGAGGAGCTGGTGTATATAATGAATACAGATTATTGAGTTTTGCTGTAGTGACTGTGAGGAAATGAAATGCTTTTGAATCAGTTTGTGTGCACTAAAACTGCTACATTAAAGGATTTCATTTTGAAATTGCATTGCTTTTTATATTCCATTAATGAATTCTGGTTTGAAGAAAAATGATTAAAATAGAAAGAACATTCAGTTATTTCTGAAGTCGGCTTCATATGAGTCACATCTGAAGTTTTCGGATGAAACAGAGGTAAAATATGTATCTTTTATCAATATAAACCTAATTTATGTATACCACACATGTGGTATATATACCCTTGAAACTACCTTGACAGTATGGTTTCTTATTGTTTAGCTAAAGGAAAATCTATTATTAAAATATATGTGTTTGAAACACTGGTTTAACTAACCTGAGGTTATTTACATGCATATTGTTAGCCTCCAACCTGAATTTCAGTCTTCAGAATGTATTTCTTTCAAATGAAGCTATGTGACCCAACACCTAAAGACTGAAGCCTCTTCTAGATGCAAGAAGGTAAACATGCTTTTGTGCAACCATTTGGGGATCTTCATGAGGTCATCTCTGAGTTAGTCAAGTCTGGACTTCACCATCACCCAGTTATGGTACCCAAGCTGCTTCTGCTTTGCATCTCTGAGACTGACCCTTGACTTCATAACTTGCCTAACACTTCTAAAACTAGAGCTCTTCAGTATTCTTGACAGTTCCCTGGGGTGAGATGATATCCTACCTCAAAATCCCAGCCCCGCTAGTAGCCCTACTGATGAGCTTCCCTTCACTCTATTGTGGTACAGCCACTTTAGAAAATAGTTTGGTGTTTTCTCACAAAACTAAACATACACTTGCCATATGACCCAGGGATGGCACTCCGGTATTTACTCAAAGGAGCTGAAAACTTATGTCCACACAAAAACCTGCATAATTTGGGTAACGTAATCAATAATGTTGTCAATATTTTGTAGGGTATCCGATGGACACATGTCCCATTTGGGAGACCACCTCAGGCATACTGTGGATGCCTGATCATGGCATTGTACACCAGAAGCTAAACAATAATGAATGCCAACTATAATTTTATATATATATAATGCGATGGCTCGGTGCGAGGTCGGAGGGATAGTGGATGGGGGGAAGGGGGTCCACAGTGTAAGGGATATAAATGATGAACGTCTAAGTATTACCTCGTCTTGTACACCTGAAACTAATAAAAAAAAAAACTGCATAAAGATGTTTGTGGCAGCTTTATTCATAAATGCCCAAACTTCAAAGTAATCAAAATGTCCTTCAGTAGATGCATGAATAAATTGCGTACACCCATATAATGGAATATTATCCAGTGCTAAAAAGAAAAAGAAAAGAAATGAGCTATCATCCAATGAAAAGACATGGAGGAACCTTAAATGCATATTACAAAGTGAAAGAGGCCAATCTGAAAAGGCTACATACTGTATGATTCCAACTATATGACGTTCCGGAAGAGGCAAAACTATGGAACCAAAGATCAGGAGATGGAGGGGACAACAAGGAGTGGAGAGAAGAATAGGCAGAACACAGAGGATTTTTAAGGTTGTGAAAATACTCTATGTGATATTATAATGATGGATATATGTCATTATACATTTGTTCAAACCCATAGAATGTACAATGCTAAGAGTGAACCCTAAAATAAACTATGAATTTTGAGTGAAAAAAAAGAATCCCAGCCCAAACCCCACTGAGCATATTTCCTCGTGCAGAGTTCTTTCATCTAGAAAATTACAGTCATGACTTGGGCCTGAACGTTAGAGGATCACGCGCCACCATCCAACTTCTATTGTAATGGTTTGATACAAACGCACATGGTCAGCCTGAACTGCCAACTCCTCTTGTTTGTCACATCTGAATAGCATTTTCCTGTCACTGAACTGAACTTATTCCCAGCCTCTAGAACTGGGTCTGTTTCTGAGTGGCTGTTGATTCCCAGTGAGCAGGTGGATTTCAAAACGTCTCCACACATGCAAGACATGTTTGACATATAATTTAATGTTCTGGGGAAAAATGTTTTGTATCACTCCCTCCCTTTTATCATTTTATTATTATTATTTTTTCAGGTAGCAATCTTTAGATGATCATTTCAAAGAAAGGATTCTAGGTTTCCAGTTATAATACAGCAGTAGAGCAGGCATTTCACAAGTCTTAGTTCTATGATCTCACCTGCTGGTGTGCACTCAAGAATGAACTGTCACAGCCAAAATAAGGCTCTTTATGAGCCTCTTGATTTTTCTTAAACATAACATTCCCCTATGCCACATTTAAGAAGTGTATACGTGATATAAATATTTAGACATCCATAATTGTACTGAACTGTTGAATTATATTTTTCAGTCAAGACTTCAGTTCAGTTTGCTTGTTAAAACATTACAAGTTAATTTTCAATATGGAGTTCTCATCATAGTATCATAGCCACAGTCTATTGCTTTGTTCTTAGTACACTTACGAATAAAATACTCAGTTTGGAAAATAGACAACACAGGTGGTTTATTAATAAAAATCTCAGCCACTATATCCCCTCACTTGTTCTTGAATGTGCTGATGGAATTAAGGCATCTCACTTGAGAGAGTGTGTCAGCTACATTCGTTTTACTATAAGGAAAAGATGATTAAACTGTTTGTGATCATAGCTTTTGGAGGGATTGGTTTGTCAATGCTCATTATGACTAGTTGTAAAAATACAAACTTCAGTAGAGTTCAGGGAGGTATCTGAGCTAGTAAACAAATAAACGCACATTAAATAATTTATCCTGGCAGTTTAGTCTAGAGTCATTGGTTAGTCTTCTTCATCCCATTTTGCACAAAAAGGTGGAAAGGTCAAAGGTTTGGGGTAGTATGAGACATATGTTAAACAGAAAGACCAGAGACTTTAAAGTTAGACTGGAATCTGAATCTCGAGCCATTTAGTAGCTACGGAACCTTAGCCACGTTATTTAGCTACTCAGTACTGCAGTTTCTTCATTAGTAAACATTACTATAATGCTTTGTGCTTTGCACAGAATTAGTAAGGATAACACAGTGATTAAGAACATGTATTTTAAAGGTAATCCAGGGCTTGAAATCTAGGCTTCAGTTCTAACTGTGCGTGACCTCAGACAAGTTACTTAACTTCTGAGTGCTCCCCACCCCTTTAAATCTAAAATGTAATGTTGCTTGTTCCTACTGCAATGGATTTTAGTAAAAGAATGAACTAGATAATATATGTAAAGTGCTTGGGTTAGTGTCCAAGTTAGTTTCTAAATAGCTATAATCATTGCATTATTATAAAACATCTGAATATGTCTTTTAAATGTCAAATATATGACTGCTCAGTGATATGATGAAGTAAGTACAACCTTACCAAAGTACATCACTTTATCTAAATGTTTTATAAGCAGTTTATGCAAAAAGTGAATTGTGCATTTGTAGTAAAACAAAAGTTTTGCAAGAAGATTCATCAGAAAATAAATCAGAGTTTGTATCTGTGTGGGACTTCCAATTCAGTATAACCTCTTACAAATTTAAGTAAATGAGAATATTTCTACAGTGATATAATCAGCCTTCTGTGTTGTAATTTTTTCACTGTTTTGATAGGCATTCTATCTCTTTCAAACTATAAACCATTATTGTTTCTATTAATTTCTCATTATGTTTTATTTGAGTTGATGGCCTTTGTGATTTTGTATAACTTTCAAACCATATATTGATTGAACTGCTGATTCATTATTCTGTTTAACAGATAGTCTCCAGCTTGATTCCTTGCTCCTAAATTATTTAATATTTTTCTTCATTTAAGTTGATTAGGTGTCTTATGGCACTCTTACTCAAACACTCTTGAATCACGTTTCATCGTCCTTCCAATTCCAGCTTCATTTGCAGATGCAGAAATTTTATTTCAATGCCTTCATTCAACTCACTTATGTATATTATAAACATTCGTGCTGCTGAAATTGATCTGTGGCCCAAGTACAAGAAAATTCAGCCGTCAAGTGAAATGAGCCAGCAACAAAGAGTCATTGAAATAGCGTCTGCTTTGCTCAGAAGCAGTTGCAACAGTCCTCAAAGTGCTAAAAAGACAAAGGAATGAGGAATGAAAGGAATGAGGGAAGGTGAGGTCCACCCGTAGATGCAGCTGCATGTTTCCCATTAATTTCAGTTGAGGACTCAGCATGAACCTGAATACAAGATTTTGCCTGAAGCAATGTGTGAGGCTTTCAGAAAGTTAGTCATTGCAACTGAAATGACTTTTCATGAGAAGCAAATACTGAGGATCATAGATGCTGGGGATAAAATCTAGTGTGGAAATAATTCAACTTTGCAGGTGTGAGGATGGTCTGAGCATCTGAGGGTAGTGTCTGCTGGGAATATCTATAGCTGACCAAAGTACCAGTTTCCCATAATTTCAAATGGATTTCACTTTATATAGACATAGTTCCCTAGAAAGGGTCTATCTGCCAGCTATTTGAATTAAATTAACTAATTAATTAATCAACGTAGAGAAAGTACACACATAATGAAAATTACTTTGAAGAAGAATGTAATGGGAAGCTTACATTCAAAAATATAAATGGAATAGATAATGCCAATTTTTAAAATGATACAGAAAAGAATAAGACGGATTTCTGAAATTCCACACTTATCTTTTGAACTGGATTATCTTAAAATCAGGAACTGAAATAAAACACCCATCCAAGGAACGATTTGGGTAGTAATGATGGCAAATATATGACTTCCCTTGTGCTACAATTCATAGATCATTTTGGGGTCAAAAAGGGCCACAAAGAACAACCAAAGAAGGCTCTAGGCAAAGCCAACATAAAGAATCATTTGGTAAGAACCATTGGTTAACACCTGCCTCTGGACCAATTCTCCCACAAGTACTCCTCCAGTCCTTGCACAACTGTTACCTTCAGGGTTCTTTTCGGCTTATCAAACTTTCTCCCAACCTTTCTTGCCCTTGCCTAAGTGACACTGTGAATTTCCCAACTTGCATTTTATTCTTGCCTACATCACCAGACCTGTCATACTTCTTCCCGGTGTTCAGTTTGACGCTTAATTGTCCAGTCAAGTCTTAGATTAGTCCATTTCTCATTTGCTGGGATATTGATTTTCAAACTGTGCTGCAAAGATGAAATCTTGATGAGTCCTAAAGAGAAGTTCTAACAGAGAGGCAAAGGTTTAACCAAGGATAGTTTTGTATATATTTTAAAGTGTTTAAACATTTGAAAGCAAGCAATTGTAAATGTAAATATTTTGTACACCTAATTTTAACATGTTGTAATTCTCATTTTTTTAACTTACCTGATAATTCAGTTTTGTGCAAAACTTGTAACAAAGTTTTTCCTGCCTTCCCACAGCACACATTTAAACTTCTGTAAATTTATCATTGACTAAGAAGATATAATTTATCTTATTTCATACCTTTGTCTTATTTCATACTTGTGCATGTCTGTATAATCGTTGGTTTAATACCAGGCAAGGCTCAGATATATCTTTCAACACATGCCCTCATTTTGTCATAACTGTCTCTTAAACAATTATGCACAATAGAACACACTGTATTGGGATAGTAGCACACTGTAAAAATTTTCATATTTTTGATTGTTTGGGTACTTCCTTTTTAACATCTATATTTACGAAAAAAATACACTCCATGATAAATATTGCTAGAGACTTAACTTTGAAACAGATATTGTTTACTGAGGCTCTCCTTTAAAGCTTCTCAATCAGTTTAAATGAAAACATATCCTGAGACTGCAAGGCAAACTATCTTTTGAGATCTATTATTGTATGTAAATGACTTTTTAATGTGAATGCTATCAATACTTGTATATACAAATAAAATGAAGAAGTCAACTGATGCTGAAGCTGATAGAAAAGCTCAATCATCTTTTATGTCTTGGCAAAAGGACACAGATTCAAAATATATAAACAAGGCCTTGTTATTAATAAGAATTACGTTGTAAAAAAGGAGGAGAATGCCCACCAAAGTCTGAAAACTACTGCACCTCAGTTAAAAAAAATATATCAAAACTCAAGGCTTAAAAAAAAAAAAAATATCTGAGTATACCTAAGATATCCTCCAAGAATTGTTTCATAGACTTATAAACAGCAGGACAGCATGGGGATGTTCTCTTGGGACACAAACCTAAGAAGAAGATTCCCTCAATACTTAGAAAGGATGACAAAGGTGGACCTTATCATTCAGAAAACCTGAAAGGGACAATTAGAAAGAGATATTGGTATGATATATTTTAAATGAGGTCAGACATTTATTTTCCCAGTTCTATTTAGATATAATTGACGCATAATATTGTATAAGTTTAAGGTATACAATATGATGATTTGACACATATATATTGTGAAATAATTACCACTTAAGGCTAGTTAACACATCTATCACTTATAATTATAATTTTTCTGTGTGTGGTGAGAACATTAAAGATCTACTCTTTTAGAAACTTTTAAGTATATAATAGAGTATCGTTAACCATAGTCACCATGCCGAATATTAGATCACCAGAACTTATTCAGCTAGAAGTTTGTACCCTTTGACCAACATTCCATTTCCTCCAGCCTCCAGCCCCTGGCAGCCTCATTTCTACTTTGTGTTTCTGTGAGTTAAGCTTTTTTTTTTTTTTTTTTTTTTGAGATTCCATTTTGAGTTAACTTTGGTATATGGTGACAGATAGCAGTCTAATTTCATTCTTTTTTATGTGGCTTTCCACTTTTCCCAGAACCATTTATTGAAGTGGCTTTTTTTCTCTCCATTGTATGTTTTTGGCTCCTTTTTCAAAAGCCATATATATAAATGGGTTTATTCATTGGCATGTCTGTCTGTCTTTCTGCCAATACTATGTTGTTTTGATTATTGTTGCTTTGTAGTATAAACTGAGGTCAGGAAGTGTGATGCCTCCCTCCTTGCTCTTTTTTCTTAGGATTGCTTTGGCTATTCAGTGTCTTTTGTGATTCCATAAATATCTGATGATTTTTTTATTCTATTTCCTTAAACAATGCCATTGGAATTGTAAAAGGTATTGAATTAAATCTGTATATTTCTTTGGGTAATATGGCCATTTTAACTATGTTGATTTTCCTAATCCATGAACACAGAATATCTTTCCATTTCTTTGTGTCTTCTTCAATTTCTTTTAATAATGACTTATAATTTTCAGTGTATAAGTCCTTCACATCCTTTGTTAACTCCTAGATATTTTATTCTTTTTGTTGCAATTTCAAAAGAAACTTTCCCCCCCCCAAATATCATTGATAGTATATAAGAATGGAATGGATTTTTGTACATTGATATTTGCATCCTGCAATTTTACTATATTTGTTTATTGTTTCTAATAGTTTTTTGGTAGAGTCTTTATGTTACCATGCCAAAAGTTCCAGCTGATCATCTTACTCAAGAGGAAAGGTTGGTGGAAAGAAAGGCAAGTTTATTCCAAAACACCAGCATTAAGGGAAGACAGTGGACTCTTTGTAACAATGACTGCCTTTCTGCTCTTAATACTACCAAAAAGTTTCATAGGCATATAAGAAGAGGTAAAAGTTGATCACGCAATTCCTGAAAAAAGGTATTTCCCAGAGGCTGGTTTGTTTCAGGGATAGGAGTGGATCTTCAGATGTAAAATTTTCTTTCAAGTCAGTGGGCCAGGTATGCATATGTTCTAAAGTAAACAGAATCATTACCATTAAAACTGGTATGCGAGTAAATGTACAGTAAACAGAATCATTAAGGTTTGGCAGGAGAGAAGAGAAGCAAAGAAAAGAAAAGCTTTCAAAAAATCCCAAACTCACCTACACTGTTAAATTGAACTACATTAGAGGTTTAAATCTCAAAATACAAGATATAGGGTCACCATTATATTTAGGGTTTTCTATATAAAGAATCACGTCATCTGCAAAAAGTGACAAATTAACTTCTTCATTCCCAATTTGGATGCCTTTTATTTCTTTCTCTTGCCTGATTGCTCTGGCTAGGACTTCCAATATTATGTTGAATAACAGTGGTGACAGCCGTCTTGTTCATGATTTTAGCGAAAAAGCTTTCAGTTTTTCAATACTATGTTGAATAACAGTGGTGACAGCTGATTTGTTAATGATTTTAGAGGAAAAGCTTTAAGTTTTTCACCATTAAGTAAGATGTTAACTGATGGTTTGTCATATATGGCCTTCATTATGTTTTGGTACTCTCCTGCTATTTGTCACCATATATCAAAATGAATTCAAAATGGATCAAAGACCTAAACGTATGAACTGAAACAATAAATTGAGCAAAAGAAAGCATAGTTACTAAACTTATGTACCTTGGGTTCAGAGAGGATTTTATGAATTTGACTTCAAAGACAAAGGAAGTAAAAGCAACAGTGAATGAATGGGATTATATCAAACTAAAAAACTCTGTACCATAAAAGAAACCATCAACAAGACAAAGAGGCAACCAACTGAATGGGAAAAGATATTTGCAAACAATACCTCTGATAAGGGGCTAATATACAAATATATAAAGAACTTGTACAACTCAACAACCAAGAAACAATCCAATTAAAAATGGGCAGAGAACCTGCACGGATGTTTCTCCCAAGAAGACATACAAACAGCCAACAGATATATGAAAAGATGTTCAACTTCACTAGCTATAGGGAATGTAAATCAAAACCACAATGAGATACCATCTCACCCTATTAGAATGGCTGTCATCCACAAGACAAGTAATAAAAAGTGATAGAAAGGCTGTGGAGAAAAAGGAACCCTCATACGCTGCTGGTGGGAATGTAAATTGGTACAACCACTATGGAAAATAGTATGGAGGTTCCTCAAAAAATTAAGAATAGAATTACCATATGACCCAGCAATCCCTATTCTGGGTATATATCCCAAAAATCTGAAAGCATTTATCCACAAAGATGTATGTACCTCGATGTTCATTGCAACATTATTTATAGTGGCCAAGACATGGAAACAACCAAAGCATCCTTCAATACATAATTGGATAAAGAAGATGTATATGTACATAATGGAATATTATTCAGCCAAAAGAAAAGATGGAATACTGACATTTGGGACAGCATGGATGGATCTTGAGATTATCATGCTAAGCAAAATACATCAAACAGAAAAAGCTGAGAACCATATGACTTCACTTATATGTGGGATATAAAACTGAAAGCAACAAAGGAACAAGACAGGTAAGATATAGGATCACCAGAGGGTAAAGGGGAGGAGGTAGTAGAATAGAGAGATAAGGCGGTCAAGTATATGGTGATAAAAGGAGAACTGACTCTTGGTGGTAAATATACAATGCAATATATAGATGGTATATTATAGAAATGTATACTTGAAACCTGTACAATTTTACTAACCAATGTCATCCCAATAAATTTAATAAATAAATAAAAATTCCATATATAAGTGAGATCATACAGTATTTGTTTCTCACTCCCTGATTTATTTCATTTAGCATAATGCCCTCAAGATCCATCCATGTTGTTGAAAAGAGCAAGGTTACTAATACACACACACACACACACACACATATTTTCTTTATTAATCCTCTATGCATGAATGCTATGGTTGTTTCTGTGTCTTGGTTATTGTAAATAATGAACATTAAGGTACAGATATCTCTTTAAGATTGTGACTCATTTCCTTCAGATACATACCCAGAAGTGGGATTCCTGGATCATATGGTATTTCTATTTTTAATTTTTTGATGAACCTCCATGGTATTTTCCATAATGGTTGTACCAATTTATATTCCCACCAGTAGTGCACAAAGGTTCACAGATTAAACGGCAGATTCAACCAAACATGTATTGGCTAGGTGAAAAAGGGAAAGAGATTAAGAAATACAAACTGGTAGTTACAAAATAGTCAGGGGATGCCAAGTATAGAGAATATAGTCAATAATATTACAACAGCGATGTATAGTGCTGATATGGGAGAAGTCCCTCACTATAAAAGTTTGAAGCCTCCCTCACTATAGAAGCTTTAAGTTCCCTCACTATAGAAGTGCTAAGTCCCCTCACTATAGTAGAAGTTTTAAGTCTCCTTTTCCCTAGTTTCTTAGCTCCTTAGCCCCTGGTTTTAATCACTCTTCTAGTCAGTTTCTTAGTCCTAAACTAAAGATTGTCCCTAGCCTAAATCATAGAATGTCTCTCACCCCTGCCTAATAACTACTTAAAAGGCTGTGAGCTATAATCATTGTAGCCCAAGTTCCCCCAAGCCATTCCAGACCTAACTCTTGGATAAATAAACACCATCCCAGAGACCAAGTGGGTTTTAACACTCCTGCAGGTCAGTCCATACTTAATTCCTGGGTGAAGTTAAAATAATTGGGCTTCAAGTCCTACTCCTAGAGCCAGCACTTTTAATTTATTAGCTAACATTTGTCTCTTCTCATCTAGGGGCCATCAGGATACAAGTTATGTCCCAGCAAGGCTTCCAGTGCACCCTGACCAAGGCAGATACGAGACCCCCTCTTCTTTAAGAACAGATAGGACAAGAGTTTTGTGAATCCCCATTAGGTAGATACAGCTCTACCCCACTTCTCAGCTTGAAGCAGATACAGAAGAAAGAGACCTCCTATCCCTCAACTCCCCACAGAGATTTATGGAGATCACATCTTTCAGGGAAAACAAGCCAGGCAATTAGAAACAGGTAATTGGGTCTCTGCATTCCTGCATGTCCAACACAATCTATGGGGAGCACCACCTGGAGACCTCCCGATATTTTCCTTATCTGTCCTAGCCATTAAGCAATGTGAGGAACTAAGTGAATTGGACTGTTCACTGGCACCTGCATGATAAAAGATCACAATGACCTCCATCTCACCCTAGCCTCATTATACCATCATTATAATATCATACATATGCCCAGTAGTTCATTAATCCCGTTATAACAAACTGAACTCTGGGAAGAGACATGCTCAATCTAAGAGGATGAGGTAACCACCCCTTATCAATCACAGGTGTCAATTAAGCTGTCACTCACTCAGAGGGGAAAAACCAATCCCAGAAAAAAAAGATAAAACCCCCAGGCTTCTGTGAGACGCTGCCCTCTTGAGCATTGAGCCTTGAGCCCACTTTTGAGCTTTGCCTTTGCTCAGGCCGCTTCAAACCCTTTGGAGTGTACTCTATGTCCTAATAATAATTGTCGCCTTGAGCCTTGAGCCTTGAGCTGCTCTTGTTCATGCTCGGCTCGCTCCTAATTCTTTGGACTGTACTATCTCTTCTAATAAACTTTTTTCACCACTTTACCTCTGTGTCTTGTTCAATTCTTTGCTCGAGATGCCAAGAACCTGGACACTGCACCAAGGAGGGCCCATCCTCTGGTAACATAGTGGCTAAGTTTCCTAGCCCTCCTCACCGAGGCCCGGGTTCAACCTCCAGTGTGGGGAGCAGCCAGACTCCGTTGGGTTCGACCCCCAGTGTGAGAGCCAAGCCTAGACTTCTCGCTGAGAAGAGCCGCTCTCTCTGGTAACAGTGCCAGGTGGGTACTAGACTAATTGAGGGATCACTTCATAAATTATATAAGTGTCTAGCCATTTTGCTAGATTTTGGTATCTGAGGGGGTCCTAAAACCAATCACCCCACAGATACCAAAGGATAACTATAGTTAAGTTTCGGTGGAGTCAAAAGTTATACATGAGTTTTTGACTGTGCAGAGGTCAGCACCCCACGTTGTTCGAAGGTCAACTAAATTTTAAAAGAAGTAAAATAAATATTTTTTTTTAAAAAAAAAGGAAGTCACAATATTGCCTCAGAAGAAAAGAAAGGAGCGTGGGAGTTGACAATTTGCATGGTTCATCATGATGTTGAACACTGTGGACCTTTCTATGCCTACTGATAAACATCCTCCCCAACATACCAGTACCAGAAAATAACTCAGTGACTCCGTCAGACATACCCTTTTCCTATGCATACAAGTGTACAGGTCAAATTCTCTCTCTATTTTTCAAGAAAGAACATATTCTTGGCCAGTGATAGAGTCAAGTTAACAAATACCAGTCACTAAGACAGCCTTACAAAGAGGGCTACATGATACACAGGGAATTTTTAGGGCAATGCAACTATTCTGTCTGACACTGTGATGGTTGATACATCAAGTTGTATACCCATTAGAACTTTCAAGCACAAACAGTGACTTTAATGTATACAAATTAAAAATAATAATTTAGAAGTTTGAGGAAATTTCAGAATGGAACGTTTGAATGTGACAAAAGAATCTCACTGTGTTACAAATTATGAAATGATCCCACTTAAAGAGTAGGGGAAAAGTGTGCTGGCCTAAATAACTCTGGAAATGAGAGGAGTCTTCAAGACTAAGGGCAAAAGGAACTGTATTAAACTGTACTTTAGTCGATGTAGTTGTTCCCCACAGAGGTAGAATTATATAGCTTTGAAACTGCTTTTCATGGATACTAAAATTTAAAAATTCACTAAATGGATGGAGGACAGTTTTCTCAGAGTTTGAGTAGAAGATTACAGATAAGTGGGAGGAGAAGGCTAAAATGATCCATGTGGTAATTAGTTAAGAGTTGGAGATACCATTAGGAACTCACTTTTAGTCTAATATAGATACTGATGGTTATATATAGAAATATTTATAGATACATGTATATGCATGCATCAGTATTCACATGTATATTCTCTTGCTGTTTTAGCTGAAAGGGCATCGAAGCAATGACATGTCAGTAGTAATGTGTACACCTAACACTCAGATCTTGTTTTCTAATATTCTCTAATAAAAGGAACCAGGAATCCTTGAAAACATACAGGATAAGAAATATCTTGTAGTACAATCAAGTAAGAAAGTGCTCAAAATAATAATTATGATAATGATAATAATAGTAATAATAATAATAATAAATAATAACAACAGTAAGGGGACTATGTAAAGGGGCCAAAGAGCCAAATGAAATAGCTTCCAATAGCTAAAGCTAAAACAATTTGAGCAACTAAAGTAAATATTACTATATAACCCAAAGTATAACATAAATATTATAAGTCTACACAGACATAAATAAACAGGGAGAATACAAAAATTTTCTGTGCATAACAATTCCCCATGCTTTATTTATATACTGCCCCCTCAAGGAAGTGGAGCAAAGATTCTGAACAGGCACATGTTGAATAAAGGGAAAGAAAAAAGTTCCTAGAACTCATAGTTTCACTCATTCAGTGAAACCCTAGAGGGGAAGATCTGAGCAAACAGTGTGCTACAGGAAGGCATTGGATCTTTGTGGATGGTATCAGTGAAGAGGAGAATGGTCAGGAGAGGGGAAAAGATAAAAGCAGGACTGTAAGTACAATTTACTGTCTATCTTTGCAGAAAAAATGAAAACTTCCCAGGACTCAAATACTTATTTACTCTCTTTTGATTATGACTAAGATTATACCATGTTTTTATTTTCTTTTGAACATACTTTATTTTTACTGAAGCTAGTTTTCTACACTATTTTTTTTTTTTCTGAGAAAACTTCTTTAAACTCCAGTATTCACTCAAAACTTTGAGAATACTCAGCCCAAGAAATCGAGGCATATCTGGTAGAGGAGTGTTGCAAAATAATGAACCATTTGTACACAATTGTTTCTGTTTCTGACTTAGCTAGGTCTTAAATTTGTAAGGAATCATGTCTTTAAAATGATGTGAGATTTACAGCTAATTTACATTTAAGCTAATTTGAAGGACTTTAATTACTTTTTTGTTCCTAACTGACATTATCCCAAGATTACTGCTGTCCCTAACCCATGAATATTTAGACATGGTACAAATTGCTAAAACCAATCTTTTATATTGTCTAATGATAAAGCTATCATCAAAGGTTTATGATAAAAATGAAGTACAATTCAAAAGAATAGGAAAATGAGAGAGATCATAAAATTAAGACAAGTATTATGTAAGACCTGCTCTGCTCAACATGTGTGCACTTTCCTCAAAATGTGTGTTACTTGCTGCCTAATTCTGATCACCCTTTTATATTGAATTACAGGCAATTACAGGCATTACAGACAATCTCGGAGCATTTTTGCATGTGAATTCATCTGCATCAATCTGTGTTTATTAATTGCTTTTCAGATGTTTTCAGTTCCTGTATATTCTGTGTACATGTGTGTATATATGTGTGTGCACACACACATATCGTTGTATTCAATCTACCAAAACAAATTACAAAATTCTTGAAGACCAGAATAATAGCTTTTCATTTTTTGAGGGGGAAACAGGGTATGAAAAAGCCTTTCAAAAGTTGTGTACTTGTATTATTCGGAAGGGGGCAGGGGCTGGACAGCCCAAAGTACTCAAAATACTTTGCCATCAGGTAATTCTCTTCTTGATAAAGTAGACAGGAGTGCTAAATTTTCTATTTTCCCCACATGTATAGTCAAATAATCATCACACGGTAACTAGGCAGAAGTCATCAAGAAACTAAAATTACACTGATACACAGTGTTTTGGTTTAAATTTAATGTTATCAACTTTATGTTGATAACGCTGCTTTCCTATGTGGTAAACATTGTATTATTCATTTAGGAGATAAAAAACTAAGTAACAATATCTGGAAAACACATCCTGAGTATCTATTATTCTCCCTTGATACTTTGATAATTTTTACCTCTTATATGTTTTCCGACATTTTTCTATTTTTGTATTTATTCATGCCACACATATTTATTTATTAAACATTTACCATATGCCAGGAACCCTTTTATTAGCTGAAGATACAGCAATGAACAAAACACACAGAAATTCTATTTATGTGGAGCTTTTATTCTCTTCCTATTTAAATTTGAAATTTTGATGAGAAAAGTTCAGTACATGAGGCTGAATCACTCATCCATTACTAATTAATGCTAATGAGAAGAAAAAACCCAATTGCTCACTTGATGTTTAAATCTCAAAATATCCCTTGTGTTTAATTTCTTTTTGTGTTTCACAGTTGTAATGACCAGATACATTTGTTTTACCTTTACTACATTTAACAAGCATTTTTAAAATCTGAGAAAGAACTCAGGCTTTGAATATATGTTTTTCTAAACAATACAAATACACAGATTTCTGGAAGGTTTTCCCCCACATATTTCAGATAGCACAGCCTAGAATCCATTTTTAGTAAATACTGTCTAGATGAAGATTATTCATATAATTTCTGTAAGAACCAGTACAGAATGTGTTTAGAAAAGACACAGAAAATATAGCATCTGGATTTTGAATATGTACTTACCACCTGCACATTTGCAAGTAATATTAAATTAAAATAACATTGACCTGAGAATGAATTGAATTCCATTTTGATTATATTTGAATATTTATATTCCAACATATTTAGATGTTTTGATTGACGGTGTTCTCACCCTTCTGATAGGTTAGTGTGCTAGGGTATGTGTTGTATGTGTATGTATGTATATGTATGTATTGGTATGTGTGTATGTGTATGTACAAAAACTAAGAAGAGTTTTTTCCTACCTCTTATGAAGCATTTTAAAATAAAAATACTTGATTTAGGCTACATCATTTTAACTTTACAAAGGGAGCTCTGAGGAAATTTTCCAGACATTGTTTCCTTTCATAGCAGAATACAGAAAAAAATTACATACTTAGTGTGTGATTCTATATATACCTATTTAGAGAATGGGAAAATGTTTCCCAAGAAATAGCAATCTATAGCTAAGCACAGTACATTTTTAGGCAATGAATACAACACAAGAAAACATTATGTCTTACTGCTACATGGGATAGTAATTTCTAACCCTGTAGAATTTCTTGTTCAAGAATTAGCAATGAGCTATGAATGAATTATAGTTTACTATACAGAATACAATAAAAATCATTTGTTAAGGAAAATTATTGAAGGCCACTGCATATAATCTTTAGAGAAATCAAAATGCATTTAGCTATTCTGCTGTGCATTAGCTTTCTTTAGACCCCTACATAAGACACTACGAGGCCAAAGCTTTCTTGGTAACACTTTATCCAGGAGCACAGAGAAGGAGGAGTGAGAAGAAAGGGAAATAAGGCTGGGGAGCAGGGACAGTTTGCTTAAAGGTGAGCACAGCTGAGTGGACCGCAGCTCTGGAATGGGCTGACTATTCAGTTTTGCTAGACATCTTCCAAGAGACATTATGTAGTCACTGCACTTTTGAAAAGTTTAGCTAGAGGAATAAAGAAGATAGCGGCTAATTCCCCTCTCCCATTGTTCCAGGTTTGCCTTCACAAGGTGCTAACTTCTAGTATGTTCAAGTTGGGAGGAGCTGACCTGAGGCAAAGAGGAAGCGCAAAAGTAGGAGGCAAGGGCCACTGTGCGGTTTTGCTCCCAACTTCAGAGGCAGCAGCTGTGACACGTCTCCAGGATGCGGGGTGGTGCAAGTCATTATCAAGGTCACTCTGCCAGAGAGCAAGGCAAGAGCATGCAGCCGGGGTGACAGATAAACTGAATCCAGTCCAGAATCACCGGGCGTTGGCCCCTAGAACTGACTGACAATACATCTCTTTCCTCTGTTTGAGAATTAACTACAAATCATTCTCTTTTTTTAAATGTAAGCAAAAACATGTCAGCAAATAAGCAATAGCTTATGATAAATTTTAAGTGACTAACATATATTCTAGACTTTTTTAATGATTTGAGATCCATTACTGTTTCCTATTTCCGCTTGTCTTTTTTTCCAGGTTTTCACGGATTAAGATTTACGATTCATTTTCCTTTCATAATTTATCTGATTGTCTCATTTTAGTTCCAGATATTCTTGCCTGTCTGTTTCCCCTTATTTCTCATGCTTTAACATTAATAATCACCAAACCATAAAACTTAGAGTGGAGAACCAGCACAGAATACTGGTAGGAATGCAGATTCTCAAGTTGTCCGGAGTTGGAATGCTGGCTCTACTTGTTAGAAACTGTGTGATCCCAGGGAAATTTATCATTCCTTGTGTGTAATAACAAACATGCCTATCTTAAAGATTTATGTTGGGAACTATACATATATCACTTAGAAAAGGGCTTGGCGTACTGTACGTGCTATATAAATCACTGGTATGTATTTGTTGAGAGGTCTTTATTGCTGAAGACTTTCTAATTAAACATGGCTGTCTCCTCCACAGTCTCCTTTAATTTGGGTGTGGCCAAAGAGAAAGGACTCTGCCTGGCTTACGATATACATTTTCTTTTATTAGATAAGAAGAGGAAAGCAATAAAAAGATTTGTGAAAGGGAAAAAACAATGGAGAGTGGAACTAATCATACAGTTTTGTTTGTTACACAGAAGACACACATAGAAAGAACACTTGAGATAAATGCCCACTGCCAATGGGTTCCCATTCTAACAAAATTTAATTGCGTAGTTTAACATTTAAAGATCAGCAGACATTAAATATAGATCAATAAATGATTTTGTGGTAAAATTGATGAATAAAAATGTTTAAATATATGTCAAACTATTTAAGTGAGCAACTGTACACACATATTCACATAATTTTAATATTCATTTTATACTGATGTTTTGAGGGTTTTTAAATTAATGTTCATATCTATTTGTTTTTTTCTATATTTAATTACTGAAAGAATCTGAGGTGACTTTAGGGATTTTAAAGCTTTATAATCTTATTTACAACTTAAAATATGGAGCCTTTTTTATAATCAGAAAATATACAAATATTGAGCTTAGTGTTATAATGCCATTTGGGCACAACTACAATTTAAATAAGGGCCAGTCAAGAATTGAAAATGACTACTGTTTTTGTCTTATCCATTTTCATACTCTTGCTTTAGACCTCTTAGTTACATTACCAAAAGTGAAATCCATTTAAACCTCTGAGCATACATCAATTTTACCTTGCCACTTCACTGGCACATTCTAAAAATCAATAAATGCACTGACTTCTTTGAAAATTGAGACTCCTTTCATTTTTGTGAATGCTGTGAACACTACAAAGAATAATTTAGCATGGATTCCATTTTACACAAAGACAAATTTCCATTATAACTATATTGATAAATTAGTTATATACAAGCTTCCAGGCAGAATTAACTTGTAATAAAAGCCATGTACTAGATCTCACTGTAGCAAACTTTGTAAAAGCCCCCATAAAATTTTTCATTCCACCATCTGTTACATCTATCCCCTATCAAAATCTTATGCATTTTCATATCTTTGATATTGTCCTTATATCAATAAATTATTCCCATCACACAGTCACCTAGATTGTAATTTAGTAAATACAGTACACCTTACAAAAGAGCTGTTTGGTAACTGTTATTAGCTATAGAGGAATGGGATATGATCTCAAGATATATATTTGTATGTTAATTGTTATTTTAATATGTAGGGGAGCATATGAAAGATCTAAAACTGCTCTCTTGTAGAATAAATAATGGCTGAACATTACATTTCTGAATCAAGAAATGCACAGTAAACTACTTTTACAAATTCACTTTCATGCTATCACTGAATCTTAAAAAGGCTTACAAATATTTCTGTCAGTACCTGAATCATCTCTTAGGATACATTGAAAATCTATTGCTTGTAAATTTGAAAAAAAAAAAATCAAATCACAGCAGGCAAGCAGAACAGGAAATGATAATAGACTCTTTCCTTGCTGCTTCACGAAATATCTCATATTTGGTCAGTAGATTAAGTCATGGAAGATTAAAGCGGAAGCTTGCTCAGGGCATGTAGAAAATGCAAAATACATGATATGCAAAAAGGTAAAGTATAAAAGAGGAAAATGGATTGGAAAATAAATCAAGTTTAAAAAGTCCCTAAAGAATTTAAATATCACTCTTATATTTCGGGGATTGTCATTGTTTGAAGGTAACCTATTAAATCTATCGAAATAACCCACAAGTGGACAATCCAAATGATAAAGCCATTCTAATGAAATGCAGACAAAGATTTAAAAGAATTAAAGGTGACAAGTATAATCCATTAGAGAAAAAAGCCTTTAACTACTATAATCAGAAGACAATTACTTATCTGTCAATTAATAGCTCTGTGTGTCCTTTGCACATAGACAAAAGATACTGCAAAGTGTCACAGAGACACTTGTAAGGCATATAGAATGCAGTTACTTGAGTGGTAAGTAGAGTGAAACATCCAAATATCATTGAATCTACCAAGCCCACAATTAAACATATATGCTTCAATAGGTTGACATTCACTCTTGCAGAGTGAACATAGCAGATTTGGGAAGTAATTGGAAGCTGGAAATAATTATACTTCGATTCATCAACTCCAAGAATATTTCTTAACAACTAGAAAAGCTCTACTTAGGTGCAGAAAAAGTTTCTACTCAAAAGTACTCAGAAACTTTAACTAGGTATCCCAGAGAAAAAAATAAAGGAGATTCCCTGTTTGGTATTCTATAATACTAAAAAACCAATCATTTTTCCTGGCGAACTATTGTAAACTTTAAAATATACAGAAGATAAGGGAAGAAAACAGAACTTTTCGAACAGAGGAAACATCTCAATTTAGAAGTGTTCATGAACAAAGGCAGCATTGATTTTTCAAGAGAGCTTTGATTTGCAAAAGTATATTCTAAACTTACAGAATGAATGTTGAACATGGTTACTTGATTTGGGAAGATTAACCTAAGAAGAGTTCAAGGAAAATGAAATTGTGGACAGAATCAATTCATCCCTTGAAATGAAAAAAGCTACAGTTCATTTTTTTCAAAGCCCATATTTGTCTTTTTATTACAATAAAATGATAGTATAAATGATTATTTACAGAAATTGTCATACTCCAAGTTTTACCACATGTTTATTTATTATAATAGCAACCATTAGTAAATAATATTTTATTGAAGAAAATTTAAAAATCTGGTCTGAGAAAGAAAAATAAGACTATGTAAATGGCAGTCAGATAAGTAATTAGTAGTTAGTTTAGAGAAGTCGTTTAGAGAAATCACTTTGCTAAATATAACCACTTGTTAGTTTCTAAACATTTCAATGCATTTATAGAGACATGAAATCAGCTGCAGTAATGAATCCTGCTAACCTGACCTTTTTGGTGCAAAAATCTATGTCATTTTCAATGGTACTAGAATAAATGGTTAGAGTCCCAATACTGATGTGAATAAGCCTATTGCTGGTATCGAGATTGACTTCTCATGCCTAACAACGTTAAGCCCTTGCCATGGTGAGGGATATTATTAGCAGCCATTACCTGGGAGGGCTTGCATAGCCTGGTATCCACTCTGCCTGAGATGAGGGCCTGTGATCTATTAACTTCTGCTTAACCCTATAGCAGTTTATCCTGTATCATCCAATCTCTCTTTCAGTATCTCAACTTCACAACAGTTGATACTCCTGGTATGTGAGCTTTCTCTTGGACTACAATCAGCTTGCCAGAGTTCTACCATCGTGTCTCTTCACAGCCCTCCCCCAGTATGCCCAGACTGGCAACAGGTACTCACTGGCTATAAAAAATCTCCTAGATTCACGTTCCTCATATAACTCAGGGATTTGCTACCACTCAGTTTCTTCATCTTCTGTGCTCTACCTGTAGATCAAGTTACTTTGTGTGCCCACCCAAATTTTGATCACCTGGTTCAAAATTGTGATTTGAGCACCTGGTTCACTCACCAACATCAGCGAAGCCCACAAGCTATTTAGTTATCCTTGCCCTATTATATCTGTGCCCAGATTCTTCCATTTCCCAACTGTTCTCACAAGGCTTTATAACCAGACCCACTGAAGACACAATGACATGGCTGAAAGCATGGTCCTGTACTGACATCAGTCCTCGGGTATCATCACCTAAATCCTACCCACATCTGAAGTACATTTGGAGACATTTAACCACCATCCTATCCTCTGGGTTGCAATACAAAGACAAACAGGACAAATAAGTTTCCTTCCATTAAGAACTTGATCCATAGATTATTGCTCTTAATTTCTGAAAACAAAAATATCTTCAAAGGTTAAATGTGTCATTTTTATTATCATGCTTAGATTACGTTAGAGGAAACTTAGTATTTATGATAGTTGCAGCTGTTTTCCAAGTACATGGGTTTTGTTAAGTTTGGGATATATGAACAGGTCTTACTCAGCTGTGTAAAGCTAGACACACTTATCCTCAAATGCATGGGTTTCTGAATAAATGTTACAATAACCAAATTGAGGAGAAGTAGAAAATAAGAGTGTGTGGAGTGTATAATAACAATCAATGTCATTTGTTTTTGGTTGGTCCTTTATTTCTTTATAATAGTGCTGAGCCTCTAACATTATAGAGTTTGCCCCCAAATGATTAGAAATTCAGAACTAAGAGATTCATTTGGAAATGAGGAGGTGTCAATAAACTGAAATTATTAACAAATTTGATTATAAACACTATTTCTTTTAGAGCTCACAATCTTTCAGAAAGTCCAAATAACTGCACATATTAATTCAGGAAAACCTTGTAATATTATACTTTTTATTTGTGTGTGTGTGTGTGTGTGTGTGTGTTTGTTTGTTTGTATGTGTATACAAATAGGCTCCGTATTATGCTACTGTATCTACCCTTGCTAGGCTAGTCAACAGAATTTCAAATTACAAGGCAGGCAAAAAAGTTTTCTTTTAAAAATCCTTTTGTTGTATAGAGGGACTTTAGTCAAGAGTTTACAAAAATAAATTTCCCTTGGAAACTCTTGACTCCCAATAGCATTGAACAAAAAAGCATTGAACAAAACACAGGTTGTTATTAAAGTACTTTTCCTCTTAATAGCAGTTATAAGTCTTCAAATTGCCAATAAATATGAGTACATATAAACTGAATATCAAGGGAACTGTCAACTGCTGCTAATTTAGTTGAAGAACTGAAATTATCCTTAGAGAGTTAATTTTCTTTACACCCGGAATTTCCATTTTCACGCTTATTTAGATCCCTATGAATATTTTCCATTGAATAGTGTGAGATCCCTAGGCATCATGTTTTGCCAAATAAGATGTGCACATGAGCCGGTAACTTATTTTATTTCTAACCACTTAGATTAGCCCAACAACTTAGCTTAGTTAGGAGGAAGGTGATGGTAAGATTTCAGATCTAATGAACCATAATCCCACTCCTACTCCCATCGGCATCTGCAACTTGATGATGAATGGCATTTCAAATGAAGAGAGGTGTTTTTTTATTTTTTTTATTTTTTGTTTGTTTGTTTTATGTGGGTCATACAAAAACCATATAGTATACTCTTCTTCTCCTCAGTGTAAAAAAGATTAGAAGTATTTTATTTTAAATTTTATAATTGAATAAAAATATATAAAAATATTAGGACAATATGTGCTTGTTAGAAAAAGAAATGGTAAAGCAATTTTGCCTACTTTATAATTTTGACTTCAAGAAAATATAACCAAATATATATATATATATGTACACGTATGTGTACATATATATATATATATATGTATTCATATATATATATAAAATAAACACTCTAGTTCTTATTTTTGATTTATATTTATGTTCAAGTTTACAAATAATTTTAGGATGACTCATCAGTTGTCATTTGGCACTTATTCCATTTCAATACCTCAATATTATTGTTATTATTATTATTTGGCACTTATTAATAATCTACAGGGGATATTTACCAATGTCCTTTTACATGAAGTTGGGATATTTTGATTGCTCATGGAGGGATAAGTTCTGTATAGATCTTCAACAAGTTACCCAATTTAAGTCCCAAAATGTATGAGCAAAAGATAGATGGAAAATTTACTCAGTACCTCATCAAGAAACAATTCTCAGAAATGGATAACTTTAGAGCTTCCAGGAAACTTATAAATAACTTAGTTAAATTTATGGAGTTTGAAGAAACTGAAAATGGCCCCTTAGATTTGCAGAAAGGAATAAATAGTTTCAGGTATAAGGGATGTTTCAGAAAAGAAACTATAGAAAATTAAACGTAGAGTTATTTCCTTTTCATAGATCATTGACAGAATGATCCAGAACATTAAAATACAGCAAGATGGATGAAAAATTTGCTCAATAGAGATGGGATACTGAGAAGAAGGAATGCAGTTAGATTTTCAAATTGTAAAAGGATATAAGAAAAATCAATTTCCTAAAGATATTCACATTAGAGATCATGTAAATCCCCAGCTATACTTTAGAATTAAAATTAATTTCAATGTAGAATTTACATTTAATTTAAAATTAATTTACTTAAATCTTGATCCTCTGATAACCCGTTTTCCTTCATTCCCCCCTCATTTCCCTCAATAACTGATTGAGTTCATATATATATATATATACATACACACACACACCACATGCTGTACTTATTCATAATGGTGAACAAAACCAGCCTTGTCTTATGATGGATTCAAAGTAAACAACATTGATCAAATAACTGAATATATGTAAGTTATTACTCTAACGAGTAAATGTGCAAGTTATGAGCATATCCAGTGGAGGAAGGTACATCTAGTTGGACAGGTTGGGAAGGTGTTTCTCAAGAACCCATGATCCTGTTCAGTTCCTTCCCTGCCAAGTTACGAATTGACTCAATCCTACCTTCGATTTTGTTTATTGTTTTCTATTTTCCCAACACTGATTTAGTTTCCAGTTGCTGCCTCTGACTGAATTGACTTGTGTCCCTGATGAAAGCTGATCATTTCCAAAACATTAAGAGCAAACTTGGCTATATTAGATACACAGTAGCAAAACTCAGCTTATTTCTATTGCTCCAGAATCCCTTGGTTAACTGTTCCCTGTCTCTGAAAGTCTAGCTTTGTTAACATAGCGATTGTAGATCCCCTCATTAAATTTTATGTATCAAACAAAAATGCACAGGCTACATCAAACTTTTTGACATTTCAGTGTACAGAAAATCATCAGTTCATAAATTTTTTGACTGATTTCTGACTGTGGATGGATTTGAGTGTGTATTTGAGATTAAGACACTTTTCTCAATAAATCGAGGGCATGTGTGGAAATTCTTGATTTCCAAAAAATTAATAAAAGCAAACAAAACAACAACAACACCAACCTTTAGACTTTCTACAAATATACTTAAAATGTATAGGAAAAAGGCAGCTCTTTATCAGAGATCCTCTCTCCTATTCCTGGGGATATCTAGATTAAGCATGCTGAACCAGAACTGAATTGGTGAACCAATCACAGGGAATCTTCCTCAGAATATACAACCAACTGGAAGGTGTGCAGAGAAGATGGCTTCCATAGATGAAGGGCCTAATGATGAAGAGTCACTTGGATCTTTCTATATCATTGTTATTAATCAAAGTCCTCACAAATAAAAATGAAAGAAATGTTCTTTGAAAATAAAGGGCTTCTAACAGGTTTTCCTATATAATCCTGAACACTGTATTTGACAGTGTATTTGAAAATGACCCAAATAGCAATAACTGGCATTCACTTAATTTGTACAACATATTTTTCATAGCAATCCCACAAGGCAAATCAGCAAATGATATATTCTTTTTTTTTCAGGTACATAGGCTGAATTCTTTTTATTCTCTCACATGCACACCATGTCTTTTGGCAAATTTAATTCATTTTAATAGGCTTTCATTGAAGTACCTTAAAAATATATCTAAATGTTGCCTACTTCTCACCACCACCACTGCCACCACCCTGGTCCAAGCCACTATAGTTCTTGTCAATTATTCCAATATCTCCTAATTGCTTTACCTGTTTCTGGACTTGCCTACTTTCAGTCGATTCTCCACCAGTAAAAATTTAAGTCAAATCACGTCATGTCAATGCTCAAATTCCTTGCTGGTTTCCAAAGACCTTCACAGTGCTCCATAATCTAGCTCCCAGGTGACTCTGTTTCCGTTTCTCATCTCCTACTACCACCTTAAACCGTGTTCACTGTGACCAGCCACACTGGCCTCCTGCTGCTCTTTGAACATGTCAAGATCAATACAACCTCAGAGCTGTTGAACACACTTTTCCCCCTTTTTAGAAAGCACTTTCCCTAGGTAGATGCATGGTTAATTCACTCAAACGTCACTTCTGAGAAGGACTTTCCCTGGCCACACTATCTAAAATACCAGTCCTCTTACATCAGCTCTTGTCCCCTTTCTATGTATGTTTTTCCCTCTTGTGTTTAATACCTAAATTCTATATATTTTAATTTTCTACTTTTTTTAAATTGGCTGTAAATCTTAGAAGGGCAGAGTATTTATCGTTTTTATTCACTGCAGTATCTGTAGCTCCCATAGAGTATTTGGCAGAGAGGACATGCTTAATCAATATTTGTTGAATAAATAAGAGAAGCTCCCAAATGTAAAATAAGTTATTGAAGGCCATATGAGTGAAGGACCCTGTATTCAAATTAGGTCTTTCTTATCTCATGGTGTTTCACTTATTAATTTGTGACACCTACTTAACTTGATTAAGCTACATTTCCCACCTTCTAAACAGAATGGCAAAGAAATTGTCCAGATATTAAACATTGACACCAGAGTCTGACTCTGGGTAGAGAAATAACTAGATACCGTTTAATCCTCCAGCTCCAGTTAGAACATCTAATAGCTATGGTCAAAACCACTGCCAGGACTGCACTCCTATCCCATTATCCTCCATTCCCATCCCCTTGTGACCTGGATGGAAATGTATCTTTTGCTAAATGGGTAGGTATATTTTTAAAAATCAAGGGGGATTTGATACACTTGCATGTGAAAGTGACAGTTGCACTTTTTCTCTTTAAAGCTGAGTTATGGATAAAAAATAATTAAAGTGAAAAAAAAGCAACAACTTTCCTAATTGCCATAATAAACAGTAAGCCCCATACTCCATCTTTTACCATTTCCTAAAGGAATAAAGTCAGCCTTGCTCTATCTTATAAAACCATGGTTTGAATCCAATGAATTTTTTTGATAATTTGAAACATTTTTTTCAAGGTTATATAGTGATGGAAGGAAAAGAAGGAAAGTTAAGAAAGACCTGTTCTATTTCTGACTACATAATTCCTGTTTCAATTGTCCTTTACTTCCTTCTAGAGGAGCAAAAAAACTAGAGATACTCTTGGAAACAATTGAAAAAAAGTTTTAGTTAGAAAGCAAATATCTAAGATAGGTAATGAACTCTTAAAATACAGCACTAGACTAATTCCAATATTTCTGTTTTATATTGCTCTAACACCTTATTTCACTCATCCCATTGTAAAATATTTAAATAACATTGCAGGAGGAAGAAAAAAACCTCTTATTATGACAGGTTCTCTTATCATCATAAAAACTGTCCTTCACAGATGAGAATAAAATGTCATAAAAATTTGTATATTGGTAGAGAAAAAGAAAACAAAGACACTGTCTAGCCAAGATAAAAAAGATTCTATTTTCTCAATAATCTATTAATTCAAAACTGTAATATATTTGGTCTTTAAAGGATATAGCAAGCTAGAAGCAAGACCAACAATTTCTAAAATTCTTAATTGAGTATTTCCAGAAGTTCACACTATGCTAAAGAGAGATAGAACTTGGGGTTTATTTTTCTTAGCACAGAATGTACGGATTGAAATTTATTCCCCTCAATGCTCAAGTCATTGAAGTAATAATATACTGTGAGGTACTGTGGCAGTCTGAAAAAGATCGTTTGTCTTCATGGTAAGATCTACCTTACTAATGAGAAATTATTTAGGTACTTGGGACATATTCTTCTATTGTTAGGTTTGTAAACATTTTATGTTAACTGATAAAGTCATATTCTCTTGATTCTCAATAGCCCTACAGAGCTTCTACTGAAGAATAATGCCTTTTGAATATTGATCTTATTAGTCTTATGTATTACCTATTTTAATACAAAAAATGGTTCTCACAGAATATGCAATTAACCTAAATAACTGTGAAAACAATAGTTAAACTAGATGTTTAATATAAAAGATGTTTATAATAAACTTTCCCTGTTGTCCTTTCTGGGAATATTTTTAAGGTGGATAGCACTGTATACTGACATAGTTGAATATTTTTCATTGTTAATTCACCTAACTTCTAGTGCATTGATTAGCTTAACAAAGAATGAACCTTGAGGAAGTTAATGTAACATTTGTCATGTAAAAGAGGTGATTACCAAAAAGCAGAGTTTCTAATATAGTATTTGTAAAGACAGACTTTTTAAAAATACCATATAATCATACTTTCAAATTCATGACTTTTAAAATGTTATTTTTTTCAACTTCAGCAGGACATAACTTGTTATAGGACCAAGGACCATGAATTTTTCTTTCTTCTTTCTGTTATTTCAAAAATCTTAATGAAAAATAATCCATTTCATTAAATACTCTCTCTTAAAACACTACCCAATTAAAACAGAGTTGTTCTAATTTCTAAATGTGTAATTTTTGTAAGTGATTTTTTTTTTTTATCTTAGAGTTCTTAGAAACTTCTATGTTAAAAAAAAAAAATTGTCAGGATCTGCAAGTCCAAACCACAATGATATATCACCTCACACCTGTTAGTACATCTATTATCAAAAAGACAAGTGGTTACAAGTGCTGACGAGGATGTGGAGAAAGGTAACACTTGTGTGCACTGTTGGGAATGTAAATTGATAAGCTACTATGAAAAGTGGCATGGAGGTTCCTCAATAAATTAAAAATGAAACTACAATATGATCCAGCAATCCAATTTCTGGGGACATATCTGAAGGAAATTAAGTACTTTCTCAGAGATATCTGTACTCACATGTTCATTGCAGCCTTATTCATAATAGCCAAGGTATGAGATCACGAACTTAATTGTCTGACCTTCGTAAAGTCTCAATATATTTGACTGGGGCATATGAATTTGGCCAAAAAAAGAATTATTTGGCCTGAAAAATAAATTCATTGTAAAAGTTCTGAGGGATAATTTTGACTTCTCCTTGTGGAACACAACCTTCCTTTGTACCTTGACCTTGCCAAACCTCCCTGTTCCTAATTTTTCATCCTTAAGGTAAATATTGTAAAAGTTAAACTTTGAAATGCCTGCTTTAAGTAAAAGCAGAACATTTATTTATTAATAACATTTATTGTAACATGTTACAGAGCACATAGTATATTTATAGAAAAAATACTAATCCGATATGTGGAAAGCAAAATCCATTAAAATGCTTTTTTTTCCAAATCGGATTAGAGTGATAATATCAATATAAAATTGTGTTATACCATAAATGATCTTTCTCAGGTTTGCACTAAATTTTGTTTTATGATCTTTAAACAATTAAAAAGCTATAAAGGTAGAAACCCAATGACGGTAATTATTAAGACATAACTGAAATCATTAACTTGCACCGTACCTAAACAGTTTCAAAATGTCCCCACATCTTACATTATTTTCAGATCTTTAATATAAAGGTTGTTTTTCTAATAAATATAAGGGAACTATCTTATTATCAGTTAATAAGGTCCAGTAAGCATCCTGAAGAATGCAATCAAGGTGGTGAATTGAGATGCTATGTTATTGTTGTTTAGATGTTAATAAACCTGAAAACTGACCTCCCCGCAGAAACTCTGCAATACTTCTCTCCTTTCCTGGGAGAAAGTACTGATAAATGCTTCAGCTGTCCACTTCACTTGCACACTTAGATTGTGTCATTATTGAGATTAGTGTTTGTATTTCATTGTGTTAAAAATTAGGATTTTGGAGCCTAATCCTCCAAGTTGTTTTTTATTAAATGCAGGCATTAAACTCTTCAATCTGGGGAGGGAATCAAGAGGCTTTAGACTGATAAATTAATAGCAAAGGATCAAACCACAGAATCATTAATTCATTCATTCATTTGGAAAAAAAATTACCAGTTGCCCCCACCCCAAGCCCACTCCACAGAGGCATTCACACTTCCTTCCTCAGTGACTATTTATCACCTGACTCCTTTCTATCTCTATGCGAATTCATCTCTCTCCACACCCCACACTCCCATTCTCAATGACCTATTTAACTAGGAGCTCATGAAGAAAGGGATAATGTAAATTCCATTTACACTTTTCTGTGTCCTGAAGCATACCTGGCAGTAAATATATTTATTAATATATTTTTTTAAATTAAATGAAGGTCTTGCTTTTCTCCCCTAGCACTTAAAGAAACTGTGCCCCTCACTGTGAACCCCAGTTATTGGTTAGGTCTGTGCAACCTGTTTCTTGGCCTCTCTTTCTCTTTGATATTCACCCTATTTCCCTCTGTTTAGAGGTCCAGTTAGTTTCAGGAAATTAGGCACATCTGGTCAGATCCAACCTCATTTTGACAGCTAATTAATCTTCCATCCATTTCACTTAAAGAAAAGTATTTCAATGATTGTTTCTCTGAATATTGGATGGTATTATGTTTTTACTGTAGCAGTTTAATTCTATTTCAGTGTTATACTAACAAAGAAGCATGAAACAAAACATATCTGAGACTGGAGACAGGAAGGATTTTCTTTGCTGTATCAGTGGGCTACTAGTTTTTATCGTGGTTTCCCTCCGTCCTTATGTCTACTTTCCCCGCTACACAATACACTATTAAGAAGATACATGCTGTCTATTTTCCTCAAGCCCCCTACAACTCTGTTAAATTTACTTACAAAACATATATAATACCTCTTTATTTTTCTCATGTTTAATGTTAACATCAGGATATCCCTCATAGCCCAGCAACCAAGGTGCCTCTCCCTGGGCTTCCAGCTTTACTGGGCCCACTGTTGCCCATTTCTAGCTTTACCCTTCCCTACTGAGCAAGGGATGTTTGGGGCCAAGAACTCATACCACCCAAGGGCAAACAACCCCATTTCTATACCCCTTCCCAAACACAAGGGACCATGGAATTTCTCCCCAAATGGCTGCAGTGTTTACTTGCATGCATGAGGCTCTTCATAGAATGGGAGAGGGTCCAGAGTGGGAAGGGAAAGGGTGTGGGTCAGCCAGGATCCTCCAGGTGGCCTCTTGCTCCAGGCTCAAACATGTTAGAGGAAGGCCCGATCATCTTAATTCCAAAGCTCATTCTCTTCCTTTATCCCCTAACTGATCTCTCTGCTTCCCCTGCTGCTCCCCAACAGCCCCAGCAGTCAAATTGCAGATCAGATATTAGCATTTTGCTGCTTATAGAAGTCCATTTGCTTCCCACTGAACTGACAGTGGCCTCCACGGCCTATAAGACGTGGACCGGCTCACTGCTCATCTCCCCCCCTTCTCTCCTTTATGCCACGCCTTCCATCCATGAAGGCTTCCTCCTCCAGCTCAGTCCTTCTTCAGAAGTGTTCTTCCCTTTGCCCCAGATCTTCACACAAATGGCTCTTCTCTTTCTTTTGGTTTAAGTTCTGTCTTAAAATCGGTAAGTCTTCCATGACCACCCAACTTAACACTCAACAACACTCCCGTAACTCTATAACTCATCACCCTAATTATTTGTAGTAAGAGTCACTATATTACTATGTTGTGCTCAAGTACTTATTTTAATTATTTATTTCCCTACTGTAAGATATAAGGCTACATGGTAGCAAGAGTCTAGCCCAGTGTGTTTATGGACTTATCTCAATGCGTTGAACAGAGTCTGAATCATGGCAGACATTCAATAATCAGTTATTGAAGGAAAGGAGACAAAGAAGAAAGAAAAGATGGGAGGGAGGGAGAAAAAGAGGGAGGGAAGAAGGGACAAAAGCACAAGGGCTGCAGGGAGGGCTGACTGAGGTTCTGAATCACAGAGAGACAGAAATGCACCTCCTAGAAAATACCTGTCTGCCTCCTCATCCCCCACTGCAAACATAAATGAATCAATCAATAAATAAGACGGGTCTGTTGGAAGACTGGAACATCTGGAGACAAGAGTTGCCTGTCTCCTATAGTGTCCTATGTCAGTTGAGAAATAATGAAAATGGCAAATGATTTACTTAGTGCTTGGTTGTCCTTTCCTGTTTTTCATTCCTCAGTTTCCTTGATTTTGTTTCTATACAACCACTTCCTTAGCAGTGATTTGGTCCAGGAATTTGGTCCAAAGAAATGAGTCTTTAAAACAAAATCTGTTTTGCCATGATTCATGCATTCACCAATTAAATATTTATCAAACGTGTACTATATGCAAGGAACTATACAGTAATCTGATATCTTTTCCTATCCAGAAGGTCTGCATGGTTGTATTATTACATAGTAAGCATACACAAGGCAGCAATTAGTTTTCTGAAAACAGGGTGAATGTCAGGGGGAAGAAAAACACAAAGGAAGAGGACCAGGCTATTAAGAATGACTTCCTGTGGAAGCTTCCACCTACCAGGTGAGTCATATCATCTTAGAAATAGAGCTCAGAATTCTGCATGAAATTTGGTGTAAAGCACAGCTTTAGGACTAATACCCCATTTTAAGTAGCAGCATGGGCTATAGTTACAAAAATGTGACAGTATAAGGCATAAAGAGGTTACAGCCACATATGACTGCTGAAATTGGATAGTAAGTGGCAAATAACACTTCAACATAGACAGAACCTATTCCCTGCGTTCTCCCTATCTATGACAGCGCTATCAAGAGAAAATCAGTAACCAGCCAACATCCAATTATGTTGGAACTTCAATTTCTACTGTCAATTCTCACATTGCTCTCATATCACTATCTTCAATTCAAGAGGTTCAGTTCACAGGTCTCAGGATTTTTTTTTTTCTGAATCAATAAGAACATTCAATCTGTTATAATCAACGAGAGAGAGAGAGAGAGAGAGAGAGAGAGAGAGAGAGAGAGAGAGAGAGAGAGAGAGAGAGAGAGAGAAGAAAACAAAGCAATGGAGGAAGTGAGGAAGAAGGAAAGAATTTAAAAAGAGTGAGTGCTGTAACAGGAACAAACAAACAAAAATCCCAAAAAGCATAACCCCTGTCAAAAGTAATATTTATGTAAAATTCTTCTTTGATCCCGGTTGGAAAGTTCAATTACAAATTAATTTACTTTTAATATTAATATTATTCTTAACAACTTCAATAGAAGTTCAAAATGAATGCCTCAGGAGAGAATTCACCCAAATCAACTTTATTATTTATTTAGCATAAATTGCCATTATGTATTGTTTTCTAGATGCTGAAGTTAAACACAGAAATGAGAGCACCTGAGATAAAAGAAAAAATGACAAGCAACATATCTAAGTTCAGCAACAAGACACCAAGTGTCTGTCAAAGTAGAATTTATGACTATATGCTATAAAGACAGTGAGGACGTAAATACAATCAGGGCATGGTTTTGACTAAAGTAATGTCATTTATTCATTCAACACAATATGCTTCTGACACCTAGCATTATAGAAATCACAGCCAAAGTGTCCTTTACAAAATTTTCCCACAAGAAACAGATTCTATTCAATTTTATAAAAACAATATATTATAAAGCTGTGATATGTATACCTAAATTTATAGATAAGGTACAATTTTTTTAGTTTTGGTAATTTTAAAAATCTATTTTAATGCTATAGAAAAAACCAATGATTTTGTTCAGCACAGTTGATTTTAACTAAACAATATATTTGAAAAGTAACGTGGCAATATCAATTAAAATTTAAATTCATCACCATATTTTTGATCCCCTTTATAACTCTGGGTGGTGAACATACAATGTGATATATACAGATCATGTATTATAGAATTGTACACCTGAAATCTATATAACTTTACTAACAATTGTCACCCCAATGAACTTAGAAAAACAAAACAAACAAACAAAAAAACACATTAAATTCAGATAGCAATAAATCTCCTGGGATTTTTTTTCCTTTCTGTAGTAAAAGCACACACACATGCACACACACACATACACAAACACACAGCATTGCTCGTAGAGAAGAAAAAACATTAAAACAATCTGGACTGTGAGTAGACGAATGGTTGAAAAAAATTAGTATATCTATGTTATGTAGCTCTGTAACATTATGTAACCATTAAGAAGAATAAGTAGAATCTATATTTATTGATCAGGATGATACCCATAATATATTTTTAGTGAAAAACTAAAGTTGGAGAATAAAGCTTATGTTGTTATTTCACCTTAGTAAAAAAATCAAGGGAAAAAATAAAGATTTTCACATCACTATCTTCAATACAGGAGTTTCAGTTCACAGGTCTCAGAAATTTTTTCTGAATCAGTAAGAACATCCAATCTGCTATATTCAATGAGACAGAGAGAGAGAGAGAGAGAGAGAGAGAGAGAGAGAGAGAGAGAGAGAGAGAGAGAGAGAGAGAGAGAGAGAGAAGCAATGGAAGGAAATGAGAAAGAGAAATATGAATATATATATATGAATATATATTTGTATATATATTTATAAGATTGGAAAACAATGTGAAATTATATACACATTGTCAAAAATTGTTACCACAGGAGGCTAAGAATTAAGAGGGGTGGGGTTGGTATTATTAACTTTTTCTCTTTTCACCTCTACATTTCACTTGTTATAACAAACATGTTTTGTTAAATGAAAAATAAATGCTATTTTGAGAAAAAAGAAACAGAAAGAAAATTTACTCATTATTTTAGAAAAGTCTTTTAATAAGTCATATCCTAGTAGATGAAGATATTTAGTGTACCTTTAAAACATCAGCATTGTATTCTCTATTAAATTTTAAACAATCTCAAGGAAAAATAGGGTATCACAAATAAGTCCTGATGGACATGCAATTTAATAAAGTGACTCTTTGATCATCAGGGACATGACTACAAGGCTCATGCACTTATGATATAAGGAATTAGTTGTAAAACCATTATCCATAGAGCAAATATTGAATTTTTGCCAATATCCCATTTAAATTTTAGCATAGATTGAAAATGGTGGCTTTGTTTTACAGGAGCAATTATTTTAGACCGCATGAATATTGATTTATTTTAAGACTCCAATTCAATGATTCTTATGTGGTAATAAACTATAATCCCCTTTCATCTGGAACTGGAAATGAAATCTTATAGAAAGTTCATGATGCTGCCATAATGGATAAAATTCCACATGTAAGTCAGTTGGTAATAATACTAAAATCTTTCTTTGTCATTTCCATTAAAATTTTTCTAAAACTTTAATCTATCTAATAAAAAATGATTTTAAGTTGAAAGCATCAGTATTTTGAAACTATAATTTGTGGTAGTCTGCTCATTATTGGAAAACATTATCTATTTCTTCATAAATTTATTTCTGGATTTAGTGTGAAAATTTCAACTGCTCATAAGGAGTTGTACACAGAGCAGTGAAGTTTTTAAAGTATATTTAACTTTTTTTCACTTGAGCTTGATAATAAGGAAAAATGTGTTCATTGGAGTCCTTGTTGATTCTGGTAATAGCTAAACTAAACAGAAGCCAGATTTTATCAATCCCACTCCTGATACCGACATCTCTAGCTCATAGTGGGTAAATTCAGGATTAAGTAACATTTGTGTTGCTTGAGCACTGAAGCTGTGAATGAGAACCAGATATGCTAATAAACGTTGAAAAATAAGACCTTCGGGGGATAGAGGGACAGGGGCATTTTGAAATTTTTGTGGTATAAAAATTCACACTATGGCCTATCTCAAACTACCAAATATTTAAAAAACAGGTGGCAAATTTCCTAAAATTTGAACAGTCAATTTTGCAAACCAATACAAGTGAGGCACATCACTGAAATGAACCATGAGATCATTTCCACTTTCTAAATGTAAATCATGCTAACAAGCAAAATGACAATCTCCACTTGGTGGAGCATTGGGCTGGATGAGAAAACTTGATTCTTGCCAGGAACTCCCACATAACCTGCTCATTGGCCTTTTACAACCAAGGGCACTCCACATTCTCATTGTATATATGGTCCCTTAAAGCGTCCGAGCATGGCTAGATAATTATTAAATGCTCACATGACATAATGATAGACAACAACTAGTTTTTACGAACCGAAGAGGAAGCACTTGGGAAATCTGGCTACAAATACATTTGTTATTTAGTAATAAATAATAAAAATGTGTTTCCAAATATGTTATACAGAACCATGCCGCTGAAGCTTAAGCAAAGAACAAGAAAATCTGTCATACAGATTCTATAGTTAAGACCATACTTTGCTTTCTCTAAAAGGAATCCTTATTCTTTCTTGATCTTGGCCTTCATTTATGCTATAAAATCCACACAAAAGATCAAGCAAACCATTAGCTAATCCAAAGAAAGGAAATAATTAAGAGTGATACTTAGAGTATGGTGAGAAAGGCACTATAACAAGCTAAGTAAAGAGTTGTTAGATGGGCGAGGGGGTGGGAATAAGGGAGAAGGTGAAGGGATTAGGAATCAGTTGGTAGCCACAAGAGGGCCTCAGGGTTTTTGAAAATTAATTTGGGGAACGTAATCAATAATGTTGTAAAGATTTTGTAGGGTATCCGATGGTCACGTGTTCCATTTGGGAGACCACCTCAGGGATACTGTAGATGCCTGATCATGGCACTGTACAGAGGAAGCTAAACAATAATGAATGCCAACTATAATTATATATATATAATGTGATGGCACGGTGCGAGGTCGGAGGGATAGTGGATGGGGGGAGCCCACAGTGTGAGGAATATAAATGATGAACGTCTAAGTATTACCTTGTCTTGTACACCTGAAACTAATAAATAAATTTAAAAAAAAGATTTGTATAATGAAAAACAAAACAAAAAACAACAACAAAAACAAAAAAAGCTTTAGAATTTTCTATCTCTATCATCTTTACACAATTTCTTCTCTTATTTCAAGAGGATTTTTCAACATAATAGCAGGATTATAGTCTAATTAAATTATTTGTAACATTATTGAACTAATGACTTATTTTTAATTGCAATATATTTTCACTCATTATAATGATTATAATAATATGTAATATTATTCTTGTAACAGTATTGCAATATGTAACACTATTCTTGGTCTCTTAATATAAATTATGTCTAATATTTATGGTAAACCTGCAAGACAATTATTACTTTCTCTATGAGTAAGTGGAGGAAATTTTTGAGTTTGGAGAAATTAAATAACATTTAAAATTACACAATTAATACATATCATTGCCATGATCTGAACTCAGGTCTATTTTAACAGTATATGCTATATTTTCCATAGTTTTAATAAGAAAACTTATTTTCTGCATTACTGATATTTGCCTTTGCTTAATGGCATTTAATGGTCTAAATTCCCCAATAGTCAGCATCACTTCCAATACACCATAAAGTTCACGACATGAAAAAACCCTACAAAGATGATATTGTTATGGGATTACCGTGGGTGCTGATGCTTGACTGCACAAAGGAGTTAAATGAGTGACATGACGTACAATCCAAAACTTGGAGTGAACCACAAAAAGTTAACATAGTTTTAAACCCCAAAACAAAGGATGAAGTCAGCCATCGGTAAAAATTACCTGTCCTAAGGAATAGTCAGAAAATAGATAATTTCAGGCATATATACAAATTAACGTTCAGTAAGTTACTGAGGTTATAGTTTTAAGAATATGTAACAATGTCCAAATATATGAAGCTGTTAAAGCAAATGAGGATTAATAACCAGATTAGAGCAACAGCTAATTAATTACATTCTATCTTGTGGTTACACTTGCATTACAATCACTCTTAATGGGGACTAAAATAGCAAGTAGAAGGTTATCTCCAACATTTGGAAGACCAAGAACTATATGTACAATCTCAAACTACCTCAAAACCCCCAGTTTCCTTTTTGAAATTGATTGAAATAGAAAATGCAAAATGAAAGTTCTAATATCAGAAACATTCCTTCTAAATTATTTACAATAAGAATAATGTTAGGATTCTAACATGCCTGAAAGCTTTAGGGAGATACATTTAAATAGCTACCTATCCACAGTAACTAACACTATCTAGACATTGTTTCAAATAATAGTAGGGGAAAACAACCATTATTAAGAATCACCTGAAGACTAGCTGAACGGAAGCCCTACAACTACGGACACACAGAAGATGCCACCTTGAGACTGGTAGGAGGGGCAGAGACAAGGAACAGGCTGGTCCCACATCTTCATTTGACCATTAAAAATAGGGAGGGACAGATCAGCTGCGGAGGTCCCCCCCAGAAGAGCAAGGGGGCCCAGCCCTTCCCCAGCCCAGGGTTTCAGTGCCTGGAAAAGAAGTCCCCATAGCTCTGGCTGTGGAAACCAGCAGAGATTGTGGCTGAGTGAGGTGGAGGGGGACTGGAGTCCCAGGCATTTCTCTTAAACAGCCTGCACATGGACTTACTCATTGTCATACTTACTTGCTCTGAGCTCTAGTGCTAGGACAGGACCAAAGGCTCTAGGAGTGTTGGGGGAGAAACCGAATTCTCTAGCTTGAAGGTGAGGGCTGGAGGGACAGCTTTCTCCAAGATGGATGTGCTGGCAGAAACTACTGTTTCTTTGTTGAGCCCTCCCCTTCCCTACATGCAGAGACACACAGACACCACATTTGAGTTTCCATCAAACTGGCTATCACCTTTCTTCTGCCCTGACCTAGTGATTCCCTGAGACCACACACCACCCAACTTTTGGTCCCATCCACGCCTCTTCCAGTAGCTTTTTTGTATAAATGGCCTGCTGTGGCTCATGCTGCAGACTTTCCTAAACATCTCTCAAAGGTTCACAAAACTCAAACATGCAACATCTGGCCTCAGCATGTTTTATACCTCTAGCTGAGCATCCCTAAGCCTGGCACTAGTGACAGCCGGCCTTGGTTCATGGCTTGGCCTCTTGCAGCACCTCCAAGCACAGCACAGGTGGCAGAAATTTTTGAATTGCTTTGTGGCTCATGCCAGGTGGTCCTGGGCAGGGCACAGACTGTGACTGAACTTGGGCTGCAGCTGATACCCTCCCAGGGGGCCTTGGGATTTGCAGGCACAGTGACCAGCTCAGGACTGTTCTGGAGCATCACCTGGCCACCTCCAAGGATGACACACCCACAGGGCAGACTGGGCAGGCACCAGAGGCTCACAAATGTGAACCATGCTCTGGAGGGTCAGCCCCTACAGCACAGTTCCTCCTGTAGTCACAGCCAGTCCTCACAACCAATCAACCTGAGGGTCAATCACTCCCACTTATGTGCAAACAGAAATCAAGGCTCAACTACAACAGGAGGGCACACATCTGTTGTGGTGTGTGCACCCAGCTCTGGTGACCAGAGGGACTGCACAAATGGGTCCCACAGGACACCTACTACATAAGGACAATCTGCTAAGACCCGGAGGTATAGCAGCCTTACATAGAAACAACATAGGGAGGCAGCCAAAATGGGCAGACAAAGAAACATGTCCCAAATAAAAGAACAGAACAAAGCTCCATAAAAAGAACCACACAAAAAGGAAACAAGCAATCTACCAGATACAGAGTTCAAAGCACTGATTATAAGGATGCTGAATGATCTCAAAACAGAGATAGGAGATATAAAAATGGAGATAGAAAACATGAAAAAAGAACTAGTCAGAAATAAAGAATGCAATAATGAAAATGAAGAATACGGGGTCAGAAAATTAAGTTTATGAACTCATCCTAGAAAAAGTGCTACATATACATATCCAATTGATGAATAACACCGTGGTGGCCTTTGAAGAATGCCCCTTGGAAAGCTATGCACCAACACCAGTGCCTAGTTCACCCTTCAAAGCAATTCTGGAATTATTTTTATGGAATAGCCCTCAGAGCTATCATTGTATTACTCTTGATGAAGTGAATGTCATCAAAATGTCTTCCTTTCAGTATTCCCTTTATTTTCTGGTAAAGAAAGAAGCAACTGGGGGCCAGATCAGGTGAGTAGGAAGGGTGTTCCAATACAATTATTTGTTTATTGGCTAAAATCTCCCTCACAGACAGTGCCATGTGAGCTGGTGCATTGTCATGATTCAAGAGCCATGAATTGTTGGCAAAAAGTTCAGGTCATCTAACTTTTTCACGCAGCATTTTCAGCACTTCCAAATAGTAAACTTAGTTAACTGTTTATCCAGTTGGTACAAATTCATAATGAATATTCCCTCTGATATAAAAAAAAAATGTTAGTACCATTGTTGCAACAAGTTCATGAACTTAATTGATCACAAACAATTCATTGTTCAGACATCATACATTACAGGGAATCAACAAATTAGATAAAGCAGATGATCTAATCAGCAATTCAAAAGATAAGGTAGCAGAAAACATCTATCAGAGCAGCAAAAAGAAAAAAAAATTAAAAAAAAGAAGGGGAGAGTTTAAGAGGACTCTGGGACAATATAAAGCATACCAACATTCTCATTATAAAGGGACCAGAAGGAGAAGAGAAAGAACAAGGAACTGAAAACCTATCTAAAGAAATAATGACTGAAAACTTCCCAAACCTAGTGAATAAAATAGACATATAAGTCCAGGAAGTGCAGAGAGTCTCAAACAAGATAAACCCAAAGAGGCCCACACCAAGATACATCATAGTTAAAATGCCAAAGGTTAAAGACAAAGAGAGAATCTTAAAAGCAGCAAAAGAAAAGTAGTTAGTTACCTACAAGGGAGCACCCATAAGACTGTTAGCTGACTTCTCAACAGAAAATTTGCAGGCCAGAAGGGCAGGACATACTCAAAATGATAAAAATCATACTACAACCAAGATTACTCTACCCAGTAATGCTAAGGTATCATTTAGAATCAAAGGACAGATAAAGAGCTTCCCAGACAAGAAAAAGCTAAAAGAGTTTCTCACCACCCAATCAGTATTACAAGGAATGTTAGAGGGACTTTAATGAGACAACAACAACAACACCAAATCAAAAATATGAATGGCAAAATGGAAATAACTACATATCTATCAACAATGACTCAAATGTAAATGGATTAAATGCTCCAATCAAAAGATAGGATGGCCAAATGAATAAGAAAACAAGACCTTTACATATGCTGTCTACAAGAGACTCACTTCAGATCAAAAGACACACATAGACCAAAAGTAAAGGGATGGGAAAAAGATGTTTCCTGAAAATGGAAACAAATGAAAAAGAAGTTGTGGTAGCAATACTTATACCAGACAAAATAGACTTTGAATCAAAGGTTATGCCAAGTGACAAAGAAGGACCCAGTGATCCCACTTCTGGACAATTATTTGAAGAAACCCAAAATGTTACTTCAAGGGGACGTGTGCATATGTTCATTACAACACTGTTTACAATGGCCAAGATGTGAGGGCAGTCTGGGTGCCCATCAATGGATAAATGGATAACAACTAGGTGATACATATATGCAATGGAATATTGCTTGGCCATAGAAGGGAATGGGTTCTCACCATCTGCAGCAGCATGGATGGACCTGAAGGGTATTGTGCTGAGTGAAATATGTCAGACAGTGAACAACAGATGCAATGTGATTTTGCTTATATGTGAAATCTAATGAACAAAGTAAACAAACAAACAAAACAGAAACAAACTCATAGAGAACATTTTGATGGTTGCCATATGGGAGGGAGGTTGGAAATGGGTGAAAAAGGGAAAGGAATTAAGAGGTACAAATTTGTTGTTACAAAGAGGCCTGGGGGATGTACAACATAGCATAAGGAATATAGTCAAAAAAATTATAATAACTATATGGTTTCAGATGGTTACTAGATTTATTGGGGTGATAGATGGGAGGGGGTTTGGGAGACAGGATGAAAGAGATGAAGTATAAATTGGTAGTTACAAAATAGTCATGGGGATGTAAAGCATAGAGAATATAGTCAATAATATGGTGATAATCATGTATAGTGCCAGGTGGGTACTAGGCTAGTCAGGAGAATCACTTCTTAAATTATATAAATGTCTAAGCACTATGCTATACACCTGAAATTAATATAAAGTAATATTGGTAATATTGGTTGTGTATATTGGTTGGTGTGTAAACTATAATTGAAAAATTACAAAGGGTGGTGGAAACGTGAAGGGGAATAAGAGGTTCAAATTTCCAGGTACAAAACAAATAAGTCATGGGAACGTAAGGTACAACATAGGGAATATAGTCAATAATATTGTGATAGCACAGTATGGTGTCAGATGGTTCCTGGGCTTATGGTGATCACTTCTTTAGATGTAAAAATGTTGAATAACTATTGTACATACCTGAAATTAATATAATATTGTATGTTAGTTATATTTTAATAAAAATCTTTAAAAAACTGTTATTCAGCTTTTCATAATTGAGTATGATGTCAACTGTGGGCTTGTCATATATGGCCTTTATTACGCTGAGGTACTTTCCTTCTATACCTAATTTGTTGAGTTTTTATCATGAAAGGATGGTGAATTTTGACAAATGTTTTTTTCTATATCTATTGAAGTCATCATATGATTTTCATCCTTCATTCTGTTAATATGGCATATCATATTTATTAAATTGCATACATTATATCATCCATGCATCCCTGGGAGAAATCCTATTTGGTCATGGTTTATGTTCCTTTTAATGTGCTATTCAATTCAGTTTGCTAATATTATGTTGAGAATTTTTGTACCTATACTCAGTAGGAATACTGAACTATAATTTTCTTCACTTGTAGTGACCTTGTCTGGCTTTGGTATCAGAGTAGTAATTCTGGCCTAATAAGATGAATTTGTAAGTGTTACCTCCTGTTTGTTTTTTGGAAGAAATTGATGAGGGTTGACATTAATTCTTGTTTGGTAGAATTCACCAGCAAATCCACCTGGTACTAGGTTTTTCTTTGTTGAAAGGTTTTGTTTTTATTACTGATTCAATCTCTTTACTCTCACTTGATCTGTTCAGATTTTCTATTTCTTCATGTTTGTCTTGGTAGTTTATATGTTTCTAGGAATTCTTCCGTTTCTTCTAGGTTATCCAATTTGTTGGTGTATGATTATTCACTGTAGTCTCTTATGATCATTTTTGTTCTGTGGTATCAGTTGTACCACCTCCTCATTAATTTATTATTTATTCAATTCTTCTTTTTTCCTTAGCATAACTAAATGTTTGTCATTTTTACTTATCTTTTCAAAAAATTAGCTCTTAGTTTCATTTATCTTTTCTATTGCTATTCTTGTCTCTATTTCATTAACTTCTACTCTAATCGTTATCATTTTTTTTTCTTCTGTTAATTTTAGGCTTAGTTTGTCTTCTACTAGTTTCTTAAGGTATAAAGTTAGGTTGTTCACTTGAGATCTTCCTTTATTTTTAATGTAGGTATTTATTGCTTCTTAGTATTGTTTTGCTGCATTCCATTAAGTTTTGGTATATTATTCCTATAAAAGCTTTAGTTAACTCAGCTAAAATATGTATATACCATACGTACTTATCTCATAAAGTCTGCTCAGATAAATTAATCAGTCTTCAAAAGAATAAAAAAATCTCTAATTAAGGGAAAATGTCATTTAGGAAAAAGTTTTAAGGGACCAATCATTACTAAACAAGTATTAGGTTTCATAGCAATGAAAGTAACCATAACTTTTAATTTTCTTATGGAAGGTGACAAGGAATTAAATTACAATAGTGGGGAATTTTTTAAGAGGTAAGGCAAAATTATTTGGTTAAATTCCTTACGTTTTCCAAACCAGCACCAAAACTCAATGTCAGAAACAGAAATAAAAACATTTACATTGATCATATATGGTATAGAATTAATTGCAACATTTTGGCATCTCAACCAGACTTTGATCTTGATCGTCCTCATTCCCTTGATATTAAATGAAATAGGATTAAATAGTAAGACATGCACACTTTGCAGAAAATCTGTCAAATGGTCATTCCCTTTAATATGAACCAATACAGTAAGGGATTGGTTCTCTGAGTGCACTAGTTTTAGGATGTATTAAAGACCTAGTAAAGTTTAAGAACCACTCATCTTGCCCCACCAGTCATTCTATAGATACTTAACAAAATTTAGTGTCCTAGTTAGATGACAGTAATAAATTAGCATAAAATCAGAATTACACCTAGGCCTCCGAATTGTCAGCTATTTTTTCAATCAATAAATATATATTAAGCAGGGCAAAATCTGAGTTATCCTATGAGATACAAATTTGAACAAGATATTTATTTTGTTTGAGTACAGGGGAGTCAGAAGGGAAATCAGTGTGGTAACAGAGTAGGGATAATTAATCAAAGCTGTCATGTAAAACAAGCTACAAAGTATGCAAAGAAGTGATCAGTAACTCTTTAAAAAGCTGTACGTAAGAGGTATAATTTGAAGTAATTTAAATAATAGATATATTATCAGGCAGCAAAAATAAGGGAGGTATCAGGATGTACAAAGATCTAGAAGCAAAGAGAAACAGGTAGCTGGAACATGAGAAGGTCAGAAAAGATCTGATAGGAACGGGAAGCAGGGCTAGAAAGTACATTTGAGAATGCTTTTAAGACTCTTAGGCACCATGCCAAGGGACATAAACATAATTCTGTGAAATGGGAAAACAATCAAATGTTTAACGAGACGTATTTCAGTTTGGCCACAATGTGGAGGACGGACTAAAGAGACAGTCATAGGGATGAAGACAGGAAACCAAGACAGAAGAGAGACACTGAGAGCAGAAAGGATAAGATAAATTCAAGATCCAGATTTGTATGGATATGGGAGAAGACAGACAAGAAAGGATTGAGGATGACTCTGAGGTTTCTAACTGAACAACTGGACACAAGATGACACCACTAACTGACAGCATAAGAAGAAATAACCTTCAGAGGAGTGGGGAAGGGTGAGATAATCAGTTTTTTCTAAGTCTTAGATGCCTGTGAAAATAACCTCATAGGTAGATACAGGCAATAGGCAGTACTGCCACACTCTTTTGACGTTTTATTTTCTATTAACTTATTTGAGCTCCTAACATCCTGTAATATGTATTCAGTGAAGCTGATCTTATTACAAGGAGGTTGCTGACACAGTTTGGAAGGTGGGTGATGCTCTGAATTTAAACAACAATCCTTACTGCTCTTAAATGCTGTAGTTTTGTGTTCATTGAGCTCCTTCCCCTTAGCCAAAGAAGCAGATAAAGTGAATGGTAATTGCTTTTTACTATAAACCACATAGTGCTTTTAAATATAAACCACAGTACATTTGTTAAAATGCTTTCCCATAAAGATTTATGGATTCAAAGTGTGCATTTACTAAAGTTAATACAGAAGTCCTTCGAATGGCTTTTAGTGAATTTCTTACCAACCATGACACTTTATGGCTGAATCTACGTTTCTCAATGACATCATTTCAGGCACTTTCATAACTAAATGTACTTTATAACCCACTCAGAAATTATTCTGTTTAACTAAACATAAAATAATTCGATGTTTGTAATTAAAAGGAGTAAGTTTTATTTTTCCATATTCAAAACAATGAAAATTAACGATGAACAATGATATAAACACTATTGTGTTTACCAGTATAAACTTCACGTTGAATCAATTTCTGCTTCAGGCTGTAAATATTTGTAATTAAATAAGGCTGGGACATTTATATCTTTAAAATAACTCTCATCTTACATCCAGAAATTATTTTTTTCTTATTTATCTTATTAGTATGCCTCAGAGAACCTTGACATTAATCAAGAGGGATGTCAGACAACCATGAGTTGATTAAGAATCTTTTTTTTATATTGAAGGAGTTGCTCAAGTTTCTTCTTTCAGCACTTTGACTTTGATTTATTTTATAGCTGTACTTGATTTCCATATTAGTTTTACACATACAATTCCTGCTGAAAGAAGTCAATAAAAAGGGCATATCTTATATAACAGAGTATAGAAATGAATATGCTGTAGTGTTTTTGTTAGGAAAAAATAGAATTTCTACTTAATACTCTCTTGTGTATGTATCGTATGTGGTATTTTGTTACCTCTTAGCCATATTTTAAAATCCTGCTCCCATCACATAGCCCTACAATACAAATATCACATATTTTCGTCTATGAAAAAAATGTTTTTCAGCTATTTTTGCCTAAAAGAAGCAGGAGAGGATAAAACTTATTCAGAAACTCTGTATTTCAATGTCAACACTGATTCACTTGGGGAATCTAAGAAACAATGAAGAGCTCAGTAACTGTAACATATTCCTATCCTATCCTTCAGAGTATGGCCAGGTCTGTCTGCACTGGTCCTAAATTATGACAGGTGAAACTAGAGCTCGTTTCACAATGGAACCTTTTTTCCTCTAAGACTTGGAGAGATTCTAGCTTAATTATATAGCAAAACAAAGCTTAGACATCATTAGGAATTCAAACCCCCAGTGAAAAGTAGTGAAAAGTAGTGACTTTTCACTTTTCAGTAGTGAAAAGTCTCATTTAGTGATGGTTTTAAGGCAAATTATCTGTACTATCGGAATAAGTTATCAAGTAGGCATGTCTTACATTATTCAAAGTGAGACAACTTTAACAATGTTCTCCATGAAAAACTCCTCATGAAACTCCTCAAACAGGTTTCTTTCATCTCCCAAAATTAGAGGACTTCAAACAGAACTTTTAGAAGTGTTCTAACATTTCTTTATACAGCAAGTAAATATTGAAGCTGAGACTAAAGTCCAGCTCCTTCTCTGAATCAAAAACCTGATTCTGTGTTCTTTACCAATACTTGTTACTATCTGTAATTGGGCTGAAACAGAAAAGACGTAACATATATCTCAGTCTTCTTTGATCTTTTATCACACTTTGACTCCACTGATAGGAATAGTTTATTTAAAAAATAACTTCGATGAAAAACAGCAGTCTAGTTTCATTTTTTTGCATGTGCCTTTTCAATTTTCTCAGGACCGTTTATTAAAAAGGCTGTTTTTCCTCCATTGTATGTTTTTGGAACATACAGTTTATTGGAAATTATCTGTCCATATATATGCGGGTTTATTTCTGGGTTCTCAATTCTATTGCATTGGTCTGTGTGTCTGTTTTTCTGTCAATACCATGCTGTTTTGATTTTTGTTGCTTTGTGGTATAAATTGAAGCTGATAAAGGGCTAATATCCAAACTATAAAAAGACTCATACAATTCAACAACAAAAAAACAAACAATCCAATTAAAAAATGGACAGAGGACCTGAAAAGACACTTCTCCCAAGACGACATGCAAATGGCCAACAGATAAGTGAAAAGATGCTTAACTTCACTAGCTATTAGAGAAATGCAAATCAAAACCACAAGATACCACCTCACACCTGTTAGAATGGCTATCATCAACTACACAAGTAATAACAAGTGTTGGAGAGGTTGTGGAGAAAAAGGGGAAAGGGGGTAAACATATGGTGATGGAAGGAAAACTGACTTTGGTTGATAAATACACAATATAATATACAGATGATGTATTATAGAATTATATACTTGAAACACACATAGTTTTACTAACAAATGTCACCCCGATAAACTTAATAAAAAAACAAAAAACAAAATAAAACACGGAATCTTAACTTTAAGTCTAACAATACTATGTTCTAGACACACACACACAAACACAGACACCAGCTTTTAAATTTATGCTTAAAATCTTGATAGATGTGTTAAAACGATTGGCTTCAATTCCGCAAAATATAATCAACAGCTTTTTCTTTTGTGATGATATTATGTGCTGGTGAAATATAACAATGTCAATACTAAAATTATATTATTTGGAGGACTTTCTCAGTCATTTAGGTGGCCTATATTAGTAATCTTAAATGATCAGTTTACTTGACCTCCCACTTTTATCTTCAGGAGCCAATTCATCCTGGCCGGTCATTTTGAAAACAGTTCTACTGAAATTCAGACCTTGTCCATAGGACTCACGTAGATTTTTTTTCCCTTTTTTATGGTGTGGGGTGGTTAGGATGATTTATGATAACATCTGTCCTAAAATTTTCTTTAGGTTAAAATCTTTTCATCTATATAATGTGGCAAGTAGTAAATTGATATAAAACTCATTTTGCAGGAAAATATTGGCTATACCCACAGGCATTCTGGAGTCTCAACTGATGTGAGAAAGTGGATTAAACCTCATAGCCAGAACACAATTTTGGTTTCTACATCTTCACAACAGAACGCCAACTCGACTCTAATGTCTGGTAACTTAAGAATATAGATAGATCTCACATTAGGCAATAAACTGAATAGTGCCTCTTCACTTAATAGAATTCAACTTGGAAGTGACTCCAGATTCCTAGTGATTGGAAGGGGCAGCATAATGTATCCAATACACCAAGTTCTCAAAGCTTTATCTATTAGATAAGTAGAAAATCAGGTGTCCACATCCTGTTGTTTGAACACTTTGCCTTGGAACAGCCCTTCTGCGTTATGCATAAATGTTAAGTTCTCAGTTTCTGTGAAGAGTTGATAAAAGAACATACTTTTGTAGAATATATTCATATGTTTTTTGTTTTTTTTTTTACTATCACACTTAAATAAATAAATAAGTGTATTAAATAAGGAGTGTATTATATTTCCCTTCAGTTTACTTTGGCTGTAAATGCTGTTCCGAATTAAGTTGCTGGGGGAGAGAAGGGAGGAAGGAATTCCCCATATAAATCATTGTCCTTATCAGTGATTACTATTATTATGATTATTATTATTTATTACTAATAGTCATTGAGCTTATACTGAGCATTTGCTATGTGAATAGCATTCTTAACGTGGCTTACGTGTAGCAATACCTGCAAGTCTTACAGCAGCCCCATCAGGTAGTTACTATTATTATCTTTTTTTATGCTTGAGGGTTAGAAACGGGTAGAGAAAGTAAATAATTTGCCTGCAGCTAATAAATGGATGAGTCAAAATTTAAGCACACCCAGGAAGTGAAAGGGCTACATATCGCAATGTATGTTCCATTTTGTTTTGATTTCCAGGAAATTCAGAGTTAACATTGAGTGGTCAACTGCAGTGAGCATTGTAAGTGCCTCATAATGCTTTTTGTTCTGTTGCTTTTAACTGGAATCCTGTGTTTAGCTTTATAATCCACATCAAACAAATATGGAGAGGAAAAGAGTTTCAAATTGTAAATAACAAATGAGTCATATATATTTGGAATGACTGCAAGATCCCAGTACATTGTTTTTCCCAAATGCTGTAGGTCCAACGTACTAATAAAAATATAGTATTGGAGTGTGTCCAGTATGCTTAAATCACTAGTTTCATAGATTTGGGACTCTGCCCAAAATTCTCTTTTTGTTCATTACATTTTGAAATGGGACAATGCCAGCTAAGTGATGTCTGGAAGTCTAATTGATTGTTAATTAATTGGTCAAGAAATTGCCTCAGGATAAGAAACACTAATCAAAAGCTTGTCACTTAAAGCTTTGTCCAGAACACACTTTGTTTGCAGGCTTTAATTCTAAAGAGTTATGTCTCACTCAACACATCTCTTGACCACGTATGGAACATACACATACAAATTTTTCCCTATCATCAAAACAAAAAGCCAATATAGGTGATTAAAAAAAATACACCATCTTGTTATTCTAATTACACAATTAACTCTCATAACAAGAAATCAGAATTACTCCCTGGGGAGGCTTTTGAACTATAATGAAATGAAATTGAACTTTATTCATTGCCAGTTATGGAACCTACCAAAATAATTTTTTATTGAATTGTTTGTGGTATTCCTACTCACATAACATCTGCTCGAATGAATAATTACAACAGTAATAAAGTTTTCTCTTTATTTTGAGAAGGTGGGTCTTTTACAAATATACTGTCTAATTTTAAAAAGTGATATCTAGTTTAGAATACTTATTGAAAATTTGAGGTAAAATTCTGTCTTCCAAGATACCGCTTTCACCATCATATTTCTCCAGAATGCTTATGCATGTACAATCTCATCCCCAAAATGGAATTGCCGATGGTGATATGTGAATATGCAATGTGAAGCTGTAGAGATTCAGTTCATGCAGTTCCCTCAACAGAAAATTTACAGAGCGATAAAATATCAGCTCAAAATTTTATATATGATGAGAGCAGGTAGATGGTTGAATAATCAATAAATTATGCAGGGACTTTTGAATTTTATTTTCCTAATAAATGATATAGAATAAAAGAAGATGTATTTAAGGATGCTATATTATGTTCAGTGAATATTATTTGATATAGTTAACAATATTTTTCTAAAAATCTTTTCTATTGGGTTATAGTACAGAGACTTCATTTTATTAATCTAACATTTCCAATCTCCACTAGACCGAATGCATGCAGTACTCAATAAATGCTTATCGAGTGGAGTTAAACATAAAATAATTTTGAAATTATTTGGCTGGAATTCAACATCAAGTAAATACTATAGACATGAATATGTACAAAGAGATCTATTATACTTCAAAACTTATTTGTTTTAATACATTTGCATATGTTTTGTACATGTTTAAAAAAGAACAATGGAACATGTACTTGTAAATGCTGATGCTATACAAATGATAAATGATATTTAAAATGAGTCAACGATCTTCATAATTAATTCTTTAACTACCTAGGGGTTAATCTAATAAATTATATGATTGGAACATTTGAAAGTTCAAAACAGAAGGACCTCTCACCTATTTATTAATAAATATCTCATTATTAATTAATTCATTTTTTAAACTTCACCTTTTTTAAATTTTTGGAACAATATTTCTTTTCCAGGTCTCTTTCATTATGTCATTCATCTAAGAAGGCAATTATTTTCTTTATTCAAAAAATATTCAAATTCATTTTTCACAAATACATGTTTTAAATTTCATGTTAAATCTAAATACATATTTATTCTCTACTCTATTCTGCATTCCTAGGTGGGACATGTTTGGGAATTTTAACAATTTCACATCTAACTTCTATTCATTGATGTCCCTCTTGTTTTTGAACTGACTCATTCTCAAGGCTGCCCAATTTTTTCCCTGTATGCATTTGCCCTGCGTTTCACACTGAGCTTTGTGTATATTGTCATGTTTCTGCATGTGCAACCTTCTTAAATGTCAACACCCTTATCAAAGTAAGGGTGATTTCATTTTCAAAATATTCTGTAGCTAAAATAAAGAAAGTAAAGCAAATAGATCTACATTGCTGCCTCATATACAATTAAATCCATTACTCTTATTTCCAATTTATTAGTTCCTGACATATAATTACTTTAAAACCTAGTCAAAATTTTCCCACAAATATTGAAATATTTATTGAATCTACGTTTCCCCCCTTCATACTGAAGCCACAAAGATTTGCAATCATGTCTGGCCTTCTTTGAAATACTCACATCACTATGACATGAAACTTAAGGAAAAAAATTAGTCTCCTGGAAATATTGCAAAAGATTAGCTAGCCCTATCATATTGAATAGTGTGGGATTTATTTCAACTCAAAATAAAATGGTATGTGTGATCTTGGCCTGAAACTTAGCTAATATATTATTCAAACTCCAAAAAGAAAAGTTTGCAAACAAATCAGATTACACGGTATTTGCCTCCAAGACACTGAACAGGTTGTGTCAGGAAAAAAACAAAACAAAAACTAGTGTAGATGTATTATAAGCATTTGTCAATACAAAATAAAATTTAGCTGTTCCAAACCTATTCCCTTTATGTATTTCAGCCTTGGGACCACATTGATTTTCAAAAAGGTTGCCTTTTACCTGAAGACATAAATGCAAATTCACCTTCAACCATCCTTCCTAGGAAATAACTGAATAGTCTCCGGAATCTGAAATTTGCATGATATGATATAAATTATTTGAAAAATACAGCCGTGCTCTTATTTTAAGAGATATAAGAATAGTTTATTCTGTTTATCCCAGTTGTCTCAATTAAAATTATAAGGTATTTTTACTGAAAAGGGACTTGGGTATTATCTACTTAACAGTTTCTGTCAATTTGAGGAAACCAGAAGCCCACAGAGAATGTTTGCCTCTTTCCCATCCTATAAATTTTAAGGGCAGAACAAGGAAAAAAAATAGGATATATTGTTTATACTCACATTTATATTATTCCATCAATGAAGTTTTTGTCTATATTGTATAATTTTCAAATTAAGTTCAACAAAATTTTATTTATCTTCTTCCCTGTGTCAAATCTTTTGGCAATTATAGAGAGAGAGTTAAATATCTTGTGCCCTTAAGTATCTCAGGGTCTACTGGTGAAGGTAGTTATATAAACATATGAATGTAAGAGAGTGTGAGATTATCAAAACAGAATATTGTGCATGGTGGTACAAAAGCAAGGGTGAGTAACTGCATTGAGGTGAGACATGGGAAGAGTTTTACAGTAGAGGAAATGTCTGAGCTGTGTTTTGAAGAAAGGCAAGTGATGAAGACCAAAGGATGGGCATTCCCGGAAAGGCTCACAGTACATACAAAGGAACACCGGCAAAAAGCTGAATGATACATTTAAGGGCTACTATAGATGTAATGGCTTTTTATTAAGGGCCATTACTATTAAGTGGATTTGGAAGTCCAAAGGAGCAATTGAAGAGATGTGACATGATTGATTTGGGTTTGAGGATGACATTTTTCATATATTGTAGAAAATAATTTAGGAAAAAGACTAGGGAAATGGAAACCATTTTTTTGTTGTTGTTTCTCTAAAATTTAATTTAAAAATGGGGCTGGACCAAATTAGGTAAGATATTTAAGGACCAGAAGCTAAACATTAATGAACGCCAACTATAATTTTATATATATAATGTGATGGCTCAGTGTGAGGTCGGAGGGATAGTGGATGGGGGGAGAGGGGTTCACAGTGTGAGGGATATAAATGATGAACATCTAAGTATTACCGTGTCTTGTACACCTGAAACTAATAAATTAAAAAAAAATAAAAAAAGAGTAAGGGAGAAAGAGAAAAATGAGAGTAATGCAGGATACAATGAGGCTAAAAGAAATATTGATGGATCTACTTATTTTTTATCTTGCTGTCTTTGTCATAACCAATCATACATATTAATAAATCAATATACTCTCTGATCTAGCAATTTGATTCAGGATAGGTAAAATGACTCCCTATGCCCAACTCCCACTCTCTGCCACCAATGTCATGAATCCAGAAGCTGGTTCACTTTCCTCTGGTCCTTGAAAATATGATAAAACAATTAAATAGGAAAATTCAAATTTCTTCAGTGTTAGTAAGTTATCGATGGCGCTAAATTATTTTTATATGGGACTCCTCTTTCTCAGTGGCCTCTTAGAGGGTGATCTTGAAATATAACATCCAACTAGGAGTCAACTTTTTTCAACGCTTATGCTATTTCCTGATATGATTGTGTTATTCATCTCTTCAGAAGAGTGTTTAACTTCCTTCTGCACCTCTTTCACCCAAATAACTTAATTAACTCTTTGACAACAGTCATGACTAATGCTTGAGCTGATATCTTTAACATTACCCCAATATTTTTAGTTGTTTTGTTCCCCAAATAAGTCTTTTTATATATATCATATTTTTATGTCAAAATTGAGCCTTGTCTTTTTGTACAGAATTGCTGCTCTTGTCCAGATTATTACTAATGTAGGACCACCTGCAATTCTTAAGCAGCACCCTCACTCCAACTTCTGCCACTCAAAATAATTACATCATTGGATGGAGAATCTAATTAAAATGAAGGCTACATTTTAGGAAGGAGAAAAATCACTGTTACTGACGTGTTTTAACTTACTATTTTGAAACTAATACTTGAAAGGTATAAAGTGACCAAGAATGACAATAGCAATCTCTGTGATAAAGCTGGTGGTAGCGGAGAGCGTGATTACCAAACATCTACCTCTTTAGTGAAAAATAAGTGCAGTCATCACACCATGACTCTAGGAGTCGAGGACCTTCATATTGATTTTGCAAATGAACATCTTGAACTTCAGGGAAATTTAGCAACTTGCTCAAGAGTAGACAGTTACAAACACAGTCTGATTCCAAAGGCTGTGTATATGTTTCTTTCTTTTCTTCTTACTCCATACTGTATCTCAGAATATTCTTCATCTGTTAATATTAGCTTTACCCCCAAAATTTACCTATTAGCTTATTCATTGTTATTCATTTGTTCAACAAGCACTTAACAAGCATGACAGCTCTGTGTCAAAACCAGACTGAGTCTTGAAAATATACAGACAACTTTGGTAAGTAACGTGCAGTCTAGTAGATTAATTCATGAAAATAAATAGTGAAAATACAATTAAATAGAATAATTATAACTAAAGCACTGATAATAATAATTATGACTCATTTTAACTGAGCACTTAAACTGTGCAAGGCATAGCTCTAGGTTCTTTAAATGTGAGAACTTATATAATCCACAAAACAACCCTATGAAATAGGCATTGTTATTATCCATGCTTGAAAGGAAGGGAAATTGAAGCCCAAAGAACATAAAAAAATCACTGTAAAAGAGTCAGGCAAAGGAAGTATAATTTTAATCTTTTCAACAAACACTTATTGCATGCCCACAGTGTGGCAAGCCTCGCTTGATAATTAGAAAAGACCTCACAAAGAATGAAGCATTTTTTCGTTGCTTCTTTAAGGATCAAGTTTGTCTTAATGAATAGATGAAATATTCATCTCAAAGCCACAAGAGACAGAACCATAAATGTTCCTACAGCATTGTACACTTAACAATTGTATGCAATCAGCTCACTACATCATACAAGGTCTGACAATTAAGTTCGCAAACTTGTCACCATGCACTTACATTGGCAGCACTGTACAAACAGCTTGGTAAGGTTTTATAACCTGGGTATATCAGTGTCTCACAGCTGTGTTCATGTCGATGTGTCTTGCTGAGTGGCGTTCATTATTGTTGGAAGAATGTCTGAGCTTGAATTAGAGCAACAAACAAACATCAAATTTCTTGTTAAACTTGATAAAACTGGAAGTGAAATCAGGGACACGTTAGTCCAAGTTCATAGGGATAATGCCATGAAGAAAATGGCAGTGTACAAATGGATTAAACGTTTTTGTTTTTGTTTTGAGGGGAGAGAACGTGTCACTGATGAAGAGAGGTCAGGGCGGCCAGTAACAAGCAGAACTGATGAAAATATTGCAGAAATTCATTGAATTGTGTGTCAAAATCATCGGCTAACTGTAAGAAGCATAGCAAACCAAGTAAACATCGATTGAGAAACAGTTAGGAAAATCTTAACTAAATATCTTGGCATGAGAAAGGTGTGTGCAAAAATGGTACTGAAGGAGCTCTTATATTAAGACAATGCATCAGCTCACACAGCACTGTCTATGAGGGAGTTTTTAGCCAGTAAATAAATAACTGTATTGGAACACCCTCCCTGCTCACCAGATCTGGCCCCCCAATCGCTTCTTTCTATATCCGAAGATAAAGGAAATATTGAAAGAATAACATTTTGATGACATTCAGGACATTCATTTTGATAACACTCAAGGGTAAGCTGATGACAGCTCTGATAGCTGTTCCAGAAAGAGTTCCAAAATTGCTTTGAAGAATGGACTAGGTGCTGGCATCAGTGCATAGCTTCCCAAGGGGAATGCTTCGAAGGTGACCGTAGTGATATTCAGCAATGAGGTATGTAGCAGTTTTTCTAGGATGAATTCACAAGCTTAATTGTCAGACTTCGTGGTGGTTTCCAACCTCAGCTGGCTTTTGAAGCTGCAAAACAATTCCATTTTCCTTTCTAGAGCTTTCTCCCCAATGACATTTCATGCTTTTCCATCATTTTGACACCTCCAACTACCCCACTTCCAGGTCACGCAATACACAATTTTGCTTTCTATTTCACAGCAGCTAATCAAGTTACTGTTTGTAAACAGTAAAAATTCCTTAATATATTTGGGTAAAGATTATTGTAGAACTTCAATATTCACTTCCAGGCATTCTTTACTATCTGTATAATTTACATCCTATATTGGTATTTTTTTAAATAAATCACATATCTTAATAAATCACTGCATAATCGTGTGCCCTCTAAAAGTTTCAAAAATTCCATGCTGGATAAACATGATTAGTCCAGGATTCATGGATTGAGTAAGTGTGTAAAAGAAGAGTTTTGTTAGATCAACAAGAGCAAATAAATTCCAGAGGTAAAAGGTTGAAGGATTACCAAATTGACCTGTCTGGCACAGCCTTCCACATCTGCAGATAAGCCAAACAAAAAGCTGGCCAACTGCTGAATCTCACCCACTATGAGAAGCAAAACACTGAGGGTGTAAGCATTTGAGATGAGTCAAATAAGTAAGGCCACTGGGCTGGAGAATCATCTGACCCTCCTATAGATGAGACCAACATTTGTATCTGCCCTGAATTGATCCCCAGAATAATGATTTCAGGGATTTGCCACACACACACAAAGTATCTTATTGTCTAAGAACAGTTTCTTTTATGACATTCTCTGTTTCTGCACTTAAAGCCCACACACATCAGTAGAGACCTATCTGGGAGAGGTCCTCTCTTCTTATATTTAATAAAACAAAGGGGAAAAGAGAGAAATATATACAAAATTCCCTATTTTGGCCATTTCACCCTCATAAATGGGGCTATAGTAACTAGATGTTAAAATTACAAAATATAAGTAACCTCATGCAAGGCAGGAAGAAGAACTGAGAAATCTAAGGTGGTTTTTATCAATTATAGGCTCTAAACCTACAACCCTATTTGCATCTTTGTTTTTGTATATGTTTTTTTCTCTATTACAATGTGAAAAGAAAAAAATTCCTCTTCTATTTTAAGGTCAATCATTCCACCTTTGTGCAGAATATTTCTATTACCTATATCTTCAAATATCCCCTTTCTTCTGACTCCTCTTCTCCAGTATTTAAACATGTTAAACTCAATAATTATCTTACAAGCAAACAGCGATTTGCTTTTTATGCAAGCCAATGGACACTTTTTAGTCAGTGCTTTATTTGATCTAGTAGTCTTTGAAACTCCGTTTCATTGATTTTCTTGATTTCTCATCACTTCCCACTTTTATGCTATCTTTATTTCATTTGTGAACTCTTTATTCCTAATTGATGCCTCAAATATTGATATTTAAGATGGCATGATTACATATGTAGAAAATCCTAAAGACTACACATATACACACACAAATATTAGAATGAATGAATATAGTTAAGTTGCAGGATACAAAATCAACACATAAAATTCAGTTGTGTTTCTATAATGGACTATCTGAAAATGAAATTAAAAAGCAATCCATTTACAACAGCATCAAAGAGAATAAAATACATAAAAATGAACTTAACCAAGAGGGTGACAACTGGTGTACTGAAAATTATAAATCATTGATGAAAAAAATTAAATATAGCACAAATGAATGCAAGGATATCCTGTGTTCATAGATGTGAAGACAACATTGCTAAAATGTCCATACTATCCAATGTGATGCAATCCCTATCAAAATCCCAATGGCATTTAACAATTCTAAAATGGAACTACAAAAGAACAAAGCTATGTGTATATATACATATATATGAGCAATATGTACTACAAAACAATAGTAATTAAAACAGTTTGAGATTGGCATAAAAAACAGATCTATCTGAGGTCAATTAAGTTTGCGAACTCATCCTAGATAAATTGCTACATAACCTCATTGCTGAATATCACTATGGTCACCTTTGAAGTCCTCCCCTTGGGGAGCTACACACTGATGCCAGTGCCTAGTCTACCCTCCAAAGCAATTTTGGAACTCTTTTTCTGGAATGGCCATCAGAGCTGTCATAGGATTACACTTGATGTCCTGAATGTCATCAGAAAGTCTTCCTTTCAATATTTCCTTTATCTTGGGGTAAAGAAAGAAGTCATTGGGGGCCAGATCAGGTGAGTAGGGAGGGTGTTCCAATACAGTTATTTGTTTACTGGCTAAAAACTCCCTCACAGACAGTGCTGTGTGAGCTGTTACATTGTCATGATGCAAGAGCCATGAATTATTGTCAAAATGTTCAGTTCTTCTAACTTTTCCATGCAGCTTTTTCAGCACTTCCAAATAGTAAACTGGTTAACTGTTTGTCCAGTTGGTACAAATTCATAATGAATAATCCCTCTGACATCAAAAAAGTTTAGCAATATCAGTGCAAAAAAGTTCGCGAACTTAATTATCAAATCTCTTAGCCATGGGGTGTAAGGAGAGATATGGTGAGGGTCAAAGTGTGGCTCCAGACACCTTCCTTGGTCGGGCACTGCCCACAATTTGGCAAAGTTAGGAATCCTTTGTCAATTTGGCTTCATTACATTTATTCTAAGTTTAAAATTTCTTACCTATTCCATGCAGGAATTAAGTGACATGAAAAAATGAGGGTAGAACAAAGAAAAGTCTAGGTACATACGCTGAGAACTGAAAGAAGCAACTAAAAAGAGAAATCGAGAATAATCAGACAAGGGATTTGATGAAAAAGCACTGTACAAGTCATTACCTCTTCATGGATTTCCTGTGTGTTTCTCGAGCAAATCTATGTAAATCTTGAATGTTGTTGATGTGAATAAATGAATTTTACTTTATCTAGTCATTTGGGGAGAGTTTTATACTTGCCCAAGACTGCATACCTACTAGGAAATGATTAAATTTTGGTAAAATATTCAAGTACATTTAAATGGTTAATAGAGAGGAATTAGTGTACAAACCAAAAGGTCATCTCTGGTAAGTATTAGTTTAGCTGAATTTAGTATGATCTTATTTAATTTCTGTATCATCAATAAAGCAGAATATTTCAGGTATTTTCCTGAATTAGAAGAATGATCATCCTGTGGCAAGACATTGTGTTCAGCGTGAAAGGACATCCATCATCTTTACACAATATCCCTCTAGGGAATTAAACACAGGTATTTAGTGTTCTCAGTCGCGTATTTGAACAAAGTAAGCGAACTAAGTTCACTAGTGAGAAAGACAGAACCACAGGGGAAACATACTACACTGCTCACCATTGGAAACTGCATTTGAAAAAATATTGAAGGTGGCCATCATCCATTTATCCATATATTAAAGACAGTGTGGCAAAAATGGAGGAGGATTCCTGGTAAATGAATGAACAGTATTCCTATCAAATTCTTACAGTGCTTCTTTTTATGATATACATTTGGTATTTATGGATTTGAAAGGCAGAGGTATGAATAGTGCTATCTTCTCTCAATGTCATTAATGACACAATTCTGTGGACGTCAATTTTTGTGGGGTGTACATTTGTTTACCTGTCTAGTTAATTTTTTTCTCTTAGAGTATGTGAGATTTGTTCTATAGAATAACATGGATTAAGGTAGGTTATTATTATTTAAAATAGATTTCCCTTCTAGTTTCTTTTTTCTACCTAACCACAGTTTTCTTCGACTTAATTTGCTTACTTAATTTTACCCACATGTGGTATCCCATGTTCTCTATCACTGATGAGCACAACGTGAATTTAACAGCAGTCAAGAGTTTCTGTGATATCTTGCCCTTATCTAAGAATTAGGAAAGCAATCTAAAAGCTTCCTTCCAAAAGAGATACTCCTGATTAATGAATCTTTTCTTTAGAAAGTTATTGAAAACACTGCCCCACAGACCTGTGTGCCCTTCAATAATCCTCCAGAACAAACGTAAACAGACATATTTTTTACAGATTTTCAAAAAAAACTTGGAATTTTAGGGGGAATAAACAAGTAATTTAAAGCACCTGTAGTGGCATGGATTGACTTGGATGGTATTGTGCTGGTTGGAGTACGTGAGACATTGAAAAACAGATGCAATATGATTTCATTTACATGTGGAATCTAAAGAACAAAAATGAACAAACAAACTAAACAGAAACAAACTCAGATACAGAAAACATTTTTTTAAATTTATTGGGGTGACAATTGTTAGTAAAATTACATAGATTTCAGGTGTACAATTCTGTATTACATCATCTATAAATTCCATTGTGTGTTCACCACCCATAGTCAGTTCTCCTTCCATCACCACATATTTGATCTCCCTTACCTTCTGGTAACCACTAAACTATTGTCTGTGTCTATGAGTTTTTGTTTCTCATTTGTTTGTCTTGTTCTTTTGTTGTTTTTGGTTTATATACCACATATCACTGAAATCATAGGGTTCTCAGCTTTTTCTGTCTGGCTTATTTCGCTTAGCATTATACTCTCAAGATCCATCCATGTTGTCACAAATATTCCTATATCATCTTTTCTTACCACCTAATAGTATTCTATTGTGTGTATATACCACGACTTCTTTATCCATTCATCTATCAAAGGACGTTTTGGTTGTTTCCATGTCTTGGCCACCGTAAACAAAGCTGCAATGAACATTGGAGTACACGTGTCTTTATGGATAAATGTTTTCAGATTTTTTAGATAGATACCCAGGAGAGGGATTGCTGGGTCATATGGTAATTCTATTCGTAATTTTTTGAGGAAACTCCACACTGCCTTCCACAACGGCTGCATTCCCACCGACAGTGTATGAGGTTCCTTTTTATCCACAGCTTCTCCAACACTTGTTACTATTTGCCTTGTTGATGATAGCCATTCTGACTGGGGTGAGGTGATATGTCATTGTGGTTTTAATTTGCATTTGCCTTCATATGTCTATTTGACATTTGTATGTTCTCTTTGGAGAAATGTCTCTTCAGGTCCTCTGCCCATTTTTCAATTGGATTGTTTGTTTTTTTGTTGTTGAGTTTCATGAGTTTCTTATATATTTTGGATATTAGTCCCTTATCGGAGGCACTGCAGAAAACATTTTTTGATGGTTGCCAGATGGAAGTTAGGTTGGGGGTGGATGAAAAGGGAAAGGGATTAAAAAGTACAAATTGGTAGTTACAAAATAGTCATGGGGATGTAAAGTAAAGCACAGGGAATATAATATGGTAATATTATATAGTGCCAGGTGGGTACTAGACTAGTCAGGAGAATCACTTCTTAAATTATACAATGTCTAACCACTGTGCCTTACACTGAAATTAATACAAAATAATATTGAATGTAAACTGTAATTAGAAAATTTAAAAATCAGGGAAAAAGTGAAGGGCAAAAAGAGGTCCAAATTTCTAGGTATAAAACCAATAATTCATGGGGATATGATGTACAGCATAGAGAATTTAGTCAAAAATACTGTGATAACCTGATACAGTGTCAGATGGTTGCTGGACTTATTATGGTGATCACTTTCTTAGGTATATAAACGTTGAATACTGTGGTGTACACCTGAAATTAATATAATGCTGTATGTTAGCTATAATTTTTAATAAAATTCTTTAAACAAAGAATTACAAACTGGTAGTTACAAAATAGTCATGGGGATGTAAATACAGCATAGTCATATAGTCAATAATATTGTAATAACTACGTATGTTATAAGGTGGGTACTAGACTTATTGGTGGGATCACTGCATAAATTATATAAATGTCTACCCACTATGCTGCACACCCAAAACTAATATAAAATAATATTGAGTGTACAGAAAATTGTACACTTTAAATGTGTACCATTTATCATACTTTCATTATACCTAAATAAAGTTGGTAGAATTAAAAAAAAACAGCCCTCCCCTCCCAAATAAAATCCTAACATATGCCCTGATGACTAAAACTCTCAGATATTTCAATTTAAGTGCAAAAAGTTATGTTATATGTAAATTGTGCTCTCATGGTGCATAGATGCTAGCCTTCCACCATCATGTGAAAATCAGAGATCATGATGGTAGACTCAATGCTTCATTTTTAAGTAAACTATTCAACAGGTAAAGATTTTTTTTTATAGTGAGCACTAGCTTTCTTATTCCCAAATGCTTCTTCTCTCTTAATTGCTCTTAGGAGCATGACTAATTTAAAATTATATTTCTCTGATAAAAGCTTATTACTCTCAGGAAAAAATACTGAAATAACTATATTTTACTCTATCAAAAAATTTTACCCAATGATAAATTATTTCTGTATAACACAACATCCTGGACCTTTCTGTGAAGAAACACAGCAATCAAAATTTAACATTTTATAGAAGAAACATGTTCCAAAGTGAGATTTAAAAAGCTGTAAATTTTACATGACCTTTCAACAGCCTTACATTCTGGTTTGAGACACACAGTAATTTTAACTCTCTAATGGTGGACGAAAAATGCAGCCCATGAAAGAGAAAGCTTTATAAGATGTAACACTTTACAGTAAAGATCTGCTCTGTTTTGAGCCAAAGCAAAACACAAAGCAAATAACACTAACAAAAATTTTGCTTTTCTGGAGTGAAGTGAAAGAAACCTATTAAATGCTTTTGTGGACAGTGTATTTTCAGTAAGTAAATGTTGCTTAGTTAGTGTAGAAACTTCTCAAGCTTTCAATTCTTTTTTTACTCTAGAACTCTTACCCCCAGGAATTTTCATGCTACTTTAATATTTAAAGAAGATACGAAAAGAGAATCTCTATAATTAGAAACAATTAGTAACTATCAGCTTTAGCTTAACAGTTAAATATAGGTTTACATTTTTTTCTAGATTATATCACTCTGGGATGACTAAGCAGTTGATGATCATTGTCACAAAGAAGCACTGAATGTAAATTCACACAACTTCCTATCCTCTCTCTATCCTTTATAGGCTATGAAACTATGAAACCTTGAACAATACCACTTTACCTCTATGAGCTTCAGCCATGTGATTAAATTAGAAAATAAATGTCAATGAATGTACTTTGAAAATTATAAAGTTCTGCAATGTATAATTAATGTCTTTTTACTATTCCTTAGTTACTCCAAGGATCCAAGAAAAAGTAAGAGATACAGTCCTTTTGTTAATTTGGCTTATAATCTAGTTTGAAAGTGAAATATGTATATAGACAAAATAAAAGCAATAAATATAATTCTAATCTAAGGACTTGGTGACGAGTTTTCAGCTGAGGACAAATTTGGGAAATGAGTTTCAATAACATTGTGTGTAGGGAATTAAATGAAAGTCTTTTCTTCCCCTGAGATTTGGAAAGATGTGCTAACATTGATTGAAATTAGGTTGGTCCAAAGGGAACTCCATTTGTGAAGGGATATAGTGTTTTCAGCAGTGTGTTTGTAGATGTAGGAAGTTTGCCCTGAAGAAATATTTATCTTCTCAGCAATTGTTACTATGTGAATAGAATTTGAGAGCTTCAGACTGGAGATATATTTTTGGTACAAGAGTTGAAACTATGCAGTTATGAGTATGGTTCACATTTAGAGAATAAGAAGAATCAAGAGTCTAGACTTAATTACAAATGCTGTAGTAGTAACTAGACAAAGAGAGTGGTAAGGAAAAGGCAGAGAACCAGGAAAGTGCTGAATCACAGATTCAAGAAAGTGAAAACCAAAATGCCAATACTGTATCGTATCAGTTGCTAAAGAATTCTGAAACAGGGTAACATTTGCGAAAGGAATTTTAGTAATATGGCAAGCAAAGGTGAACCTCAAACTCCAGAATTATTTGATAATAAAATAAGCAAGTACCTTGTGGAAGCAGTAAGGATGAGGATTCATCATCCAGGAGTTCAGAAGACACCTGAAGGGGAAAAAATCTTCATAGTGAGAAAAGTAGCTGAGCCATGTAAAAATGTGCAATATGAGAGCAACTTGAACATGTTCCAAGGTAAAAACGAAATAGTCACCTGAAAAGGAAAACTGAAAACACTTCTTAATGAGAGCTAAATCTTGGATATGCTCAGGTATGGGAATGGAAAGAGTAGAGGGTTTACTTGAAACAGAAAGGGAAGCTTTTCCGCCTAGGCTGGGTGGAGTTCTGCAGGAGTGTTCTATTTGAAAGGTAGGAAATCATGTCAGGTGGTCTCAATATTTCTTCTTAAGTAGAGGATAAGGTTATCTGGTACAGGTGAGAATCTGGTGAGCAAGAGAGATTGGAAGTTAATGAGAGAGAATCAAGTCTGCCCACCAGCTGTACAGGCTGTGCTGGAATCAGTGAGCTGTTAGGGACAGATTTTGTTTTTTAACTTTTCATCAGGAAAGACCTGGTGAAAAATGCATGTCAATTATGTGTGTTTTTCAGGTCAGTACAGCTTTTTGTTTCTCTCAGAATTGATCTGAGCCTCAGCAGCATGGGCAGGTGTAGTATCTTGCAAGGCTTGTCTATCAAATTTCCAGTGAATGGCTGGCATGCTGAGACACTTGTTCCTTTTGAGTTCCCACAGAAGAATTTTATACTGATTTAGAGTAAGGCTTTCAATAATCTGTTTTTGCCAAAATAATTATATATTGAGAAACACTGTGGTTTATAGTGTTTTCTTTTTTCCTTCTTTTTTCTTTTTTTTTTACTTTAGGAACTGGTTGTTTATTAGGTATGGTCAGGAAAGATGGCCCAAAACTTGAAATTAGCAAAGAGATTGTTTTTGCTAAGGCAATTTTGTTTATAACAGAGATGTAATTTTAGTGGAGCAGTATTTCTCTAGTAGATTTGTTGGAACTATCTCAGTCAATTGGGATGGGTACCTTTAATTCATTTCCTACTGACTAGACTATTGTAGAAGTTGAAGTTAGCATCTACAAAATTGATTGTCATGCAAATGATTATTTTCCATAGCAATGCAAATGAATTTCATCTGATACAATTGAGGTACAATTGATTTTCCTTCTCTACAAAACATGACGTTTTATTGCTCTTATAGGTTAATCAGTTTTACATTCATTAGCAAACTTATTTCAACATTCTTGACTGCCTATGTTCTTTCAATTTCTCTCCTGAGCTGGTCTTAATATCTGAATCGCTCATTAATTTATTTGCTTTATACAGCCACTTTTCCTAAGCATTTTTAAAAATTGCAGGAATATATATTACATATTACATATTAATATCATATCATATATATATACATAATTTGTATCACTGATAGCTCTGACAACATGTTCAAAGGCTGTCTCCCACTTAAGAGTTTCCTGAACCTGGAAAACCCAACCTTATATCCACCCCAGACAAATTATATATATATATATGTATATATATATATATATATATATATATACATATATATATATGTATATATGTATATACGTATATATATATATACGTATATATATATATATATATATGGTGTCTTAGGAATGAAATGTATGATTCTTCCATCCATGATAAAAGTCATCTCAAACATAGGGAATAAAGCAGAGGGGAAATTCTGGTTTAATAGATGAAAAAGGAAAAAAGGAAAGAGATCAATACCCTCTGGCCTATTATCTGGGAAATTAGGAAAAGATTGTGCAGTGACACAAAAATCATTATTTTATCTAGAACTAGGTACTCTTGCCTTGAGCCCTCTTTAAATCCGAAGGATTGTTGCCAGATTCCAGCACAGTCTATTCTACTATAGCATAATATATATATATGTATATATGTATATATATACATATATATATATGTTCTTATAAAATTACCTGTTTTCAAAAATCTAGTTACAAAAACCGTTACTTTTGTGACTAAGAACAATTAACTTGAAATTGTTCATAATTGTTCCCCTATCTCATCCTGCCAAAGAAAATATCTAGTTCAATTTTTCTTCTTCCTTCCCTAAATTAAGGAAGAATGATTATGCCTGTAGAAAACTGCCAGGTATATCTACATAATAAAGAATCTGGGTCAGAAAGGAAAAAGAAAATACCACAGAGCTGGTAGAAGAGTGTTTCAGAGGGGTTTCAGGTCTGCAATGCAATAGAGGTTGCAGGAGAAAGGAGAATATTATTAGTGTGTTTGGACACTTCCCACTTTTTCTGACATGCAAGTAAAGACTTTGAACTATTTGATGTAACTTTTGATGATTGGACTCTATACCTTTGATCATAACACTGCTTTCAGATTGAACCGGTGGCTCTAAGATTCATAACAGTAGTTTTCATGTAGGGAGTGGAGTATTTTACACAGCAATAACTAATTTTTCCTCCATAGAAATTCTCACTAATAAAGTGTTTTATTTATCATCTTGAAAATTTTGTTAATGTTACTTGAGAATAATAAATTGGCTCATCAAAACAAACTGCAATAATTTATTTGCAGTTCAATCTACACACACAGAAGTATTTCAACTGTATTATCACCTTTGATTTTGACTTTGTACATTTTTCTTACAGCTGAGTTCATAACTATCAAAAGAAAAAAAAACAAAATCTGCAACATACACTTGTAAGGAATAGAATATATAAAGGTCTGCCTGGGAACATTTGGGGATGTAAACTCTCACAGTGGCTGGGATACGTGCTTGGCATTGGAAGGATTGGCTACCCTCCCAAGGACCAAGAAAATATTTACAGGATGTGGAGCCTGGCCTTCGCCTTGGCGCAGGTGGGCTGAGCTCCGATACACCTAATCTCCTACCAAGGACTGGCCTGGCTCTTAGCCAGATCTGAGACCAGTTCCTTGTGCTGTTAACACGTATGCTTATTGGCTCCTTGCCGCTGTTGTTAGTGAAGTCCTCAAAACCCCAGAAAGCCGAGGCAGGCTCAGTAGCAACAGTTGTTGTTCCCCGGCCACCTCTGCTGCTGCAAGGTATTCCACCCTGCTGATGATTTTACTTGACTGGGATTTCGCCCACGCCGATGAAAGGCCGTTGCTGTTTCTACAACTCTAATTGACTGGGCCCTGGTGGTATGATGAATTGCCTCCTTGCTTGTTAGTGGTACGATGATATATTCCCCTAATCTCTGTCTTGTCTTACTTACTTTCACTATGTAATAAAACTTTTTGACCCCTTCATCCCAGCTTGTGGTGGTGTGTCTTGCGGATCCGGCCTTGAAAATAAGTCTGTGCACAGCAATCGATAATATTCACCGATACAACACTACAACGCCTCTGAGGACCCTGCCATTTAGTGCTTTGCACCCAGACAGTGGGAGTCATCTTAAAGCCAATAATGCTCCCCAAATAAATAAATAAATCACTTTATGTTCACCTCAAGCTCTACAATTTCTGACAGTAGGAGAAAGGCCTGGTTTGGGAAAACGTTTTGTGACCAAGAAAAAAATTCTGCCTTGGAATGGAATAAGGCCAAGAGGATTAGTAAGGGGAGAGAAAGTCAAGGATACTGTTAAGAGGGGCCTGAAGGGCAGTCAGAAAGGTATTTCAATAATCCAGCTATGAGTGGTGAAGGCCTGACCTACAATGGTGTTTGTGTGAATAGGGTAGAAGGGGAGGAATTAAGAAATCCTATAATAAAAAAATAGTAGCAAATAACTAATGATTATAGCAAGAGAAAGGTTAGAAAAAAAATTTAAGATATGCAAATATTATAGTTTGGGAAATGAGAACATGGTGGCCTCACTGACAAACATTTTTGTTTGTTTGTTTAAATTAGAAGATCCTTGCCCCAATCTTCCTTTTTAGTATTATACTTAACTATCTAAAAGGAGGAAACACTATAAAATTATGCAGGACTTATTTTTACTAGAAATGATTTAGGTTCCAAATTTTAAAAGAGCAAATAATAGAACCACTAAAAATATTCACTACTGCATAAAGAAGAAAAAAATTGATCGAACAGAAAGTAGTAGTCATGGTTACCTGCATGTCATTACCACACTATGATTATACAATTCATTGCTGTGAATAACAAAATTATAGCCTAACATAATACAGAAAAGTCTTGCAACAAAGATACCAAAAAAATGCCCAGAAACTACTTAAATCAACAAAACCTACAACTTCATAATATAAACTTGTCTTCTCTGTGTAATTCAACTGTTGTAATATGCATCACCTTAATTTTTATGATCACACTTCATATAAATAACGACAAAATTATTCATGGGAGCCCAAAGTTTAAACAGTAGTTTTCTGAAAAGATGGAACCAAATTCAGAAGGGAAACAACAACAAAAATTGAAACTGTCCTAAATAGTTCAGTTTAATAACATCAATTATTTTAATGAATGATATTGTTAAGTGTTATTGATGATCATTTAATTTTCATTGATTTGTGTTTCCTAATACATTAAAAATCTCTAAACAAGTATTTACCAATGCCAAGTTCACCAATCCTTGCCTATCATAAAAATAAATTTCAAATTATTTTAATGTCCTTATTTTTTAAATTTTTATTACATTTATTAGGGTGACATTGGTTAGTAAAAATATATAGGTTTCAAGTGTACATTTTGATATATTGCATTGTGTGTTCACCACTCAAAGTCAGTTCTCCTTCCATAACCACATATTTGACCTCCTTTTCTCTCTTCTACAACCTCTCTCCCTTCTTACCTTCTGGTAACCACTAACATGTTGTATGTGTCTATGAATTTTTGTCTCTTTGTTTGTCTTGTCCATCTGTTGCTTTCAGTTTTATATTCCACATATGGGTGAAGTCATATGATTCTTGACTTCTGATTTGTTTCACGTAATATAATAATCTCAAGATCTATCAATGTTGTAACAAATGGCACCATTTCATCTTTTCTTGTGGCTAAGTAATATTCTGTTGTATATATGTACCACATCTTCCTTATGCAATCATAAAACAACCTTGGGTGTTTCCATGTCTTGGCCACTGTGAATAATGCTACAATGAACATAGGGGTACATACCTATATCTTTACAGATAATTATTATTTTTTCAGATATTTTGGGCAGAGAGATTGCTGGGTTAATTCCATTCTTAATTTTTTTAGGAACCTTCATACTGTTTTCCACAGTGGGTGTACCATTTTACATTCCCACCAGCAGTATGTGAGGGTTCCTTTTTCTCCACAGCTTCTCCAACACTTGTTATTACTTGTCTTATTGATAGCCATTCTAACAGGTATAAGGTGGTAGCTCATTGTGGTTTTGATTTGCATTTCCCTAATATTTAGTGAAGTTAAGCATTATTTTAATATATCTGTTGGCCATTTGTATGTCTTCTTGGGAGAAGTATCCTATTTCTTTTAAGATTGCTTAGTACTGTGTTTTTGTATTATATTGTAAAATTTCTCTCATCTTGGTGGTTACTTGTTAAACTGAACATAAAAAATTATGTACAAAACTGCATTTTCAGAATGACCACAAAAAATTACCCCTCCTGAGACTATAATATTCACAGGTAGTTTGAGTGGACTCTACCATAAGTTTAAAAGTGATTGATACAATTGAATTAACCACAAACGGATGAGTTTTCATCCATGTGATTGATACTGTGGCTATGAAAACAGAATACTACTTATAAGTTGAATAATTGCATTAAATTTATGGGACAAAGAACACTTGGCTTTAAATATGAAAATTCAGATTACATTCTGATATTGGCACCCACTGACTTCAGGCAAGTCACTTAACTTTTTTGATTCTTAGTTTCTTCATTAAGAAATTGAGAAAGTTGATGTTAAATGACTCATTCTGGTACTAACACATGATTGAAAGCAATTCTGTATACTGGTTACATGGCTCTTCAGTTTCTAGGAATTGCATGTCAAACTTTTGCCCATATCTTTTCTCTGCCAATTTGCCTCAGTTCTTACAAGTATTGGACAAGTTCCAAATCACAAATTATCCCACTGAGCATTTTGAACCTGCTAACCTGAAGCATACTCTTCCAAAATATCTGCATGTCCAGCAAATCAACCAATGGTATTGTTTGAGCTTTCCAAAATCAAATGTCTGAGCTAAATCTGCAATGACTTATTTCCATATTCTACCATGGCTCTTTCTCCTTTGGAGAACTATGTTACATTGCTGCAGCCTAAAGAAGCTAATGAACTGCTGAATAAGTCATGCATAGTACCCTTCTGTGCTTTTATAGTCTAGGAAAACTTTCCTAGATATGAAATCATTAGCTATTGCTCTGCAAATGGAATTGAAATGCATCTAGTTGTATATCCACTTACTGTAACCCCGGAGTCTGAAAATCGGTAAGGATTTTGAAAAAAGTACAAAATAGCACTGTGCAAACAATTGTAATTGGTGACCTTGTGCAGTAACTATGCCTCGCAGACAACTTCCAAATTATACTGAATTTACATTCAAGACTGAGTTGACTTCTGTATTAACATCAACTCGGGCTATGCCTGTATAGAAAGCACCTTGATCAGATGATTTTTAACAGTAGTTGGATCCATTCACCACTACATTGTTGTATTATATTGTTCCCAATAACATATTTGGCTTACTTTCCTTTTTTTTCCTCAACCAATTGTTTATTGTTCATAGAGTTACCTTGAAGATATCCTTTAACATGAGATGAGAAAGTAACAGGTGATTTGTGTCCATGAATACTATACACAGACTTTTAAGTCTATGAAAGGCAGTGCCAAAAAAGGGTTAAGAATATGGTCTTGGAGGTAAATAACACTGAATTCCAGCCCCTTCTCTAGTAGTTATAACAAGGGACTCCAATTTTGTGTCATCAGTTTTGTCGTTTACAAAGTGTTTCCACAAAAATGTGCCTACTCAATTGATTTATATTATAACTAAATGAGATCACACATAATACATCAAGTGCTCAACACAGGACTTGAACATAGTAAGTGCTCAATAATAAGGTGAGAGAAATGTAAACATATTACTGTGGAAAATATATCAGTTACAAAATATTAGACTTTGTATATGACTTTCTAAAATAAAATTTGTAACTGTTGTTCAGTGTGAAGCTCAATACATTTTTCTATGTTTAATTTCCAGCTTAACTAAATTAAGCACCAAACTCGAACATTATGGCCTTATTTATACATCACACTCAAATCTTTTCTGTGTTAATTGTTTAAAAGTGCTTTAAATTTAAGTATATTATCAAATTTGTACGTGTTTAAATCCTAGTTTGGGTTCAAAGAAGTTGGCTATCGTGCCTGGTGACTTACAACCTATTTGTCTATAGAACATTTGTAACAGTACTTTTGTGTACAAAGCTTTCATCTTCTCTTTGTCTGCAAAGGCTATGGCTTGTTTCCAAACTACGACTTCTTCATGTTAGAGTAAAAATGGTCTCCTGATGTTTCACGGCACACCTGCTAATCTTTCCTGGAATTAGCAGGCAAATGGAATGCACAAGATTAGCAATGTGCCTTCTGGGACACAACACGTATTGCACCACTATGTGAAGATACTGTGAGAACCTGCAGGATCCTAGAGAAGAAAAGTGACTTGCCCAAAACCACAGCGAGCTGCAGCAGAACTGAGATCATCTGGGTTCTGGACTCATCATCCTTCTCAGCACATCAGTCTTTCACTGCTTCCCTCACATTCACAAATGAAAGGGGGAAATGATTCATCCTTGCAGAATGTGAACCATTAATGATGTTCCCTTCCCATTGCATTTAAATAGGCATGGGTAGAGCAGAGAACTAGGAAGTTATCTCTTTTCTTTTATGCATCATGTATCTCTAGAGTATGTGAGGGTCTGTTAAAAGGGCCTTCCTCTTTTATCCCCTCCCTTCCCTGCATGATATAGAGCTAGATTTAAGCAGATGCTTGGTCCACAGAGAGGACCTCCAGAGGGCAAAGGAGAACAGAATTGGCCGTAGGATCCTGTGAAGTGCTCCATCCAGGAGCAAAGAACTCTGGAGTCTTGCTTTCCACTCACCTGTTTTCCACTCATTCAAGTACTGTGTTAGCAACAGAAGATTGTTCCCTCTGGAGAACTTAGTAACTATAAATTAGGAAAAGTTTATTACAGGATATATTGTGTATCTTTCCTCGATCTCCTATTGTGCATATTATAGCTGTTTTAGGTTCTTAATAAATTTTTGTTGAACGAATATTTGCTTTTGCACTGTTAGCATTACAGAACTAATAGCCTGCACTGAACAGAAGCATGTAGTACCCCTTATGACAAAAACCACATTTCCACTGAAGTTTTTTATCGCACCTTTACCGTTTGTTATGATATATGGAACTACTAGAACACCAAATGCTATACTCAGTTTGTTACAAGAAATAGAAAAATAGAGAACTGTGACTAAACATGAGAAAATTTGATATGGCCCTTATTGATACAAAAAAAAATTAAAGAATCAGTTAGATTCTCTCATAATTAGCCAATATGGATATGTTTTAAAGAACTCATTTATTTACTTATCAAACATTTTTCAGTGTGAACTTTATGGAAGAAATATATTAACTGCCTAACAATCTCCACCCCTGAAGAGGTCACACACTTGCAGACAGATGGGGAAGCAAGCATCATCTAGTGGAGAAGGGGCCACAGGAGACCTACAAACACAATTTCCGGGAAGCACAAAGGAGGGAATAGTACTTGTGGGCTGTCACAGGAGGCTCCAGGGAAGGGAATTAGCAGAGACAAGGAGGCGTTTACTGAAGAAAAAAAAAAAGACATTGCAGGAAAGGAAATTGGAATGAATTCACAATAGCATGAAAGTAAATGATGTATTCCCGAATAACAAGTCTTTTAAGAGGGGAGAATTATGTCAGGTATTTAGGAAAAGGACTGGGTGATAAGATCATGCCTTGTTAGCAGTTTGAATATTATCCTATAAGAAATATGGAGACATACATGAATTTTAATCAAGGAGGGATAGTGGGATGGACACAGAATTGTATGTAATCTGTCTTCTCCTTCTCCGTTTATACTATGATTTCAATGGTTTCTTTTCCATTTACACTACTGCAAAAGCTCAATGACTTTTATTTTGCTCTAAATCTACTTTATAACTTGAAAGATTTTGGAAGGATAACTGAATGAAATTGATGACAGATCTAATCTGATGACAGGGAGCAGGGATCCTGAAAGAACCTCATGGGAATTCTTGGGATGTGGATGGATCGTGATACCATTAAAGGAATAGGGATTATTTGGGAATAAAAAGAGCATGGCTGAGTAGAAAACGGAGGCGACTATAACAAATTTGTTGGGATCACCTGGTCCTTGAAATACCTGAGGAACCTCCACGTACTGGAGGGAAACGATATGCCTAGAATGCAAGGAAGGGTTTGGAGGCTGGTGATGGAGTTTTAGGAATCATTTAGGAGACTGTGACCATATGTGTGATTGCTTAAGAAGAGAATTATAAAATAAGGAGAGAGGAGAACCTGAACTGGACCCCAGGAAAGTACCGAGCACTCAAAACAGGAATAAGGGAAACTACAGTATCGTGGACACAAAGGAAGAAGGCCTGAGTCAACAGTGGTAATGCCACAGAAGACAAGGAGGATGAAACCACAGATGATCTACTGGATATTGCAAATTAGGAGCTAACTTTTATTACCACCAAGACCTATTTTAGTACGGTGGTGAGTTGAGGTGTGAATAAGACTTGAGCAAGGGAAGGCAGGACACATAAAATACTTCTGTGAAAAATCTGTCCACAAAAAAGGGGAGACCAGCAAGGAAAGGACATCTTTTGATACTGTTCTTCCTTTCAAAATTTAAAAGTTTATTTAGCATTTCATCAGGAAGCGTGAGACCTACCTTTGGAACATTATAGATGTGATCAAAACACTGATCTACTGAAATAATCAAATTAGTTCCACATTGCCTTTCTACAATCTGTTGTTTAATGATTTACTCTTATTATGCATGCAATATGAATCAATCATAATTCAACTTCTTGCCTAAACATAAAAAGAAATGTCAACAGTGCATCTTTCCTCAAGTCAGACATTTATTTGTATGATAGTATTGAAAACTACATTTCTTAAAAGTGTATTTTAAGAAAAGTATATTTTGAATCCAGATAATCTTACTAACTCCTCCCCCCCACCTCCCACCCCCACACACACCAGAAAACGTATCTACCTTTTTTTGTTTATATCATGTATATAAAAATAGCTTGAATTAGGACAAAATCAGTGAAAGAATATTTAGTAACAATTGTTGCACACTCCAATGCCCTTTTGGGTCCTCTTAGGACACTGGATTGTATTAAATAGCCAATGCCAGGCCAACAGTCTTCTAAAACTTTGGATTCTTTCTTAGCAAACAACATATTTCTCAAGGAAATGATGAGAGTATTGAATATCAAGGGATTTCTCATTTATGCATTGAGTACAAAAAATAGCCTACCGTTACATATACTGGGAAATGAAACAAAGGATTTAGTTGTTAACAAATTTTCAGAGACTAGACTAAGCAGAATATTAATGATGTGCCTAAAGAAAATGTCTGGAAACAAATGTTTTATTTAGTAAGTGACGGTCAAAATATACACAACCAAACCTCCTTTCTGCTTTTCCCTTTGTATTGTTTAATTGAATGTTAAAAATTAAATAAGCTTTTTATAAAGACGTAAAACATTTTGATATACTGATTCATTTATCCTTCATTCTCCATAAAATGTTATTTTTGATTTCAAAAAGCTATTCATTTTCTACTTAAGAAAACATCAACTATAAGGAATAAGGCAATAACAATGCTTTGATTACAATTAATTTTTGTGTGAACTAAATAAATAAAATTTTTTATTGGATAAATAATAATCAAAGCAGTAATTACTACAAAACAGGTTTTGAAAACTTTTTTGAATATGAATTGCCCTTGTCCACACTTTTCTGTTTCAATAGTCCAGATTATAAATCCAATTGAAAACAATCAATCAAAAATGATTCCTAAGTGATTTATATTATTTTCCTTAAGTTCTAACATCTTCATTAAATATGCTAGTCTTTAAGCTAAAACAGGGACATAAACTTTGCATACCGTTGATATGGGACATTTCAGTAATAATATTATGACATATGTATTATTTTTTATAAGAACTTCCAGTTACATTGTGCCGTTTTAAATTCAATCAATAAGGGACAGTCTTATCGGATTTATGAAAATAAATTGATAGTCTCTACAGCACAAACTATTAGCTTTGCTGTAAAACTGACTGTCTGGTGTTTCTTCATATCATGCTACTCCAATAACATTTTGAAGCTCTCTGTGGTAGGTTGAGTAACTAAAAACAGAGAGAGAACAAAGTAAACTTATGACTAAATATTAACAGCAAATGATTGCTTCAGAAGAAAGCACAGTTTTCCACATGTTTCTCTTAATGGTTAAACATATTTAACAAAATCTTGGTAATCTTATTGTAAAAGCCTTTCTACTCTTATTTTACTGAGAACCATTTACAGCCAACAGAGTTAATGCATTCTCGTTAAGGAAGCCACAGCACTCTGTGCATTAGGACCCTGCTCTGGGCTTTTAGCCCAATTATCCCATATTGCGAGATGAGGAAAGACATTGTCCCCACTCTCTGGTTCCCTTGACATTTTATACTTCTGTGACATTACCATCAATTTATCCAGGCTTTCTCGAAATTAACCAATCATAAGAACCACTCTGGAGCTTCTTAAAATCAGATTTCTAGGCCACTTTCTCAGAGGACTATGATTTGCTCGGCTTAGGGTAGTAAGACTCACAAATCTACATTTTTAACAGGTTGTTGAGGTACTTCTTCTGACTAGGTAAATCTGGAAATAATAACCACTCCTCTTGTCTTCCTATCTTCTGAGGATGATCTCTCCTAGCCTGTTATGATTCCAATCCATGGAATATTCTTTCCTGTACACATTTTCATCCAACCACTCTTTCATCTTTCTCCCCATTTATACATACTTGGGGCTGGCACTTGTATGCTTTCATTTGGTAGGGCAAATTCTGCTTCTGCCCTTTCTTTGAAACCCTCTGGGATTAGAGTATCTTCTCCCAAAGCAGTGAGGTTTGTGGATAGGAAATGAATATAGGACTGGCTAGAATTACATACGGACAAGAAACGTTCTGGGAATAATAGATGCTTAAAGCAAGAGGACCAGAGGAGAAAAACATGACAAAAGAGGCACGTGAGCAGGAAAAAAAACATGTTTACAAAAACGGGGTGAAAACATAAGGTTGTAGTCAGTGACCTAACATGGAGGGCATAGTGACCTGTGCCAGGTGAGGCTAAGAATGACGAAAGGGCAGACAGTCCTCTCCAGGAGTGATGGGCTAAAAGGGGCACTGAGACATGTACAGGAACAACTATCATTCAAGACAGAATATAAGAGAATCTCAAAAAAATTAAAAACTTACTAGCATTCTGAAGAGGGAGACATCACAAATATTTGAGATAAGGATCAACTTAATACAAATGACATTTAATCTAAGTTCTGAAAGATGGGTCAAGTTTTGAAAGCAGCAATAGGAGAGGAAGGTGTTTTGGCAGAGGAAGTTAATTAATCAATGGCTGAATCAATCAATTTGTAAATATTTTAAATGAATTAAGACAAAAATCAGTAACACAGAGCCTATCAGTTTTTCTAGTTAGATGATTCCTTTGAGTTTACAGGGATTGTTCTTGCCAGAAGAAATGACACTCCTGAAGGCAATACAGACATTGATGTCATACAAACATTTTACTCAAAATTTTCTGGGATATACAAGGTGAGACAATTAAGTTCAAGAACTTATCCTAGAAAAAGTGCTACACACCTCATTGCTGAATATCACTATGGTTACCTTCGAAGTACTCCTCTTGGGAAGCTATGCACTGATGCCAGTGCCTAGTCCACCCTTCAAAGCAATTTTGGAACTCTTTTTCTGGAACAGCCATCAAAGCTGTCATAGTATTACCCTTGATGTCCTGAATGCCATCAAAATGCCTTCCTTTCAATATTTTATTTATCTTCAAGTAAAAAATGTAAGTCATAGGAGGCCAGATCAGGTGAGTAGGGAGGATGTTCCAATACAGTTATTTGTTTATTGGCTGAAAACTCCCTCACAGACAATGCCGTGTGAGCTGGTGCATTGTCGTGATGCAAGAGCCATGAATTGTTGGTGAAAATTTCAGGTCATCTAACTTTCTCACGCAGCCTTTTCGGCACTTCCAAATAGTCAACTTGGTTAACTGTTTGTCCAGTTAGTACGAATTCATAATGAATAATCCCTCTGATATCAAAAAAAGGTTAGCAACAATGCTGCAACAAGTTCGCAAACATAATTGTCTGACCTTGATGTCACATGTAAGCCGTTGGAAGTACCATTATGATTCAAAATAAAACTTTAGTAAATATGTAAAAACAAAGAACAACTTCCAGCAACTTCTTTAATAAGGATTCTGTTCTATTCTGTTCTAAAAAAATACTCCATAGTAGTTTAAATAAAATGGCATGTCTTTTAGAGAAATGTAATAATTTTCTTTGAAGCCCTAAATGAGGCGGAGCCACAGCTCAGGAAACAAGACTTGTGAAATTAACTTATTTGTGAAATTCAATCACACCTCTTATTAGCTGTATGGAATGTTAATGACAAAATAAGTTGACCATTCAAAAATATAAGTGATGATAAACAGTTTAAAAGAAACAGATGTCAATTTAATGGGTGATTAGATGATCCTTAAGGTGTCTCCCAAATCTAGATCCAGTGTGGGGTGAAACAACTTTTTTGTTAGTAGTTTGGGGTAGTGGCCCCAGCTCACATTTGAAGCAATACAAGTGAGTTGTCAGTAAAACACATCACTTTTAAAAAGTTATGCAGAATGTTTCTAAGAAAGAATTGCATTCAGTATGGTACAGCATGTCTAGTTTACACACACACCCACACACCACGTGCACATACCTTTGTGTGTGTGTGTGTGTGTGTGTGTGTGTCCTCTGTTACTTAGAACAATGTGTTGGGGCCCATCACATTGTTGTATATCTCAATAGTTCAGTCTTTTTTTATAATTAAAGTTTATTGGGGTGACAATGGTTAGTAAAATTATATAGTTTCCAGTGTACATTCCTATAATACATCATGTGTATATCACATTGTCTGTGCACCACCCAGTGTCAGTTCTCCTTCCATCACCATATATTGGATCCCATTTACCCTTATCTACCATTCTTTACCATTCCCATTTGTTGATTCAGATGGAAGGAAATTACAGACATGTGTGTCTTCCAATCTAAATGTCATGATAGTGAGTCCTGGCTCAGTCCCAATCATCTTCGGACTTTATACCTCACTATGTCAAGATTTTCAGATTCTTCTTCAGGACATTCATACATGTGTGCTACTTACTAGAGCACTGATTCATTTTTCTTTGTCATTCAATACTGTAAATGTTTTAAATCATTTAATATGAAAAAAGCTAAATAAAAAGGAAAACCATATTACAGCTGGAAAGTAAATAGCATGTGATGACCACATCCTTTATACAGAGAACAGAGTCTAAATGTTGCTAAGTGTAAATTTTTATACTTAAACTACATTATGTCAAAACCTCCCATTGAGAGTTATCATCCAAAAGTACAACATACTGGTTAAAGAAGGCATGGTAAAAGGTGACAAAAAACAGGTGATTAAAAAAAAAACAAAAACACTTGAGAGAGACAGATAACTTCAGTCTGTTCACTAAAATGAGTCAGAAATATACTCCAATAATATTGAATATAAGGAAGAATTGCCATCAAGAGCCAGTAAACAAGAACAACAGAGGAGAACACGTTGGGTGTGAATGCTAGCAATGGAGTAGCCCAGCAGAAATTCACGCAATGCTTTTTTCCAAAGGAAGGAAGGCTTAACCTTATATAATACAAGTTCCTTTGGGCAAAAGCATATAACATAAGGTCTCTATTTCTATGTAGAAAACAAAAGAAGAAGGGGCACGTTATTTTCTTTGAAAATGCACAGAACTTGCAGTCAGAGAGACTCTCTCTATTTTTCCCATTATTAATATCATATTTGTATGATACGTTTGTAAAATTTAATGAACCAATTGATACGTATTATTTACTAAGTCCACTGTTTGTTCAGATTCCCTTAGTTTTTACTTAAAGCCCTTTTCTGTTACTGGGTTCTATGCAGGATACCACACTACATTTAGACACCATGTTTTCTTAGATCCTCTATGCTGTGACAGTTTCTCAGACTTTCATTGTTTTGAATGACCCTGATAATTTTGAGTATTGGTCAGGTATTTTGCAATATGTCACTGACTTGGGAATTGCTTGTTGTTATGTTTATAATCAGTCTAGGATTATGGAATTTGGGGAGGAAAAACACAGCAGAGCCATCTTCATCACATCATAAAAATGGTATTTATCATCAACATGATTTATCACTGTTAATGTTAAACTTTCTCACTCGGCTGAAGTGGTATTTGTCAGGTTTTTACTGTGAAGTTACTCTTGTTTTTCTTCCTCTTCATATTATACTCTTTGGAAGGAAGTCACGGTGCACATCTAAGACTCAAGGATTGGGTAGTTATGTTCCTCCTTCTTGAGGGCTGAATATCTACATGAATTATTTGGGATTCTATTGCACAAAAGATTTATCTAGTCTCTCATTTATTTGTTGTTGTTGTTCTTGGTTTTTGGTTTTCATTTTTAAAACCTATTTATTTATTTATTTATTTATTTATTTATTTATTTTAAGTCGTTGGGGTGACAATTGTTAGTAAAATTACATAGATTTCAGTTGTACAATTCTGTATTACATCATATGTAAATCCCATTGTCTGTTCACCACCCAGAGTCAGTTCTCCTTACATCACCATATATTTGACCCCCTTTACCCTCATCTACCACCCTCCTCCCTACTTACGCTTATATATATATATATATATATATATATATATATATATATATATACATATACAGTAATAAAAGAAGAAACAGAAGGAAAAATCATAGAATACCACCACACAGAAATAATAGACAACAACAAAAAGGCAAAGAAACAATGGAGACACAGTCTTACCAGAAAACTAAAGATCGAATGATAGGAAATCCTCACATATCAATAATCACCCTAAATATAAATGACCTGAACTCACCAATAAAAAGGCACAGAGTAGCAGATTGGATCAAAGAACTACACCCAACCATATGCTGCCTCCAAGAGACACAAGGACAAGCATAGACTCAAAGTGAAAGGGTGGAAATTGACACTCCAAGCAAATGGTATCCAGAGGAAATCAAGTGTAGCCATACTGATATCAAATGAAACAGACTTCAGGGTGAAAAAGGTAACAAGAGACAAAGATGGACATTTCATAATGGTAAAGGGGACTATACAACAAGAAGACATAACAGTCATCAATATTTATGCCCCCAATCAGGGAGCACCGAAATATACCAAGCAACTTCATTTATTTGTTTAGGCAATCATTTATTTATATCATTATGGACTCATGTCTATTTATTTTATACTATGGGTTATAACCCAATGCTACTTGATATATTTGGTTGCTGAAATCATTCCAGTTTTGGACATTGGGCGCTATTTCAGTTGAATCCTGTATCACTTTGATATACACCCATTAATGTGGTAGTTTTGAGCACTTCTTGCTTTCTGACATTATAAGATGCTTCAGGATAATCTTGCACATTCCCTACCCAGCCTTAGAATCAGGCAATCAGGTATTTCTCTAATGAGCCTTGGCTTCTTTTATTGGAGAAATATGTTAGAAACCAAAATATAGGTTCTAGGTATCTGCATTACTACTGGGGTGTCATTGCTTTCTAGGCCCTTTCAGCTGATGAAATATATGGGAAGATACTAAACTGTGTGTGTGTGTGAAGGTGTGTGTATTAACCTAAACATACTCATCCCCTTGCTTATCTATAATCTCCAACTCCAATGGTAAAAACCTGGCTCCCACCATTTGTCATTCATTATTTATTTAATTGTTCAATGCTCTACTTATTCATTTTTAAATTTAGAACCAAGTCCTGTTGTTTCTGGAATTTTTATTGTGTGTAAATAGCATCTGACACATAATTTAAAAAGTTAAACAGAGATATACCCTCCTTCACTCTCTCATGTCTGTATCACCAGTGGTACATGTTTTGAAAACCAAGCAAGTCTTGCTATGAAGTATGCTTGTGTCCTCATTTAGTTATATAATGAGTGGGAGCAAAATTACGAATAGGTTACATTCCAAATGTTTGCTTTCCAGTCAGTCATTTGGAGCTTGTAGCTTTTGTTTTAATTGAAGCAACTTCATAAATAATTGTAAGTTTTCTAAGCTAGCCCACAATGGCCTATTTAACCCAGAATACAACTGCAAGGGTGTATATTTGCAATTAAAGATAATAGAAAGTAATACTAGTAAGTAAAAAGGGAAAACATTACAATGATTGAGTAAGTAGTGCTCTGTTAATTTTAGACATAGTTGCTTAGGCAAAGCAGAGAGGAGTCGAGGGTAGAAGTCCATTAAATCAAAAAGCAGCTCTTGAAAGACTAGTCATCACTTAATACCCAATTTCCTTCTGGGAAACAAAACAAAAGGAATGATATTATCAACAATAAAATCAAACAATCTATCCTAGACCTGATGGAATCTGGCATATAGCCTGAAATTAATTTTTGTAGTTGGTTTCTTCTCTATGCAAAATGGATCCACAAGATATCAATGAATAGCATAAGTTTTTATACATTTCTCCTATGGAATCCTTATTATACTAATGAATGTGATAAACATACATGAATGTGATGTTTTAAAAAGCAAGAAAAATAATTTAATGAGTGTTTTAAGGAACTATAGTATCAAATATGTGATGAAATAGTAAAATGAAAGACTCATGAAATGTAGTCAGATATAATCTCAATAAATATAAGTAATAATATCTTAATTGAAGGTTTTAGCTAATCATAGCTTTAGGATAAACAAAAACAAATAATATTTTTTATTATAGACCTCATCCTCCAATGCAATATTTAACAGTGAATCTCAACAGTGAAGATGGGGAGTTAGGAATATATTGCCTTCAACATCAAGATGCTTTCAGGAATGTTTTCTGGAAATATACTTCTCAAGTTTAAATCCTTGGTTTGCCTTTATCCTAGTAATAATCTTGGGAAAGTTCATCTCTGTGTACCTCAGTTTTCCTATCTATAAAATGTGGGTAATAATAGCATCTTCTACCTAAGTGGACTGTGAGGATTGAATGAGTTTATACGTTTAAATATTTAGAGCAGTGCCTTTCCAGGGTAGGAGGTATATTATTGTTACCTATTATTATTGGCATCATATTAAGACTTGGACCTTGTCAAGAAATTGAGCCAGCTTTTGGAATTTCTTCATCAGCATCTGCTCAGACTAGTATACCATCTGCCAAGTTGTTTATTTGCTTCTTGTTTATCTCTCCCAACTCTAATATGTGCTCCTTGAGAGTAGAGAGTTTCATCTGTTTTGTTTGTTGCAGTATCTCCAGCATTTAACACGGTGTTGTAAAATACTTTCATTATATTTTACATAACACCCTGTGTCATATCATATTTCAAAATTTTCTAGAATTGAGTGTATTAGGCAGAAGGCAGTTGAATAAAAAACATTAATGGGGAAGAGTTAGCATACGATGAAAGAATTGAATCAGATTTAAAGACATCAACTCAAGCAAAGCAAAAATAAGTGTAAGAAAATATTATTTATAATTAAATTCATGTAAGATAAAAAATCAATGGGGCAAAACTGATTTTATCAAGAAATTATAATAGCAGAGAAAAATACTTGTTATAATATTGAGTAAGTCAGCCTATACACATATACTGTATAATGAAAACAATGAAAGGAGGTGGGGGAGGTAGAAATGGGTAAAGGGGGTCAAATATATGGTGACCAAAGGAGATTTCACTTTGGGTGGTGAACAATGCGATATACAGATGATGTATTATAGAATTGTACACTTGTCCAACGTCACCCTGATAAATTTGATTTAAAAATAAAACTATGAGAAATCTGCTTAGAAAGAAAACCTAGCATAAACACATTTAATATTATATTGACAGTGAAAGCTTCTGGGAGAGAGCCTGGATGATGATTTGTTTCCTTTAAAATATTCTATTTCTTCTAATTGCTCAAAATAAACAGTAGTTCATTTTATAATAGGAATAAATTTAAATAAATATTTTCAAATAAATAAAATGGAACCTTGATCTGATAATGTCATTGCTTTCCTCAAAACCCTCTATGAGACCCTATATTTCTATTTATACATTACATAAATGCTTTAGCATATATATGAATTTCCTCATGTTAAAATGAACAGATGCTTTTTTCTGGTTGCTTTATTAGCATTTTGTGGGGTGGAGTTGGATGATAGGTTTATAGGAATATTTGGGAGATGACAGATTTTGCCGTATCATTAGTGCATAAAGGAACAAGTCTTCTGGATCACTGACCTTTATTTTATTTCTTGAATTATGAAGACCAAGTAGCTAATAAAACGGTAATATTTAATTTTACTGGTTCTGAACTTAATCAACTGCTCTTTCACTTAACCTTTTTTGTTGTTAAATGTCAACCAGGTCTCATCCTCACTCCGCAAAACACTAATATGAGTCTCAAGGATTTGGTAAGGCTAACACAATGTGGCTGGAATCGTCTGAACTTCAACATTCTTAAGAGAAGGTGGTGATTCAAATGATTTGTAGAATAATGAATAAACAGAATTATACAAAGAAAATAGTGTTACTTCCTTCACACCTTCTTTCTACTAGTAATAAAAACATTCAGTAAAAATAAAAGACTATGTTTCTTATATTTTAAAAGCACTAGAATTAAATGCCAGATTTCATAATGGTAAAAGTACATGTTTAAAGAATACCCAAAAGCTAAATATTTATAAACTATAATTTTATAAGTAGTTAAGGCATTTCCTTCTGTTGTGCTGTCTTCTTTTACTAAATCACGTCTTTATAACACCAACAATTATCCTTATTTTCACAATAGAAGTTAAAAAGTATAAATATTATTTTATCACTAGAATAATCTCCTCACAAGTTTCTACTTACTCTGAAAGCACTCTTGTGGTTATTATAAAGAAAATAAAATAGAGTTATACAAGTCCCCAAGGTTAGTTTTTGGATTTAATATAAGAAGTTGTTTTAGGCAAAATTTTAAAATGACCCACCAAGACTCTGCCCTAATCCCATGGACTGTGAATATGATGGGATACCACACATTTGATCATATTACCTTACCTAGCAGAAGGATTTTGTAGATGTAATTAAAATTACTAATCAGTGTACTTAAGTAGATTACTGACATCACCCAGTCTAGTATTTGTTAATTTTTCTAATGTCATAAGGTTACGGAATAGTAACAGGTTTATGATTTTCTATATTCCTAGTAATATTTGGATTTGATCATTCCTGTTTCAGACAAAAAAACAAAACAAAAAACAGGAAAAAAATAATATGATTTCAAAATGTCATAGACATGGATTCATTTAGGCACCAGTATAATAGGGTTCAAAAATTGAGGATTGGTGCGCATTAAAAATAATATGGATAGAAGGATGAATGTCAAAAAAAATAAAACAATAGATATGTGATAAAGCTAATATAGTAAAATTGTTAATGGCAGAATTTAAATGGTGAGTATATGGGTGTTCACTGGAAAAATCTTTCAATTTTGCTCTGTATAAACAAATTTGAATATGTTCATACAAACATGTTGGGAAAATTTAGTCCAAATAACCTTAATAGTAATATCTGGGAAACAATGTGATGTATTAGTGGAAATGTGAGTTTTACAATCAGAAGAAACTGACCTTCATAAATTTATTTAATCTGAGCCACAGTTTTTTTCTCTGTCAGATTAAAATAATAGTGTTTGCCTTAAAGGATTGCTATAAGGATTAAATAAGGTAGCAAGTGTAAATAGTTTAACATAGTGATGGAAATGTATATATTTATGTGTAAATATATGTAATTCATACATTTGGAAAATAACAACACGTTATGAAAAAAAAAAAACAAAGAAATCCCAAAATTCATAATAATTATTTAATTAAAACTCAAGATTCCCATTTTTCTCTCAAGAAGATCATACTTCTACAATAGATATTCTAATAAATATCAAGGTTTTATAACAAAAATATTTGTTATGTATTTTTTAAATGAAAAGAATATATTCTATAACACCATCCTAATATTTTTTAAATACTAGAAAAGTAGATAACCAAATACTAATAGTTATCACTGGCTGGAGCAATTATAGATGTTTTATATTCTTTTCATGTTTCTGAATTATCCAAATTTTCTATTATAAACTTATATTCATAATAAAAATACATAAAAAAAAGACTGATGGATGAGAAAGAGAGAGAGAGAGGAGTAGAAGGAGGAGGAGGAGGAGGGGGGGAAGGGAGAGGAAAAGGAGGAAGAAAGAAGAAGAGGAATGCCAACCTTCCTTGGACTATCTATCATACCTCAGAAGTGAGATTAGGGAGAGGGAAGAATGCGGAAGAATAAAAGTTCAAGTGACCAGTTTTGTTTTCCAGTGATTGTCTTGATTAGGGCTTTAGTTTGAATATCTCCTTGATGATAGGTCATTAATTAGTGTTTTACTTTGTTTTTAAGATTATTGATGTCTATGCTGCTTTGATTTCTCCCCACAAAAGTGCAAAATTGTACGTCATTTCTAGATATCACTAGGCAAATGGCCACTAGAGGCATTTGACTATGGCTGTGAACATATTCTAAAAACATCAGAAAGACGAAATTGCATTCTTTATCACTCTTCTTCATGGCGACCCTAAGCCTTAACATACCATGGCAATTAAATCGAATAAACAGTGTTACAGCTGAGACTAGTTCCTGAGAGAAATCCAAATTTAGTTTTGGGAGAATTTTCAGTTTTTTTTGTGTCCCTAATAGAGGGACACTAAAGCAAAGAGGCCAAGTAAGATAGGCACAATGTTTAGTCATCTTATCCATGGGCAATTTAGGTGGAGGTTTACTCTGATATGAACAAAGTAAAGTTTCCTTTGAAATTACCTATTGCAATGGTTGGCTACCCTGAAGATACAATAAAATCTGGGGAATTTATAAGTGAATCAGAAACTGTGAGGGTGAGATGTAAGCAGTAGCATTTTGTAAAAGTTTCCCCAGAATATTTTAAGGTACACTTAAAGTTGAAAACCACTGATTTAATGGGAGGCCTACTCATGTGTATGTGTAGATAAATCAATATGAATCCTTACGTTATGAACCAGTTTTAAAAGTTTTATTCTCTGTCATCCTCTAGTTTCCTTTAGTTATATTCCTATATCAACTCTCCTTCTTCCTACAGAGATAACCTTTTTAATTTTATGTCATTTTAAATTTCTGCTACTGCAAAAATCACATTTTCAAGGATATTTAATCAATCAATTTCTGAAGCTCCGTATCATTTTATTTTTCAAGAATACTGGAAGCAGTAATAAAATAATTTCTTGTAATTGACATAATCTCTCTTAAAAGATAAGCTATGGACTTTCTACTCCCCCTGTTTGATCTCTGCTCCTTTTGTTATTATTAGGGCTTTGAAATAACTATTGTAATAATTAAGCATTTATGCTGTATACATATGCTTTACTGTAACATTCTTTACCTATTTGACGATCGTGTTTAAACTATATGCTTCCATATCTAGTATCATTATACATGAAAGAGCAGCAAATCTCTCTTGTTGACAAATAATTCAGACAATAACACTGAACATCTAAATCTCCACATTTCAGAAAAGAACAAATAAAGCTTTGATCTCTCCCTGGTGATATTTCATTTTCATTCCACATCTCATTTGACTGCCATTTGAATCCATGCTCTCATAATTACAGAGCTTTTCTCTTTTTTCTTTTTAATGGGTGGCAAGAAGGTTTTTAGTTTGTTCTTACTCTTTAGGCTACAAACAAATTTTCTTAGATACACTAAAAATAAATGTGTTCTCATAATGAAAATTAAGTATGAAAAGGGAGACTAATAATTCTTTACAAAGTCAGTCTGTTGATGTTTATTATGTTCCTATCAGGGGGCATCCAGAAATATATTGGGTTTCTAAGCAACACAAAGACACGTGGACACAGTTGATTTCTTTCTTGTTCTTGGAGTCCAGTCTGGGAGATAAACCTTACACTTGAAAATTCTTCTCAGAACAATGTAACAATATAAATTCTATACAAACCAAGCTCTAGCACCAGCACTTTGAAATAGATGAGGCCATGTGGCCGTTGTGGTCAAGGGATGCTTGACTGCTTTATGAACAGGGCTAGACCTGAACATGTTTTGAAAGAATTACAAAAGTGTATCTGGTAAGGAAGAAAATGTTACACAAGTGTAATAGTTAAGCAGCTGAAGGTCATGGAAGTAACCACATTATGGGAAAAGCATGAGAAAAATGGACTATATTACCTAGAGCTATGTGATAGAGGATTTTAATAATAGACTCCAAGAAAAGGAATGACTCAAATTGCTTCAAATTAAGAAAATATGGCCATTATTTGAAAAATGGATTTACTTGGAAACAAGGTACTATTTTTTGAAAAAAAAGTTTTACTACTTAGTAAGAAGTTCATCTTTGTTCAGCCTTGTCCAGCTAGGGCCCACTCTTCTTTTGTCAGATGAAATAGGCCTGATAGAGGATTTTAAGGTCCAGAACTAGGTTTGGGGGTAGAAGGGAAGATAGTCAAGGATCCAGAAACAGATCACGATGAGGGCAAATGCAGATTGGTATCTAAGTTGATTCTGAGATGAATGCCAGAGGAGGTACATCAAGTAAAAGGGCAACTAGGGGTTGGGGAGGGGATAAAAATGGAAAGTATTGTAAAACATAAAAGGTCAGCAACAGGGAAGGTGAAAGACAGCTGGAATTTGTTATGTCCTGGGGTCCCTGAAGTTTATTTTTACTGGATGCATGGTTCTTAAGTGTATTAGGTGGAGTGAAATGTGCACCATTTGCGTAGGCAGTAAGCATTAAGCACTTTAGGGAGGCATTTATTTTACTCCTTTGTATGAAAAGCTAAACATAGCAAAAGCAAGAAAATGTATTGCTATTATTTGTGCTGTGGGAGAGGAAGAAAGTTCTACAATTACTAAAAATCTGGTGAATTACAAATCATCAGTAGTCAGTAGCTCTATCTTGTTGTAAAGCGGTTGGAGGTATGAGAAGAAATAAATTAAGTGAGGATGCTGGAAAATAATTACTGTTGGAATAGAAATAGTAAAAGGCAGAAGGGACTGAAACAATTAGTCAGTCGGTCTTGGCTCTATTACATTGAATATTATATTAATATATTTTATTACTACATGAGCTTTTTTCCCCAGAACTTGCATATGCCCTGCTAGTATTTTATAAATGGAAAACCTATCCAAAAAAAGAAATTGTTGGAAGTTCTATTTCCAGTTGTGTGGGAATATTTGAAGCACAGGATACATCGTTTTGAAGGAACACTTAGGTTTATTTGTTCCTGCTAGACGGAAGTACATCCTTCCATAATGGTATTGTTTACATCTGAATTTACTTCTGCTTCCACTCCATTAATCTTGGAAAGAATGCAGTCTGTCAATGAGGAAGAGAATCTAAGAGAATCACCCATGATGGGCACAAAATATTTTTATACTGTCAAAAAGGTATGTTTCCCAAGCCTGTTAAAATCTAGTATGTCTGATACGTGCCCTGTATATAAACCATGTCAATTCATATCTTTCCATTATGAATCTTTTATTAGAACTTCAATTTTTGTGATTCCTCCTTTTTCGGCAATAGCAGTCTCACTAAGCCAAAGTAAAGGTAATTAGCTCATATATTATGCATAAACCAACCATGAAAGAGCTTCTGCTGTGTGTTGTACACAGAATGCCTTGCAACTGGGGAGTCATCAGATTTCCCCATATTGCCCTTCAGATCCTTTACATCATGGCCCTCAATCTCAGATAAGCAGACCACTGCTAAGTAGAGTCTATGGAAACAAGGGCACAGTGACAGTAGTGTCTTGAAGTTTTAAATAAAGATAAATGTATATTTTTAAAAATTGGTTTTCATTCAGAGAGCACAACCCTTCTACTCACTTTAGATTGTAAATATCTTTCTTCATAAGATGACAGCGATAATGAATGGTCATTATTTTGGTTAAATACACAAAAATGATTAATGGTTTGCATAGCAATATAAAAATCTGATTTCCAGTATTTTTTTGGAAATACGTTAATTTATTAATCCATTTATCTGTGAAAAACTACTATATACTACAGGTCTTTTGAAATAGAGATATTCAAACATCCCAAAGAACAATACAATGTTTATATTATGAAACTGTAAATACTTGACAGTCAAATGAAAACTGTGAATGAAGGCAAAGTGTTTCTCTGATAAATTTAAAACCTCTTTGAGTTATGACCATGTTTATATGTTTATATGTCCATGTTTATATGTTTATATGTCCTGGGGATGGAGATATGTGTGTGAGTGTTTGTGTGTGTGTGTGTGTACACATATATATATGTATACATATATACATACATATGTATGTGCGTGTGTGTGTATATATATTTCCTGTCCTAAAGAACATCGTCTTCTACTAAAGGAGATGGACATGCAAAGGACAACTGCAATGAAGTTTTACTTGATATAACTAGAAGTATTTTTAAACAAATATTACAGGAATTTAGAAGAGGATGACCCTGCCTACTTGCTATGGAAAGCATCACACTGCCCGACTCCCTTAGCTCCAGAGAGCTGACTCGAAATGCAATAGTCAAGAATTTTTCCATTGACATTACCTTTTACTTTGCACCATTACTCGTGTTTTGACCACTTAGGAAATCAGAAGAAAAGAGGGCTACTCAAAAGTCTTGTACATATATGGAAGAAAGACTGACAGTGAGAGTCCAGTTCCACAGAATGAATGCACTTCTGTTAAATATTAACTATAAAAATAATAATGTTACAATGGGGCTAATGGGACCCCAGGTCTGAGAAGAGAAATGAGTTGGCATATCAGCCAGAGACAATTATAGTGCTATAATATATTTAAAAGTACTAACCTTTGCAACATGAAGAGTTGGACTTCTCTATTAAGTAGAAATGTTTGCTTGATCAAAAAATAAGCTGCTGCCAGACATTTACTCTTGTGTGAAACTCCTACAGATTTAAACTTGTACAAATTTGAGCAGATAGTGTCCAAACAATTCCTAAGAACAAATGTCTACATATCACTGTGCTAGAGTGAAGGCTGCATGGTGAAGTGGAAAAGTGCAGAAAAGAAAGTCAGACAAACCAGGCCTTAGCTTTCACTTGCTAGTGTGAGGAACTTCAGGAAGTTATCTCCTTTACATTTCTCATTTGGAAAATGCAGATAGTGATACCCTCTTCATAGCATTTTTATGAGGATTAAGCAAGCTATTTTATGTGTAACCCAGAGTGTTAAAATTACAAGTTTCCCTGAGGCATTAGGGTCAGTTAGATATGACATACCAAAGTAAGATGCATGACCGACCAAATAATAAATTTGAAACATAGGTGAACAAGAGTCACTTCAGAAACCTCTTAGGAACTTCTGAGCCAGATGGAAATCAAAGAGTACTGGCCAACAAAAATGTAAGATAAGCCATACATAATAGTAAAGTTCCTCATAACTACATTAAAAATAATAAAAAATTAAAAAGGTTAAAGTAATTTTAACAATGTATTTTATTTAACTCACTGCAGTTAAGATATTAGCACTTCAACAGGGGATCGACATAAAAATTATAATTGTGATATGTTGCATTTTTTTCCATGCTAAGCTTTTGAAATTTGGTGTGTATTATATGCTGACAGTACATCAAATTCCACACTTAACAAGATCCTCTCGTGATGTGTATCCACATTAATATTTGAGAAGTGTGCTCTTCCAGACTAGTGGTGCTCCCACTTCAGTGGGCATCATAACCATCTGGAGAGTTTGTGAAAACACAAAATGCTACTAGGTCCCACTTTCCGAATTTCTGATTCAGTGGGTCTGGGAATAGGTCTGAGAATTTGTACCGAGCCAAGTTGCCAGGCGATGCTGATGTTGCTAGTAGTTGAGAAATCACACTCCGAGAAACACTGTATTTACATCTACACTGTCCAATACTGCAGCCATAGTCAGGTGGTGTTTTCAAGCATGTAAATGTCTGGCAGAACCTATTTTTTGAACAAGGAAACATTTCTACTTAATAGAGACGTCCAACTCTTTATGTTGCAAAGGTTAGTACTTTTAAATGTACTGTAGCAATATAATTGTCTCTGGCTGATGTGCCAACTCAATTCTCTTCTCAGACTGGGGTCCCATTAGCCCCATTGTAACAGAGTATATGTTACATGCTTGATAACACCACCTGACTATGGCTGCAGTATTGACAGTGTAGATGTAAATCCAGTGATTCCCAGAGTGTGATTTCTCGACTAGCAGCATCAGCATTATCTGTCAACTTGGCTAAGTACAAACTCTCAGACCTATTCCCAGACCCACTGAATCAGAAACTCGGAAAGTGGGACCTAGTAGCATTTTGTGTTTTCACAAACTCTCCAGATGGTTATGCCCACTAAAGTGGGATTGTCACTAGTCTAGAAGAACACTCCTCAAATATTAATGTGGATAAACATCACAAGAGGATCTTGTTAAGTGTGGAGTTTGATACAGTAGTTCTCATGTGGGACCTGAGCTGCTCCATGTCTAACAAGCTTGCGGTAGTGTAGATGCTGTTCGTCAGAGTGCTAAAGGACTGAGCAGCATTGGTAAACCCCAATGTAACCTCCATGATTGAGAGTGACAGATCTAGAATCTGAAAAAAGGTGGGGAATGTTTCATGCAACAGATTATTGAAGAGAGAGCTGCATGTCCCATCCCCTTTCTTAAGTCAGGCTACAGTGTTACTCCTTCACCTAAAGCCTAGCAAGAGGGACTCTGAAGAGTTTGAGAAGTTTCTTCTGGAGTTGGAAGGACTCAGGGATCTGGCATCAGATTCCTGCCCAGCATATATGAGTAGCAGGAGTGATTGATCGCAGTGACTTAGTCTGTAAGGGGATCCAAGGGAGGTTGTGCTGTGTCTGGGAATAAATGAATAAATTTCCTCTTAAGATGGGTAAATGGAGGCCTGTGGGTTTCCTGTGGTCCAGATGTGAACCTAGAGGAAAGACACCCAACCTCAAAACTTTTGAAGTCCTGACCAAGTGGATGATATGAAAGGTGCAAGAAGATTTCACAGCCAGAGCCTGGCTCAAATGGAGCAGGGAAAACTGGGCTGGTGGAGGACGGCCATCAATGAAAAGTGTAGGTCTCTGAAGAGCGTAGATGCACCCTGGGGAACCCTGCAGGGGAGTCTCTGACGAGTCCATGAAAGCACACATGAAGGAAAGAATCAGCGTGAGTATAATATTATAAAAGATTGTATAATCATTCACTTACGATACATATTTCTGTATCTATGATATGGTATTCTATATTTGCCTTTAGTATTTTTAATAGTTTTACAGGACCAGAGTTTAAGTAGGAAACAGCCCTGAACCCTTCCTTCAGTCCCTGCATTCCAAACCGGAAAGGTTTTACAATGGCAGTCGGCAGGTAGGGAAAAGGTGAGAGAGAGAGAGAGAGAGAGAGAGAGAGAGAGAGAGAGAGAGAGAGAGAGAGAGAGAGAGAGAGAGAGAGAGAGAGAGAGAGAGACCGACCATGTACCCATCCCACTTCAGAAAGACCTATATGGAGAGGGAAAAATATGTGATACTAATCATTTCCCTTTGAATTATTGTCAAAAAATTAGACATTCAAACCTCAGAATTGTACTATGATTGTGACTTAAAGCAAATCCAGGGCTTTATACTTTCTAAGAAAGTCCAGTAAAGTCATGAACTTGGCACTGTTTTTTTACCAGATGAGGAGAAGGGGTTGTGGGGAATAAACAGATAGTTGTGTCAATGTCATAATGGCATCTTGTGAGTCCTGCTTATTCAATGCAAAGATTAGACATTGTATAAAGTCCTGTATGAACCAGATTTGCATTCTTCCCCTCAAATAAGTGAAGACTCAATGAAAAAAGAAACCACTGATCATTAAGTCAATTGCCAAAAAAAAATGTTGGATCCTAGAAGTAATGCTGAACTTTATTATGGCATCAGGCATACTCATAGTCAATAAAATACACATTTTCTCCCAGGGTCAAGACACTAGGTCACTACAACATAAAACTGTGCAAATTATTTACTTTGAAGTTTCCTGTTAACAGAATATCTTTGTTCTGTAGCTTTGAGTCAATAACATTTTCTTAATATATAAAAAAAGGAAAATTCATTTCAAAGTGCTCTCTCCAAGAGAAACTGCCTCCTAGGAAATTTAAAAGCACAACTAAATAGGCTTGCAGGTCTTATTGATGCATGTTGGTTTTTAATCAAAACATCATCCACCAGGTTTAAAATAAAAAAATAGAAAAAGAAAAGATATACAAGTAAATATACCAGGATTGACCTGTTTTCCCTGAAGATATGTCTTGTGGCTTTTGAATCCTATTATTCCGTGTCTTGCAAAGTTTGAAGTGAGCCATCCTGGTGTTATCTGTCATGAACTAGCCTTATTCACAAGGATACAAGTTTGCTCCCAGAGAGAATAACTTTACATTGCTGAAGTACATGAAGGATTACAAAATGCATAGAAAAAGTAAAAAAGAAAAAAACAAAACAAACAAAAAACACCTCCACTCTATTTCAATGAGTACTTGAAATTGACATCATCTGAGAAGCAACTGCTATGGGAGTAAAGAGTGGAAAAAATTTCTTCAGGAACAAGTATTAAAATACCAATAGTTATTTCAATATTCAGTCAATACTTTGTATTAATCTCTTGTTGGGGGATTTCTATATGTCAGACATTGTCTTTAGAAGATATGAACATTTACCTCTTAGAAATTATAAAATTAGTAACATGGTCTTATATCACATAAGGCTTGGTTAACCTAGAACTTTGTAGATATTCAATCTGCAAGTCTATGACTCATAACACTATATTTATTCAAATATATCTCCTTTCCCCAATACATTTTCTTTTTTTCAATTAAGGTCAGGTATACTGCTTGTAAGGAGAATTACAGAAGCCTTGAAGTTCTGATTTTTTTGTCAGACTCAGCAATCTTTAAATATTGTTGACATCCTCAATTCTAACCAAATACTGTTTTAAATAACAATAACTTCCAAAGATGATTAAACTTTGATCTAAAAGTAATCTCTTAGATCAATGTCTTCTATTTTTCAAAAGAATGTTATAATTTCTGGTTGAGTGCATGTTTATAAAAACTGATGATGAACAGGGTGTTCCTTTCCAATCATACTCCTCACTAGTATTCATTAAGTGCCTATGATATGCCAGGCAGGCACTATGTTTGAGTCTGGAAACAAAGGAAAAGAAAAAAAAAATGAGTGAAACACAGCTTTTTGACTTTAGAAAGCTGACAAGTTAGGAGGAGAGTATGACAAGTAAATATATAATCCACATTATAATTAATTAGCTATTGCTACCAAGAGATGCATAATGGGCTATTTTAACAAATACTGGATTAACACTGCCTGGATAGTGGAAACAGTTTCAAAAAAGAAAACACTTTAAGCAAGAGAGAAAAGAGGCTGTAAAGGTAGATTGGAGCACATTCGTGGTATGCCAGTGATTGAAAGTTGGAGAAAAAACACAATTCAAATTCCATTTTTGCTGAAGCTTTAGGTTTGTTGTCATCACTTAGCACAGTGCTGAACCTGTAATAGCTTTTCTTTTCTTCCTTTTTTTTTAAATTAAAGTTTATTGGGGTTACAATTGCTAGTAAAGTTACATAGATTTCAGGTGTACAATTCTGTAATACATCATCTATATATCACATTGTGTGTACACCACCCAGAGTCAGTTCTTTCTCCATCACCATATATTTTATCCTTCTTACCTTCATCTACCAACCCCTCCCTTTACCCTCTGGTAACAACTAAACTATTGTCTGTGTCTATGAGTTTTTGTTTCTTCATTTTCTTGTTTTGTTCCTTTCTTGTTTTCGGTTTTATATCCCACATATCAATGAAATCATATAATTTTTCTGTCTGACTTATTTCATTTAGCATAATAACTTCAAGATCCAAAGAAATGGCCAATAGACATATGAAAAAATGCTCAACAGCACAAATCATCAGACAAATGTAATAGCTTTTCAATAAATACTTGATGACTAAATGATTCCAGAGGAAGAAGGCTAAGGTAATAATGATTCCTCATTTTGTATTTATGTCTGTTCACCAAATTTGACCTCCTGTAGAAAAGCTTGCAGCTCTGAATCCATAGCTTTGGTAAAGTAGAAAGAGGTAAAAGACAAATTAGGTGAGAAAGTGGAACTTCTATTTAATCTCCTCTATCCCAGGCATCCATATTATCCCTTTATCTTAATTAATTTTGAGTGTGTCCTCCAAGAGTCAAAGTACATGCTGCTAGAAGAAAATTCTAGTGCAACAGTTTCCATTTAAAGGAGAATAAATGGTTAACATTTTTTGAGGAAAATGAAAAACGTATCAGGAGATAAATTCTAAAAATGTGTGTGAAAGCATTATAGGTGGAGGAGGCAGATGGAAAAATAGAAAAAATTATGCCAGTAAAACCAATAATACTATTCATAACTTACAGCTATATGGCCCTTTAGCTATAAATTTTCACTGCATATCTCAAAAAGTTTAAAGAATGTGATTTCAGAAGTCAAAGGCTAATGCTTCGCTATTCAGAGAATGATTACTTGGGAGAATTGGAAGGGTGAAGAGCACAACTCTGACTTTCATATTATAGTATACTTTACTCACTGTATATGAGTGATAGAACTATCATGTCTATTCGAGTTTACCACATTATATTAAAATATGTATCTGTATATTTTCTATCATCAAGGGCTATCTTACCAAGTTTGTTTTCTCATCACTTAGCAAAGAACCTGGCACATAGGAAACATTTAAGAACGGTTGAATAAAGGAGTAAAAATTTAAATTATTATCTTATATTGTGAAGCTGTTGCCTTCCAACCAATGATATGATAGTCCAGTCTTTCTCTAGAAGGTCAAAATATCAAGATGAATGTATATTCTAGTACAGTAGACAACCTTTTGCTGGAAAGAGCTAGATAGTAAACATTTTAGGCTTTTAGGGCCAGAAAGTAGCTGTCGCAACTTCTCAACTCTGCCATTGATTGTGAAAACAGCCATAAGCAATATGTAAACACATAGAGTGGGCTACATTTCAATAAAACTTTATTTACAAAGACAGGCAGTAGGATGGATTCCCAACCCCAACACATTTTGTACAATTCTCTTAAAGTCATGGGTAAGAAAGAAAACTTTAAAATATTTAATTTTATACCATCAATATCTGCTTTTATTTTGGAAAAAAACAATATTAATATCAGGTCTACAAGATTATAAAAGAAATTTTAGAATCACTGGTTTGCTTATTATACTATGTTTGAAATAAGAAGTTTTTATTCCCCTGCTTCTTTCAACTAGAAGTTTTTATTCCCTTGCTTCTTTCAACTAGAGGCGTATATAAGAAAAGTATTCAGTGGAAAACGGACCACTGAATTATGTTGCTTAAAATCTATTTTCATTGAAAACAACATAGGCTTTGCACTATTACTACATTGTGGAAGAAAGGTGGAATGAGTGTAGAAATGAGGAAGGAATAAAAAGAAGTGAGAGGAAGGGAGGGGAGGAGGAAAAGAACAAGAGGAGGAAGAGACAGTTGAGCTTTACCACTTCAGGTTTTCAGAAATAACTCTATTTAATGTTTATTACAATACGAAAGCTAAAAAAATTTTACAACCCTGATATTTATGCAGTTTGTAGAGAAAGTTTCTATTTTGTTTCAAAACTTGGAAGAAAGTGATTAATGCTATGATATAAAACAGACTTTTAGAATAAAATCTTCCTTTTCTTTAAGCAGTCATGTCTATGGTATATCATTTTAACCAATAAACAAAAAGTGTTTCAGGTACAAAGTACTGGCTGTGAAAATGTATTGGTTGCTGCAGCTACATAAGAATAATGAGTCTGACTCACAGGCACCACAATTTAATGGCAGAAGTAAACAGTTTGTCTCCTTCCTTCCTACCTTTTGATTTTCCTAGATTTGACTAGGAATAAAAGAAAAAAGATGACATTCTAATGACAGTAATTGTTGCCTAATGGCAAGCAGGCTGTCAAATTAGTCTAAGCGTCCATTTAAAAGCAAACTTTTATGTGGCTTGCTAAACTATTAAGGCTATTAGTTGAGACATGGAATTGATTTAGTTTACCCATTGCATTAACCTCATGTTGCATACTCATCAGTATTTTATACAGGGCAAAATAAATGCACCTTGATGTTTTGTAAAATTGAATTGAAATTCAAGCCATTCACTTTTAAAAGCTACAAATTGCTGTAATAACAAGAGGGTAACTAAGACTGCCGGAATCTTCATTAGGAGTAACTAAATGAAGCTTCAGTAATAAGAGTCCTCATGGAAAATGAACTTCATGTCACTGTATGCCAAATGTAATTAGTGGCATACAGGCTTTATTTTGATGGGGTGATAGGTTCTTTGATCCGTAAAACCAAGAGGTAGGCACTTTTTAACCTAATTAGAAGAATTTAGATAAAGACCAGCTGCTTTAACAAAAACTCAATATTTACTCGACAATGACAAAGGAAATAACTGATCTGATAAAGGATTAATACTAACACAGTAAATGTAAGACAAGGTAATTGTAAAAATATAAAATGTATGTTTAATAATAAACGTACGTAAAAGAGACATACGTCCAAGCTTCAAAAATAAAATCCGACCCACGTAATATGGATTAAGGATATGCACAGGATAAAGTCAACTACACAAGGTAGCATAGTACTTGGTTAGGAAACAGTTTAATCCCTACCAATCTAGTCCTACTGCTGTAATTAAATGTTATAAAGCAACTTTTTCTGTTTGAAGAATCTTACACCTCCTTACATTGTTAAAACAATTTAAACATCTTTCCTTTCCATGGATTTATTCATTTATTCATTTGTTCACTCATAACCTAGTCCTTCTAGGCATTCCATTCATTGTAGGCACCCTGTTCCAGGTGCTGTGTGATCCAATAACTTAGCATATCAGTTTAAACAAAATGAACTTGTAGGCAAAAAAAAGATTTAAAATGACAATATATCAAAGTGTGCAAAACTGTGAGGGTGGGTATAACCAGCCAGATAACAAGAAAACAAAGAGTTGGGAATACTGGAGAGAATTCAGATTTATAGAAAGGAAAAAAGGATACAACTTAGTGACAGAAGCAAAGAAGATATAATACAATTAGAAAAAAAGATGATGAGTGAGGGTTTTTTCATCATGGGAGATGTAGTTTGAACACTGATTTCTGACCATTCAGAGCCTCTTTGCTGCTGTAACACAATTTATTGCTTTTAAAAAATTAGCAATGTTAATAAATTTCAATGTAATGTAAGGTCCATAGGAACTTAACTTTTGCCGTATTAAATATCATGGCATAATAAATATCTAACATCAATTTGGGGTAATTATCACTGGTGAAAAAAGTAAGTTAACATTGACTTAAGTTTTATTATTATTAAAGTTCCAGTATATTTAGGAAGGACACACCCAATGAACTTATTTTAGAAAGGTCAGAATAATAAAGTCATATTATTTAAAAAATGATTTTATTAACTCTAATTAAGTTCGTGTTAGAGAAGGGCTACAATATTCTGCCATAATCCTATCTTTACATGTGGTTTTCTTGGTTTACCAATTCTAATCATCATTTATGATTCCCCACCCTGAAAAATAAGACATGTCCATTTATATCAGTTACCAACTGTTCTCTCCTTCCTCCTCATAATTTTTATTATTCTTTTCTTATAATACTATTGGTTACTTTTGCAATTTAAATCATATCCTTCAATCTCTGCTTCTTATTTTATTACCTTAGACATTAACATGAAGCTGCCTTTTCCTTGCCCATCATCTCCTCAATTCTCTACCCAAACTTTATTAACTATACCTTTCTTTCTACACTATTGAAGCTGAAAATTTTACATTTTATTCTGCAAGATATGTGTCAGTCAAATGAAAGATGTTCCAAGGTGACCATTTAAAAGCTTATTTAAGTGTCCCCTAGACTTTAGAGGACATTGTGGACTAGTGTCTGATTCACACTTGAAAAATCTGGAATGCTGGACTCTATGGGTGGCAGGCTTCTCTTATGTGCAACAAAGAGCAGTTTAATCACTAAATGCTGTGCTGGGACACAGGGAGGATTTAACTCTAACCAAAAGTCTCTTAGAAATATTTATATTACACTCGCCCAGAAATATTAATAACTGAACTGAGAAAATTCTGTGTGTAGGTGTGTGTGTGTGCAATCAGATGGCTTTTGTTATTTAAAAAATCACTCTAAAAGTCACAGAGACTACCCTAAATTCACACACGGTTAGGATAAGACTATCACCTCAACATGAATTTAGAAAGACAAGAAGAGAAAAACAAACTCATCCAGTCTCATTATTCTACCTATAAGTTAACAGTAATAATACATGCATTAAGGAGTTGTTATCTAAAACAGAAATGTCGAGGTATCACCCTTGCATGTAAATAAACATTATCTGGGGAAAGCAAATGAGAATTTCCAGGAAGAGTATATTCAAAAATACCAATGATGCTTAGCGTTATTCCAAACCTACTGACCCAGTTTCAAAGAGTGAGGAGGTCTAGGTATCTTGGTCCTTCAACAGCTACCCTTGTGGTTTTGATGTACAATACTGATTGCTTATAATAGTTATTGAAAAAATGTTACAGCCATATTAATTATTATGTCAGGTGCTTCCTCACCACAAAAAAACCAAAAACAAAACAGTATTGAATTTACACTGATGTTATACAAAATGTATATCCAACAATATTATATATAACACTACATTATATGGCTATAGATATAAATATAAACATAGATATAAATATAGGTGTATGTACAGAAGGTGACAAAAATGTATACACATTTTAAGAAAGGAAAAAACTGTATTAAAATTGTAATACTTAATATATACCGATAACACAAGATGAATACAAGTCATGAGTATACATTTTTTTGGCACCCTCAGTACATAACATAGGTACACACATATGATAGTTGTTGTTATATGATATTAACAAGAAACCTTTTAAGAACATGGAAAAAAGCTGTGGGTTGTTACATGGCTGTAATTAGGGTTTAATTTACGCAAAATAGTTCATGAAAGATTTTATCTCTTATATAGAATAGGCTTATGAATTACACATATATATATTAGAATTGCACATTTCCCACTTAAGAGATGACAACATAGATATTAAAATACCTTAAGGTGATTTAACTCAAGAGTTTTTGTCTTCAAAGTTTGTTATCTTACCCATTCCATTCTACTTCATTGTTTGCTTCATTTGGGATTATGTGCTTATTATGGACACTTGAGAAAAGTCAAATGGTTCTGGTTGATTGACATATCAATCACTCTTTGCTTTGTATTAATTAAATATAAATGATATGCTATTAGATGCCAAAATTATCCTAATAAGTAGCAAATACTCTCAATTTACTATAATATGGAAAAGATATGACAGCAATTCACAAATGACTTGTAAGGTCCAAAGTTATGAAATAGTAGACTGATCTTACATTTCAATTTACATTACTGACATTTCTTTCAAATGTACCACAAATCATATAGGCAGAAACAGACAGGTCATCTGTTTTCAAGTTTCTCATCTCTTTATAGCACAGATATATTTATGATAACCAAACATAAAGGGGAATGATGACAATCCCCATATATGGTTTGCTGTCTCTCATTGTCTCCATTTCAAGGTTAAACTTTCTTATGGAAAAATATTCAACTTTTAGGAGCAGAAAATAGCTTCTATTTATCCATATATATATATATATATATATATATATATATATATATACTATGTGTGAACTTAAACAGATTCATGCAGGACTATTTTTGCATAACAGTGCTAGGAAGTGCCATTGATTCCTGCTTTCAAAATGGATAGAGAAACCATAGAGAATCTGATTTTAGTCCATTACTATGGAGGGGAGTTATTCCTCTAAGGAAACAAGGTTCTTTGTTAAGGTGAAATTTGTGATGACACCATGCTGAAATAAAGGTAGAATGAAGATATGGTCTTATTAGAAAAAAAATAATAAAGAAAGGAAAAGAAAACCTCTATTAGTTATAATTCTCTTTATCCTTTCACATTTAAGAGTTCAAGTGTTTGAATTCCTTCTTGGGTTATTCATGCATTGACGCCCTGCATGTTATAAATCTTCATACCTACCTATAAAATCAATTTCTCAAACGGAAAATTTTCACTCAAGTTCTCTCTGAACTACAATGAATACTTAGACAAATTGTGGTGATAAATTTAAGAAGCTTTATAAAATTTTCTCTTCTATATGCAGAATTTTCTTGTATCTATGGAATTCTGCTCTACTCAAATTTTAAATACACTTCTGAGAGTCCTTATCTGTCCCTACAGTGTTAGGGAAAGCAAGAGCCTTTGTTCCAAGATGATAGGTCATAATGCTGGTTGTGTTAATACCACAAATATTGTTTTACTTATGCCTCCTTGTTTTTTGTTTTCTTGTGAGGGATGTGTGTGTGTGTGTTAAAATACACATTAAATTTACCATTTTAACCATGTTTAAGTGTACACTTTACTGAGTATTCACATTTTTGTGCAAACATCATCACTATCCATCTCCAGAATATTTTCATCATCCCAAACTGAATTGATGTACCCATTAAACATTTACTTTTCATTCCCCTTTTCCCTACCCAGCACCTGGTAACCACTATTCCACCTTCTATATCATGAATTTGACTATTTTCATTTAAGTGGAATCATACAATATTTCTCTTTTTTGTGTCTAGCTTATTGATTTAGCATAATGTTTTCAAGGTTCATCTATGTTATACCATATATCAGAATTTAATTCATTTTTAAGACTGAATAATATTTCATTGTATGTATATGCCAAATTTTGTTTATCTATTTTTCTGTTGATGGACATTTGGGTTATTTCCATCTTTTGGCTATTGTAAATAACATGAACATTGGTGTCCAAATATCTGGTCTCCCTGCAAGTTATGAATCTTCATATCCTATAAAATCAATTTCTCAAACAGAAAAATTTCACTCAAGTTCTCTCTGAACTACAATGAATACTTAGACAATTTTTGGTAATTAGTTTCCTGCTTTCAATTCTTTTCGGCATATGCCTATAAGAGTGGAATTGCTGAATCACATGGTAATCCTGTCCTTAATTTTTGAGGAACTGCCATGCTATCTTTCACAGCAGAGTCACCATTTTACATTCCAGCAATGAGCAATTATGTATTATATATAATGGTACATTACATATAACCATATATTATATATAATCAATCATATACATGTAATCATAATAGGCGTGAGGTATTATATCATAGTAGTTTTGATTTGCATTTTCCTAATGATTATTAATGTTGAGTATCATTTCATATTCTTACTGGCCATTCATTTTCTTTGGAGAAAAGTCTATTCAAGTACTTTGCCCATATTTTAATTGAGTTATTATTCTAAAAGACAAAATTTCTTTATATAATCTGGATACTATTCCCTTGTCAAAGAGATGGTTTGTAAATACTTTCTGCCACTCTATAGGTTCCATTTTCACTCTCTTGATAGTGTCCTTTAACGTAAAATACATTTTTAACTTTGAGGAAGTCCAACTTATTTCTTGCTGTGTTCTTGGTGTCATAGCCAAGAAATTGTCAGGAAATCCAGGAAGATTTTTCCTGTTTTTTCTAAGATTTTTATTGTTTTAACTTTTAAATTTAATTTTTTCATTCATTTTGAGTTAATTTGTATATATGACATAGGGTAACATCCAACGTCATTTTTTTTATATGTGAACATTCATTTTTCTCTGCGCCATTTGTTGAGAAGACTGTCCTTTCCTCATTGAATGGTGCTGACAATCTTATCAAAAGTCATTTGACCATGTATGTGAGATTTTATTTCTTGTCTTTCTATTCTATTACATTTGTCTACATATCTGTCTTTATGCCAGTACCGCACTGTTTAAACTATTGTAGGTTTGTAATAAGATTTTTTTCCCTTTTAAATTCATTTTTTACAGAATAGAGTCAGTGGAATTTTAGCAGCTATATATGATGTCAGAGGGGTAGTAGATTGGGGGTGGGGGTATCACTTTGGGAGGGGTGTAAATGTCTATCACATTGTTCTGTGCACCTGAAACTATTTTTTTTTTAAATGAGTGATTTGGGCAAAAAAATTGAGTTCTTCTCTAGTGTAAATGAATGAATGAATGAATGAATGAATGAATAATAAATTAATAAATAAATAAACAAAAATTCAGTTCTTTAATGCCATAAATTTCCTCTAGCAGTAGGATTGATTTTCCTTCAAGCTGTAGAGATGATGGTGACTAGATCCTCTAACAGATGACAAAATAGTATTATACTTTCCAATCACTGAAATGAAAAGTCAGAAAAATTTTTTGGCTTTGCTTAAGTTATGCTGTATATGATTTTCTCATTTCTACAATTTGATGCAACATATTTGATAGCACAGTTGAGGATGATTTTGTAAACCATGTTTTTTGTAAAAATGTAGTGGTGGGAGCAGCATCATAGTATATAGGAAAACAAAGATTTTTTAAAAAATTAAATTTACCGGGGTAACATTGGTTCATAACATTTCATAAGTTTCAGGTGCACAATTTTATAATACATCATCTGTATATTTCATTGTGTGCTCACCAACCTAAGTCTAGTTTTCTTCCATTAACATATATTTGACAGCCTTCATTCCCGGCCCCTCCCTCTTCTCCTCTGGTACCCAGCATGCACTGTGGTCTGTATCTATGAGTTTGTTTGTTTTGTTTATTCATTTGTTGCTTTTTGTTTTATATCCCACATTTAAAACAATGGGTGAATGGGTGAAATCATATGGTTCTTGATAGTATCATGCTAAGTGATAAAGGACAAGAACCAAATGTAATGAGTTTTAAAATCAGAAAGTGTGAGTCCTCCAGTTTCATTCTTTTTCAAGATTGTTTTGGCTTTTCAGCTTCTTGAGATTCTATATCACTCTTAGGATGGGTTTTTATATTTCTGAAAAATCATCATAGGGATTTTTATAGGGATTGCATTGAATCTGTAGATCTTTTTGGGTAGTACAGACATCTTAATAATATTCCAATCCATGAAGATGAGATTTCGTTCCCCATCTCTTTGTGTTTAAAACAATCCCAGATATTAGCTTTCTCGTTGAACTACATTCCTGTAATTTCCAAAACTCAACATAATAATTGTATGTTGTTGTTGTTGTTGGGGTTTTTTTGCACATTTTTCCTCTATAATTTTTTTAAAAAATAACCACATACAGAATCTGTACCTGTTGGCTGCATAATTTTATATTAGCACTCTACAAATTTCAAAATTGCAGAGAAAATTACTAAGCTGATGTTCACACGGAATGCTTTCTCTCTATTTAAGATATTGGAATGTAGCCTTAAACATAACACTGTTAAGACCTCTTCTGAGATCTCCATTTATGAACTATCCACATACATGTATGTGTATGTTAATGTGTGCATATAATATATGTATTTTTAAGTAATTAAAAATCTTCTCTGAAAAGCAGGTAATGCCACTTTTGTTAACTTTGCACATCTATAAATAAAAGACGTTTTCAAAAATATTGTATGTATTTCTATAATTAGCTAAAAATCTCTTAGGTATAATTTGTAAAACAGGACATTCATGAACAATGCTTCCTCCAAAATATCAATTCATGGCCACTCTCTTAGGCACTATTCCTTCTGTGCATTTTGAAAAATGAGCTAAAATGGAGCAATATTGAGCTCAGTGTAGAGAAAGTTCAAATCAGACCACACTCCATGTTAGTATTCCTTTCCAGAAATCTAAATAGTGATATATGACTGTTATTTTGATAGAGATACCTATCCACATCTGGCTGTCTTCTTACTATATAAACTGAAAAATTAGATGGCATACTGAGTGGAGAGAAGAGCCGTATAAACGCTATGTGAAATAAAGAGACCACAGTTTACCAATACAAACAATGTTCTATAGAAATTCTACAAAAGCCAGCTTTCTGATCCTTAAGGAAGTGAATACAGAGACAATGCATTTCTGGTCTATAAAATCCTCAGAAAAATGAATTGTAACTACAAATTTCTTCAATGCAATTAAAGGTATTGCTGTTGGATACCATTTTGGTAATAAAACTGGACAGCTATTACAAGGAAAAGCTTTTTCAGGCAGCAGACGATGTTTTAATCAAATTCTACACTAAAAGCTTATGTACTGTAGAGAAAATTCTGAAGTAAAATGTAAAAGTAAAAGCCTCCTCCTTTTGAAACATTTACTATTTGGTATTTCTCCCAAGTAACTGTGGGAGACACAACTCAGAAAAGATTGATGAAATGTGGCAGGACAGTATCAAGGCTTTAGCACCATTAATTTAAAATGCCTTTCCCTTTCATTCCCTGGTGTAATTGCTGAGCAATCATCATTTTTCTTTACCTTTTCCTTTGGGTGATACAGTTTGTGTCATGCCAGGATCATAGTTCCCTGACATTAATTATGAACCACTGAAATCTACTTTTTTACCTCACACCCATGAGGACAAATTCTGTGAGAAGACATAGTACAAACTGAACACTTGAGATCTTACAGAATTTAATTTCACCTCAGTACTTTACAAACCAGTGCATCATTTTTTTAATTAAAGTTTATTGGGGTGACAATTATTAGTAAAGCTATATAGGTTTCAGGTGTACAATTCTGTATTACATCATCTATAGATCACATTGTGTGTTTACCACCCAGAGTCAGTTCTCTTTCCTTCACCACATATTGGACCCCCACCCCTTTTTATTTTTTCATATTAAAAGCTATAAAGAGGTCACTGCTATATTTGGGCTACATATTGTTGAAAACTTCAAAACAGAATAGTTACTTAGAAGAAAAAAAAGATATCCCAAAGATATTTCCTTTCCCTTGTGTGTACCCTGAAATCAAATTCAGGGCAAAAATCAACTGCCATCTAGCATCTAATCAATTCATAAATCACACATTCATGAGATACAATTGGAGAAGACTAGCAAACAACCACCTTAAAAATCAATAAAGGATGGTCCTTGACAACAAAAGAATATATATATTGCCCTTTTAAAGTTATAAGACACTAAGCATTCTAACAGTAATTTTTTTAACATGTGGAGAAATATTTAAACATAATTACTTTTTTATTTAGAAAACTTTGAGCTTCAATAGAAATGTTCAGTTTCATACCCAAAGCTCTTTGGAATACAACTGAGGTTTTTCTCATTATTTGTGTGTGCCTTAGAGCACATGTGATAAAACTAGGTTTTGAATCACACTCATTTCTTTAATATCTAAAATATGTTTCACCCTTGCAAAACCCTTGAAGTTACTACATATTCAGAGGTATTATATTGAAAAAAAACCTTAATCATCTAAGGCTATCTGTAAATGACAAAAATCACTGCTGTTTTCAGGGGGAAAAAAAAGTATCAAAATTTTTGTTCATTTTATCCAAACAGAAAACTGAAGTGAATTGAATATTGCTGTTGCTCTTAATAGGTATTTATTGTTAAAAATTAACTGCACTTTCTCTGATGGAGATAAAAATCCACTCGGGTATACAAATTACATTGTGTAGGTAACTTTTCAACTCAATATATTTTCACCAAGCCCATAGGATTCAGTACTTACATCTCAAGAAGAAAAATGATATTTACTTCATGAATTAATAGAAAAAACTTAACTTTAAAAAAAAATCACAAAGGTATCAGGTGGGCTAAAAAGATCTCTAAGCCCTAAAATCTATGTAATTTCACTAACAATTGTCACCCCAATAAATAATAAAAAAAAAGATCGCTAAGAAAGCTAACAATTCTGTATATTTTTTAAGCTAATTTTCACCTAAGAGGCACCTACTAGAGAGTTTCAACTCATTCCTTATCACTCCCCATTTCTACATTTGTTCCTTGTATGCTTCTCTTATTCTCCCTCCTTCTCAGGTCCAATATCTCAGATTATCTTTCTCTAAGAAGTTTTCCTTACTCCTCTACTTCCTTTCCAGGTTAAATAACACCGCTGGTGTTCCCACATTCTCTGCTGACATAGCTCAAGTCACACCACATTATACCTGTCTGTGGATTGCTCCCTCCACTGCAGAGGACTCCGGACAATTTGAGGGCAGGGAAGCATCTTATTGATGGTGTTATATCTCAGAATCTAGCATAGATTGTCACCCATAATCTTTACCTAGTGACAACCAACAAATATATTTTAAATAAATTATTAATATATAAATAAACAACTACAAGAAGGAATGTGTAACAAAAAAAAGGGATGAAGACTTACATAATAATTTTAACAAAGGACACACTTTATAAAAAAAAGAACAGATGATCCTTTGTGTATTAAAAAACACACACTTCAATTTGTTTTGTTTTGTTTTATTTTAAACAAGTTACAAGTCAAATTTTCCATTGCAGAAGATGAAGTGAATTAATTTTTGTCTATAAGAAGCATAAGGATTTTGGTATAAGAACTTGGAACTAAAGAGGGAGGAAAAGAAGATAGCAATAAACTGGAACCAGAGGGGGAGCATGACCAGTAAGAGGTTCATCGTGGCACCGCATGGGTGAATTTTTGAGTGATAGCTAATATTAAATTTCAAGTTGCTTCCCATATTGCATAGTGCTGTAAAACTTCCCCCATTATACCAAGTACTGAGTAAAACTTTGACTACATACAATTATTATGAATTTGTGTCACTAGAGGTGGGAGGAGAGTAAGGTGTCCGTGAGTGTCCAATGTAGGATGAACCTATCAAGGAAGCAGATGAAAAAGAGACTCATTGTGAGAAATGAGAAATTGTCAAAAACAGGATGTCAGCTATTAAGACAGCTATTAAGAGCTGAAGAAGAGAAATGATAGCTCTCAGAAAACTATTGAAGATATTATTGAGGATATACTCAGTTATGCTCACTAAGGCTAAATAGGTAAGACGGAGCGTCTAGCTATTTATTTTGAATATTAAAAACAATAGTCTCCAGAAAGTTAAAAGATTTGGGAACAGCAAGTCTGTCTTACAAATATATAAAAGCTTCTAGTCTGAGACAAGTTTTAACATCTTGGACGGTACTTTATGATTAACAAAGCATTCCTACAAACAATCTAAAACTACTTTGTTAAAGTAATAGTTGAATTCAAATATAAAATGTATTAATAATGTAATAATGTAATGGAAGAAAGGTGAATTGTCCTTTTGCAAAGCAAACTTGAAAAGGTAAACTTGCATATATGTGTATATATATATATATATATATATATATATAAAACGAATACATGAAACATTGTGTACTAAATAATAAGAAAAATCTATGAATCTTACTCAGATTAAAGGAAAACACTTCAGTGAGAATTATCTTGGTATGTAAATGAGAAGTCAGGAACTAGGCAGCCTCTAGCGTAATGGAGGGTATGAAACAGTGAACAAACCTGAACAAACACATTGGGCAAGTGAGAAATTCTCACTACAAAAGCTGTTGAACTCTTTTTTGTAGTCGTAGATGAAGCCCTGTGAAGATACTGCATCTCTATCTAGGAAACATGATTCCACTTAACAGGGTTGGTTTGAAATCTAATTCCTCTGTGGGCAGACAATATAAAAGAGAGAACATGCTCACCTCTCATTTTTCAGATTAATGCAGAATGGAATGGTTGCAGTGGAACTTCTCCCAACACCATTATTTATCTGCATTTGTCTTGGGCAAAAGAAAAATAATGAATACCGTAGGCATTCTATATCAGGAGAATCTGCATCTAAAATGCAAATAGTTACTGTTGGATCTGACATTAAATCTGAAAGTCTCCAGAGGTAAACTGAAGGCCATACTGTGTGTCTCTAACCTCAAGTCAAAGTTAAACATATGATGATTAGACATATGGTATGCCACAAGGTGGCCATTTTAAGTGTTATACATACTTTACAATGACCAGAGTGGACAGAATAGGGCAAATACTATGAAGACACCAATATTTCATGGTGACATTTGTGGATAGCTCTGTGTACCTCATACTGGGCTGCTTTCTCTTGCAATGAGCCAAAATATAATAGTCATATAAATAAAATAAGATATATGAAAAGGTTTTGGTCTTTGAATAAAAGATAGAACGTAAGCATTGGAATTATTTAAATATGCATTTTGTCATATGTATGAAGGAATATTCATTTTTATGAATAATTTTCAGGGTGATAAACCTTTCAGTTATATTTTTATGTGTTCGGATTCACTGAACTTATAAAATAAAATATTCATATGAGATAAATGAAAATATGTGAAGACAAATTACCAACTGTCATCATCAGTTGAATTTCTAAGGAAAATTCTAGATGCAATGGACTTCAATTTTTTTATATGGTGTTTTCTGTAATAAGTATTTATGGTTCCTATCCTTGAGTTGGTGACTTACTTTTGAAGGTAAGAAATCTAGAATGCAATGACCTAATCTCAGATTCACTGTTATGGGATATAATCTGCCTTTAAGAAAAATGTTGTCAGCTGTTTTCCATTCCAAATTGAGTAAATCTATACCTAAAGGATATAAGTAGCACTCTCTCTCTCTTTTTCTGTGTATGTGTGTGTGTATGTGTGTGTGCATGTGCATGCACATTACATATGTATGTATATGAATGCAGAGACTAGTTCAATATTTTAGAAGTATATTACTAATTATAATTTCCTTTTAGGTATTTTTGTGCTTACAGAAATTCATTTTTTAATGAGTTAAGCCCAAGAATAAAATTTAGGGACCCAGAGAAGGAATAACAATCAAATAACTCAATAATATCATAGTGTAGAGTTGAATTTCTCCATCTTTATTTTGTTAGGAAAACTTTTAGTTCAAAATAATAAACAGATTTCTTTTAATCAAAATCTCATTCAACTAAAAGCCAAATCCTTTCAAATAGCAAGGATGGCCTAAAAATCTGGAAAAAAATAACCAAAATTCTCTTTCATTTATTATGTGAGAATATCAGAAAAGAACTGTTTATCTAGTTATTATTACAGACCTTGGATATTTCTTTACTTGACTCATATGTTAATAACTTTTGCATTAAAGTAACACATACACACAAACAATGAACAAAAGCTTTGAGTATGTTTCATTACCACAAAAATTAGTCTTCTGGACAAAAACGAACCTTCATGAAGAGAAATGAAACATCAAGCACCAAAGGAGCCAGAAACTTCCTATTTCAGATGGGCTTCCTTTCCTAAATACACTATATTAGTACTGAGTCAGAGACAGAAAAGGCAAGGTGATATATTCAAAGTCTAATTATTGAACTTCCACTCACTTGCTATTCAAAATGTTTCAGAGAAATCTGTTCATCAAATGAGAGATAGAATAAAAGAATTGTCATTTTTAAGGCAATATTCATCTACTAAAGAAGAAAGGAAGTTGCTTCAATTAATGCATGAATAAGCCAATGCAAATATTGCGCTGTATCTGAAATTGAATTCTCACACCATGAGAAAGTAGGTGCAACAAAGGAGACACAGTGCCATTAGCATTTATAGATAATATTAGAGAAACACTGAATGACATGGAATCTTACCAATATGATTTCCACAGTATGAGATAACATGTATTGAGAAAAAACAATTTTATACAAGCATGTTCATGATGAATTCCCAGGGGAATGAAATCAACTATATTTAATATTTCTCATTTTCTTCCTCTATCACATTAAAAAACTATATTCAAGCTATAGGTAGCCCACTTGACAGCCATTTTCTCTGCTTTCTGACTAATTTAGCTTAAAAAATTAAAAAAAAAATAGATTGCAGAAATTTCTCTAAAACAAAGTATTTTCACTTTTTTATGTTTACATAAAAGTTATTTTTTTAAAAAAATGGAAATAAAGAGTGCCAGCAAAAATTTTTATTGCTATTATTAATTTAAGCTTTATAGGCAACGTGACAGCAGGAAAGTTATAATTTGACTCATAGGAAAGATACCTAGAACATAGACTTATAAACATTCTTATTATTTTCCATTTAGCATCCGATCAAAAGATACAGACTATAAAAGCATTCTTGAATGAGAAGTTCTAGAGACTCAGCATGCTGTCTATCATTTTTTCAGATAGAATTATATACAGCTGTGGTACAGAAATATAAACCCGATCTAACAAACAAAAAGATTCACTCAGATAATTACTTTGAGGCTTTAATACAGGACTCCAAAACACCAACAGACAGCTTCACACTCAGAAATGTTCCATTGAAACAATCATCTAATTGCGAGTCAATGTCAGAGGGTTTGTAATATCTAATTGATGAAATGGTTTTATCTGGGGTGGAAAAAAAGTAATTTAGGGATAACCTGTCATTAGATAGTAAGTACTAAAAAGACAGATATAGGAGGAGGAAAGAGCCACATTTAATTCCTTGTTTTTTAAGTTATAACCTTTTTAGAACAGTTTTAGATTGACAGCTGGAACAGGTAGCACTGAAAGTTCCCACATACAACCTTTCCCCTGCACATCATTTACTTTACTATTAATATAGTGCTTTAGTGTGGTACAATTGTCACAATTAATAAATAACTATTAATCACTCATTGTAACTAAAGTTCATAGTTTACATTAAGGCTCATTCTTTGTATTTTACGGTTCTATGGGTTTTGACAAATATAATATCATGTATCAAATATACAAATATACAAATATACAAATATAATATCATGTATCAATCATTACAGTATCATACAGGACAGTTTCATGGAACTGAAAATCCCTTGTGTTTTCCACCTACTCATCCTTCCCTCCCTCCTCCTAAGCCCCTAGCAACCACTGATCTTACTATCTCTAGTTTTGGCTACTGAAGAATATCATATCGTTGGTATTGTACAGTATGTAGCCTTTTCAGATTTGCTTCTTTCACTTAGTAATATGCATACATTTCCTCCATGTCTTTTGGTGGTTTGATAGCTCATTTCTTATCACTGGGTAGTATTCCACTTCATGGATGTAACACAGTTTGTTTACTCATTTAACAATTAAAGGGCATCTTAATTGTTTCCATGTTTTGAAAATTATGAGTAAAGCTTCTATTAACATTCTTGTGCAGGTTTCTATGTGGACAAAAGTTTTCCACTCAGTTGGGTAAATAACTGGGAGTGTGATTGCTGGATTACATAGTAAGATTACTACTACAAAGGCCACACATTTTTAAGCCTTCCTTCTTTTTTAACTTAGACATTTCTGGAGTACAATATCATTCGTTTTTCTGCAGTACAGCAAGTGCATTACATTTTTTTTCCCTCATGCCAAGAAGTGAAAGGAATAAAAAGAGCCATCTGCTTTAGAAGGGTTCTTATAGCATGGGATTGTCATGCTTTGAGAGAAAACATGAAGTTTAACTTTTAAGAAAAGAGATGCACATCTCACTAAGTAAGCTTATAGCATTCTAGTCTTTAAAACTATGATAAATATGAATATTGTTTCTTATTCGTATGTTTTGAGCCTAGTTTTTGCTCAACTCTGAATTTTATTTATTTTAAGAGTAATATAATAGAACAAGAAAGAGTGACAACTTCAAACAGTTCACATTCCTATTTTGGCTGAAACAGTTACAGAGTGAAACAGACAAATTACTTTTCTCTGGCTCTTCTGGAAAAAAATCAATATTTAGTCACTTCAATAATGCAGTTAAATTGAAATTAAAACTAGAAAGTTAAACAAGTAGATCCAACAATTCTAAACTTTTGTGTAAAGATCTATGTTCTTGTGTCTAAACTATTTTGGGCAGTCAGATTTTCAAATAATAGTATGGAAAATATTCACAGAGGGGTACATATTTTAACATAGCTATTTTATTTCAAGAAATGTAGCCTAAGCAAATAACCAGAATTATAGACAAGACACATATACAAAGATACTTATGATGGTGACATTCACAATATAGGAAAAGATGGAAGAAAACCAAACGATCAAAAATAAGGGGTTGGTGATTAAAATTATGTTACATCCATGTAATAAAATATGATGCAGTTACTAAAAATCATGTTGTAGTACGTATATTTACATTATGAAGGAATGAATTTTTTTCCTCATTTTCTCTAGAGAAGGTAGACAGCCTATTTGCTTTTTAGGGTTAGGCCCTCATTGTCTTAAATGAGTGTAGAAGGACTCTTGAGATTCTATGACCTGGAACTTTTCTAATAACAACACTCTTCCTATTGGATGACTGAACTGTATGATACAACAGTCATTCAGCCTCTATGGATTGGGCACTTTATCTGTGCTAGGTTTTTCTAAGAAGTGAAAACACATACATAAATAAAACAGACACGCTCTTTGTTTGCATGGAGCTTAAGTTCTAGTGTGAGAGGGGGGCAGTGGGAGAAAATTAAGGCAGACAGTAAATAGATAAATAAAAACTACAAGGCAATTTCAAACAATATGTGTTATTAAAAAAATGGGGTCAAGGGAAAGTAAGGTGTTGACTGGATGGTTATTTAGAGGAGGTGGTCAGTGAACATTTATTTGAAAGGTGACATATGGACTGAGAACTGGTAAAGAAGCAGTTTGATATGTTCAAGGAACAAATAAAAAGGAGTGTATGATTGGTTCTTATTGAGCAAAAGGGAGATTTATAGGAGATGAATTTGGAATGGAAGCCTGGAAGCAAATCATGCAGGTCATTGTAAGGTCCAAGATAAGAATGTAGGGAAGAGGAAAAATCTGAGAAGTGCTAAGTCTGGGAGACTGGACATGTCACTCAATCCTGATGCCAGTATAGATAGTTACATAAAAGTGAGAAGTGCTTCTTGGACCAGGGGATCAGGAGATCAGGAGACAATGGTTTCCAGGGGCATCCAAAGCATGCACAAGCAAGAGGACAACACATCCAAGAACCAAGTTCCAGGGCTGATGGACCAATGCAACTGATATCAGAAGGATTTGTCTCACAGCCTATATTCAGAGGTATCACCTGCAAACCAACCATGAATGGTATTCTTATTGCATCTGCAACTCTTGTTATCCTTTCAGTATGTAAGGACTCAGTCCAACAAAAACCTAGTGGTAATATTTAAGTCCTCATATGTTAGAGATTGTATTTAGTTACCACAGTGTTCCCTAAGCTGGGAAAGACAAACAGATACAAAATATCAAAATATCTGTGGGAATTATTGTTTATAGGTAGCTTTCGTTTGGGGTTTCTCACTCCAGTGTTAACAGGTTTACTGGCATGACAGTGTTTTATTTTTGGTAATTACAGACAAATGCTTTTTAAAAATCAATCAATAAAAGAAACCTTCTCCTTCTCTAACCTGGTTTATTATTAGATTTTTAAAATCCTGGACATGCCATTAAAATCAGCTATATAGAAACACTAAAATATAAGAAGAGATTCTAACAAGTGATATAAAGAATATCACAAACCAAATTTGCATATACAAAAACAAATTCATTCTGTTCTGAACCACATCATTTTAATATGTCTTTCCTGTTTCTCCAACTTGGTCCTAAGTGTGGTTAATAAAATGCTTTTGCTTTAAAAATTAAAATGGACATGATCATCAGTTTAAGGCCTCACTGTAGTAGTCTGCTCCTTTAAAAACTCTAAACAGATCAAGAGAACAAAAAGGAAAATGCATGAATATTAATGACACTGATGACAATAATTCTATCAGTGCAGATATGGCATAAGACCAGTCTAATCATGATGCTATGTAAAACACAGTAAACAAAACCATCAGGATTTTGTAAGACCCATCAATTTGAGAATTGAGCTGTACAGAGTCTGCCAAAGCACAGCCACATTTTTCTCTTCTGAACTCAGGAACTCCTCCACATTACATTTCAGAGCTGGAAACACCATTGATTATAGCTCCATGAACATTCCCTAAACATTTGCTTTTCAAGGCATTCATTTCTAACACACCAATAATGAACTACCAGATAGAGAAATTATGAAAACAATCCCCATCATAATTGCATCAAAATATAAAATACTTAGGAATATATTAAACGAAGTAAAAGACCTGTACTCAAAAAATTGTAAGACATTGAAGAGAGAAATTAAAAGAAGATCAAAATAAATGGAAACATACACTATTCTCATGGATAGGAAAAATTAATATAGTTAAAATGCCCATACTATCCAAAGCAATCTATAAATTCAATGCAACCCCTATCAAAACACCAATGGCATTTTTCACAGAACTAGAACAAATAATACTAAAATTTATATGGAATCATAAAAGATCCTGAATAGCCACAGCAATCCTGAGAAAGAAGAACAAAGTTGGAGTATCACACTACGTGATATCAAATTATACTACAAGGCCATAGTAATCAAAACAGCACGGTATTGGCATAGAAACAGACACATAGATCAATGTAACAGAACAGAGAGCCCAGAAATAAATCCATGCCTATATGGTCATTTAATCTACAACAAAGGAGGCAAGAATATACAATGGGGTAAAGACAGTCTATTTAATAAATGGTACTGTACTTGTCTCGTTAGGGAGACCATCTCAGGGATGATGTAGATGTCTGATCACTGCACTGTACACCTGAAGTTGAAGCTTAAGAACAATGAATGTCAACTACAATTATTTATATGTACATATGTATATGTACATATAAATATATGTATATATATATATATTATATATATATATATTTATAAGAATTGGAGTACAGCATTAAAAATAGAGACAGTGGAAATGTAACAGCTGTATGAGATGTCACAGGGATAGTGGATGGGGGAGGGGGTTCTCACTGTGTGAGGGATATAAATGATAAATGTCTAACTATTACATTCTTTTGTGTACCTGAAACTAATAAAAAAGTTAAAATAAATAAATAAATAAATAAACAAACAAACAAACAAATAAATAATTCTGTGGGAACTGGACAGATACATCAAGAGAAAATGAAACTGGACCACCTTCTTACTCCATATACAAGAATAAATTCAAAATGGATTAAAGAAATGTAAGACATATAACCATAAAACTCCTAGAAGAGAAAATAGGAAGTAAACTCTCTCAGTAATATGTTTACTGATATATTTCCTAGGGCAACAGAAACAACTGAAACAACACACAAATGGGACTACATCAAACTAAAAACTTTTTGCACAGCAAAGAAAACCATCAACAAAACAAAAAGACATCCTTCTGAATGGGAGAAGATATTGCCAATGATACATCTGATAAGGTGTTATATCCAAAATTTATTAAAAACTCATACAACCCAACACCAAAAAAACAAACAAATTAGTTAAAAAAATTGACAGAGGGTCTGGATAGACATTTGTTCAAAGAGGACACACAGATGGCAAATAAACATATAAAAAGATGATCAATGTCACTAATCAATAGAGACATGTAAATAAAACGCACAATGACATACCACTTCACTATATTCAAGAATATAAGAATGTTATCATTAATAAATCAATAAACAACAAGTGTGAGCAAGGATGTGGAGAAAGGGGCACTGTTGTGCACTGTAGATAGGATTGTAAATTGGTGCAACCACTATAGAAAATAGTACGGAGGTTCTTCAAAAAATTAAAAATAGAACTATCTTTTGACCCAGCAATTCCATTTGTGGATATTTATCCAAAGAAACCCAAAACATTAAATTCAAAAAATATATGTGTATGAACCGTATGTTTTCTGCAGTGCTATTCACAATAGCCAAGATATGGAAACAACTGAAATACCCATCAATAGACGATTGGATGAAGAAATTGTGGTACATTTATACAATGGAGTATTACTCTGCTATAAAAAAGAATGAAATCCTACCATTTGCAATGACATGGATGAACCTAGAAGGCATTACGCTAATTGAAATATGTCAGACTGAGAAAGACAAATACCATATGATCTCACTTAACAGGGAATCAAGAAAACAGAATAAGCAAACAAACAAAACAGAAATAGCCTCATAGATACAGAGAATAAGCAATGGCTGCTACACGAGAGGGGCTTCGGGGAATGGGAAGGAAAGAAGAAGGGATTAAGAAGTGCAAATTGGTATTCACAAAGTAGTCATGGAGATGTGAAATACAGTATGGGGAATATAGTCAATAATGTTGTAAAAACTATGTATGGTGTCAGATGGGTACTAGACTAAAAAAAAAAAAGAAAGATATGCATTTCCGGGAATGGGATACCACCCACTACCAGCTGGGTAGAGATATAAATAGAGAAGTTTACTCTTAGATAAGGAATCGATCTTTTTTAGTGTTTATATATTTTCAACTTATTAAGTTTCATCATTTACACACACACACACACACACAAAACTTGTCCTTTTAAAAGTTATTCAGAAATATGTTAAAGAGTGAAGGACTTGACTACATTTACTTTAGTTAGTATTTTAAAAATGTTTTTGTGCAATTCCTAATGATCATTTAGCTTATCTCTAAATGCCAATCTTCTGTGTCCATGTGTATATAATTCTGTATTTCCTCAGAAACTTTTTGTAGTAAAAAGTGTGCTGAATTTTTTGAATGTAAAAATAATTTCAGTCACATAAAGTAAGTATATCTTTAAATTTTCAAACATTTTTTTAAAGAGATCATCAATAAAAGGCATTAATGTTATCACGACAGAATCAATGACAAAATAATAGATGCTATACAATATACGGAGGGTGCCAAAAAATGTATACACACTTTAAGAAAGGGAAAAAAACTATTAAAATTATAATACTCAATATATACTGATAACAAAAGATGAATACAAGTCACATTTGACTTCTGCAATTACAAGAGGTGCTCAAAGTGGTTACCATCAGCTTAATTTTAAATGTTTATAACAGCTTTATGCATAATGGCCTCAGACTGAAAGCAACCTAAATTTCCAACAAATGGTGAGTGGATAAATTTTGATACATCACATATTAGGATATTACTCAGTCTATATAAGGAGAACAAGCTACTGACAGAAACAATTATATGAATGAATCTCAAAAGCATCATGCAAAGTGAAAGAAGCCAGATTCAAAGGGTACATAAATATATGATCCCATTATATGACATTGTAGATAATTCAAAATTATAAAGGAGGACATTAGATCTGTGTTCCCAGGGGCTGCGGGTTGGGAGGAGGCGACAACACAGGACAAAAGGAAGCTCTCTGGAGTCATGGGAATATCGGTATCTTGCTTGACATGATGGTGATCCTGTTTACCTTTGTCAAATATCATTGAAATGTACCCCAAAAGGAGTGAATTTTATTTTATGTTAACTCAATAAACCAGACTAAGAAAGCAAACCAAAAGCTAGGCTTTGGTTTTCCTATAAAATTGAAGAATCTAGATGTAGGAAAAATTGAAGGTCAAAATTTTTCAGTTCCTATTCAATTTGCTGTTGTATGTCTTGGAACCATACATAGTTGGAAATTACAAAGAAAAGCATTTCAAGATAAGAAAATACTTGCTAACAGTCCAAATGGAGTACACTGCTTAGAGGGCCTGTTGGGGTGGGTTTCTTAAACAACATTTTAATAGTTGTAACAAATAAAAAAATCCTATGGTCAAAAAATATTGGGAAATCTATGTTTAAAAAATATTAAATAGACATTTTATTTCCAGATTCTATTAGAGCCTTTAATGTATGCAATATGAAATACCTAAAAAGGACTATAAAATCATCGTGTAGTATAAAGGTGAGGTTATAGGTGATGGTTAGGTTAAAAGTCCTTCAAGGATTTCTTCTAACACAAAGACTCCAAGTTTTCTTTTTAAAAGAAATGTATTCAAGATGTTAGGCTGTGGCTTACAAATAAAGAATCACCAGAAATATAAATTCTTAAGAGCAAGGACTAGTAGCATTTATAGTGGCAGGGACCATATGTTCTGTTTATTTTCTGTACCTCATAATACAGTGAAAGCAGGAAACATTCACTGATTTGCATATGAATAGAAGTTCCATCAACACAGAAACAAACCAAAAACTGAAACAAAGTTGTACTGAAAGACCACATGGTATAGAATACACCATCCCTTCTATCTTTCCTAAAACATGTTTGCTGTTATATAAACTGTTTGCATTTTCAGGGACCATTGTTTGACTTTGAAAACATGGAAATGAATCCACTTGACTCAGTATAAAGGGACACAGTCTCAGGGAGAAAATGTCATTATTTCTTGCTCCTCCAATACCTATGCTGGGACTCACTCTCCTGTCATTTATGCACCACTCCTTCCAAGGCCCAGAGAGGGACTGAGGGGCTTGCAGCTGAGCAATGAGCTCCAATAGACATTGTTTCCAACATCAATTACATAAAACAGAAAAATATCTTTTCTGAAACAACAGAAATGTATTAAACTGATAAGGTATTATTATACTCAGTATTTAATAAAGCTAAGTTAAATTACACAGAAAGAAGCTTCTTCCTGTTTATAATTTGCTCTATTAGAATTATGAGGAATTTTGTGTGATTATTGTTTACAGCTGGCAAATAGACTAGTAGAACACATCAGCATGCATGACAAATCACACCCATACATGTCAGTATGTATACGACTGTCATTCTGGTGTGTGGGAAAGAATGCCCCTAATGAGCCTTATTGCACTGAAATGATAGGGGACTACAAATCAATGCGGGTTAATATTACCCCTGAAAAGGAGGTCTGCAATAGTCACTGCCATAAGATACTCAGTGGTGACTATAAAAAAGGCAGGAAAAAACACATTTAGAGGAGAATGAAAATGTCTAGGGCAAAAAAATAAATATCAAGAAGAATAAATATTCATAATATATTAAGAATTTGAAACTAGAAAAGCTCTTTTTATATTTCAGTTGAAAATAGTACTTGGATTAGTCTAAGTATCATTGGTCTTTTGTCTCATGTAATTCTTTGTTTATTCATACATTCATTCAAAATTGTTAATTGGGCAATCTATACTGGGCTTTTTTCCCCAAGATGAAAAGATATTTATTTATTTATTTGTCTGTTTGTTTGTTTATTTTCTGAAGGGATAGGTGAAAAAGGTGAAGGGGATTAAGAGACACAAACTTAATAAAATAAATAAGTCATGGGGGTTTAATGTACCGCATAGGGAATATAGTTAATGATATCACAATAAATTTGTATGTTGACTACTAAACTTATAGTGATGACCACTTCATAAGGCATGTAAATGTTAAATCATTATGTTGTACACTTGAAACTAGCATAATATTGTATGTCAACAATAATTTAACTATATATATATATATATATATATAAATCTGTTAATTAAAAAAAATATAGATCAATTAATAAAACAGAAAAGACCCTACAATAATTCAGTGCAAAAACAAAAGCAAAACAAACCTACTACTTACTACCGAACACAATCTCCCTTCACTCTACTTCAATTCAATCTCTATTTCACTCAACCTTTTCATTCACACACATTCCACAATGAATCAAGTTACTAATTTTAAAGGAAACTCCAAAATGGTCTTACGTATATTAGGAAGAGAATCGGGGCATTATTGGCTAATTTGTTCTATGTTCTACTGAGCACCAACTCTACTACTGGCAGAATGTTAGCAAGTGATAGTACAATGAAGAATAAAAAGAATAGAGAATAATTCCAAGGCAGAATATTAAAACTGTAAAGAAATGCACAGAATACTATGGAAGTCCAGGATGAAAGGTATAAAAATAATATCTACTTAAATATGAGGTTGAATATATGACTGCTGATGTGAGCTATTTACCTAGAAATAAAAACATACAGAAGTTGTTAGTTTCCATATTAATACTTTTTTAACATTGAACAATGAATTTGAAGGCATATGTATACACGAGTAAAAAACATTTTAACTGCTGAATTATAAAAATTTTCAAGCATATGTCAAACTGTGAAATCTGCACTACTCAGATTTAACAAATGTTAACATTTTGATCAAGATTTTTAAAAAAATAAGTTAAATATGGATACAGCCAAATAGAGACAAAGCTCATTTTTTATAGCATCGCCAAACTATTCCCACACCATTGTTCCCCATCCCCGGCAAAAGATAAAAGTAACCACTATTCTGAGGTTTTTATGCTTTTACTATATATATGTTCATATATATGTGTTCATATACCAGGTCTGACAATTACATTTGTGAACTTGTTGCAATGATATTGCTAACCATTTATGATATCAGAGGGGTTATTCATTATGAATTTGTACGAACTGAACAAACAGTTAACCGAGTTGACTATTTGGAAGTGCTGAAAAGGCTGCACATAAAAGTTAGACGACCTGAACTTTTCGTCAACAATTCACGGCTCTTGCATCATGACAATGCACCAGCTCACAGAACACTGTCTGTGAGGGAGTTTTTAGCCAATAAACAAATAACTGTATTGGAACACCCTCTCTACTCACCTGATTTGGCCTGCAATGACTTCTTTACCTGAAGATAAAGGAAATATTGAAAGGAAGACATTTTGATGATATTCAGGAAATCAAGTGTACTATAACGACAGCTCTGATGGCCATTCCAGAAAGAGTTCTAAAATTGCTTTGAAGAATGGACTAGGCACTGGCATCAGTGCATAGCTTCCCAAGGGGAGCACTTCAAAAGTGACTGTAGTGATATTCAGCAATGAGGTATGTAGCACTTAATCAAGGATGAGTTTGTGAACTTAATTGTCATACTATATATACATATACACACTATACATACATCCCCTCACACACACACATACATACACACATATAATCTTCGTTTTGGGGGACTTGAAATATATAGAGAAGCAGTATACCATATACATATTTTGCAAATTATTTTTTTTTGCTTAACTTTTTTTAAATTGACATATGTAAATGTAGTCAATTATATTTGACTGCTCTATAGCAGCTCATTGCATGGAATTTCCAGCATATTAGTACTAACTACCCACTTACTATAAAAGATTAATTGCTGGCAAGGGAACTTGAATCAAGAAAAGTTTGAAGGTAATGGGGCTAGCAGAAAATGGAAAGTAGAAAGAAAAGATTTAATAGAAAAGGAAGAGTTGATGGAAGAAATGAAAGGGATTGTTGAAGCAATCATCTAGAGTAGGCAAGCGTGGAAGGGATCTAATGCAGACCTGGGGGAATTCCTTTTAGACAGGAGAACATAACAGGTTGTCTTGGATATAGGATAAGGATATGCAAGCAAAGATAATTATAGGTAGATGGATATTTTGTGGGTGTTTGTAGAGGTTCTCTGCAGATTACTTCAATATTCTCATTAAAGTGGGAAACAAGACTTACACGTATTTGTGACAGGAAAAAGACCTTATCTGCATCAGCCTCGTCCCATTTTACTCGAATTCTCCTAATCACTCCAATAGATCTTTCTACCCATGTCTATAAATACATAGATCACATTACTTCTATGTCATTTATGAACATTTTTGTGGCTATATTTCCCGGACTAGCTTAAATATAATGAATATAAATTCATAGTCATTAGCTATTTTCAAAGTTTTTTTTATTCTGCTACTGAAATAATAGTGTGATACTGAGAATATAATTTCTTTTAACTTTTCATCCTTAAAATGGTGGGTTGCTTTCCAAGGTTGTTTCAACAGTAGTATTGTAGGACCACAGGTACATGTCATTATGAAACAAACAAAAACATGAGAGAGAGAGAGAGAGAGAGAGAGAGAGAGAGAGAGAGAGAGAGGAAGAGGAAGAAGGAGAGGAGGAAGGGAAATAAATACTCCAAATTCTCAGGATGATGAAAGTCTTGAAGTCATTAGTAGATGAATGGACTTTCAAATAGAATGAAAATAATAAATTTTAGAATAATTTTCAGAAAAACATACAGTATCTACTAAGAAAATGGAGTGTTAGAGTGTATGCATATATATATATATATTTATTTTTCCTTTTTCCTTCTGGGAAGCATCAATAATTTTCCTTCTGGGAAGCATCAATAAAGTTCATCACGGTCTAATTTTTTTCTTAATATGTTTCAATTGAACAGGTATGGTCAAGTGTTTTGAAGTTATTTAAACATTGGATTACTATTCCTTTATTCCCTCACTAATTCATTCAACAAATATTTACTGAGCATTTACTAGATTCCTGGCAAGGTGATAGGTTTAGGGATAATGATGAACAAAACTCAACTCATAATAATGTGAAGCTTATAATCAGATGTATAAAATAGATAATCATATAATAAATACATATAAAATCATAATTGCAATCAGAGCAGTTAATTTTATGCCACATTATGAGAGAGGAAAGAGACCTTATCAGTTTTTTCATGAGAAAAATATACATTGACAACAAACATAGTACTAAAGATTCATAAAATTTCTTTATATGATGGTGGGATAGTCTTCCTTTATGTTCTGCCTGTATAATTAATAAAGTAGCCTTCACACATCAGTTGAACAGCAGACTGTAGTAAGTCCAAGAAACAGTAACAGCAATCCCACTTTTATAGACACGAGTAAAATCTTTGTGCTGAAACACTGAACTTGTCTCAATTGGTATTTACATATAAATACCGATTATTTAATTTTCTGAACTATCCTGCATAAATTAACAATAGATTGGATTGCATGGTCTTCATTCCTAAATTTAAATCTTCTAAGCTAAAATTAGAATTATTTAATGAACAATTTTCAGTCTCATGGCAAAGAAGCATCTCTCCCAGGAAAGTTTATACTGTATATTCAATTCCTATAATACAACAAAAGCATCAATAAAACTGACTCACTGAGCCAAAACACACACATCAAATTCCCCTGGGCCAGTGACAAATCAGATAAGTATGCAGAAACTCCTGAATTATAAATGGTATGTTTCAATTCCTAAGCTATTGACCAAAAAGAGTAGTTCAATGTAATGGCAATGATAGCTGGACTCTATTCCCTACTGATGACAGGAAAAAACATTTTCTTATAGGGAAAAAGCCTTTGATAACTCTATTATTTGTATAATCTCATAGGTATAGTTACAAAATAAAAGAACACCTCTATGATTTTGAGTGGTAGCAAAAGGAAGATTCTGTAATTGTTAATATATTTGATGAATCATAATACCGAAAGCATCAAAAGTTGTCCTTTTCTTAGTGAATGCTCTCTTGAACAAGTCACTAAAGGTCAGCAGGCTAACTCATTAACTCTCCCTCTCTCCTTTAGTAATGGCCACAAAACATTGTGTCTTAATTCACCCATGCATACATATTCAATAATTCTATTTAATAGTTATTAAAGTTCTATATATGAATCATTTAGGTAATTTAAGAGACAAGTTGAAGCACTTCTCAAATACAAATTGGTATTATTTTTTGGAATACAAAGTCTAGATTTACGTTCAGATACTTGTTCAACCAGAAAATATGGCTGATTTTCAAAGATTTGTTTTTCTTGCCAACCACCTCTCTGTCTTAGAGACGATCAAGCAGGGTGCTGTTAGAGTGTCAAAGGATTAGTTGGCTATTTGTGATGAAATCTGACACAGAAACACTTTCTATTTCTCCTCAAAGATGATGCAGATCATTTACCAAATGTCAATATTGCTGAAATTCTTAATTATCCCAACTGTATCCCAGCAAACAATAAAGTAAATTTTTCTTCCTACTGCATCTTTATATGTGACTTAAAACTTGAGACATTCGTAACAAAATATCAAAATAAAAACTAAGCAAAATATGAAATCATATGGTATTCACCGTTCTCTGTCTGGTTTACTTCACTTAGCATAATATCCTCCGAGTCCATCCGTGTTGCCACAAATGCCAGATTTCATTCTTTTTTAATGGCTGAGTAGGATTCCATTCTGTATATGTTCCACATCTTCTTTAAACAATCATCTACCTATGGGCACTTAGGTTGCTTCCTTATCTAGCCTATTGTAAATAGCATTGCAGTGAACATAGGGGCACATACCTCTTTTAGAATTAGTGTTTTGGATTTCTTTGGATAAATACTCAGAAGTGAACTACCATATAATTTCATTCCTATGTGGAATCAAAAAATAAACAAAAAAACAAAGCATAAACAAACTCATATATTGAGAATAAATTGATGGTTGTCAGATGGGAGACGAGTTGGGGAGATGGGTGAAAAAGGTGAATGGGATTAAGAAGTACAAATTGCCAGTTATGAAAATGGTATGGGGATGTCAAGTACAATATAGGGAAAATAGTAAACAATATCGAGTAACTATGTATTTTGTCAGATGGGTACTACACTTATCTGGGTGATTACTTTCTAAGGTATATAAATGTCTACTAACTAGGTTGTATACCTGAAACTAACATAATACTGTATGTCAACTATAATTGAAAATAAAAGAAAAATATCTAAGTAATATAAAATGTTGCTACCACTGCAATTCATTTCCTAGTGAATTCTGAAACCTAATCCTTTGGTTTTATGAACCTTTCACTAAGTGTTATAAACATGAAAAATGCAAGAATCTGTCAATTTTAACAGCAGCACTCCACAATTACACTGAATATAACACAAATATTCATTTTCCTGAATTATCTTTCATTAAAGATAACATAAATTAAATGCATTTATTGAAAATTGGAGAAAAAAAATCCTGGATCATTTAAAAGCTTAAAATGGTTTTGGAGTCATAAAAAATTGAAAATGGTTTTACATTTGTGAATAAGTTGAATGTTTTGTAAATTTAAATCATTAAAAAAAGACAAGTCACAAAACTACTATCTTGAAAATATTTTAAAATCACCATTACACTTATGATAGAGTTACAATAGAAACCTTCAAATAGATTATTACCAAAACAGAGAGTTCTTTCTGTCAAATAGTTACACTTTCTGGTCAGGTGAAATTAGGAAATATTTATAGCAACCCAGTGCTAACGCAAGAAGAGAATGAGAATTGCAAGTACATGAAGAGAAAGTGGCAGATTTCTTAAGAAAGTCCTGGATGTGAATTATCCTTATACAAACTGTAAGAGATGTGACATGGAGCTAACAAGAAAGCAGTGGTTTAACGATCCATAGGTCTATTGGAAGTCAGAGGTAATACCTGTATAAAGAGTTGTTGATCAATATTCACCTTTTAGCTAAAAATCCCAAACAAGACAGACAAACAAAAAATCACAGACAGACAACAGTTCAGTGGTTACCAGAGGGTAAAGGGGAGGTGGGGTAATAGAAGAGGGTAAAGGACGTCAAATATATGGTGATGGAAGGAGAACTGACTCTGGGTGGTGAACACACAATGCAATAGATAGATGATGTAATACAGAATTGTACACTTGAAACCTACATAATTTTACTAACCAATGTCACCCCAGTACATTTAATAAAGAATAAAAATAAAATAAAATGTAAATCCCTATTAATTAAAAAAACCTTTATGGTAAATACTTTGAGACATTTCTAACCTATGAATAAATCATTTTTATTTGTTCAGGACCCTAATGGTACAGTAAAAAGTAGGATTCACTAAGATTTCTTAACTAGTTACCCCACCTCTAAATAGTTCCCCCATTTCCATACCTATTAGGAGGGGTGAGCATTGAATTTCTGTTGATGGCCACAGAAAGTTTTCAGCCTGAGGTCTGCTTGTGATAAAGGGACATCGTCTAGGAGCTCAATCTATATTCAAGTTGAGAATAGAAGTCAGGAAACATTCTAAGTATTGGTGATATTAGGACCAGAACAAAAGATAAATGTGTCACACAATATTTTCTTTCCTTGGATTTAATTCTTTATTCATTGAACTACTTATGACAAGAATTCAATTGACTATACTGAACAAAATATGTGTACCAGCTATGAGCCAACGAAGAAGAATTAGCCAGAAGATTGATAATGACTGGCAAACAAAAATAACTGGGTAAACAATAATGGCAGTAATAATACTCAGAGCTGTAACCAAAAAAAACAGAAATACTTTCATGGTACAATCTGTGTTGTATCATTCATAATTGGATATTATATATCATATTTCTTCCAAAGTTTTCTGATTAGCTATGATTCAACACTCAAATATTATGACAATTTTAATTTGAAGGGCAAAGGAAAGGGAAAGGAAACTTCAGAGATTACCCTGTTCACTAAATGCATTTCTGTCATTTTGCTTCTTTTATAGGGAAACACCCCAGGATCTCTTCAAAAATCAAAATACAGACTAAAAATAGGACATCCTAAAAATGTGTGCCAGATGTATTATATCTAGGGCTTTTCTCACCCCAGGGTATTTGCCAACTCCCACTTGACACATCCCAAATATTTTTAGCACTTCAAAGTCTCTTATTGCTTGCACAGCTGCTAGCTAAAAATACTTACACTGTATAATGCTACTTTATAAGTCAAAGATTATTTTTCTGAGTATCATTTATTCAGAATATGCTTTCATAATGAGCTCAGGTGGAAGCAAGCTGGCTCAGAATGGAGAAGGTCAGAGCAAGAAGCCCAAGAAATGCTCTAAACAGGAATAAAGTCAAGGGTCAGTGATTTTGGGACAATTGACTGTAAATCTAAAGGAAGGTATCAAAAGTTAAGACCATTCTACAAGTAGTAAGAGGTGGATGGGACTCAATTAGCTGAATTTCCAAAATAATCCTAATTGACTAGGCTGCCTGTTGCAGCTAGAGACTGCCTAGCATCTTAGAGAGGTATAGTTGAGTAATGATAACACTGATGAGGTTTTGTAGGAGATATTAGGGATACGCTCATGGATTAACTGGGTGTCAGGATGAGAAAAGACGAGCCAGTGGAAGGCGGGTCCACAAAATAACTCAGTTATGAGAATTAAGCATGCATAGCAAAAATTTAAATACAGAGTAATTTAAGGACAAGGTTCAAACAAAGTAGTTTCTATTACTATAAAGAGGAAGTAATGAGGATATGATTGAAACCGTTAAAAGGGGCAAAATTTACTAGGAAATATGTGTGCTTGAAAGAGAAGTGGCGATCACTTAGGATAAAGCTGGAAACCAATTACTGAAAACTGTGATATCTAGATCAGAGAAGGAACCAGGGAGAGGGGGAAAGGGAGAGGGAACAGGGTTGACATACACAAAGAAATTCTGTAGATTCAATGAACTTGTTCTCTGACAGGACTAGTCTCAGAGACTGGGATAAGATAAAGCCAATTTCCAGGCTGCCTATAAAATGAGAAATACATAGGGTCATGAATTCCAGCAGTTCTCCTTGTAAGCTTAAATTGTGACTCAGAGTGAGCATAGTGTCTTAGTTCTTCAACAAAGGGGTACTCCTCTTCATGTGCTGAAAACATTTAAACTCTCAGTTTAAAGCACAATATTGTTTTCTAGTACAAGCACTAGCCATTTATTCCTTTACTAAGATTAGTCTGCTTTTCTCAGAAATGCATCTGACTTTTTGAAACTCTTGAAAAACAAAAAAATATTTATTTCTATATCTAGTTCAATTTGAGTAGTTAATAGCATTCGATTCTACAGATAGAGTATTCGCTCATGTGTCATCCAATGATTGTTGTTGTTTTGTTGTTTTTTAATTAAAGTTTATTGAGGTGACAATTGTTAGTAAAGTTACATAGATTTCAGGTGTACAATTCTGTATTACATCATCTATAAAACACATTGTGTGTTCAGATTGTTTTTAATAGGTCAGTCTGAAAGTTGGCTCTGACTTACCATATTCAAATAACAGATTCTAAAAATTCTAAAAAACAAATCTGTCAATTTTGGCACTGCTTTTGTGATTAGGGCACACCGGGGAATATAGGAACATTTTCAATGAGATCTTGAAGGACCTAGTTCCTCTTCACTAAATCTCCAGAATTATGAGCTGCCACTCAATTTTTCGTTCTTTTAAGGATCTCTGCACTTGTGTAAAAAACTGAAAAGCAGCTGTTTCTTTCTTTTTTTCCTTTTGTTTCCTGGCAGACATCTAGCTCTAATTTGTAATTTTGTAAAACCTAAGACATAAGTATAAAGTAACATGTTTTGTTTTTGTTTTTTAAAATGAGATCAAAGATGGAAAAAAATTCAGGAAAACTACACATTCTATGTAAATGCAAGTTGGTATTATCTTAAATTGGTGTTATAGGTACTTATGAAGAGGAAATTAAGAAAATCACCCAGCAGCTCTTATGAATGCTTCAGTGTTGGAGGGAAAAAGATGGATTAGGGAATGCTGGCTAACAACAGTGGGATAGGATAGTATTTACACACACACACACACACACACACACACACACACACACCCCTCCATTTGGGGCTTTGTAAAGAAATCATAAGATGTAGAGAATTCCTGTGATTTTAACTAAAAGATACCAGTAACAAGATTCTAATATGCTGAACTTTGTAATTAAATGAAAATATAAAATGAGGACACACAGGAAAGATGTGGAATATAAAGTGTTTCTCTGTGTTATTTTGTCCTCAGTAAGTACTTAACTTACCAGTAGAATTGGATGTGGTTTAAAATCATGCAGTTTTATATGTCCTTTATTGATACTCAATTTTTTTTTCTTTCCAATTTCAGAAATGTAAGATAGATAACTTGCATCTAATTTATTAGAAGGCCAAAAGTTGAACTTAATTTTTTCCTCAAAAGCAAAGTGTAACTGAAACAAAAGACTAAATGAAGCATTTACTTTTGTCCTTTTTAATTAATCCATTACTATTATGTAAATCAGAATTATACAATAGATCGATTGCTGTCACATTGATGGTTGTAAAGATCCTTGTACATCCTTTATTAACTATAAAATATATTTATAAGATAAATCATAAAAATATTAACGTCTTTAATTGGCATTTATAAAATGCCAATTTATAAAATGTATTTTGCTCATGAGGATCTTCAGGTAAACTGGGGTAAGCAAATTTCATTACAAATAAAATCTTGAATATGCATATACCATAGGAAATAGGTTATAAACCTATCTTTATAATATTTGCTTTAATATTTATAGTAAAAAATGCAATATAATTTTTTATTATGTTATATTAAGGGGAAGGATTAAAATTTTTCCTAGAGAATGTGGGTTTACAATTCCTGAGACCTTTTACTTTATCTTTTTTACTTTACTTTACTTTACAAAACCTTTTACTTTATCTGCTGTATGTAGGGTTCGGAGTGCTTTGATCTTTGGATATTTGAACGTTGTATTATATTTACTGTATAGGAATATTGCTGAGAATGTATTAAGTTATATTTTTCTTTTTATTGGACCCATAAAAGAAACATCTTTTAGGATTCAATATTGCTGTTAGGTTGGTGCAAAAGTAATTGCGATTTAAAAGGTTAAAAAATAATTGCAAAAACCGCAATTACTTTTGCACCAACCTAACAGATAAGTGGTTTGCTTTTATCTAGCATGTAGAGTAAAAACAACAGATGGTATTTCTCATTCACATTGTTCCCCCGAGAGCTGAGAGTCAAATTTAAGGCTCACTTCCCCCAAAATCAAGCATTGATACAACATGCATTTGGTTTCCTAACTTCACTCCTTGCTTCATTTTCATTGTTGTAACTACATTCCTGTCTTTCCTAGATTTCTTCATGTACATACCTTTCCTCATTTCCTGGACATAGTTTTGCAAACTGCCTCGAATACGTTTTAAAACAGTGTGGGAATAAATAAATGTATAGGTATATGAATGCATTTATTGCAAGAGTTTATTGGATGCTATATCTGAAAATAAACTTGTGGTTCATTTGTCCCAATCAATTGCATTTTATCTCACTTGTCATTCAGCCCCACGGAACGCTGCCCTCCCCCACCAGAGCAAAAGCTGGTAGTAGCGAGATGGTACACCTATCTTGAAAGTTACCAGGTGAATGTCAGTAGCAACGTTATATTAGTAGTTACAATCTCTAACTTAATTCCAGTTATGTAAAACTGATACTATAACACCAGCAGCTAATTTCCTTCTGACTAGCAATACACTTTTATAGACTACAATTTCTAAATTACAAGACAATTATTAAGAAGGGTTCCAATTTATGATTTTTTTAATAATAGTTCTACATTTTAGGGAGTTTTTTAAAAACCTTCTGTACTAACTTTAGTACTTATGGTAGTTATATTTTAATGATAAGTGATGCCATATACTTTCCTATGCTTGAATTGTATTTATCTGAAGTTCTTTCAACATCTGTCCAGCCTCCCTCATAATATGCAGGCTCAGAGCTCTTGGATGTTTTCTTTTTTGAACTGCTTTGAAGTATAGACCTTCACCTCTGGTGGGTTCTGTACTTAACACATGTCTGACTACAAATTCAACTACTTTTCTTCTCTACTGATCTGTGTAATGATTAGGATATAAGAAGTCATGACTGACATTTAAAATCAGACTTGTCTCAGAATGTAGGCTGTTAATCAGAATTATTGCACTAGGGAAATCTATTACTTTTGTAGTTTAAGCCATGCTAGGATAGAAGAGTATCCGGATCATAGATTCTGAGACAGTCTAGGACCAGATCTATGTAACCACACGAAACGGACTATACTAAAACCACTTCAACTCAATTTGAGAATTTTGGAATCACAGAAAAAAAAAAAAGCATAGCTATTTGTGAGCCAATATAACAAGCCTTTATATATATATATATACATATCTTTCTCTTGCCATGCATAGACTTAGCAAAATTTTACATTTTTGTATTAATAGAGAGTGCTTCCTTTGAAAGGGACAAATTGGATGTTAAAATGTCTTGCTTTAGGAATACGGCCCTTCTCAATGTGTAGGCTAGCAGTGCTCCTGTTTTCTAGAGTACAGCAGCCTTTTCTGGTTAACAATTGAGCCTGACATCCATTTTGTCATGCTACATTAAAATTCCCTTCCTCTATTCCAATGAATGAAACTGTTCCATGTTACCCAATAACTAAATCCCAATTATTTAAGATTTGTTTTTGTTTTCACTTCACTTTTGGTGAACAAATTTGGCTTAAAATTATCAACAGTTTATAAGTTCTAACTCTCCAGGCACAGAAAGAAATATCTAGAAATACAGCTTATGATTCTACCTCCACAGTTATATTTAAACCTGAAGCTCTACAGTAAAATATAACATATCCAGAAATAATAAATAATATCATTAAGGTTTGAAAGCTGAGCAATGTAAGTTCCCACCCAAAAATAAAACATTACTTTAACTAACTTGGTTTTCCTAGCTCACGTGAACTACAAATTGCCAGCTCTTCTGTTTGCTTTTTGCTGAAGTCCCATATGTTGCCTTGATTTGGTTGAATTACATACTCTGTATGTAAGAAATATAGTCAGATAATTCATTATAAAAATACATGTGCATACACCTAAGCTCACGGGAAACAACTCATTTTACTATAGAATCTGGGAGAATATATTTTGTCTCCTGAGGCCTTAGAAATTGAAGCCATAGAATATTTGACTGAAATAAAAATTAATCTTGATTTATCAACATATGTACAACCAGTCTAAGTTCCATTTTAGAAACTACTACATAGTGGTTGAGAATGGTACAATTAATTACATTAACTTTTAAAATTATAAAGAGGCATGAATTACACTGTACAATTAATTTTCCATTATGAAATTTTACATTGTATTGCACAATTTTATTGATGTAAACATTTTCTGTAAATATTCAAAATTAAAGTAAGATTCTAGTGAAACAAGACATTCTTATTTCTTAACTCTGCTCAGCAGATAGAGCAGTAACTCATGCAAAAATCATTATGGAATTTAGTGTGACATGTCCTTTGCATGAATCAGCCAGTGGTCCTCCTGAATTTTGACTTAATCTAAAGTCCCTTTAGGAGATCTAAAGTCCCTTTATCAAAACTTAACTGAACAAAAAAAAAAAAAAAAAAAAAAAAAAAAGCAAAACAAAACAAACAAGAAAAGAAACAAAAAAGCCCTACAAATGCAGGAGTTTAGATAATTGAAATATTACCAATAATAATAATAGTTTATACCTCTTTAAAGGCACATGTCAATGGATTCTCATGTTTCTTTTAGAGGATTTATTGAACTATGAATCTAAAACTAAGATTCCTTTACTGCTTGTCTTGTCCCTTCTGTACCACATTAGCGCAGATGCTGACAGTTTATCTTGCTGAGTTTAAAAAGAATCTAAGTAAAGAGAAATTCTATTATCTTCCCATAAGAGATTATTCTCTTTCATTACTCAAGTTTCATTACCAAGGTAGTTTTTGCTGATAATAATGCCCACATATTCCTTATCTTAATTTATTTTTATTATATCTAGATAAATCTCAAATTAATTTCTTTCCTTTCAAAATACTTTCCTTTCAGATATTGATGAATTTTAAATTCCCCTACTTTCTTTGATCTATGTATGTATTCTGAATTACTCTCATCTTTAAATATTCTGTGATTTCCTTCAATTTTCTAACAATTTTCTTCTAATTAAAAAATAAAGTACAGTGGGAGATATGGCATCAGGTTTTCGAATAAATCTCCCAGAGTATTGTGACAAGGAACTTCCCCACGACCCCTTTTTATATTATACAGTCAAAAGTTAGCACTTAGCCATTATATTTATCCTGACGATCTTGATGCAATTTGCAAGTCTTAGAAAATATCTTATAAGCAACATTTTACTAAAAAGCAGTAGAGTGTGTATACAGGTTGTATAATGGGCAGCACTCTATTCTGAGAACAGAATTTTGATTTCCTGATTCCAAAGATACACTTAAAAAGAGCAAGCTGTTGTATCTCTCCTGTTTTCATTTGAATCAAACAATATACCAGACAAAAATGTTGTGAACAATTCTACAAGATCCATAAGAGAAATGTTCAACTGTATTTTCTGAAGAATCATTATGTTCTTCATTAGTTTCAACATGTGCAACTGCAACCTTTGTACAAATATAATAATTTAACAAGTTCCAATAACACCAATGACACTACTGCATCCAATGTGTTCTGATCACTTCAATATTAATTTTTTAAAAGCTCGTTATATTTCAGCAGGTTTTGTCAGCTGAAGAAGGTAGGCCTGCATATTTGAACAAATAATCTGTTACCAAAAACAATTACTGAAACTCATAAATATACATATAGCTTTAATATAAGTGGTATTATATTCCTTCTAAAACCGTACTACATAATTTTCTTGTATTCTGAGTAGATCTTGGTGATTCATAATATACTATCCGTCTAAAAACATGTAGTATTCTATTTTACAATGTAACAGACTAAAGTGTTACAAAAGATCTATAATTATAACATGTCAGTGCTCTTATTACAGAAACAAAAACCACAGAGAACTATGATATAATCTAACTCATATATGTTAAGTAGGCATTCCTCTAGATCTCTAAATAAGGAAAAAGAAATAATCGGCAGCACATGATGTTTACAACTTATTCTATAAAGTCAAAGACACAATTGTCGCTAATCTTTAATTTTTCTTTGCCAAAGCAAGGATTCCCAGATGCATGGAATTTCCTAAGCTGTTCAGTAGCAACACAATACTGGGGGATAATTATGTTCAATTGGAGCCACAGGCTCTGCTTTCATTATCAATATTATTATGACAGATTATAATGCACTAGCCTCTCAGAAAGTACCTTATAAACATCACTGTGCTTAAGAAACCCTGAGTGTTTGTGACAATTAATGATTATTATTCATTTATACTTACTTGATGTGTTTTACTGTTCAAATCTGATCTGTCTATACCTTGACACAATATGTAGCACAGCTTACACATAAAAAAAAAAACTTGGTATCTAGCTCTATACATTAGTTTTGAAATAAATAATAGAACACATAAACAAAATAGCCTCCCACATTCTTCTTTCCAAGTTAAAAGTGTCTTTGAAGTCAATACAGCGCAAAAACTTCCTCCAAAGATCTTTCATTTTAAATAACCAATATGAACATTTATGCCACAGATAAAGTTTGCCTTCTTTACAAAATAAGTTTAAGATGATTTTTAATCTTAAATAAATCCATGTATTCCAAATACCTGTTATAGGAGCCATTTGAATTATTTTTGATATCACTAATTAACTAAAACTTTTGTACTATAGAGCATACATTCCTTTATAACATTTTTGAATGTATAATTTTAAATATATTATAACATGGACATTGTTTCAATACTTATATTTTTGTGATGAACCTAAAATTTCAGTGTGTCTATTTAATTTTTGGTAATGAATCTTAAATACTACCATTAAATTAATAACTATAGGTCCAGGGAGTTCCAGTCAAGATGGTGAAGTAAATAAATACTGTGCTGGTTAACCAGCTCTCATGACCACATCAAAATGACAACTAAACTACAAAACAACCATCACTGAGAATCACCTGAAATCTTACTGAACTGAAGCCCTACAACTAAGGCATTTAGAAGAAGCTACCTTGAGACTGGTAAGAGGGGCAGAGACACAGAATAGGCTGGTCCCACATCCATGTGTGACTATTAAAAATCAGGAGGGATATCTCAGCTGTGGAGGTCCCCACCCCAAGGAATGAGGGGTCCCAGCCCCTCTCCAGCTCAGGGTTTCAGGGCCAGGGAGAGAAATCCCCATAATTTCTAGCTGTGAAAACCAGCAGAGATTGTGGCTGAGTGAGATGGAGGGTGGCTGCAGTGCTACATGCTCCTCTTAAAGGACCCACACATGGCCTTACTGACAGAATCACTGCCTATGAACTCCAGCACTGGGGCAGCAGCTGGAGAGACAACTGGGACATATGGGAAGGAACTGAATTATCTGGCTTCAGGACGAAGGCTACCTTGAAGGGCAGCTTTCTTCCAGATGGAGGAGCTGGTAGAAACCATTATTTTTTTGTTGAGCCTTTCCCCTTTCCAGCATGCAGATGTAGGTAGCCCTCAATCTGAGTCTCCATCAAGCTGGCTGTTACCATTCATACACCATGGTGGTGAGATGTCACTCTGCAAACTTCTGGGCATATGCAAGCTTTTTCCAGTGGCTTTTTTGTCAAACTACCTGCCTTGGATCATGCTACAGACTTTCCTAGGGTCTCTCAAAGGTTTGCAGAATCCAGACAAGCAGCATCTGGCTTGAGCATGTTCTGTACCTCTGGCAAAGTCGTCCTAAGCCTGTGGCGGCAGCCAGCTGTGGTTCGCAGCTTGGCCTCTTGAGGTGCTTCTAAGCATGGTGCAGGTGGTGGCCAACTGTGGATTGCTTTGTGGCTCCTGCTAGCTGGCCCCAGGTGGAGCACATGTGGCAGCTGGACTTGACCTGCAGCAACTCCCTTCCAGGTGGTCCGGGCACTGGCACACCCAGTGGTCAGCTTCAAAATTAGCTGGAACACCACAGCAGCCTCCAAAGATGACACAACCAAAGGACAGATTAGGCAGGCACCAGAGCCCTGCTGAAGCAGATCCTGCCCTGTAGGGTCAGTCCCCAGTACCACAACTCCTCCACTGTAGTCAACACCAGTCCTCATAACCAATGAGCCTGAGGGTCAACTACTCTCATTGACATGCAAATAGCAACCAAGGCTCAACTACAATGGGGTGTACACACAACCTACGCAAGGGACATACCTGGAGTGCATGGCTTAGGTGACCAGGAAGACTGTGCCACTAAGACCCACAATATACCTACTACATAAGGTCACTCTACTAAGACTGGGAGACATAGCAGCCCTACCTAATACATAGAAACACAGGGAGGCAGCCAAAATGGAGAGCAAAGAAACATGTCCCAAATAAAAGATCAGAACAAAGCTCCAGAAAAAAACACTAAACAAATGGAGATGCAGAGTTCCAAGTACTTATAAGGCTGCTCAATAATCTCAGGGAGACCTTCAACAAAGAGATTGGAAACATAACATAAAAATGGAGATAGAAGGTATGAAAAGTACCAGTCAGAAATAAAGAATACAATAATGAAAATAAAGAATACATTACAGTGAATCAACCGATTAGATGAAGCAGACGATTAAATTACCGATTTAAAAGATGAGGTAGCAGAAAATACCCAATCAGAAGAGCAAAATGAAGAAAAAAAAATTCAAAAAAGTGAGGACAGTTTAAGGGGCCTCTGGGACATCAAATGTACCAACATTTGCATTATAGGTGCACCAGAAGGAGAAGAGAGAGCAAGGGATTGAAAACCTATTTGAAGAAATAATGATGGAAAACTTTCTAACCTAGTGAAGGAAATAGATATACAAGCTCAGGAAGCACAGAAACTCCCAAAAATGATAAACCCAAAGAGACAAACACCAAGACACATCATAATTGAAATGTCAAAGGTTAAAGACAAAAACAGAACCTTAAAATCAGCAAACAAAAAGCAGTTAGGAGTCTCCCATAAGACAATCAGCTGATTTCTAAACAGAAACTTTGTAGGCCAGAAGGGATTGGCAGGAAATGTTCAAAAGCAAGGACATGCAAACAAGATGACTCTACCCAGAAAAGCTATCACTTAGAATCAAAAGACAGATAAAGAGATTCCCAGACAAGAAAAAGCTAAAGGAGGTCATCACCACCAAACCAGAATTACAAGGAATCTTAGAGGGACTTCTTTAAGATGAAAAAAATAAAATAAAAATGTGAATAATAAAAAGTCATTAAATACATACCTATCAACAATTACTTTCAATGTAAATGGATTAAATGCTCAAATCAAAAGATGGGAGGCTGAATGGATTAAAAAACAAGAGCTTTACATATCATGCCTACAAGAGACTCACTTCAGATTGAAAGACAAATGTGGACTGAAAATAAAGGGACAGAAAAAGATATTTCATGAAAATGGAAACAAATAAACAAAAAAACTGGGGTAGCAATACTTAAACCAGACAAAATAGACTTTAAAACAAAGACTATAACAAGAGACAAAGAAGGACCTAGTAATTCCACTTCTGGGTATTTATCAGAAGAAACCCAAAATGCTACTTTGAGGTAACATGTTTGTCTATATCTTCATTGCAGCATTATTTACAATAGTCAAGATATGAAGGCAACCTGGGTGTCCCTGAATGGATGAATGGATAAAGACCAAGTGGTACATATATACAATGGACAATTGCTTAGCCATAAAAAAAGAATATAAAAAAAAAAAAAAAAAAAGAATATAATCTTGCCATCTGCGACAACATGGATGGACTTAGAGGGTACTGTGTTGAGTGCACTAAGTCAGAAAGTAAAAGACAAATGTCATATGATTTCTCATATAATTAAAATCTAAAGAAAACAAACAAAAAACAAAACACATGTAAACTCATAGATACAGAGAACATTTTGATGGTTGCCAGATGGGAGGGGTTTCAGGGGTGGGTGAGAAAGGGGAAGGGATTAAGAAGTACAAATTTGTTGTTACACAGCATTCATAGAAATGTAGGGTATAGCAAAAGGAATATATTCAATAATATTGTAATAACTATGTATAGTATCAAATGGGTACTAGATCTATTGGGGTGATAAGAGGGGAGGGGTTTGGGGCCATGGTGAAAAACGTGAAGGGATTAATAAATACAAATTAGTAGTTATAAAATAGTTATGGGGATATAAAGTAAAGCATAAGGAATATAATCAATAATGTGGTAATATCAACATATAATCAACTCTGTGTAGTGCTAGATGGGTATTAGGCTAGTCAGGGGGACCACTTCTCAGATTACATAAATATCTAATCACTATGCTGTACACTTGAAATTAACATAAAACAATATTAAATGTCAACTGTAATTGAAAAATTAAAAAGCGGGGAAGATACAGGGAAATAAGAGGTTCAAATTTCAAGGTATAAAACAAATAAGTCTTGGGGATATAATATACAGCACAGGAAACATAGTCAATAATATTGTGATAGCGTGGTAGGTGTCAGATTATACTGGACTCATCAGGTGATCACTTCTTTTGCATAGGGAGTATGATCAATAATATGGTAGCAGCTATGTATAGTGCCAGATGTGTATTGTTGAATAACTATACTATACACCTGAAACTGATATAAAATTGTATGTTAGCTATATTCTAATAAAAATCTTAAGCAACAAAAACCAAAAACCATAGATCCAAGCTAAAATGGAGTCACTGCACTATGGCCAATCCAGGTACATAAAGCATACTTAACCTAACCTTACAGGAATTTATAGATCTTTTCAGAAATCAGTAGAGGACTCTGGCCAATCCCCAAATGATAGTTCTGTTCACATCATCTCTGGACTGCCTTGTTCCCCTGATATCTCTGATAGTATTACCAAAATTAATTTGTAAATAGCTCTATTTAATTGGCTTACAGACAAACCAGTGCTACATAAATTAAGTATATACTCAGAACTATAAAAACTAACCCAAATGTTTTTCAAGTTCTCATGATCTAGGATAATATTTAGTAAATCAAAGCCACTTTAAGTCTGTTGGTTTAATTAAAACAGACATGTCTTTGGAGTTATCAGAATTAAATATAATACTTTTATTGTACCTAGGTTTATCAAAAGACAAATTAGCTCATGCTATCTTTGTGAATTCTTGTATGTCGCTATCCATTTACTATTACAATTCAATTACTATCGCAAAAGACAGAAAAGCAATTCAGAATTACTTTTATTACTCCTTGTGTTACCAAATAAACCATTTTTCTATAAATAAACAAATAAGTAAATAAATAAATAAATAATAGAATTGGTCAGCAAGAAACATGACCTGAGATAGGTTAGCTGTCGAATGTCTCATGAAATTTTCATGAGTAATCTAAACATAATTGTTAAGAACAAGTGAATTAAATAGATGTAAGTAAAGTTTATACATGAACTTTCCAAAATAATTTTGCTTAATGGTATGTCTACTAAAAAATGGTTTCAAAACACCTTTTTTGGTAACTGAAAACCTTAAAATTATACTAAGTTAATGATGTCTGTTAGTAAACATGTTTTGTATGTAACACATTGAAAACTTTTGCTATGAAGAAGAATATACTTCCAGAAACTATGAGATGTATTTATAAATTTGTCAATCCACAGAATGCTAGTGAAACAGACACTGCAACATTTTTTGCTTCGTATTTTTCACTAGGAATTAAAGACTCTAAAATACTCTACTTTTTTACTTTTTGTCTGCTTTTGAAAAGAGATTGTGAAAGTTCCTTTACCTTTTAAGTAATCGATCTGGACAGCAAAGATTTTGTGTCTTATGAAAATAATTTAATTTGCTTCATGTTGTCTTCATCAGGTTTTTGATTACTTAAGAAAACACTGTCTCAGTATTAAAAGAGCTAAGTTTTGTTCACAAACAGTTTAACCTTCTGTATTTGCTTTTGAACTTCTATTGTAACTTTGGTTAAATAGGTAAGTATTATTTTTAATCATCTGTGATCCTATTTAGTGAAATGTCCAAACCTTTCAGATGTTTCAACAACTTCCCCAAATTAAGTTCTAGTATTTTTAAATTAAATTTATTGGGGTGACATTGGTTAGTAAAATTATATAGGTTGCAAGTGTACACTTCTATAATACATCATCTATATATTTCATTGTGTGTTCACCATCCAAAGTCAAATCTCTTTCCAACACAATATAATTGACTCGCTTTACCCTTTTCTATCCGCCCCCACCCCTTATCGTCTCATAACCACTAAACTGTTGTCTGTGTCTATGAGTTTTTATTTGTCTTGTTTGTTTGTTGCTTTCAGTTTTATATCCCACAGATGAGTGAAATCATACGGTTCTCAACTTTTCCTGTCTGACTTACTTCACTTAGCATGAAATAGAGTCTTTTTTATTTAAGCTAAAATTGAGATTTCCCAGAGGGTCCCTGGAAAAATTTCAAAAGATTTGTATCTCACTTGGTAAAATGTTAAACTAATTAAGTTTATTTGATATGTTAAATTACATGGAAAGCATTATCAAATAAGAAGTAATGTTTAATCTTCTTAGCTTATATTTGTATGGATGCACATTATTAACATAAGTGTTCTAGAAATTTTATGAAATGACTAAAAATCTGCTCTGTCCTGGTATAATGTTATCAGTTATAATACTAGTTATCTTAAAATGTTGTGTGTCACAGAAATAACCAAATTCCCTAGTCAATTCCATTATAATAAACTTCCATCAAATCTTTAACCATGGGCCTTTTTAGTTCTTGTATCATTTACAGACAGTAAATGTTTTGTCCTGACACTTTTGCAAAAGTGACATTCATGGAAAATACACTACCCAGTACTCGACCACTGGCACCACTGCCAAATTACGTGTCAAACTCTGGGTGCATATTTCACAACTAAAGAAAGTTCCATATCACATCTGGTGGTTTGCAAATGCCAGAGTCCTCAAAATCAATTTTACCAGGAAGAGAAGTAATCAACATCAAGATAGACTGCTTCCTCCCCTGATGTTGGATCAAGACTATTTCTTTCCATTCCTTTCCTAACCATCCTTTTCCTAATTCTTATAACATGATTCTTTTTGTCACATGATTCATATGATTCTTTTGTCCACTCTTTGCCTGCTCTGGCCTAGAAAGATAATTTCACTGTTCATATATCTCAGACCATTACAAAGGGGGGGCCATCCAACTTCCAGATGTCTGTTGGATCTGCCATAATGCTGGTGATTCTATGGTTTTGTATATCACAAAACTCTCCCTGATTTCCAACGCCCCAGTTTCTCTGTAACAAACTCAGCCCTCTCTCTATCATGTCAGTGTCCCTAACCCTGAGGGTCCATTTCCCTGCATCTGGTTAATAAGCCCACACCCAGGGAAACTTGTGTCCAAACTCTGCATAAAGAAAGGAATGCAAGGCAATAGTAACCAGAATAAAACTGTCCGTGCAATCTACAGACTCTTACATTTTACTGGTTTGCATACCTGTCACATTTCCAGTCCCAAGCCACGGATTCAAATGGGAATTACCAGGAGGCATTCATGAATCAACATTTGCTTCCTTTGATAAATCACCTCTTCTAGCTAGGAGTAAATACAAATGAAGCTATGATCAGGAACCTCTCCTTAACTTTTGGAGAAACTGCAGAATCTACCACTAAAGCAATAACTAGCAAAAATCTCTAAGCTGTCTAGCCAAGTTATTGTTGATAAATAGCTCTGGCTTATCTTTCAGCCAAGCAAATAAGTGTGAAATAGCCAGCACCACTTGCTGCGTTTGGATTAACACTTCTGGGGAAGTTGAAACTCATTTACACAAAATCTGAGAAGAAGCCAGTTGGTTACAATAAGTCCAATCTGACTCATTTTTTGGATTTTTTTACTTATTCAACTGGTTATTAAAAGGATTGGACTCATGGGTTAGAACTATACTGCAATTTGTTTTTTCTACACTATTTGTCATAGTATTTTGTGTCATGATTTTTGAAGTACTCAGTTGTTAATCTATCCAGCTTTTGTAAAAATAACAAACCTGATAGACTGATTATTTGCCTGATGTTCTGAAATGATATCTAACACCTATACCCCTGACAATGTCTTCCTGCCTTGAACACTATAAGAAATTGCTTAAATGTGGCCTTTTGGTTGCTACTAACTCCAAAAGCTTTCCTCACCGTGAAGAAAGGTGTCCAATCATAACACATTGAAGAAAAATGAACAATATGACCAGTAAAAAGGTGAAATGCATACTGAAGAAACACCTAGAAATTTATTGAGTAATCGGAACCCTTAGCACAGACTTGATCAAAAGAAGAAAATGCAGAAACAAGCTAAAATGGAGTCACTTATGTCAGGGACAAAAGAGAAATGGTCAATGCAGGCACCTAAAGGAAACTTTGCCTAATCTTATGAGAATTTACAGCTCTTCTCGGAAATCAGTAGAAGACACCAGCCAATCCCCCAGCACCAAATCTGTTCAGGTCTCAGTATTTCTGTGTTCTCCTGACTCAGCTACTCTGATCCAAATAAGACCAGTAGGCAACCAATCACTTGAAAAATCCAAATAACTTCTGCATTTACCTCATAAAATTATAATGGTCTATGAGAAATTCAGAACTCATTGCTTCGGCAGCCTTGAGTTTCCCGGCTTGTAGGCAAAAAGCCTTGCAATAAATTCATCTTTGTGCTTTGTTTTTGCAAACTTTTGTTTTTGACAAAGCTATATTCCTATTCTTTCATTTCTGTATTTCCAATATATAACACTATATGTAAAACTTTCTAGAGTTTTCTTTTTTCTGGATCATAGTGCTAAATTCTAACTATTGGAAAAATTTTAGTGTCCATTAACCTACACTTCAGGGTTCAACTAAAACATAAAAGGTAAATATGCAACAAAAAAAATCTATTTCTGAAAATTAAGTAATTCATAAATAGATACCTAATATAATTTTCTTCCATTACTCTTCCCTCCATTTATAAAAGCATAGGTCATGTGAGCCATTAAATACAGCTATGTAATTTGTTCATAATGTGTACTCATTTTTAATTTTCTGGTTAAGGTGGAACAGACTCTCTATTGGGAACATTTATCCAAGAGCATTTCATGCATAACCAGAGAGAGTTTTAATATGTCACTGATTCTGATTATGACAATATGCACTTTGGGAATTTAGAATTCACAAACTAACATTGCTAATCAGAGCAGGTAAAATTATTGGCAGTGTCTCATGAAAGGACATGGATCTGGAAAATGTTTGTACTAAGAGGAAGTTGTGCTATCAAAATAAAAAAACACTGGTAGTAGAAACTCCCATTAAAGATAAGATATTAATCTTAATACTTGGTTGATATTATCAAAAGGATGCCCAGTTACTTAAAAGTATACATAGAATGTTTCTTTCTTTTTTTTTAATTAAAGTTTAATGGGGTGGCAATTGTTAGTAAATTTACATAGGTTTCAGGTGCACAATTCTGTAATATATCATCTATATATCACATTGTGTGTTCACCACCCAGAGTCAGTTCTCCTTCCGTCACCACATATTTGATCCCTTTTACCCTCATCTACCACCCTTCTCCCCCTCACCCTCTGGTAACCACTAAACTATTGTCTGTGTCTATGAGTTTTTATTTCTTCATTCTGCCCTAAGAAAAGATGAAATAGTACCTTTTCGGACAACATGGAAGGCTCTTGAGATTATAATGCTAAGCAAAATAAGTAAAAAAAGTCAAGAACTCTGTGATTTCACTGATATGAGATATATAAAACTGAAAACAACAAAGGCACAAAACAAACATAGAATATTTCTAATCCAACTCTTATTCATAGATCAATAAATAAAAACTGATTGCTAAAACAGGCTGGGGAGAGATAGTGTGCTATATACCATCCCAGTTTTTAAAAAAATGTACTGGGTTAAATGTAAATCTATACACAACACAAAAATAAGGTTCCCAATTGAAAATACTTAAAATTCTAACTTAGAGTGAGGCATATTTATCATAAGAATATAATATTCTGTAGGCTAATAAATCCCTAGATTTACATTTTTTTCTGAATTTAAATTGCTTAATAAATAAACCAAAGACAAACAAAAATAAAAATCATATTTAAGTTAAAATACAAACCCTTTGTCAACAATTTATTTTAAAAATATAAGCCCATACATTTAATTTACAAATGTACTGTTTTCATTTTTACTTATATATTAATAATCCCCAGAAGTTTCTATATTATTTAAATATGACACAGTCATTAAAACTAGTGAATTGTGCAAAGAAACCAAAATTTAACATTTTCTGGCCACTATTTGTGATTCTGCTAGTTACTATGTTGGCGTTTCAGTAGGCAGAGAGGTTTCTAAATACATTAGTTTCCATTTATCCATGAAGGATTGTGGCCTCGCAGCAGCCCACCCATCTGTCTCCTGGTACCTGCCCCCAAAGAAAGGTGAGTCTGTGAGACAGATCCTTTCGGGACTTTGCTTCACCTTTGTGCTTGCACCTTATGTCTCCCTGTTTGGGCCCAAAAAGATGGCTGGTCAGCCAATGACGAGTAAGATTCCCCATGGGGACGGGGAAGGGGGGGACAACTCAAGCCAGGTGCAGTTGAGTGGAGATGAATAGGACAACCCATAGGGTTGATAGAGGTGGGCACAGCCCCCACCTTCCCCAGCTAAAAAAAGCCTCTGTCTCTGTGGCTGCATTCCTTCCCAAAACCTGCAAGGGAAGAGATTCAATGGTGTGCTCTCCATCTATTCATATGCATATAGGTTTTGTCCCTTGGGGAAGTACACACACCCCGAGGAGACTTAGAGACTTACAGTTCTGCTGCCTGCAGGCAAGGATGACTGGCTTGAATCAGTTTCCTATTATGATGTACAGGATTCACAGATCTTGAGATTGACAAGCTTTATCTCCTTTACTTCCCCACCTAACTAATAAAAAAGCTAATGCATAGGCTCGATTGGGGTGTCCAGTCTTTTAGACTGGGGGGTCCCTTGGCCCTATTTATAATACTTTTCTTAACCCTGCACCACTCTCCTGGCTCTCCACAACTCTCGTCGCGTGGGACATGACAGGGGATGTTCTAAAACCCCCATTAGACGCCTAAAACTGCAAATAATAGCAAACCCTATGAATACTACATTTTATCCTATACATACATACCTATCAATACGTTTAACTTATAAATTAGGCAATTTCAGGGAGGGAAGATTTATTCTTACTGTAGATCTTAGCAACCTCAACATGTGATTTCTTTTTTATCTTTATTAAATCAAGACCTTTCATCTTTTCAATTGATGGAAGTACTTTACTGTTTCTCTTTGGCATTTCCAAATTGTCAGCATCATTACTTTTGTACTTCGGAGACATTATTAAATAAAACAAGGTATCCTTGAACATAATCATTTTTAGATAACAGGATAACCAAGATGGCTGCTAAGAGACTAATGGGCAGGTAGCTTATATAGCATGAATAAGGTGGACAAAGGGATGATTCAAGTCCTGGGTGGGACACGGCAGGATGTAAGTTTTCATCATGCTACTTATTCAGAAAGGCACACAATTTAAAATTTCTGAATTGTTTATTTGTGTAATTTTCTATTTAATATTTTCAGATCACAGTTGACCATGGGTAACTCAAACCTCAGAAGGTGAAACCACAGGTAAGGGGGACTACTGTATCTCGGACTGATGAGGAGCTAACTAGGGTCAAAAGATTAGAGTTCTTCATCTGGTGTTGGTCATTTGTCCTCACAAAAGAAAACCTTTTGGGAACCACATATGTCACATTTGTAACTAGAGGAGAAGTGTTAGCAGGGGTATGAGTGGAAAAGGAGGGGGGTGGGGGAAGGAGAATGGAAAATCCATGCCATTTCACACATGGACCCTTCCAGTTACTACAGCATTCTGTGAAGTCCTCTCTCTAAACTATTTCAGATTCCGCTTGAACGTAATAAAATTTAAGACAAAGTTTGCATGAGAAAACCTTCACGTCTATTTCCAGTCTCCTGTTTGTTACTTTTAGTTACCTGAAGTCCTGAGTTTCAAGAGAAACTGGGATAAGGAACATTATAGAAAGATAAACAAGCAGAATTCTGTCCAAAAATCCACCTAGTGTCTTAGCAGCCCCTTAGGCACATCAGTGGGCATTGGTAAGACTTTTTCCCAGCTCCCAGACCTCAACAGCCATCACTGTTTTCAGTTTAGTTTCCCTGTTTTTGGAAACATTTGTAAGTTTCCTATGGCAACTTAGCTCAGTCAGCTCTATTTACAGCCTGCCACTTTAGCAATACTATGTCACAGCCTCTTGGCAATCCTCAGGCAGTCACAAAGTAAAGTCAAGCTTGTGGGAAAGCAGGTTATCTTTTACTATTTTTGTTAGAAATAATTACCATTTTGACAGCTAGTTAAATAACTTCATCAGTAAATCCATTTGTGTCATGTAGACAGGAGGACAATACACTATTTAAGAATGCAGATGATGCTTAAAAGTTCTAAGCTCCTCAAGAATAGAAATGATACTGTTCTTTGGACCTTTTCTGGAAACTGGCAGAAGTAAGGAATTTAAGTAATACATTTTCCCAAATACATTATATCTGCGTTCCTTCGTAAACAGAGTTAAAGTATTTTTTTTAACTATTTCAGTGATTTCACTAACTCTTTACTTTCCAATATTATCTCTCAAGGAATTTTACTGCAAAGTGAAAGTTAAGTAAATTACAATATATGCAACCAAAGTACTGAGATAACTCAACCAGACACCACTGTTTTGCCCGTGAACCCATTTATTTTGTGTAAATAAAAGAGCATTGCTCTTTTCATTGATCACAAAGCTACCTCTGTTGTTGATATGCAAACAACATTATTTAATGTTTTGAAAATATCAAGACTAATTTAAATCCTAAAGGTTGCTTCCCATGAGTTCTGAGAGAGAACATCTAGTAAATACTGATCTTCACTCTTTTCCTTGTTTTCTCCTGTTGTTCCTATTACAACTTGGGACTCATTATAATAAATGAATCAAGGTAAATAAAATCTAGGTAAAGTTAAGCACTTTAAGCCTAGTAGTAATAATAACATTAGTGTGCACAGCATTTGGCATAATTATTTCAAATATGATTTTATAAACAAGCAAAGCAAAAAACACTATGCACATCTACACCATAAAGATAAAAAGAAATATGAAAAAGTAGCCTTGGTTCTCAATAGACTTACAATCATATTGAAAACATAAAGCTTTCATGTGAAAACTTTACTAACACAAAGAATGAAAAGCTGATAAACAAATTTGTTAAAAAGGAAAAAAACACAATGCTTAATGGAGATTAATGAAATTTGATCTTTATCTCATTCCATACACAAAAAGTAATCTGAGATAGAATAGACAAAATATAAAATTCAAAACTGCAAAGTTTCCAGTAGAATGCATGGAGAATATATGTGTGACCTTATTATTGTCAGCAAAGGTCCCTTTAAACAGGACACATAACACACTAACCATAAAAAGAAAAACATTGATAAATTGTACTTCATCAAAATTAAAAAGTTTGTTCACCAAAAACCAAGATTAAGAAACTTGAGAACTTCAAAAAATGAAGAGGCATGCTACCAAATGGAAAAAAAAAATACATTTAGTGTATATATCTTACAAAGGATTATGTCCAGAATGAATAAAAAATTCTTAAAAGTCAATAATGGAAAAACAAGCAACCCAATTAAAAATAGACTAAAGATTTGAACAGACACTTCATAAAGAAAAATATACCAATGACTAGGAAGCACATGAAAGAGCATTCAACATAATTAGTAATCTGGGAAATGCAAATTGAAGCTACAATAAATTAATGCTATCTAACAACCATTAATATGGCTGAAACTAAAACACACTAGCAACAATAACTGTTAGCAAAGATGTGAAGCTATTGGAACTCGCATGCATTTCCTGTGGGAATGCAAAATAGTACACCCACTTTGGAGAGCGGTTTTTGTGATTTTTGTACAAAGTTAACATACACTAAACCCTTTTTAATTGGAAACAACACAAATGTGTGACAGGAAAATAAGATAATTTTTATATATTCATACAATACAATACTACTTGGTAATACAAAGGAACAAACTATGAAACACGGCAACAAAGATGAACACAAAAATATTATGCTGTATAAAAGAAACAAGACATATAGTCATGTGAAATACTTATACCAGGGGTGCCCAAAAAATGTATACACATTTTAAGAGATGCTATCAATGTATTACTTTTCGAAGTTGAATTGAATTATGTAGCAATGTGTATCATGACATTCACTCAAAGGATGGCATTAATCAAATGAATGCTAGTGTCATGCATTGTATTACAACTTTAATACAGTTTTTTTCCTTTCTTAAAATGTGCACACATTTTTTGCCACCCTCTGTGTGTGTGTGTAATTATATACTTATAATATGAAAATATATAATAATAACCAGTAAAACGAATCTATAGCAATAGAATTCAGAAAAAGGGTTGGGAATTATCTACAAAACAGTACTTTCTGGGATGATGGAAATGTTCTAACCTTGGTCTAGGTGTGATTACAGGGTTATATCTAATTGTTAAAACTTATCAAACTGAACACCTGAAATCTTTGTTTTTCTTTTGTATGTAAATTATACTTCAACGAAAATAACAGCAGAAAGAAAAGTCTGCCTCAAAACAGTAAAGCATGAATTGTTAATTGAGTGGACCAGAAGAGACATACACTGTAGGGTGGTGTGTAGCTTTCTAATTTACTAAGTGAAAAAAAAGTCACTAGATAAGAGGATCTATCTATCTATCTATCTATCTATCTATCTATCTATCTATCTATCTATCTATCTATCTATCTATCCATCCATCCATCCATCCAGATATAAAACGAGATGTATAGTACATTTATGTTGGGTCTTAAAGTAGACCAGGATTAAGACCACAAATTACATCCTCTAAATTTTCCATGATGATATGAGCTTCATGATGACAAATCTCTTACTGTTTCATGTATTTGCCAGTTAAACTATTGCTTCTATTCCAAAGTTATTCCAGTGATACGGGTATTTATGATCTTTCTACATTTGAAACTTTTTAACTCTGGAATACTCAGACATGCAGAAAGGATTGCTGAGGGAATACTGTGAATTTTCACAGCTGATAGGATTAACAGATGTAGAGAAATGCTGATCTCATTTTGCAGAACATCTTCCTTTTGATTCTTCAATCACACTTGCATTGATCTAGTCTCCACTAATATTAAGCAAAAGAGAAGATTATATAACAGTCTGCTTAAGGTAGAGAGCAGATGAATCATATTCTTCCCTAAATATAGAAAAGTGTCAAGATTCATAATTGGAGTCTCTTAAATTGTACACAGAACCAAGGACACTTTATCTACATTGAATGAGCATGTACTAAGGGCCACTAAATGAGGCCCTTTGGATAATTAATTTTTCAATGTTTTTAAGATACTGTAGAGTTATTTGAGCATTAAAATATTTATTAAACTGAGTATGACCATTCATAGAATTAGCAAAGTCTTTCTTTAATAGACAGACATACAATCAAATTTCTCAGAGAACTATTAGAAATACGGTATTCCAAAGAAGCTTCTACTTCACCTTGATATAATATAAATTGAGGGACCCTTACTTCAGACTGTGAAATACTGAAGAGTTTATTCAGTTTATCAGAAACAGTTCATTTTTAGTGACCCAATGTATTAAAAAAAAAAATGGTGAGAGATAAGCCTGATGTTAAGCCTGTGGTGTTCTAAAACAGCTTGAGGCTGTCTCCACAGTCTATCTGTATCTACAAACTCAGTCTTTCCCCTTGTTATGTTTTTTTTTTAAATCTAATGGGGACTCATTTTTTCAAAATAGTTCCAAAGTATCTCATGATAATATACGTTTTACATTCCAAATTAGAAATAAGCAAACATAAATTCAAACTATCTGCATTGACAGCAAATGTATAAAAACTGCATTAAAAAGGCATTTATTTTCATGCAGTCATTTAATAATAGAAATGTGAAATGTGAATAAAACCAAGTTTACATGTGGACCCGAAGGGAATTAGTGTACTTAAGCAATCTTGCAACACCAACAGGTCAAGAAGTAAATAGTCATCAAGTCAAATAGATTGCTAGGAAGTAGAGAAAAAACTCTTGTAAATAAATTCAAGTGAAGGGAACTTTTTGGGCTGCATAACAAATATCAATCAAACTAAAGTGATTGCTAGGGAATAAGAGCATTAACAAGGCAAACAGGGAAATGCCAAGCCTGTGCGACACTAAACCTCCTGAGTTAGAGAAAGCTGAAGGAGAGAATTGGTGAATGATTTAAGTTAATAGCAAAACCTTAGCTAATTGTGGTATTGAAATATTTACTAGAAAATAAAATGAAATCGGTTCTGTAATTTTAAAAGAGGGAGGAGGACAAGAAAGACAAAAACACATACCTAACAGCCTGCCCTTTCATTTTCTACCTTCTCAGTGCTTATTGAAGCAAAATGAAATATACTCCAGTAACTCAGTGTTTTCACCACTATCTTCTCCATCAGGTTTGAAAATAATGAGCAATTTGAACATAATAACCCACAAGTGTCAAAAAAACAATATCCTTCGCCCTTGTGCATCTTCTCAGGTAGAGGAGGAAAGATACTTTTCATCAGATGATCATGTTTCAAATCATGGTCATCTTCCTAAATAAGAGGAAAAACTACAATGGAAGAAAATACAGGTAGGAAACAATTTGGTTTTGGGTTCTCTGTTCTGGGAATGGCTGGTTTTATTTTGCAACCAGCATCTGCCATAGACTTAGCCATCATTTGTTTCTATTAGTAACTTCTTAAAACTAAATATTTTATTTTCTCATTTACTTTCACTGAATGGTAACTTTTTTGAGGTTACAATATTGCCGTATAAATCTTTGAATTCCCCTTATCTGTAGTGGTGTATATATGTGTGTGTGTGTGTGTGTGTGTGTGTGTGTGTGTGTGTGTGTGTGTGTCAATTACTACTTCAAACAATGATCAAATTTTATACTTTATCTGGCCCAATTCCATTCTTTTTTAGATAAATAAATTGAAGTGCTCAGGGAGAAGCAGAATTGCTCCTTATCAAACTGTAAGAGAGTGACAAATGGAGAGTGAGACAGATTCTCTATTTCCAAGCTGGTATTATTCTCATCATATCATACCACCTGGAATGAATGGTGAATGCATTTTTATAAATAATCACATGATATTCATAGTGGGTGAAAATGCTCCCTTTCCAAAAAAGTCTCTGAAGTCAATTGTGGGATGAGAGAATTGGCAAAGTATATGTCAGTATTGAAAGAAAAAGTTGTTTGGCATAAAAAAAGTCTTGAAGATTATCTTGAATTCTAACAGATATTCTTTGAAAACAATGGATGAATACATGAACAAAGGTAGAAGTGTTTTTAATTAGTTTGAAACATATTTTTAATACCACTTATTCAGACAATAAAAGATGTGCTTGCCAAAGTTTAATATTGTTTTTAGCCATCTGGGAAACAAAAGCTGTTTTATATATATATATATATTTTAATTAGTACACGCAGGCATTATTTTGCTTGAAATAAGTATAATTTGTAAGAATAATGGGACCCAAAAACTGACAACCAACAAGAGTATACACATATATCTGTTATATTTGAATATAGGAAAGATCTTTAAAAATACACCCTGTGCAATGTATGGTAAACATCTCAAAATAACATCACCAATCAAGCATCAATTTCAAAGGTTTGAAGATCAAGACTATAATTTTCCCACTAGAATTGTAATTACTTTGGCATCTAGGACTAAATGTCTTATATATCTTTTTTACCTTCCCAACCCCTCAGAGGGCATTCAGTAAATGTCACGGATTGACTAACTAAGGAATCTCATCAATATTGATTGTTCCCAAACTTCTATTCACAATAAAGCTGCTTTCCCATGTAATCCCAGCCAATTTAGTCAAATGGTCAATACAGTTAAAAAAATTACAGTTAAACCAGCTCTTTCAACAGAGTTATATTTTGGACTGAATAAGTTAACATGGATTGATGTAACAGGTGATTAAAATTTATTTTCTTAGCTAATGTATGGCATTTAGCTTCACGTTTTATGAAAAAGTGGTACAGGTATTGGTTGAGAGCAGGAACTCAAGCAGGCTGCCTGGTTTTAAATGTTACCATTTGTAAGGTTAAAGGTTTAATAATCTTGGGCTAGTGAATTAATCTGTCTATGCCTCAATTTCATCATCTATAAAATGGGCATCAGTAATAGTACCTTCACTCATAGAGATAATTTAAGGATTAAGCAAACTTCTGGTACATAGTAATACTATACTAGTGTTAGCTTTTGCTATTATTCTTACTATAGTAGTAACAGTAGTATAATGATAAACAAAAATAAATAACTTTTTAAAGATCACAAACTGACTCTCCATACTTGGAACAGAAAATTCACATTGTTTTATTTGTGTTGAAAGATAGCACATATTATCTTGGAATTTACTACTTTTGATTCTTGTTTTGACTAAAACTCAGAACATATAAAATAATCCATATTTTAAAAGAATGTAGGCACACTGTCATGCATTAAAATACATTTTCATTTACAACACTGAATAACTAAATTTGCTTTCAGAACCAATGATATTTAAAGTTAAAAAGAAGTAGGAAATTATTTTCTCTAATAAATATAGATGTTTTATTTAAGCTTTTTAAAATTAAATTTATTGAGGTGACATTGGTTAATAAAATTATGTAGATCTCAAATGTACATTTCTATAATACATCACTTATTTATAGCATTGTGTGTTCACCACGCAGAGTCAGTTCTCCTTCCATCACCATATATTTGACCCCCTTTACCTTACCCTCTTTTACCACGCGCATAGCCCCTTACCCTCTGGTAACCACTAAACTGTTGTCTGTGTCTATGAGTTTTAGTTTGTTTGTCTTGTTCCTTTGTTGCTTCAGTTTTATATCCCACATATGAGTGAAATCATATGGTTCTCGAATTTCTCTGTCTGACTTACTTAAGCTTTTGAAAAAATTAATCACCCTTCTGTTATTGAACCCAACACATGAACTTTTACTCAGTATCAAAATGCTTCTATTTAAGGCAATTATACTGAAGATAAAACTGTATTTTTATTGATTAATGTCCATTCACTTCAGCCCCTGCCATGTGAGTTATGTACATCCAGAATCAGTAACCTCTGTTTCCCCAAATAATTTACCATTTATTATTTTAATGTATTTATATAATTAAATTAAAAAGTAAAAATATATACTAGATTGAGAAAAGAAGTTATAGTGCTATGGTATTAACGTCAATGCTTTGAGAAGAACCTACAAAAAGTGAGATGCTAAAAGAGCTCATCAAAATAGATATGAGACGATTATGAAAACTTCTGGAAAATAATAAAAACAGCATTATATCTCAAAAATTGCTCTCAGAACTTTATCCCACTCTACTTTAAAGAAATCAAAACTTAAAACTTATATATAATGTATGAGGGATGTATCTTAGTCATGAAAGTCTATCTGGACCTCCCAAACTCAAGAGAAAGACTCTACATCTAAAGAATGACAAATGTGAAAGTATTCATTCAGTTATGATTAGCGTTAAAATACCTAAGTTATGCATGTATCGTATTTTTGTGATCGCCTGCTTTGGGTGGCTTTGGCCCATTAGCTATATGATTTTGTGATTTTCTGATCCTGTTTTATGAGGCTTCCTCTAAAATTGCAATAAGGACATAAGCTAAAAAATAAGTTATTTTAGGCTTTCGAATCATATTAAGCTATCAATATTTGGGATAGATGGGTAAAACTTACCAGAATAAAACATATATCTAAGTATTCATTATGATTACTTTGTCAATACTAGATACACTATATGAATTCAAAGTCTGAATTTCTGCAACCTAACTCAACTCAACAAACATGCACTGAGTGGTCAATTTATTTAAGGCCTATAACTTCCAGTTTCATCACCTGAAAACTTGTCTCTGGATGAAATTAACCCAGAACAGCTTTTTTAAATACCCTCCCTCCAGTCTATATAACTAACTACTTTAACACCAAATAAATATCTAGGTGTGTGATAGTAGAGAAAAAGAATTATCAAGAGAATTGCAAAGATCTTCTAGTTAAGCCTAAAATCATGCATAATAAGGAGAGTAGAATGCAAATATTTAAGTTGCTTTTGTTATCTCTTATTTGCAGGCTTGATTTATGCTGGTAATGTTATACATTTTGTGGAACCAAGAGTAAACACTAATTCCAAGATTTGGTGAATTCTACAGAAACTGATTATTTAAAAATTCTGGAAATCTAACAGTAATGAAATTAGATGATAAAATAAATTATTAATATACTGAATGGAAAATAATACTTTAAAACTTTGGGTTAACACAATTTTATTTCAGAATAGTAAATGGTATTAATGTACTTGGTCCTAAATGATTATTTATGTTATACTGAAATGCTAACATTGAAAAAAATATTAAAAAGAGATAAAAATGTTGAGCTGTAATCCAATGAATTGTATTAAAATATCTCTTTTCTATAGATAAGAAAGACCTTGAGTGAGTTAATACAGGTTAGCACACAAAGCATCCATGTCTCTTAGTTGTGTTATCTGACAAATCTCTCAAAGAGCAAAAAATTCTAGGTGGCCCAAGAAATTTTGTTTCTAGGTGGCCCAATAAATTCTATTTCTTTTCTGTCCACTCACTCCACCTGTTAATAATCTCTGCCTTCACAGTCTTCTCACAGACACTACATTGCCTTCCAGGTTTCTCTCTGTTCATCTTTGTTTTTAAAAACATTTTTTTTCAGTAAAATGAAAATACTTTTTATTCTTCAGATAAATGTGCATATTAGTTATAATATACTAATTATTAAATAGAGCTGTAAGAGACATTACAAGCCAATACCTACAAATGAGGAGACAAATTACCAAATCTCTTAATGGAGAAGAATTTTCATCAGTTCATCTAAGGGAGCTCAGATATTAGACTACAAAACTGTTAACAGAGACTACGTCTGTCACAGCAAATCAAGTTGTGAGATTGAAACATATATGTAACATCAACGAATTTTAGCAAAATGAATGGTTTCATAATAAAATTATTTTTGAGAATGATTAACATACATACTAATTTTTTATTGACTATATGAGTATTCACTGAACCCCGTCTTAGCTGAAACAAAAAAAAAATCATGATTAACATAATAAATAAAGCCAATATCATTTAATTCTTTCTCATATACTTATTATTAAATGAATGTATTCTAAAAGGGGGGAAACAACTGCCTTCTCATTGGTTTCTTTAAAAAAAAAGAATAGTGAATCGAGATTATCATGCTAAGTGAAATAAGTCAGAAAGAAAAAGTCGAGAACCATATGATTTCACTCATATGTAGGATATAAAACTGAAAGCAGCAAACGAACAAGACAAACAAACAAAAACTCAAAGACACAGACAACAGTTTAGTGGTTATCAGAGGAAAAGGGGGGAGACAGGGGAGGGAAAAAAGAGGGTACAGGGGATCAAATAAATTGTGACAGAAAGAGAACTAGCTCTGGTGGTGAACACACAACATGATATATAGATGATGAATTATAGAATTGTACACTTGAAACCTATAAAATTTTATTAACGAGTGTCACCCCAATAAATTTAATACAAAAATGAATAGCAAGGTGCAGTATTTCCCTTATAATGTACTGTGTTTTTTTAAGCTACTGAAGGTCACAAAATCAGTTTAGTGGCTTATAACAAGTATTTTTAATTATTTAAATTGGTATATTTTCCAGATTGTAGTTAAATGATAAAATAATTTTATATTAACTTTGGCTTTATTTTATTATGCATAGGTTAAATACTACTTGAAAGTAATTTCAATTAAATAATATATATCTGTATGTAGGTAGAAATGTGTATAATTTAAAATACAAAATATATTCTTACTAGAAGTTTCTGACAAAAAATATTGAACAGTTCTATACATTATGCACTATGTAGTAAACTTTATATAATTTTGTACAGAATTATATTCAATCATTCTTTGTATCCATCAAATTATGGATAATGCTAAATTTTGAGGATTAAACCCACATGTGGGAGTGAGTCACAGGTAGGACTGAAACAGGATTGAAATATTTTGTTAAGCTGATATATGTAAAAATGTGCCTAGTGAGAGATCATCTGTGATCATATTTGTTACTTTCTGGTATATTTATTTTTGTGTTCTGTTGGCTGAAACATGGAACTGAGCCAATAAAATTAGACATGTTTCAGAGGTGTTGGTTTGTGAGAAAGGGGGAAAGCGAGTGGAATTGGAAAGAACTTCTGGTAAGGACAGTAATTAGGATTCCGTGGGGAAGCTTTGCATTGAGTCTGGAATTTCCACACCACTTGATTTGTCATTTCTCCTGTGACATGGGGATGGCTGTAGTGAATAAACCAGATGCTCATAAATCCACATCGACAGCACTGTCCTTATCTATACACCTGTGTCAAGAGACCCCTGGGCTGAGAGACAGCAAGGCTCATTCTCTAAGTGGTTTCTGTCTGCTGGTTTGTGCTTCTAGTGATGGTGGCCGCAATCTGTCACTCTCCCTGCTTCCTGCTGCTACCAGAGTATCCAGCCTGCCCAGAGGGTGAGATACAGGGAATGAAACTTCTTCCCTAGGCCTGATAAGCTTCTCCAGGTCCATCTTAGAGTGCCACTAAAAGCACAGATCTTTCTGTTTACTTCCTATAATATTAATTTATTCCCGCATTCATTGATTCCGCAAATATTTACACATATCTGAAAGTGTAAAATGTCGACACCATGTAAAAAGCACTGGGGATATAAAGATGAGCTCACAATTCCAACGTGACATGTTAAGACATTAACTAATGAGCTAACAATTGCACTTAGAAAATTCGAACAAGGCTTCACTGGGGCGTGAGGGTGGGGATGGAGGCAGGGCCAATATTTTAGAAATAGATGAGCAGAAAAGACCAAAGTGATCAGATAGGGTGACAGGCAGAGGCACAAAACATGATAAAATTAAAAAACCACAATGTCTATACTATTGGTTTATTTTCCAGGCATATTATTTGATCTGACTAAATATCATATTGTTTTTCATAACAATACTGGTTTTTTCCAGCCTTATTCCTCAACTGAGACTGAACTGCCAAAACTACATATTATTCACACTTTTATTTGCATGTTATTTGGCATCCTACTCTACCATGACTTGAGGTCAGGTTTGATTATCTAGCACGTGACAAATCAGCCAGCTTCTTTGCCTCTTGTTTTCCTTCTTAGGCTGCTAGTCATATGGCCATTTTCTGTCTATGAATATATGATGAGTAAAGCAGCCTAGATGAATGAATTGCAATCTTTAGTTATATTACTTTCTACTTAATTTGTTCTTCAGTTAAAAATTGGTGTGGGAGGGAACTATAAGGCTGATAGTTAAAATAGATTTTTGGCATATGTTAATTTTTTACTAAAGAAAAATAATTTTTGTTTCTATTACTGTGTGCAATGAAAATATTAATACCTATATTTTGCTATTTATTATCCCAGCTAAGCCTCCTCAACATGGAACAACATACTACTTTTATTATTTTTACTACACGTGCATTAATCTTAGCATGAATGATTTCACCAATATATCTTATCCAAATCACTAGTATTTAAATAGCTTATATTTTATGTGAAAACAAAGTTTTCTCTCTGAGATATTTAGGGTTTGTAATGAAACATAAATGTTTCATAAGATAAACAAAGTTCAATTCATTAGTGTTACATTTACACTGAGAACATATTTTCTTTATTTTAATTTTTTAATAAATTAATTTGGATCAATTCCCTTCTCATTAAAGAATATAACAAGCAGTTCTTTCACATTTACATTTTGTTACTTGGGTGAACAAATAATTCCACAGGGAATGCACTTTGGGTTATTTCCTATACTTTCTATAGTACAATAAATCTATTCAAGTTGCTTCTTTGTTTGCTCACTGACTATCTTGCTGCTCTATTGCATAAATCAAAAATAAATCCAAACTTTTACATGAAAACTGAGTCTGCCAGGTAATCTTGTTGGTATGAAAATCAATTTTTAAAACCTGTATCTTGTGATCTCAAAAGAAATTGAAACTCTCAACCCAAAATGTTAAACACAACCTTAGAAAACAACCTTGTTGTTTCATATTCATAAAATTTGAATTTTCAGAAACACAGGATTCATACATTTGTCACATAAAATTAGTGTTTCAATCTGATGCATTTTCATCTACATACAAGGTCTGACAATTAAGTTCGTGAATTCATCCTAGAAAAAGTGCTACTTCCTCATTGTTTAATATCCCTACCAATATCACTACCTTCGAAATACTTTCCTTGGGAAGCTATTTAACCAACACCAGCGCCTAGTGCACCCTTCAAAGCAATTTTAGAACTCTTTTTTCTGGAATAGAGCTGTCATCGTATTACCCTTGATGTCCTGAATGTCATCAAAATGTCTTCCTTTCAATATTTTCTTTATCTTCAAGTAAAGAAAGAAGTCATTGGGGGCCAGATCAGGTGAGTAGGGAAGGTGTTCCAATACATTGATTTGTTTACTGGCTAAAAGCTCCCTCACAGACAGTGCCGCGTGAGCTGGTGCATTGTGATGATGCAAGAGCCAGGAATTGTTGGTGAAAAGTTCAGGTCGTCTAACTTTTTCATGCAGCCTTTTCATGCAGCACTTCCAAATAGTAAACTTGGTTAACTGTTTGTCTATTTGGTACACATTCATAATGAATAATCCCTCTGATATAAAAGAAAGTTAGCAACATCATTGCAACAAGTTCATGAACTTAATTGTCAGATCTTGTATAAAAAACACATGTTAATTAAATTACATAAAATACATAATGTGTATTATGTAATTAAATTACATAAAATACATAAAATACAATGTGGAAAGTAAGAACTTGCAATTTTTTTCTTTTTAAAAATAGATATTTATTAGAATACATATATTTGGACCAATGGATTTCATGTACATAGAAGAAGATTTTGGTAACTGAGGATGGTAATACTGGGAATTCAGATTGGAAGTTAGGTTGTAGCCTATTTCTAGTGGACTTTGTATTGAAATTTGTTGAACTACACTGAAATTGATTCCATAAGTAATGAGAAATAAAAAAGGTTTTAAGCAAAAGAGCAAATAATCCAGTATGTTTGTTTTGAAGACAACTGTCAAGTAGAGGACAGACTGATAAGGAGAGATTGTCTAGAGGCTGGAAGATGTGTTATCTTTTTTCCCCAAAAATAAGACGTAGTCGGACAATCAGCTCTAATGCGTCTTTTGGAGCAAAAATTAGTATTATATTATATTATATCCAGTATTATATTTATTATATTATGTTATATTATATTAATAAAATATAATTTGAGTAAATATATGTTATATTTACTCTAATATTACTATTACTAAATATTAAATACTAAATAATAGTAATAAATATTATTTACTATAATATTACTATAATATCTTATAGTAAAATAAGACTGGGTCTTATATTAATTTATGCTCCAAAAGATGCATTAGAGCTGATTGTCCGGCTAGGTCTTATTTTCGGGGAAACATGGTAGGAGCTGAGGCAGCATCTCAAGGTACAAGGTGGTGTAAGCTTGAGTGAAGACTATGAGACTGAAGAGGTACAGGGGGAGTCAGCTTTGTGAGAGAGATCGAAGCTATGTAATGCAGTGACAAGATGAAGCATAATGCCTAGTGTGACAGTTTTAGAAATCATGTCAGTCGTTCTTGTCTATATATGGATATGTACGAATATGTAACTTTGGATCAGATTTTTCTTATGGGAGGTTACACAATCTGTCTAGGTAATCACTGTCCTGAGAAAAATTTGATAGGATCATTTATTTGACTTACCGTAACTGCTCCTTTCCAGTATCTCTTGGTATTCATAGGAGTGTGAGAAAGAATTTGTTTAAGATACCATATGTAAAGAACCCAGATTTTCTGAGAATAAAACTTACAATGTTTTAAGAACAAAATACAGATCTGTTCTTACACTACTCAAATAACAGAAGCTATGTCACTGGACCAGATGGTGTCTGAATGAAAGAAAGGGCCTCAAAATGAAATTCACTCTAAGTTGGTGAATTGCATTGGCTGGGAATGTGTATCTGAGTTGTTGACTTGGGCTCAGAACTAGAACTTAAGAATTGTGCTTGCTGTTCTGGAAATGACTCTGGTTAAGATTGCATACATTGCATACGTAAATTGTGGCCTTTGTGTACCGTTTTAAGAAACGATGTCTGAGCATGATATGAACCAAGGGCCCCACAGTCAGGGAGCAGGAGCTCTGGGCACCTGTGGCCTATGCTGGGACCTGGGCCAGCACAGACATCAATGCAGAGCAAACAGCACCCACACCTGTCTTTAGGAGCCACAACAACAGCAGGAAGAAGACACATCTAGCATTTGGAAGAAAAAGTGACTCTCTTTCAACCAAATCAATTTCCATTTCTTTGGTTTTTTTTGTTTTTGTTTTTGTTTTTGTTTTTTGAACATTTTCTAAGGGAAGGGAAGGCCTGAAGAGAGCAATATTGTATATACTGGTAATAAGAGTAAAAGAGGAAGAGAGGTGACCATATAAATAAGATGTGATGCCCATATTTAGATTCTAAGTGAAGAATTTTATATGTGAATAATGAGATTTCCAGGATGTTAGTACACCAGAATGGGAAGTCATGGACAACAAGGTTTCTAGCTGGAGGTTGAAAGAGAAGACATAAAGTAGATGATGAGGCTATAAGAACATAGAGACACTAAGAGGTGGGGCAGATCAGAGAGTTAGGATAATAAATTAAATTTTGGATGTTTTTGGTTTAAAAATGCTTCAGGCTATTTAAGTGGATATGAAGATGCATTGCTAAGTACTTAGATTATTTTATTTACTTCCCATGAAAAAGTGCATGTTAATTACTGTTAGTCTACCCATTTTGTTGATGAGGCATTCTAGGCAAAAAGGAGACACGATTCCTCTCCAAATGGTAAGTAACTTTGCCTCAGAAGTGATAAAGTGGGATTGCAGGTGAGGCAGCTTAGCTCCAGGGCCACTGCGCTATGCGGGGGTGGTACAGCTGAAAGAGTATAGACTTCAAAGGAAGACAAACCTGGATTCAAATCTCAGCTTTGCCACTCACTAGCTAAGAGAAAGTGAACACATTCCATAATTCTGCTGACTCTAAATCTTCATCTATAAATTGAGAATCAGAGACCCAATTTAGAGAGTTATGATAAGGTTTCATTACATAACGTATTAGTTTCCTATTATCACTGTAACAAATTACTGAAAACTTAGTGGCGTGAAACAGCGCAAATATATCCCCTTAAATTTTTGGATATCAGAAGTTCAAAATCAGTACCAGCAGGGCTATGTTCCTTCTGGAAGCCTTAGGAGAGAATCTGTTTCCTTGTCTTTTCCATCTTGTAGAAGCTGCCTGCCTGTATGCCTGTATTCATGGACCCTTCCTCAATCTTCAAAGCACATCATGTCAATCTCTGATCCCATCCTCATATCTCCTTCTTCTGACTCTGACTCATCCCACATACCTCTTATCCAGGTGATTACATTGGGCCCACCAACATAATCTAGGATGAACTGTCCATTTGAAGATCCTGAACTTTGAAATTAATCCAACTTCAAAGTCCCTTAAGCCATACAAGGCAATATATTCAAAGGTTCTTAGCATTAGTGTGTGGATATCTTTAAAGGGGCATTAACCAAACTACCACAATGTATGTACAGTGGCTGGAAGAATACAAGAGTACTAACAACAACAACAACACAATAAAAGTTTAGTGAACATACCAATTCTCTATGCACAGCCATTGACAGGAGTTGGAAAGCAGTCAACTTATGACTGAGCTCATAATAGGCATAAATAAATTGTAGCTATTATTATGAGTAGGAGCATTGTTATTTACTTTTATGAAGAGTATTAATATGCCTAATTCTCAGAGCATACTCTTTTGAATGTCCTGCCAAATAAATTATTCACATCTGAAAGATGACCTTTCTAACTTTCCTCTTATAAAAGTACTCAACACAACACATAATTGCAGTTTCATACTCCATCTGCAAATCCAAATCAATTATAGTTATAGCATTCCAATGAAATTCATTGGTCAATCAAGCATTACTTCTCAGAAAAAAACTCTCTGATTAATCTGTTCCTTGAAATTTCTTTCATTGCTATGCCATTTCTCTTCTTAAACAGTTGTTACTGTTTTTAAAAGTTGTAAAATATACATATAAAAGAATATGTGAAGTAAACACAAATATTAAAATTAATAAAAATATAAATATCACCCACTTAATACAATGTTACCAATCTTTGTGAAATCCCTCATGTACCTCATTCCTCTCTGTACTCCCTGACAAAAATAATCACTATCCTGAATTTGGGTGTTACTATTCCTTTGATTTTTCTGTGCAGTTTTAATAAGCTTCTTATTTCGGAATAGTTTAAATTCACAGAAAAGTTTCAGAGATAGTGCAGCATTCCCAATAACACCACACCCCGTTTCCCATGTTATTAGCATCTTACATTAGTATAATCTATTTGACAAAACTAATTAATCATACTTGATAATTATTATAAACTAAACTCCATACTTTATCTGGATTTCCTCACGGTTAGCCTAGGGTAGTGGGTTCCAAGGAGGAAGACCACGGAGATAAAGTGTTATCCCAGCACATCATATTAAGGGTACATTCTCTTAACATGATATATCACTAATGATGTTAACCTTAATCACCTGGCTGAGGCCGTGTTTGTCTGGTTTCTCCAATGTACTTACTCTTTCCATCCTCTGTCCTTTAAATACTCCACTCTTTGGAATGAAATTGCTATGTGCATCCCAGAAATAAGAGGTAGGGAGTTTGGATCTACCTTTTTGACAGACAATGTCTACATAATTTGGAATTCTTCTGCACAGGAAATATATCTATTATCCTCCACTTATTTAATTATCCAATCATTCATAACTGTACAGCTTCTAGATATTCATTTTCTAATCCACTACAGATTATTTTGTTGATCAAATTGTTTCAGCTTTGCCACTGGGAGCTTCTTCCATTGGCTCCTATATCCCTTTGACATACCCCATTGTTTTGTTTACTAAAGCACTTCCTTACTTTCTAGTATTACAAGATGCTCTAGTCTCATCTTGTATATCCCTTGCCCTAGAATCAGGCATTTTCTTCAAAGGAGATCTAGTTTCTTTTATTGGAGAATGGTATTAGAAACCAAGATCTCGATGCTGGATGTGCTTTTTACTGATAGGATGTCACTACTTCTGGATTGTCTCAGAAGACAGAGCTAGGAAATTATATATGTATACTAATCCATGTGCACACTAAACACATATCTATAAATATTTCTGTAGTATGTATCTGTATCTCTATTAAGTTAAATATGAAGTCACACTGATGTCTCCAACTCTAATCCAATTCTAGCCTTCCCCTTTTCTTATCGGTAACTTCCCACTTCAACATTGAGAAACCTGGCTGTCATATCATCCATTTACTTATTTGTTCAATCCCCATATAGTGGTTTAAGAATTGTTAACCAAAAAAACCTTTGGAAAACAACTTTAGCAACAAGAGTATGTATTTATGTATACAGTAGTTCCTTTGATCTTTAGTCTTAAGTCTCTACTAATTTCCTAAATTACTTAACATCTGTTAAAAAAAGTAAAGTAAAGCAAAACAAACCTTAATTCCCCCATTAAATGAGGTTTTACACATTTTAAAACAGATTCTGTTGTCATGCTGCATTCTATTATGGGTACCATTTGGTCTCCTAATTGACTTTTAAATGAAATACATACATTAAATTTCACGCTTTGTACTATATTGTTTTAAAAGTTTAAAAAAAATGCAATAGTGGCTCATATCCAGCAGTTCTGTATTATACAGAATAATTTCACAGCCCTAAAAAATAGGTGCTTCACCTATTCAACTCCCCCCACTCTAAGCCCCTGACAACCACCAATCTGCTTTCCATCTTTATAATTTTGGCTTTTCAGAATGTCATGTAGTTGGAATCATACAGTATGTAGCTTCATCAGACTGGTACCTTCACTTAGCAATATGCATTTGAGGTTTTTTCATGTCTTTTTTGTGCCTTGATAGCTCATTTCTTTTTATTAGTGATTAATATTCTATTATATGCATGTTCATCCACTCACACTGAAGGACATCATGGTTGTCTCCAGTTTGTGGCAATATAAATAAAGCTGCTATAAATATTTGCCTGTAGGTTTCTATGTGAACATAAGTTTTCAAATCAATTAGGCAGAAATATCTAGGAGCATGAAAGCTGGATCATATGGTCAGACTATGTTCAGCTTTGTAAAAAAATCCCAAACTGCCTTCCAAATTGGCTGTACCACTTTTTATTCCCAACAGCCATGAATGAGAATTCATGTGCCCCATTCTCACCAACAATTGATATTGTCAGAAATATTAGATTTCAGTAATTCTAATAGGAACGCATTAGATTTTCATGCAGTTTTACAACATAGGATGTATAATTAACAATTTATTATTTACTTGCTTCCTTTCAAAATTTTACAAATGGGACCATATTGTATATAACTATTGGTGACTTTTTTGGGGGATTAAACATAGTTTGCATAGTCATATAGGTTGGTACATGTAACTGTAGAAACATGCTCCATGTTATCCCATTGTATAAAATTCCCATGCATAAAGTATACCTTTTCTGTCCTTTTTATTATTGAAAGCACTCGAGTTTTTTGAAAGCAACTCGAGTTGTTTCCACTTATTATAAGTTTTCTACTTGTTCACAACACATAATATTTCCATACAAGTCATGCACAGGTAGATTTATTCCTATATATACTGACCTTTTTCTGTCACTGTAAAAAGACTGCTTTTTCAACTTTTTCCAGTTCTCATCAACATACTCATATTCTGATGCACCACTTAACGATGGGGAAACATTCTGAGAAATGTGCTGTTAGGTAATTTCCTTGTTGTGCATACATCATAGAACATATTTACACAAACCAAAATACTATAGCCTACATCACGCCTAGGCTGTGTGTTATAGCCTATGTCTTCATCAGCCTCAAGTCTGTCCAACACGTTACTGTTCAAAACAGCATGAGATTAAATCAAGCACAAGAGAAAATGATGCAATCCAGAGACAAGCTAAACACAAGGTGTATGAGGCTGCCACTGGCACAACACGGCACGCTGTTTTACAGCAACTTTTTTTCTTATAAGTAGAAAGAGTACACTCTACAGTAATGATAAAAAAATATATAATATATAAACCAGTAACATAGTCATTTATTATCATCATCAAGTATTATGTACTGCACATAATTGCCTGTGCTATACATTTATATGACTGGCAGCATGGTAGCCTTATTCACACCAGCATCACCACAAATATGTGAATTGTGGGTTGTGCTACAACGTTATGATGGTTATGACATCACTTAGGCAACAGGGACTTTTCAGCTCCATTATAATCTCATGGAACCACAGTCATACATGTGGTCTGTAGTTGACTAAATGTTGTTATGGGTCAATGACTGTTCTTATTTATCTTCCTCATCCCCCAATAGAATATAGGCTTCTCAAAGTTGGGGAGCGTTGTCTGTGTTGTTTGCCAATATATCCCTACCACCCACAACAGTGCCTGGCATGTAAGAGACTTTCAATAAATATTTAATATTTGATGTTGAATGATACATAAACATAATTGAGTTTTTCATGTTATCCTTATATGTGATGATCTTGATAACTTTTATTAATTCCATTCTCTCCATTGATGATATATCCATTTTTGCTTTAAGTGGGTTGAGGTTGCTTTGTTAGGGCATACACATTTGTAATTCTCTCTTCCCTATATATATTTATTCCTAATGAGATTTTTTTGTTAAAGTCTGTTTTGCCTAATATTAATAATAGCTGCACCCATTTCACCTTATTATTTGACTATTATATCATTTTCCACATGTTTACTTAACTTACATGTCTTTACACATTGTGTTTATTTCAACATTCACATAAATCTTTTTAATCCAATCTGACAACCTCTCACTTTTACCTGAAGAACGTACTTCTTTAAACTTTATGGAAATCATTGATTTAGTTGATCACATTTGTATTATCTTTTTAAAATTTTACGTTGGTCCTCATTTATCTGAGTTGCTTTGTTTGTTTGTTTGTTTGTTTTTCACTTTTGGCCTTGTTTTGGTTAGTTGAGGTTCTAATCTACCTTCTATTCCATTTTCTTCCCATCTACTGGTTTAATAGTTATTCAGTCATTTTCTGTTTTTAGTATTTCCCTTGGATATCTTAACGTGAAAATTTAACATAGTAAAGTCTGAAGTTGATCCTAAATTTACTATCTTCTTAACAATAAAAAGTCCTTATAATGTGTTATATTTAACTACCTTACTAATAATTTCAGTGCTTTCATTGCTATTATTGTTTGCTAATTAGTGTTTATTTAGACTTACATATATTTTTTCTAATTTCTTTGATCTCTATTTTTCTTTTAAAGCATGCTAAGCTTTCCTTCTCAGATAATTTTCTTTCTTCTTGAAGTACAGACATTGTGTAGTGCGTTAGGAAGTATTAGTTTTTCAGATGTATTTATCAACAGTTTGTGTCTGTGTGCAAAGATTTAATATCACTTTCATTCATAAAAAATAGTATTGTTGGGAGTTTAGCTGAATAGTAATTTTCTTTTATCGTTCTATTATCGTCTGCCTTCCATCACTTTTGTTGGAAAGTCATTGTCATTCTAAGTGTCAATTCTTTGTATGTAACATTTTTTCTCTCTGACTCCTTTTGTAAGTTCTACAGCTTCACTGTTATTTATCTCATTGTAGACTTTTAAAAAATTTATCCTGATTGGGGTTCACTGGGCTTGATATAAAAGTAAGTTAACATCATTAATTAATTTTGGAAAGTCTGATTCATTGTTTCCTTCAATATTAACTTTTTAGAGTTTAGTCTCCCACTAAATTGTTCTATTTCTCTTATTATGTCTCTTAAAGTTTTCTTTCTTCTATCTGTTTGTCATTTTGTTCCTGGCAACACACATTAGTGGGAACACTAACTGGAATAAATTAAGATAGAATAGTTTCGTATTATTATTTTTTGAACTGTATGTATTGTTACTTCAGCCCTAAACTTGCTTAGATGTAGAACTGTGGTCAGAAATTCTTAGCGGAAACACTTTTTTTCTACTTCTCTCATTGTTTGTCATGTCAGAGTAATTTTTTTTTTTTAAATTGGTTTGTTTGCAGAGGATGTTGCCCTCTGTGGGGTTTATGTGGGATTTTAATGCTGGTTTCAGATTTGACCTATTTGCTTAGGTCCCAGGTTTTGCCTCATATCCCTCAAGCACTTTGGTCATTACATTCCAAAATCTAGGTCAGAAGCTATCAAAAGATACCTCCAGGGTAAATGCCATTTCCAGCACTTGCTTACCATATGGATTACTATTTTATTATAGTTTCTGATCTCTGAAGAATAAAGTTTCTTTCTCACCACCGAAGCCAGAAATTTAAAAGTGTACATCAAAAATATGTCATCTATCATTTTGGATATGCTTATCTGAAGTGGATTACTTTGAACATTTGTTATCTATATTGCCTTATTATTTACCTCTTAACTTTAATTTTAAAAGATAAGCCAATTATTTTATATAAACCTCTTTAAAATTAATTTTAAAATAATGAGATATATGTATTTGTTGAATACTTACCTTGTCTAATTCCATTTTTAAAGAAGTATATAAACTATAGAATTATTAAAATATCTCTGAAATTTCAAAATCCACATAGTAGAAAGTAAACTAACCTTGAATGGAACATTCTGATACTTTGCTTTAAAACAGGGAAACAGCATGGAAAATTAGATAATTTTGTTGTTAGTATGTCCCCAAAATAAGCAGTATATATATCTACGTATCTATCTATATCTATCTGTATCTATCTGTATCTATCTATCTAACTATCTATCTCTATCATCTATCTACCTATTCTCCAAATGAACCATTTACATCTGTTGGAAAACAATTAATTTTAGACTGAATATTACAGTGAGATTCTCAATTGTAGACTTAAATGAAATGGAAAAATTCTTTAAGCAATAAGATGTTACTAATGCCACTATTATAATTGGAAAAATATTAAGGGAAAAGCATCAAATAACACTTTTTTATAACTTTTAGGTATAAATTGTCTCCCCTTCTAGATTACAGGTTCTATAAATCAAACAACTGTTTTTATGAGTTCCTTAAAATTCTCTACAGATTCTTTGTACTTGTGTTTTTCACAAAGAAAAATTCAACTGAAAAATTATGGTAAATTATCAAATTTGTATTCGAGCATTGAAATATTTAACATGTTTCCATAAAATTATAAGTTAAAGTCTATATTTGACAAGTAATTGTTGCAAAAATATAAGTTTATTTCCTCAAATAATTGCATTTATTGTGAATATCATATAAAAAATGAAAAGCAATTAATGGGTTAGCATTTTACTTGCAAAGGATATTATTTGAGAAATATGCAATTTAAATTTATCAGTTATAAAATACTAAAACAATTTATTTACTATCATACACACTAACAATTTTAAAATTCTAAGTTAAAATTAAGGAAATAACACTGAATAGAGTTTAAACAAAAACATAATAATTATCTGTGAAACATACCATGGTACCTGTTTGACGGTGCTATTGCAAAATTTCTAAAATTACTCCTAATTCAAAACCTGTTATAAAATAACCTATTATCACTATAAAATTTGATTTTCAAAGTTTAGAATAGTAAGTTATAATGAATGTGTTTTTATTATATTTTAAATAGCAGTATCTTTCTCCAATTAAAGACAGGGTCAGGGTTCAATATGCAACCTCTCCGTAACACTATAATTCATAAGTTAAATAGCATGGCATGACCAAAAAAAATAAAATAGTTTTCATTACAAAATATCAAAACAGCAACAGAAAAATGTGTCTGTTTTTCCACATGGTATGTATGATAAGAAACCAATCTTTTTATATTGTTTTTCTATTTGAAATAAAATATTTCAGATATGTTAGCTGCTGTATAGCTTCTAGCATTACTCATTTTTCAGAATAAACTATGGATCTAGTACCTATAAATATAGTAATTAAAGTAAAATTATCATGAATATATAAACCATAGGCAATGCTAATTCATTTTATCAATTAATAGATCCTAAGACTGAATTTAAAAAATGTTAATTAGATAACATGGTGTCCTTCAATACAACTATTATAGAACTGATAAAGAAAATATGACAATATGCATGCACCGGCACTGCAACTTTTTTACATTTTTGATTAAAATAGCACGTCTCATACATATATATACACACATAAATACACCTATATGCATATATATATATTATTCCTACTCTTCTAAAAAATATGCATATTAATGTGTATATAAAATTTAACAATATCATTGTCATGTATGTGTTTCTAGAGACGGGGTAGAATTATAGGAGGAGAAAGGGGAAGAGAATCTGTGTTAGGTAAACACAAACCTGTACTCTTTTTTGCAATGAACATATACAGAGTTTATTTTAATATTCTTTAAACCATAAACTTGTCATGACATAATTATGATCAATATTCACAACTGGGGTTTGTGAAAGGGCTCATGTTTTTTCAGGAGTGGTATAGTGATATTATTGTCTGTTGGCGGCAAGAAACAACAATGGAATTCCAAAGAATGAGCACCAGTGTGGGGCCTGGAGCTAGTGTCGTTCATGTTTACCTGTGAGCAAAAAGATATTAAGAAACAACCAAAGTGCCCTTCTATAGATGATTGAAAAAAGATGTGGTACATATATACAATGAAATATTACTCAGCCATAAGATGAAATACTGCCATTTGCGACAACATGGATGGATCTTGGGATTATGCTAAATTAAACAAGTCAGACAGAAAATGTCAACAACCATCTGACTTCACTCATCTATGGGATATAAAACTGAAAGCAAAAATCAAACAGAAAATCATAGACACAGACAATAGGAGGAAGAGTAGTAGTAGACGGTAAAAGGGGTCAAATATATGGTGAGAGAAGAACTGACTCTGGGTGGTAAACATACAATGCAATATATAGATGATGTATTATAGAAATGTGCACTTGAAACCTGTGTGATTTTGCTAACCAATGTGACACTAATAAATTCAATAAAAATTCAAAAAACATATATATTAGGTTAAAACAGATTTAGAATCTGGTATATGTGCTGACTTTTCATTTATTTATTTATTTGTTTGTTTATTTATTTAGTTAGTTATTTAACTGCAGTGTCTAGAGGGAAGTTAAATGGCAATAGGAAGGGAGTTTAAATATTTTGTGTCATAATTATTTGGTGTCATAATTAGATATTGTGAATATAATAATTTCTAAACCAAATGATTTTGAGATTAAAAAGATGGATTTAAAGGTTAATTAACCAATCATAGAGTCCTATGAGTAGTTTGATCACCTTGGCCTACAGTATGTGGCCTAAATTATACTTGAGAGTCCTTCCTAGTTTTGTGAAACATAATTAAAAATGTCTCTTCTCTAAGGAGCTCAGAAGAGCAAGTGCTTCCAATGCTACCTGAGGTGGGAAAGCAATGACAGAAGGAAGTAGACTCAACAGAAATAGGATTATAATTCACCTCAGACCTGTGGTGTGGAAGGAGTCATGGGCCCCACATGGGAACACCTATCAGGAATATTATTAAATCATGGCTTACTATTCATCCCAGGTTATAATGTCAATAATAATTATAATAATGACGGTAGTATATGATTCCATGAGGTTCAATGTTAAGCTAAAAGACTGACTAAAACATAGTTCATGTTTTAATAGACATAGTATAGAAAGGGCGTGACATAGAACGAGACAACTAAGTAAGACATAGAACGAGACAACTAAGTAACAACCCAATATTGTAAGTGCTATAAGTAAAGAGTTTTTCTAGAAACTCAGAAAAAGAAGCAATCATTATGCTCTCAGTGTTATGAAAAGCTCAAGTGGGGAGGTGATCAGTAGGTGACTGACAGAAAAGCCAGAAATGGCATAAACATTAGCCCAAAAACATAAAAGTGAATGGCACATGATAGGAACAGCTGATAGCACATTGTGGTTACATAACAAGTTGTGTGAAAGGGAAGAGAAAGGGTAAATAAATAGTTAAATAACATGGAATCTATGTACACAAGTTTTTCAAGTCCATAGTAAGAAATCTGGACTTCATATTACAGATGATCAGTGGAGGTTCATAAGCAAAGAAGTAAAACACGATTATGTAGAATATCTGTATTTCATGGGTCAGAGAACCATGTGGGAACTCTACTCAGCAGCAAAATGGGGATGGAAGAGTGAGAAGTGGAAGGTGGAGGAGTTACCTACAGAAGGGAAAGGGAAGGGAACTCACATTTACAGAGCAATGCTTATGTTCCAAGGACTGGGCTATGCTTCGTCTGAGTATGTGCCCACTTAACCTGCACTACAAACCCAGGGGAGCAGATATGATACAATGCCCATTTTATAAATTAATTTAAATTTCAGGGAAGTAGAACTGAGAGCCATACTTAAGTAATTTAACTACTGTCATTTGCCACAACTAATTTAATGACCTCTTTTCCCACTAAGGGGTAAGCAATATTTCTTTTCAAAGCAAGACTGACTTTTGTCTGGCAAACTATCATTCACTGAGTTCAAAAGTTTTGGTTTGCAGTGTAGAGTTTGGAAGAAAATAGAGAACTAAACATCTCTGATTAGAATCAGAGAGAATTGATAGGAGAGAAGAGTGCAGCAAAGTAGGGAGAAGAGGAAAAATGTGACTTCAAGTGGGGAATGAGGGAAGGAGGGCAATTGATACTTTAAAAAAAATGTCAATGAAAAGACTATGGTAGCCTCAAACTGTAAATACAAGAATATGTAATAAGACTGCCATATCAACACATGTCTTGTATCAGTAATTTAGGGGAAGTTTGAATGAATTTTCAGAATTTACATGGAACAGAAACAAGAAAAGTCACAGAAGAGGCAAGGTAAGTGAGAAGTACAAAGAGAAGATTCCAGTTACAGGAGGAATTGAAGATTCTCAAGAGTTCTCTGAGAGATTAGAAGGAGAGTCTACAGGCTCCCCATTGAATGTAGTTCATACCGAAATTTATTCAATGATCAAAGAAGAGGGCAATTCCCATTAACACCTTGTTTTCATAGGAAAGGCAATGGCAAATAACCAGACTAATTTACCAAATGGTCCAGAGAACCAAGTATCCGTTAACAAGCGTAACATGGACATCTACCGACATTTACAAATTCCCTTTACCTCAAATCAGGGAAACTCCATAGGAAAGTATCCTCCTCGTCCCTCTACCCTCCCCACAAAAACTCGCAGATTTTAGCTATAATTTTGGAGTAAATGCATATTATAACTGTTCATTTATTTGTATTAATGATCTTATAAATATATGTTCTATAGTTTTGGATTAAACTATCCTCTAAATTCTTTTAATACTTTATGGTCAAATTTAAAATATGTATATATTTGTGGTTGATGGAAAATTAACAAAGTGCTTCAAGTACCTGAAAAAGAAAGACAGATACAAGACCTTTAAATTTAGACTTTCCATCTAAATATTTTTGTAGTAATAAATTTCAGAGCAAAAGTTTAATTTGGAAATTCAAACATTTTATTTTCTTAGTGATCAGGTACTAATATAATTAATAATGTATCATTTTATGGCACAAACTATGTGGGGATTAATTTCCAATTTCATTATAATGTTCCATCAGGTGTAAACAGATGCACATTAGATGTTTTTTATATGTTATACATTTAACTATGAAAAATAATTTAGATATTCTGGTAAGTAATGCTAATAAAGCTTACAAAAAACAAAAATCTAATTTCTGAAAGAGGTAGACAAGAGATATAATTTGTAATAGACTTATTCTCTTCAACAAATTGTTCATATCTAATGTTATAAAATTGCCTATATTTACTTTTTGAACTTCTGCATTTTTAATATAGTCTGACTTAAGAAAGATAGGCTATTCAAAGGGAAACTAAATTCTCTAATAGGAAATGGTATACAGTTGTACTGAATTATCTGATGTGTTCCTCTTTTTAACCAGATTTTTACCTATATCGTATTGTTCAACCAAAATCAGATCAATACCTCACTGGAACAGCAGCAGCCAAGGGGGAACTGGGGGGTAGCGGGGGGGGGGGGACCTGTATTGTTTTATGTGAAAAGATGAATTAACGTTGTTTGCAAGCTAGTGACCTCATATAGAGACCTAGATTCTAAACCATGGACAGTTCCATACTCTGTTGAAGAAAAAGAAAAGACAAATTTTATCCAAAATAGAAAATCCCTGCCCTGAAAAAGATAACAGTACTATAAGGTGATCCCCAACTATTTTCACTTTGATGATAAAGTCCTAAGTATATAAACATAAAATTTGGATTTTACTAAAAAATAAAAATCACCAAATATGGGGTGACTAGAAATCAAACACAGCATATGAAGTAGAGATACAATTATATATGCATTGAAATGCTTTCTCTTTTGCATTGGTTGATGGGAGGATTTAGTGTGGTAATATATTCAGGAGCACTTTAAGCTCAAAGTGGAAAAGCATTAAGACAGAACTATTATTACTATCCTTCTAGGAAGGAACTGTGTGCACCCCGATTCAATGGATAAGACTAATAAACATAATTGTAGACTTTCACCATGGCAACTTCTACTCAGTGTTAATGGCATTCTGATGAAAATCGGTTCCATAGTAAAATAAGTATCTATTGAAAGAAAACTGTTAATTATAAAAGATGCTTTCACAAGCTTTAATGTCTTATAGACAAAAGAATATGAAAGAATGCTAAATTGCAATGCAATTTACTAGGTGAATGATATTGAGCAAGTAGGTTATTACATGTAAACCCTGTTTCTTCATGTGTCATATATTATGAAGCATAAATGGCTATTTCAAGTATTAAGTTTATATAAAATGCCAAGCTGTTTGCCTGAATATATAATAATTCTTCAACATGCAAACAGGAAAACACTAGAGGGAAATTCATGCCATATAGATGTATATAGTATCATAGATATTTTTTAAACTTTAAAGAGAGAAAATTGAAAGCAATTTCGAAAAAGATGCAAAAGTAACTCATTCAAGTAAGGTATGCAAATGACAAAGGGATTACATGCAGTTCACATTGGAAAGTCTCTGATATGTTTAGGAAATTGAATAATAGGCTCTGTGTTTAAAATATACAATATAAAGTATATTTATGTAAAACCCAGGGTTATTTTTCTATAATATTACACATTACTAACATTTAGGAGGGTGTTGAATTTTGTTCTCTTTATTTTTAAAGAAGGTAACAATAGGGAGAAGACTCAGAAAATAAATGAAAAGAACTCATTAAATACATATAAAATAGTACCTTAACGGGATGGTTGAAGTAGCTTGTATTATTTATTTTGAGATAAAGTGGTTAAAAAAAGGTAAGATTAGATATCTGTCTTCATTAGGATCTGAATTGAACTTAGATGATTTCTTGAGATCTAATTTCCCTTTACTGTGATCTATAATGCTATTTTCTTCTAAAGTAAACATATAGATAGTTCAATAGAAGACACATTATTGGTAACAAACATGAAGAACATTAAACATTACATTTAGTGTTTCTAAAAGTGTAGACTCAGAATCACACATATCAGAATTGCCTCGTGATTTTTTAAAATGCAGATTCGAGTACCTCCCCTCGACCTACTGATTTAGAATCTTTGGTGATGGGATTTGAGAATCTGTGGGAGCAATAAGCACACAAGATGATGTATGTGCACTGAAGTTGGAGAACCACAGATTTAAATGAAAATGTTTGTTTCTGTACATTTTTTTGTGTGGCTTACTTTCAAGGTCACCGTTGTGGTTACCTCTGTGTAAGCTAGCCTGAAAAGGGAAAAGAGCTTGAATAAGTGTGTTGAAGATTGATAAGCCAAGATTGATAATTGCCTTCCCCTCACATTCCATTGGCTACAATTGACTTATATGGGAGGCCTTTGGTACAGGTATCCCAGAAATCTATTCTAGTTGTATGCACAAGACGAGGAAACAGCATGTTTCTGACTAATTCTATTAGGTTGGTGCAAAAGTAATTGCAGTTTGTAAGGTTAAAAAAATGCAAAAACCGCAATTACTTTTGCACCAACCTATTATATGAAAGATACAGAAAGATTCCTTTTCAATGTTTCTGAAAGTATGGTTGATGCAATCCTTGGAGTTTCCTAGATCCCACCCTGACAGGATTAGAATCTCTGGCAGTGGGGCCTGGAAATAATTGTTTAAAACAAGTTCCTTATGATATTCTTAGACATCCCGAAATTTGAGAATGACTCCTAGCTAAAGATTTTTTTTCTCTCTTTTTTCCTACCATGTTTTCCTTCAAGAGTAATATTTCTTTTCTAGAAAAAAGAATCATTTAAAAATAATTTTTGAGGACATTTTTTAATTAAGAATTGTGCCAGTATTAATTCTTAAAATGAAGGCCTCTGCATATAGACAATAGTAAACGATCGGGAAGGTAAAATTGCTCATGTACTTTGCTGTGTTTCCTTCCACAGAGGCTGGCTCTGTGTGAAAGGGAGAATAGATTGAGAGTTATGGCTCTGTTTATGTGTTATTGAGAAAAAAATATTTAAATTTCTACATATTAGCTATTTTCTCTACCAAAAACCTCTTCTAAAAAAATGCTAATGCCCTTTGTTGAGGGGTGATGATATGAATTTTTCTAAGATAAGGCACTTGATGGTCATTTCTTTACATGGCTATTCAACATACAGTATGTTTACCCAGGGTTTGATTTTCTGAAGTTTCAGTTGCCCATAGTCAACTGTGATCCAAACATATTAAGTAAAAACTTCAGAAATAAACAATTCATAAGTTTGAAATTGCGCATTGTTCTGAGTAACGTGATGAAATTTTGTACCATCCTGCTCCCTTCTTCCTAGAATGTGAATCATCCCTTTGTCCAGCTTATACATTTGTATAACCCCCCCCCCCCCACAATTAGACACTTAGTAGCTCTCTCAGTTATCAGATCAACTGTCTGGTATTGCAGTGCTTGTGTTCCGGTAACTTTTATAGCAGCCTAAAGCTGTCACAAGACTTATGTCATTTGCCTCACTTCATCTCATCACGTAGGCATTGCATTATCTCATATCATCACAAGAGGAAGAAGAGTGAGTACAGTAAAATAAGATATTTTGACAGAGACAGAGACCGCATTCACTTAATTTTTATTGCAGTATATCATTATAATTGTCCTATTTTATTATAGTTATTGTTGTATCTCGTGCTGTGCCTAACTTATAAATTAAAGTTTATCAGAGGTATTAGGTATTGGAAAAAACCACAGTGTATATATAGGGTTTGTTAAGCCATATTTAGGCCAGGAGCAGAAACCTTATCTTAAAATCCATCTTGCCTAGATTCTGTCTTGCTTTATCTCCTACAGGCGGGCCTGCGCTGGCCTGGGCTTCCTGACAGCGACCTGGGGCCAAGGTGTGGAGCTGGAGGGCTTGGTTATGCCCTGAAACCCTTTGTCAATGAAAACCCCCTGAAGCATTGAAGGGGGCACAGCCTTGTTTACCCCCCTCCTATAAAACTCCATACCCCTCTTTGCTAGGGAGGTTATGATCTTTTCCCTTCGCTCTAGCCTGACCTCCTGCAGCTCAAACACTCCAAATAAATTCTAATAGACCAACCTTGGTCTCCTGTGACTCATTCCTCTGGCAGTGCCTAACAGGGCTCAGTACACTCCTAAGTTTCAGGCCTCTACTGGGGGTCTTAGAATGTGTCCTCCATGAATAAGGTAAGCAGCTATTAGTCACTAATAGTCCCTATAACATAAGATGTACACAGTAATCTAGTAAATTCAATTACCTTTTGTCAAGACCAATATCTTCCCAAATGACCAGAACAAATATATATAATGGGAAAGTGCAACTCCATTTTTGAAAACAGAAATATCCAAGCTTACTAATTTCTTCTTTTATTTATTTTTTCCTACTATGAAGTGCCTTAATGTTCAAGGATTTTTTAATGAAAATAATGTTCACTGGCCCCTAATGTAAATATTAGAACACAAATATTAACGCATGTAAGGATTACAAAAGAAGCAAATTTCTAAGCACCATGTTAAAAATGGAAAGTTATTTTTGATGAATATTCTCTGCCACATTTAATAAAAAGTTGATTAAAATTGTCCTTCTTGATTTTGTCTGTATCCATATCTATATCTATATCTATATCTATTAGCTCCTTCTCTCTAGTGCCTGCCCTTAGATTGCTCCACTACATTTGGTAAATTTGCTGAATATTTTAAACTTTGAAATAGCAAAACAAAACTATTATCTTAAAATGAAAAAAAAAACACAGCAAATTGTTAAATAAAGTTTGAAATACATATTCGACCAAGTGATGTTTTCTTGATTTATAAATGCTTTTACATATCAATAAGAAAATGTCAATCCAACAGAAATGAACAAAAGATTATACTATGGCATTTCAGGGAAAAAAATACAAATTAGACAACATATAAAATGCTCAACCTCACTCAAAAGTAATTTCAAATGAAATAAATTGCCATCTAATATATCTGCAAACATTAAACTAGCCCTAATATTTAAGTTTGTCTAGTATATGAAAATGTGATGTTACCTCATAAACTTGGTGGGATTGAAAATTTGTACAATAATCTTAAGAGATAGTTGTCAACATCTATCAAAAATCTTAAAATACCTTCAGGTTTGTAATTCCATTCTTGGATATACTTTGCATTTTGGCAAAAAAACTCACTAGTTCTTTTCATCCTTTTCCTTTGTTTGTTTGCTTGTTTCTTTTTCTTTCCTTTCTCTCTTTCCTTATTCCTCTGAGGTACATTTTCAAGTAGCTTTCTTGAAATGAGTGTGTGGGAGAAAGTTTTCTAGTTCTTACATGTGTGAAAATATCTTTGTTTTATCCTTCTAAAGGAGAAATTTTATCACTAAAATATGCTCAAGGGAGAGGTCATGTTTTTAAGTACATGTAGTTTATCAATCCAGTGGAATTTCAGCAACTTTTAAAGTGTTTTCTTTCTCATAGGGTTTGGAGATTCCTGTGATGTGTGAAAATACTTGAGGAAAGGCTATTAAAAAAAATAAAATAAAAAGATGAGAGAGACTTCCTTTACTTATGCATGCAGTCCATCACTGAGATTTTGTCATTAAATTAAAGAAACTTCATAAGTAATTACCATCTGCTGAAATATAGTCACCTCTCATGGGCAGAGACCACAGCTCAAGAATCCATGTCTTTATTTCCATTTTCTTCTCATCCCATACTTCTCAGACATGTTAACCCCTCTGCTCTCCAGTGCTCCTCCTTTTCCAAAGCCCTGACTCTTTCTGTGTCTTATCTCTAGGGTACTATAGTGTATATCAGTCAGTTATTCTCTCTAATCTATGCTGTGGATGCCTGGTCATGGCATTGTACACCAGAGGCTGGACATTAATGAATGCCAACTATAATTTTATGTGTATAATGTGATGGCTCGGTGTGAGGTCAGGGTGGTGGTGGATGGGGGGAGGGGGGTTCACGGTGTGAGGGATGTAAAAATAAAATAAAATAAATAAATAAATTTAAAAAAATAATAAAATAAAATAGTTAACATCCATCATCTCATGCAGATACAATAAAAAGAAAAAATTTTCAAAAAAGAATAGATTAGATTCTCTCCAATCTATTCAAATCTAGATAAGAGCTGAGATCCAGAAGGTGTAAAGGAGGAGGATTAGAAACTTACTGATGGTACTACTTCAAGCTAAGCCAATATCAATCTTCTGTTAGGAAATCCCCTATAATTTATTATGTGACAAAGAGTTTTGCAATTTGTAAGAGTTGCCTATATTCATTGTCTCAAGTTTCTAACTGTAATTCCCTCCTCAACCCACTCTAATCTGTTTTAATGCTCCATTTGTTTCACCAAAACAGCTTTAAGAAATCCAGTGATATCCATTTTATTAAATCCAATGAATATTATTGTGACATTCTTCAAAATCTCAGCATAATCAGAAACTGAAAAATGCAGCCTCTTATTGGAATTTTTTCTCGCCTCTGCTGAGAAAACACCATATCTGTTGATGTTCTGAATTAACCTTTTATACCAGTTAGTCACAGAACTGTTATTCATTATATATGCCTCTCCCCATCTCAGCAGTTTTTCACCCTGGCTATCTTTTAGACTTAACTCAGGAGACATTAAAAATGGACATCTACAGAGTGGGGCACAGAAAGTTTTTTTTTAACCTCTGCAAATGATTTTAATGTGAAGTCAGAGTTGGAAATCACTGGATCTGGTAAACTCAGCCATATTCGTGCCATTACTTCCTCTTTGGACACTGACTCATAAATAGGTAGGTAGGTAGGTAGATAGGTAAATGATAGATAGATGATAGATAGACAGACAGACAGACAGACTGAAGATACACATCCTCAGAGCTCAATGCCTCTTCAACGTTTTCAATTATTTTTATTCATTGTGCTCTTTTCCCAAGGAGCCTTACAGACGTTTTTTTCCTACTTGTTGCCCATTAAATTTTAATACTATATATATAAATATATATATATATACACATATATATATATATATATATATATATATATATATATATATATAGTATACATCTGTGTGTGTACTACATATATTTGTGTGCATAAAAAAGAGTAGAATATTCTCACCACCCATGAAACAATTTTCAGCTTATTGGGAGTGATATCACCCCCACTGAGACTGTATGGATAAGATGTATCATGCGCACTTTAAAATGTCCAGAACAACATCATTGTTTCTCCTCAAACAAGATACCTCCAAGGATTTTTATATCAGTAAATGGCACTAACATCCAATCAGCTACAAAAGCCAGAAGTCCTCTTTACCATCCTCTGCTCCCTAAAGCCCTGTGCCAAACCACTCAATCCTTTCTACTTCCTGAATATCTTAGGCAACTGCCAAGATTTCCCTTTCCACCATCCTAACATAAAATTGCCTGCATATAGTCAACAGATTGGCCTTTGGCCTTGATGTACTGAAGCATGAGTATGATTAGTGGAGAGAAAGGGTAAGGCTTTTGGGCACAACTGCATATGTTAAGATAATTGAAACAGGAATTTAAATGGTATATTTAGGAGATGGTAGAGAGAAAAAAATTAATTGGGTTAGAGGGTGAATTGCCACTAAATTTAGATACAGTTAAGTACTTTCTAATTCTTATCAATCAATATCTACTGAGAATTTAGTCAATTTGTTTTGTTTAAATATTATATTTTTCCAAACATGTTCCATGTAATTCCCTGTACTACCTCAGTTTTCAAGGTGAAACTCATTGTACTTTTTTCTGTGTAAATTATTCATTCTTTTAATTCATATTTCTAATATTCTACTGTAACCAACGTTTATTCACATCCCATTTTAAATATTTTTAAGTGGTACATATTTTACTACAATATTTTGATTACTTATATTCTACTTTAAAGAGTTCATTAGAGCTAAAGTACCATACTGACGTCTTCTGGAAAACCGGCTTATGTGCTACGCACTGCATGTTATTAAAAAGAAGAAGCCATGGTCTGTATTTTCAAAAAGCTACAGCCTCTTGCAGGAGAGATGAATAAAAATATGAACTTAAGAGGAAACAATATAAGATAGAATTCTGCTAAGTTCAACAAGACAGCAGAGTAGAGAGGAGACCAGTGGATTATAACAGATCTACCTGGTGGTCAGAGAATTGATAGAGAATGTAAGTTACCAGAGTTACCAGAAATGCCTAGGATTTGGTCACTGGACAAATGACAGAGAGACAGACATTTTGTTTAAGAAGATGACTGTAAACAAAGACACAGATGCTGAAGTAAGCATTACAAGTTCATTTGAATTCGAGAAGCATAGACTCATTAGAGGGGACTGAAGTGCATTGGGAAAGAATAGTGGAAAATAAATTTAGATAAATTAGTTGCAAATATATTGTAGAGGGTTTGGAAAGAGAAGGTTAGATTTAATGTGACAGGAACGAGTGACTCAAGGGACATGCTCAAAGGAAAGCAGTGATTTGGCAGGTCCTTCAAGACTGGATAGAATGAGAAAGCCTTGAGTCCAAGAGGTTATTATAAGCTAAGCCTGGTCTGTCATGATAGAGGGAAAGAAGACAAAGAGATGAACTTCAGGAACACACAACTAGATAGACACACAAGTTAGTTCTTCCTAGTAGGAATTAGCAGGTAGCATGGTAGAAAAATCACAGATTTTAAAGCACCAGTCCAATTTTGCCTAGATTCACTACTTGTCATTTGGATAATATTGGACTCTGCCTACTTAAACTCCCTGAATCTCAATTAAACATTTACCTATTTTATAGTGCTTCAAAAAAATATGGCATACAAAATTCCTTGTTGCATTCCTATAAGACACTCAAGAAATGCTGTTCGTTTTTCTAATAATAATAATAATAATCATAATTACATTTGACTATAAACATTGTTCACCATGGGTATCCATTACATACATTTTACAAACCATAAAATTTCCTACATACTCTTTATTTTCCTTCAGTGTTCACTTTTGTCACAGTTCTTAATTAGGCAGAGCATTCCCAGATGGTAATTTTAAAATCTGTAATTGAAGAAAATCCTAAAAGTAGCATCATGTTGTTTAATGAAGTATAAATATATATTTTACTTATTAATGTGTTTTATTATCACATTTGCATTTTCCTCAGGTTCACTATAGCACAATTTTTGTTATATAAGATTAATGTATTTTATGTCTTCTAATTACCACTGATTAATTGAAAATTTTCAAAAGCATATTTCCTTTACTGTTTTCAGGATTTTTATATTGCCTTCTTTCACTAAGGTAAATTGCACTTCTACTTCTCTAGTAAAAATAACAATATTTTCCCTCCGTCCTTCCCTATTAGTTTAACTGAATTTAGGAAATTTCGCATAGGTCTCGGTTAAGATTCCACTCTGCATAGCTCAATAGATTTCACAGAGACAGTTCAAGTTACCATACCTGATCTTACTTAATCACCTCAGTGAGAATAAACTCTAGCATGTTTTATTTTCTAAGCACCTTTACCTCACTACAGGAGTCAATTCCATGTGTCAATTATTTATTCCTCAATGGCTCCTGCATTTATTTTAAAAATCTGTTTACACTATTATCTTGACCTTGCAGAATTGATCTAGAATTACGAATACTTCCATGGGAATTTTTTTTTAAATATGAAACTTAATATAATGAGAAGCAAATGATATCAAATCATTATCTCATTACTAAATCTTACTAACATAATACCCTTCCATATGGCAAACATATTAGATATTAATATCTAATCACTATCAGTAATAAATATAAACAAAAATTTCTAGAAGTAAACAGTAAAAGGCCCCAAAATAATGCCCTAATTTACAACAAATGATTCAGAAATATTTTGTTTATATATATAATTTTTTTTTTTGCAATGTGTAACTGTTCAGAGAAGAGGAGATAAAAATTGTTCCTGAGCATTTGCCTTTTGAACAAAACATCAAGATTGACTCCCTTCAGCATCTCTTCCAATATCTTTCTGTACTATAAGGTACAAAAAGCTAAAATCTACATTGTCAAGACTCCACTACAGCTAGATCTCTGACAGTGACTTAAGTTCTGACAATCATTTGAAAGATTTTCATTTGGGTTTGAATTAAAGTTGAGGATGGAGGCAATGGCTTTGACACACCCATTTCCAGCTGATGTAGTTCCAACAAAATTGCAGAGCAATTTCTCAACTTAGACTAACAGGAAGTAGCCATTTTCCAGTTGCCTAGTTTTCTGATGGTGACAACTGGCAGCAATCATGGACAGTCTGTTCTACGCTAGGGTTATAGTGGCCAAATTAGAGTTTGGTCCTTCAGCCCTTCCAACTGTTTTATAGTTCTGTATTTTTTAACTATTTTTCTTGAAATTACTAGGGTGTTTTTAATTATCCATAAAGAAACTCTGCCTGGTGCTTTCCCCAAATCCAGGGAGAGCCTGGTTAACAAGGAAAGCTTTGGCTGACCCTGTGATTAGCCTGTTATCCTAAGGAGGGCCTGGGAAGACTTTGCCTTCCCCCAAACAACCCTCTAGTCTCATGTCAGTAATACCTTCAGACTCACCCTTGGATTAAACATGAAATTCCAGGAGTCCTTTATTCTCAAAATTCTTCCCCACAGATTTTCTAATACCAAAAAAATATATATTTAAGAGAGGCTAAAACCTTACATTGCCACAATTAGAACTTAGAAACAGAACTACACATTTTGGTAAAGTACATATTTGGTTTAAAGGCTATTTGTTTTGGCTTATGATTAGGTGATGAAAAAAATAAATGGTCATAAATGTGTCTTTTCCTTGCCTACGGGATGAGAGGAGGTATTGAAAAAAAAAAGGAGGTTTTCTAATACCTGCGGAAGAGGAAGTCACCAGAGATGAGGGATATTTAAAAGTGTCATAAAGATCAAAGGAGGATTGATTAATAACTTCTTAGTTTTGACCACAATAAACACTGTTTACTTTAAAAATGATGGAATATTACTGTGAGCTGCAAGATTGAAGGATGGGTCCCAAGATAGGTTTACCTGGTGGGGAATAAAAGGGACTAGAAGAAAGGTGGATGTGCATTAAAAATAAACGTCTTATTTTACAGTTGTGGCTGATGCCAGCCATATTCTTCAAGGAATTATGGTGAAAAGCTTTTAAAAAACATTCACAAGCTGGTATGAGAACCTTAATATACTTTTGTCTCATAATTCTGATTAAGAATTATTTTATTGCCAAGACAGCCTATAAGACGACAGAGAACATGCGATCTTTATAAATTCCTTGCTTCTCTAATATGTGATGGGGTTGAACTTAGGAAAAACAGACCAAATATGTGTAAATAGCAAAACATCTTCAATAGGTGATTCTTTTCACTCCACTGAAAAAATAAAATAAAGTTAACATGCTGTACTTGTGATATACCTAGACTTAAATCATGAAGATGAGATTTCCGTCTTTTTTCTCCCACAAGGAACTGACATCTAAGAAAGCTTTTGAGTTCTTTTCTAACCAGCATTTCAAAGTTACTTTGCTAACTGCAATCTGGATTTGGCTTAGCAGATTCAAGCACTGAGTTTAAAGAGAGCTTTAAATTTGACCCAATACATTTTCCTGTCTTTACATATGCTATAAAGCACCTGAGATTAATGGGAAACATTAATAAAAAGGTCTTGGATCCTGAAAACATCAATAAAGGCAGCCAACCAGTTGAAGCTGGCAGTGGTTGGCCATGGTGTGAGTCAAATAAATTGCCAATGGCATTGAGCTGATTGATAAAATAGTATTTTCTATGTGCATATGGGTGTTTGTGCCTGAATGGTTTAAATTGACTTCTCCAACCCCTCTATTCTGGTCCCTGCATGTCTTCCAAAAGTGATCACGGAGGAGGTTAAAATAATGTTTCATATTTGGAAAACCAGGGAATAATAACTATTAACCGGGAGGGCAGCAACGAGCAAATAATAGATTTCACTATACTCATAATATCTTTATTCTTTCCTAACATCAGATTCTTGCTCCTCAGTAACAGATATGCATGGCCAAGTTTGTTCATGGACTGATCAATGAGCAGTGAGAGGGACCGGAGAAGGTCATTCAAATGACAGCCTCCAGACAAGAGACAGAAGGAGAGGATGGTAGGTATAGTCAGGCTATCAGTAAAGGGATGTCATTCACCAAGGTAAATCACTACCTCAACATTCCAAAACGTACATTGCTTAAAGAAAAGAAAAGCATAATATCTACTTGTATATGTAAATATAAATAGGTTTATGAATGTCATACACACATTATATAGGTATATTCAGCTTCACTAACTATGAAGTGGATTTAATAATAGCAATCATCTCATACAGTTGTTCTGAGTATTAAATGAGATACTATTTGCGAGGCACATATAAAGACTCAATAGAAATGTCTTTTCTTACTGTTATTGTCTTTTCTATCATTCTATTAGACAGACTGTTAGGGAGTTGCATGATTTCAACTTAGCAAGTTTATTCTTAATTATGTCAATGATATTCCTGTACTTAGAGTCTCCTCAACCAGTTGCTCTTTTCTCATATTTCTTCTGTACTTAGTATTCAACTAACAAGGGCCTACTGGGTAGTTTGCCACTGGGCAAGGTGCACAGTTCTGTTGTGCCATCTCATAGTGCCTTCTATAATGTTCTATTCACAGAAACATTTAATAGACTCTTGCGAACTGAATGACTGTATTCAAAGCTAGGCCCATTATCAGAAACCAACCTTTCTGGTGCCAAGTAGTGAAGTTCAGAGAGATTGTTAAAGGAAATGGAAAGCTAAATATGTCATTCAGTAATCCACTGATGTTCAACAAAGCATCCAAATTTTTGTGGACTAAAACACTGATGCCTTATTTCCTATGGTTCTGTGAGTTGGGTGAGCTCAGCTGAGTGGTTGTTCTGTTCCAGATGGCATTGGCTGGCATGACACATGTGAGTGCATTTCATTTGGCTGAAGGGCTGGGCTGTTAAGTGCAAAAAGGCTTATCCCAAGCCTTGTGCTTCAGTATTCCTCCAGGTAGCTACTTTACACATGACTAGCTTGGTTTTCCTCATAGCATGACAGTATCAGAGTATATAAACCACTTATATTGCCACGAAATGCTGCTGGTGTGAAACTGAAAGTCTTTAATATGTTTACAGTTACTTCTTCTATATTCTGTTGACCAAAACAAGTAATAAGCCCAGCATAAACTTAAGGGGAGGGAAAAAAGACACCATCTCCTGATGGGAAATCAATGTACATAGGAAGAGAAATAATTAATCAGGTGCATAGTTAAAGGTTCTATCATAAATAATCATTGCCTTACCAGATTTTTAGATTATTATTTTAATATTAAAAAATGAAAGCTAGAGTTTAATAGTGATAAGGTGAAATTATAAATGTTATTTCTGGCCTTTTTTTCCAAGTTAAAAGTAAATAAGACAAAAAAGATGGTTCGTGTTCACCACGACTTTTGAACTATGTCTTATTCCATTAGTCTAACTAGCTTTGTTTCATTAACATTTATTTCCTGCTCATTATGGACCAGACATTGAAACAAACAATTGATGTATAAATATGAATAAAAACAATGAGATAATTCAATTTTACAATATTTTTAGGGGGATGTGTAAAATATACCACATTATATCAATGTGATAAATATTATGATTTGGGTGTCATAACTAAGAGAACAACACTCAGACTGAGCTTAGGAAAGGGGCAGAAAAGATTTTTCTAGCATAGATGCCATTTGGAATGAGTCACAAAGAGACAGAGAAAAAAAAGCAGAAAAGATCATTCGCAGAAGAGGTGACAGCAGGATCAAAGAGACTGAAGACATGTAAGAACACCAGGGTCACAGAGATCTGCAGGAAACTGGGGGCTGGCCCTGAGTGGGATGTCATGTGAGCCACAGAGAAGCTAAACATAAGTTTTGGCATAAAGGAGAGAGAAAAATACAGTAGAAAATCAAAGGAGAATTTAGGGTCACAGAATTATTTATTTATTTATTTTTTGCTTTTGTTGTTGTTGTCTAGGTTGACTTAAATATTCTTAAGGACTGAGAAGAATAAGCCTATAAGGAAGTAAAGTTTGAAGATTTTACTAATCACTTCTAATGTACCTTTTCCAAGCTTCTAGACTTCACATCATCTCAGGTTCTTTGCTGTTTTCTCCACCCTTGCTGCCACTGCAGTGAGTGAACTTGAGTGAACCCATAGGGCCCACTGCCTGAGACCAACTCCAAATCTCTGGTTCTTCCCATTGCACCTCAAATGAAGCACAAGAATGAGATCTAGCTTCCCCAGAGGTTATGTAGGAGGCCAGGTGATCAAGGCCTCCCAGTATAGGGATTGACTCCGTATCGATCCCTATACTGACTAATGGGAAAGGGGAGGAAAGAGGACACCAACAGATAAATTCCCTCCCATTCCTTCTGATGGGTACCCTTCTAGAGTGGATTCTCTGTGCAGCCTGTCTGGAGATACCTTGTGTGGTCATGTTGCTAATCTGTTTCTCTGGGAGGCAGCTGTATAACATCATCCTATATTTGTTTCTCTTTCTGCTGGACCTCACTCCCCACTTCCCTGCCCTGAGACTGCACATGTGAATAACCGTATTACCCCTTAATTTTTACCTCAGATTCCATTTTCCAGGAAATCTCAACAAGACAACAATAGAATTCATAGAGCGATAAAGCGTGTTTACATTCGTTGTCTCATTCATTGCAGCAAATTTTTATTGAATGCTTATTAGCTTATTATGCCAGGCATTTATGCTAACCATTTGAAACATGTAAATAAGTCAGAAATAGTCCCTATCCTCAAAACTGTTAGAAGGGCAAAAGATATAAAAACAAGCAGTATTATTTAGATTAAGAAATAAAAAAAGTGAATACAGTAGCATGAAATTCCAAAGAGAGAGTGATTGATTCTATCCAGGGTGAGTATAGGTGTGTCTATGTGGCGGGGATGGGCAGGAAGTAGGATGGGGGCCGTCAAAATTTTCCTAAAGGAGATAACTGCTGAGCAGAGTTTTAAAACGTGATTTAGAACAATGAGCCTCAGAGATAAAGGAGACAGAGCCCACCCTCCAGACACTTGCTGTCTAGGGGAGGAGCAGGCATATGATGGTCAATTCCAATTAAATCTGCCACACTGGTCTTCCTCTTCTTCCAACCACCAAACCTGTTCCTCCCTCCAGATGTTTGTACTGGCCTTTCACTCTGATTGAAAATTCTGCAGCATAATCCCAGTATCATTGTCTCCCTAATATACCTTATGTCACCTTCTATCAAATCATCTTGTTTTATGTATAGCAACTATGTATACGCAAAATTGTATTTTTAAAATTACCTGACTTATTTTCTGTCCCTAACCATTGAAATGTAAGATCCATTAAAAACAAGGGCTTATTTTCTTTATTCTTTAATAAATCTCCAATGTCTGGCATGTTTCCAATCAATACCTGCTGAATGAATGAATCAAATTATTTTTAAATGACAATGTAATGACAAGTTGAGATTCAAGTTATAAATGAGCATGGCAAAGGCAAGCAAGATAACTAGTCTTTTCTGTAAGACAAGGAAAGCATTCCCTGAAGAGGGGTTTTATGAGCTGATATCAGGCTAACTAAGCATTAAGAGAGCCAAGGAGTGGGGAGCAGAGGGGCAGGAGTGTCAGATCATTCCTGAGACAGGGTACCACACTTGAACAGCCTTGAGACAGGAAGCAGCACAATGCATTCCAGGATCTGAAAGTGGCAAGTTTGGCTGGGGCACAATAAGCATGGAGAAGGTAGTATGAGAGGAGATTGTAGGGAGAGGCACAGATCAGGCCCTGTAGCCATGTTATAGGTGTTTATCCAAAAGGCCATTGATAGATATTACGAAGAGGAATGGCATGATCAGACTTATCATTCAAAAAGCTTACTTTGACAGCAATGAGAAGACGTAGGGTGAGGAGTGAGACCATTGCATTCATCTGTTGTGAGATGGTGGATTCTCAGAAATGAGCAACACAGTATGGGATAGTGAATGGTGTAATTAACAATGTCAAGGAGGAAAGGGTGAAAAAAATGACTGTAAACATACAAGAATCAAGAACAATAAAATCTGGTTTTACAGTTGGCACCTACTGAATACAAGGAGATAAGTTAGGCCAGTTTACAAAAATAAACTTATAAAAATAAAATAAAAGTTTTCCCGACTGAGGAATTATTATCCTGTCTTAGTCAGTGCCCCATAAAACTTCCATGATGATTATATATTTCATAAATAATTCAAGTACAGTCACATGTCACTTAATGATCAGGATACATTTTGAAAGATGCATTGTTAGGCGATTTTTTCATTGTGGAAACATCATACAGTATAGTTAGTGTACTTATACAAAATCTAGAGGGTATAGCTTACTACATGCCTAGGTTATATGGTATACCACCATTGTATATGCAGTCCGTCTTGCTGAAATGTCATTATGGGGTGCCTGATTGTAATATAGCAATTAATGTAGGAAGAGATGATTTTAAGATACACGGAACAAATTATCACCCAGAATATTTTATTACTTTCAATTTCTGCATATCTCTAGTCATAGCTAGAATTTCTAACATTTTTTCCTATGTACATTGGATTTAATTTTTCCTTCTATCCTCTTGTATTTTCCATTATTATTCTTAGGCTTATCATGAATAATTAGATGCTCTCTAATCAGTGGGATAATGGAATCATTGGTTCATTGGTGAGCTCATTAAGGGCCTTTCATCTTTGCGACCTTTGCATTCCCAGAGTCTTGACTCTATGAAGAATTTTTGTTTTTTCAAATTTATGAATATCCAGGGACTGAGAGGAGATTTTGAGTAATCAAAGAAAGTTTAAAATATGGGATACATAATTTTATATTTTATGTCTTTTTATCCACTTATCTGAAAGCACATAATTCAATCTAAATTTTATATTGAACAGAATACTTGATTTTGCAAAGCATTCCTTTCCCCTACCATGCCAGACAGTAGTTTGCTATAGAAGCAATGTTGTAAGCATCTGAGTGAGGTTGGCCAATGGGAAATGTTGGATTTATTGTAAGTTGCCCTTACACTTGTTTCTTCTCCCATAACACACCATGAACTCTCCCCCAAAACACTTCATTGCATCTCCTTCTTCTTGCCATAATTCTAGTTTTTTTTCTACTGATAAATACCCAAGGAATATTATATTGACTATTGAGACACTTTGCTTCTGTTCTCCCTTTTCCAAAATGGTTGAAAAGTATATACTCTACCTATCTCAGATTCTGGTAGGAATAAAATGAGATCATTTATTTGAAATATACTGGAAATGTAAAAAATGAGTACAGATTTAGGATATGAGAAGGATTGTTATTACAGCGAAAATATACTAGAGACCATGGGTATCAAAGATTTTTAGGAACCTGAGTAGAAAACACTACAGATATACTTGAGAGATCGATAACATCCATACAAAGAAAAATATGTTGTGGCTTCCCACTTTTGCAAAGGACAAAATGCAAATCCTTAGCATTGCATACTAAATGCTTTGCAATTAAGTGTTAAGTGCTATATGCAATATTCAATTCAGCTTCCATGCCCTTAGACAATCTGACTAAAATGTCTTTCCTCAACAGAAAATGTCATCAGCTGGCAAAGTCCTCTCTCTCTCCAGTGAACTGTTCCCTCCTTTCTGAAGTCTCCTGGCCCTAACTGTTTGATTCCATAGCACTCTGTATCTACCCACAATATGTGAATATTAAGGGAGTTAATGAGACCATCTAATAGTGTTTGGTATATAACTAGTGCATATAAATGGTAACTATTCATTTTACAAGTCCATTGCTTTTCATGTACAGGATTTCTTTTTCAATAGACTGAGATCCCAAAGGTGGTGGACTGCATTTCACTCATCTTTGTGTTCCCTGGCCCTTAAAACAATGTCTGCAACACTCTAGTAGATTAATGTATATTTGGGGGGGAAAGGGGGAGAAACTGTAAATAAGGTAAAGACTCATACTTTAAATCAAGGCAGTCAGTACCCTGGATGGGTATTTAGTGTGATTGACTAGTGTGGATTCTGTGATAGACTTTGCTCAACTTTTACTTCTGCCAGGAGTAAATGGCTTTCTTTGAATGTATAACAAAAACATATAAAGGTGTGTTACCCAAACCAACATTATGTAATCAATATTCTAGTGCTATTTTTTATTGGCATTTTAAGATGCCAACTAAAGAACAGAAACAAATTTCAGGTCCATTGTTTTAAACAAAGTAAATATTCTGATTCCTTTATATCTCACCTTAGTTAATGTAGAAACTAGATCATTCCTTTCATTTGTGTTTTTCTATTTATATGCATCAACTTTCTTATTTTCTCACTCCCTTTTCATTCCTTCTTTTGTTAACATAATTCTTTATAAAAGCAATCCAATTATTTTAGACACAGGACTATAAATATGAAACTTAGGTTCTCATAATACAATACTACTACTGAGAAAGAGTTCATGTTAACTTTGGGTAACTTGTTTTGATCCAATTAAGATTATTTATTTCTGAACATGAAAAATTTTAAAAATGTACTGAAGCTAGAAATTTCCAAACACGGTTTTACTATCCACCAGAGTATACATAAAAATATTTTAATAAGACCCACTTTAATTCACTTTTTATATCAACAATAAATATATATACCTGTAGTACTCTAAAGAAAGTATATTCCAAGGTTAAGTAAACAAATTAAAATGTTATATCTGCTAAATGTCACATGTATAAATTATAAGTTTAATTTTAAGCTATTTTTGAATTTATTTAAAGAAAAAGTTGTCAAATATACCATTATCCTCCAGAATATTTTGTATTGTAATAGTCTAAAGCTAGATCTCACTGATCAAGAGAATTTCCCTTCAGATAAAATCTAATAAATTTTGGTTTATCAAATAATAACAAAATAAAGTTAACTTTATCCAAAGAAGTCAATATAACCAAATTTTAAAAGAAATATGGACATAAGATAGCATTATAATTCAGTTTACATATAAAATATCAAATATGAATCTTTTTCTATAATTTTAAATTTGTATAAATTACTGATTTTCTCAATAGAGATATTTACACACTTAGTTGTGTGATAACTTTATTTTTTTGAGATAGACTAGAAAATTTATATTAGTTTGTTATTTAAAAATAAATTCAATACATTTTAGGGAATATCATTTTGATGCTAAGCATTTCTTGACCTGATTATTCAAATGTCTATTATATCTAATATCTAATATTACATAACACTGATTTACTTACTAGACATTATTTCACATCTAAATAAAACTATATTTACGTGTGCAGATATGGATGCCTATGCTAACGTATGCATATCCTTGGAATCTTAGGTGCATATAGATGTCCGTGGAAAATATTTTCATCTTAGTAGGTCTGAGATTTCTAAACTATTTTATGAATTTTCACATCTAAATTATCAGGTCTAAACCAAAACACATTATTTATACGAGGTATGTCTGTAAATTATGGTGTTGAGATGTTATTGCAACTAATGAAAGAGAACATTACAGTTGTGGTACATATACACAATGGAATACTATTCGGCATTAAGGAAAGATGATATAGGAGCATTTGTGACAACATGGATGGATCTTGAGAGTATAATGCTAAGTGAAATAAGTCAGACAGAAAAAGCAGAGAACCCTATGATTTCACTGATATGTGGTATATAAACCAAAAACAACAAAAGAACAACACAAACAAATGAGAAAGAAAAACTCATAGACACAGACAATAATTTAGTGGTTACCAGAGGGTAAGGGGGTGGGGGGTGGGTGATGAGGGTAAGGGGGATCAAATATATGGTGATGGCAGGAGAACTGACTCTGGGTGGTGAACACACAATGGGATTTATAGATGATGTAATACAGAATTGTACACCTGAAATCTATGTAAATTTACTAACAATTGTCACCCCAATAAATTTAATAAAAAAAAGAAAGAGAACATTACAGACTACATTTATTCTTTTTCCCCAAATAAAATTTTCCTAAGTCATATCTACTCTCAAAAATAGATTGAAGTAACTAAGTTTAAAATGCCTGATAACATGATAAGTTAGAAAAAAGTATGTGCCCTTTTATTTAAGTATGGTTTATATTAACTTTTCAAAAGAGATGAAAAAAAAAATTGCCTGACCTACATTTGTACTTAATTTATTGGTTTTGGTAACTCATAAAGTTGAGTTATTTTGTAAATATTTACAGATAAAACACCACCCCAATATGACCTAAACAGAAATATAACGTGTGCGCGTGCACACACACACGCAGCTCTTGACATAACATCCCCACATTCCCTTTCATCGTATTGATTAAGAGTGTTGCCTGAAAATGAACCCAATAAAGTCTATCTGCTCACTGGATAAAGAGGTCCAATGTTAAGCAAAATATATACTTAATAGTCACTGTTAATATTTAGTGCTTTCATAAGACTGTTCTTTTATACATCTGTTCCTAGACATGCAGGAAATATTTATATATCTTCCTATTAATAAGCTCTATCTCCAGCTGTTTTATTTCCTGAAACCACTGTTGAAAATATGTCCACCTTAATTAAAGCTGTAAAACCAGAAAAAAACAAACGAGAGCTGGAAAATACTGGCATCATTAAGTCCACAGTTGCTGCTATTGTTTTCCCAAACGCACGATGCTAAGAGACATTTTCAAAATCATTATTCCTTAAAACATCACCACTGTATTCCTCTATGCTGTAACATTTCTAAAACTCTTTCAAAGGACACAGTATTAATTTTATTATTTTACTATAAATCATTATGGTCTTATTGTAAATGATGTCTTTCTCATGTCTGTACTTGCCTCACAGTTCTTCACTGTATTCAATTGTGCCCTGGGACTTCAAGGATTCTAGCTCATTATTTGGCAGCATTTATTAAATGTTTCCTATATTTTCCACCTACTATAAAATATTCATCAAAATCAGTCATTACGTCTTATTATTTTTGTCCCATCTTAACTATTATCAACTAACAATATAAAAGATGGCAAACTCTCTCTCTCTCTCTCTCTCTCTCTCTCTCTCTCTCTCTCTCTCTCTCTCTCTCTCTGTTGCTAAAGTAACTTTTGGTCCTTTGTAAGAAAGAGTAGAAAATTTATCAAATTTAACTCCTACTGCCACATGAGGCTTTATACTGAAGAAAGAAACTTGAGGAAAGGAATTTAAGTAAGATCCATCTAGAAAACGCCAGAGATCAGCCACATGTGAGAAGGAAGGAGAATTTAGATCTCCTTACTATTTATGAATTAGGTAAGTTATGGCTCCGCAGAAACAGATAATTCAACGTAAAGAAAGGCAGTACTTAAGAGCACTGCCTATGGAATTAAACTTCCTGATTTTGGTTCCTTCTATTTTCCAAGTGGCAAAGCTTGGTTCTCAGTCCATTTCTAAATGGCTAAATGACAGATTCATTTCAGCATATGCTTGCATATATAAAATGGAGGTAAAATATTTAATTCATTGCCTACCTTACAGTAAAAATAAATGTTAGCTATTACTCGTATTATTAGGTTAGAAGACCCATGAATTATGGAAACCACAAATTTGTTGCACAATTTTATGATTTTTTTCTCCTGCAAGTTTAGAATTTTTCCTGTGTAATTTTAGGATTTCTCCTGCCTGTATAGAGGATCAAATAAGAAAGGTAGGTGGCATAATGTTCTGGGGTTGAAGATTTACAAGGTTTATCAAGATATTCAAAAGTTAATGCCCACATTTAGTTTAAAAATAATAGTAGTTGAATAAGACCAGAAAATAACTATTATTAACTATTTATCCTAAATATTTTCCTCATGAGATTCCATGTGTTAAAAAATGTGCTAGATCTAATTACAACAGTCTTCAAAAGATTCTAATCTCTGCATCATTGCCATCATTAAACACACATTTATTAAGTCCCCATGTGTGTTTAAGTTCTGAAAGTTAGAATTAAAAAAGCACAATCTATTTTCAAAGAGTTCACACCATCTTATTTTCTATGGTTCTTTATAAGTGTTATTATACATTGGTTAAATTCTTGGCCAAAAGTTAAATATTAAATTTGGAGAAATTTGATATATTGTTAGTTCAGTGAACACATATATACATGCTTATGCAATATTTGAGAGGACGAACTTTCTGTATCTTTTGGGTTATTACATGTTAATCTGATATATCTCTTATCCTATATTTTAAATTAAGCATTTTAAAAACAGATATGTATTCTGTGGAGCATAGTACACAATGTTTAGATAGACATGAAAAAATTAATGTTAGCATAATCCAAATATCTCTCAGTCACCAGTTCTTTGAAATTGGCCCCTCTTTTTATTTCCCAGAATAAATTCACTTCACAAAAACTCTTGAAGAGCAATGCAGGTTTTACTTAAATATTTTATAGGGATCTGGACATCATACAACCCTTCTCACATACTAAAGAAATTGGTTACACATTTTATCTGCCAACTCTGTTGGCTGTTTCCAATTCTGTTCCTCCTTATTCACCCTTCCTTTGTCTTAGGGAATCTAAAATAGTCTGAGGGTCACTATTTGAGCTTGTCCTGGCATAAGTTTGTCTGACTGATGAAAGGCCAACTTTCTATCAAAGAATAAAGCAGGTTATCTTTTCTTCACATATTTGAGTCTTTTAACAGATACCAATTCACACAATATGGCTACACACACACACACGCACACACACAAACACATACACCTTTAATGTTGTTTTTCAGGGTATGGTCACTCTTATGGCACATAAGGGTATGGAGGAGAGGAAATCCCTTGTTCAATGAAAGCTATGGGTCTTGAAAAGCTATATCCCCTCTATACCAGCAAGCAAAGAGAAGTTTTATCTGTGTAGATGAGTCAGTTTAGTACATGGATAAAAAGTATAACCTTGGAGAGAGTCTGCTGGGTGTGACTCCAAGGGCCATCGTTTCCTAGCTTTATAAATTTGCACAATTACTTAAGTCCTCAGTCATCTCATCTCTAAAATAATGTTAGTACTGTCCTCATAGAAATTATTTAGTGCGTATGTGAGAATAAGTGATGTATTATAGGTAAACTATTTAGAATCATGATGGAACAGTGCAAATACTCACTAATTGTTAGTCATTGTTAGAAGTTTCCTATGGATCTCAATAAGAACATAGCGTAAGTCAGGATGTGTCTTGGAGAGTTGGCCAATGGGCCTTTTTTCTCGTAAGTTCAGCCAGAAGTAATCTGAGTCTTTCTAGGAGTGAAAAGGTAAGAAGAGTTGGGTAGCAGAATTACAGTGAATGTTGGGTGCTAACAAGTCAGGCTGCCTTAGCAAAATATAGATAGTCACCTATTCAGGGACTTCATCAATCTAGGCAAAAATTTCCCTCAACTTGTCTTGAAACACATAGCTAGTGTTCTTATGAAACATAAGAAACTATTGTTGGTTGCTTGTAGGAAGGGAAACTAAAAGTATACGGTCAAAAAGTAGAAGATAATATTTTTATTGTACACTCTTTGAAACTCTAAATTTTAGACCTTGAGAATTTGTTGCTTACCCAGAATGCAAATTTAAAAATTTAAAACATAGCTAAAAGTGAATTGCATACTTATTTTCAAACATAGCTTAGTTGCCTAAATTCAAACTGCTATGCTGTGATCAACTTGCATCAGTCAATTTTTATAGCTAACGTCAAGGACTTCTCTGAAAGCAGTGGCTTTCAAACTATTTTGACCATGACTCACAGTAAGAAATATATTTCACATTGCAATAATGCTATGTGTGCTAGTTGGAAAGCTAGAGATGGAGTAGCACTTTATTGGTCCCAGATATTACATCATAATGCATCCTCTCCTGGTAACTTGCCTCAGTTTTTCCCTGTTTTCAAGGTGAATCAGATGTTGAACTGTTCTTTTGACTTTTGCATTCCCCCTAACACAGGGTTTTTCAAACTTTTCATCTGGGGCCTTATTTCTTCCATGGTGTCTGTGTATCATGATGAACTCCCTGCCCTCCTACCACCACCACATGCTAATTAGACTTGAAGAATCTATCAGTGGAAAACAAGAGATCTTCCTTTGTTTAGAGCAGGGGTGTCCAAACTGTGGCCTGCGAGCCAACTGCGGCTACAATACATTGTTAATTGGCCCGCAGCAAATTCCAAAAATATATTTAGTTTACTTAAATAAACCAGGTGAGGCAATACGTACTTCATCTCGAGTGAGTGGCCCGGCTGTTTGTGTATTTTACCAAATATGGCCCTTGGTGAAAAACGTTGAAAAAGTTTGGACACCCCTGATTTAGAGCATCCATTTTCATCTCTGAGGCCTTTCATACTGGAATTACATAGTAAGGATCACTTGGGGACACTGCCTCTTTTGTTGTTACTCTCATTTCTTCTATGTGTTTCTATAACCCAAATACTAGCATATCTCTTAGACAATTGTATACTGACAATTTAGAAGGACACAAAGTAGCGTTTTCCTTCTCCCAATATGTGAGGGTGAGAAGGACAATATTTCAAACAGGTTTTTCCTATTATTTGGCTGCTGCTTCCTTCCTTTCACATTTCAGAGAGTCAAATATGCTCTGAAACGTATGAAAAAAATAAGCATTTTTCAAGACTTTTAATTCCTACTTTTTTCAGTGCTAACCAGTTTATAGACAGATGACGCATAAATTATGTCCAAATTACCAAGTGGTCTTTGTACAATAAGCTAATACATTTCTCTATATGCCTCTTTAGGGTACTTAGAAAAGTGTTGAAAAATGTGATAGGGGATCCAGGCAACTTACGAGATTCATACAAGGCCAGCCTGTAGTTAGATCAGCACCTTCCCACAGTCCACACTGCCAATGCGGCATCATACTGATTAGTATGAACATAGTACATATATTACCATCCTTTTACATTTTTACTTAACCTTTTACTTTTACTCTGTGTGTGCCTTACCCTTTAAAGTGGATTTTCTATAGGCAGCATATAGTTGAGTCTTTATTTTTTATCCAACCTGACAATGTCTGTCTTACATTTTTTAAATTTTCATTTAATGTGATTTGTTATCTAATTGGGCATACGTAACACCATCTTGCAATTTTTTTTTCTATTTGTCTCAACTCTTTGTTCCTCTTTTCCTCTTTTTCTACATTTTGGTTTGAGAATTTTTTATAATTCTATTTTGTCTCTTTAGCTATAATTCTTTGTGTTGTTTTTTCTTTCCTGGTTGCTTTGATGTTTATAGAATACATCCTTAATTTAACATAGTCTACCCTCAAGTAACCTGATACCACTTCACATATAGTATGAGAACCATATAAGAGTATGCATCCATTTCTCTCCTCCCAAACTTTATACTTTTGTTTTTACACATTTCCATTCTATGTTATAAACTCCATGATCATTATCATTAGTGTCGCTTTAAACAATTAGCTACAAAGAAGTTTAAATAAGAAAAAATGCTTCGCATTTAGTCATAGTTAACATTCCAATGATTTTAATTCCTTGGCGTAGATCCAGATTTCTACCCGGTCATATTTTCCCATTCCTATAGTGTGGGTCTGGTGGTGATGAATTCTTTTAGTGTTTAATATATGAAAAAGTCTTTATTTCACCTTTGTTTTTAAAAGATATTTTTACCAGGTGAAGAAGTCTAGGGTTATGGTTTTGTTATTTCAAAATATTTTAAAGCCGTTTGCTTCATTGTGTGTGGTGGGGTTTTTTGTTTGTTTGTTTGTTTGTTTTTTAGCTAAATGTGCATTGTATGCAAATAAATCTGCTGTGATTTTTGTCTTTGTTCCTCTGTTGCATAATGTATATTTTTACTTTGGCTACTTTTAAGATTTTTTTTTTCTTATCACTGATTTTAAACAATTTGATTATAATGTGCTTTAGTGTAGTTTTCTTCTTGTTTCTTTTGCTTGTTGAAGTTCTTGTATATGTGAATTCATGTTTTCATCAAATTTAGAATATATTCAGGTATTATTTCTTGAAATACTTTTATTCCCCTGCCCTCCTCTCAGACACTTCAGTTATTCATATATTAGGGTACTTGAAGTGGTCCCACAACACATTAATGCTCTACTTACATTTTTCAGTCTTTTTTTCTCTGTTTCCTATTGGATAATTTCTATCCCTGTATACAAGTTCATTAATCTTTTCTATAAGTCTAATCTGCTACTAATGTGTGTGTGTGTTTTTCATCTCTAAAAGTTGAATTTGTATCTTTCATGATTGCAATTAGCATGTTCAAGTTTTCTTCTAAGTTTTTTGAACATATGGAATATAGTTATAATAAATGTTTAATAACACTTTACTAATTTCTGTGTCATTTCTGGGTTAGTTTTGATTTTTTTCTTTATGTTTCTGCTTTTTCGCATGCCTTGTAATTTTTGTTTGGATGACATTCATTGTATATTTTAACTTACTAAGTACTGAATGTTTCATTCCTAAATATTCTTGATCCTTGTTCTGTTGAATTCCTTAAAACCAATTTCATCTTTTGGGGTCTTGCTTTTAAGCTTCTTTTGTCTTGGGTAAATTTTATGCTAAGACAAGAAGATTCTGAATCCTCTCTCCAGGCACTCTCTCCTTAAGTCAAGTAACTGGCAAGCTCTACTTAGGTTCTTTTGCTGTGCCTAGAAAACTTTTCCAGGCAGTTAACTGGGGCACTGATATGGCAGCAAATGGCTTGCTTTCCTCCTCCCAAACTCATAGGGATTTTCTGTCTTCATTATCTGATGTAAAATGTCTTGAGAGTTATTGCTCTAAATGTTTTGATTTTTTTTTTTAACTTATTTCGGACAGGTAAATCTAGTCTATTGTCTGAAGTGAAATTTCTTCCCTTTTTTAAATCATTTAATCAGTCTTGAACTTGGGAACAAAATGTCTGCATTGATTAGCACTCAAGGATTTTGCTGTTACATTTTTATTATATTTATAATGGAAGGCAGGGAGATGTCAGATTCTTTTCTGCAGGCAAGAATATGAGGATGACTTAATTCCACGAGTTTAAAATATCTTGCCTTGATTGCAATTATTCTAAAATACTTGCTAAAATTCAAATGGCTCTGAATAAGCACTAGAGATAAGCTTACATTTTCAAGAAATAATTTTTTATCTTATTACGTTTCCTTGTCCTCACATCTGTTAATCAGTTTACTCACATCTTATTACCTATCCAGTGTTTATGATAAAAATATTAAATGCTAGATTGAGTCTACCTTTCTTATTTTTTTTAATATTTCATTACTTAAAAATAAAAGAATATATCAGATGTTTCCTTTTCAATAGACAACATTCTTCCTTCTGATCATTTTGATCTGAACTTTATTAGAATATCCTGTTCAATTTGAATCATAGTAAATGGAGTGAGATATGAAAAAACAAAATTGGAGAACATATAGAGGCAAAAGCAAAATAAATCACTGAAGACCTGGGAAATGTGCTTGATGAGGAACGGCTAAAAGATGAAGTGTACATACTCAAGAAAATTGAAAAGAAACTTAATAACATGTTTCATGTATACAAAGCGATATTTTATGAATGGCAGTGAGCAACTATTTTGTTTGTAAATTGAGGGCAGAACTTCAATAGTCTCCTAGCTGATCGCCCTGTCACAGGCCTAATTTTCTTCAAGCTATGATCTAACACAGGGCTGGAAAAACAGTATTATTCAAAGGCCATTTTCATTCATCTTCTCCTAGTCCTGAACTTCCAAGGACTCTAAGTAACACACTGTACCAAATCTAAGTTTGCAACAACTAGCATCCAAAGCCCTCTATCAAATAATGTTATATTTTTCTATGTCATGGTTCAATACATCCCTTACTTGCCTCTGTATGTAAGACAAACGTTTCTATGGCATAATTCTTAACCTCTCTTGTCCCCAAGACTTTTTCCCATTTTTTACCCATCTACATGCCTTTTCTAATTCTTTCTGGAAATCATGCCCATAATCTCTAAAATCAGACACTAACTTGTTTAAAAAACACTTTTCATATTAAACGTCATCTAAGCCTAAATCTAGTTTACCATTTCAGCTTTCACAGTTTTTTGTTTGTTTGTTTGTTTTTGTATTTCATTCCTGTAAATAGGACTCTTTACTGCACCTGATTGTGGAGGTTGTTCCTTGCACAACACCAGGACACACTATGTGCACTGTAACCTGTCTGTGCTGTGCATACCCCAGCAGCTGTAGGTTTGCCCCTGCATCTTTCCTTTTATTTCTTCATCACTGATAATACTCACACTATTTATTTACTCCTGAGTCTGATATTCAGAGCCACGTCCTCCCCATAATATGGCACTATCTGCCTTATCTCCTTTTATTTCTCCCTATCACCTCAGATTTCATGCTTTAGCTAAGGCTTTCTCAAGCTTGGCATTATTGACATTGTGGGCTAGGTAATTCTTTGTTGTGGAGGAAGTCCTGTTTGTATTACAGGATGTTTAGTAGTATTGCTGGCCTCTCTCCACTAGATGCTATAGCACCCCTCACCTTGTAAGAGCCAATAATGTCTCCAGCTATTGCCAAATATTCTTGTGGGGGCAAAATTACTCCTGATTGAGAATCACTGCTCTAGCCATACCAAATTAGTAATAATTTCCCCAAATACTATGTGCTAATTTATGAATATGCACCTCTGTCAGCATGATTTCTTCCCCTTTTATATTCTTCCTCTATGTGAAAAATTGAAGAACTTGTGTTCATACTTTAAAAAGAAACTAACAAAAAATTACCACAACTACCACAATAACAACCATAATACTTTAGTTGTCACTGCCTTGAGGAAGGATAACTAGGTCCCTAGGCAGAGTTTATCTTTCTCTTTTCATGAGTATTCTCTATTATATGTGTAGATCATGTATATTTTACTTTTGAAGCAATCATTACCATTCTAATTTATTTTATTCAAACCCATCTTACCTAATGGAATGCAGAGGCTATGATAATAATGTGAATCCAAACCTTCCCTGTAGCCTCATTCCAGGTATGTACGTACTAGATAGTTATTGAAGAAAACATTTAATATTATCTTGTCTGCCAATTCTCCGGAATAAACAACCTATACACGTTATTCCAAGCTTATTAAAATATCTTACCATTTATATTTTTAATAGCACTGGTGATTTAAAAATTAAACTTTAAAAATCAGTATCTATAAAACAGAAATGGTTTAAAAATTGCACTTCAAATGTTAAATATCTTTTTTTAAAAAAGGAAAATTTTATTGAAGGAAACTTTTTGTTTCTTAATATAACATTGGAAACAATTTTTGTTCAAATAAATATTCTGACAATATCCTACCATAATTGAGAAAAATATTATACTCATAAGAATGAGACTGAATAATATGAAAACGGATAGAATTTTGCTGGAAAATTTTCTGTGCTTTACTTTTTCACATTACTTATACTATATGAATACCATTTTATTGTTTTCTAAAATATAAACCATTTTGCTAAATTTAATAAGCTCTACTTTAGGCTAAAATCATCTTCAAGTATTCATATATATATATATATATATATATATATATATATACACACATATATATATGTATATATTTATATATTAGTCCCACTTAAAGACATATACTGCTTTTTTTTTTTTTCATCATCCCAGTGAACAGATTCAGAAACTAAGGAGGAAATAAACCTCTGCCCTCATTTCTCCTTATGCCTTGGGAAAAAAGTGTGAGTAGTTGAGCTTTAATCCCAGGTCCTCCTGCCAGTACTTAATATCTGGCAATGCCAATCTTCAAGGCATCCAAACTGAGTGTGTAGATAAATGTCTACTTGCATATTCTGACTATTATATCCCTGAAGACACTGAGGAAATGCCAGGTAACATTTGTTTTTTGGATCCTCTGATCCTTCACTCTTGATTCCTCTCCTTCACAGGGGCGCCATAACCTTTCAGAAAGCTTGTGACTTTCTAGTTTCTCCTTAGGATCCTTCTTTCATGTTTATTCTTTGTTGGTAGACAGTTATTTCTGCTCAGCTCCATATGCATATCTAATACCTAGTACTGACTCTGTGGGAGGTTTTATGAATATTAATACAAAATGCCTCAGCTGCAGTATATCATACTCCAAAGGAGGCTAATTTGTGAATTTAGAACAATAGGGGACTTTCTGGACATCAAGAACTGTGGATATTATTAAGTTAATGTCATAAATAGTTAAATTAAAATGTTCGACTAAGAGCAATGTTATGCCAGTGTCAGCATATCTTTGACCAATGGTACCTTTCTGCACTGAAGTTGGTGATATTCCAAAGTGAGAGACAAATCAGATGTCACACCACCATATCAATTACCTCTCTACTTTTTCCCTCTTTGCTCCTCTTTACCTCTTTTCTAGTGTTACAGAGGTTTACATTCTTTTTTATTCATGCATTAAGCAAATATTGATTGCTTACAAGATTCTAGGAAGTGACTCACAGAGACAAAAAAGACATTGTACCTGACCCTAAGGGCCTCTCAGTTTAGAGAAAAGCAATTACACCAACAGAATTGCATACTAAGTTCTGTATTAAGAAGACAGCAGAGAGTTTCAGGGAAGGCTTTAGAGATGGGAAGACTTGTATACTGAATTTGAAGGATACTGAAGAGTTTTCATGGCAGATAAGGAGGAAAAGTCCCAAGAGAGGGGAAAAAACAAAAAAAGGAAAGAAAAAAAAAAGACTGAACAGAAGTCCGTGAATTGAAATAACCAGTCCCATTTGGGAAATGATAAAAACATTTTATGTATCATGCCTGCGAGTTACACTAAGAAACATTACATGGCTGCCTATTGCCTCTCATCTTGAAAGAGCTGCAGTGATCCAGATCACCAGCTTCCTTCTTGGGGGTAGTGACCTCTGAGTGATTCTCAGGCCTCCCGCAGTATGTTCTAAGATCTACATGGGGAGAGGTGGCACTTTTTTGTGTCATGTATATTGTTATATGTGTATGTGTGTGCTTTTATTCATCTTGTTTCTACTAGTCAACCTCTTAAATACAATTTTACATAGAATCAGAAGTCCAAGATAAAATAGATGAAGATGGAGGTGCTCTGATCTGGCTGGGGAAAGAACCATTTGCTAAATGATTTTCCAATGAACAACCACTGGCCTCATTAAAGCATCAATATCTCCCCTTGTAAGTTTCCCAGAAGTAAACCCTGCTCTGCCTACCTGGTGGAATTAGGGGAAAAAAAGGAGAAAACTAGGCTCTTTCAAAAATTAAACCTAAAGAAAAATAATTTCTATGATGGTTTTGCGTTATTGAGGGAATTTTCGGCTTGTAAACCACCAACACGAGCAGTTTCATATCTTTTAGAAGTCTATTCAAAATCGTATATGGCCAAAACCAATCGAGGGTTATCTCCCATGCCACCTATTACAAATCTCACAAATATGTGTCAAGCTAGGAAAAATATAAAACAGAATGAATATGGTATGACTTGGAGGGATTAGCATGAGACTCAAAATTAAAAATATATAGCTTCCAGTTGCAATTTCCGCAGCAAGATACAGATGGGGAAGGGGAAAACGCACAATCTATCTTGGAGGATCCAAGCTGTCACCACTTGAATCCACTGATCACTCTTAGCAAAATGAACAGTGGGACAATCAGACTTTGTGCACATCTAAATTGAATGTAATAGGTCCACAGCATCACTTATGAGGGATTCTAGCCAAGAATCTTTAACCTATTTTACCCAAGCTACTAAATCTAATTTCTTGTTTATCAGGAAGTAATCAAAGGAGTAGAGTAACAAGTAAGATGACACTATGAGATGAATCAGAGGAAGCAACTAGACAAATAGTGGGAAGGTAGGAAAGGAGGGATGCTGGGACTAAAGAAATCAAAGAAATGTGCCAACTAAAAGCATTGCCTTACCTTAATCGGATCTTTAGTTTAAATATTTTTTTTAAACAATTTGGTTAATTGGTGAAATTTAAAAATGCAGTGGATATTAAATTATATTAAGGAACTTTTATTAATTTTGTTGGCTGCAATAATGATACTGTCTGGTATTACAATGGTAGAAAATGTCTCATTTTAGAGTTGATACAAAAGTACTTAGGTATGAGATGTCTTATCTGCAATGTACTGTAAAATTATTTAGCAAAAAATGAAAAAATGCAAATGTGGCAAAATGTTAACATTTGTTAAATTGAGGTATTAGGTGTATGGGAGTCGTTTTATAATCTACAGTTTTCCATATATTTGAAGGTTTTCATAAACTACTAGAATATTTTTAATTGATGCATTTATAATTGTGATATTATTTTATGATGCTAACTTGTATTGTTTAACAGTGCTTTTTTTTTTTGCTTTTTTATCCCTAAACGGCATCAATAGGAATCTTCTTTTTGTATAAAAATATTTCTAAAATAGCCAAAATAATATATCACTCTATAGTGATTTAGAGGTAAGCTATCATGAGTTTGACATTGACTTCATTTGTTCATTCATTTATTCATTTATTCTCCTTATTCAAGAAATGATTTATGGTGGCATTACAAAACAACTATTCTTCCAAAATCACTGAATTTATTTTGATGTCCCTTAAATCTACTTGCTCAAGTTACTAAAACCATCTGAGTTTCAATTTTGTCATCTATAAGAATATTAATAAATTTGTCATTAGATGAGGAATAAATGAGCTAAAAGTACAAAGTGCTAGAATTCAATGATAACTAAATGAATGATGGAGTTATATCAATAGTGGTGTCATTGACACCAATAATATAATTATAACAGGTCCCCTACTAAATTATTTCCCAAAATATTTTTTCTGCCTCAGAGCATTCCCCATTTTCTCTTTAAACAATCCTATTGAAGAATTATAGCAGACTTTATTGTATATGCTAGGTTAGTTATTTCTTAAAAAGTAGAACAAAAATCCTAATATCTTCTCATAATTTAAAAAATATAGAAATTATGAATATGGACACATTTCAATGAAAGATTTTTTTTTCTATATTGTGGAATCACTAAGATTATTTATGTTGATGAGCATGTAAAATAAATATTTGGAAATACCCAAAAGTTTTCAGAACTAATTTACAAAAATTGCAGTACATTTTAAAAGGACACTAGATGAATTTCCCAACAAGCTTTCGTTAGAAATGAGATAATTGGTGCACAGCAGTGCAATTATTTCTTATATGTGTTCTTTTGAAACAACAGTGCCCAAGGAGTCTCTGGACTATATTTTCTAAGTAAAATGGCATGCTGTTAAAAAGTCTCAGGGTCCAGGAACATTTGATTTCAAAAACAGACTCCCTAATTAAATAGATTATATGCAGGGAGATCAAATAGCAACATTTCTTAATTGATTTCTAACAATTCTATAACTATAGTGCTACCATTTGTGCAGCTGTAATTAAAGGCCCAGTATTTCAATTTCCACTCTCCTTTTCCTGACCTGCTGCAGGCTGGAGCCCACAATGCAAGGTTTTATTAATAATGGATTTGAGACATAACTGTGATAGAATTTATGTTTCCCCCAACAGAGTTGGCAGTGTTCCATTTCATGGGAGAACTGGTTTCTGTAATCTCACTTCCCAACAAATGACAATAGCTGAAGCAAAATGAATAGGAGCTAATCAAATGGAACCAACTTACTTGGCTGGTTCAATTCATTTGTACAATTGATGAGGACACCACAAAATAATTAGTCTTGCTATTCTCAGGTCATTATGACAAACTTATGGAAAATTAGACAAAGAAAATCTCCAAATTTGGGTTTGATTTGCCTCATATTAAAAAATATTAAAATCCATATGGATTTGGAATAGGATATGACTATTCTACCCAAATATTTGTAGTATATCACTTAATGAAAAAGTACATTATTTATATTGTATAGTCTAATCAGAATGAAGGGCATGGCTGAAAATATGACATCCTTATCAATGAACTATCCAGAGTAATAAAATAACCATATATGAGTATATCAGCTAGACACACATAGTTGGCAATCAATAAATTTTCTAATAATAACTTGAGTCTTGAGGATCTTTTCTTAAAAATCACTACCATTTTTACTCACCCCCTCCACGTTCATGTTTTTGTCATTATTTTTAACTTTGTGTGTGTGTGTGTGTGTGTTTGTGGGTGTGTGTGTCTGTACCTTAACTTACTGCTGTAATTACACATGATCTCCTTACTTTTGCCTTTTAATCTTTGCACTAGCTTTAGTGTTGGTTAATCTACTGCTTTTATTGCGTGCTTGTCTTTGTCAGTGAGAATTTCTTTTTCTTTGTGATATTTTCTTATTCATATTTTTTTAATTTATTTTCTTCTTTTAAAGAAGTCCCTTTAACATTCCTTGTAATACTGGTTTGGTGGTGATGAACTCCTTCAGCTGTTTCCTGTCTGGGATAACAATACTAATTCTTGGCTGCCCCTCTGACCAATCCAGTGATTTTTCAGCTAATTTATTCAGGTCAGTCTCATTTCAGTTTAAAACTATCGAAGGGAAGATAATTTAATTTGATGGAAATGAGTTAATGCCCATCAAATAGAACTGAGTTAAATATTTTAGAAATCCTGGTTACTGACATATGATTACTAATATTCCCATTTCTAAGGAAATTAGAAGGATTAACATTTTCAAAACTAACAAGATTATGTGTTGTCACTCTGAAAATAAATAAAATACAAAGCATTATTATTTTATAAATACTTGTAAAAACAAAACTGTATATAATAACTCTTCCATAAAAAGTCCCAATTAGAATATATTTAGCCAGATGGGGAATATTTATTAGCAGAGAACCCAATAATACAAAAGAATAAGCTACCAAACAAGCAAATGACCTTAATGACAATGATTGTTAAGAAGGAAACACTTTAGATGAACAGTTGATCGCTGAATTGAGAGTCAAAGCATAGCTTTGCCAAGAATGGTGCTTAAAAACACCCCTGTGTCTGTGGAAGGCTGCAGAGTTGCTGGTTCTGTGCCAGAATTTAGTTCTAGCCCGAAGTAATTTTTTCTTTAAAGTATGTCTCCTATATGGATATCAATTTGTATTATACTTCTCTATAGGATCATCTAAAATGCTGTGGCATTCACCAGGAAGGAGCCAACACAGGAACCGGCACTTAGAAAAATCTTGAGGACAAATGGCTTCTTTGGAAACTTTCATCTAATGGAAAGTGGTTATGTCCCAAGTAACCAAACTAAAAATAGTGTCAGTTTAAGAAGTAAGATATATGTTGAATGCTTATTATATGCCATGTGCTACGTATAGTTTCATATAATCCTCTTGACTATCCTATAAAGTGGAGATTGTTAAGACTATTTTTTATTTTCAGATGAAGAAATGAGGTGTGCAAGGGATGAAGAAAACCCCCCGCCTCCAGGTTAAGCTGCTAATGTGGCCGCTGAATGATTGAAGTCCCACTTTAGAGTACTCCAAATGCTGTTCTCCATACTCCTGTCTCAACTGTTGCAGAATCATACCAAGGTGGCCCAAATGCTCTGAATCTATTAGGTTGGTGCAAAAGTAATTGCAGTTTAAAAGGTTGAATATCATTGCAAAAACCACAATTACCTCTGCACCAACCTAATAATATTGTGAATAGCCTTACTGATGGATCTAAATATGTCCGTTTTACTCCTTGACGCTAAGAAGGGTAGACATGACAATGGCTTTTAGGGAATAAGATGGTCAGCCTGGCTTCAAATCTCTGATCTGCCAATCGCTAACTGAGCAAACTTGAGCTTATTACTCAATTGTCTGAAAAACAGTTTCTCTCCTATGTGAACTCAGTTTAATAGAACCAACATCATAGTTCTGCTGTACAGATTAAACAAAAACAGGTAAATAAAGCACTTAGCACAGTGCCTGATATTAAAGTGTGGAACAGCTCAGCAGCTTCTAAGGGTGTCAAATGTAAGGGATTCTATTACTAATATTGATTAGAAAATTGATGCTAGGAACCCAGATTTTTCTATAAAACTCCTTAAATAACAGACAAACATAAACTGTTCCCAATCCCTGAAAAAAAAAAGAAAATGAGATAAGCCATGCCTACATTCATCTATCTGCTCCACTTTATTTATTTATTTATTTATTTATTTTGTACGGCTAACAAGAAAGTTGAAAGTTGCAATGACTATTTTAAAACCACCCAACTATCAGACACTGAAGATGGAAGACACAGTTAAGTGAACATTTTAACTGAGATGAAGCAAGGTCTAATTACGCTTAACTGATACTGAACTTAAGGAGTGCAAGATCTGGTTCTATTTATAAAACTTTTAGCTCTAATTAAGTAAATTATATTAGTAACTGCCTAGCACTATTTGGTTATTCTAACAAAAAGAGCTAATGTGTATTAACAGCTTACCACAAGTTTCTTATGAGGTAACTTCCATTATTATCTCAGCTTTATAGACTTGAAAACAGACACCTAGCGTTTCAATGGTTTGCCCAAGGGCCTACAACATCAGAACTACATGTATGGGCTCTCTACGGTAGGAGTGGCTGAAAATACCAAATGAAAGACATTAAATATATTAACATCTCCTTAATAGTATAGGTAACCAATCCCTATCTCAAGCTTAAAAAATAAGAATACGCTTTTTATTTTTTAGAAAATTATTTTCAATGCCCTTTCAAAAAAATATAAAACAAATATTGAAATAACACTGACAAGGGAACCCTACATTTCACAATTCAAAAACTATATTTGCCTTTGTCTTTAACCCTATTTTTCAGAGTCCTTCCTCTCATCACCTAACTTTATTGGGAAAAATTTCATATACATATATATATATATATATATATATATATATATATATATATATACACACATATATATATATAAAAGTATATTGAAATGATAGTATGATAGTACAACAAGCAACCACACATTCTCCATCTAGATTGATTAATGGTAGCATTTGGCCATATACACTTTCGCTTTCTTTACACACACACACAAACACACACACACACACACACACAAACACACAGATGTCTAGGGTGAGTTAGTGTTTTATTTTGTCTTCGTTTGATTTACTCTACCATTTGAAAAAGTTGTAGACATCATGGTATTTCAGTTCTATTAGTTTGGTGCAAACGTAATTGCGGTTTAAAAGGTTAAAAATAATTGCAAATACCGTAATACTTTTGCACCAACCTAATACATACTTCCTCATAAATCCCTTAAGAATAAGGAACCCATTTGGTGCTTCGTTGGCAAATATTATTAATTTAATTTTCTGCATCTTAGTTTATAAGTGAGTCTAAATCAAAAGATACCCAAAGCATATAAATCTTAACTAATTCAGAATTCGCATATGAATAGAATGACCCTTGCCTGCAATTGCTAGACAAAGTATCTGTGTCTTTAGGAAGTCCTCCTGTCACAGTTAAGTGCTATCATTATCCTTAAATAAAAAAGATGTGCAAATCACAGGGTTGCTACATGCTGAATTCAAGTAGAGCTCAAAGCTCTAATGTGATTTACCATCATTTTTACAATTATGTCTGGTATCCATGGTGCACTTCCTCAGCATTTCAGCTTTTGTGTGTGGACAGGAACACACGCTACTTCCTCTACTTTGTTTAATTTCAACATATTAGTCTTAAAACTCTAATAAACAATTAGCATTGTTTAAACATTAAACAATCACTCTTCCTCAATGTTCACTCACGACTTATAAAAAACTTGTGAATTAGATCAAATTATTGCCAACATTTGTAAGTCGATTACAATCTTAGTAAAACCAACATAGATATTTGATTTAAAATATTTCTAATAAAAGCTCTTTTAAATACAAAAGCCATTGTAAGATTTAGACAAGACATAGCACAGAAATGCAGAACGGATGTTTCATAGTGCAGACTATGAGCCCTCTTCCTATGTCCAAATTCTGACATTTCACACTCAATAGCTGTGTGACTTTCGGGAAATCGTGCCCCATTTTCTATATCTATAAAGTGAAGTCATCATAATATTTATTTTATTGTCCTATAATGAAAATTAAATAAGCCGAGAGTGTATTCACAGAGCTTTAATAACATAAGGCATACAGCAAGTGTTTGAAAAATGTGAGCTATATCTGCAATATCACAATGATTAGAGAAGCAGTTCTCCAACTTTCTGGTCTCTGAGTCCCTTTATTAAGAATTCTAAAGAGATTTCATTTAAATTGGTTATATTTATAATTATCATGTAAGAAATTAAAATAGAAAAAAGTAAACATAAATGATGTTTATATTTATATAAGTAACAATACATGTATTATATTTTAAAGTAAATAATATATTTTAGTAGAAAATAACTATATTTTCTCCCAAGAAATTAAAACAGTGGTGTTATTTTACATTTTTCTACATCCTTTTAATGTCTGGCTTCACAGAAGACAGGTATAATAGATTTCCATGTATCCTTCTGAATTCAGTCTGCTGCAATATATTATGCTTTTGGTTGAAGTATTTGAAGAAAATCCAAACTCACAAAGATATATAGTTAGAAGTAAGAAAAGTATTTTAAAAGACTTTTCAGAAAACTAGATATTCTTCTTGATACTACACCAAAACTCAACAAGTGGTAGTTTATTAAAGCTTCATTGCAATATGCAATCTGGAACCAAATCAATGAAGTGCTATACTCTATTACATTAAATGGTCTATTTTGCACTTTAAATGGTCTTTTTTGCATGATTTGCTACCATTGATTAGCTGAACAATGTCGGTTCACTGAGTTATGGAGTTATTCAAATATTAACATATTTTGTTAAAATAAAAATATATTTGTGAATATCACCACCATCTTTATTAGAAAAGTCTTCCAGCAGTGGAAAACTCTCATGCTCACAGTGGCTGTCACAAGTTTTCCAAAATTCTACTTTTTTCTTGAAAGCTTGAATTTTATCAATGGCAACAAATACTATCAGTTGACTTCCTTTGAAATGACAAGATGACTTCTTTCATTTTTAAGTAAATATTTTCCAAATAACCAATTATTAAAATAATAGTTTGTCAGTTAATCTTTCAAGTAAAAATCGTGTTCCATGAAAAGAAGGGGGTTGTTCAATTCTCAACTCAAAAGGACAAGTGTTTATTCTTAAGACAGCCATATTTCAGTAGGGAGCAGAAATGCTTTTTGTGTACCTGTCATTTTGTCACAGAAAATATTAAAGAGACATGTGCTCTCTTACTTTTGAATAAAATGGACTAATAGACACAGGTTTTATTCCACCCTTGAAAGGATCAAAAAAAACCACAAAAAACAAAAACAAAATATATGAATCAAGAGTTTTTTAAAGCACTGGATGTCAGCCAACAGAGAGCACTGACACCTGACCGACAGGAAACAAATGAATCCAACCCTAAAAGGTCCATAATTCATTCCTTCAAGAGAGTTTCTATGTCGTGACACAAAGAGAGGGAATGAGGAAGGGCTGATGGACTCCCTGAGTTGAGGAGACTGAGAATCCAAGTAGCTAACAAAGTGTTCACAGCTCTGCAAATCTTCACGGAGTTCAGTAGGGTGCTGATCAGCAATTTATGTATTTTTATTTGTTTATGTATTTATTCATTCTTTCATGTTATTGTATTATTATTATTTCTAGTCTTATACCCTCTGGAGAGGTATTATTTTAACTATTTATTTTGGAAACTACTTAGAGTAAAAATAATTCCAGCCACTTCAAAAATAGAAAGAATTCTACCTCAGATTAAATGTCATGGCTGGTTCTGGTGTAAGGACCAAATGTTTCTTGGCATAACTTAGATGATTTGATTAGCTGCATGATAGGACAAATCCAATCCTTTTACATCATTTCCAGAAATTACATACTTTTTAAATGGTCAGTATTACGTAAGTCATCATCCTTGGAAGCTCACCTATACAAACCATATTATACTTAAAATCTTCTGATGGCTTTACCTATAATTTAAAATCTTTAGAGTGTTCATTGAACAATTTTTATCTACCAGAAAAGAAAGGTTCAAATCTGACCCAGTAATTCTTCCCTTTGTAATAGTTAGCTAAATTATCATCCTGAAACACAATGTTAATTAGTTAATGTGTATGGCCACCGGAGTTGATCAACTGATGGACAATCTTTCTACCTAATGATCATGTGCTGGAATTATTTGGTGAATAGGCACCTGCTACAATGTCCTCCCTTGTAGAGTTCTTGTCAGAATTCCCACTTATACAGAGAGTGTTTGGCTCACTCAAAATTAGTCCTCTTCACTCTTTCTTATAGATTCTGATTAGACACAGAAGAACATATATATATATACTCTGCATGTGGGGGAAAGAATAAACTCAGAAATTTATATGTGCTTCCTCTTTTAGGCATATGTTACCATCTTGCTTATCAGTAATAACCATACATATGCAGTAAGTCCTCACTTAACATTAATAGGTTCTGTGACTTTAAGGAACCGATGTATAGAAAAACCAATTTTACCACAGGCTAACCGATATAAACAACAGTTAATTCCTACAGCACATCATTAATGTTATAACAAAATGACATTGAATGAAATGATGTTATTTGAGGACCTGCTGATATATACTTATATGTACTTAAACATTGAAGCAAAAATATATGTATATGTATAATACATGTATACATGTATTCTTTTCTACTTATTAATATCAATAAAACCAACCATCTACTATCAAGGTTACCCTTTTAGGGGCATTACAACTACTCCATTGCACATTTTATTTTCACTTTTTCTTTGAGTTTCATTTTGAACTCATGGCCATTTATAGACTTAAATTATTTCAATTACATACAATTTCAAGCTTACATTTTAGTCTCTTAGCCGGTGAGAGCCTCCTTCAGCTCGGTTATTTGTCCACTTAATAATAGTCCTGGTATTTTTTAAAAGCTTTCTTGCTTTGGGATAGTAATGGAAAGTTTTATCTCTCTCCTAGAATAGAATCAAATCTTCTAAGTACCTCTGGTTCTCATTTCTGTGACTAGGATTAAAAATAAAAATCTTGGCATAAAGGGGCTCATACGTAAGAGTACTGGTAGTATGAAGATGTAGCTGCTTATCATCTCTGATTTTAAAGTAACATAAAAATCAATTGATTAAAACAAATGAGTACTGTAGTTCTGTTCAGGAGTAGGAGTACAGCAAAAGTCCAGGAGTGTCTTCTTTTCTATAGGTCCATTATTTCCGTGTGTTTTGTTTTTGTTTTTGTTTTTTTGTTTTTTTTATTTTTAGAAACATTATTTTCTGTCAACATGATTTCCCTTTTCTGTTTAAGACTTTGTGGAAGAACAGCGTTAAGGCCACTCAGTGGCTGTTCCTCCCCATTCAGTGACCTGAGCAGTGGGGGCTGCAGACCAGTTTTCAGGGGCTGGCTGGGCCCTCTGGTCTTCAGCAGGGAACTGCTGGATGGACATAAGGGTGCCTGCACCCCTTCAGACCAGGCTGGGACCTCAGGTTGAGCAGCAAGGAACTCAGGAGCTGGAGTAGTCCATTTGCCCTGAAATTCCTCCTTGGTCACATTGCTTCCAGCAGCAGCCTGCTCTTCTTTTTAAACTCTTCAAGGTGTCTGTAGAAGGAGAGATAAGGCCTGACTTCCCATGGGTGTTCATGGGAGACGGCACCATACATGCTCAGAACATCCCGGGCCAGCTTTTAACCCTCACTGCTAAGTGAGTTCTCATTGCAGCATGGGATTGCAATGTCCACATAGTACAGAGGAAAGTCTGTGTTGCGCAGAGCAATGGTAAGCAGGTTATATAGGAGCCTCTGTGAGAGGCTGGTGGTCAGCCCTGGGATCAGTAAGGACGGGAAGACATAGCTCCCAGAAGTCTGCCTGCATCAGGTTAGTAGAGGTTTCAGGCGTGTAGCAGCCAGCAATAGGAGTAGCTCTAGTGGCAGTAGCAAAAACTTCAGCACGACTTGCTGATGGGTATTCCTGGAAGATATGACACTGACCTCAACCAGGTTTCAATGGCAACAATGACATGAGCTGCCAGCAGAAGCTTTTCCCAGGTTCTCTTCAGATTTATGATATAGATGTCATCATTTTTCCTTTTGTAGATGACTGTTCTAATTGGAAGTCAAGGATGGTGCCAGATAAATGGGTTCCTGCCAAAAGGAATATAAAGATGTCCTCCTCCTTCTTTTGCAGGACATCAAGTGCTCTGGATATCATGAAAGTTTCCAATTTAAGTTACTACGGGAACCCAGAACACCATCAGATGGACCTCTCTCTCGGTAGTGCTGTGTACAAAATGCTGCTGCTGAACTCCATTTAGAGCTGGTGCATTCCATAGATATCAAAATTTTATCATATACTATCCTAAGACATTTTATCATGCCTTTTATTAGTAATTTATTGTTTGTATTTATTTCCCAAGTAGTACATTTCTAGTAACCAAGGTATAAGGCACTAAGAGACTGAACAAGGAAAAAGAAATTGTTTGGTAAACAATTATGTAACATACATACAGACATGACTCAAGTTATAAGGGCATGGTCATTTGGTAGTAGTGGTGGGGGTGTTCTGCCTATCTCAGAAGGTAAGACTATTTAAGACTATGTAAATGTCTATTCTTCATCAATTTTCAGTGGATTAATTCTTAAAAAGAAATATTTATTTTCCACATAACTATCACTTACTTTCAAGGTATCTTTAATTTGCATAAGTAATTCAAACCACACATATTTTATGCTGAATAATTTATAACACAGACCAGAATTTAAAATTTTATACTAACATTCTTTCTTTATAATTATTAAATTATATTTTGATCTGTAACAAGATTCTTAAAGGTTCTCTAATCAGTAAGTTATAAAAAAAAACACTGTGTGATGTATCGTTCCCTTGGAGACTAACAATATATATCATAGACTAGATAGAATATTAAAGCTCCTAAAAACTATAAGTGAAATGATTTAATTTTAATTTTTGATTTAATTTTGTTTAAACCAATGTTTCCCAAATCTATTTAAACACAATGCCCATTTTGAGCAACAGATGTTTGCAGACCTAGTGTTCACAGAATATAATTTTTAAAATATTAATCTATATAATTTTCAAGCTTACTTTTTGTTTTGCTTCTTATTTTTCGACATGACATCTGGTAGGATTAATGAGGATAAGTGTTTTATCTTGGAAACAGATTCACTTTTATAATTTAGTCCCCAAATATTTCTTTCTGCTAGAAATATTCTAGCAGAAAATTCTCCATACGAAATCTTCTAATTAATGAATCAGGTACATATATTGCCTTATTTTTAGTATTGTTCCTGTGCCAATAAGTCCGCATAAATTTTCCAGGATCCTATCTGGCTATAATATTATATACGCAAAATATATTCATCATTCTCCCTTTAAAAAAAAATTCCTTATTGCCTAAGTCTTTCTACCCCATGAAATTATGTTTTATTATGACCATCATAAAACAAAAATATTGGAGTCCGTAATAAAGATGCTTTGGAATTCACCCAAACTCAGTAATAGTCCTTAAAGCCATGCAATTAATGCTCATGAGAAAGACCTCAGCATAAATTGAATTTATATTTGAAAGCCCTAATTAGGCCCCTTGTTGAAGCCATTATCATTCGATTTTCTATTGTGCCTGGCCACTAAAATAGTTGTCCCCATTGTGTACAATAAAAGAAAAGCAACTTCAAATCATAACATTTTTGAACTGAAAGACTCCTTAGGGATTAGCTATTTCAACCTTTTCAATTACGGAAGAGGAAAAGGAGGTCTCATGAGGTTAAGTGATTTGCTTAAAAATATAATTTGTTATAGATATTCACAGTATATTGTGTGAATTAAAAGGTTTGGAAATGTTTCAAAATATTTCCTCTAATGAAAAGAAAAAAGAAAAAAAAATAGAAGTACTAAACTCATTAGATTTAAGTATGATGGCAGAGACTACAGTATTTTCTGACAATACTTCCCAAGTATTCACAATATCATTCCTTCCCAAGTATTTTCTTTTTCCACATAGTTCACTTATGATGACTTTAAGTGCATAGATCATTAAACCTTGCAGAATCTTAAATAATCTATGTTATGAGAATTTTTTTTCATTATAAATTGAATGGATATCTTCTCAACAAAATATCTGCAGAATTTGCAGTTCAAAACTGAACTCTCCAAAATGAGATAAGCAAATAAAATAAGTGGTTCTCATCCTATATTGTTCTGTTTTAGATGGCAGAAATGGGCCAGGTCAGTGTTGATTCAAGAAGAAACTGAATCCAGCAGAACTTGGTATATTTGATTAAGACGTAGGAAGGGCTGAAGTGAGAAGCATCATCATATATGTTCAGAATGGGACTCAACTTCTAAAGAAGATGAGAAAACGGAGGACCCAGAAGGAGAAGTGACTTATTTGGGTTTGATACTAGTAAGTGCATCCATCAGAGCAAGCGCCAAAGTTTCCTGGGTTCTAACAGAATACGTTGACCTCACCATACTGTAGAGACCAGAGGACACAGATATCAACCCACCTTCACATGTGCAGAGGAATCAGGGATAGAGTAACAAGCTGGGGAGTATCTGAGCTGCAGTTGGAGAGTTGCCGTGGGGTCCCAGAGTATCTGGTTGGTACCCCCGGTTCTCTGTACACCACATGCTCAGAGACTGGTCTTTGGATTCTGTAAACTAAAGTCATTTCTTTCTCTTACAGGCTTCGCTTCCTTAGTTGATTGTTGATGATTGAAAGAGTGTATGAACTATGATATTACCACTATCACCAAAGCCAGCACCTCTAACTCCCCACCAAGTACCTGGCATTCTGAGAAATGTGATTGTGCAACATGAGATCAATATTTTTACTTCTGCACAATGATCATCTCTCATAGTAGCCCACTCAGCTCCTTCCACTTTCCTTAATCCAGTCTTCAATCTGCCTTTCTTTAATGTGTCACCTTTGAAAACAGAACCAGATAAGGACAAAAAGGGACCAGAAAAACTCTAATATGTCAACTGCCTTTTAGGTTTGGGAGTTCTGAAGGCCTTTGTCAAAACACCAACCATTCGATTTCCCTTCAGTGATTATGGATATACAAGATTAATTTTGTCTTCTCCACTAAGAACTATTATAATCCACCATTTGTCCTAAATTCCTTCATAGACCTATTTGATCATTAATGCTGTTTGTGAATTTCTGGTTCATATTATTCTGTCTGACAAATCCACTTATCTAAAGGCTAGGACAAACTTAACTTGAATTCTGGGATAGGGTTCCAGGCTCTGGGATGGGTCAGATGCAATCTAAAAAGCAAGGACAGAGCCAGAAGCGAATGGTAATACAAAACAGACTATATTCAGCATCAGGCTTATGGGAGATTGCAAAGAAGCAGATAAAGATACAGCAAGGATGCCAGGAACAGGTCAAGAGGGAGTGTTTAAACAATTTTAATCTGAAGGTGCCAGACAAAGTTAGGTTTGCACATCCATTGAATTAGTAGCTTTCATATATTCAGACTCAGCTTTCCCATTCCCACTTCCTTTGTCTTTTTTAATTCTCTCAGAAAAATAGTGTTTGTAGAGAAGGTTACCATGCATAAACCAAAACAGAGTCAGAGTCAACCAGTGGTCTCTCTGTTACAGCTGCCTCACTCTCCTCTTCCTTCAGGGCATTCATGTTACTGCTCATGCTTTCTGGGGTAGCCATTGTGGGAACCCTTGGTTTCTGTAGCCCCTGGAGACTTGACGCCACTGCCAGTTTTCTTATTTACAAACCTTTCATTTTACTTTATCTCAAACCAGTAAGGAAAGACTCCTCTAGTGTCCAGCTATCAACAAATGTATTGGCCTCAATAGCAGAAGCCATCTTTGTCTACCTAGTGCTTTGCAGTTTGCCACAAGCTCATGGTGTCTGGGGACTGAGAAGAGTTGACTGAGTGTTCCTGGTTCACTGCCCTGGAAACCAGTGCTGCTCCTCACCATTATCTCCTCCTGACTTCCTTCCTGCCCACCATTCAGGCCCTGTTCCTGGGTCCAGTGTCCATTGACTGACTTCTAACATTCCCATGGTGATCTTTTGCTCTCAGAAACTTTTTTGCCCCATTTTGAATTAGGGGCTTTAGTCAGGGGTAATGAATTTGCCAAACATATCAGTATATATCTGAACCCCCAGTGTGTGTAGACTTCATATTCTTACATCCTCAGGAAAGACCCCTGCCCAGGCTGGCCTATAACTGTGCAATACCCATCATGGAGATGGCTGTGGAGAGTTTCACTCTCAGTAGTTTGCACATTTTGCCTCCTTTAGTGTGTACATGCCTTATGTTTTTTTTGACCTTTTATAAATAGACTCACACAGAAAATTCTTATCATCTCTTCAAAAATTCTTTCTACCAAATAAATGATTGATTAGATGATTCTTGATTATCCCATATAATGGACAGAACCAATGATGTGACTAAACCAAAAGGGAAAAGCATTTATATTGTTTGCTTATTTGTATTTACAAGTGACTGTAAACAGAGCTATTCTTGAAATTTATGTTCCTGAAAAATTGTGTTCCTACTGTCAAGCCCTATTAAATTGTATCATTTCGTACCCTGCTTCTCTGTGGGATCTTTTTCTATCTACAACATTGATTAAGAGGATCGATTTTACAATTGAGGAAATACATCAGACTAAAAATAGAAATTTGTTCAATTGTTCTTATGCTAAAGCTCCCTATCTTCTTGCTCATCCTTTCCCAGGCTGAAAGAGGTAATTAAACATTTTAGGATAAAAGGTCTTCCCTTTCAGTACCAGCTGGGCTGTGGGCTGTATTTAGCGATAACTATAAACAGTGGTGGCAATAATGTTAATGAATTTTAAGCAAAGAAAATGACTACATAAACAAATCAGGACTAGGTGTGGATAAACTATCATGAGGCTGTCTAATCAATGTTTAGTGTCCTTTATTTTTTGGTTCCTATGAAAATCAAGTTTGCTTCTGTTTCACTTTTTAAAAAATTTATTCTTCTTCATAAAACTGAGGCTGATTCAAAAAGGTCTTCCAGACCTTTGCTGCATAGTCACATTGCCTTGAACATTCTAATTAGAATATCATTATGGTAAAATAGTATGGATAAATTAGTTTGTCCTATACTCACATAATCTCTCTAAATAGTTTTGCAGCTTGATTTGGATATGAATCAATGACAGTTCATACTAGCACCATACCATAGAAAAAATTTTGGATTTCTACCTCTAGCAAGCTATTGCATTACAATAACAGAATAAAATGTTTCCAAAAGCCAATGGTGTTCTAGCATTCCTTCCCATAATATAAAGAGTCTCAAATAAAGCATAAATAGTATAAATTATGGCTGACTAAAATCAGTAGTAGAACTGTGATCTAAATACTACATACTCATATATAATAGAGTGAATTATGACACGAGTTAAGTTATAATTGATTTTTCTCAACTGGAAAAAAAAATAGATGTTTTCTTTAAGAACTGTAGTCTTTTTTGTTTTGTTTCATTTTTTTGCTTTGATTTTTTATATATCAAAACAGTATTATTAGTTAGAAATAAAAGCTTAAAAGAAAAAGAAATCAACATTTTCCAGAAAGAATATTTGACCGGTATTTCTGCTTCAGAATTATTTGTAAGGGTTGGTTATGTGGCTGTAATTCTAAATGTCTGCAAGTATGGAGTAAGCTTGCATGTGATTAAAGCATGTCATTTAAAGATAAGAATTACTACTAAGTAATCGTCATTGAGTTTGGAAATGCAACCCTTTAGCAACAAAGCAGTATGATGAATGAGGGTAAGACCAGTCCCTAGATGGGGCGACGACAAGTTTCTGTGCTCCTTGGGATAAACTGTCCTCCTCCCCAAGTGCTGTATATACAAGAGGCACATATAAAAATTTCAAGTAGATCTGTGTTCAAAATGTTGGGGTTTTAAACACCATTTGTGATGGTTGAAAACAAACAGAAAAACAACTGAAAATATTGGGTAGAGTCACATATAGATATTTTTTTAAATGACCTTTAAATAATTCTTTCATTTGAATTAATATTTCAACAAATATGAATTGCAGTCTTGGAATTACTATGGACACTTAGAAACGCCCACTAGACCTGGACTTGTTGCTGATTGGCTTGGCTAAAAGTTATTACCTCCTGGTTGTGGTTTACTGTCATTTTTTTGTAAACTCACAAAGATGGTTCTTGACATTTACATAGTAGATACTTTTATGTAATATAAATCCATGCCCTAAGCCACCTTTCACAGGCCAAATTCAGAATTCCACACTAGAATTGATGAAGAGTGATTTATAGAAACTGTGGACGTTAGGGCCAGTGAAGGGAGGTCAGCCTTTATAGTGTGGCTGTGGCATTTATAGATGATTATTTGCTTCAGCCACGCCAAAAACTCAAAATGCTTCCTGACCATGTTCACCACAGTATATCCAGTCATTTCTATCCTCCCTCTTCTTTCCATGCTGAGGAGTCCAATGCAAATGCCCCCAGGACACCTCAAATTACAATTCATGCATTATCATTACCCGTAGCTGATGTCCCCTTAACCCACTCAATTTCCCTTTCCCTCCAAATTCTTTCTTCCTCCTCAGTCTCAACTCAACTCCCGGCTAGGAGAGTGGCAGTGAGAAGAGAAAGCAACTAGCAGTTGGGGAGTAGCCACATACACAAGTGTAGGAGTTCTGCCCCACAGTCTCTTGTGTCTTAACCATGCTCTAGAACACTGTGGGCAACCAGTCTAGGTTATTTAGAGACTGAAAGAAGGGATCAGCCAGAGGCAGGAATCCGGGGAACAGGAGCTTTACAGTTTGACATCTCTGGTTCCCAGGACGAAGCTGGTAGGATTCCATTCCCCTTGTGGGTGTAAAGGTTCACACTCATCCACTGGAATGTCTGAACCCTAGGAGGAGGGGGCAGGGCCAGCAGGAAAAATATACTACCAATGCTTAGCTTTATAAATATGCAACACCTGACTCCCTGCATAAAAAAAAAAAAAAAAACACACAAGTTACTTTGTTTGTTTTTCAAACATTTGATTTCTCACACATATTTTTCAGGACTATTATATAAGTATGGATTACCTCTATCCTGCAAAAGAGTCACCAATTATAAATTGTATACACACCGTAGAGTTCTTAAATTATTTTGTAACTAAAAAAAAAAAAGTTTCTTTCATTTCAACTGATGCCTGTATGGCTAAAGAAAGAAGAGGAATAATAATAATAATAATAATAATAATAATAATAGTATAATAATAATTATTATTATTATTAGAGGCAAATAGTATATAAATAAAATTAAATAGTATATAAATAAAAATTTTTATAATATTAGAGGCAAATAATATTAGAGGCAAAAGATATTTATAATATTAGAGGCAAATAATATTAGAGGCAAAATAATAATATAAAATAATAATAGTATAATAATAATAATTATAATTATTAGAGGCAAAATATTTATAATATTATTTATAATCTTTATAAAAATAATTATTATTAGAGGCAAAATAATAATAATAGTATAATATAATAATAATAGTAATCCTTTATTTATTAACTTGTCCTTCCAAAGAACATTTGAGATGGAGCTTTCATTACAACTTAAAATGATACAAAGCTCAATAAAATGTAAAAATATTAAAAAGGGCTTCCAAAGTTACCTTTAAAAAGCTTAGCAAGACAAACTATACATCCTGGGTAAAACTTTGATCAGTTTCTTGACCTTGCCAAAACATATGGGTGAACTATTCTGAGAAATCTTCAATAAATGCCAGCCTGTCAATTAAGCAGGAGAATCATAATTTCTCAGAACAATTGTGCTAAACTAATTGGAGAATGATCTTTAAAAAATATTGATTTTTATAATGACTTTCTACCTAGAAACTCATGTAATTTTTCAGGAAGGAAATTTTAAATAAAATTTTTTCTATCCTTATAAATTTTTAAAACTTATGAGATAGTGTATAGCCAAAGCACTTTTGTGTTTCTGGTACAAATCAGTAGGGAGGAGACATTCTAGATAAGTTGATGGGATCTGTCACTGGGTGTTGGCTCCAAAATGCCTCAGGCAACCCACTCTTTATTGGAACTGAGAATAAATCAAGGAGAAACAGACAGTGGGGATGCAGTGGGGACAGTGGGGATTCATAGGGTGTCTCATTGGGCAGCGGAGAAGATACAGCCACGTACTCTAATATCCACTGCTGTTATTTACTTTAAAAAATCTCTCTTTTTAAATATTGACATTAAAAACTATGTGAAGAACCTAAAATGTTCTAATTATGTCAACTTCATTGTTTCTGACATCTATCTAAATAAAAAAAAAAATACAGTGGTACCAACAATAAGAATCATGATCAGTAATTTTGTTTAACATTTTGATAGACCTGGCCATTTACTAAATGATTTCACAAGCATTACTTCAATGTAGATACAAAGGCAATTCCAATTTGTGTCTCCGTTTTACAGATCATGTAATTGCCAGTCAAGGAATACCATGCATAAATGTTTTCGAATTAGCGTTTTGGATTTCTCTGGATAGATACCTAGGAATGGAATTGCTGGGTCATAAGGTAGTTCCATTTCCAGTTTTTTGAGATACCTCCATACTGATTTCCATAGGGGTTGCACCAGTCTGCAATCCCACCAACAGTGCACAAGGGTTCCCTTTTCTTCACATCCTTGCCAGCACTTATTATTTGTTGATTTATTGATGATAGCCTTTCTGCTGGAATGAGGTGGCATCTCGTTGTATTTTAACTTGCATTCCTCTAATGATTAGTGAGGTTGAGTATTTTTTTCATATATCTGTTGGCCATCTGTATGTCCTCTTTAGAAAAATGTCTCTTTACGTCCTCTGCCCATTTTTTAATTGGATTGTTTTTTTGGTGTTGAGTTGAATGAGTGTTTTTTTTATAAATTTTTGGATATTAACACCTGAAGCTGAAACTGAATAATATTGAATGTCAACTGTAATTTTATATATATATATATATATATATATATATATATATATATATATTTTCACAGGATGTGGAGTACAGCATGAGGAATAGAGTCAGTGGAACTGTAACAGCCATATACGATGTCAGAAGGGTAGTAGATTAGAGGAGGGAGGTTATCACTTTGAGAGGGGTGTAATTGTTTAACTATTACATTGTTTTGTACACCTAAAACTAAAAGAGAGAGAGACAGACAGACAGACAGACAGACCAGGCAGCATCTTCATACTGGGAGAAACTAGGTGGTAGAGCAGAAAATCAGCCAATGTTTCTGACCACAAGTCTAGGTTTTTTCTCATTACAGCCTATACTGTAGAATCATCTCAAAATGAACTAAAGTCACTAAATAGCTTAGAATTTGCCAAAGAGTGTATTTTCTACATTATCAACTCATTATTCCCCTGCCACAAAATATTTGTTCAAATAGAGAGAAAGACAAGTATTTGCTGATCACTCAGTATATCCTAAGTGGGAAATTACAATGATTGTTATAGGTATTTTAACAGGTATATTAAAACTCTCTGCTGTCCACATTGGAATAATTTCAACTGGGAAAAAATCGGCATAATTAATAACTATTATCACTTGGCTTTTAAAATTATTGGCTATAAGTCATGCATTTAATTATGATAAATTCTAATTTCTCAGCAATCATTATGTAAAAAACCTAACCTACAGATTGTCTTCAAATACAATGACATTTTTATTAATACTAAATTCAACGATTCATGAAGTTAACATAATGTTATACTTCATAGACATTTAATAAAACATTTATTCCTGTATATTTTGCCATTTTCTTTTCATAATTTCAGGGAATGAGTTTATTTCTTGGTCTTTAACTTTTTTTTTTTTTTTTTTGGCAGGCCACTGAAAAACTTACAACCCCCTAATTCTGTCCCTCTGGTGCTTGATAAATAAAGTGGCCTGGGCACTGTGGCAGGCGCTTTACAGACCTTATCTCATAAGATTATCTGTCCAGTAAAAAACAAAGCATACTGGATTACAGATCCTAGGTTGCTATAACAAAACCCCAGAAAATCCATAAATGAAGAGGATGATCTCCTAGGGAATTCCTAACCCATCAGCAATTTCCATGTTCCTCTATTTGAATAACAGTTGAGTCCAGAGGGAGAAATTACAGTCAACATAAAGGGTAAATTAAAGACACATGGATAAAATCCTTTACTCCCCTTTAAAAATGTTACTAGAAATGGTAATCAAGTGTAGGTTTTATTTGATAAAAATATATCAATATTGGTTCATTAGTTGTGACAAATGTACCACACTAATGTAAGATGTTAACAACAGGTAAACTGGATGTGGGGTATGCCAGAACTCTCCATACTATCATTATAATTTTTCTGTAAACCTAAGAGTATTCTAATATAAAAAGTTTATTTTTGTAAAGGCAATTATGATTAAAGTGTTTTAAACAGGAAAAAAAATGGTACTAATAATCTCTTTACCCTTTCCCTTTCTTCTGTTCCCTTCATGGACTATTCAATCAAAAAGCCATTAGATGGTGCAGTGCTAATGGCCCAAGTGGAAGGCACCTTTTTATGGAATGATGGAGCTCAAGCATGGTGAATAGATAATCTACGTGGAGAGAAGGGCCAGGTTTCTTACTACTAAAGAAAGGAGTTAGAAATATGAAAAGAGAGAAAACTAGAACACACTCCGTGGTGATGGACTGGAATTGGAGGTATTATCACAAACTGATGGTTTTTAATATATATAAATGCAGAAATAGCAATGAGAAAGAAAGAGAGAGAGAGAGAGAGAGAGAGAGAGAGAGAGAGAGAGAGAGAGAGAGAGACTGAGTGTAAACTGTCCACTAAGGAGGACCTAGGATCAGTTTCACATCAACAGTATCTGATGGGCCTAGTGCCCAAATACTAATTTCTAAATATCATTCTCAGCTAAAAGAAACTAGGGCTCTTTGGAGAAATAGCTGATAACAGGGCTGAGGCAGGGAAAGTACAAGATGAAACAACTATCAATTGACTTTAAAATGGGAACATTATCCTGGATAGTCTGGTGAGGAAGTCAGAGAGATTCTAAGTGTGAAAAGAATTTGACTCATAGTTGCTGACTCTGAGATGTAGGAGCTTGTGTACCCATGGATTGGCCAGAGGTCCCTAGGAGCTTTTCTGTAAGTTTCAGATTGTATATCTCTACATACATATATCAATATTATATATTATATACAAACACATGTTTACTAAATATAAAATACACCCTGAGAATATATCTTACAGTCTGTTTTATATATAAATATATATATATATATATATATATATATATATATATATATATACACACACACACACACATATATATTACTAATAACATATCTTGACAATATTTTAAATTTATAGTATAGAAGAAAAGAGTTTGACATAAAAATCTGCATTGGTTTTCTGGTACTTAACACAGTAAGTGTAATTTCCATACCTAACTTTTGTCCAAGTTACATTTTGTTATGCTGAATTTCTACAAAATAATGTGGATAGCATAGATTGCTAAAGGAAATTTATATTAAAAAAACATGAAGAAATTTACCCTGTATAAAATACAAAATAATGAAAAAACATTTTAAATGTATATATACATATAAAACGCAACATTTAATGAATTTTATGTATCTCTCAAAGCTGGCAGTCACAAAGTCTAAAGTCTTTCTCCTGACAACTCCGTTTGTATGCACATATATTTGGGAGGTATGAAGCAGGAGTGAGAAGATGGTTAAATCACTGGTTCCCTGTTCAGTTTGTGGACAAGGAGACCTCATTCTTCTTGCTACCCGATCTTCTACCCCTGGCAAATTGATAATATAGCACTTACTGACAAAGCCTAGGAAAGAAATTTTACTTTGTAAAAATTTATTTTTATTCTTTTAAACAATCACACCACTTGTTCAGCCCACCCTTTAGAAGAGGGAAAGAGAGTGTATTTAAGTTCAAGCTCAAATGCTCAGCCTGCGAGGTGGTGTCATATGGGCACATGGAGTTAGCTGTATTGGGGCCACCATGCTGCCCTTCACCCTACAGCTGGCACTGACAACAGAGTTTGACACCCAGAGAGGTTAACACCCTAAACATGCCTTTTCCATTTCAATTATAGGAATTCCTTTGGCTAGAGAATTTAATAATGGAGGAGAAAAAAAAATGCTGCCTTATATTTTGAATACCTTGTTTATACCCTCCTGAGGGCAGAAAGGAAAAATAGACTTAATTATGCTCAAAGATTTATTTTGGAAACAATTATTTACTGGTTCTCAATCCCCCCAAAAAGTTGAGAAATCTAAAAAGCAGCCCATAATCTTACAGAAGAATTACACCTGGAGGTCCTTCATATTTTATAGCTCTCATGAAGCTGGGACATGAATAAAAAGACACTGGCATCTAGCAACAGGATTACCACCTGCCTACTCAGAAAAAGAAAAGATTAATTTAAAATAGGTGCTGGCTTCAGTCACACTGATGGCATTTCCAAGACACTGCTTCAGCAGCTCTCTCCCCACTCAGATATTATATTCAGAAGGATCATTCTTTTCTACTCACGTAACACAGAGCATTCAAAATTTAATTTAGCTCCCTGTACAATATGGTTGAATTTTATTTTAATTTACCATCACCCTACCAATGCAAATATCCTCTTTAATTTTGCTTTTCATAACATAGTTTTTTTGTTCCTTTCATTGCCCACTTTTATATTTCATTGCATACAAATGTCTTAACTATAAAATATGACAGTAAAATTTTGCCACTTAACACAAATTAGAAAGTTAAAGAGAGAAAAGCTTTCACAACCTGATAATCATTTGTAAAACTTTTGCATAGTATGACTATTCTGTAGTTTTCCGTGAAAAGGTTTTCTTTTTCTAAAAATCAGCTATGTAAAAGTATAGGTTAAAAGTGCAAAGTTGTCTTCAGTCAATAAAGCTACTGACATTTTTTTTTTTTTTAATTCACAAGAAGAAAAGCTTGTTAAAGGCAAAGATATGCACTAGGCACTTTAGATTCCAATATAATAAAAACATGATGCAGAAGAATTTAACTCCTTTTATGAAGTATATGTGTTAGAGATCGACCTAAAAAAATGTAAGACTGATCCGGTTCTCAAATATATCACTGGAGGCAAATTTCTAACAACTAAAGATGAGTCACTGAACACAAGTCACACCATTGGCATCCACCTCTGGAAACTGATTAGCATCACTTTTCACAACCCTGTTTGATCCTAAGCAAAAAAAGGCCTTTAGTTAACACTCGAAGATTAAACGTATCCTTTCTTTAGACTGTGGTGCTATCTTATTATTGAAAAGTTACACACACACACACACACACACACACAGATAGACATTGATATGGGTCCATGGTAGATAGGTACAATATTTTAGGAAGAAGATTAGAGATCTTCAAACAGTAACTAGGCCAGGCTATTTCCTTATCTTGTAAAAAGGTTCTATCAAATTGCCTGGTATGAAATTGATCGTACACTTTCAGCTCTACTTATGATTAAAAAAGTTACTCTATTTATTAAACCATAACAACAACCATAATTACTTATTAAACTATAACAACAACAACAACAACAACAAATGCGGGCTCTTTCAAAGCCAAATATCCACAACAAAAATTATAATCATAAACAAATTTAATCACAGCAAGTACAATAAATACTCAAGTTGTTTGGGCTAATAAACATTGATAATTCTGAGTAGGTGGTCCGAACAATATTAATATTTGACCCTGACATTTATTGTGTGATTTTGAGAATTATGCATTTATAATCATGTTTTTATGCATCTTGTGTTATTAATAGTTGTTTTTTTCTGAGCACATCACAACTGAACAGAAGTGGTTTAGCCAGTTGAAAAATTTTATAAGAATACAAAATATTCATATAGAATCATAATTATTTCTACTAACTAGATCATTGGGTTGGGAGTTAAGATCATCTAGTTAGTTTGGTTAATATCTTACAAAATGTGACACTTAGAACTTCTCAAGACTAAAAGAGACACAAAATTATTATTTTTCCATATTCCAGCACACAAGGCACAGAGCGTCCAAGATAACTTTGCCGAGGATCTCTACTGGAATAAGTATCCACATTAAAATGACTTTCACATGAAGTCAACTGTGGCACATACACAGCTGAGAGGAGCCTGCCACAAAGATTAGGAACTAGAGAGACAGATGAGGCATGAACCAGAAAGGCATTCATGCATCTCTAGCAGATGCCAGCTGAAGGATGATGGTGGAAGACCAAATGCCTATACTCCCCTTCTGTGATGTTACTATAGACCCTGGGAATTTGCCCTCCCAACTGAAGTAGTTACCATAGAATATTTTCATTATCTATAACTCACTTCACAAAAATGTGATTGGGCCTTATGATTACACATCTTAAAACAATGATATTTAGCAGGATAATCTCAAATTAAGCGAAACAAGTCAGACAGAAAAAAGTCTAGAACCATATGATTTCTCCCACATAGGATGTGGGATATAAAACTGAAAGCAATAACTGAACAAGACAAACAAGCAGAAAAAACTTATAGACACAGACAACAATTTATTGGTTATCAGAGTGTAAGGGGGGGTGGTAGAAGAGGGTACGGGGGGGTCCAATATAGGGTGACAGAAGGAGAACTGACTCTGTGTGGTAAACACAAAATGCTATATACAGATGAGGCATTATAGAATTGTTTTCTTGAAACCTATATAATTTTATTAACCAATATCACCCCAGTAAATTTAATAAAACAAACAAAAAAACCACTGATTTTTAGTATTCCATGCAACTCTGAAACTATCCATAACTGCTAATGTTTGCTGGGTGTAGACTCTGAAGAAATAGGGAATTGTCCTGAAGTAGAATGGGCAGAAGGACTTTAAATTTAGTGTAAGCTGAAAAGGTTGAAGGATAATAAAAGATTGTTGGATAAATTAAAGAAAATCTGTTTAGATATTTAGGGCATGGACAATCTTTAAAAATATTTTAGTATGTTGTTTTTACTATATTGCTGCCCTGGTTACAGGAAATAAAAATAATATAATTACTTAGACAGATTAATATTACTCTTACTTTAAAAAGAAATACTTTTTCAATTTTTAAATTCTGACTTAAATCCTCATTATACATATGGAATACAACAATATTTAATAGGCATTCCTGACTCTAAGATTTTGTCTTCCCAAACATCCTAAATAGTTATTAACACCATTTAATGTGGTACCCATCACATTATTTCTCCGTACAAAAACATTTAAGGGTTCTCTATTGAGCATCACAAAATTCAAATTCCTATGACTGTTTTTTTGAATAGCTCTAGCCACCACTTTACTTCCTGAAACATCTATGACATTTCCTAAAAAAATACTCTAGTAAGAAATAGCATCGTGGTATTTCAGTGTTTCATGTAAATATGTTTTTGTCAACCTTATTATAAGGTAAGAAACTTGAGGGCAATGATATCAATTAGCCTCTTTGTTCCTTGTTTTCCTTAACTGGAAAAGGAATGTGTTATGTCAGTGGTGTTAAATTCCCTTCCAACTCTAAACTTCTCTTAGTTTAATTTTCTCCATTCCACACAGCACATTAATCAAAGTTAAACTAAAAGCAAGCACTAAAATAGATATTAACTTATTAACTATGTGTTTTATCATAATAGATTATAAGGACAAGAGTATATACTTGTACTGCAATAATTACAAAGGTATTTATCTTTGTATGTAGAAAGCAACTTTGCTGTTGTCAAATATTTTTAAAGTCATGAAAAATTAAATTAAGATTTGTTGTGTTTATGTCACCTGACATAATATGCACCAGTACATATGTCATGTCTTTAGAGCTCTTTCATCTGCCAAAGCAGCAGAAAATAAATCTGATAAAAGAAGAAAAGTAAACATAATTCAGAGATTAGTGTTATTTGAAGTCTCCAAAATTTCTGTATAGAACAATCTTAATTTTTTTTAATTAAAGTTTATTCGGGTGACAATGGTTAGTAAAGTTACAAAGTTAAAGTTACACAGGTTTTAGGTGTATAATTCTGTAATACATCATCTATATATCACATTGTGTGTTCACCACCCAGAGTCAGTTCTTTCTCCATCACCATATATTTGATCCCCTTTACCCTCATCTACCACCTTCCTGCCCCATTACCTTCTGGTAACCACTGAAATACTGTCTATGTCTATCAGTTTTTGTTTCTTTGTTTGTCTTGTTCCTTTTGTTGCTTTCAGTTTTATATACCACATATCAGTGAAATCATATTGTTCTTAACTTTTTCTGTCTGACTCATTTCTTTTAGCATAATAATCTCAAGATCCATCCATATTGTTGCAAATAGTACTATTTCATCTTTTCTTATGGCAGAATAGTATTCCATTGTGTATATATACCACATCTTCTTTATCCAATCATCTATGGAAGGAGCCTTTGGTTGTTTCCATGTCTTAGCCACCATAAATAAAGCTGCAATGAACATCAGAGCACTTATATCTTTATGGATAAATGTTTTCACATTTTTGGGGTAGATACCCAGGAGAGGGCTTGCTGGGTCATATACTAATTCTATTCTTAATTTTTTGAGGAAACTCCAGACTGCCTTCCATAGCTGTTAAAACATTTTCAAAACATGCAATATTGCATTCTATTTTCAGACTCCACCTTCCTGGCTGGACACAACAGCAATTAAAAAAACAAAGAAAATGAAAAAACACCAGCAGGGTATGAGAGTTCCTTTTTCTCCACAGCCTCTCCAACACTTGTTATTACTTGTCTTTGATGATAGCTATTCCAACAGGTGTGAGGTGGTATCCCATCTCGTTTTGGGTTTGATTTGCATTTCACTAATAGCTAATGAAGTTGAGCTAGTGGTTACCAGAGAGTAAGGGGGGAGGGTAAGTGGTAGAAGATGGAAAAGGAGGTCAAATATACGGTAGTAGAAGGAAAACTGACTCTGGGTAAACACACAATGCAATATATAGATGATGTATTATAGAAATGGGCACTTGAAACCTATATAATTTTATTAACCAATGTCATCCCAATAAATTTAATAATAAAAAAGCAGCATGCTAGTTTTTAATAGAGAAACATCTAGGATCACTGTAGCATAATTACCCTATCATCCTTCTCCTCTACAATTTATTATCAGAGTGCTTTCATTCTTTTTATTGCCCATGTTTCAAGGAGTGGTCTAGTCTTTGACCACTCAACAATCACATTGGTTTTCATGGTTTCAACCCTTCCCTCAATACACAGAACCATCAAATTTGCATCATAATCTGCACTTCTCTAGCTCTCCAGACTCTAATTGCATTTATACTTGGATATTTCTATGGCAACTACTTTTTACATAATAAATACAAACTGTTTTTCTTCTATTCCTCCACCTGTATTAAAAAAAAAAAAAAAAAAGAACAACAACAAACTTCAGTCATCCTAGTTGCTGATATTCCAGCCCAGAGTCATCTTTAAGACCCTCGGTATCTCACCTCCCACATAGAGTAGAATAAGTTGCGTCTGATGACTTGTATCTTAGTAACTGCCTCAGTTCAGACTCTAAATGTCCACAGGGACAAACATCTTTAAAGACTTAACTTTCTCTCAGGAGTATCCTTTAGGCTGGTCATACAAAAAACATCTCACTTCATGCAAGGTTTTTCTGGACTGAGGCTCCTGCACTATGCCTTTATAACTGCTCTATTTTCCAACTCTGTGTCTTCATACCTTGTCAGTCAGTAGGCCCAAACATTCCTGAGTGTTTTTCCTCTTTGTTCAGCCTGGTCCAGGATCGGCCATTTTACAAGTTCTAGTCATCAACAGACTCTTAAGCTAGACTATCCCAGACTCACAAATAGCAACACATGTATTACCTTTCACCTAACTGTTACCACTGCATTACGGATTTTTAATGTTATTTATTTTCTAAACAGAATGACAATGTAGACATGTCAGAAAATTTGGAAAATGCAAAACAAATATCACTACCAAATATCATCAATTTTAACATTTGGCTAGATTTCTCTTTACTTTGTTTTCTATATCTCTTTTTTAAAATAAAATTGGTATCATATGCTATATATGATTTTATGTATTATATTATTTACTTCAGAGAATAACTGTTTTAGCATGCATTTAAAATAGTTTTCAAAAATGGTTTCAGGGTACCATAGTATTCCATAATTAATATATCTATTCCATTTTTTAAAGTTCTCTTTTAATTCCCATAACCATCTTTACATTAAAATGTTTGTCAATAATTTTATTCTTTTATGATATGTACCTGGAAGATCTATTACCTAGTCAAAGAGTATGGAATTTTTAAGTTCATGATCCATATTGTAAATTACTTTCCAGAAAAGTTGAACCAATTTATTCTTCAAAAGACAAAAGATAAGAGCACTCATTTGCCAATGGCAGAATTCTTAAAAGTATTCAGGCTGCCTCCAGTATTTCCCATCTCTAATTCCTGTGTACTTCATAGGAAACTTTCTAAAACACAAATTATAGGCACTCAGAAACAAACAAACAAACAAAAAAACAACAACAACACAGTAATTTTCTACTACCAAAGAGTAAAATTCAAACCTGTGAGTGTGGCATTTGAATCCTCCACATAGTTGCTGCAATTTCCTTTCTTCTTTTCCACTCATCCCACTGCTCACCCACTAGCCTATGCCAGCAGTTCTATTCCAAGCTACTCTTAGAATCACCTGGAAAGGTTTTCATTGGTATATAATTCCATTCCACATTAATTAAATAAGAACCAGGAGGTGGCTTTTAAAAATTCCCCGCCAGATGATTCTAATAGACAGCCAGGGATTAAGTCACCACAAGCCTGCCCATTCTTCCTTAAAGTGAAAGCGTTAGAGACACTGGAAGAATGCTTGTCAAAAATGCAAATTATTGGACCTCACTTTAATCATACTTATTCAGACCCTTTAGGGCTAGAGACCAGGAATCTGCAATTTAACAAACCTGCAGATTCTACGGTTTGAGAACAATAGTCTAGCCAAACCAAACTATTGACCTTTTCTTCATAAAGTTCCACATTTCCCAACTGTGTAACATATGCCCTCTGTCCTTTATTCTTCATCCTTACAGAGTCTGTTCCACACCTCCCCTGATCCCCATCTCTGTCCCGTCCTTCGTCCCCTGTCCCCACCACCAGACACAAATCACTTCTTTTTATACCCAGCTTAAATGCTCATTCTTCCAGACAGGTTTAATTGTTTCAACATCTTGCATGTTCAATGTTCATTGCTTATGTCTTTATAGTATTTCTTCTCTCTAGCCCTCATACTAAATATAATCATGGAGACTTTAAGCTACACTTATAAAACTGAGTTTTTCATGTGCACATAAAATATTTGGTTCACAAGAATATGTACTCAGAATCTGGCACATTTTTTTTACAAATAGCTGACATATGCTAAATATTTGAATTAAATAACAAAGTATTCTTAGCCTGCACTCTTCCTGACAAATAATTACCAAACACTGCTCCATAATGTTTTTGGCAAAGAGGCAATGCAAGAACAGTAATCCAGTTTTCTTTTGAATAAATCCTCAAATATCTAGTGATTTGGTAACTATACTCACTCTGGTTTGCTCTGCTAAACCAAGTATATAATGTCTACTTAATTGTTTATGTATGTGCTCTTAGTGAAATGTTCTACCAAGTTGTTAGCCATTTATTTAGTCCAAGGATTCTCTTACACTGATTGTTTAGATACATCAAAACACAGGAAGTGATCTATAGTTTTTGGTTGCTCCAGTACATGAGCATAAGCGAAAGGTCAAAGTGGGATCTGGTATTCCAGGTACCAGAAATCAAGTTCTGTTAATACACGTCCTCACCCATTTCAGAGAAATAAATCCAAGAACCATTCACAAAGCCACTCCCCAACTCTGTTCCCCGAAGGCCATGCCCAAATAAGAAGTCTTTCATTCAGCTTGCCAAGAAGCCCAGTCACCCTTTCTACCTCAGTGTTTCTACAGCACTAGACATCATTCACATGGTATTTATTATAGTTTTCCCTGCACTTTGGTGATTCATGGATATCTCATCGCCTCTATTGGCCTCTAAACTCCCAGAATTAAGAACCTGGTGTTTTTTACTTTTGTATTTCTTACAGTGTCAATGATATTATCTGGCATACCAGAGGTGTAGATAAATATGAACCGAAAGAAAAGATAAAGACAGTACAGACATTTTGCTGAATCACAGGTATGATGTATGGGTGCTTCTTTTAGTTTACTTTATCCAAACCATAAGTTATCCTCCATTTCCAGAGGAACTGTCATATCATAGAAGAGCAAAGAATGGTCCTGTGACCATGGATAGAGAGAGGGAATCATTTCCCTTCTCTTTACTGTAGGTAGAAAGGGTAGGGAGGTTATTGAGAGGATGTTTGAATGTGTGCAAGGTACTTGAACACCCTATGGTTTACTTTCCTCTTCTGTAAATTGTAGGCAAAATTTCTGTCTACTTTATAGGGTTGTTGTGAAGACTACATGAATATGAGTAAAAACATCTAGTACATGGCAATTGGTAAATAATCAATTAATGGTATTTAATCTTTTTAATCCTTTTTATCTGCCTCACGAAGACAAAATGACACTGATTATTTTTTTTCAGAAAACATTTTATTCCAAAAAAAAGAAAACATTTGATTCCAGATAATAAAACCAGACCATAAAGTATATAGCGAATATTAATGTGCACTGCTTGACATGAGTTACAAATATATGTTGCTTATTTATGAAAGATAAGTCAGATACCAAAGGTGGTTAAGTAGAATAATTAATTGAAAGAAGACTCATCATAATCAGTTTCGATTCAAGTACTGCCACTTGTCAGTTATCTGAACGTGGATATCTACTCTAAACAGATTACTCTGGGAGAAAAAACACTGACTGATGTCTCTTTATCCCATTTGCTAGCTAGAATAATTCGGCTTGAGTCACCACCTGAGGGTAAATAACTATCCCTTAATAGATGTAACACAAGGACTATAACATCTGGGAAATCAAATATTTGAGTGTCCATTGAAAGGAGAGTATACAATTATAATTACATATAACAGTAAGTCAAACTGCATGTTAATTCTATTGCTATTTGCTCAAAACTTTACTCTTGACATTTAAAAGTATGGTTGATAAAAGTTAAGGAAACAAGGTAAGCTGCCCTTAAATGTTTCAGATAGCCAGATGACAACAAAATTAAAAAATTTGGAAGAAGCAACCCAGCAACAAACAGTGCATCATTAGTGGAAAAATGCATTGAGAAAATGTAAATCAAACTATTATCTATCATGATAAAACTATTGTTTCTAAATGTATTAGATTGAACAACACAAAAGTATCACTATTAGACAGTTTTTAACCTGTAGAAATAACTATTTCATATGTTTTAAGTCAACACCAATTAAGAAGGATATATTAAAATTGAATACATAGATTAATGATATTTTATATCATTTATGTGGAATTATAATGACAAAAGATTATCATTTTTCTATTAGGCATATATTGAGAAACTAACATATACAAAAGACAAGAGAAACAAAAAACATACCTGGGGAGAAAAATCACAATTGAGCGCCTTTTAATAGAGGCAAAAAAGTAGAAAAATTGTACTGTAGGTAAGAACGGAGTCATGAAGTGAAAGACGCTTTCCTATATATAAAAGGTTAATTTATGTTTGTTCACTGAAAAGGGGCTACTAGATAATAATGCCCTGTTAATTTTTCCACTACCCTTGATCAAAGTCAGTGTTAGGTAACAAACCTTGTAGTTGCATGTACTCATTTTCTCCCTGGTGTAATCCATCATTGGAAATTGGAAATAAAATAAAATCACTCTAGACATAACGAAAGTAGGTACTCCCTCTGCTAACATTCTATTGTGGTGAAGTAAACAGAAAACTTTCAAAATTAGTATCTTAAGGTCTTAAAGTTTCATGTTCTTAGCTGAATAGGTAAGGTGAAAAAAACACTAGAAAAATACCAAGCGTAGAAGGCTCTTATTATAATCCAAATAAAGAGCTAGGACTATGAAGGAGGCAGTAAAAATCAAGAACCCATGATACATTTCAAAATGAGTAAAAAGACTTAAAAAGAATAGAGTTGGGAATAACTTTTAGGAAACATGAAAAGACCAAGGATATTGGCCTAGGAAATGAGAGGGGGGAAATTGTTAATAGAGACATAAAAGGAATATTTTTTAAGAGAAATAAAAATAGTAAAATGTTGTAATTTAAAATTTGAAAGTGTAGAGGTACATACATCTAAGAAGAAGAGTTGTAAATAAGATTGCAATTTGGGAATCTTTTAAACACAGAAAACACTAGAATGGGAACACAGTTTTTATTTTATTCTTCTTTGTCAACCCCAACCAACTAGTTGTATCTGCCTTGAGCTTTAGATTGAGAAGGAGTCCACCACAGGTGCACTCAGCAGGAACGTCTCCATGGCCAATCAGCAATATCAATGATTCAATTTGGAGTGACATCAAGGACCACCCACCAACCCTTTCAAAATAGGAACACAGAGGGTGCTGAGCTTTGAGCAAGAATGAGAAAAGATCTGCATGATGATCACAGAGCCTCAGTGTTGCCCGGAGTTGGGTATGAGAAGAAATTGGGCTAGGCCACAAATAGAGATTTGGGGAGAAATTCAGGGAAGTACAAAGTCATAGAAACCAAGAGAGGAAAGAAGGCCATAAAAGAGGTTGTGGTCAACATAATTACATTCTGCAAAGCAGTAAGATGAATGAGGGTAAGACCAGTCCCTAGACTGGGCAATGACAAGTTTCTGTGCAACTTGGAAAGATTGTACTGTTTCAGGGAGTGATGATGTGAGTAACAGTGAAAAATTATAGTCAGTTTATATGTACCACACAATTAAGGAATTACTAAGTCACCTCTCAAGTGCCACTTTCTGGTATAATTTATCACTGTCTATTATTAAAACCAGATAATTAGTTTGAATAACAAAAACCTATGGGGGGAAAAGTACTCTAAGGTTTAATTTTTGAAAATTAAATAAGGATATTTTATAACCTTGCTTTAAAATCATGGTTTAGAGCTCACATGAATGCAATTTTAAGATATGGCATTATTAATTTTTATTCTAAAAAATTAATGTAAATTCCCATTAAATTAACAAAAAACCCTATAGAAGAATTTTCTTACACAGGAATACTTCATTTTATTGCACTTCATTTTTAGTTCTGCTTCACAGGTATTGTATTTTATAGAAGATGAAAATTTGTGACAACCCTGCCTTGAGCAAGTCTGTTGGCGCCATTTTTCTAACAGCATTTGCTCACTTCATGTCTCTGTGTCACATTTTGGTAATTCTCACAATAATTCAAACTTTTTCATTATTATTATATTTGCTTTGGTGATCTGTGATCAGTGATCTTTGATGTTACTACTGTAATAGTTTGGGGGTGCCACAAACCACACACATATAAGACAGTGAACTTAATCAATAAATGTTGTGCGTGTTCTGACTGCTTCAGAGACTGACTGTTATCCCATCTCTCTCTCTCTTTTCAGTCCTCCCTATTTCCTGAGACACAACCATATTGAAATTAGGCCAATTAATAACCCTACAATGGCCTCTGAACAGTAAAATGAAAGGAAGAGTTGCATGTCTCTCACTTTAAATCAAAAGCTAGGAATGATTAGGTTGGTGAGGAAAGCATATCCAAAGCTGAGATCAGCTTAAAGCTAGGCGTCTTGTGCCAAAGTTAGCCATGTTGGGAATACAAAGGAAAAGTTCTGGAAGAAAACTAAGAGTGCTACTCTAGTGAATACACAAATGATTTGAAAGCAAAACAACCTATTGCTGATATAAAGAAAGTTTTAGTGTTCTGGATAGAAGATCAAACCAGCAATAACATGCCCTAAGCCAAAGCCTAATCCAGAGCAAAGCCTTAACTCTCATTACTTCTATGAAGGCTGAGAGAGGTGAGAAGGCTGCAGAAGAAAAGGTTGAAGTGTTTCTTCAAAGATAAAAAGGAGAGGTTGGTTCATGAGGTTTAAGGAAACAAGCTGTCTTGGTAACATAAAAATGTAAGGTGAAGCAGCAAGTGCTGACGTAGAAACTGCAGCACATTACCCAGAAAATCCAGCTGACTAATGAGGGTGGCTACACTAACAGATTTTCATTGTAGATGAAACAGCCTTAGATTGGATGAAGATGGCCTCTAGGATTTTGAAGATGCCTTTTTCTCCTCTCGGAGAGAAGTCAATACCTGGCTTCAAAGCTTCAAAGGACAGTCTGGCTCTCTTGTTAGTGGCTAATACATTTGATAACTTGAAGTTGAAGCCAATGCTCTTCTACCATTCTGAAAATCTAGGGCCCTTAACAATTATGCTCAATCTACTCTGTCTGTGTGCTATAAAAAGAACAAAACCTGGATGACAGCCCATCCATTTACAACATGGTGTACTGAACATTTTAAGCCCTCTGTTGAGACCTAGTGCTCAGAAAAAAAAAAAAAAAAAAAAAAAAAAAGATTCCTTTCAAACTAATACTGCTCATTGACAATGCATCTGGTTATCCAAGAGCTCTGATGAAGATGTACAATGAGATTAATGTTGTTTTTATGCCTGCTAGCATGTATCCATTCTGCAGCCCATGGATTGAGAACTAATTCTGACTTTCATATCTTATTATTTATGAAACACATTTCATAAGGCTATAGCTGACATAGACAGTGATTTCGCTGATGGGTCTGGGCAAAATCAAATGAAAACTTTCTAGAAAGTATTCATCACTCCAGATGCCATTAAAGATACTTGTGATTCCCGGGAAGAGGCCAAGATATCAACATTAACAGCAATTCGGAAGAAGATGATTCCAACTCTCATGTATAACATTGAGACATTTAAGGCTTTGGTGGAGGAAGTAACTGCAGACATGGTGGAAAATAGCAAGAGAACTAGAATTGGAAGTGGAGCTTGATGATGGGACTGAATTGCTGCTGCAATCTCATGATAAAACTTGAACAAATGAGTTGCTTCTTACTGATGAGCAAATAAAAAGGTTTCTTGAGATGAAATCTACTCCTTTTGAAGATGCCGTGAATATTTTTGAAATGATAACAAAGGACTGAGAATATTACACAAACTTAGTTGATAAAGCAGTGGCAGGTTTTGAAAGCATCATCTCCAATATTGAAAGGAGTTCTACTGTGGGTAAAATGCTATCAAAAAGCATCACATGCTACAGAAAAATAATTCTTGAAAACAAGGGTCAATCAATGGGTTAAACTTCACTGTTGTCTTATTTTAAGAAATTGCCACAACCACCTCAACCTTCAGCAACCACCACCCTGATCAGTCAGCAGCCATCAACATCGAGGTAAGACTCTCAACTAGCAAAAAGATTACGACTTGCTGAAGGCTCAGATAATGGTTAGCATTTTTTTTTAGCAAGTAAGTATTTTATAACTAAGGTATGTACATTTTTTAGATATGCTACTACACATTTAATAGACTATGTTATAGTGTAAACACAACTTTTATATGCACTGGGTAACCACAAAATTTGTGTGACTCACTTTAATGAGATTTTCACTTTATTGTTTTGGTCTAGAACCAAACCTGCAATACTTGTGAGGTATGCCTGTAACAGAGTCACCATTACAGAGTCTGATATCTGTTCTTATAGCCTATCAATTAATTCATAAATATCTCTTTAGCCTGGGTAGACAGAATAGGGAGTTTATTGAGAACATGTTTGAATTGTGTGCAAGACTTGTAACTACTCCCTGCTTTAGCTTCCTCTTCTCTACATTACGGACAAAAGGAAAAGAATATGTCTAGGAAGATGTTCAAGTCCACCATCTGTCTGACTTTGAAAGGTCCCTGGCTAAAAGCAAGCCAGTCCGGAAAACAAACCCTCATTTCCCCTAAAGTGATGTTGAGGTGCCTGCTGAGATACCCTTATTAAATTAAGATGTGAGCTGCCAGTGAGCTCTGGCCCTTTAATACTACCGACATTCTGACTCACTAGGGCACTCTGGAAATTGGAATAGAACACAAGACAGCTGAGAGCACCCAAGACACACTGGCAGTTGGAAGAGTGATGGAGGACAAGCAGGACCTCATGGCCAGGTAATAGAAAGAAGCACTTGAAGAAAGAAAGAAATGTTAAGTTGACCTGGAGGGAAGAAATTTGTAAGAAAAGTTAAAAGTAAAGGTATTTTTTATTTGACCCCAACAACAACCCCCCCAGGGAAAAAAAAGAAAAGAAAAGTAAGAGAGAGAGAGAAAGAGAGAAAGGAATAGAATAGAAAAGAAAACAAAAGGCCATTTCTGAGGTTTATTGACAGGAAAAAACAGAAAACAAAGAATCAAAATGAGTTATTTCCAAAGTTTACTGCTGTTGTTATCCAATCAACATATTAACTTTTGTACTGAGTAAAGGGTAAATAAGCCAATGAGACCTAAGAGATCCCCAGACTTAAAAATATATATATTGGCCTATTAAATTTATAACAGGAATTTGGAAAATTACCATAAAATACCATTTAAAATTTTTGACACATCGAGGACAATCTGTAATCACTATTACATAAATGAAAAGACATTTTAATGTCTTTTAACACTATTGTCAGTGACTGTCAGCAGATACACTCCTCTCTCTCTCTCCTTCTCTCTCTCTTTCTCTCTCTCTTTGTATGGGTGTGTGTGTTTGTGTGTGTGTGTGTGCGATAGAAGGATGAGGACTGAAAAAAAAAATGGACTGTAAACTGAAGAAGAAAATAATGTAAACAAAAACAGAGTGAACTTCTCTCAATTAAGTTCTCTCTTCTCCCCATAACCCAGTCATTGGAGAGGTTTTCCTAGGATGTATGTTAGCTATTTCATTGTAAACTTTTTTTAAAAAGTCTCCATAATTTGAGTATTGTTTTAACATTTGCTTTTGTGTCAAAGACATTGTTTATTGATATCCACGGGAGGGGATTTTGCTATTTAGTATCATTTGACAAACTGAGTAAACTCTTTTTTTTCTTGTCAGAAGAAATAAAAACAGCAGTTCATCACTAAAGAATCATCCTGATAATGTATATATTGTGATGAGCTAAAAATCGAATTATTTAGAAGAATAATTAGGACTCATCATGTTCTTCTCAGACCATACCCGAAAGGTGAGCGAAAGACCTTTTCCATTGGAATCTCACCTAATGCCTCAAGTTCCACGTAGCAATTACTTTCATTTTCAGGAAGAAAAGCAAAGACTACAGCTAAAGAAATTCCTTCTTCATAGGCTATTTCTAGTGGCCAAGATAACAGCCGACGTAGAAAAAATAGATCTTGCTCACTACTATGAACAAGTGTTTCAGTCAATTTTGAAACACCACCTCGGAGAAGCAGTAACGGGGATACTGCTTATGTATCCTACTTACATTCTGCATATCCTTGAGTCCTCCAGTGGTACTCTTTACCGAATTCTTTTAGATTACGTTGAACATGAAAAGAAGGAAAGAGAATATTTTATCCAGGGAATGAAAATTATAGTCGTGTCCCATAACATCCCAACAAGGATCTTCATGCAGTGGCAAATTTCAACAATAAAAGTGCCCGTCATGTATCTTGATGACGTGACACAGTCACAATCCCTAGAAGAGGTCATCACAGAGTTTCTCACCCAAACTCATAAACTGGCGCTCTACCTTTTCAAGACTGTTAAAGTGAGCAGTAAAGGACCAGGTGACAACTTGCACCAAGTTGCTCCTGAATTACTCCTCCCAGAACAAATAATAAAGTACTTGTGCAAATCTGAAGAATTCATGGACCCCAAAACTTTCCTCAACATGTATAATAAACCCATACATGTCACTTTGGATTCTGAGGTGGTATGGCCTGCTCCGTCCCAATTCTAGGATTGAGAGAGATGTTCTGGTCGATGTGGTGAAATCTGTTAAGGGATTTATGCTACTTAAATAAAAGGAAAATATTTCTAAATTTACTCTTCTCTTTAAAAAATAAACAGAATACCACAATGTACTCAAAGGTAATATATTAATCTTTACAGAGTATATTGAGCTAAACTTGAAAATGTATCTGTTTTGTCCTGATATTAAGTTCAGTACATTGTTTTAATAGGTGGAGGAGTTTAATAAGTTCTCAAATGGTAACATCATTTTGATAGAATAACTTTTTTTTTTTTAAAGTATCGTTGAAAAAGGACAAACACTCGATTCAGATTCTCTTTCATTCTCTGAATAGTCAATGACCAGTTTCCATCCCACAGAACCAAATTTTAGGAAAGACAATTTTGTTCTCAGAGTACAAAATTTAGGAGAAAAATATCACCCTTGAATTACTTGCAATCTAAGGTTTGAGGTATGTGTAAAAGTAAATATACGTGATTTGAAATCATTATTTTAGTAGCAGTATGTAGGAAAGATTTTAAGAGCACAAATGAAAAAGCAATCTCCATATGATTCTTGAATTCAGAAAACAAAATCTAAACTTAGTTATTTCCTATAAAGCAATTAATTATATGCAATTTCTAAAGGAGCTATTTCAAGTTGGTCTCTCCCTTCCTTTACCCAGGATTAATGTGTGTGTGTTTTTTCTGGTATCATTTAAAATTTTATAGTATGTTTTTAAAAATAAATGACATTAACATTTTCATTACTTAAATGATACTTATGTAACGTTACTTCAATACCTTATGAAACAGACTAGATTTAAAGGAAAAAATACTTTTAGTTTCGTTTTTTGTTTATTTGATTTTTCAGTCTCTGTAGGGAATAAAAAGCAATCTCAGGATACACCTCAAATTTGTCATACGCAGATATTTGTCATCATTTGTTCCATATAAGAATCAAATTTAAGAAAGACCATTTTTATTTTTAAATTTTGTAATATAGATTTAGATACAGAATGGCATTTTTCACTTTTAGCTGAACTTGAAGTTCTGTTCATTTAAATTTAGTGACAGAAAGAGTATAATTTAGATAAAATGAGTTTCTTCTGGTTAACAAGGGTACATAATGTACAAACATTTTTCAATTTAGTAAAATACCTAATATTAGTCAGCAGTTTGTCATTTACTCTTTGTGAAGCAGACACAGGTACCAATAGATAGTAAATGTTTAGTGACACAATGAGTGAAGGTAAGAGATAATGCTTTCCAGGCCAAATAAAGAAATAGAAATAACAATGAAAAAGTAAGCCTTGATCTAGGCTTTGAATGGATGTGAGGAAAGTTTTGGGAGGGCAGACCAGCATATTCAAGAGAATAGAGAAAGAGCAGAAACAATACATGTTCATTGGATCTGACAGAACGCCTTTAGCTAGGTAAGTTTTGTTTGCTAGTGAATAGAAGTACAGTTTATAAATAAAATTTTATATATATATATATATATATATATATATATATATATATATATATATATATATATACAATATAGCATGTTATATTTTCCAAAAACTGGCCACTGCAATATATCCCATCCCACATGCTCTTCTTCCAATGTGACCTATACATTCCTCCCGTGCATGGTGGCTTCTATTATACATCCCCTGACCTTGACATCAGACTGACCTTTGTGACTGCCTCAACCAACCTCAAATAACAGAAGTGATTCCATGTGACCTCCAAGACAAGGTCATAAAAATGCCATGCACTTTGCCTTGATCACTTGAATGCTAGCTTTTGGAACCTCAACAATATGCTGTCAGCAATCCAAGCAGTTTTCCAGACGGTATCCCCAGCGGAGGTCCCAGCCAACAGCCAGTGGCACCACTAGACATGTGAATTAAGTGAATCTTCAGGTGATTCTAGACTGCAGCCTCTCAGTCAACCTGGCTTTCAAGTCAGACCAGTGTGGAGACACTGTGTAGAGTAGTGGAGGACAGTTGAGCTGTTCCCAACAAACCCTGTTCAAATTGCAGGTTTGTGAACAACATTAATGATTGGAGAACAATATTAATGATTTAAGCCACTAAGTTTTGGGTGGATGATTATCAGCGGTCTGAAACAATAATATGGTACATGTAACAGTAACAATATTTTATATATACAACAGGAATAATAATATATATATAATTTAATTATATATATTTTATATATAATTATATATGTGTAAATTCATCACTTGTTTATTTATTTATCTATGCAACTACTATTTACTAAATATCTGCTAGTAAATATTTACTAAGAGGCCAAACACTGTGCTGGTCACTGAGTATTCGTGTATAAGCAACAGTAAGATGTGTGTCTTCTACACTGTCTAGCATACATCTTTTATCAGTTTATAATGCTTTCTGGTGTGAGAAATAGTGACAGAAAATTAATTCATCAAGCCAAAGGAAAACATTAAAAATGTGAGTCATCTTGGGGAAGTTATAGAAAATATCTAAATGATAACTTAGTATACTGTTATTTACTTAGTATACCGATTTACTTACCCTGTTTCCCTGGAAATAAGACCTAGCGGTACAATCAGCTCTAACACGCCTTTTGGAGCAAAAATTAATATAAGACCTGGTATTATATTATATTATATTTTACCTGGTATATATTGTATTATATTATATTATACCCAGTATTATATTATAATATATTATATTTATTAATTATATTATGTAAGATCCAGTCTTGTATTATAGTAAAATAAGACCAGGTCTTATGTTAATTTTTGCTCCAACAGATGCATTAGAGCTGATTGTCCGGCTAGGTCTTATTTTTAGGGAAACATGGTGGTATACTGTTATTTTATACTTAAAGGATTTATGAAGTGTCAACTGTGAAAATAACTGGAAAATAAACTCAAAGTGACTACACATAAATTAAGGTACTTATGTAAGTATTTATTTATTTTAGTGAACACACTAGAGTGAGACTATTCAGATGAAATTAACCCTCCCTAGCAGTCACCTTAGGAGGGCTTATACTTATTCCTGTGACATCATTGCTGAAAACATTTCATGATTCTTTTATGGCAGATTAATTAAAAAGGTGTATAAATGAGAGGGAGTTTAAATATTTTAGTTACTTCTAGTTTTTTGATCCCCAAATAACGTATACTTCAACTTGATTGGTGACTTTAACATTCAATCTTTATTCATAGAAATTGTTTGTTTTCAAGTATTGCACTCCCTCTCAAAGAAAGATCTGCTGTCACTGAACATACTAAAAGTGTGATACTGCCTCTAAGGGGAAACACAGATATGTTTTCAGTAACAGTTGCATTATTGAGATTCTATATAGCTCACTAATATTATGTCATTAAAAGGAACAACGCTCATTTAGCTATGTATGTTTAGAAATATTTGATAAAATGCAGAAATATTATATCTATACTCTACAACTGTACTTTAATTTGATGAAGTCCAAAAATGCTACTCATTAAATCTTAGGAAGACTAATAATGTCAACCCAGTGAGAATTATAGTGTCCTTACAATCAAACTTTACATAAACCAGAGTACAGAAGTTAACCCAAACAGAAAATGAGTACTTTAACACTGAACATTCAATATTCAATATTCATTCAATATTCATTACATTCAATATTCATGTAACACCAAACATACAACATATGCTCATATTTAATGAACATGTAACATTGAAATAGTGTGACCAGCGCTATTCTAATCTTTTTGTTTTGATATGAATATCTTTATAATTGACTGACATGTTGATGACCTTATACTTATTTTAGAGTAACCAAGGACTTTCAGAAAGGTTATAGTTTTCTTGAAAGATAACTGAAATAACGTTATTTGGAAGAAAAACTTTCCCAGGGTAAATTTAAATTTCTACTATCTTCATTTTAATTAAAGAGGCATCTGGATTACTTCATGGAGAATTATTGCTGAATACAAATAGATTTTCACAGTCAGTGACATTACCATAACTTTAGCAACACAAAACATTTCAAATCCATTAAAACTTTCTCTAGTCCCTTCCCTTAACTTCCACGAGGAACTGGAAATGAAACAGCCTATCACCAACTTCATATAGCAAGTGCTTTTAGATTATTTTATATTGTAGTAAATGACAAGATAGAATTAGATTTCTCCCTCTTGTGGTCAATTAGTTAAATTTCCAAATTATCTGTTGATAAGATTTATATAATAAATAGTCCATAGCTTTTAAGAAAATATAAAGAGCATCCCGAAAGGTACCTTTCAAATATCTGCTCTTCACCCCTTATTTTGCAGATGAAGATTGTGAGACCCAAAGTCATGAAGTGTTTTGCCAACAGGAAAAGCAAGAGTTAATAACAGCAGTCCTTCTTTCCACCTCACCAATTTAAATGATGAATTGTGATCATGGTTAGGGGTCTGGATTTAATTATAAGTGTTCTCTTCACTAATACATCATGCCTCTCCTGTGTTCCAGTCCTCACATAGTGCCTTCTTCTCTAGGCAGCCCACTGGGTTTCCACAGGGATCTCCATCTCCACACACTCTAGATAGAACGTGTCATTCCCTGCCACCACTATTCCTTCAGTCTGTGCCCCCTCTTGCACTCCCTGTTGCTGTAAAATGAACCAATCTCCACACAGTTGCCAAGAGAAACCTGAACATTGTCCTAATTTCCTTCCTTCCATTTTATCATGGACAGCCAATCAATCCAAGTCAGTCCATTTTCCACATTAGGTATTTCTAGTGTCTGGACTTATTTCTGTTCCCTCATTCCAATCTCCTCTTCCTCTTCTCTCTCTTTCTAGTCTATATAATATTTCTATCAAAGGTAAAGGCAGTATAGCACAGGTTTAAGAAGCCACCTCTGGTATCAAATTGTTGTACTGAAACCTAGTTCTGTAACGTTTTATAGAGCTGTAATTTGTTTCTTCACCTTTGTGAACCTCAGTTTCATCATCTACAAAATAAATGTGATAACAGTGCCTGCATTATAAGATTGGTTATAGGTATTGCATGAAATACTGGGGTGAAGATCCCGGCAAACAGTAAGCATTCCATAAATGTTATTCCACTGATCAAAATTCTTCAGCGGCTTCCATTTCAACTTCAGGATCAAAAGCAACATTTTATCTTGATCTGTAAAGTCTTGATTCTGACCTTTGCTTGCTTAGCTACCCAGCCTTGTTTTGTGCCCACCATTCTCTCCTCTCACACTTTTTTCTATTTCCCAGTATTTCCATGCTCTTTGCCTTTAAGTTCCCTCCTCACTTATCTTAGCAAACTTCTACTTATCAATCAAATTACATTTCCTCTGTGAAGTCTGGCAAATTCAAGAAATCTTTTCTGACCTTAGGCCCATGGTATTCAACCACATTCTAGCAATCCTTCTATCATATTGCTGTTGTTTATTTTCATACTTATTTCCCCATCAGCAACTTGTAAGCAACTATGATAGGTGTTTTGGTATTTGTATCTTCAGTGCTTTATTTTGAAAACGAGCTGTTTAAAATATTCTGTAAGAATTTCTCCTTAAGGTTAATTTTACTTTTACCAAAATGATTATGAAATTTCAATATATTAAAATGTTCCTATATGATTGATTGGGTTTCGGCCAGTGTCCGTGAGCTTTTAAAAACAGCAAGTCAAAATACAATGGTTGCATCTCATCTGAAATCTTCAGTTTTATTCCAATAATAATTTCTTCCAATGTAATTTGGAAAGATACCAAGAATACCTTCTGGAAGTGATTCAGCTGAACTTTTGTATGTATGCATTACTACAGGAGTTCATTTCCAATTCATTGGATTAAAAATACTCTTTCTTGTTGAAACACCTGAGCAAGCTACTGGTAAAGTATACAACCTTTACTCCATATTTTAAAAATGTTTTCTTTAAGTTTTTCAAGTCCTTGTTTCACTAGCAACACTTATCTGTTTTTTAAGATGTGTGCTTGGTTAAGACTGATTTTATCTATCATCTATATTTTGCTTAGGTTATTATATCATAGCTTTGGTTCCATTTTAATTATATATTTCACATTTCTGATCTGTTTTTAAAATACCAAGCCATTTTTAAAGACACTACATATAAACAGTGCATTAAATGTAAAGTCTAAATTTATAGAGAAATAAATTTAAAAATATTTGTATTTTACCCAAACTCACTCTAGTGCAATGATCACCTCAGGGAACTCTTTCACCTTCCTCCTTTCCGTCTTCCCAGTTTAAACTACACTTTGCTTTTGGAGAGCAAAAATAATAGATTACCCTACAACCAGGTTGATTTTATCGTAGATAACAACTACACAACTTTTTAATGCTTTGATTCTTCACTTTCTCTCCGATACAGTGACAATTCTTGAGCACATATTCTGTTCCAATCAAAATCAAAATGAATGAAAAGAATATTGACGTGAGATGAATGACATTTGTTATGTACTCTCTCTATTATTAACTCATTATGTGCCCTGAAGCAACTAATTTATTCCTTTCGGGAACTCTGCTCATCTGCATCATAGAATCTATGAGCATCAAAATGAAGTCCATGAAGCTCTTGAACTGTTATCCAAATATGTGTCTGAAAGACTATGCTGTCTTATAACCGGGCAGGCAGAGGATAGGATTAAGGGGTTTTTATTAAAACTTTTAAGCTTAGTGTCTAACTAAATGACTAACTCAGACTATCACAGAATACATGTGGGCAACACCAACATTTTCCTTTAAAAAATCCATCCTGGTTACATCTATTTTAGTGCAAAGACATTAAAAATCCAGAAATCTGCATATTAGATTAGGACATCTAAAGAGCAAGTTTGGTAGCATGGTGGAGTCAGAAGAAACAGCAGAGTGGAGCATTTTTCTTTAAGGCTGTTGGCAAGCTACTGAAGATTTTAAACAGGGCGTAATCAAATTGGTTTGGCTGCTGAGTGGAGAATGGATTGGCAGGGGACATGTTGGTGCAGATAGGCTCCTTAGTAAGCGGTTACAAATCTTCTGGCAGGAGATGACAATAGCTTGAAGTAGATTAATGGCTGTGGAAATGGATTTAAGGGGACCAATTTGAGAGATAATCAAGAGGTAAATAAACCTAGGGTATGAGGGAGAGAAAGGTGTCAAATAGATTAGGTTTTTAGTTTTTCTACCAAGATGTAAACCATACCTGAGACAGGAAATATAAAAGGAATACAGAATTTGTAGGAGAAGATTGTGCTTTTTAATTACTGACATATTGCAGCTATATCATAGCTACATGTTGGAACAATTTTTGTTTGATATTTCATTAGTAATATCTTTGAATAAGGTATAGAGCACATACATTATATTAAATCTCATACTTTGTTGAAATGGCTAAGTACTAATACGTATTTTCTGATATAAGTAACTTCTAATAAAGAAAAGTGAATGAAAACAGTTTAATAAATTAAAATACATAGAGCTGAAGGGGAAATTATCCCAAAGATTATCTTGAGTCTGATACTCACTAACTACAGCTCCTCTTAATTTCATGTCTGCATTTATTGAGCTTAATTCCTTCCCTTGATCCAATAATAGTCATTCAAACATTAATGCAGTAATTTTTATTGCCTCTTATATGTATAGTCAGTCATGTGTTAGGGGTCACTTAAGCCTCAAATACATAAAAGTCTCCATAGGACCCCCACTACTCCATTGGCATATCATTTATTCCATTTTCAATAAAAATTTAGGTGAAAAGGAGTCCTTTAGCATTACATGGAAATGGCTTGCTCCTGTTTTTCTCAGTTGGTTGTGGGACAACATGATACACATTGAATTTTATTCTTTCTCTGCATTTAGTCATGCAGCAAATATGAAAAATTGTGTCAAGCACTTTGTCAGGCATGGGGCTCGGGAGTGCAATGCAGCTATGACCAAGTCAGTGTAATGTCCACCTTAGGGAGTATGTAGTCTCTGTCTCTCTCTACCCCAGACACATGAAAGAAAATTAAACCATGAAAATCATTGTCATCATCGTGGATATACAAGTTGCAACGGTTTCCGAACTTTACCTAGCTTGGAGAATTAGGGGATGGCTGTGAGGGAAAAAAAGATGCAGGGATTACTGAAAGTTAAATAGAAGTGACCCAAATCAAAGGCAAGGAGTACAAGAGAGTGAAGGGAGTGTCCCTGGCAAAAGAGATTTATACATACATATATATTTCCCCTTTGGATATTATATAGTCATATATCCTTTGGATTATATATATTTATCCATTCTGTCCTGGAAGAACTGAAAGAATTTCAATAAGGCAGAATCTGAAATACAAAGGGAAGTCCTAAGAGATGAAACTCGACAGTGAGTTATACAACCATGTTATAAAGACACTTAAAGCTGCATAAGTACCATTACTTCATCTCAAATGAAATGGGACACAGTTGTGTTGTAATCAGAAATGTTATCATTAGATATGCGTTATAAAGGACCTCCTTGAATTGAGAAGAAGAGATTGGAAGATAACTGGGTTAACTAGACTGGATAGATACACCAGTTCGGAGGCTATTATGATAATCAGGCAAAGAGATGATAGGAAGTCTGTACCAAAAAATAATGACAGGAAGAATAGACAGAGGTGGTTACAATCAAGAAGTATGTGAGATGTCTTAGTATTTGCAGGTAGAGAAGGTGAAGAAGAGGAAGGAGTCAAGGATGAAGCACGTGGCAGGTGGTGGTGCCCTTCCACTGGACAGGTAATACTGGAAGAGCAGCAGGCTGGGGTTATACAGGAATGAGCTGAAGTTTTCTGTTTTGAACATGCTGCATTTAAGGAGTCTGAGAAACATCCGTGTTAACCTATCCAGTAGAGAGTTGGATGTATTGCCCGGAAGCTCTGGAGATGGGACTGGTGTAGAGACGGAGATTTGGAAATCTCCACAAATGGTGACTGAGGTTTCAGGAGTGGTGTTATCACCCAGCACAAGCGAGCATGCAGAGTGAACAGAGAAGAGACTCTACTTCAAAACCCTGAGGAATGCCAAGTACAGAACAGTGACCTACAAAGAAGTCTAAGAGGACATTATTTAAATTGCACAGCAGCAGAGAAAGAGGAGCAGATGAAGTCTGTGTCAGAGAAGCCAATGGGAAAGGACATTTCCTAAAAAAGAGGCCACTCAACAGCATCAGCTGCCATCTCAAAGTCAAGCAAGAAAAAGATTAAAAAGTAGACTTAACGTCAGGGTGACTTGAAAATCATTGGTGCCTTGAAAAGAGCAGCTTACATAGTGCAGTGGAGGCAGAGACAGGTCACAGAAGGTAGAGGAGTAAGGGTTGGGTAAGGGAAAAAGAGCAATATTTCTAAAAGCTTGGCTGTTGAGTTAGTTGTCAGTAAATTTACACAGTGCATTTGGGAAAGTAAAGGTCCCATTTAAGATTCTAACATTTTTATAGAAAGGAGGACAACCAGTTTCTTCTGGTTTCCAGGAAGGAATCTGTCCTTTCTAGTGAGATTACACATCCAAGCATGCCCTGAGGGAAAAGAACGCCACCCAGTTTCAAATGGCATAGATACGGTCTAGTATCTTAAAGGACCTCAAGTGACTGCACAGTTCTGGAAAAGAATGGTTGCAATAAACATTTGTTGAGATAAATAAGTGCACTAATCTCTAGAAGAACACTAGCTGTACAAAAAGTGACTTTAGAATATTTATGAGCGCTGATGTTACAACTCAAACTTGGGGTTAGTCTATTGATATTTTCATGGTCAAACTTTCATAGTTGATTGCAGATTTTGCCGTAAGATTTACCTGCCTTATAGAGCAACCACATTGCAATTTGTAAATTCAGCTCTGAAATCTGACCCTGACCCAGACTACTTCTTTCTTTTCCCAGTCAGTGCATGCTAGGGAATTGCAAATTACAATCAAATCTCAATTTTCCAAACTAATGATTTTAAAGGGGAATAATGCATAATCCCAAATGATGGTGAACTCATGAACCATTTATCTCTGTAATGTATATTCATTAAACTTGACTCTAAGTACATCTTCTTTGTCATTCATAACAAAATGATAAAGCATTTCAACTGAAATGACTCAAGGAGACTTTCAAGGTTTTCCAATTTCTCTATTTGTTTCCTACTACATTCCATTGCTAATAGCATGTTTCATGTTTAGGTGACTCATTAAAAATAAAATAATATATCATGTTTTCTTAGGATACAGAAGATAATCAAGTTTAAACTACTCCTTGCATCATTTTCTTATTAGTGCCATCATTCTCTGTAGCTGTGGCTGTCTGTCTCTTTCTCTGAAAAGTTTCACTCATGAAAGTAAATAGTATAATGAACCCATGTATACATCACCCACTCTCAATAATGATCAGCAGTTATTTTTTACAATTTATTCTTTGTTAAGAAACATGACTATCATCTCTCTTAGGTATTATAGACACAGAAAGCACACAAATACTAGAACTAGAGAGAACTTTAGACATTGCCTATTCTAGCCTAGTTCTTCAGTGAGGAAAATGAAGCGAGTAGAGACTTAACAAAGCACAGTGCTGATTGATAGTAAGACAGGAGTTAGACATCGCCCACATCTTTCTTATTCCCTCTGGTGAAATCAAAACTACATTTCTATTGCCTTATTCTTGGTACAGAATATTTCCAATAATTCACTTGAGGGCCACTCATGCACGTCTGCTACTAAAGATGTTTACTCAGAGAAATGCAGCACATCAGCAGAGCTGGAAGCCCACAGTTTATAGGCAGTCACATTCACTGAGACACCGTTTCTCACCTCTGGCACCACCTGGTTCTTCTTGCTGCTATTCACCAAATGATCATTGTATACAAACAAGTAATTAGTTTACAAATGACAGTAAAATAATGCTTTCCCCTTTGTATTACAGAAGGGATACCAGAATATCTCTTTGATGAAGAAAGCTCCCAGTTGATTAACAGGAATGAAGTGTTTACATCAATAGAATTAATTGTGCATATCTGGAACATAATTACAGGTATCAAGACATTAGTGTATATATCAGGGTATGCCTACAACTCTTTTATCCCAAACTAGAGAAGCCAATTAAGATTCATAAAACTGCTCTCAGTCAAGGAGGAGAACCAAGGATTTAACTATCAAAGTTGAACAGAGCAGTAAAAAAAAAGGCTCTGTATAAATAATGTAGACCATTTCTCTACCAATTATATCCTCCCCATCCCTACTCTGACTCCCATCTGAGAAGCTGCCCTTGTACCTTTCTCAGAGTATATCTTCCCATAGGTCCATGTGTGGGTCACAGACTGTATGACCCTGTCTTTCTTTCTCTCCCCCAACACACACACACACACACACACACACACACACACACACACACACACACCCCACACACACAGCCTGGACTAGTCATTATCTACCAGGAGCAAAGAAAGCCCATTTTGAAGGCAGCAAATGATGAAACTGAAGAAACAGAGATAAGATATCTGTGAACAGCAGAGAGATAAAGTCACTTCAGCTCCTGATGATTCCATTTCCCAACTGAGGCCTGGTAGCATTATCTACCCCTGAATCCTTCCAATGATCAATCCTTCTCTTTTGCATAAGTAGGTTAAAATGTTTTGTTTTGTTTTGTTTTCTCTTGACGCAAACAATTTCTAGCAGCCTGACAAACAGTCTTCAAAGGAACTTATTCACACACAGTGCAAAGAATTCGAAGTTTCACATCAGAAGTTGTGTGTTCAAGTCTCTTACAACCTGCTGGCTAACTGCGACCTGGAGAAAGTTATTCAATCTCCCTGGGCCTCAGTTTTGTCACCTGCAAAGTGAATAAGCACCTAAATAATCTATGAGATAAATCATATATGAAAATAACCAGCAACTCAATAAATTCATGTCGAATTTGTCAGGTTAGCCTATATTCTTCAAGTTTGCAATTTCCATAATGTAGTTACGACAAGTTCTGTGACAAGAACATAAAATGGTTTGAATTCTGACCAGCAGCCTAGGGAGACCTCAGGGACATCAGGCCAATTAGTCAAGCTGCTGACACATAAGGCATCTGCAGCAGGGATCCAGTAGTCTAGGGATATTCTAGAAAACGTCTTAGCAGGTAAAACACAGAGTAAGTCCTTCAACAGGCTTTTGCTGCTACTCTTAATATCCTCTCAAAGAATCTGAACTACCCTTTGATAAATGCTTAAATGCCAATTCAGACACCTGAACCTCGATCAGTCAATTAACTTTTATTAATATGTGCTGGGAATACCCTCCTTGTATCCTTCACTAATAATGTGAACAATATAAAAATCACCCCACCATTGTAATTAAATGGTTTAATATAGTTATGAAGGAATTTTTCATTATTATTTCAAAGAACTCAAATTCTAATAAGATGAGAATGTACTTATGTTGGTTTTATGGGTTTTCTTCCCATTCTATGTTTCTAACAAGAAATGGGTTGCTTAATCATATATACCCGAAGGAATAAGGTATGTATACCACAGTGCTTTGTCACCTGATATACGTAAATTGATTTTTAATGTTCACACCTATGCCCAGAATTAGTATGTGACAAAAATGAGAGAAAGTACAGGGAAGCAAAATAGACCTTTTTATTTCCCCCTATAAAAATACGTAATTTCGGGTTTTCATCTTGAAAGTTATAATGTTGTTTGCAATTTACGTGAGATAAACTTTTGAAATGTGTTTGCTTCATTTTTCAATTATCATACATTCTTAGTATCTTTGGGTTCTTGAAAAGTGCCTTTCTAGCTTTACATAATAACCAATAACAAGACTTCTTACCATTAGTTTCTTAACTAAAGTCTGAACACTAGTTAACTATACCTATACATTGACTGCTGTACATATGAATATGTTGCCATAGTATTGGTTTTTAACTTTTCCATACATGTAGATTCCCAAATTTTACACTTACTTTAACTTAATATTTTCATTTTTGACCCACTCTAATCAACTAATACTGAATAAATGAATAAAAGAATGAGTGCCTACCTAGCTATAGACCCTGCAGCACCCAGGTGCTGTCATTTACCTGGATGAAGAAAACACAGACCCTACTGCCAGGAGACTCAAAGAAAGATAAATAGATACACGAACTGACAATTAGCATGCTATTATGTTGTACGGAAGAAATGTAAAACTATCATGGAGGCACAGAGCCGGAAAAAATTTATTATCAGGGAAGTGGTTTCACACCTGAGCTTTGGAATCTGAAGGTCCTGGATCCAAGCCCCAGCTCGCTGCCATGCAGTTTCTTGTAAAATGTGGAACCTCCTGTCATCTGTAAATGGAAGATAACTGTGCCTACATCTTAGGAAAAATGTTTTAAGAATAAACAAGACAATAATGTGAAAGGCTTGTTTCGGCATAGTGTGCCTGACATAGAAGGAGTGTGTCCTCCCTATTATATGACTATAAACTGGGCATTAAGGGTGTTTAGAACACCAGGAAAGCTTCACAGAGGATACCCACAGGAGTTTCCAGTGGAAAAAAGAAGAGAACAGAGCGTGAACAAGTCATAAAGCCTTCCTCAGCCTCTGGCCTCTGAGTTACAAATCAAGTATTGGTGAGTTGACATTGGTTCAATAATTTCATGTCAATGCGTACAACAAACCAATGTGCTGCTTGTTTAAAATGCATATCCCAGGACCTGTTCCAGGCATTCTGATTCTATTAAGTCTTGTGTGGGGCCTCAAGTCTGTAGTTTAACCCCATTTAGACAATAACTGATGAAGATGAGCTCTAAAGGTCATTCTGGATTGATTTTACTACAAATAACTAAATTGCCATATTTGACATGTAATTTATCAGTTTGATTTATATTCCAGAACCAGAGAAAAGTGACACATACACTCAAAAAAGTACTTACTATTGATTGCATTTAAACAAGCCAACTTGATGGCCTTTCTCTAGGATATTCACAAATTTTTAACCCCAATTTTTGAAAAATGAACCATAATCAGAAAAATTAGAAATGCCCTCTTCCAGGACATTTTCCACACAGATTTATTTGCTTAATGTATTTTCCATTCTAGACTGTAAATTCCACTGAGGCAGGCAACATAGGGTACCCAGCTAGCACAGGGCCTAACACAGTTAATCAAAAAGTATTCAGTTTTCAGGAAAATGTGAAATGCTTGCATTCCTGGGCAGGTGGTAAGAGTGGTAGAAGAGGTACAGGCCAGGAGTATACTAGAGAACTATTTAGGAATTAAAATGGGCAAATTTACTAATCTGATGAACATTTAAAGAAAAAAAAAATCTCTTGAATTTTAAGCATAGACTATGGGATGAGGATGACGTCCCTAACAAAGGAAAATCACACTTGGTGAAAGATTAATTTTGTTTTAGAGCTTATGCATTTGAGATGGGAGAGAATAACCAGTGAGTAACTACAGTTGTATATGAGTCTAAGATATTGAGGTATAGTAAGCAGTAACGAGGTGGTTTCTGAAGTGGCAGCAGCAGCAGTGCCACCAGAATAAGGCATTAGGGTCAGGTAATATCACTTTCTCCTTTGCCCCTCTAGCCGTACGGGCTGAGGGACTTCCTGCAGTTACTGATCTCTGGGTTACTTTTCTCTGTTACTTTTTGCCTCCCTCAGGCTTTTCAACATATTTGTAAAACAGTCCTTGCATTGTACTCCATCTGTGTGAAAAACTAAAAATGGTTTCTGTTATCCTGACTAGACACTGATACAAACGCTTTTGCAACATGAAGTAGCAAATGATTTAACATTGATTGAATACTTTCTATATGTGCTAAGAAAACAATGTAAGTATATAAAAGCTTGTAGCCACACATGGGCCTTAATGTTTGCTCATGATGTGAACATACATATGACATACAGAACCCTTAGTCACATAATATTTCCTCCTTTCAAATATTTTACTGTTCCAATAGGTTTTTACTGGGAGAGAAAGTAATGGAGGAAAAAACACCTGATTGGTTCATTAAAATTTCCTAAGATAGTGAAAGATATTTAAACATAGTAATCAGGTTGGACGCTTATCAGCACCTACACAGCAATTTTAGATTAAGTTTCTAAACCTATAAAAAATAGGAGAAAAATTCCTCCTACATGGCAGGAAGATCATAAAAACACATCACCTACTTGACTCAATTTGCTTCAACAAAACAAGAAAAATAGAAAAGTCACTTCAAATGTTATCATTGTTGTGAATTAAAGCTGTAACAGGAAATTAGTGTATATTGATCATTTCATTATAAGAGCTGTGAAAATATGGGGCTGCTATTTGCAATGGTTGTGTTAAACAGAAAGCTTACTAGCCCCTATGCCTACACATCTCTTCCTAAGAAAACAGAGCTACAGTAAAAAGGAATTGTATAGGGCCATTAAAAAGAGCAACAGTTTCAACAATTTGATATAAAATTATAAGACACACAGAAAGAAATTAGAGAAGACAGAAATAAATCAAAACATATACCATGCTCCTGGATAAGAAGATATAATTAAAATGTCCATACTACCCAAAGCAATCTATAGATTCAATGCAATCCCTATCAAAATATCAATGGCATTTTTCCAGAACTAGAACAAATAATCCTAAAATATATTTGGAACCATAAAAGCTCCCAAATAGCAACAGCAAGTCTGAGAAAGAAGAACAAAGCTGGAGGTATTACACTACCTGATATCAAACTATAATACAATGTGATAGTAATCAAAACAGCATGGTATGAACATAAAAACTGAAATGTACATCAATGGAACTGAATAGAGAGCCCATGCATATATGGTCATTTAATCTATGACAAAGGGGGCAAGAATATACACCCTGGGGTAAAGATATATATACTGGGGTAAAGATAAATATTCAATAAATAATGCTGGGAAAACTGGACAGATACATGCAAAAAATATGAAACTGGACTACCTTCTTACCCAATACACAAGAATAAATTCAAAATGGATTAAAGACTTAAATGTAAGACCCGAAACCATAGAAGAGATTATAGGAAATAAACTCTCAGACATTACCCTTAGTAATATTTTCACTGATATAGCTCATTGAGCAAGGAAAACAAAAGAAAAATAAACAAATGGAACTACATCAAACTAAAAACTTTGCACAGCAAAGGAAACCATCAACAAATCAAAATGACATCCTTCTGAATGGGAGAAGATATTTGCCAATGATACATCTAATAAAGGATTAATATCCAAAATTTATTAAAAATTCATAGAACTCAACCCCAAAAGAAAACCCAATTTAAAAATAAAAAAAAAAAAAATGGTGGAGGGCCTGAATAGGCATTTCTCCAAAGAGGACATACAGATGGCAAATATACATATGAAAAGATGCTCAACATCACTAATCAATAGAGACATGCAAATTAAAACCACAATAAGATATCACCTATCAGAATGGTCATCATCAATAAATCAACAAATAACTAATGGAGAGGATGTGGAGAAAAGGGGACCCTCATACACTGTTGGTGGGATTGCAAATTGGAGCAGCCACTATGGAAAATAGCATGGATGTTACTCCAAAAATTAAAAATGAACAGACCCAGTAATTCCATTCTCAGGTATTTATCCAAAGACATTCAAAATACTAAATCAAAAAAATATATGCACCCCTATGGTTACTGCAGCGCTATTCACAATAGCGAAGATATGAAAAGAACCAAAATGCCCATCAAGAGATGACTAGGTGAAGAAAGTGTGGTACATTTATACAATGGAGTTATACTCAGCCATGAAAAAGAATGAAATCTTAAAATTTCCAACAACATGGATAGACCTAGAGGATATTATGCTAAGGGAAATAAGTCACTGAGAAAGACAAATAATATATGATCTAATGTATATGTGAAATCTAAAGAATGGAATAAACGAACAAACCAAACAGAAATAGACTCATACAAACTGATTGTTGCTAAAGGTAGGGGGCTTAGGTGGATGGGTGAGAAAGGTGAAGGGATTGGATGTACAAATTGATAGTTACAAAATAGTCATGGGGATGTGAAATACAGGATGGGGAATATAGTCGATAATACTTTAAAAATTTATATCGTGTCAGATGGGTACTAGACTTACCAGGGGGATCACTTCATAAATTATATAGATGTCTGACCATGACGCTATACACCTGAAACTAATATAAAATAATATTGAGTGTCAACTATAATTACAAAAAATATATCTAGTCATGGGATGTAAAGTACAGCACAGGGAATGGTCAATGGTATTTAATAGCTATGTGTGGTGTTAAATGGGTACTAGACTTGTTGGGGTTATCACTGTGTCAGATGTATAATGTCTAATCACTATGTTGTTTTGAACACCTGAAACTAATAAAACAATGTTATATACCCTCAAAGCAAGAAAACCCTCATTTGGCCAGACCATCCCAGATTATGGTAAAGCAGCAAAATGAGTAATTTGGATGAACTTTGAATCATATCATTCCTGTGCATATATATCTATAAAGTTAATTCTCAGTTCTTCTCTTCTTATAAGAAAAGGGCTATATATAATGAATCTACCACACAAATTACTTAGATTAATGATGATTCAACTTTGGTACTCTTATTTTCTTGTTTAGAAATAATTTCTGATTTTGTCTGTAACAATAACAGCAAGAAGGAAAAATCCATGGCGACCTATCTCATTTGGCGCAACCCATGGGCAGTAATTAGAAGTTCTCATGCCAGAACTAGAATGTTTAGTTCTGTAACGCAATTGAAAGCCATATTTCTACCTGAGATGATTTCCTTATTTACTTGTTATATAGCCAGCAGAATCCTACCTGGTTTACCCTAACCTGACAATCCTGCCTTGTCTTGCTCCCCTCAACCCCTCAGCCCACACCCATATCCCAGGTCTGGGAGTCTTCCTGTGCCAAAATAACTCCTACTCATTCCTCATGTCTCAAATTATCCATCATTTATTCTGGGAAGTGTTCCCTAATTCTAGGACTAGGCAGGGTCACCAAGTTATATCCTTCTTTATATCAGTTACTTTTTCTTCACAAGATCTTGTACGTTTATAAATAGCATATTATGACATTTAAAAAAAAGGAAAAAAACTATCGCATCTCTTTATTCCCTGTCTGTAGCCTCCACTGGGACAGAGAGCATGTCTGTTGTGTTTATCTCACTATCTTCGGCTCTGGGGACAGTGCCCAGCATGAAGTAAAGGCCCCAAAATGGTTTGCGAGAACTTAGGATCTGATCTCCACCAGCTTCCAGGTACAGCCATAATTTCACTGAGAATTTTCCACTGGGACCTGCGGTGACAGGGGTGTATACTCGTGTCTTTCAAGCAGGGTAGCACATATCTCTTCTGGCCAGGCCCTTGAAATTCTCCTCTTTCTCTTAGGGGCTCCCTCTATGTTGTCTCCACTCTCTGCGGGGCCATAAAGTCCTTCCAAAGCACAACCTTAAAATTAAAACTCATCTTCAGTGCTCTCATCCTATGTGTTCATTACCCTCTTCTATGGTCTCCCACCCTTTCTTTCAGGGACCTAACTCACACCTGAGGTATTAGGTTAAGAGAATTATCTTTCCAAATCCCTTAATCACATTGAAGAGTAAATAACTTGCAGGACAAAGAGTTGTTTCTTAGGAATATTTGCATTACGCAGCATCTAAAATGGTAATTATGGTAAATTCGTAACTTAAATTCATAACTTAAAATGTCTGGCACCAGCCACTAAGAATGAAATATTCTCCAGGAATAAAACTGGGAGCTTCCCTATGGATGGTGGCCAACCAGGCTTCCCCCACATACAGATCTCTGAGGAAAAGGGGGCATCCAGGCCCTCACACCACACAGAGCCAAGTGTAGTGCTCGAATACTTTCTTCTAGGTTCTCCTTCTACAACATCTCTTTATCCCTTAGCAACTCATACTTTGCTGGCTCCTTGTGCTGGCTCCTTATGCTGCATCTTACAAGGAGATCGGCACGATTACAGGAACCCTGCCCTCAGGTGTTATCATTCTCTTGGTCTCATGCAGGTAGCTGAAGTTGCAAACTAAATAATAATAATAATAATAATAATAAGTATAATTATAGAAATAATATTAAGAACAACTAAGAAATCCAAAAGAAAACAGAACCAAAAGGACAAGATTGAAAAGTGTACAGAAAAGTTTAGAACTATCTAGGTCTAAGTTAATTTTAAACTCTGACTTAAGCACTCAGTACCATGGGCCAAGTGAACCATATCCACAGGGATAGTTATCTCAGTTCCTCCATTTCAAATGCCTTCCTTGCCTTTTTATTTTTTCCAGTTTTGGCCATTTACCAAAGCTTGTCAGTAATACTACTTCCCAGGATTTTTCAGTTCATGGGAAATATGTCTTCTCTTCCCATAGTGTGATTTACCTTTCAGTTTTGCTACATGGCCTGCAAGTACCTAACACATAGTAGACCCATAATAATGAATGAGTGAATTAATGACGCTGACTTCCCAATTGAAATGTTTTTCCTTTTTCAGTTCCAGAAATGTTAGGCTTCTCCCAGACTAGCCTTCTGTATCCAGATTGCTGCCCCCCACACTGGCTAATTCCCATGACTCTATTTAAAATTGACCTCAGTTCCTACTTGGGCACTCAGTTTAGGAGAAGAATTTTTGAACTTCCTGGAACTCACCCGTTAAGGTGTTCCTGAGCTCCCAATGTCACCTTATCATTATTTTTTTTTAATAAAAACTGCAAACATAGAGTGAAACTAATGCATAATTAATGTCTAGTGATGGAATTAATTGGCAATGTGTCAAATAGCTAATTGAGTTACTCCAGGTAAGATATATGAATCTAACTACATTCATGAACAGCTTAAGGATGGGGATACGTTCTGAGACATGCATGGTTAGGCCATTTTGGTGATGTGTGCACATCACACTGTGTACTCACACAAACCTAGTTGCTGACTACTACCGTAATTGTATGTGCTGTACTTTTATAGGACTCCCAGTGAACTAGGTTGTTTACACCAGCATCATCACAAACACATGCATAATGTCTTGCATTACGCCATACAACAGCTATGATGTCACTAATAGGAGTTCTTCAGCTCCATTATAATCTGATGGAACCACAGTGGTATTTGCGGGCCCTCCTTGATGAAACCATCCTTATGCAGCACAAGACTGTTTTAGAAACAACCAGTACTCACCTTTCATAGTCCACCTAAGTGGTATGCAAATCATAAAGCTCCAAGGCTTTTACTCAGATGCATCTTCCCTGCCCAGCTTGCTTCCCCAGATACGGAGAAAGAGGGACCTGTCACCAACAAAGACCTTTCCCCTACCTTCAGCCAAAGCAGTTCTGCTTCTGTTTTGCCTGACTCCTAGAATTTCCTTGGAACAAAGCATACACATCTTAGCTTAAAAAAAGTAAAACAATACAACCTGAAAACTACTGGACAAATGGGATGAGCTGTTTCCAAATGGTGTGGTAAGAAATTTCGAGGTTGTAGGTACTTTCCATACTTCATCCAACATAACACTCATCAATATCAGAAACTGAATCCTAGGGCTAGTCTTACATTCATAACTTAATGAAGAATTTAAAACTTTATACGGGTATACCCAAAATTTAGTCACACGAGCAAATCACACATATTCCAGTTACTCTCCATTAGGTCTAATTTTAAGATCTTCAGATTAAGTGATGCTTATATACTGTATAAATCCACCCAAGGCCACCCCCTAAGGATATGTTTATGCCAATTAGAATTTCTCTCCAAGCTATGCTTCCTCACCTGAACTATTCCCTGCAGAGAACTGATTTTCCCTATTGCTTTCAAGGGAGGAGTCTATCCTGATGATCACAGAGGATGGAACTGAGTGTGATTAAAAAAAAAAAATTCAGAGGAAAGTTATCTACTATTGGAAGAAACACGTAAGGAAGGTTTATTATTTTTCCTGTATAACAATTTCACAAATCTTCCTTCTATAGTAATAAGAAAGCAAATCCTCAGTGAGTGTCACCCAATTCTTCCAGCCACATCATAGAGAACTCTTGAACTCATACTATGTAGCCTATGGCTATTGGAAGATGAGCAATAAACTTTATTGAAAATACATGATCAGCTCTTTAAGTATACTTAAATTCATTTAAATTAGGATTGATTAATATGAGCATTGTTTGGGTTTTATCTATAATCCTCTTGGCAATAATCTTGTTTCCATAGTAACACAAACTTGTATTTTGTCCTTGTGCATGCCTGTAAAATTATAACAACTTTTGTAATAAAGCTTACATATCATTTGCACATAAATTTTATGTTTTATGAGAAGTCCAAGCTAGAGTTTTCTTTAATCATTCATTGTTCTCTTGCCACTAAATATATGATTAACATCTCCTCTCAAATAATAAAAACTCAACAGAGCCATTCCTGGCCACTTGTGAGACATTTCTAAATCTACATGATGGTCAGATCTTTGCAATGCAACATGTACTTTAACGAAAAGATAATGAAAGATTTCACAGATGTCACCCTGGATATAATCCGTGTGCTTTATTAGCATAAAACCATTCATTCATATCTAATCAGTATTCTTTTGTTGATTGGTTTCAAATAGTTGGCTAGTTAGCTTTGGTCAGTCAAAGTGAAGAAGAAAAGTGAAGTCTAATTACCCCTAGCCAAAAAAAGAGGGCCTTCATTCAATAGTTTGTGGTCAGGTGAACTACAAATATAAGAGTTCTTTATTAAAACTCATTTTAATATTATTTAAAAAGTAAAACATGGGGCGGCCAGTTAGCTCAGTTGGTTAGAGTGTGGTGTTCTTAACACCAAGGTAGCCGATTCGATCCTCACAGGGCCACTGTGAGGTGCGCCCTCCACAACTAGATTGAAACAACTACTTGACTTAGAGATGATGGGCCCTGGAAAAACACACTTAAATAAATAAAAGTTAAAAAAGAAAAAGAGTAAGACAGATTGTAATCTGGTGTTAAGATAGTCCTTGCCTTTGGGGTGCATGGGGCTTGAAAAGCGGCATACCTGGGGTTTCCAGGAATTTCCAAAGTTCTATATTTACATCCAGGATATTGCAAAGCTGTACACTTACAATTTGTGGCAATTTATATATTATGCTAGTATTCCTTACAAAAGTTAAAAATAACTTTCTATTTTGATAGCACTATGCCTAACATAGACAATGGTGGGGATTTCATGAAATTATAATTATTACTTCAAAGGATCCCCATCACTTTTTATTTAAAACTAATGTTGCTTTCCCCAGGAAAATTGCAGATGTCTAAATCGAAGACTAAACAAACTAAGAAAGATAGCCTTAAGATGTGTCTTTAAAATGGTGTGCTTTTTGTGTTCTTAACTTTATATAGATGATGTATATATGTAATACAAAGGGGAAATATTTGGAAAAAGTAGAAACTATTTGAAAGCGTGGGTGGTACTTTCCTAAATATAGGATAATGTTTTACTGAGTTTACCACCTTTCAAGAATTTAAGAATCACTGGTATGTTCTGTTTCAAAATGTGTGTTACATAAAAAAGTGTAATAAAGCATTTTGAGTTACAGAAAATTCAATTAATATATGACAAAACAATGCAAGTGAGGTACATGGAAAAAGATACTTAATTCTCACATAATTTTCAGTTCTTTACATGATTTAGCAATGAAAAATCATCAGCTCCTCTGAATCACGGCAGGAATGTCATGTTAAAGAGTGGGCAGAACCACCCCCTTGCTTCCATATTGCATGTTGAAGACCAGTGAATAAATGGAAGCAGGAGGCAGCCATATTTGGATAGAGATAGAAGGAGACTCAGCATTAATTGCATTGATCTCACAAGAGGATCAGTTACTTTGGTGAGCAGAGAGGCCCCCACCATTGGAAACACTCACCCATGTTAAGAGTGGCTGTCTTAGTTTCCTATGGCTGCTCTAACAAATTACCACAAACTTAGTACTGGCTTAAAAGAACACATATTTATTATCTTACAGTCCATTAAGTCAGAAGTCTTACTGGGATCACATCAAAGTATTAGCAGGGCTGTGATTTTTCTGGAGGCTTTATGGGAGAATCCATTTACTTGCCTTTTCCAGCTTTAAGAGGTCACCTGCATGACTTGGCTTGTGACCCCTTCGCCTATCTGCAAAGCCAGCAGCACAACATATTCAAAGCATTCTCTCTCTGACTCTCACACTTTTACTTCCCTTTTAGAAGGACCCTTGTGATTACACTGGATCCACCTGCATATCCAAGATAATCCTCTCAACAACCTTAATTTAGTCACATCTGTCACTTAAGGTAACAGATTCATAGGTTCTAAGGATTATAATATGGACATCTTTGAGGAGTCTATCCTGACTATCATAGTGATACATTTAAAAATATATAGCAGGGAGTTAGATTGCCACAGACCCTTCCAATGTTTAGATCCCATAAATGAGGCAAAGAAATCAAATATCTGTTAACAACTGTAAAAAAAAAATTGATTTGTATTAAGAAACTGACCATTTAATAAAACTGATTCTCTTCACTCCAAGAGAATTGCTATCTCTGCATGTGCACCCTATGTGACTGGATATTTTACCTAAAAATCATTGTTTAGAAGAATTCCAAGTTCCTCTGTGGACAGTGGCCACATTCTGACTGATCCAAGTAAGAACAAGAGCTAATAAAATTTTATAAGTTTGGTGCAAAAGTAATTGCGGTTTTGCAATTTTTTTTTTAACCTTTTAAACCACAATTATTTTTGCACCAACCTAGTAGAATGTGTGAAACTGATAAATTCAGGCAATAATGACCACTCATCAGGAAATTATTGTCTGTCTTTCAACAGAAAGGGAGATGGAGATGAAGACGGAGACGGAGAGGGACAGAGAAAATGAGAGAAAGAACCACTATTTTCCCTCTTTACTACACACTACTAAATAGAAAGGGAATCATCAAGTTCCTAACTTGTAATTCATTTCTCATAAACTATTAAATGTGCCAATGAAAAATATGGCTTAAGTAACTCATGTATGAATTTCATCCATTTATATACAGCTAATCTTCATTTCCTTGTGGCTTTTAACAAAAGATATTCTGAGATGGCTACATGGAATAAAGCACTCTGTAATTTGTTTTAATAGGAAGTATTAAATTATGCTTGAAGCAATTGGCCAAGTGCTCGTGGTAGATATTAAAGTGAGAAGCATTACCATGACCACTTACACTGACCACTTAATCCATCAGTAAAACAGTTTGCATTCTAGAAGATTCTGACTAACTAACTTGGGTAAAAAATTATCTAAGGAAAAGTGTTCTTCATAGAGCTACCAGCAGGACTAAAGGGGACATGTATACCAATTAAATTTCTATTGAAATCTTTTTGTTTTTCTATTAAAATCAATAGTAAACCAGAAGTTGTGCTCATCTTTGGGGGTAGAAAGGTAACAACGGACATGCCCCCTAGGATCTCACATCTCATGGTGAAATAAAGACCAATAAACAAAGTCAGTTCAGTGTTATTCAAGGTAGGTAGTGGATATAACAGCTGCCTTCAAGAGAAGCACTTGACCCATGATCGGGGACTCAGTGTAGACTCACATGAGGACCAAACTCTTTAATAAGTCTGAGAGAATATGTTAAGACATGGCCCAACAGATGAAGGCAAAAAAGTAGATTTGTGACAGAGGAAACAGCATATGCAATGGCAGAGAAGTCTATAAACACTGATCATAGTCAAGAACTCTGAGCTGTTCAGTATGTCTGGAACATAGAATCCGATGGAAGATTAAGGAGTTAAAACTCAAGATGTAGGTAGGGGCTGGATCATGAAGACTCTTAGATACAGCTCAAGGACTTTGTACATTCTCAGATAACGTGAATGTAATTAATGTGGCCACCTCTATATCTCTTGACTTCATATTCAGATGAAGCAAATCAACAGGGAGGGTCAGACTTAAGTGGAGTCTCCATGTTCTCCTTCATTCAAAAAGGATGTCCAATGGTTATTTTCCATTTAGAATATAGTTTACATTTCATTCACAAAGAGAAAATGCATATAGACTTTGCTTGCCAAAAGATATTAGGGAATTTAAATTCATAGCAAAATAGACATCTGGAAATGACACATATGGGGTGGGGGTCAGTGATTGTATTTGTTGGGGGGCAGGTAGGTGAGACATGTGAAGTGCTGAGTAATATCTGTGGGAAGGAGGGCAGGGGCAGAACACTGGTGAGTAGGTTCTGAATGAAAATACGGGGGAAGCTCTAAATTCTGAGCTAGAGATAAAAGTTATGTGTGGATGGTGAAGAGAGAAGGAATATGTATGCTTATGGGGGTGGTGCAGACAGAATGAGATGGTTCTCACCCTTTGCAGGGGTTTCTGCCTCTGGAGATAAAAGTATATGCAAACACTTATGCATGAACCAAGAATGTACTGAAACAATTAATAATCATGTTAATGAAAGGAATAAGAATCAATGGCAAGAAGAATAAGAGGTAGAGAAAAGACTGTTTAGGAAGAAACAAACTAGCAGTTTCCATTTCAAAATAAACCACATTCTGCCTCTTACACCCACACAAAAGTGAAATAAAATTTGCCAAAAGAAATTTGCCAATTGTCAAAGCAAGAAACTGGCAACCCTGATTCTGCTCGCTACAAGTGAACAAAATGAATACTCTCCATGAATCATTCTCAAAGCTGTCCAGTACAAAGGCACTGAGTGGCACCCCTCTATTTGGATATGGTATATTTTATTATTTATTTATTGTCTGCCTTGCTTTTGCAAACAGAATAGAAGATGAGCAGGGTTTCCTTGGAGGCCAACATTAATTCTCATCACTTCATTTAACTACAGCTTTGGATTGGGGTTTCCTACCAGCCAAAGAAGAAGAAAAATATAGCTCTCTTTATCTGTGAACAAAAGAAAAATATATAGCTCTCTTCATCTGTGAACAAAAAATATATTATCAGTTTTTCAGAGGTATATGTTTAGATTTTAGGTGTCAAATTTGAATACAGGAAGAATTAGTTCAATGCATGTTAATGGGTCCATCTCAGGAAAAGTAAGATCATTAGTGAATATCATTAAAAGCCCTTTTCCATTTTAAATACTATATAATATTCTTTTGCATTTTTCATCTTCAATAAGCTATCAGTGTCTTAAGTGACAAGTGAGAATGTTGTCTAAGGTATCATGTAATTCATTTTTCCAGGATGTCTTTCCAAGTCCAGTAAGTGCTTCCAATGCAAGAGAGACTATGGAACTTGGTTGTTGGTTTATTCTTATTATCACCATAATTATAATTTTTCATGAAAACATAGCAATATTTAATTTCTCTCTCTAGACCTTATCCACTAAGAAAAACTGATTTATAAAATCTATCTACAAAAGGCTGTTTCCTGTCTTTTATAAGGATTACCTGAAATACTGTATTTGCTAAAACCAAAACACATTTTTGAGCTAAAGAGCATTTTTATTTCAATTTTGATTCAAATTATTTTCTACAAAATATGTACATCTATACTAATGAATTATTCTGACAATGTGTATTTTGAACAAACCAAATTCACACTGAAATGCACTCTATACAGTTATGTGAAATATATATTACTCTTCTTGCTACTTTCTACCAATACAGCTTTGAACATACTGACATTTCAAGTTCTGTTAATACTTGACACATGAAAAATATGTACCTTAGTACATATATATTATACAACAAAAATTTCACAGTTACAACTAACATCAAGTTTTTTTTTAAACTATAAATGATTAGGTTCTATATTAAGTACCACCTCCATTTAGCCTATATACTATGCCAAAATATTTTATTTTGTTTCCAAATCATGGGGCAGAAACCTAAAATGGAGTTTATTTTAATTATATGTCTGAAAGAAACAAACCAAAGGATCTGACACATCAAATTTTAATTATGAAATGAATGTAGTATGATCTAATAAAGTCATAATGCACTCAAATACTCATTTGATTTTTCTTACCATGCAAACTTTCTGAAGTCATATAAAGACAAATTTATGTCCTAGAAAGTTGACATTTATTTTCGAAAACAAAAACGCAAACTACAAATTTCTGAAATCATTGTGTATTCACCACGCAGAGTCAGCTGGGGGAGAAAAGAAAGGGTTGAAAAGACAATGAGAAGAAAGGAAGTTGCTTAATACAATATTTGACATAACAAAGAAAACATGTATTATAAGAATTATAACTGAGTTTTCTTTATTGAAAATATCTAAAAGTTTCAATATGAAAGGCAGTATTATGTATTCATGAATTCAAGAAGAGGAGGCAGGTGACTTCTCTATGGGAGATCATATCTTCATAATTATTTTTGGCACACGAAAAGTGCATCAGTTTGAGAGCATTTTTGGATGTGTTTAACATGTATTTATTAAGCATAATGAAAATACGTACAATTGAAGATTATAGAAATTAGAAAAAAGAAAAAGGTTGTAACTGCACTCATTTCCTCATGTAAGGAGTTCTGTGACTAGAAACACCCTCAAGGAATTCTCTTCTAGAACTTCTTTCATTTATATATGTATACACACATATATATATACACATATATATACACATATATATATGTGTGTTCTTTTCTAGAACTTCTTTCATTTATATATATATACACATATATATATACATATATATACACACACACACACACACATATATATGTGTGTGTGTTTGTAATTTTTTAAAGGGAGCTTTATAGGAGTGTAGTCCATTTAAAGCGATTGCTTGTTTGTATTAGGCAATTTATTTAGATATATAACTTAGGATAAGAACTCTAGACAAAACAAAGTAACAACAACAACAACAACAACAACAAAATCCAAGGACCCTCATCTGTTTCACTCTGGTGAAAAATGCCATGAATTTTCTTCACATCCAATGTTTTAGGGGAAGACAATAGGCATTTCTAGAAACAGATATTCCTGGATGTCTAGCTATGCTGCTTTCAAAAATAAGCACTTCTTAAGAAGTATTACTCTATCGAAGCTTCAAAAGAGTGGTAATAATCTTACAATATACTACAGATAAAATATACAACTATGATTATTATTAACATTTAATCAATGGCTATCCTGAATGATAATCTTATTATTAACCATACACAGATTAAGTATACTATAACAAACCATACTTGAATCTAAAGTTGAGATATTTTGCATTACATAAAATAACTAAGAATTTATTCATATACATTTTTGACACCACACAGATGATGTTACTTGTTCTACTGATTTCAAACATGGTGATAGAAGACCTTAGAAATTCACAAAGAAATTAGCTCACCTAAAGAATGTTTTCATAATGAATACTTAAATTATTGTAACAAAGTTTTACCATCAACATACTTGATGATAAAAGACTCTATAAAGTAATATATAGGTAACTTCTTATGTTTGAGCACAGATAACAATGTGTGTATCAATATATGTATCTGTGTGTGTGTGTGTGTGTGTGTGTGTGTGTGTGTGTGTGTGTGTGAGAGAGAGAGACATCGATTTTTAAAGTCATCCTTCAGTCATATTATTTTAGAGTTCTGATAGAGGGGGAGATAAATATTCTAAAATGTGGGAGCATGCAAATTTACTTTCTAAAATTAGAGACTTTTACAATTAAACACTATGCAATATTTGCCGTCATTTTTATTTTTCTTAATCTATCCTTGGATTTAAAGTAACATAAACTACCTTAAATCAATTATTCACATTCTTATCAGGATGAAAAGCAGTATGCTATTTTTTTCATACCAAGTCTCCAAAAAAAAAGAAAGATGCAACAGATAAGATATTTGCATGTTTCTACTTTGAAGATAGGAGCTGACTTTCACACTAGGATTTTATGTTTCTTCAACTCTGAAAATTGTTTGGGGGCAAAATGCTTTATTTATTTCTGAAGTATCCCATTAAGTACTTATTATAAGAATTCTATATAATGATTCAATGTTTTCTAAATGAAATCCTTGAAATAAAAATGTGAAGCTGTAACCATGCCCTTTAGTACTGTCAGTTTAATATCATGTACTCAGATTCTATAGACATGTGATTTGAGCATGTCAGATGTATACAACTACTTTAAATATATAACTGAGAAATTATATCTATCAGACATTGAAATGTTAAATTCATATTAGGTGTGTTTATATCAGAACTCCAAAAGAAGCTCATCATCACACCAAAAAGGAATTGTGGCTTTTCTCTTTTCTATAACAAAGTTACAAAATAGGTCTGGTTCAATAATTGTGTCTTGTGCTACTTTTCAACAGCTCGATTAAAACAGAAAAATATGGATTAAAATAGGAAGAAGGGACACTTAAATAAAAGAGTAAGAACCAAAGTTGAAGTATGCAGAACTTAGTAAGAGTGAATTAAATCAACTAATGATATCCCAATCCATAGTCCCATATAAATTTGAGTCTCAATGAGTGAAACTAATTAAAGTCACTGATGTAGAGGTCACTTTGAAACTACTCTGTGCACTAAATTTGAAAAAATAAAGTATTGTGAGAGTTGCTATGTGTTTTAAGAAAAAATAAATGTATTGTATGGATCTATGAGTTTAATATTTATGCTGATAAAAAAACAATAAATTTATGTTAACTTGAAAGTAACTAGGGGATGTATATTACTAAGTATTAAAAACAGACATGTTTTTTAACTAGAGTTTTAGTTTTAGGCTTCACAACTAACTAAACAAACAAACTCACCTAGACAAGGAAACTACTAGTTAAATGCTCAACGGTCTTAGATCCAGAAAGTAGAGACCAATTCATTCTAGGGAGAAAAGACTAAGTGTTATGGGGTGTGAAGGAAATTCTGACTTATCTAGCCAGCTGCCCACGACAGAGAACGAATGAACATCAATTTTTCACATACTGCCCAGCTCATGTGAGAGACTATTCAAACCTTGAAAAAGTCATTCAAATTTCATAGTAAAATACAAAAGAAGACAAACTAAATCAAGTTTAGGAAGTACATACACAGACTAATTTAGATATATTTAAATGATACAAATGTAATTTAACTTGAATGTGGAAATTATTAGAGAGAACAATCCAGTGAATCAAAGTATAGCACCTAGATAAAAGTAAATGAATAAGTATTTTAGTAAAACCCAGCCCAATAGTGAATAAGAACAATGTCCTTGTGAGTGTGAGAGCCATGAGGATTATGGGTTGTCTTCTCACATCCACATTTACACGTCCAGTCCCTGTGGCTCCTGGGAGAAGAGTAACCATAGTGGGGGACGAAGGACACTTTTTGACCATGTGACAGAAATTTCCTCTGCAAACCCTTTAGCTTTGGGAAGATGAACACCATAATACAACCAACTTATACAGAACTAAACAATGTAGAAATGATGAAGTAATTAAACCTTTACCTTGTGAATTATTAAGGCACATGTGCTGTAATACACTATCCAATTCAGGTTTCCATAATCAAAGAGAGGGTTTTAGATGACAGCCACAGAGATTACTAAGGGTTGAAAAATAATATCTTGAGAAAGGTGGAACACTCTAGGTCTTCAAGATGAAATGAGCATAGAGAAGAATTTGAAAGATTTAAGTTTGCTTTAAGGAAGATTCTGACACTGAGTTGCTAAACATTAATGTGGTTTGCTGAGACCGCAAAAACTCCAATTCTGAGAATCTTTAAAAATAGGAAGGATTCAGACCAGCTGCTCAGAAAGACTGAATGTGGGATTTATTCAACTAAAACTCTGCAACAGCACAGCATTCCAACCCTATAAATTCATTGTAAGTGCCAATATGAACAGTATATAGTCCATCTTACACTTCTGATTTAATACCATATAGCACCTGGGAGGGGGGAATTAGGACGACCCACTTTTTATAGTGTATAAAATCACTTGAGGCAATAGTTTGTCATAATTAGGAATCCTAGTGATATCTCTGGATACCTGCATTTTCTCATTTTAGATTTTTCCTGCAAATTACATATAGCACTTAAAGGTTTTTATAATATATTAGTTTTGAATAACCCTTGCTAATGAAGTATTAAACCATCATGGTAAGTACCAATACATGAATAAAAATCAGGCAACTTAAGTTTTCCTTCTTTATATCATAAAGACTTGAAATACCAGTTTTTACATTAAACTAGAAAAAATGTTTTTTTAAGTTTAGCCACTTAGCCATTACTAATAATCCAACACTTTATATTATGACACATATATTTTTTTTGAAATACATTTGAGTCCTTAAAACATTCGTCTATATACAGTATGTATTAAGAAATAAATTGATAATATATTAAAGTCATAGAGCCTGGTCAAAATTATTTTAGAAAAAATACTTGAATAAATCAAATGTAAACTAAACTGAATAGTTTACTAAATTAAATATCAACACTCAAACTGCATGTAAATACATTTGTACATACTACAACAAACTATCCAATTCATATTTCCATAGAGAACTCTGGCTTTCCTTGAAGAACGTTCATAGATAATCATTAGATTTCATCAAGTTTCGGTATCCAACACCTGTCCTTTTGCCAGTACCCTGATGCAAAATCTTTAAAGAGTTTATTTTCTTACAAAATATAATGTAACAGCAGACTATTAAACTAATCACAAAGCACGGTTACAAAGTGCCACTCAAACTTTCGAATCAGCCCAAATCAGCAGATTCATAACTGGATATAGCTACCTTCATAGCCCCCGACTTAACTGCATTCAGTAAATATTTGCATCTACAGCACTAATGACTGTGCTGAAAACACACATGTAAACACACACTCTCACTGGGTAACAGTCTACCGATAAACTGTGTAAGTAGTCAATATGCCTATGGGTAAGGTAGATATCCACTACCTACTCAGTGTACCAGCGCAATATCTTTAGTTTATATTGATTTTAAACGTGTGTGTGTGTGTGTGTGTGTGTGTGTGTGTGCGCGTGTGTGTGTGCGCGCAGGTTACCGGAGAAGGAGATCCGTTCTTGCAGAGGGGACCTCTGAAGACTCCTTTAATGCCCCTGTAGTGCCCATTGCTGAGATGCCTCGAACTGATGACCAGGTAACAAGCCATGTGGGTCCCGGCTGGAAGTGCAGTCTCAACTCCTCAGCAGGCGACCAGCCTGGGAAATGCGGGCTGCTTTCTCAGCGGCCACAGTGGCTGCCGCCTCCCGAGCAGGAGCGGCCGGCAGTGGGCAGGGGCCGGGGCGGGCGCGCGTCCCCGCGCCTCGCCCCGCGGGGCTCCCGCTGCGGGCAGCAGACGCTCTGACGGCGGCCGCAGCCACAGCGCGCTCAGCGGACCCGGCGAGCCAGTCCACATGCTGCTCTCACCGAGTGGCTGCTCCTCCGCGGGCGGGCGGGCGAGGTTTATGTGTAAGGACAACTTGCGGGGTCCGCTAGGGAATCGGGAACTCCCCGCCCCTTTCCTCCCACCCCCCGACTGCGCACCCAGTGCACGTCCCGGGGACCCTCAGGTGCGGGTCTCCAGCGTCTGGCCCGGGGTGTCCGGGCTGCGGGCTGCGGCGCCGAGGATTCAGCGGCAGCGCAGCCACAGCAGCGGTGCGGGGAGAGCTGCGGTGGGTCCTCGGGAGCGCCAAGCCAGACCGCTGCCCGCGCTGCAGTGGCGGGGGCGGGAGGCGGGGAGGCGACCAGCGGGGCGGGGGGTGAGGGACGCCGCTCGGAGCCGGGGGCTGGGGCCGCCTGGGGACGCGGGGCGGCGGGACAGGAGGGGACAGGAGGGGACAGGAGGGGACGGCTGCCCCGGCGGCGGGAGGCTCTGCGCCCTGCGCCCAGGCTCCGCGCCCACTTCGCGCGGTGTTGGAGGCGGGGACCCGGGCTGGGGGATTTCGCGGTGGAGGAGACAGCCGAAGGGGAGCGTTTCCTCCACTCTTTCTCGGCCTGCTCGCGCTCAGCGTTTGTTCAGCGCCCGGGCTGACGGCGGCGTTGGCAGAAGCAACAGCTCCCCGGTCGGCTGTAAAGAGGGGCTGCGCAGCCCCGAATAGGGCCGACAAATGAGATGCGCTACGGAGGAAGCACGTTTTAGATAGAACACGTATGTAAGGAATAGAAACGAAACGTGCATAGGCGTGTACGTACGTATATATCCATTTAGAAAGATTCACTTACAAATCTTTCTTAGGCAGATTCATGTGGCTCTGTATAGGACGTGTGTGTCTTCACAACCCCCCAAATCACCCCTCAGAAGCGTTTTCTCGCGGGCATTATATCCTTTACTGTAAATCAAGCCACCAAGGAGCTAGCTGAATTGAGAATATAAGACTTGAGCAGAAAGGTGCTCGGAAAAGAGAAGGAAGCCCTTCCAGACTCAGAAGACAGTGTGCCCTCTCCTCCGCCCCGCCACTGACGTGGTGGGGTTCTGTGATGCCTCTCACCCCACTCCCCCGGCTGTGCGGGGGAGAATATGAAGGGTCACCTCCTTTCCCTCTTTTGCCTTAGCACTGGGATTCATTGCAAGGTTAACGCTAATGCTCTTAGTCCGCTCCCCACTTTTCTGCTCTCTGTCTCCCACAGCGCTCCATTTGCATCCTGGTTGGCTTTGAGAACTTCTCACAAATGGGGGGCGGGGGGAACGGTAAAAGAAAACAGGCAATTTAATTTTTCTTATTCAAGCAACTCATAAAACTCTTAAGCAAAAAAAGATTCCAATTAACACGACTATTGTAACTACCCAATAAAGGCTTGACTTTTTGTTTACATTATTTAGATAGCCTATATCCTTAATATTTTATTAAGAAACACAGATGTATTTCTCATTTTAAAAGTTTTACATAGTCGCTTGCAAGTGTTTTTAAAGTGTTTATTTACTAGAAAGGCTCTTAGTATATAAGTCAAAAATGGCAATTTCTTGCAACTTTGAACTGAAAATCATTGACACTGAGTGCAAAGTCAACATTGTACAAATTCTGTAATTATTTTGTAACTCTCTGCTGGTAAGAACTTTTGAAATTAAAAAACACAACACAGGGGGTAGTGGCAATACATAACACATCCACCTTTTCCTTTCTATTAAGACATGATATATTTGACGATGTTGTGTTTATTCAACTTAGAGCTGAAAACTTTTCATGAAGCTGAGAGTAACATTAATCATGTGTAGACACTTGCTCTCGTCTATACAAAGAAAACAATGTACTTGCAAATAGTGAAATTTCAAAATCAGGTGAAGTCTTAGCCAAAAATGAGTAAAGGAGATAACGTAGCTCTGAATATAAGCACCATTTCACTCTTCATAAATGTAAGTAGCAAACAGCATGAAGGATCTAAGTGTAAGTATCTTTGGATGGACTTGAAAAATGAATGATGTCACATACTGTGAATAACAGTTCCAAGGATACTACTATGCCTTCTTCATTAAACAAGTATAATTCTTAATAATTATTATTATTTTTAAGAATCCAGTATACTCTTCTAAAATGAAAGGATCAATTTAAGTAATAATAAAGTATAAAATTTACATATAGTATCCTATTATTGTTTTGTTAAAAGTATGTTAACTATCCTGACATTCTTCTTCATTTGACTATTATCCTGTGTGCATCTGAGAAAACTCAGTAGTATAAAACTAGTTAAAACTAGTTATAAACATAACTAGTATAGTTATGTTTCAAAGACTATAGTGATTTTCCTAAATTTACTTAAAATTATTTAATTTTTGAGGTCATTCTTCTTTAGAAATAAATATCCCTAATTCTGTTAATTCAGCACATTTTAAATCAATTGTGGTTCTTCTTTGCTTTCTAATTTTTTTGCCGACCATCTTAACATATCGAGGCAAGAATTGGCACACTTGTAACTCTTAGCCAATTTTAAGAATTTTTTTGTTTTGTATTGTTTTGTTTTTGCTTTTAAAGGGTGATTCCCTTCTTTTCCTTGCCAGGTTGTGACTGATATCTACTAATGTGATGTCGTCATATTCAACGACTCCCCATCACTGCTGCCTACATTGTAGATTTGGTTTCTCAATCTAAAGAAAGAAACATGTGTTTTACTAATAATTTGCAGAGTTGCTATCAACACAAAGTTGCTCAGTTATATTAATTTCTCTCTTTACTAAAGAGAGAAATTTTTTCCCACCTCCAACAATAAAAAAATGTCGGAGAAAGTGAAAGGAAAGTAAAATAATTTAAAATAAGCCTGTATTAAATGAGTTTTAGATGCTGGTCAGATTCTATTACAGCAAACATTATGAAAAGCAAACATCATGTGTGATTTTACAAGGTCCATTTATTTAAAGCAATATTTGATCTGATGAGTTTTCATTCCATGGAAGGGGATGTGAATGGCAAAGGGCATGGATTTCAGCATATAACCAATTTGATATCTCCACATATTTCCAGATTCATGGCAGTGTCATAGACGATTAACGGAGTGAGAAATTCTCTCTTCCATTACCTTTATCAACACATCCCCAATCAACCCCCTTATTTCCATATCCATTGCCCACCTTAGGTCAAATTATCACCACCTCTTGCTTGGACCATTAAAATATCCTCCTAACTAATCATCCTGCTTCCAGTGTCACCTCCATACACAATTTATTCTCTATATCCAATAGCCAGAGTGATATTTTTTAAACATAGGTCATATCCTAATACTTCCCTATTAAACCATCAAATGGTTTTATATCACACTCAGAATAAAACCCAAACTATGAGTTGTTTTTAAAAAGCTCTACTTGCTCCATTCCCTGCCCACCTTCTTCTACCCCCATCCGCCTCTCCCTCCACCCCTCATGGTGTTCTTCGGGCACTCAGCTGGTCTCCACTTGAGAGCTTCTGTGCCAGCTGTTCCTTCTACTGGCATTGTTCTTATCTGAGCCTTGCAAGGGAAACATCTTGGTCACATTTAAAGTCTGTCTGTTACCCACAGGGACCTTTTTTTTTTTTTAAAGTAAATTAATAGATTTTATTTTTTTTAGAGAAGTTTTAAGTTTATAGCAAAATTAAACAGAAAGGATAGAGAGTTCCCATATACTCATCATCCCTATCTCCCAACACTCAAGTTTTCCCTATTATGAAGGTCTTGCTTTTGTGTAGTACATTTGTTACAATTGATGAGTCAATATTGATACAATGTTTACATGAGGGTTTACTTTCTGTGTGGTATATTCTATGGATTTTGACAAATGTATAAAATGTATTCACCATTACAGTTTCATACAGCATAGTTTCACTTCTCTAAAAATCACCGGTGCCCCACCTATCTATCCCTTCTGAATCCCTGGCAACCACTGGTCTTTTTACTGTCTTCCTATTTTTGCCTCTTCAATAATATTACATAGTTAGAATTATACAGTATACAGCCTTTTAAGATTGGCTTCTTTCATTTAACAATATGCATTTTAAGTTTTCTCCCTGTCTCTTAATGGCTAGATATCTCATTTATTTTTACTACTGGAATAGTGAAGTATTATAATAGTATTCCACTGTGTTACGGGTTTAATTGTGCCCCCTTTCCCCCCAAAATGCTGAAGTCCTGACTCCCTGTGAATGTGATCTTATTTGGGAAGACAGTCTTTGCAGATGATAAAGTTGAGGTCATGAGGAAGGACCCTAAACCAATATGACTGTGTCCTAATGAAAATGGGAAATTTGGACACGGAGACAGAGGGCCGGCCCTGTGGCTCTTCAAGAATTATGCTGCCACAAGCCAAGGAAGGCAAAAGATTACCAGCACACCTCCAACTAGGATAGAGACATAGAACAGATTCTCCCTCACAACCCTCAGACGGAACCAATCTTGTCTGTACCTTGATTTCAGACTTCGAGCCTCCAGAACGGTGTGACTATTCATTTCTGTTTTTGAAGCCACCCAATTTGTAGTACTTTGTTACAGCAGCTGTAGGAAACTAATGCACATTGTCTGGATGTACCACAGTTTGTTTACCTATTCATCTATTGAAGGACATCTTGGTTGTTTCCAACTTTTGGCTTTTATGTATAAAGCTGCTATAAACATTCATGAGTAGGTTTTTGTGGGCATATATGTTTGCAATTCATTAGAATAAATGCCAAGAATGCACCTGCTGTATCTTATGATTAGTTCTGTAAGAAACTGCCAAAGTGTCTTCCAGAGTGGACGCACCATCTAACATTCCCACCAAAAATGGATGACGGTTTATATTGCCATATCCTCACCAGCATTTGGTGTGAGTATTTTGGATGTTAGCTATTTTAATAGGTATATAGTAATATCTCATATGTCTCTAAACAGAGCTATTAATTCTTCTGTTTGCTTCTAATTATTACCTGATTCTAACTCAAATTACCCCAGAGGGACTGGCCAGTCCATGGCTAGGTCATGCTCACTAAAGGGCACAAATGAGACATCTGTGTTACCACGTGCCTGACTCCATATTGCTCCAGCTGCATGGAACGATTTACCAATCCCTCTTTCTTCTAGGTCTTAACTGTCAGTGAATTTTTTTACTAAGGGTAGCTACTGTTTCAGACCAGTTTCTTAGAGTCATAGTTTGCCTGCACAGGCATAGGAGATCATGGTAAACAGATGAAGATTTTTAGTACTTCCACAGTGGTAAATCTGAAAGTAAATACAAACTTCCAGATGTGAAGAAAGAGAGAGGCGGGAGGGAGGGAAGGAGAGAAAGAAAAAGAGAGAGAGAGAGAGAGAGAGAGAAAGAGAGAGAGAGCGAGAGAAGTAAAAAGGGAGAGAGCATGAGAGAGTTTCCTTTTTTTAGCTTCATCTTTAAAATCCTTAAGATAGTGGTGCTTCACCCCTGAAATGAACCTTACAGAGAAAAAGAGTGGATTGAGAGTGGCTAAAGGGCCCCGTGGCTCTTCAAGCAAAAGGCATACTATGTTGAGTATTGCCTCCAAACAGATTAAATAACAAAGACAGGTATGATGATTTCATCAAGGTCAAGAAAACAATTTAGGATGTTTCCCTCAGACTTAGATTCAATAACTAATTTTGCAAAAAGGTATCAGTAAGTCAGACAGCTACATTTATACTGTGAACTATGAGACTACAGGGCAAATGATAAGAAATCAAACGAACCTCACGGATTTATTTCTAAAGTATTTTCCAAGCTATGACTTCAAGCAAAATTAAAAAGTTGCAGTTCAGTGGTTTGGATTAATTAAACTGCCCCATAGAGAAACTATTGATACTGATTGCTGTTGCCTTGAGTTATCAAGAGAAAGACATAGCCTCCCCACAATAACTCAAAGATATATAACCAATCGAACAAGATCTATCCATAAATTTCCAACTGTAGAGCACCCAATCCCATTCCATACTCCTCCCTCTCCTCAGGAAGAGCTCCCAAAGCACAGGAGGTGAGACAAGATTTCAGATGTCAAAATCATAAAGAAACAGCAGCCCCTGCCATTTACATAGCATTTCAGTGTTCTCATTTCACTGTTTCTAAAGCTACGGTGCCACTTTGACAAAAGAAGAGAGACTTGCTGCTAACAAATGTCAAGAAATGTGGCCACCATCAGGTCTTTGGGTGCTCAGAATCCAGTCGGAATCTGGAAGGATGGCAGTGTAATTCACTGTAGCTGAGACCCTCTTTTTCTCCTGGCATTTGCCATTGTTACTTTCAAGGACAGGGATCATTCATTTAAACACAAAGTGCCTTTTCCAAACCTTACTCTTTCTGATTTCCAGGTGCCATATTTTTAAAATACAACTTTATTGTATATAGTCTACAAATTTAAAATGAATCTTAGTATACTTCAAATATTATAAAATCTGTTCTCATCACTTTGGAAATGACACAAGACATATAGGTTCTTAAGACCAGAAGACAGAACATCTCCTTTTTTTCCCTTCCTCTCAATCCCACTCTGCATATTGAGAAAAAAAAAACAATACCAAAAACTCGCTATCAGCATACACTGGGGAAAGGATGGAGAGGAAATATTTATGAAGTTCCATCCACATGCCAGGTACTTCATATTCCTTATGCCATTTCATCTCTGCAAAAATTGGTTTCATGCAGGTAATGAAGCTCAGAGAATTTAAAGACTACTACCGTGTTTCCCTGAAAATAAGACCTAGCCGAACAATCAGCTCTAATGCGTCTTTTGGAGCAAAAATTAATATAAGACCCAGTATTATATTATATGATATTATATTATATTATATCATATTATACTATACTATACTATATTATATTTATTATATTATACCCAGTATTACATTATTTATATTGTATTGTATTATATTACATTGTATTGTATTGTATTGTATTGTATTGTATTGTATTATATTATTATATTATATTATGTTATGGAACTGGTCTTATAGTAAAATAAGACTGGGTCTTACATTAATTTTTGCTCCAAAAGACGCATTACAGCTGATTGTCTGACTAGGTCTTATTTTCGGGGGAACACGGTAGATCCAAGGTCACGGATGAACTGGTAGGGCTAGAATTCATGCACATGTGACTCAAGGCCTGGCCTCTTCCCACCATGTCGTCTTTTATCCTAAATCATTCAGCCTTTTTGGGTGATCAAAGGATAAACCACAGGGGCTTCTGCTTTCATCAAGCTTAAAATTCCCTGGAGGAAAAATAGCAAATATGGATATTTTTACTAAATTAGAAACATGGGAACCAAATGTAATGCATGATTCTAAATAGGATGCTAGGTTTCTAAAAACTGATGAAAGATACTTAGGGATAATTAGAGAAATATGAATCGGAATAATATTAGCTAATATAGTTATATCAAGTTACAATATCTTGGGTGGTACCAAGCTTATGCAGGTAAATGTTTTTAGGAGATGGCAGCTGAATTATTTAGGGGTGAAATATCAAAATGTCTGTAAATTATTTTCAAATGGTTCAGAAGAAAAATGTGTGTATGTGTGTTTGTATGTGAATATATATATATGGGGTGGAGCAAATGGTATAAAATATTTATAATCACTGAATCTAGATTCGGATAAAGTATATAAGACTACTTAGTATATTTTTTTTTCTGTTGATAGTGGAAAATATGTGGTTATGTAATATAGCTTGCAGTTGCAACAGCACTGACATATTTTCTAAAAAAAAAAAAAATTGCAAGAGTTGTAGTCAAAAATCAACATCAACATCACGTGACCAGTAGGAAAACCATACTAGTCTCACGCTTGATAATTTCTTTTTTTTTTGAACTTTAAGATAGTACAGAAAAAAGAATAATTCATATATTTTTGCAGAGGTCTGAAGTTTTGGGATTAAAGATAACTTACAATTTTAACACAAAGGAGTCTTTGGTTACAGTATTTGGTTACAGACAGGACACCACATAATTTGCAGGGCCCAATGCAAAATGAAAAGCAGGGACCACTTGTTCAAATATTATTATGAATTCCAGGAAAATAACACCAGAATATGAAAGCAAGTGTGGGTCCCTTCACAGTGGGGAACCCTATGCAACCACAGAGGTCACGTGCTTTTGAAGCCTACTTTTATTACAAGTAAAAATGCTGAATATATGATGGTTTTCTTCCCAAAATTATAAAAAAAATCCATAGCCACTCAATCAGAATAAAGATTGTACTGAACTACTATACCTGGGTCTAGAACCATAGTTGAAATAAATGAGCTCTACAATGCATTAATTCCATATATGTTACAAAATTTTATTAATACTATTCTGCATCAATAGTATTTATTATATTTTGTATCCCAAATATAAACTCATATATTAATCGCTCATATCACATAACAGGGCTCTTATATTTTATATTATATGGAAGATACATGAAAACAATTATGCCATCGGCCACATAAAAAGTCCTATGTGAATTAAAAAATGGATATGGTCTTCTCAAAGGTGTCCATCCTTTCAGAAGAAATGAAACTGAGAATGTAATCTAGAAATTTAATAATAATATTTCAGAAAACATGAGTTTTTATTGTTTTCACATTTTCAATTATTTATAGATGAATTGTTTTGTAGTGGTTACATCTGTGCTGTCAAATTGTACTGAACTATTTATTTGCCTTGTGACCTTGTGTAATTTCTCGAAAGAAGTGGAACTGTGAGCCTTTTCCTAGAAAACTGACATATGGAGTAAATAAATCAAATTAATAAACACTGGCTAATAAGTTTATCTTATTAACATTTCACATACTTGTTTTATGTTGCAAAATTTCAATGAATCAGGGTTTTTCATTGTTGAAATGCTTATCCTATAAAATGTATTTTATTAGGATAATTTTTTATCTCCTTCTACCTACACAACTATTTCTTTAGTCATCATTAATCAGGTTTCATGCAAATCAACTGCACAGGCAAATTGCCAGCACAAAAAGGTTTTAATGAAAATTTAAGTCTTTATTTTTTCATAAAATTCTTTCATTATGAATTAGACCATATTTGTTATAAGGCATAATATCTAATTAACTTCAGATATAAATATAGTTCCATTCCTCCAAAAAAAAAAAAAAAGATTCATTTCCTGGCTTCTTGCAATAACGAACATTTCATTATAACCCTTGAGCTTTGTAAGACATTGTATTTAATCTTCTTGAAGGTTTCTAGAGATCCATATTAAAAGAAATGTAGAGTGCAAGACCAATGCAGTTATCAGAAATGATGGGCATACATCTAGTGATATTTCAAGTAAGGCAAAATTCCTTCTATATATGAATATTTGAATTTAAAAATAAAGAAGAATCCTTCATGTAGTACTTTCTATTTGAAGAATATATAATCACATGTTTCTTAGTTCTCACTAAAAATATTTTTTTTTTCAAAAAACAAAAGCAAGCTCATGGATATAGAGAACAGATTGGTGGTTGCCAGAGACAGAGGGTAGGAGGGGTGGGAAAGAAGGGTGAAGGGAATCAAAAGGTACAAATTTCCAGTTATAAAATGAATAGTCATGGGGATGTAATGTACAGCATGGTGATTATGGTTAATAATACTATATAGCATATTTGAAAGTAGCTAGGAGAGTAGATCTAAAAGTTTTCATCACAAGAAAAAAAATTTCTGACTATGTGTGGCAATTGATGTACACTGGACGTATTGTGGTGATCATTTTGCAATATATAAATATTGAATCATTATGTTCTACACGTGAAACACATGTAATATTATGTCAATTATACCTTTTGAATTAATCACATTTTAAAACATCGATAATCAAAACAGTATGCTGCTAAAACAAAGATAAATATGAAGAGCGCTAGAACATAGTATAAGTGTCTGAAAGAAATCTTATAACAAAAAATTTTATTTGACAACATATGGAAGGAACAGAGAAAAGAATGTTAATTAATAAATAAGTGACAATAATTAATTGACAATTTGTGGAAAAATTAACTTAGATACACATCTCATACACCCTATATGAATCTAAGTTCCTAATGGATTGTTGAATTAAGTAATAACAAATCACAGAAAATTAATTAAATACAGATCACTAGAAGGATGACCCATTTGTAATATATACAGCTTATTCAAATCAATACCCCAACAAATAAATGGACAATGATAGTAAATAATTTACATTAAAATAATTTAAACCAGTTTAGAAGCTCATATAAACTTCAATTTTAATATAGAAGAAATGCAATTAAATTAAACTTGAGGTTACACTTAATTTTCTTTATACTGAAATAAATTAATGTAATAGCAAAACACAAGAATAATGACTTTGGGGTCAAATTTGCTTACTCTGATGAGACTGTTTACGTATTTCTTATAAAAGGAAAACTACAACCCACATGAGAAATTGTAGATTTATTCTTACGATTTCTCTGAATTCCCACATTTCTGGGAAATTTATTTAAGGAAATAATTTAACTTTGAAAACTTATATGTAGAAAACAGTTTATCAGAACAACACAATAAATAAGTAGAAGAATATATAAGGTTTAATGATGAGAGAATTCTAAAATTAATAATTTTATATCCATTGCAGCCTTAACAACCTCCCTTAAGACATCTTAGGAAAACTAGCAACATGATTACAATGGTCATGTGGAAGAATAAATGCGGGGGAATCTCTAGAAAATGTTGGCAGGACTTTTCTGGTAAATATTAATATTGATTATAAATATCTGAATATAATCTTGCTTGAAAAGCATCAAGGAGATCCTCACTGTTTAAAGTTTGAGAAACATAATTTAACAACATCTTTCAAAACTTCAAAAACAAGAGTATTACTTAACATAAAATTTTAGTAACTTTTTAAAGACCCTATAATATATAACAGCTCAAAAACAATAGAAGTTCATTTTTCAGTCAACTACCCCGAGACAGAAGTTCCTGGTCCAGTCACTTGGTACCTAAGAAACCTATTAAGAGGCACAGGTTTCTTCTATCCTCCAGACCTCTTCCTCTGCTGCCTGCAGGCAGCCCAGGATAAAGGGGAGCTGGAGGAATTAGATCTGCTTGTTACTAACCTAGGCCCAGAGACAGCACAAAAGAGTCACACTCTTCTATTCCATTGACTGGAACTCAGTCACACGGCCACATACAACTGCAAGTGAGGCTGGGAATTGAGCTTCCTGGTGCCCACGAATCAGATAACAGAGACTTTGGTAGACAACTAGCAGTCTCTGCCACAACATACACATTCCACGATCCAGCAACAATGAATATCTTTGAGAATTAATCCCATTTATAAAGCTGTCTAACAAAATATGTTCATTAACACTGTTCATTTTAATGAAAATAATCTTCAATGGTAACTTATAGTAAATCAAAACAATGATGCATTATAATCACATATACAATATACAGAATAATGACACATTAAAACAATTTAAAATAAAAATTGTAACATAATATTAACTTAAAAAAAGATTTTAAAATTCAGTATAAAATATAGCACGATTCAAGTTTTGTTATAATCAAAACAATAAATAAATGTAGATGTAGTGACATGTCATATATACATATGGACATAATTACATGAGAAAAATAAGAATGTGCCCTAAAATTGGTTAATTTTTGTGTGTGTGGTAGACTTCAGGTGATTTTCTTTTTTGTTTACTTGTATTGTCTACAGTGATTAAGCATTTCCTAAATAGTTAAAATGAAAAAAAAATTAGTGAATTTAAAAAGTACGTTAAAATATTGAAAAGGTTTTTTCTATGTTAAGATTAAGCACAATAAGTATACAGTACATCATTATAAATACGTGTTTTTACATACACATGTATATATACAAACATATATACACAGATTATAAAGACATTTGTATAAATGTATGCATATATTTTTATAAGTTTTTGATATTATGAATAATTTCCCAGTATTTTTAAACATTACATTACTTTATCTATTTTTTTAATTTATTAGTTTCAGGTGTACAAGACAAGGTAATATTTAGACGTTCATCATTTATATCCCTCACACTGTGAACCCCCCTCCCCCCATCCACTATCCCTCCAACCTCACACCGAGCCATCACATTATATATATAAAATTATAGTTGGCATTCATTAATGTTTAGCTTCTGGTGTACAATGCTGTGTGGACAAAACCCCAAAAAACAGTTTCCAGGCTCTCGGCCTCACATAGAAAGGTGCTGGCTCGGGTAGTAAATGGCCACCAACTGTGATCAGATGCCAGCAGCTGTGGCTAGTTGGCCGTCAGCTGTAACCCGTAAGCCATTGGCCACTAATATAATGGCTGTGGCTACGCTAGCGAGAAGAGGAATGGGGGCTAGCAAGAAGATGGTGGCTGGCAAGTGCGGACTGCTGTTAGGCAGATTATGTAGATCCTGCTTCCTGTGTCTCCAGCCCAGCCGCCAGCGAGAACATATTGGTTTGACTCCCCTATCTATGGCTCTGTGGGTGTTCCTTTTTGGCCTTACCGTGTCCTGCGTTCTTGGGCGGGGAGTGGGACCAGAGACCCTGCATGACAAATGGCGCAGCGAGCAGGGTCCCCTGCGCGACAAATGCCATGGTCAGGCATCCACAGTATCCCTGAGGTGGTCTCCCAAATAGGACGCATGTCCGTCGGATACCCAACAAAATCTTTACAACATTATTGAATACGTTCCCCAAATTAATTTTCAAAAAACCCTGAGGCCATCTTGTGGTTACCAGCTGCTTCCTAATCCCTTCACCTTTCCCCTTATCCCCAACCCCCCCCCCCAACAACTCTTGGTTTTTTCTTTGCGTCCCCAAAACTGTTTCTGATTCACATATTCTTTTCTTTAGATTCCACATATAAGTGAGATCATATGGTACTTGTCTTTCTCTTTCTGACTTATTTCACTTAACACAATGTTCTCTAGATCCATCCATGTTCTATCTATTTTTAATGGGTTGGGGTCTTTCAATGAGAAAAAGATATCATTTTATTTCAAACTATAATTTGCTCTAAAAGCCATAGAAGGACTAGAGTTATTCTGAGGGACAAACTTACTTTTTTTCTTTAAATTCAATTGGGAAAATACTTTCATTGTTTGTCTTTTGTTGTGAAAGTTAAGAAAACTGGAGTCTGCTTCTATAGACTGTAATGGTTTGAATGATGGCCTCCTCAAAAGATATGCCCACACACTAATTCCCAGAACTCGGGAATATTAATTTATTTGGAAAAAGTGTCTTTGCAGATGTAATTAAGCTAAGGATTTTGAGATGAAACCATCCTGGATTACCCAGGTGAGCTCTCAATCAATGGCAGGTGTTCTTATAAGAAAGGGAAGAGAAGACACAGAGAAGAGAAGGCCACGAGAAGGAGCCTCAAATCAAGGAACACCCAGGAATGCCTGGAACCACCAGACGCTGGAAGAAGCAAGGAAAGGAATCTCCCCTGGAGCCTGGGAGGAAGCATGGATAGCCTCGTTGACACCTTAATTTCAGGCTGGCCTTGAGAACTGTGAGAGAATACATATCTGTTGTTTTACACTGAATAGTTCATAGTAAATTTTTCCAGCAGCCATGGGAAGCTAATGTAGAATGGTTATAGAAAATGAAATAAATACTCTGTGTAATAAAGTAGTAAGAATATAGAATGTTTTCCTGATCACGTGGAAATATGTTTGGGGGTCTCTGAATAATGAGAAAAAGAAGATACTGGAAAACAATGTCCAGGGAGAAAATAATCTGGCATAAATTGATAAACAGGACTGAGGTGGGTATGGCCAAGAAGCTACCCAACTAAATAAGTTAGTTTTTCTCTGATGTGTTGTGCTGCTCTGATTTAATCTCTCTTCTTTTTTTTGGGGGGGGGGGAGAGGGAGGAGTAAATGTGGGCTTTTTAAAATTTTTAATTAAGTTTATTGGGGTGACATTGGTTAGTAAAATTATATAGGTTTCAAGTGTCAATTCTATAATACCTCATTTATATATTGCAGTGTTAATCTCTATTCTTGACACACACACCCCATTCTTCAGTAAAAGTTTCTTATTAAAAGAATGGTGATTTAGGGACTGAATGAGCAGGGTTTGCATTCTATGGTTGTTGAGAAACAGGATGGGGAAGAAAGAAAGCAAAGAGAAAGCAATGCAGGGGAAAAACAAAGAAGAAATCCAGAGTTCAGCAGCAGCATGAAAACAGTAATGAGTAGTGAACAGGAAAAAAACAAAACCCTGAAAAGCTTCAGGGATTTGGAGGAAGCCGGGAACATTTCATATAGTACATGGGATGGACCTCCAGTGAGTGCCTGTGGAGAGTAAAGGAAAAATGACTACAGAGACTGCTAAAGGCTAAAAATTACAGAACCACCACACAGACAAACAGAGGTTTGAATTACAGGGGAAGATGTCAGTTTTAGCCACAGCTCAATTTCAAGTTTCTTTTAAAATCAGCCACCTAAGACCACAACCTTAACCTTCTTTTTTCTTTCTCTTCTTCCTCCATCTCTTCCATGCTATGATACAGATTTTTTTTAACTCAAATTAAATAGAGTCAATGCCATTGAATTCTTACCCCACCCCAGCATTGTTACTGTGAATAAACTATCAAAACATACAGATCATGAGAATTCAAAGTGAGGAAAAATAATAAATCAACGTGGCAGTCTTTAAAACATCAAAGATGGGAGAAAGATGACAAACGAAAAGAGAAGCAAGCAGAAATGAGCAGTAAAGTAATGGAAGCTGTGGAAATGTACAGAGGAGTAAAAAAGTAGGAAGATACAGTAACAGAAATATGGCAAAAATCACATCAACATTGAGGTGAGGAAAAATTGTAAGAGATGAGGGAAAGAGTTTAGCAGGAAAAGGAAGTAGAAGTGGAGAAGGAAGAAAGCTTTGAATACAGAACACCATGTCATCATAATATTAAACATGAATATTTTTAGAGCCTATATAAAATCATTTTAACTTTCTGGCTTTTAATGAGAAATGTAGTTAATTTAAATTTTAATTTAAACAACACTTGCCAAAGATCATAAAATTTTAGACTCATTCAGGATTTATTACACTCCAGGAGAAGTTAGGTACTTTGGAAATGCATTAATCCCCTTATGACATTTGGCTTTTGCCACAGAACCAGTTGTTTGCTAAATGACACCACGACCTAAACGAGACATTTATTCCTCAAAGTGAATATTCACTCTTAGGGAGCATCTTTCATATTAAGAGGCTCTAGTGCAGTTTTGTGGAGAAAGGCTGATAATGAAACAGCACTTGACTGCTTCTACTTTGAATAAATTGTTAGCTTTTTCTAATATCAACATTAATTTTGTTATTTATGTGAATTAATATAAATGCTGAAAAACAAACTATTCCATGTTATGCAATTTGAGAAATGTAACTTTGGAAAACTTATAGTCATCCATTTTAGTTTTAAAGGAAAGAAGTTCTTTTCAAAAAGATGAGATGCAAAGGTGATGAATATGTAATAATGTTTTCATACACTCGCCAATTTAATGTGTTTGCATAAATATTTAATACATCAATCTTTTCAAGAAGAACATGCTCTGCATTTCAATCTGTCTTTTCTTTTTCATTAGATTGGCCTATTTTCTAAAGTCCTCTGAGAAAATTTTATTATTTGGTGGACATTTCCAAGACACTGATCAAATCTCCTTATTTTGTGAGTATACAAGAAAACGCAATTTGTATTTAGATTCTATGCAAAATCATCATTATATATGTATATGTAATTTATAAGAGTAAAATCTGCTTTTGTTGACTTGTGTTATAAAACGTATGAAAGCATAAATATTTATTATTTATTTATTTTTTATTTTTATTTAATTAGTAAATAGATCTCAGATATTCCTATACTGAATAGTTGGATCGGGACCCTTGTCTTATTATATTGCTTACTTATTTACTTACTTCTAATGCATATGTTGCTATTTTTTGAAAAATACACTGTATGATTAAATTTAAAATTGAATTTAAAACATACTAAATTAAGGATTGTCATTCAGATTTTTTTGTTTTATATATTATGAAAAATTTTATAGCACATTACCTTATTCTCAATTAAATTAGAACTAGAGTCCCTTTAAAATTCTTTCATCTGATAATCATGCCCTAAAAATGTCTTTTTATTTTCTTTTTTTTTCTTTTTTTATTTATTTTTTATTTTATTTTATTTTTTAATTTTTTAAAAAATTTATTAGTTTCAGGTGTACAAGACAAGGTAATACTTAGACGTTCATCATTTATATCCCTCACACTGTGAACCCCCCTCCCGCCATACACTATCCCTCTGACCTCACACCGAGCCATCAAATTATATATATAAAATTATAGTTGGCATTCATTAATGTTTAGCTTCTGGTGTACAATGCCATGATCAGGCATCCACAGTATCTCTGAGGTGGTCTCCCAAATAGGATGCATGTCCGTCGGATACCCAACAAAATCTTTACAACATTGTTGAATACGTTCCCCAAATTAATTTTCAAAAAACCCTGAGGCCATCTTGTGGTTACCAGCTGCTTCCTAATCCCTTCACCTTTCCCCTTATCCCCAACCCACCCCCTCCCCGCCCATCTAACAACTCTGGGTTTTTTTCTTTGTGTCCCCAAAACTGTTTCTGATTAGTTCATTCACATATTCTTTTCTTTAGATTCCACATATAAGTGAGATCATATGGTACTTGTCTTTCTCTTTCTGACTTATTTCACTTAACATAATGTTCTCTAGATCCATCCATGTTGTTGCAAATGATAAGATTTCTTTCTTATTTATGGCTGCGTAATACTCCATTGTATAAATGTACCACAGCTTCTTAATCCAGTCATCTACCGATGGGCATTTCGGTTGTTTCCATATCTTGGCTATTGTGTAAAGTGCTGCAATAAACATAGGAGTGCATACAGATTTTTGAATTGGAGTTTTGGATTTCTCCGGGTAGATGCCTAGGAGTGGAATTACTGGATCATAGGGTAGTTCCATTTTCAGATTCCTGAGATACCTCCATACTGTTTTCCATAGTGGCTGCACTAATCTGCAATCCCACCAACAGTGCACTAGCGTTCCCTTTTCTCCACATCCGCGCCAGCATTTGTTGTTTGTTGATTTATTGATGATAGCCATTTTGACTGGAGTGAGGTGGTATCTCATTGTGGTTTTTATTTGCATTTCTCTGATGGTTAGTGAGGTTGAGCATTTCTTCATATGTCTTCTTGCCTTCTGTATGTCCTTTTTAGAAAAATGTCTCCTCACGTCCTCTGCCTATTTTTTAATTGGATTGTTTGTTTTTTTTGGAGTTGAGTTGAGTAAGTTTTTTATAGATTTGTGATATTAATCCCTTATCAGATATATCATTGGCAAATAACTTTTCCCATTCAGTGGGATCCCTTTTTGTTTTATTGATGGTTTCGTTTGCTGTGAAAAAACTTTTTAGTTTGATGTAATCCCACATGTTTATTTTTTCTCTTACTTCCCTCGTGCGAGGGGATATATCAGTGAAAATGTTACTCCGGGTAATGTCCATGAAGTTTCTTCCTATATTTTCTTCTAGATATTTTATGGTTTCAGATCTTACATTTAAGTCTTTAAGCCATTTTGAATTTATTTTTGTATATGGTGTAAGGAGGTGGTCCAGCTTCATTTTCTTGCATGTGTCTGTCCAGGTTTTCCAGCACCATTTATTGAATAGACTGTCTTTACCTCATACATTCTTGCTTCCATTGTTGTAGATTAAATGGCCATATAGGCATGGATTTACTTCTGGACTCTCTATTCTGTTCCATTGATCTATGTGTCTATTTTTATGCCAGCACCATGCTGTTTTGATTACTGTAGCCTTGTAGTATAGTTTGAAATCAGGTATCGTTATACCTCCCACTTTGTTCTTATTTCTCAAGATTGCTGAGGCTATCCGGGGTCTTTTATGGTCCCATATAAATTTTAGGATTATATGTTCTATTTCTGTGAATTAAATATTTAGAATGAAGTAAATGTGTTGAGATTATTTTAAATTTCAGTCCAAAGTAGGAAGGTTTTTGATAAATGCCAACACCACAATTTTGTCCAAGTTTGATGTATGTGTATAAAACACATGAACTTTTAAAATGAAATTAAGTTTAGCTCCATTCAAATTGTTATTTTTTTAAGGTTCTGTTTTGCTAAGTACAATTCCTCATTAAACTAATCTCCTAAATTCCAAATTAAATAGTGTTTCCTACATGCCTTCTCAGGACACATATATACCTGATCACTCCATAGACAGGTCTTCTCAACAACACCCTGCATCTGTTAGTTTATTACTGTACATGTGCTTCTTGAGATTATGTGTATGTATATATACAAGTAGTATATTATAGTTTACACTATTATATTAGTTTCAGTGATTCAATTTACATACCTTACGATGTGATCACCACACTAAGTCTAGTACTCATCTGTCACTGTACAAAGTTATTCAGCCATTACTGACTATATTCCGTGTGCTGTACATTGCATCCCCATGACTTATTTATTTTATAACTGAAATTTTGTACCTCTTATTCCTCTTAACCTTTTTCACTCATCTCCCCACCCGTCTTCCCCATTCTTGGCAACAATCAGGTTTTTCTCTGCATACATATATGTGCTTGCTGCTTTATAAAACCATCCATTTTATCCCCCACTGTTGCAATTCCTGTTTCATGTTTCTCCATACATCTTTTATTGGGGTATATTTTGAAAGAATACTCAAAATGCGTAGAACAAAACTACGCATGCAGACCAGATGTCAGCTACTGAGAATCCATCCAAGTCTTAAGTCTAAAAAGGCAGCCCGCTCTCAGCTTTCAACTTTGCTGCACGTTTCTGAAGGTCAAAAGGCATAGCCGACCCTCCCAGGATTCTGCATGGGCAGGTGGGCCCTACTTTCCTCAGAAAGTAGAGAGAAATCAAAGCTCTCTAAGGGCTAAGCCCCTCTGAGAGTGGTGCAACATTCTTGCTGTCTCCTTCAACAAAGAAATAACTGGGGGGTTAGGAGTAGATGAGCATTTAGGCTGCTACTTCCTCAGAATCCCCTAGCAAAAGGTTTAGTTTAGTACTGTAAAATTTGAAGACTTAAGCAAGGGACGGAGAGGGGGGTAGTGAGAGAATATAAAGAATATATATATTTGAATGTAGAACTCCTTTAGGGTCAGAGATTTTGTCTAGTTTAATATTCCTCTGTAGTTAGAAAAGAGCCTTGTACATTCTAAGGGTTCAATAGTTAGTGGTAAAATAAATGAATCAGAGGAAGGTAGTAATGGTAAAAGGGAAAAAAATGACCAGTTTTGTACTGTCATTTATAAGATCCAATAATTAAATGAATCTCTAAAGAGTAAAGCTGATCGGGACTGGAGACACTAATTCCAGGTTTAGTAAAACCCTAAGGACTTGGTCTTCTCTGAGAATATGCTACCAAATAACTACAATCTAATTTTCCTTATATCCTGGGAGCTTTGCTTTCCTATCATTCTGTTCAACAAACATTTCAATGTGTGATCAGAAGGAAATACACAATTTAATTGTTCACGTTTACCTGTTACTGGCAGACAATCTGTTAAGAAAGATGTGTAATGTACCTTTGAACCATTGAAGCTGGTGGGGAGTGGGGTGGGTATTCATAAAAAAGGATGGACTTTCAATTGAGAACACAACCTAAACTGTGTGTTATATATGTGGCCCTCTGTTTCTGGAACTATATGAGCACTTTATTGCAGGGAGAGGTAACACATATTCACCAAAACTATTTAGGCAACCTGGTCACCATGCATTCCACATGTATTATGGAACAGAGCAGAAATAAAATACTTTTTATTTTGATTTTATATTTTACATTAATTCTAAAGAGTCAGGAGATATGGAAACCCTACACATTCAAACATTGGTGTATAAACAAGGACAACTTGCTGAATAGAAAAGGCTCAATTATTTGGTTGAGAGGCTGACAACTTTCTCATAAATTGCTCATACATCACACAAAAATGCTACAATGTGTAAACCAGGGATTGATACACAACATTCATTAAATATGATAGAAATTTCTGGTGACCAAAATAGCCATTAATATACAATTCAACAATTGAGTAAAGTAACTAAAATCCATTAGGAAAGACTTGTTCTTGAATATAATTAACATAATCCAGTACTTATAGCAGAGATCTATAAAAAATTTTTGGAAATGGTCAGTTAATAATTTAGGCTTTGGGGGTCTTACAATTTCTGTTGCAGCTATTCAACAGCTCTCTGTCGCTGTAGAGCGAAAAGGACCATAGACATGCATAAAAGAATGAGTGTATCTGTGTTCCAATAAAACTTGATTTACAAAGGCAAGCAATAGTCAGATTTTGTCCATAGGTCATTGTTTGCCAAATCCCAAAAAATGGCATATGAGACTCTTCAAAATATAGCAAAACTTACATGAAAATTCCACACTTGAAATACATTGAGCCAATCCCAAATGTACTACTACTGTACTTGTTCCAATTCTCTCTCTCTAAACCCTTTCCCTCCTCTCTCACTCTCCCTTCCTCCCTTCTGTAGTCTCCAATCAAGGACAGGGAGTGAGGTGTGCAATGGGAATAACCTACCTGAGACAGAAGGAATATTTTTTGACTCACATTGTTTAAACTACCAGCTCGTGGTAATAATTAATAAAAGGCAGACCGACTTTTGGTTGGTTTTATTATTGCACTGAAATTCTCTATCATTTTCATTGCCTATATTGATTGCACTCCAGACAGACTGCTCCCACTATGTCCACCCTCCCTGGTTTACCCCTGCTCTTTTGTATTATAAAAGGAAAATATAATTGTATATATTGAACTTTTTTCTGAATTGATAAATATTCTTTAACTGTTGTCTAGAGGCTGTTATGCTTCATAACTTACTTAATAAACTCATATTGATATATATTTAAGCCATTTCCAGTGTTCCCTGGCGCAGATGGTGCTTCACTGAATATACTTGCACACTCATCTTTGGACACTTGTGAGAGTATTTTGTTGCATAAATTTCTAAAATTGAATTAATGATACATTTAAAATTTTAATACATATTGCCACATTGCTCTTCAAAAGTGCTGTATCAATTTAAACTCTACCTAAGAATAAATGATCATGTCTTTTCTCCATACACTCTCCAACAAAGAATAAGAACAATATTGTTTAATTTTTGCCAATTTGTTAATTCAAATATATCTCATTTAATTTCAAAGTATATTTCTTTTCATAAATTAATCAATTCAAACATTTTCCTCTGGAAATTCTCTTCAATATATAACTGTATAATTTGGGGTCAGATGAAGGGAATGGCCACAAAGACCATCTTACAAACACATCAAGTTTAGTATTCAAGTAAGTTCTATCAAAATAGTAAAGCTTGTTAAGTTGAATCAGTCTTGTTAAGACTGATATTTTTTTTAGAGGAGCAAAGATTTTTATTAAAGAGATAGTACAGGTCTCTTGCAAGAGGGGGTACCCAAAACTGGGATGCCCCAAGATTGATTATTTAGCCTCTTTTAGTTGAACATGTTTGGATATTTCTATCTTAAAAACTTTCATAAGCTCATCAATATATTATTTGCATCGCTGTTGATAAGAAATAGACCTAATTTCTGTTTGGTGGTTAGTGCCAATAATTTTACTCTAATTTGAGTGTGATATTTTCCAAAGACATACCTCCTCCCCTCCAAGAAACCGCATTCTTTTTCATTTTCTTAGGAATGAGGATTGGGTAGACCTATCCACGATCACCCACAATATTTAATAATAAAATTTAAAATTTCTAATCTAACTTCATAGATATGTTGTTTATATTCTGGTATGAGATGACAACTTTAGACAAATGTATGACAATCTTGAAACCATTTTGAACGTTGACTTTTATGGGGAGAATTTTAAGATATTTTTTAAAATTTTAAAGTACTATTGATGTAAGATATGTGCACTCAACCTGGCTACCTTTTGCAGTGGTATAGCCCTCATCCTAACTTCCTTTTTTGTGAACCCCCACCCTCCTTAGTTTCTAGCCACTGCTCATCCCTCTCAAAGTGGGAACTTGATCTGTCACTTTCCAATTCCTTTTAAAGGAATAGATTATTATTGTCCTAATGATGTATGCCTAAAAAGGTAACATTTTACACTAGAAAGAAAATGTTCTCTGTCCATATTATATCAGCCTATGCGAAATTCTTACACTAAATGTGATACTCTGCCTCTCCCTTGTTAGAATGAGTGAACTGCCAATGCTCGTATCTAAACTCAGGCATTCCACTCATTCATTGGATGCTGTCCACTATTGCGTACTCCAAGAAATAACTGCTGTGTTTGTTCACTTTCTTTCTCTCTCATTTCATGCAATGTTGGCATGCCCTAAGGCTCTGTCCTTATGCTCTTCTCATTTTGATCTACACCCAATCCCTAAATAATCTCAGACAAATTCAGGACTTCAAATACCTCAATCTCCTTAAAATTCCCTATGGGGAGCTCAAAGCCAAACTTCACTTCTGAACTCTAAATTAATGTATTCAAATTGCTTACTTAACAGCTCCAGCTACATAACTAAGAGGCATCTTTAATTTAACATTTAAAACTGAGTTATTGATCTGTCCTACATCTTGCCCTCTCATGATTCCATAGTTCAGTAAATGGCAATTCCATGTTTTTCCAGTTGTTCACATCAAAACATTGGAGGCATAATTGAGTCCCCTCTTTTCCTCAGAACTGTATACAACCAACAACAAAATACTCTTAACTTTTTCTTCAAAATATATCCATAATCTAATAATTCTGAATAATCTAATTTCAATTACTGCCACTGCTACCACCCTGGTCCAAGCCCCTGTCATCATCCACTTCAACTATGTGCACTCTCTCCTTCCACCTTTGTCTCTGTGCTGTCTGGTCTTTATACAGTAGCCATGCTTATCCTTTTAAAACAAGGCAGATCATGTCATGCCTCTGCTTTCCAACTTCCTCAGAGCAAAAGCCAAAGTCCTTGCCATGTTTTACAAGGCCCTACATAGTCTAGCCCAACAAGACCTTTCTCTGATCTCATCTGTTACCACTCCTTTCTTGTTCATTTCTAGTCACACTGGCATATTTTCTATTTTCTAGAACACATCTAGCCCTCACTCATCCCAGGAGCCTGTGTTTTCTTTGTCTATGAATCTACTTTCTACATCGGTCTACATTGTAGGCTTCTTCATTTTTTTTCCATTTTCTGTTAACTTACCATAGAGGCCTGACATAAAACAGAGTATCAATAAAGACTAAGACATGCTTGATAAATCCATCATTAGATATTACATAAAATTAGATGTTATATATAATTAGAGAAATATAGTTTCAATGTGTAATTGAAATATAGATTTTAAAGCAGAATAATTATCTTCCATGCAACTGTGAAAGATAAATACTAATAGCTAACACACGGAAGGTTGCTCTCCTGAACTGTGTTCCTTATGCATATTAACTCACTTAATCATTAAAATTGCCCTAAGTAGTAAGGAATATTACTCCCATTTTACAAATGAGACACTGAGGAAAAGAGAAGTTAAGTAACTTGCCCCAAATCACACAGAATAGGAGCTGTGATTCCAAACTAAGTGATGACTTCAGAGGTACGTACTTCATCACCACACTTTTAACCTTTATCCAAACTATGCCTATAATTTAACGTTGTTCACAAAGTAAAATTTTTTAGGTTCATCACTGGTTAAAAAAAAAAAAATGTACCATTCTCATGAGTGATGTTGATAATGGGAAAGACTACACATGTGTTTTACAGGAAATCAGGGTTTTACAGGAAATCTCTGGACCTCCCTCTCAATTTTGTTGTAAACCTAAAACTGCTCTGAAGAAAAACAGTCTTTTAAAAAATACCTTTAGTGGACTTTACTAACAATTGTCACCCTAATAAACTTTAATTTTTAAAAAATTAAAAAATGCCTTTAAAAAATAAAATGCCCAAATAAATTATAAAATGAGTTTACAAAAGTAAAGACAAGTATAGTAGGCACAATTCCAAGATGGTCCTAAGATTTCTGCCCCTTGGAGTACACTTCTGTATAATCCCCTCTGTTGAGGGAAGGCAGGATTTGTGAGTATGATGAGATAGTTACCTCCGTGATTAGGTTATGCTACTTTGCACAGTTGACCTTAACAAAGGAAGATTATCCTCATTGGGCCTGAGCATAGGTGAGGATAAGTTTGGTGATCCCTCTTCCTGGAAAAAAGTTCAAATTCTGGAACATGATTTCATGTGCAGGAAGTACTCCTTTGCTGGCTTTGAAGGTGGAGTGGGTCATGTGGCATGCATCTGAGAGCATGAGAATCACCCTCTGGAAGACATCCGTCAAGGAACTAAATTCTGCCAACAACTTGGATCAGTTTAGAGGAGGACCTGAGCTTCAGATAGTAACACAACCAGGTAAGAACCCTCTGTGCCTGGATTTATAATCTCCAGAACTGTGAGATAATACCTTGATATTATTTGAGCCATTATGTTTATAGTAAGTCTTTACTCAGCAATAGAAAACTAATACAAGGCATCTCAGTTATATCAACGAATACAATTTACTAAGTTACTCAGAAAAAAATGATTTGCCTGATTTGATTTAAGAAATATACTGTGTCTATAAAAAATATATCAAAAGCAAAATGCTGCAGAAATGTTAAAAATAACAATAAATCAAAGTTTGCCTAATTTTTAAAAAGCTGGAAAAAGCAGAAGTGTCAACATTAACAGGGCAGACTGAAAAAAATATTGCAAGAGGCAACAAAGATTGTTTATATTGACTAAAAGGTTATCATATACCATATAGCTATAACAGCCATGCACTTCTGTGTGTCTGTTACATAAAATACATAAAGCGAAACATGGAAAGTACAAGAAGGATTTGACAGAAAGATGTTTGTGAGAGTTTGTAATACATGCTTGTCAAGCTCAGATGGGGCTTACAGAGTTTGTGAATTTAAGAGAGCGTGTGGTTTGGTGGCAGCAAGAACAGATGAGAAACAGCATGGATGGAGATTATTGCTGACATTTTTTGCTTCATTTCAGTCCTGCCCTTAGTTCAAGGGCAACCTTGACGTGAGAGCATGAAGGGACACCAATTTCTTGCTCTTTTCGCCATATTTGACTAAAATATATTGAAAACTTGAGTATTTAACCCATAATCATTTCTTTGACTTAATTTTATACTTTCTTTATCCTGGTTTACATAAAGTGATGTCAGTGTTTGGGTCAAAATAATTGACAAAATAAATATTGAATGAAAAATACAGTGTGATTGTACTTAATCTGAAACTATCTTGTTACACTTGGTTTATTGCGGACTTGAGCAATTTATTATTTTTTATTATTTTATTAAAACTAAATACCTCACCTGTTCACACTTTTTAACTAGATTGTAAAAGCCATGGTGTTGCATGGAAGCTGTGGTCTTTATACTGAGTTGGGCATAAATACACCAGAGAGCACACAAACATTTTTCAAAGGATTAATTTCCAAAGGATATTGATGCTTTTCAGGTCCTTAGCTTCTATGTAGACTCTTTTCCAATACTAATGAGAAGAATAACTTCTGCTGATTCTTCCTTCCCAACTCCCCTTTCATAATTCTTTCTCCTGCTTTATACAAGAAGTGATTATCTCTCACCACCCAGAATCTTGCTATGAAGTGTGTTCCTAGCCAGTAAAACTATCCCAGGTGTCAAAAGGAAGGGTCAGTTTGGTTGAAATGTTGGTGCTGATGTTAACAAAGTGAATGACTCTAATGACTATTTAACAACTTGTTTTGCAAGTCACTTGGATTTACATTATTTGCTTTCAACAAAATGAAGGAACACCCAATAAAATCAATAACTTATGTAATTTTTAAAATTTTGTGACTTTTGGCATGCCTATAAAAACTTCAAAGGAACAGAGTAACACTTGTAGTTCCAATCCCATCCACTTAATTATGTGAAAAAAATTCTCAGTGCTTACATTCATAAAAACAAATATCAGCAGTCTTAATTGAATGCTATCTTATTCTAATAATTCTTAATATTCATCTATACATAGAAGAATTGAAAAAGTTTCATCTTTCTCATTTAAAAATGTATGACCAATACATTTTATTTTTCATTTATGAGGGGTGCAAATGTCTAAACATTATGTTGTTTTGTAGACCTGAAACTCATATGAAAAATTTAAATTAATAATTTTAATTTATCATATCTAATAATTATTTATCAGCCTCTTTAATACATTTATATTGTTCTGATCACATGAGAACAGATAAAAATTGTGCTGACATTTTTATGTACTGTAAATTGTACTGACATTAATTATGCAGATGTCTTAGTACTTAGAGACTTACAAGTATGGGAAATTTTAAAAATTAATTTTAAATTATAAACACATTATGTTGTAGAGAAGTATAACAGGGTGATCAATAAAATATGTCCAGCATAATAATATTACATTAAGATAAAATTTTGTGAAGGTTGTAGAATGAAACTCAGATCTAGGAGAAAAAGGTATTATGTAAAATTCCTAAACTTAAAAATGTCTTTTTATGTTTTAAAAAAATAAATGATTGTGAGTTAAATCACTGTGGTATTTAGGTTCAACGAGATACTTTTAACAAAGTGATCTAGAGATTAATTTCTAAATAAAAATATTCACAATATGTCGAATTGCATTGTTATGACTACTTAAAGTTTCAATTAAAAGTTTAGCTATCAATTTAAACCTGCATGAGGAGCATATTTTTCACAATTCATTCAAAGGGTGTATGCACAAAGAAGTTGAAGGTATAACTACAGATCAAGGTGCTTTGTATTTGGGCATTCCTGGGATCTAATGATTTCTATACTACTTACTAACCAAGAGCCTATTTCATCAGCTATAAAATGGGACTCCTCCCTGCTGGGAACAAGTTAAATAATATCTATAACCGACTAACCCAGTACAGGTATCACCTGCTTTTTGAAAGTTCGCATTATGCCACTTTCTTTTTATGAAAGACCTACATTAATTAGTACCTGTTTTTACTAATGGAAAGAAATCCAAAGAGGATTTTTGCTTTTACAATAAAAAGCAAAAATAGCATTCAGTATTTATTTTGCAGTGAGCCATTGTAGAGGCAGTGCCAAGCTCCTTCCTGGGAACTACACTTAGCATCTCGGTATCAAGACACCATGGCTTTGAACTGTGTCAGTGAGCATCTGTGCTTTATCTCAATTAATTCTGTATATCCATTAGCAAGATGTATTCTACGGTATCAGAAAAGCCTAAGAGAGCTTGTAAGGGTGTTCCGCTTAGTGTAAAACTGAAGGTAATAAAGTGTTTTGATTGTGGTGAATGAATAAAGATATAAATTAATGGTAATTACTTCATTGTTTATACCATTTGGCTTATGAAAGATTTCATAGGAAGGTTCTACTTTTGAATAGTGAAGGAAACCTGTAGTGGTACCAGTATAATATTCTTATCTTCCATTATAGGTAGCATGGAGCCTAACCTATGGTACTAGTCAGTAAATGTGTTATTTGATTTCAAATAAGTGGCTTTAGCCATAACAATATCCATAGAAAAAGCTGCTTGTGAGGATAAGGAGCTCTCTGGTTTCTGTCCATCATCTGAAGATATGGGTATCATTAAGACAAACTGCTTTTCTTTTTTTAACTAGTTTATGCTCTACCTAGATGAATTCAATAATTATAAAGAGAATCTCTGAACTTTATAATACCTATATAATATAAAACACGCTTGTCATTAAAAATAATAAAAAGTCATATGTTACCAAAAAAAGACAGATTTATTTTTCAGGAAATAACAGGCTTAACTTATAAAATGGCCCACGAAAACACTTATGTCTCGGAATAACTATATTCTATTATAGCTAGTAGCAACTTCAATCCAGAATACTTTTTTGAGTTTAATGGGGAAGTCAAAATGAATAACATATCTTTGTATTTGGCAAACTGTGAGGATGGAGTTTGACTGACAAATACAATATGTCAGTGATGTTTAAACAGATATGAGTAAAGAAAGAAATTACAAATTTATCCGAAACATGGATAAAATTTTAGATTAGGTATTTCGGTAGGTCTTGCATCCCAGGAATGGCAGTGAGAGGCAGAGCATGCTTCTCTGGACTTATCCCTCAAGGAGAAGAAGAATAAAGAAATTAGTAATCTTCAGGAATGAATTAATAGGAGTCAAATTTGTGTCAAGAAGGACTAAAATTACATATGTAAACAATGGCAATCTGACCCAATAATGGTTTTGGTCATAATAATCAACTACAATTTATTAGTTTCTGTAAATTAGGGTACTTGGTAAATTAATTAATCTAAAACATAATCTCTAGAAAACAGTTCATAGATTAGATATCTGATCATCATGACAGCTGAATGCCCTGGGTCTATTTTTGATTCTTAGAGAGAATACCTTAAATCTTTCTGGTTGAATGGATTCTTCAAATTCACTAAGGAAGGACAAATTTACTAAGTATAATTGTGGCTTAAACAGACAAAAGACAACATTACTCCCACACCTCTCCTCATTCAAATACAACTTTAAAAACAGTTTTTCACCATCCTTTAAAGTTATTTTGTTTGTTTGTTTTAATGTACAGAAGTGAAATTGGGCTAAAACTGTAAAGTAAATATTTGGAAATACATATACATATTTTGATAAATCTAATTATAATTCAATCATAGCAAGAAGATTTGAAGAAGCTTATGTCTAATTTTATTTCATAATCTTTATTCACATCTCCTTATTATCCTTTGTATTTAGGATATTTACAAGAAATAACTGCTTATGCAAAAATATAAACTTTTTTGAAAGCAGTCGTTTAAAACTAAGTACTGGCAATACTGAGTCAACTGAACCATTCAGTATTAGCAAAGGTTATTCCCAAAGATTTTATAACATTCATTTACACGAAAAGAAATAAAAGATATATTCAGCTAAAATATATATTCAGCCTTGATTTCATGAACATTATGTGTTCTAATTATAACAATCTAATTTATAAACAATACATGCTGTGGTTCTGACAGTGAAATTGTGATGAAACAGAGTACAAATTTTAATTACATGCAGTTCTAATACAATGAACACAGCAGCATTTCTGTCATCTTTGAAATGGTAACAGAATACCAAAAAAAGTTTTTGAAATATGAGCATGAAGGTAATGAGATCAATAAATGTCAGCTAGAAAAAGTAATCACAACTCCTGAGACTCACTGACCTTTCTACAAATTCCAGAAATAATAGAGTACCTTGGGATGAGGAATTTTTTAACAATGAGAAACTGATATAATTATAAGAAGAAAGGGATGCAGAGATTGTCCTATGACACCAAAAACATTGCCTATAAAGGTAATTTTGACACAATAATTTATTCCCTTGATTTTTCTTCTAAGGTCACCACTAACACACATAAGAAATCTTTGGTCTTTACAGAGACAAAATTCCCACTGAAGCATTCTGAATACTGAAATACCTGCTTTATAAACTTTTAGAATGCTTTATAATGTTCAGTATCCTAGTAGAGGTTAATTATACAGTTAGTTAATCTAAATGTCCAAGTGAAAAACATTCTATTCTGATACTTATAAAATCATTCTATCAGTATATGAGTATAATTTAGAAAAATTCAATTCTGGAGAATATTTGAAGGAGTCCTTGGAAAGATTTAATCATCCTAATGAGGCAGGAGAGAAAACTGACAACCCCCTCCAGGGTACAAGGAGAGGTGCCTCACTGGTTACACTAGTAACAAGTGACTATATAGTACCTGCAGCTGGAGAAGAAAAAGAATAGTTTCATCCAGCAAGGCTAATCCCCTTGACTTGCCCTTTAACTAATTGTAATGTAATTATAATCTCATTTACATTGAAGTTACTACAACTCCCAGCATGCATCTGACGCCATGACAGTTCCAGAGGAGCCTAATAAGGAAGAAAAAGCAGAAAATGGAGGGTCCTGCCCAGGGGGAGGAGATCAATGAACCACATCAATGCAATGTCACCAATCCCACCCCTCCCCGGGAGGGATAAAAACCCCAGATTTTGACTTCCTTGAGCAACTTGTTCTCTGAGTTCACTTGCACGTACTTTGATTTTCAATAAATCACTTTCACTTTCCTGCATCTGTCTTGCTCTTGAATTCTTTCTTGCACAGAGACAAGAACCTGGTCACCACTGCTCCAGGTTGAGTCCTTTCTTGGACATCCCCGTGAGCTTCCAGTGGCAATACAATATTCAGTATTTGAATATAAAATGAAATAATATTGTAAAATTTTAATTTATGATATTAAAATGCTTTTGAAGGCCACAATTTTAGAGAGTACTGCAAAATGACGCTTCCAGAATGGCTAAGTGTCTACAGGACCAGAAGGGACCAGAATGGAGTAAATTTTCAGTTATAAGGCTTTCATCCTGATGGCAAACTGAAATTGGCACCATAAAAGTAGTTAAAATTTCAATAGAAAAACTTAGTTTTTCTATTCTAGGATATCAGAAAAAAGTATAGGGAACTCACAGATATTTAAAAGTGAAGGTGAAATCAAGGAAACAAGAAAGCTGCCAGCCAAGGGACAGAGTTTGCAGTTTGACGCCAACCAAATTAATTACCTAGTAAAATAAATCACCAACACACGAAATCCAAAGAGTCCAAAACATAAAAGCTATGATGCCACAGATATAATCAAAAATTACTTGACTCATGAAGAATTAGGAATGTGTAACAAAGATCTAAGAGGAATAAAATTTAACTGAAACCCATCCCAATAAGAATCAGGTATTGAGATTATCAGAAAAAGGATTTGAGATAACCGTTACTACTGTGGTAAATAAAATAAAATCACAATGAAGAAAAATAAAATCTTAGAGAAGAAACATAAAGCTACAAAAGAGAACTAAATGGGAGAGGATTCTGAGAAGATAGTAAAGTAGGAATCACCAGGAATTGGTCTTCCAACCAGAAAACATTTGCACTGACAGAATCTGTCTCATGCAACTATTTTAAAACTCTAAAGTCTATTGAAGGCTTGCAACTTTCAAAGGAAGGCTAGAATAGTAAATTGTGGTTAATATGAGCTCTTCGCAAAATAGCAGTTACTCATCCCCACCCCCAATCCGTGGCAGGTAACTCCACACAAAGCAGCCAGCACACAGCTTGTGGAGCCAGGGTAAAAACATATAAGGGGTCCTCCATAAGATCATCAACAGATTTCTCATTGGAAACTTTGGAGACCAGAATGCAGTGGGCATAGATATTCAAAATGCTAAAGGAAAAAACAAAAACAAACAAGCGAAAAAAAACCCTGTCAGCCAAGAATCCTATATCTGGCAAAACTATCCTTTAAAAGTGAGGGTGAAATTAATACATTCCCAGATAAACAAAAGCTGAAGTAGTCCATTACAACTAGACCTGTGCCAAATGAGTCCTACCAGGTGAAAAAAAAAAAAAAAAAAAAAGGACATGAGAAAATAACTCTAAATAATAAAGGTCTCAATAATAGTAAATACATGAACAATTATAAAAGCAAGTGTTAGTATAACAATGGCTTGTAACTCCAGTTCTTATTTTCTACATGATTTAAAAGACTAATATAGTTTTTAAGTTATTAGTATAAAAGCTAGTATTATTGTAACTTCCCAGTTTGTAACTCCACATGTTGTTTTCTATATAATTTCACAGACTAATGGTTTAAAACAATTACTAGTTTATGTGTTGGGCATACAATATATAAAGATAATTTTGTGCCATCAACAACTGAAAGGGGATAGAGCTCTAAGCAGATTTTTGTATGTTGCTGAAGTTAGTGAGATGGTATAAATTCAATTTAGAATGTGTTAAGTTTAGGATGTGAAATTTTATCTCCATGGTAACCACAAAGAAAGTAGATATAGAATATACCCAAAATGAAATGAGAAGGAAATTTAAATGTTTCTCTACAAAAGAAATCAGCTGAACACAAAAGAAGACAGTTATGCAGGAAATGAGGAAAATAAAAGCTACAAGGCATATAGAAAACAAACAGAAAAATGACAGAAGTTAGTTCTTCCTTATCAGTAATTACTTTAAATACAATGGATTACAATCCCCAGTCATAAGATGGAGATTGGCAGAATGGATAAAAAACATATGATCCAACTATATGCTATCTACAGGACTCACTTTATCTCTGAAAACACAAATTAATTGAAAATGAAGATGTAAAATGGCAACACATATAAAAAGAAACCCAAAGAGAGCAGGACTACTACCTACACTATTATAAGACAAAACAGACTTTAAATCAAAACAGGTAACAAAGGACATTATATATAAATGTTTCAATATATCAAGAAGATATAACAATTATAAGCAATTACATGCTAACAACAGACTAGTAAAACACGTGAAGCAAAAACTGGCAGAATTGAAGAAATAGATAGCTCTACAATAATAGATGGACATTTCAATACCCCACTATCAAAAATGGATAGAACAACCAGAGAGAAGTTAAAAAAGGAAATAGAGGAATTAAATAATGCAATGAATCATCTAGCTCTAACAGACATATACAAAACACTCTACACAACAAAGCACATACCTTCTTCTCAAGTGCATATGGGACATTTTCCAGGATAGATCATTTATAAGGTCACAAATTACATCCTATTAGACTTAAAAAGATAGATATCACAGAAAATGTCTTCTCTGACCACAACAGTATGAAGTTAGAAACAAGTAACAGAAGTAAAACTTGAAGGTTCACAAATTTGTGAAAATTAAACAATGTATTCTGAACCAATAGATCAAAGACGAAATCAGAAGAAAAATTATAGAATACTTAGAGAAAAATTAAAGCATGCCAAAGCTTTTGGGACACAGTGAAAGTGGTGATAACGAGAAAATTTAAAGATACAAATGTAGACATTAAAATACAAGAAAGATCTCAAGTCAATAGTCTAATATAACAATTTAAGAAACTCAAGAAACTAAACCCATAGCAAGCAGAAAGAAGGAAATCATGAGGATTGCAGCACAGATAAACAAAACAGAGAATAGAAAAACAATAGAGAAAATTGATGGAACTAAAATTGTTTCTTTGAAAAGATTCATAAAACTGGCAAACCTTTAGCTAGATAGACTAAGAAAGAGAGGAGACTTAAATTACTGAAGTCAGAAGTTAAAGTGGTGACATTTTGATTATTCTAGAAAATAAAAAAGGATTAAAAGAAATTACTATGAAGAGCTGCATGTCAACAAATTGGAAAACCTTGATCAAACAGACAAATACCTAGAAAGAGAAAACCTACCAAGATTAAATCATGAAGAAACAAATCTGAGAAACAAATCAGAAACAAATCTGAGTAGACCTGTAATTAGTACTGAGTTGAATCAGAAATGAAAAAAAAATTCCTGACAAAGTAAAAGTCCTGGGCCATATAGCTTCACTGGTGAATTCTACCAAACATTTAAGGAAAAATTAATACTAATCATTCTCAAACTTTTTCAAAAAATTAAAGAGGGAATACGTCTTAATTCGTTCTGTGAGGGCAAGCATTACACTGATACTAAAGCCAGACAAAGACAATGATATGAAAACTACAATATCCCCTATGAACATTGATATAAAAATCCTCAACAAAACACTAGCAAATCAGACTCAGAAATATAATAGAATGTTTATACATCATGATTAAGTGTGGTTTATTTCTGGAATGCAAGGAATGTTCAATAAACATATCTATCATACCACTGTAATATACCACATTAACATAATGAAAGGAAAGACCACATGAACATATCAATTGATGCAGAAAAAACATGAGAAAATTCAATGCCCTGTCATGATAAAAAAAAAAAAAAACACTCAACAAACTAGTAATAGAAGGAAACTACATCAACATAATAAAGGCCATATATGAAAAATTCACAGCAAACATCATTCTAAATGGTGAAAGACTGATAGCTTTACCTCTAAGACAGAAATAAGGTGAGAATGTCTACTTTCATTACTTCAATTCAACATAGCATGGAATTTCTAGCAAAAATAATTTGTCAAGAAAGAGAAATAAAAGACATCCAATCCAAATTGGAAATAAAAAGTTAATGTATTTCTATTCACAGATTATATGATCTTCTATGTAGGAAACCCTAGAGATCTTAAAAAAAAAAAAAAACGTTAGAATTAATAAATAAATTCAGCAAAGTAGCAGGATACAAAGTCAACACACAAAAAATCAGTTGCATTTTTTTATGTTAACAATGAACAATCTGAAATGAAAATTACAAAACCAATTCCATTTACATTAGCATCAAAAAAGCATTAAATGCTTAGTAATGACCTGATCCAAGAAGGTGAAAGATTTACACACTGAAAACTACAAAACATTGTTGAAATAAATTTAAAAATGATACACATAACTGAAAACGCATCCCATATCATGGGATTGAAAGATAATATTGTTAAGATGTCAGAAATACTCAAAGCAATCTACAGATTCAATGCAATCCCTATCAAAATCCTAAAGACATCTTTCTCAAAAACAGAAAAAACAATTCTAAAATTCACACAGCATTTCAAATGAGCCAAATAACTAAAACAATGTTCAAAAAAAGAACAAAAAACAATTCAAAACCAAAAATATAAACAATTCATTTTTTTTTAAATGGGCAGAAGATCTGAATAGATACTCTTTTCCAAAGAAGGCATATGGAGTCTGACAATTAGGTATGTGAACTTGCCACTATGTACTTACATTGGCAGCACTGTACAAACAGCTCGGTAAGGATTCATAACCTTGTTATATCAGTGTCTCACAGCTGTGTTTGTTCGATGTGTGGGGGTGTCTTGCTGAGTGGCGTTCATTATTGCTGTTGTGTGTTTTTGTGTGCCATCACAAGAATGTCTGAGCTTGAATTAGAGCAACTAACAAATATTAAATTCCTTGTTAAACCTGGCAAGAGTGGAAGTGAAATCAGGGACATGTTAGTCCAAGTTTATGGGGATAATGTCATAAAGAAAATGGCAGTATACAAATGGATTAAACATTTTTCTGAGAGAAGAGGACGTGTCACTGATGAAGAGAGATCAGGGCAGCCAACAGTGAGCAGAATTGCAGAAATTCATGGAATTGTAAGTCAAAATCATCGGCTGTCTGTGAGAAGCATAGTAGATTGAGTAAACATGGATGGAGAAACTGTTAGGAAAATCTTAACTGAAAATCTTGGCATGAGAAAAGAGTGTGCAAAAATTGTCCTGAAGGATCTCACTGGTGAACAAAAGCAAAGAAGAATCGAATTTTGCCAAGACTTTTTGGAGAGGCAAGATGATGCTTTGGGCCATATTATCACTCACTGGTCATGGGTGTACCAATATGACCCTGAAACAAAGCATCAAAGTGCACAATGGAAGTCAGCCAATTCTCCTTGACCAAAAATTTCCGTCAGTCCAAATCAAGAGTCAAAACAATGTTGTTAACCCTTTTTGATATCAGAGGGGATTATTCATTGTGAACTTGTACTAACTGGACAAACAGTTAATCAAGTTTACTATTTGGAAGTGCTGAAAAGGCTGAGTGAAAAAGTTAGACAAAAACAACCTGAACTTTTTGCCAACAATTTGTGGCTCTTGCTTGCATCATGACAATGCACCAGCTCACACGGCATTGACTGTAAGGGGGTTTTTAGCCAGTAAACAAATAATTGTATTGGAACACCTTCCCTACTTGCTTGATCTGGTCCCCAATGACTTCTTTCTTTATCAGAAGGGAAAGGAAATATTGAAAGGAAGACATTTTGATGACATTCAGGACATCAAGTGTAATACAATGACAACTCTGATGGCCATTCCAGAAAGAGTTCCAAAATTGCTTTGAAGGGTGGACTAGTCACTGACATCAGTGCATAGCTTCCCAAGGGCAGTACTTTGAAGGTGATCATAGTGATATTCAGCAGTGAGCTATGTAGCACTTTTTACTTGGATGAATTCACAAACTTAATTGTCCAACCTCTTACTTGAAACTAATATAAAATAATATTGAATGTCAACTACATTTTAGATAGATAGGTAGATAGATAGATAGATAGATAGATAGATAGATAGATAGATAGATGATAGATAGATAGATAGATAGATAGATAGATAGATAGATAGAGATATACATGATACAGATACAGATACAGATACAGATATATATTGTCACGGGATGTAAAGTCGTCATAGGAAATATAGTCTATGGTATTGTAACAGCTAGTAGTGTCAGATTGGTAGTAGACTTGTTGGGATTATCACTTTATTATGTGTGTAATGCCTAATTGCTATCCTGTTTTGTACACCTGAAACTAATAATAATAAAAAAGTTACCCTTCATAAAAATGAAAGGATCAATTCATCAGGAAGAAATAACAATCATAAATATTTATGCACCTAATAACAGCGCTTCAAATACATAAAGCCCTAAGCCTTAAAACAAGTCTCAAATTTTGCAAAATAATGTAAAATTGAACTGGGAGTCAAGACACCTGAATGCAGCCATTTACCAGCTGACTGACATTGGGTAGTTTATATTCTCTCTCTAAGAAGTTGTTTATTTACCTCAGCAATGATAATACTACCACCAAGATCTGTTTTGTTGATTGAAGATAATGAAAGTGAAAGACCTAGGATAATATCTACTACCCACAGTAACCTAAAAAATAAAAAAATTAAAAAATGCTTATTTAATTTCCTGAATCTGATTTCTTTTCTATTTTCATTAGTGCCTAAATCAAGGTGAGAACACTTAATAAACAGTAAGTAGCATATTAAACAGTAACAGTACTGAAATACTTTTGCTAGGGCACAGGGATCAAGGGTTTAATCATATTATTACAGAAGCAATGGCAATTTGCATCTATTCCTCAGCTGAGATCCCAACACCAAAGGAACTTTCCCCAAGAAAAAAAGATCTTCTTGGTCACATCTGTCTATCACAAGCTAACAAATGAGCACACATTTATATAAAGTAAAAGCAGCTGCAGGGCCTGACAGAGGTCAGTCCTGCAAACCAGGGAGCCAGCATTCTGTAGAGCATATTAGCAGGAAGCAAAATCATTGTAAAATTTATGCAAGTTATGGTGTTCAGAGTCAACTGTGAATACTTGTTAATACAAAAAAAAAATGAGAGTTTTTGGCAACTAATCATACAAATAATGACCATCATATTGTCAAAATGCAGTGCAAGAATGACATGGGACACATGAGCGGGATGAGGAAGATAGAATAACACAAAGAGAAATCTATCCTAAAAAACAGAGTTTATGGCACAGGCAGCACTATATTTGAAAGCTAAGAAGATAACTGAGTATTGATGTCAGAAAGTACTCTATAATATTCATAGTTTATTGCATATGTTTTTGTATCTATCAATGAATATTAAAGATTATATGGTTTTAGTCCTAAATATATTCTTGTTCTCAATGGCTACTTTCATTCTCTCAATAATTTCCCAAAATAGAGAATTGAGCCTATTATTGATGTATCTGGATACCTGGCTTGGGTGACCTATACCTGAAAATAGAAGGAAGATTCTGATGTTCAGCGTGGTCAAGAATAGAATAGAGCATCTTCACAATGTTTATTTCTGTCTGGGAGGGCAGTGCTACACATGGTAACTACATTTCCTTAAAAAGCTATTACTACCACAAGGTAGTATATTCCTATTCCAGAATATGTCTCATAATTCCTACTTGAGTATAATGATAAAAATTCAGCATTAATGACAAGATATTAAGGTTGACATGTGAACCAAATGTTCCTGGCATTTCTTGAAAGTTGTTTTTTTATAAGGCAATCTCTACTTTTTTATAGGAAAGATAATTAATTACCTGAGATGCATACAACCTCTGAAAGACCTCAGGAAAGAAACACATACATCAACCGTCATACTCTGATTTTTTGATAGGTTAAAAATTTCACTCCCAATGGTTTGCATGGTGTTGTGCATATTACCACCTACTATCTAAGTGCAAAATGTTAACTTCTATAATAACTCAGGCTCTACCTATGACTTTGTAAGAAATCAAGCCCATGACAACCGAGTTACTTATTCAATGGGAAAATTATACCCGACGATTAATAATTCTACCATTACTATTGTTTTTTTATTCATAGTAATTGAAATAAAAATAATGCTTAAGTGAATAGTCATAAGCCAAAAAAAAAAAAGAATGTAGTTCTATTATTCATGCCTATATTGTATATCTCCCATATGTCAGCAACTCAAAACTATCTTTGAAAATAGTCAAAAAATTTCCACCTAATATATTCATGGGACATTGTGATTTTCTGCATCATATTTAGATCCAAAATTATAAAAAGAAAAAATAATCCTTTACAGATACTAATGTAAGACAAAAAGACAATAATATGATGCCACCTACCTGCGAAGTGATAAATTAAAAAGGATTATACTAAATATAGTCTGGAGAAACTAATTCTGCTTGAGTTTGAAAGCCCACCAAAAAAAATCATCTGATCCCATTAAGATGACTACTTGAAATTTCACAAAAGTGGCACTAGTAGACCACAATTGCAAGCAGTAACCATAGATGGGTGGGTCTGTTTGATTGTAAATATCAGGCAACCTAAGAGGCAGAATCAATACCATGCAATAAGGACTCCATAGGTATGAGTCACATTCACTAAGCAAAGAGCTAGATTATAGGTCACTCACTGGGCACTTAGACGGATCTGTGGGAAGTACCATCAATAGGGGCATAGAATAGTACAGTATATGCGGAGAGAAAATGTTATGGAGTTTTATAATTGCCATTTGCAACATGGAAGAATGAAATGAAGAAAGGTTAAAAGGCTTGTCAAATTTCACACAGCAAGGCAGTTATAAACTATAGCCCACAGGGAGAATATTTGCAGCTTTCAAATACCTGAAATGTATCTGATGTGGTATATAGTAGTTGCTTCATGCTGAGCAGTCATTTTAGTCATTTTGTTCTTACTGTGGGACAGTAAAAAAAAAAAAAAAAAAAAACACCAAAATGCATTTTAGCCTTAAGAACATAACCACCACTGGAAATGTGTATTTCAGCAGTAAATATGTTCCCACTGCTTTTGTTTTGGAAAAAGCCATACATTTTTACCATAGGTAAGTCCTTAAATGATGGGAAAATGCACAAATTTTCCTTGGATACTTTAGTTCGAGTGGCACTAACTACATAATTATTCAAAAATACGCTGTTTTTGCACATTCTCCAGTAATGCTCTCTTAACATTTGCCTGGAAAAAAATACATACAGCATTTTGTCGTTCAAAAAATGAAAGTTATTTTTTCTTTTTAGAAGGTCAACCAATAGTCTTTTGCCAATAATGAAAATGGTCAAACCACTTAGATGTAGAAATGAATTATGATACTCTGACATTCTAAACCCATTTTTTTTATATTGATTTAACTCACTGCGTTGTAAAAATAGGTGAAATAGTCAAAATAAATCTGGTTAGAAAATAGAAGAAAAAATAACTTTCTTATTATAGTAGCAGCATTGTGTTTAACTATTAGATCATTTTAGTTACAAAACGAGCTTTATCTTTTTTACCTTCCATCCACTAACCACATAGATTTATATAATTGCTATTCTCTAATTCACTAATCAGTAGAGCATCTCCTCATAGCACTTCTTCCTTAAATTAGCATGTTGATGAAAATTGTCTGCAATTTTTATCCTATCTGAGGTAGCAAATAACAATATTTACATATATGCAAAATAAAAATCCATTGACAACTTTTAAAGAAAAATCATTTTTATAAAGGTGCATAATGGAGGCATGCAGTGTTTTTGTATTTATGACTATACCCCTAAAATATATTTTTCAATTACCAGTAATATATAATACTATTATATTATATACAACATATATAATTATGTTATCATATATATATATATATTTATAATTTTTAGGATCAATATATAATGCAGATTCTAGAAAAATTTGTCTTTGACTTGATATCTCTAAAAGTCATATTTAAATCATGAGAAAAAACTGAGTAATTACTGACATAATATTTTACACATAGATGTCATGGAAATATGTGCAGTATTTTAGACACCCTTAGGAGTAAAGTTTAACCTATTAAGAAATCAAAATATGACAGATTGATGCATCCCATTTTTCTTTGTTTCTTTTTTTTTTTTTGTCTTGGAATTTTTTTTTAATTTATTGGGGTGACAATTGTTAGTAAAATTACATAGATTTCAGGTGTACAATTCTGTATTACATCATCTATAAATCCCATTGTGTGTTCACCACCCAGAGTCAGTTCTCCTTCCATCACCGTATATTTGATCCCCCTTACCCTCATCTCTCACCACCCCCATTACCCTCTGGTAACCACTAAACTCCCATTTTTCTTGAATAATTTAGTCAGTATTTATTTTATTGCAATTAAATAAGTGCTGTTCATGGCTGATCTATATAGTATACTATATCTACTTTTCCTTTCGTGCACAAAATACTGTTTTTTATTAGCCTAATATTCTACATATTTCTAACCTTCATCCCCAACAATACTTCAATAATGTAAGTCTTCATTAAATATATGTAAACACATCAAGAATCCTAACAATTCCATCTTTACTCACGTCTGACTTGCTATCTTGTCCAACTTCTATGTAGATATTTTCCTCCTAAAATATTTTGCCATCATCCTGGTATTCCCTTCACCTCTACCTTGTACTAGATCTCCCATTTCCAGGATCTCATATTTTCTCTTTTTCTTGGTTTATGCCTGCTTGGGAGTCAATAGTTTTTTATAAAGGGATATATATGAGATTTTTTTTCATAGCTTGCATGTCTGAAGTGTCCTAAATTTATTCTTACATTTGATTAATAGTATAGAATTCTAGATTAGAAATAATTTTCATTGGAAATTTTCAAGACAATCTTCTAGCTTCCAGTAATGCTAATAAGTTCAATATCATTATGATTCTTAATCTCTTGAGGGAAATATACATTCTTTCTCTCTGGAAACTTGTACAATCTCCTCATGATTCAGGTGTTCTCACTTGGACCAATGAAACAAGAAGCATATGCGATATCAGTGCTCTCTCTGAGCCATATCTGTTTTGGCCCTCTCAGATTTCTTGTGTACTTAAAAGGAGAAGCTAAAGTAGTTAATCCATGCTTTAAATATCTCATAAACAAAAAACGAGTGATCTCAGAAGCAACATACCCTGGCTTGGGTTCTAAGTAGTATTTGTCCCAGTTCTTCTCACCATCAAAACTATGGCCTAGTCTTGTTTTTTTTTTATTTATTTTTATTAGTTTCAGGTGCACAAGACAAGGTAATACTTAGACGTTCACCATTTATATCTCTCACACTGTGGACTCCCCTCCCACACCCCCCCATCCACTATCCCTCCGACATCGCACCGAGTCATCACATTATATAAAATTATAGTTGGCATTCATTATTGTTCAGCTTCAGGTGTACAGTACATTGATCAAACCTCAGGGAAGATGTAGATGCATGGCCTATTCTTCATTGGTCAACCTTCCACTCAATTGTTACTTTGGAAAGAGGGACTTAATTCTCATTGGTTAGTTTAATCCTAAACCCTAACTAGAAGGACAGAGGTCTATTTGTTTGGGGCTGAACATTTCATTGTGCTTAGAGATAGAAAACTTAATAATACTGTAAGCTAACATTTATTTAAGTGGCCAGGTTATAATGACCAATGAAAAGTTATCTCTAAATTATTATAATCACAATATCCTGATTATGACTTTTAGTGGCCCTTTTCTAAAAAGAGAAACATACAAAAGGCCAAAAAAACAAACAAACACATACACACACACACAAAAAAAAAAACATTAAGAGAGGGAGTATTAAAAAGGTCACTTAAATAAAGTCCCAGGATATTTGTTTATACCATTCTTTCCTCATTCTGTCTCAAAAATTATGGACTTTATGCACATTTCAGAAGCTACATGAAATGATAAATGCTCAGGGTAATGAATCAGAAAATGAACTAGACATGTCTTTGAGATTCAGTATATTTCATTTTCTTTATTGACAATATTGTTTAAAAATTTCAGACTAAAGGTTTGAAATATATTTCAGCATTCTTAATCCACTATTATCTTTACTATTTAGCAAGATATTAAAGTATATTATCTTCTGTCTATATTATGATGACTATTTGGGGTGACAAAACAAATAAACCCTGCTCTCTTCACAGATTTATGCAAAATTTTCTGTACAATTGAATTTCCTTATGCTTCACTGACATCTTTATGTTGATGAGGTAACGTTACATGAACTCACCTTTGGGAATTTTTCTAGCTTTCCAAAAAGAGTCTCTTTATTTTTTTTATAGTTGAACAAATCCTATATAGTAGTCACTTCAGAAGTCATATTCATTTGTCTATCACATAATATTTTATTCTCACATGAATAATGTATAGTAAATATTCTTATCCACATTTTAACAAATTTTAAAAACTGAAGCTCAGAGAGATTAAGTAACTTGACTCACTTTCAAAAATTGTAAGTGGCAACATCAAAATTTACCCACAAGTTTTCTTTTAACTCAAATTCTTAAGTTTCCCAGTTTTGATGAGATTTAAATAAAATGTGGTGTTTGCTTAGCTGTTCCTAACAGAACAGTCAAATGTTTAAGACATTTTCCCTCTAAGGGGAAAAAGGGCATACACTTAAACAACATTGCTTAAAAAAAAACATCTTATAACTATTATGAAAATGTAGAAACATCAATAATATTAAATGGTCAGATATTTCACTTTTATGATAGAAGACCATTTATGTTTTAACTTTTCCTTCTAAAATGGGTGAACAAGGTAATTCAGGTAAGACCCTAGCTAAAGATCCAGCTTGAGAAAAAGCATTTGTTTCCAAATATTCTGATGAAATCGAAACATTGAAGTAAATATCAGGAATATGGTGTGAAATGTCACCAGTAGTCAAGAGTTTCAACAAATTTCCGGAAGATGAAAAACATATTAGAGTATTTCTCTTCAAGAGGGCTAGTGTAAACATCAACTTCCCAGAATAATATTCTCCCCATTCTAACATTTGAGGACCTGAAGCCTGATCCCCAATTCTCCACCTGTTCATTCTGTCTGGAGTCAATACAGGACATAGGGTCCACTCTATGCTGGGTTTTGTTGTTGTTTGGTTTTTTTTTAAGTAATACAGGATGAACTAAAGGGAATTAGTGGATTATAAAATCAATTGAAAGTGATGGAGCAGCAGGACCTACAGTCAGTTTTCAGACATGACTCTCCGAACAGTAAGTAACTGATCCAAAAGAACAGTTGCTACTTCTGCAGAAAGCAGAATTATGGGAACTACTGAGATGAACATACAGATCAAAAAACAGGGATCAGGAAAGAACTGATACCTACATCCTGACAAGTTCCAGAAAGCTGGCTATGAATGGAACATTCCTGCAGAGATGTATCTCCAACACTCTTACTTCCTACAGGAATTAGCCCAACAAAAGAAGGTCTTTTCCCTAATTGTGCAGGACTTACTTCATTCACAGAAGCTTGGCTGCTGGGGAGTCTAGGTTAATATATAGTTTCTGACTTTCCAGTCAGTGCAAAAAATAAGGATCACTAGAAGGAGGTGGCATCTGATGCTGAAAGCAACCAGAACATATCCACCCAATTTTCCCCTAAGGAAGAGCCTCACACAAGGCATACAGAGAGCTCCCAGTCAGAATACCAACCAGGGCAGAGACCTGAAAGGAAAATACACTTGTTTTCACAATAGCAAATAAACTCCCACACCACCTACTCATCCCTTCATCTAATCATCATTAAGGACAACCAAAGATCATTAGACATAAGAGGACAACCAACACTGTGAAAGAATAATGACCAAAATAAGAAAATAGGAAATTTATCGTCACTTAGGAAGCAAAAGAGAAACCTCTAACATGATCAGAGAGATTGACTAAAGCTCGTATTCTAGAGAAAAGTGTCAAGTAGAGTAAATGTGAAAGCATTATTAGAGATTTATTTGAAAAATGCTAAAAATTAAACAGCATGAAACATTTTAAAATGTAGAGAAGCAAACATGGACAGAAAAAAATGAACGAGAGGCAAATAAAAGACCAATCCATAACATAACAGCCTCCAAATAACAGGGGTTCTGGAATACGAGAACACATTCAAACGCAGGCAACTCAGAGAGCATCCCACACAGACTGAAGCAGAACAGAGGGCTTCCAGGAAGATAAAATTCTGGGAAAAGGAGAACTACAGACACTGGTTGGTATAATGTAAAACTCAAGAAGCTAGAAACATTTTTCCTAAGAGCAACTTAGGTATGGTGACATTGTTTCTGCAAAAGAGAAGCTATTTGAAAATAAACCTAACAATGTAAATGTTGTTCACTGAGTCTTTACTTATAGTAAACCTGCAATCATCCAGTTTTTAAATGTCAGCTCAGATGTATAAAATATTGCACAGGCCAAACAAAACACATGTACAGGATGAGCCTACGCCACAGGCCCCAGCTAGCAACCATTACAGTAGCCATCAGCTGACAGAACCTCCAAAAGGGTGGTCTTAGCCAGAGATTTTCAAAAGTTTTATTTATTTGAGAAGTCTGTTGCCATCCTCACGCTTGATCCTAAGAGTCAGGCAGGGGAGGAAAAGCATAGATAATCTGGTTGTGGTTTCAGAAAAAGAATATAAATGCCAATGCATTTAACAATATAAAAAAGTAAAGCTATAGTTGATTCACAACAGAAGAAAGTTGAATCATAATCTACAGTAAATATTCATTAGACAGTGAAGAGTCACACTGTCTCCAAGAGCCCTTCCAAAATTCAAAGATAGGATACATATATGTGGAAGTGTTTGACAGTCCGAATGTAAACTTCATCGGAGATTGCTGTTCCAGCATTCTCAATCTCTACACATACCGGAACACTTCCAAACACAGTCTTCTTGAATATAAGAGAACAATATAATTCAACTTACTCAGTGGCACATGACACAGATTTTCTCTTCTAACGTCACACAGTGCTTACTGGTGGCATATCATCACAACTGTTAATGCGTGAACCAACAGAGGAATAAAAAGAATTGAAAGAAGTAATGTCGTAAGGTTTATTTATATGAATGAAATATGTCTCTGCCAAGCACAGAGAGGTGTTGAATTTTTCAAATTTATGTGTAAAATGTATTTAAACTTTATAGCTATGGAAAATTTGCAATAGGAATAAGTTTTATTATTTTTATTAAAAATAAGTATTATCATTAACATAATTGAGTATTTTAGAATTTATGGAGAAAGCGCAGTGATTTATTTTTTCAAACATTTGATGGTTTTGACACATTGCAAAACACTTTTTTGTTTGTTTGTTTGTTTAGTTTCAGGTGTACAAAACTATGTAACCTGTTTCCCCCAAAATAAGACAAAGCCGGACTCTAATAGGTCTTTTGGAACAAAAATTAATATAAGACCCAGTCTTATTTTACGATAATATAAGACTGGGTACACTAGGTCTTATTTTCAGGGAAACACAGTAATAGTTAGACATTTACACCCCTCACAAAGTGATAACTCCCGTCCCCCAATCTACTACCCCTCTGACATTGTGTATGGCTGTCACAATTCCACTGACTCTATTCCCTATGCTGTACTACACATCCCATGACTGTGTATAGAGGGTGCCCAAAAAAATGCATAAACATTTTAAGAAAGGAAAAAACCGTATTAAAATTATAATACTCAATATATGCAGATAACAAAAGATGAATATAAGCCATGTGTATATAGTTTTTGGCATCCCCAGTATATATCATTATAGTTGACATTCAATATTATTCAGCTTCAGCTTCAGGTGTACAGTGCAGTGGTCAGGCATCTACACTGCCCATGAAGCGATCTCCCTAATGAGACAAGTGCCCATCTGACACCCTACAAAGTGTTTACAAAGTTATTGATTATATTCCCCAAACTGTCTTTTATGTCCCTATAGTGGCACTACTAGGGCTACCAATCTGTACTTTCTAATCCCCTCACCTTCGCCCTCATCCCTATCCCCCTCACATCTAGCAACCATCAGGTTTTTCTCTGTATCTCTGCGACTATTTCTGTTTAATGTGAACATTGATTCTGTTCTTTAGATTCTTACCAAAACACTTTTTAAGACATTGTTCTATAATTTTCAAACATTTGTCTCAAAAGAAATGTAATCATGTGTTTCTGATACAATTAATCCTAACTCAAATTTTTGAACTCTAATTGATCTCATTAGCAGAGATGTGTTTCCTCTTACTCAGAAGGGGACAAAAAAGCTGTTCCAAAAATTCAAAACCCCAAGTAGTTATAGGGTTGAATTTTGAAATTTTCTCCATGGAAATTCTAACAGGGAAAGAGGTTGTCTAATACTATGTATTAGTTAGATGGTATAAAAGTACTGTTTTAATCTCCATAATGATCTGGCTTATATTCACACAGTCCCATTTTCATCCCTCTCACATTTTTGCGAAATACTGCTGTTTTGTCATGCTGTATATTTAGAAATCCAGTTTCATATTTTCTGAGTAGTCTATAATCCAGCAATTTAGGAGTATAATCGCAATAAGAATAGAACAAAATTATAGCAGAGAGCCAAATGTAGATATCAAAAAGAACATACCCACTACTGTTTATTCCTCAAAATTAAGGCCAAATTTAAAGTATCTAGCAGTGATATGAAAGTGGAATGCTCAATTTCAGCCTGTATTCTATGAAGAAATTAAATATTGGCTTCTATCTCAGCTACCTAACCTTGGCGATATTCAAATACAAAGAAAAATGTTTTTCTTTTTTTTTTTTTTCTTTTTTTGTTTTTTTTTTTTTTTTAAATGTTTTTCTTTAAATCCTTACTTTTGTTATAATCTTACACTTAATTGGACTCCAGAAAATGTTGAGTTTCCTCAAAAATGATTGATAATGTGGTTACAAATGATTCAAAAGGTATTAACAATAAATTAAACTTTGGTTTTATTCATTCAATATTTATTAACTATAATTTAATGTGATAGGAATTATAGTAAGTATATTAACATGACAATATTAATTAATATATGTGCATTATATTATGTATGACAAATAAATAAAGCTCTGATGTGGTCTCAAGAAGCTATTAACATAAGAACTCCAGTGAAAAGTACACGAGATGGTGGTCATGGCTGCCATGCTATGAGTGCAAATGTACTTCTACTAAGTTTAGCTCTTAGACAGCATGTAATAAGTAAAGTAAGAATCGGTTGCCTAAATTAACATATCTTCCCAAATTAAACAATTTATCTTCCAATAGAAATTAGGTTCCTATCATATTAAGGAGGACACTCAAAGATTAATAGGAAAAAGTAAATAAATAACACATCTTCAGCTTGAGGAAAAACAGGTAACATTCAATATTACCTTAAATCTGAATCTTATGCCTTTCTTCAAAGGAGTGTACAGTCGATCAGGGGAAATTATATCTAAATAGCTATAATGAAAGACAGAATATGATTGAATACTATAAAAGAAGGCCAGAGTATGAGATGCTAGTTCAAAGAAGGAAGAGAAGATACTCAGCAAGAAAATCTGCCATATTTCATAGGGCAGAAAGTATTAGAGTTGTGTGTTGAAGTTTTTGAAAGGATCCGTGCCCATGGAGCTGAGAAGGGCATTCTGTGTAAAAGGAAAGCCACAATCAAAACTATAGAAGTGAGAAATTCTGAGACATACACCTGGTCCAGAGATAGTTCTGTTGGCAAAATATGCTACATATGAAAAGGAAACTTGAGGGATAACAGTGGAGGAATAGTGAGAGTATGTGGGAAAATAAAAATTTCCTGGATTTCTCAGTGTCCCTGTAAAAAGCCCTAACCTCCTGAGACACAGAAATATAAAAATGTTAGTTTTCATTTTCCTTAGAAACATTTTTACTCTCCACATAATATGAGGATTGAATCTGTATGTATTTGCACAGTTAATTGCTCTGATCCAAAAGTATAATAAAACTTATCTCCTCTGGAGAGCCAAATGATTACAGACTGGGCCCCTAGGTTAAGCAATCAGGTACCAAGAAAAGTGTCTCCCTAAGGAATTGATCATTTAAAAGGGATAAAGCTCAGATCTTGGATACAACTTTATGTCATAAAAGCTGACTTCAGGTCTTATTTGTTCCTTGGAAAGATGTATTTACATTCCAAAGGTTAGAGTGAGTGAGAACCCAAGGGCCTTGCCATCCCATTTCACACAAGCAAAGGGTTTTTTCTCTCCTTTCAGAAGGGGAGAGGGGCAGCTGTCTTTCTCCCGAACAAATGCAGTGTTCTCCATCTCTCCTCTGTGGAGTGAATCTCACTGCTTGCCTAGAAGCTCATTATGTTGCCTGCAGTCTAGCTGTGAGGGATTAATGCTGCAATGTCACTGTTGATCCGATATGAGCACCAATACAAAGCTCGTTTCCTGGACCCACGGGATGCGAGTGGGCGCTCGCTCCAGGAACAATATCTCAGAACCTTCAGTTTTTGACAAAACAGAGTCAGATCCTGAAGAACTTTTCACTGGCAAGCAAAAAGTTTTAATTTAAAAATGTCTCTTTTTAAATTGTGTTTACACCTTCCAAAAGCTGCAGGAAAGGGATGCCTTACCCCTGCAGACATTACAACTGCTTCCAGCATCGCATCAACTCAGTGAAGTAACAACTCCATAAGCTGTTGTTGCAGCCTAGGACACAGAATGTAGAAGCAAGTGAAAATCAGAACAGAGGTTGAAACCTGAGACAATTTTGTTCAACAAAACTTAATTTTAGCCGGTTAACCCTCCTCTTGGGAATTTGGGGATACTAATGAAAAATATGCATCAAAACAGCTGCTTTCAAAGACCTGACATTTTTTTTCTAGTAAAACAAGACAGATATACACCCAAACTAGACTGTACTAAGATTTTTAGTTCAGATTATAGTTAGTTGCTAAAGATGGTTAGGAAGGATGAACTCCGTGTAGTTAGGAAACCATATTTCTGAAGGAGGTCTGTTCACAAAGATTATCTTCCTTCCTACTTGTAATTAATAATTTCATTATTCTGTAATTCCACAAAATAAAACTGATAATACTATCCACCCACCTGCCACCCTCAGCACTTTCCCAAAGCACCAGATGTCAAATAATATAATGATAGGAAAGGCTGGGTACACCAGATTCAAAAATCATATATTCGAGCATCTGGAATTTTCTTGCTTTTCCTCATTCAAGATCCTTGCATCTCTCAGCTTTGAAGTGAGATAAGCCTGAGTTTGTTCTGGACAGCTTACTTAACCTCTCGTTGATACAGTGTTTTCTTCCATGAAATAATGAGGCTATGAGGATGAAATGAGATGCCAGGTATGAAATGTCCATCAGATCGTGTAACTCATAGAGACTCACTAAATATTTCCTTTGCTCTCCTGAAGCCACTCCCTCCCTCTCCCCCTGACCACATACCACTGATTCTGGAAATGTCTTTGAAGTGAAATGTGGGACAATAGAGATGCCATTCTATGGGGCAGAGGTGGTAGTCAGCAGTATGTAAGAATATAAATTGCTTGTGGTTTTCAGCTGCTGTCATAAATATGGAAAGTAACAGACACAGGAAAAATATTGAGAAAAATTAAGTATTGCAAGTTGCCAAATCAGGGAAAAGATGAAAAGCAAGTGTTTTAACAGTTTCTCCTCAATTAAGAAGTAATAGCAATGACAGACATACAAGCAGGGAAAGATGGGGATCTAATAAAATCTTTAAAATATGTAAACAAACAAGAATGTATTCAGTTATAGGAAAAATATCACCATCACAAAAGGTGATCAAAAATATTTCTAGGTTAAAGGGAAAAACATTAAGAATCCATGGTGTATTAGACCTATTAAAAATTTTAATAACTTCACTGACTATGATTTTCAATAAATTACAAGATTTTTCAGGGGTAAAGAAGGATCAAATATATGGTGATGGAAGGAGAACTGACTCTGGGTGGTGAACACACAAAATGATATATAGATGATGTATTACAGAACTGTACACTAGAAACCCACGTAACTTTACTAATAATTGTCATCCCAATAAACTTTAATTTAAAAAAAATACAAAAAAAATTTTTAAAGAATTAAGACTAGAAAGTAATCAGATAACAAAAAGGGAAATTTAAATTTAGTTGAATAACAGCATTAAACCTGAAAATACGCTGGAAACTCAGAGAAGTCTGATTCACTATCAAATTTCTTCAATGATTAAACCTTGGTTAATAACCTCTTCCAATAATACTCCTTTTATCTTTTACTTTTCAGGTATGGGATCGTTGTCCTCATTTGATGGAGAGCAAGTTTTCAAGTAATAAATCAGTATGTTTTCACGGTGCTGCCTGGTTGCAAATTGGAGGTGTCATCAGACACAGGCTTTCTTCATAAACCTTAAAGCTTTGGAAGAAGTGCAAGTCTAATCTGGTCTGAATACTGTTTTTTGTTTGTTTGTTTGTTTTTCAAGAGAGACTATTGCTATTTAAGAGTTTCTGTTTGTTTATTTTATATGGATTTCTTCTAAAAATCTATGGTCTTACTGATAGGATGCCAAGATATTGCTCTTCAAATAGGAAAATTCCAAGCTCCTCCTTTCTCATCTGATTATAGTTTTGCCTGTTGAGGACAGGAATTTTGCGCCTCACAATTTTCCCATCCATACCATATATCCAGTTCAAGAAGATTCTTGATGGGGCAGGCCTGGTGGCTCAGGCAGTTAGAGCTCCATCCTCCTAACTCTGAAGGCTGCCGGTTCATTTCCCACATAGGCCAGTAGGCTCTCAACCACAAGGTTGCCAGTTCAATCCCTTGAGTCCTGCAAGGGATGGTGGGCTCTGCCCCCTGCAACTAAGATTGAACATGGAACCTTGAGCTGAGATGCCAAGCTCCTGGATGGTTCAGTTGATTGGAGCGCATCCTCTCAACCACAAGGTTGCCGGTTCGACTCCCACAAGGGATGGTGGGCTGTGCCCCCTGCAACTAGCAACGGCAACTGGACCTGGAGCTGAGCTGCGCCCTCCACAACTAAGACTGAAAGGACAACAACTTAACTTGGAAAAAAGTCCTGGAAGTAGACACTTTTCCCCAATAAAGTCCTGTTCCCCTTCCCCAATAAAATCTTTTAAAAAAAGAAGATTCTTGATCAATTTTGCTTCTATGGCTTCAAGTCCGGTAAATACCACATCATATTCACTGTTTCTCTCTATCTTGACAAGATAGAAATAAATTTGTTTTGTTAATTATTTTCTCATATATATCCACCAATTTGATTGAATAAATTTCTCAAATAAATTTAACATTATTTGAATATGTTTGCAAAGTTCCAATTAGAAACAATTTGCCAGAAATAGTACAAGGCTGCTTTTAAATGGTGTTATTATAGAGCAGATAGGGTCCTATCCATTGAACCTGCTTCAAATGAGGTAATGGGGTTATTATTCAATAAAACCAATACCAAGGGAGGCTATGAGAAAGCTTAGAATTTCTTTTCCCACCTCTGCCACTTTTAACCTTTTTATTGAAGTGTAACATGAATACAAGAGAAATACACAAGTCATTACTATGTAACTCAATGAGTTGCCACAATTCATTTGACCCTCCTGTGCAATAGGAAGGAAGAGAAAATTACTAGCACCTCAGTAGCCCCTTGTAAGTTAGTTACTATTCTGGTCAGTAGCCTCTCCAAAAGAATAATCAGTTTGCAACTTTGAAACTATATGTTCATTTTGCCTGTTTTGAAGTTTACATAAATGGAATCATAGAGTATACACTCTTATGCACAATTTATTTAGCTCAATATCAGGCATGAGATCTAATATCTATGTCGTTCTGTATATGGTCAATCCATTTCCAAAGCATGAGACTAGTTGTGGACAAATCTGTATTTTCTGCCTCCCAAATTGGTGGACGTTCCAAATCTGCCATATGCATGTACTATGCTTACACCACTAGAGTAATGGCATTAAATTCTGTAAAACTGTCAACTTATGAAAATTATTAAACATATGCATAAGTTGAGAGAAGAACATACACATGCAGTTGTCATCTAGTGTAAACAATATTGTCAACTCAGAAATTATTTTATCATCTGCAGTTCCACTTTTCTCTTCCCCTCCACTCCACACTGTAGGATTATTCATATTTTGTAAAATACCCAACATCACTTCATCTATAAATATTTCAGTGTTTAACTCAGAAAACAAAAACAAGGACTCATTTCATAACCTTATTTTCAATACTATCCTAGCTAAAAATAATTTCTTATGTAGTTAGTGTTAAAATGTCCCAATTTTCTCATTTTTTTCAGTCTTATTGGTTGCTTACATCCATATCCAAAAGAAGTTATTAAATGGTGCTAATAAATACAACCCCATTTAATCTCTAGCCATCCCCTACCTTGTTTTGTCCCTTCAATGTTTTTTCTCTCAGAAATGGAATTATTTGTCCTGAACATTTTATAACAGTATGGATTTTGATGCTTGTCTTCCCTGCTTCATTTTTTTTTTTACTGTATTAGCTATTAGTTTTACTATTTTGTATATCTCTCCAAAAGAAATCAACTTTTACATTTATTCATTAGTTCCATTGTCTTTATGTTTTCCAACTCACCTTCTGTTTTATCTGTCTTAATTCTTTCTCCTTTTAGTTTATTCATTTTCTAGCTTATTGAGCTGAATGTTTAATTCATTTTTCTTTTTTGTTTTACTTGTACAGGTTTTTATACTGCAAATTTTTCTTTGATGGTGGTTTTTCTCCTGTTAGCCCATAGATTTGTATGCATCACACTCTATTACCAGTGTTAGAGAATTTTGTAATTTTATTATTCAATTTTGACCCAAAAATTTATTTACATTTTTTTTCTTTCATTTCCAAGTGGAACAGTCTATTTGTTTTTTGTTGTCCGGCTTGTTAGGTTTTTTGGTGTGTTTTTTTTGCCATTATTCTTTTGTTTTATAAATGTATTCTGCATATTTTCATTTTATGCTGTCTGAGAATTATTGCTGTGTTACGTTAGACATAAATACTAATAACTCTGTTAAGCATATTGTGATGTATAGCCTTTAATGTTATAAAGTATACTTGTTTATCTTTTTGATGATTTTTGGTCTGACTTCTGCCTTGAAAGGTATGATTGGAAGCCCTGCTTTCTTTTGATTTGTATTCACCTAGTATATCTTTCTTCATCTTTTATTATTTTAAAGTAGGTTTGTTGAGACTTGGTTTACATACAGTAAAATTCTCCCTTTATAGGTGAGTTCTATGAATTTTGACAACTGTAAACAGCCATGTTGCTGCCACCACAAACAAGACCTACAACAGTTCCATAACACAAAATGTTCCTGTTTTCAGTCAATTATTAATCTACCTCTATCCCTTGTCAACTGATTTTATCCCCGTAGGTTTTCTTTTTCCTTGCTTCTGTAACTTAGCATTAAGCTTTTCTTCTCTCCCCTTTCCCTTTTCTTTCTCCCTCCCTCCTTTCTTCCTTCCCGCCTTCCACAATTTTAATAGGAGTATAGTGCCATCAAATTGTGGTTTTAATTGGCATTTCCCTATTGATTAATGATGTTGATGATTTTTTCATTGTGCTTATTGGTCACCCACAGCCCTTTGACAAAAACTATGTTCAAATTTCAGGTCTTTGCCATTTTATATCAAGTTGTAAGAGTCCTTTATATATTTTAGATATCTTCCAGTATATGGCTTGTCTTAATTTCTTAAATTTAGAACAGCATGTTCTTTTAATTTTGATGATGTCCAATTTCCCATTTTATTTTCTTTCCTGGTATGCATTGCTTTTGTGTCTGTCCAAACATCTTTGCTGAATCTCAAGTCACAGAGATTTTCTTATGTTTTTTTGTAAAAATTTTATAACTTAGTTTTTTACATATAGTTCAATGATTCATTTCAAGTCTGAAGTATAGATCAAGGTTTACTATTTTTGCGTATTGATGTCAGATTATTTCAGCATTAATATATTTATTAAAAGGACATTCTTTCTCTATTGTATTGTTTTGGAAATTTGTCAAAGATAACTGACCATTAATGTGTGAGTCTGTTTCTGGATGTTCCATTCTCTTCCACGTGTCTATCTTTTCACTAATACCTCACTGTCTTGATACTTTTGCTTTCTAGTAAGTGTTGAAATAAAGTAGTTTGTGTCCAAATTTGTTCTTTGGGATTGGGATAGCACTGAATTTACAGATCAATTTTCAGAGAATTGAGATATTAATAATAATGAGTTTTCTAACTCATGAACATAATGTATTTGTTCATTTAAGTCTTCTTCTATCATCAAAGATTTATACTTTTTAGTACAAAACATTTGATATATTTTGATAGATTTATCCCTAAATATTTTATGGTTTGGGTGTTACTGTAAATGGTACTTTTTATTTTGTTTTTCAATTGCTTGCTGCTGGTATATAGATTTGCTTTATGCCCTGAGACCCTGCTCAAGTCACTAAGTAGTTGGAGTGGCTTTTTCGAAAATTCTTTGGAATTTTCTAACTCAACAATCACATTGTCTGCAAATAAAGTTAGTTTTATTTCTTGCTTTCAAATATACATGCCATCCATTTCCCTTCTTACCTTATGGCACTAGCTAAGAACATCAATGTAATGTTAAATAAGAATATTGAAGAAGACTGTCCTTGCCTTATTCTCAATCTTGGGAGGAAAACATTCACAATTGAATATGATGTTACCAGTAGAATTTTTGGAGATGCTCATTTTCAAGTTGAAGAAGTTCACTTATTTTCCCGTTTAATTCCATTGTAGTCATAACTCGCATTTAATACAATTATCATTCATTTATAATTATTTGAATGGCTCATAATATGGTCTGTCTTGTTGACTGTTCCATTGTATATCTGAAATGAATGTTAGTTCTTTTGATATTTGTTATTCTATAGATGTCAATTAGGTTAAGTTAGTTGATGGTATTTTTCTATATCCTAAGTGATTTTCTATTTGTTCTATTGATTGTAGAAAGAGGAATAATATATACTCAAGTATAATTGTGGATTTGTTTATTTTTCCTGTCCATACTATCAGTTTTTGCTTCATGTCATTTGAAGCTTCATTGTTACGTGAAAATGTATGTAGTGTTATTATTTCTCCTTTGTGGGTTAGTCTAGTCATCATTATTCTCCCTCTTATCTCTGTTAATTGTTTGTGTTCTGCAATGTACTTTGTCTTATATAAATATAGCTACTCCAGTTTTCTTTTATTAGAGGTTACATAGCGCATTTCATTTCTATATTTCTAAAAAATGCTTCTCTTGAAATACAGAAAAACACTTTCAGAAAATTACATAAAAACTGTAGGGTGCAGACAGTTCCCTTCCCCACCTTCTCATAATGTTAATGACATATAAAACTATGACATACTTATGAAAAGTCAGAAAACTAACATTATACAATAATATCAACTAATCTATAGACCTGCTCTCGTTTTCATTTTTCTACTACTTACGAATGTCCTTTTTATCTGATACAAGATTCAATTCAGGATGCCACATTTTATTTAACTGTTGCATCTCATTATTCTTCAATCTGTGGAATTCCTTAGCCTTTCTCTTTTGTTTGATATTTACGCTATTTAAAAGTACTGGCCACTTATTTTGTAAAATGCCCTTCAATTTGACTATGTAATATTTTCTCATGATTAGACTAAATAAGGACATTTGCTCTTGCCAAGAATGATACAGAAATAATGTTGTGCCCTCCTCTAACTATATTGAGTGGTAAATGATGTTGATATGATTTGTTATCAATGGTTTTAACATTAGCCATTTAGTTGAGATGGTGGTTCTCATGTTTCTTCCCTATAAAGTTACTCTTTTTATCTTTGTAATTTTTAAGAATCTTGTGAGAAGATATTTTGAGTTTATGCAAATATGATCTTTCTCATCATATTTTGCCCACTAATTTTATTATCCATTTATGATTCTTGTCTGTAACTACTATTACTGTGTTATGTAATGGTGATTTTCTATTTCTATCATTCCATCTACATTTGTTAATTGTATTCCACTATAAAAAGGAGTTGTAACATTTATTTATTTGTTTGTTTGTTTGTTTGTTTGTTTATTTAGTCACTTATTTAGTCATTTATTTATATTAGCATGGATTTATGCGTACGAGGTCTGACAATTAAGTTCTGCAACTTGTTGTAACAATGTTGCTAACTTTTTTTGATATCAGAGGAATTATTCATTACAAATTTGTACCAACTGGACAAACATTAACCAAGTTGACTATTTGGAAGTGCTGAAAAGGCTGCATGAAAAAGTTAAAATACCTGAACTGTCACCAACATTTCATGGTTCTTGCATCACGGCAATGCATCAGCTCACACGGCACTGTCTATGAGGGAGGTTTTAGCCAGTAAACAAATAACTATATTGCAACACCCTCCCAACTCACCTGATCTGGCCCCCAATGACTTCTTTATTTACCCAAAGAGAAAAGAAATATTGAAAGGAAGACATTTTGATGACATTTAGGACATCAAGTGTAGTATGACAAAAGCTCTGGTAGCCATTCCAGAAAAAGAGTTCCAAAATTGCTTTGAAGGGTGGACTCGGTGCTGGCGTTGGTGCGTAGCTTCCCAAGAGATGTACTTCGAAAGTGACTGTACTGATATGCAGCAATGAGGTATTTAGCACTTTTTCTTCTTGACCTCATTAACTTTTGCTTTATCATTAGTATCTCCTTCGTGAGCTTTGTAGTAGGCAGAATCATGTCCCTTTCAAAGATGTCAATATCCCTGTCCTCAGAATCTGTTGTCACATAGCAAAAGGTAATTAAGGTTGTAGATGGAATTAAGGTTGCTAATCAACTGATCTTAAAACAAGGAAATTATTCTTAGTTTGCCTGAGATCAAGTTTTCTTCAGGGATGGTTTTTTCTGAAGACTTCTGTTTTGCTGGTATCTTTGGCATTCCCAATCTCTGTCTTCTTTCTTACATGGCACTCTCTCAGTGTACTTATCTTTGTCCAAATTACTCCTTTTTATAAGAACAGGGCCACACTGAATTAGGGGCCCACCTTACCCCAGTAGGCTATCACTCGAACTTAACTAATTATATCTGTAAAACTTTATTTTCAAAGAAGGTCATATTCTGAGGTACTGGGAGTTAACACTTAAACATATGAATTTGATGAGCACATAGTTCAACGTATAACAAGGCTACCTTTAGTTTCAAATTTAGCCCAGTTTTGAATTTTTACCAAATGTATTATTTACATGGTGATTGTTAACTGATGGATGTAAATTTGAGGAGTTCATTTAGTTCTTTATCAAGTACCAGTTTGATAGTGAGATGCATTCTGCTATCTTATTGGTTTGAAAATATTTAAATACTAAAATTAAAGGATCGAGTTGATTCATAAACTTCATAAGGTTATGTTGCTTTATACTCATGACCTTAGAGATATTGATATAAAGTTTAAAGAAGTTTTCCCTAAAACACATTTGAAGCAAAGACATACATAATTCTCAACCAGACACACAGAGTTAAAAAATAAACTTTAAATAAATTATATTAAATAAATTTAAATAATTTTCATTGTAATATGAATATTAATTTTATATAATGTTAAATCATAGTACGTAAAATTAAATTGAATTAATTTTAAATTTTGATAAATTATTTAAAAAATACTAATTAAATACACATTATAAATTAATATTATAAAATCTTTATACACTTCTATATAAATATGAGTACACAATTTGTTTATATTACATAGGAATTATGCACTAATTCCTGGAAAGGGGTCTTGAGAATTAGTAGAATTAGCTGAGATTTTCTCAAATGATTGGTGAAAAATATTGGTAGAAATGTCCAAATTCCATTACTGTGTTAAGAAAACTAAACTTGTGACACAAAACATCTATTCTGTCTCTGTAATATGGTTCTCTGTAATATGTATTTCTCCAGTCAACTTTTTCCTGTGTAGGTGACAAGTCAGTGTGCAAATTAATCACCTAATGGTTATTATATATCTCACTTGCTCTAAAATCTCCTCCTCCTGTCTCAAAAGTTACATATGTGTTCAAGGGTTGGTTATGAGGTTCTTCCCATATTGGAGTGGTGCATTAATATATGGAAATAACACAGGTAAGGAAAGATATGATGGAGTCCCTTGGTATTTTTGGTCATTTGTATTAGAGTGTCTTCACCCTCTGTGTTTGAAACAAGTTATCGTACAAAAAGAAGGTGTGGCCTCTCAGGATTAGAAGCAACCCCACTTACTCAGTTGCCAAAATAACATGCTTGCCAGTACTCCCTTTGAGTCTTGCTGAATTCCCACACATTGTTTATCCATTGGAATTCTATGTTAATGGGGCATAGTGAACACTATGCATGAATGAAAAAACAAGGAACATTAAACATGCTATACTGCATGTATCTCCTCTGCTCACGTGCATGCTCTCTTTCTCTTACAAATCAAAAATTCAAGACAAAATTATTAAAAATGTCAAGATGGCAACAGTAGAGCATTAAGCCAAGCATGGGTTCCTTCTGAGTGTGGAGCCTTGTGTGGCTGCTTAGGTCATATGTGCATGAAACTATCTCTACTCCTAAGTTGGCTGTCCCCTCATCCTAATCATTGAGCCTCAATACCTCATACCTCCATCCTCCTCCAATACCCTCATATATTATATCATATGAGGATGGTACAACTTTTACTATTGTTAGGCAGAAGGTAGGCATGAGTGACAGGAGTAAGCGATAATGTAACTAGCACCATCCATGTCCACTCCCCAAGGACCGTCCGGGTCCTCCACGCCCCCCACCCCCACCCTCCATGACTAGTTTTGTAGTTAAGACTTCCTGATAAGAGGGAAAATTCAAACAGAATTATCTGGTTTTTGATGCCTGTGCAGAATGTTAAAGCTTACCCTTGGTTTAACCTTAGCCTCATTACAATATAGTTACAATAAATTAGCATTGCGATCTTAACCACCCCTTTTCTGTATGCATTATGGGTAAGGACATGCGCAGAAAGGAATGGGCTATATAAATTACACGTCAACCAAATGACCCAAATCTGTACATCACATGCAGAACTGGCCCAGAACCAACAATACAAAGCTCAAGCCCCAAACCCTTCCAGGCCACTGTCTCTCTTGACTTGGCCTGTTCTTCCCTTAGAGTGTATCCTCATAAATTTTCTTTACTCTATACCTTCATGTTTGCTGAACTGTAATTATTTACTGCTCTGGCAAACACTACCAGGGAAATGCTCCTGTCACATATGATTCTCACCACGTACACACATGACTGCTTCCCAGTTGCAAATTAGACCCACTGCAATGCCTTTCTCCATCCCCATCCCTAAACCAGCACTGTAGTCTCAAATTTTATCTTTACCCCCAAATCTGTGAGAAGTTCAAGACAGTGATCCTTGCATTTGAGGCTACCTCTCCAGATCTTTGAGTTTTCCCTCCTTCTCCCCGCAAAGCTTATTCCATTTGACCTTCCAAGCGCATAAGGTTAACAAACAAGTCCATCCACCTCCATGTGAAACGAACATTGAATTACAAAATGCCCATTTTTTTCTATTAGAGTACCATTGCTCTGCCTTGGTAGTTTTTTTAGGTTGGCAAAATTGAGCAAAATATTTTTAAAAACAAAGGATTCAGACAGCCTTCTCTAAAAATAGGGTGAGAAAAGAAGAAGCAATGGTGTTTTGATGTTAATCAACCATCTTTAAGGGAAATAAAAGTCTTGATTTGTTGAGTTTTTCAAGGTCTTTAATATAAATACTGCCACCAGAATAAATTTCAAGCTACAAAAATGATGTAAACAGGTTCACAAAATTTCTGAAAAATGTTGATAGTGGAGAATTTTTTTTAAATCCTGTGTTGGAAAACATTTTATTATGTTTACAAATACTTATTATCTATCACTACCAAAATCACACTATTACTATGAAAGCAACTTCCCCTTTTCTTTCTGGTTTTCTTCATTCTACAGAGTATTACTGGAGAAACAAGAATCTGACTTGAACCATACTAGTGTTTCTAACCTCAAATGGACACCTACCCTCCAAACACTCCCCTGCTACTTAGCATCATTTTACTTACTTCTAATTGATCATCTGTTGTTCATTCAGTCATCTGTTCAAAATCTTTTCCAAATAATTCAAGCCTTCAATCCCATATTCCACACCACTGGTTTTAGATGGTGACCTCACCTCATAAATAAATAGTATAAAATGTAATTCAATTAGATTAATGAAATTAAATAAAAGGAGAGCAATTCTATTTTCTATCTCTCATTCTTCCCTTGAAAATCAAAAACATGAATGTACCTCATACCACATCCACCTAACTACTTGTGCTATCAATCCCTATAACTAATTATTTTCTTCTGTTAGGTCATTCTATTTTCTTATTTCAATCTCCTCTACTCCACTGGAACTTTTCACTCTTAACAAACATACACATATCTCCAATATTTTAAGAATCACTTTATACCCAGTTCCCAGATCGTGGTTTCTAATACCATTCTCTACTTAAAGGAATCAGAGATCCCAGGTTGAGTATAGAAATGGACAATAATAGATGAGCATGAAGTATTTTGAAGTACTGGAAGGTAAGGACACACTTTAAAATAAACTGATAGGGCCATGTCAAAGAGACACAGAAACAAACCTCGAAAGAGCTCTTCATGGTCAAAACTATTATGAAATAAATAATGTAGTATTGGATTATAACTTAAGGTGTAAAATACTGATTGTATTGATTAAATAAATAAATATATGATTGGCTGAATAAGTAAAAGGATGAAAAGATCTCAAGGTTCCTTAAAATGTAGAGCTTAATTCTCCTCATGCCCACTCTCATCGATAAGGGCTGGACTTAGTAGCTCACTTCCAAAGAATAGAATCTGTAAATAAAAAATAGTAACCTTACAGTGAGAAAGCCTCCCAAACTCTACCTTAACCAAGTGAATCAAGCAAGGTTAACATGACTAATGACATCATGTGGATATTATGTAACCCTGATACCCAGTGGTGAAAAAGGCACATCATCGGCATTGTATTCTTTGTAAAAGCTCGTAACTGCAGTCTCATCATAGGAAATATATCAGAGAAACCCAAATTGAAGGAAACTCTACTGATCAGCCCTTCTGAAAACTGTCAAGGTCATCAAATACAAGAACAGGCTGAGGAACTATTAAACATCAGAGGGGAATAAGGAGACAAGATGACTAAATGATATATGATAGACTAGATTGCATCTTGGAAGAGAAAAAAAAAGATATTAAGGGGAAAAAACTGGTAAAATCCAAATAAAGTGAAATATTTAATTATTAATAATAGCAATGTACCAATGCCTGTTTCTCAGTTTTGACAAATGTATGAGATAATGTAAGCTGATAATACTAGGAAAAACTGAAACTGAACGAAGGTATATAGTAACAGTCTGTACTATCTATGCAATTCTTCGTTAAATCTTAAATTAGCCCCCCAAAAAATATATATTTTAAATGTTATTCTATCCCACTTTCCCCTCTAGCTACTATCCCCACTCTCCATTTGATAGATAAATCATGGTAATGATGTTATGCTTTAAAATGAACTCTTCTAAAAAGAACTTTAATGGCAACTAAATTACTAAATGGGAATTGTAATTTTTTAAAATATTACTCAATTATGCAGAGAAAATAATATTTCACTGAAGGAAACTTTCCAAAGCTTTAGTTTTCAAGAACCCTAAAATAGATAGTCTATCAAATATCTTAGTTACAAGAGGAAAAATAGCATTTACGCAAGAAACAATAGGTTCTGTTTAGGTAATAACTTTAGATAAGCAACAAATTTTGGAAATTCAGTTTATTTATTATTTAGCATTTTCCATCTTTGGAATGACAATTTCATGTTAATGCCAAAAGGTATTAACAGTTCTGTAGACCATTTTCATCTATTTTTCAACAAAAGCTATTGAGACAACTGTAATACACAAAGAAGTACTGTTCAAGGTTAAGAAGAAAAAACATGGGACAAGGAAAAAAACCTTTGTGTCACCAAGTTATATAGCTGATAGCAGCTAGAAAAATACTGTGCAGACCTTCTCAAACTGGCATCTCAGAAATCTTTTGTGTATGAATAACTGCCTTGATAAACTGCAATTACATTTGTAGCAAAAGGTCCTAGAGAGGAAAGGTATTGACCCAGTGAAAATGAAAAAATCCCCAGGCACTCTTTGCAGGCCATTGTGCCCATACTTAAATAATTATAGTATGATCCCAGCTCCTTTAACCATGTAGCTCTTGAATTCATTTGTTGAACTACAGGTGTATAACGTAGGTTAATACATCTAGGTAAGAGTATAGCAAACAATTCAGTAATAGTAAAACCAAACCGTTATGCAAAGATATTGTACTACTGCAAATTTTAATATCATCATAATTGGCTGGGTAACAGTGAACAGTTACCCTTCTTTTGTGATAGTGGGTTTTATAGATGGTCATTTAAATTTTTAATTCAAAGTTTACTATTATCAAAGTTGCACGTGTACATAGTTTCGAGAGTCAAATAGCTATATAAGGCTTGCCATAAGAAATAGCAATTCCCTGCCTGACTCCATCCCTGTTTCCCAATCTTGAAATAAGAAAATTCCATTTTTTTAGATGATTCTTTAGTATACCAATCCGATAAGATTTTATATCCATATGTATTTATTTTATTCTAATAGTGCTTCTGTATTAGAGGCAGACCTATTATTTACTTATAGAACGTCTTACTTTAGTTCTCCATTTTCATGCACAAGGTAACAATATGATGGAAAATAGCACTTCACATGCTATGTTTCTGCTTCTGGAAATTATGAAACTGGTTACACCCACCAGTTTAGATAGAAGCTGTCACACCCTCCCCTCCGAACCGCCAGCAAGAGACTCAGAGAGACAGTGACAGAGACAGAGAGCCTGTCTTAGAAGAACAGGGGAAGGTGTCTACCCTCCAATGTAAGTATTTGGCTCTGGGGGAGATACCAAAAGAATTTATTACTTTATTACCCTTTGATGGGCAGATGGTTCCACAATGAAGGACAAGTGGTGACTTGTATAACACCCTTAAGAGTGAGAAGAGCAAATAGGTTTGGGGGGAAAAAAGGAAACAGTCTCTGTCTGTATAGCTTACTGATTTTCATTGTTCAGAAAGACTTGACCATGTAGAAACATGAAAATATTCACATTGTTTCCTGATGCATTCGACATTTCTAAATGATACATTGCTACTTCTAACTTTTAAAATTTTAGTCACTACTATTGGCTCCTCACTTTTCCCCATACCCCCAAATGAATATGCCCTGCACCCACAACTCTCAACGTAGTTAGGTAAATCATGATTTTAGTTAGCTCAATATTCAGTATTTATATTAGTATTACTATGTAAATGATGTTGACTATTGGGTCACATAACAAACTATGATCGTTTTCCTTTGTTGCTCAATAATAGCCATCCTTGCAGTTAATAATGTTCTTTTTCCCCCACTACACAATATTTTATTTACTTATCACTAATCTAAGCACACATTCTCTTCAGCTGTATCTTCACTTATTATGTTAAAAAGCCAAGACAGTCTATTCATTTCCTCTTCTGGAAGAATCTTCTGAAGAGGTATGACTTGCTGAAATTTCAAATAGCTCTGCAGGCCTGAAAGCTGCCACTTTTTCTGTCTCATCTTAAATTCTCTCTACTTCTCTGATTTCAGTAGGAGCTTGGGTAGCCTGTGCCTGCATCATCCCATTTCAAGCTCGCTTTGTATGTTTTTCTGCTCTCAGACTCACTCCATGTCTTAGTCTTCTCCCAAATGTAGCCGGGGAAAGAGGAGTTAACCTTCCAGGGGTTATACTGAAGTGGGATGGTAGCCACTAGATTAGAGTTGCAGGCTCGCTTCCTGTAATTCCTGGGGCTATTACAGTTACTTCTTACAGAGGGCCTCTGGAATTGAGCCATAGTTGCTTACAATGTGATATTACAAAGTATTTCCTCTAAAAAAAAAAAAAAAAATTCTTCTTTGTCTCATTCATCCCTATCTCCACTCCTGCTCTCTGGGATTACCTCACATGTAAACTGTACCCAAGTCCTTGGTGCAGGCTCTGCTCTGAAGGAACCCAATCTACAAATCTCTCTTCACTATTACCCTAGAAATTTTCACTTCCTGTTGCTTGAGTTGCTATCTCTGTTTTATGGATCCCTTGTCTTTCTTGGTTTTATCGTCTTTTTGGGACAATATTATCCTTCAATAGTCTCTTAAGAAACTCTTTTCTTTAGAATTTTGAAGACATTTTCTAATGTTTTCTGACTTCTTTTTAAGTTTTTGTTTATTTTTGAATTTTTAATTAAACTTATTGGGGTGACATTGGTTAGTAAAATTATATAGGTTTCAAGTATACAATTCTATAATACATCACCTATTTATTGTATTGTGTGTTCACCACTCAAAAATCAATTTTCCTTTAAAAAATGCTTCTAAGACATTCAATGCCATCCTAATTCTCACTACTTTGTATTAAATTGATTTTTCTCTAAGAAAATTCCCTTTTTCCTCATTGTTCTGGAATATCACAGTGGTGTGTTTGATACTTATCATCATCCATTCAATAAGAAACATGATCAAAATTGAACCAATTTTTTAAAAAATAATTTTCTTTCTTCTTTTTTTCCCTCCCTTCTAGAACTCCTATTTCATAAATGCTGGACTTCCTGAAATAGACATCTAGTTTCTTTGCAGTTCCCTTTATAGAGCTCTTCTATTTTTATCATCTCTATTTAAAAATATATATATATACTATCTACAAGAGTTCTTCAATTTTATCTTGTAATTATTTTATTGAAGTTTTGGTTTTTACTGCATATTTTAAATTTCCAAGAGCTCCTTTTGCTCTCTGAAGAATCCTTTCTTTCACTTCACCACAAATAAGGTCTCATTGATTAAATCTGTATCAACTTTTATCTCTCCACATATAGTAATAATGGGGGCAGAGGTGTTTTGTTTTTTTGTCCCTGAAATTGCTGCTTCAAAGTTACTGTTCTTGCTAATTATATCTCTTCTTTGTGTTTAAGCTAACTATGTCCTTGTGTTTCTAGCCTATGGAATTTTCTCTACGGTAACCAGGTTGGTCATTTTGTAGGGGCATTTTCCCTTTGACTGAACCAAGTTAGCATAAGAGAATCAAGCATCTCCTACCTAGAAGGATTAAGTCTGTCTGCCAATGCTCTGGACTGGAGTAGAGGAAGAAAACTGGAAGAATCACTTGGACAATGCTGACATTCTTAGTTTTACTATCTCAACAGAATAAAACTACTCTTTCCTGCTAGAATGAAAGAGGATTCGTGACCCAGTGAGGTGGAATGGAAGAAGGGATCTTGGGTATCCAACTGTTTCTTAGTGTCTTTCAACCAATCATTGTGCCTTTAGCCCCTCTTTCACCTCTACAACTAGAGGTTACAAGCTAGTAACAAGAAGCAACCAAAACTTAAGCCTATGGGAAATTTTCATGTGTAAACCAGGTATCTTCACCACTGCTGGTATAGAATTCAGCTTTCTTGGGTCTGCTACGTCATTTAGCACCTGTCTGCTTTCCAATAACAAGATTTTGTTACTTTCTCCTCTCCCAACTCTTTATACAATGTTTAAAATTACATTACTATCAGTTTAGTCATATTTCAGGACAAGGTGATATAAATTTGTGTGCTCAATATTACAATTTTCACTGGATGTGCTGCATTTTTTTTTTTTTGAAGTTAATAAAATGTCCTTATCCCTTTTGGCAGAAATATCTATTCTCTTTTCTTTTTTTTAATTTGTTTTTTTATGCTGCTTTATTGAGGTATAATTGACAAATAAAACTGTAATATAGAGTATACAATGTGATGTTTGACATATGTATATATTGTGAAAGATTCCCAATTCTTTTCTTTATTTTTTAACCAGTGTTTATTATAATAATTTTACCTTTTTTGATAATTTGTAATTTGACTTATCAATTATAGTATTTGGTACAATAAATGTTACCCTTAGGATTTATTAATATGTGAAGTTACTTATCTTACACTAAATGTCCCTAAGTTTTTCTAATTTTTCTGAAGATTTATACCTTATTCTATAATTATTATTCTATAATTCTTTTGTTTATTTTTAATCAACTTTTGTATCTCATTATTGACAGGTTGAATTGGTGGTTTCTACCTTATTTTACATACAATTTTGAAGATTAGGCTGAGTTTAATTTACAAAGAGAGAAAGTATTTTAAAAAGCATTTTAACAATTACTTTCTTAGAGGTGGATAGCTCTCAATTTTTCCTCCCTTGCTTATAGATTGACAACTATTTTAATGTGATCAATATTATTATAATATAGTCCTTGAATAAATGAGGTTTTGTTCTACCTTAATAACAATAATTAAGATGATAATAATCTTAAACTTGAAAAACTGTGGCGAGCCAGCCGCCACGAATCGAACAGTACCCGAATGGGGGAGTGGGAATGAAAAAGAGACACTCACACAAATAATGATGCGGCCGGTCTTCAGTGATGCTGAAGCTCCTGGTTTATTCACCTTTACCATTATATACCCTTTGGGTACATGCAATTTAACAATCACGGGTATGTATTACCTCACAGAAAGTAAATTTTTAACTTCTATATAGAAACTACAAAGTCACTACAAAACTCCCCAAAGTAATTATCCCATGACAGAGTCTACCAATTATCCTGATAGTCATCAGTGATCTGTATCCGAGAAACCGGCCATTCCCACCTCACATCTCAGCAACTTGTAAGCACCCTCAAGGTGCAGGCAGAGACAATGCCTTAGGAGCAGAAACAAGTTAATCATAAACTGAGCCAGTCCACAAGGTTCCAAAGAAACAAGAAATCATGGCTCCCCACAAAAAACATATAGCATATTCAGCTAAAACTGTGACCTTGAGCATGTAAAATAATTTCTAGAATTTATTGAGAATTTACTGAATATCAAGTACTATTTTAAGTGCCTTATATTCACAGCTTACTGCAGTCCCATAAGGTATCAACATTATTATCTGTACAATTGTAGACAAAAGAAAACAGAGGATGAGAAAAATAATATCCTGTTCCTAGAGTGAATAAATGTGAATCTGGGATTTTAGTTCTAGTGTGACTAACGTCAAAGTCTCCATTTTTTCATTACTATGCTATACTGATTCTGTAAAGCATCATGATAGATGTTGCAATGGGCAATGAATATAATAAATGCATTTTTAATTTATACAGTTTGGGTAATAATACTTTAGATTACAGGCTAAGGTTAATTCAGCAAAAAGAAGCCTAATAAAAATAGAAATTGTGTTCTGATGTTCATTGAAGCTTTATTTACATTGGCCAAGACATGGAAACAACCAAAGTGTCCTTCGATAGATGATGGATAAAGAAGTTGTAGTATATATACACAATGGAATACTATTCTGCCATTTGTGAAAACATGGATGAATCTTGAGATTATAATGCTAAGCGAAATAAGTCAGACAGAAAAAGTAGAGAACCATGATTTCACTGATATGTGGTGTATAAAACTGAAAACAACAAAAGAACAAGAAAAACAAATGAAGAAACAAAACTCATAGACGCATGCAATAGTTTAATGGATACCAAAGGGTGAGGGGGCTGGGGGTACTAGATGAGGGTAAAAGGAATCAAACATATGGTGATAGAAAGAGAACTGACTCTGGATGGTTAATACAGAATGTGATACATAGATGATGTATTACAGAATTGTACACTTTGAAAAAAATAGACATTGTGGTCACAAGGTAAATGCATAGGTAGTGGCTGCCACTCCCCAGTCCTGTACGTCACAAACCTGCTCCTGAGTGTGATGTAGAATTTGATTAAAAAAAAAGATACTTAACAATCCCATCAGGTTTTTTAAATCAAATCAAGGCAATATGCACTTATTAACAATTCAGTTTACTAAACTATGTGAGGAAACTGAAAAAATGGGGATAAAGAGAAAAGATGTACATTCTCTGCCTTCAATGGACTTAGAGTCTAGTAGGAAAATTCTAAGAACTTTACAATATAACAAATTTTGTAAAGATCTGAAATGCATGCAGTATAGCATTACTTCAGGAGACAGCAAGTAGGGGATTGCTTGAGATGGCTGGTGGTATGCCGGAGGCAGTTTTCCAATACAGTCTGAATGTTAAACAGCTTTCAGACTGACCAAAAGCAGTTGGAAGGTTTGCTCATCAGGTGGAGATATCGAAGAAAAGACAGAAATGAGAGTCATACAGATAGCTGCAGTGCAGAGAAGGAGGGAAACAGCAAAGAGAATTCTTTACCTAAAGCACAGAAGTGTGAGCAATACAGCCAGAGAAGAGAGTCAGGGTGATACAGTGAAAAAGGTATTGCACAAGCACCCATTTCATAAATATCAGTAAGGAATTGAAGACACCTAGGAAACCAGGCTGAGGAAACTGGGCAGTCTTCTCTGGCTAATGGAGAGCTTTCTTAACTTTTTTCTCAGAGGAATGGCAAAATGAATCCTGAGGTTTAGAAAGAATAATCAGAAAGTAATATATAGGAAGGACTTAGAAGGAAGGGCAGGGAAACTTCGTGGCAAATAAGATATCATTTAGAAGAAAATCACAGAAATCTGGGCTTAATATTACAGTTGAAGAATTAAAAAACAGAAAGTGGGGCCTACTTATTTGTAAAGGAAGAAGTGGCAGGTTTCCTGGTGGGTGAAAAAAAAAAAAGTTAAAAGTAGCTCTTAGGTTTTCAGATCAAGTCATCAGATATACTCACGAAGCTCCAAGCACTCAGGATCTATAACAACTTAGTCATACCCACTGTACAAGCTCCATGCCCCACTGAATTGAATTAGCATTTTGATTTGAGCGAGCTTGTCATTCTGGGACCTTTGCCAGATGATCTGGAGACCAGCTTAATAATTACATGTTGATTAGTATATGTAATTTAGGAAAATGACTTGAAAAACTTAACCCAAGACTTCCTAGAATAAAAGACATCTTATTAAACACATAAATACATTTAATTTGTTAATTTAATTCTACTGTGGAAAAGAGAATAAGGTGTCATATTATAGAGAAAGTGTAATAATTATTTATTCATTTAATTACTAATTTAAGCAAATAACATATTCATTCAAAAATATTATGTGGAGTACCTACTACATACCAGGCATTGTACAAGGTATTAAAGACAGAAACAACAGTAGGTCATCTCCTCATTCCCAAGAGTCTCTTAGACTGGTCAAATGAATAACTCATGATACTGAGGAATCACGGAAGAGTGGCACTTCCCCATGTTGCCTCGGCAAGTGGTGGGACCAAAAGGGGCAGGACTTGGATATGGGAGAGCAAGAAGTGTATCATTTAAGTGAAATTAACTTTTGTCTGTTGCTCTAGTGATAGCATTATATTTGACTTTCCTCTTTCTTTATGCCCAATATCCAATCCATTAGCAAATCTTATTCAGTCTACCTTCACAATCCATCCTGAAATTGATTATGTCTCGTGTTCTGTTCTATGTATTAACCTAGTTTGAGTTCCAATTATCTCACGTGTGAACAGTTGCAATTGTCTGCTCACTGGTTTCCCTGCTTCCTGACCTTCATAGTATCTCTTCTCCACCCAACAGTCGGAATGAACCTTTGGAAGTTGTGTCAGATCTTGTCACTCTCCTGGTCAAAAGTTACTCTCATTCAGACACAGACTGTGCTGGTCACCAATCTCCTCCCCATTCCTCATCCCAAAGTCACATGCGCCATGGTATGTGTTTGCCCTTCCCTAGCAAACCAAGCCCATTCCCACCCAGAGTTTCATGCTTACGGTTCCTTCTGCACAGAACTCTCTTCACTAGATACATCTCTTACTTCTTTTTTCACCTTTGCATAAATATCACTTAATGTAGATGTCTTTTTCTAACTATCCTATAAACATAGCATCCATCCCCATAAATCTCTCGTCCTACTATGTTTTATTCTTCTTTATCACATATGTATTTGCTTGTTTGTTTTTTTCTCTCCCTGCTTGAATGAAATGCCACAAAAGAAGAAACTTGGTATATTTTTATTTGCTGCCATAACCCTAGAATGCCTGACACATTGAAAGCCCACAGTCAGTATTTTCTGAATTTGTGAGTCAAACGTAACTGGCATGAGCTTAGGGCTTTTTCTTATTTTCAGCCTACCTGAGTGGGCAAGTAAACAAAGGATAAGTATTCAAAGATAACCCTCTCTTATAGTCAGTGAGTGTTTAACCTGTAACCCCTCTAATGTATACAGACACCATGTGGTACTTTTTTTTTTAACATTTAAATAGGATTTTAGAGATTTTGGATTAAAAGGTCATGCAAGACATTTTAGGAAAAATTTAAAACATAGAAAAGTATGCTTTTGAAAATCACCTAGAAACTCATTTCCCCATGTTATCCATGACTCACATCTTCCTGTGGGTACCATACTATATGTAAAATATTATACTCTGATATTTAGTGTCTAATACTATATGGCTTCTGTGTTATACAGTTAAAGTTCTCTAAAACTATGATGTGTGTGTGTGTGTGTGGGGGGCAAATTGTTTTCCAAAAATGGCGCATCAATACAGACTTGGATGAGCACACATGGTATCTGCGTCACCTTTCTTTTGCTAAGTGTTGAGAGGCAAGGTAGCAGAGTGGTTGAGAGCTCAAAAGCCAAAGCCAGACTGCCCAAGACCCATTCCCAGCTTCACCACTTAGTAGTTTTGTGACTTTGGGAAACTTATGTAACCTTTTAGTGCTTAAGTTTTCCTATTTATGTAAAGGGGATAATAATGATACGAAGCTCATAGTTATATCACAAGAACTAATTAGGTGAAATATGCAAAGTGTTTAGAATAGTACCTAGCAAATATTTAGTATGTTTAAATGTTAGCTGTGAATGTGAAGAAAGTAAAATTCATTATTGTATATGAACATTTCAATTGCTTACCAATGTGTCAAAAATTATTATATCCCATTTATTTCTTTGATTATAAATGATATTGAATATTTTTTGATTTTTTTGACCAGTTTCATTCTTTTTGTTATTAGTCTATGTAAGACTTTGCTCATTACTTATTCGTTTGTAAGGGTTATTAAGATTAACACTACATCTTTATTGAAAATATTTCTCTAATTAGTTGCATCATTTGTTCATTAATATTATGTAGTATATTTGTATGGTACAGAGAACTTTGAAATTTATATTATCAAACCTCAATTTATGCTTTAAAATGTTATGTATTATTTTCTACTTCTATGTTTTCTCCAGTATTTTATGATTTAAATTTTTACAGTTAATTCTTTAATTTATCTGGAAATTAGTATATTATGTGATGTGAGAATTTACCTTGAGTTTCTCTGGAGGAAATTTTCTCCACATCATTTAAAAAAATTCATCCCTAGCCACTCTTTCACCATTCTTCCTTTATATTAAGTTTATATGTATGAGATATATATGTACACGTATACACATCTATATACAGACATACTTCATATCAAAATTAAATTCTATATCCTAAAGATTATTTTGTTTTGTATCCATATTTGTGTAATAAATAAATAAATGAATTTGAGTAGAACAGAGAGTAAGGATGAAATTTACATTGGCATCAGTTTTTTTGTCTGTCCAACTAAAGCCAGATAGTTCCTTCATGGGGAACTTTTAACACAAAATTCCAATTCAAGGTAGAAAGCGATGTGAAAGCACTTTCTGCAGTATTTGCTGCATCTGGGTCATCTGTGCGATGCTAATAGCACAGATATCATGCACGAACATGTTACTAATCAGCCCATACAAATAAATTGGCTAAGCTATAGTACAATAAATAGAACAATTAGAATTGTCACAGCATCAACCAAAGCATTTATGAGATTCTAATCTTTATTTCTAACCATTTGGGCTTGTTTTCTTGCTGTTGCTTCTAAAGCCTATACTCTCACTAATACTGAAAGGGACAGTTTGTTTTCAAGAGGTAAGCAGAAGACTTTCTGCTGATCACTTGCCCTTATATTTTTAACGAACCTGAATTTTGAAACTGAATAAATCTTGGAGTGTCTTGAAGTCATTTCAAAATGAGTCTGTGGCTCTTTTTCTTAGTCCTTTAGTTAGGAGAAATAGATAAACAAGTGAAAGAATGAATAAATGAACAGTTTGATCAATCAATAATCAATTTAAAGGCCATCTACTGCCTGCTTTGTAACGCTAGAGTAGATGACTGCAAGGAAGCTGCTCAATGTCCCTCCACTCGGGAGAAAACACAGCCTCCCTCTGGCCACCCAGGTGGAGAGATGCCAGGGATAAAGCTAGAAAGTTTTTGGAACGTGATGTAGACATCAGTGAGCTAAACAATAAAGTCAGGTGTTCCTGCATCCAGATCACATTCTCTTTTTTTAAATTAATTTTTGGCTAATCTTTCCTAGTCAAAGTTTCTATAGTAAGATAAGCATGCCTTCGCATTTCTTTTCATGAGATATAAAAGCCAAATCTAACGCTCATTTTCATTTTATGGTGAAATGTCCTTATGATTTTCAGCAGATTTATGCGTATCAGTAGGTATTAATGGGTTTTTATTTCTGGTTCACTTGTTCTTTGCAAACATTTGTCCAAAGAAATGTTGTAGCAATAAAGGACTTACTTTGTTAAAATCTTCTTGGGTTATATTCTTTGTTTTACTTAAACCTCACATCATGTGATAACATGAATAGATTCAATTAAGGAAAAACATGGAGAATTTGTTTTAGAAGATAAGTATACACTTTATAAACTGATGCTAATACCCAGCTTGCTAATCAGGAATATAGAGTCTTGGAGGTCAACTAAGAGAGACTCATGTTATTCACAACTCTTTACAAAATAAAGAAACTGTCATGGCCTTGTACCACAATTAATCATCAGATGACGAAGTCTTTTCACAGTAGAGTGATGCCCAGATGCTACGTTTATTTTCAAAGGGTCCAGAGCAATCTATAACAGAAAACTGGGCCATTTGCAGATGTGTGCACCAATGGCTACGAGAAAAAGATAAAGGTCATGCAAAGCTGTGGTTGTGGAGGCTCCTAACCCCGTATTCTTTCGAAGCACAGTCACATCACAGCTGCAAGGTGAGAAAGTGAAGGTTGTCCGTGAACTTCAAATTATTCTCTTCACGGGCGAACTATGTCCACAGGCTATAACCAATCAAGTATTCTATTTTCCCAGGAGGAATGTATTTAAATTATTAATCGTGTCCAACCGGGGAAGTACAGGTCATCAGGGCTGCTTCTGCAGATACTAAATTCTCTCACCAAGTAACATTCCAAATTTAAATATCTAACATTGGAATATCTGTTATCTTTTGCATTCTTTAATGTGTCATCAAGAATGCTTAGGATTCTGACTAAGGTTGTTTGTTTCAGTGAGGTACTAATCATCAGGGTAGCAAAAAAGAATCATTCACAGAATCCATCTTCACTTTATTACATCAGGAATCTAAATGAAAAGGGGAGAAATAGGAAATCGGACCTTTCAACAGAATCTTAATTAAACACACAATGCACCAGGTTAGCTATCATAAGGTTAGCAACAACTCAAGATCATAGTATAAGGATCCCCTGAAGAATTACTGGAGATTGAATAGTCCTAGCTTGTCCATTAAAACAAACAAAAAATTAGCATCATTTCTTATGCAAAAAAGCCCCAAAATCTTAAACAGCAACAACAACAATAAAAACAGTCCTGTAAAAAATAAGAATACAACATCAGAATACAGGCCCAGCAATAAAACTGCAACTCAATGGAGAAAGGATAACCTCTTTTCAACAAATGGTGCTAGAACAATTGGGCATCCATTTTTTATTAAATTTATTGGGATGACATTGGTTAATAAAATTATATAGGTTTCAAGTGTACAGTTGTATAATACACCATCTATATATCACATTGTGTGCTCACCACCCAGAATCAGTTCTCCTTCCATCACCATATATTTCACCCTCTTTTCTGTCTTCTACTCTCCCATCCCCCCTTATCCTCTGGTAACCACTAAACTGTTGTCTGTGTCTATGAGTTTTTGTTTGTTTGTTTGTCTTGTTCATTTGTTGCTTTCAGTTTTATATCCCACAGAGTGAAATCATTTAAAAGATTGGGGGGTATCCAAGAATGGAATATAGATGGTTACAAAATAATTGAATCATGTAACAAGTGTATGAAACAATCTCATTGAGGTGGATTAGGAAACAGGATGTTCATCTAAGTAATTTTGGAAAGAAGTGGAGACTGTAAGACTAAAGGCAAAGGGACAGTACAAAAACATTTTACTATAATTGGTAAAGTTTTTTTTTCCCCTTCACCAGGGTACAGATTAACAATTCTGAAACCACTATAAATATATACTTCACTTTAATAACTAAGTAAATGGATGGCAGATGGTGGGAGCCAGGATTCTCAATGTTGGAATGGATGGTTACAAATAAGTGGAGATGAAGGCTAGAACAATCCATGTAATGTTGGATTAAAGTTGGAGACATTAGTATAAACTCATGTTTAACTTAGAGATACAGATAGATACATACAGAAATAGTTATAGTTATATGTAAATACATGGGTTAGGAAGGAAAATCCAGTGATGAAAGTATGTCAACGGTACATGGGAGTCAAGTAAAAGAGCTCCTCATAACCAAAGATGGAACAATTATTGCTATAAAGTAATATTGTTACTATCAGATTATAATTCAAAGTGTAAAATAAGAGTCAATGAGTCCATACTGATAAAATAGATAGGGGAGGATAATTTACATGCACAAACCCAAATAACTTATATTCTGGGCCCTTAAAGAGCCACACCATAACTCCTTCTTAGGTGTGGGCTGCACAGTGACTTTCTTCGAAAGATTACAGTATGGAAAAAAGAGGGAAAGGTAACTTTTACTGTGGAGAAATTTGACAAACGGTACTTCAAACAGGTGACTGAGGTTTAACATCAACAGTGGAAAGTCTCATTGATAGTATAGTAATCTCCCCTTATCCATGGGATACAAGACCCCTAGCAGATGCCTAAAACCAGGTATAGCACCAAACCCTAGATATACCATGTTTTTTTCCTAGACCTACATACCTATGATAAAGCTTGATTTTAAATTAGGCATAGTAAGATATTAACAAAAATAACTAATAATAAAATAGAACAATTATAACAATGTAGTGTAATAAAAGTTATGTGAATGTTCTTCTCTCTCTCTCTCTCTCTCTCTCTCTCTCTCTCTCTCTCTCTCTCTCTCTCTCTTCTCTCTCTCTGTCAAAATATCTAATTGTACTGTATTCACCTATCACTCAAAGGAAGCACTTTCCGGTGTCTTCCTGACATATCTGAATTTCCAACATCACTACTGTTGCACTTTGGGGTCATTAGTAAGTAAAGGAAGGGTGACTGAGCACAAGCACTGCTAGAGTTGATCTTATAACTGAGATGGCTACTAAGTGATAGAGCATGGATGTGTGGACAAAGAAATGATTCACGTCTCAGGTGTGATGAAGCAGATGAAATGAGATTTCATCATGCTACTCAGAATGGCACCCAATTTAAAATGTATACATTTAATATTTCTGAAATTTTGCATTTAATATTTTCAGACCACAATTGATGGCAGGTAACTAAAGCCATGAAAAGTGAAGCCATGAATAAGGAGGACCTACTGTATCTATTCTTGATATGATGGGATGAGAACAGCACTTTATTTCCATAGTCTTCCTCCTGAAAATCCATAACTCCCTGTCTACTTGTAAGAAAAACATCAGGCAAAACCATTAAGAAAGATTCCACAAAATGCCTCACTAGTAATCCTCAAAACTGTTAAGGTCTTCAAAAATAAAGAAAGCCTAAGAAACTGTCACAGCCAAGAGGGCCTAAGGAGACATAATGACTAAACGCAATGTGCTATCCTGGATGAGATCCTGGAACAGAAAAAGGACATGAGGTAAAAAGTAAGGAAATCTGAATAAAGTATGGAGTTTAGTTAACAATAATGTATAATACTGATTTATTAATTGTGACAAATATAGCCTACTATTTTAAGATGTGATTAACGGGCATAAAGTATATGAGAATTTTCTATACAATTTCACAAGTTTTACATAAATCTAGAACTATTCTAAAATTTAAGAAGTATTAATATATTTTGGATATTAACCCAATTAAATCATGTATTAATTCAATACATGGTTTGCAAATAATTTCTCTCATTCTGTAGGTTGCCTTTTTATTGTGTTGACTATTTTGTTGTGCAGAAGTTTTGTAGTTTGATGCATTCCTGCTTATTGATTTTTGTCTTTGTTGCTTATGCTTTTTGTGTCATAACCAAAAGTATCTTGCCAAGACCAATGTCAAGGAGCTTCCCTATGTTTTCTTCTAGGATCTTTATAGTATAAGGTCTTGTATTTAAGTTACATGAAGAACTCGTCCAACTCAAAAACAAACTACAAGCCATCCAATTATAAAATGGTAGAGCAACTGAATAGATATTTCCAAAAAGACATCCAAATGGCCAACAGATACATGAAAAGACACTCAACATCTCTAATCATCATGCAAATACAGAGGGTGCCAAAAAAAGGTATACACATTTTAAGAAAGAAAAAAACTGTATTCAAATTGTAATATTCAATATATACTGATAACAAATGATGAAAACAAATCATACTTGAGTTCTGCAATTACAAGTGGTGCTCAAAGTGGTTACCATCAGTGTAATTTCAATACAGTTTTTTTCTTTCTTAAAATGTGTATACATTTATTGGCATCCTCTGTATAAATCAAAGCCACAGTAAAATATCACCTCACAAATGTCAGAATGGCTATCATCAGAAGACAAGAGATAAGTTTGGCAAGTATGTGGAGAAAAGGGAACACTTTTACACTGTCAGTAGAAATGTAAATTAGTGTAGCCACTATGGAAAACAGTATAAAGGTTCCTCACAAAATTAAAAATACAACCACCATATGATACAGCGATCCTATTTCTGGACATATATCCAAAAGAAATAAAATGAGATTATCGAAAAGGTATCTGTTCTCCTATGTTCATTGTATCATTATTCACAACAGCCAAGACATGAAAACAACCTAATTATCCATCAACAAATGAATGAATAAAGATGCAGTATGTATACGTAAGTACACACACAATACAATATTATTCAGCCATGAGAAAGAAGGAAATCCTACCATTTACAACAACATGTATAGAACTTGAGGGCATTATGTTCAGTGAGATAAATCAAACAGAGAAAGACAAATGCTACAAGATATCACCTATATGTTGAATCCAAAAACCCTGAACGCTTAGAAACTGAGAGTAGAATGGCAGTTACCAGAGGCTAGGGGGTGGGGGAAACTGAGGTGATGTTGGTCAAAGGGTACAAACTTTCAACTAGAAGATGAGTAAGTTTTGAAGAGCTAACGCATAGCCTAGTGATTATAGTCAACAATACTGTGTTATATACTACCAAGTTGCGAAGAGACTAGATCGTAAACATTCTCACCACAAAAAATAAATAATAATTTTGTGACATGATAGAAGTGTTAGTTAGCTAACTCTACCTGTGGTAATCATATTGCAATACATAAGTGTATCAAGTCAACACACTGCACTACTTAAACTTATATGATGTTATATGTCAATTATATCTCAATGAACAAGATATTGATAAAATGAATATAATATTAACCTTTCTCTGTAATATTCTCTGTAGTTTACATAGCTTTTTCTCTATAAATTTTAATAATTTGTCTCCAGGATTCAAGTTTTAACCCAAATTAAATATTATTCGCAAGCATTTTTAACTTGATTTTTCCAAAGCCGAATGTTGACTGTGAATCCAAAGACCTTTCCAGTGAATAGATAGATGATAGATATTTTTTTAACTCTTCTTGTACTTCTCTGTTAATTTTATTTGGATGATTCTAAATTTTTATTAGGTAAGTCATTTTTGGAAGCCAATAACTCTTCTTCAATAATATATCCTTAGTGAAAATCACACAGATGCACTCACCAAACACTCATACACACACACACACACACACACACACACACACACACTCACAACACACAGAGTTCAGTTCTTTTAATTCAAAAACTCTTGACAAATTTCTTTCTTTTTATAATCAGCCTATTTCAGTATGAAACAGTAGAGTGTGGTGTTCTGATCCTATTTCTTTAAATAAAGCTGAAAATAGAATTTGAGTGTTGAGGATTAAATTTTAATAGATTTATCATTTTGACAAGATTATTTGATGTGCATTCCAGAACTCTGTGAATAGAAAAATGTATTCCTTCAGTTTCAGAGTTTTCAAATTGAACTTAATGCATAAAGCTTTTACACCTTTCTATCATTCTTTCTGTACCATCACTATATAAACCTCTGCAGTGTTTCAATACAACCTTATTTTTTACAAAGGGTTCATCTACCATGTGAAAATGTCATCTCCAAAGTTTGTTCTGCCATTTCTTTCAAATTACACTATGTTTCTCAGCATTTTTCTTCAGAGATTACAAATGAGAGGTAAGAAGAGTTAAGTTTTTCAAGGCTGACCCCCTGCCGACTGATCTTCCTGAGCTGGTGTGTTAGCTGCCTGCAGAGCAGGACCAAATGGCAACTCAAACTACTCTAAGAAAAGAGGTTCAGAAAAGTACTAAGAATTCAATTCTGTGAGAATGCTGAGGCAGTGTTAGAACAGGGCTGGAAGCCAGTAATTTGTTTTGTCATATATCTACAACTCCAAGGCATGAACCTCAGTCTCTGATCACAGAAGAAGGGCTTATGTTCTCCGAACCAGAACTACTACTGCGACAGATCAGTGCTGATGGCTGAAGTTCTATCACATCTTACAGCTCTGACTGCAATAACTGGCCTGCAGTCCAGCTCACATGATGGTGCTTCTTCAGCTGGGGACCCCCTCCCAGAGTCTGATACTTAGTTGCCTTATATTCCTGTGTGCTTCTCCAGAGTGCCTTTTCAGGGGCAACTGCAAATCTTCTAATCCTCCTCTATTAGAAGTTTCTCATTATAAACATCATTCCATGTTTGACACGTGTCTTCATTTGTTTGACAATTTGGTACAGAAATAAAGACACCTTGTCCCCAAACCTACCATAGCCTTCAGGAAGATAATCAAGGTACTAAAGATCAAGAACATATCCAAGGGAGATTAAGAAAGTAGTTTTCTAGAGTGGTAGAGTCAAGCAATGTAAGGGTTTGAATTATAGGATATTAATTTGTCACTTATCTCTTGTGTTGACTCTACCATGAACCAGAGACCAAGAATAATATTCTATTCTTTTGTTATTACTAATGGTCTTGGAAGGAGTTTCCCTCTTATAAGGCTGTATAGTAATTTATAGATTAATAAGTCAAATATGATGAGATTCATGGTGTTCCCAACCCTAATTTATGTAATATAAAATAAAATACTGGGAAGTGGGAATGGGATCTTCCTTCAATTGGCAAAAGAATGGGAGTTATTGGACTGACTGCTTAATATCTAAGATATAAGTTATATAAGGAGATGGCCAAGAAATTCCCAGAAGTGGAGACAAAGAGACTTCAAAACTCTAGCCTCTTCCTATGAGATTATGCTCATAAAGTGATTAGTCCACAAAGGTAGCCCCTGAGGAGTCACTGGCCAGGAAACTTTCCTATAGAACTATGATTTGCAGAAGCATTTCCTATCGAACTGTGAATACACGCCAATACATTTCAAGCACTGGCTAGGTATAGTTCTATTTATCATCGGAATATCCAGACATTATCCAAAAAACAACAAAAAAACAACAAAATACTCTTCATTAACCTGGAAACACAATAGTCTAGTTTCTGTATCAGATCTACTATCATGCTCCTTACTTAGCCACAGAATGCACCACACAGGAGAAACTTTCTACTCCAAAATCCTAGGAGTCTGCATTATGTTCTTTTGGGGATATAGCAGAGGCTCCATGCAGCATCCCTTTGTATCCTTTACATGCAATTGGTTCCACTGGATCAAAGCAGCTTGGCCCAAAACCTTGATGTGTTGCAGATCTGTCTCTTGATCTGGGCCCCTTTTCAAAATCTGCAGTTTATTCAGTAAATAGCTGAAAGAGCATCTCCACATATGAAATATGTTAACTTTAATATTCATAGAAGCCCAATTGCGATTCTCTCTTTTGTGTGGAGCAGTACCAAGTAGGACAACTTCTTTCTTACATATAAGAAGCTATCCTGACATTTCTGAGACCGTTCAATCTTTAGAAACTTTACCAATGTGGCTACCCCAAAATTTTATTACCCACCCTCTGGCTTAGGTGATTCTAACTGAGACATCAAGGTACTTGCTTATTCCTGGTCAACAAATCCAGTTAGCATAATGCCATACCTGTAATGGGCCATAGGAAGATTCTGTAGGATGGCAAAGGCCCTGCAAACCTATATGACTATGTTATGACTAAAATTAGGAGTACTGACTATTCCATAACAAGATAATAAAAGTGTACTATTGACCTTGCCAGGCAAAGGCAAATTGCTTCTGGTTGTCTTTACTGATTTGTATAAAACAGAAAGTTTTTGCTAAGACAATAGTTGTCCAAAGGGTCCTTGTTGATCTGCTACAATCAAGAAGCCATAACAGAATATAACTGTGATTCGGTTCACCAGTGGATGAATAATATTCATTCTATAGCACTTATGTGGGTTTTTTTTTTTAAACAATCAAACCAGAAACCTAAATACAGATGTTTTAAAAATCACCATCTCTGCATCTTTCAAATATTAATCCCATTGTTCCTATTGAAATTAGGGGACTGAATCCATGGTAGCATCTTCTACCATATTTTTATTCATGCCCTACAGAGGGTAACCAAGACAGCATTTTTTAAGGATTATGGTGCTCGATTCACCAATGTATTTCTTAATGCTTTGGTAAAGAGTGTATCCTCCAGACCTTCCTAGATATGTAGTTATGGAGTGCCTGAACTAGATATATATAAATATGTCTATTCCAAAATTTCTGTCTCACTAATCCTTAGGACTCCTTGTTCTAGAATATATAAATGCTGTTCTTGAATCTTATCTCATTCTAGTATAGGGAACAATTGTACCCAAGCTTTGATTAACCAACCCAGTATACCTAATCCCACTTCAAGTGGCTAGAGTCAACAAATCCTGAGTTCCAGTGAGTATAACCATAATGATAAATTCAACCTGATAACAACTATATATTTTATACTATTTGGTCTTTGGTCCAAGACCATAAAAATCTATTTCCATATGTGTTCTCAAGTTTTCTACATGTGCTCACAAGTTATAATGGAGTCGGCAGGAATCTACAGCTCCTTTGGAAAGCTAAGCTACCTTTTCTAGGAGTAGGCTTTGCAATTATCCATGTGAGATATAATGGCATCAAATACTTGCTATTGGTCTAGCCAAGAATGGAATGAAAACAAAATGATAAATACATAATTTTTAATTAAATTTAATTAACATCTGACTACAAAATTATATTAAATAAAAGTAGGACTTTTAGAAAGTCCTAATATTTTAGAAACAAATAAGGAAAGTGAAAAGGCTTGGTTGGGGAGAAAAGTTGTGATACTGCACACAAATATAAGCTTTAAGAGAAGATACTATTTTTCAACCTGAGTCTTAAAAGAATTTAAGAATAACTACAAAATATACTTACTGTAGCATCTAACCGAGCAGAAAAAATAAAAAGTTTAAATAAGGAAACAATCACAACATAACAGAAAGTAGAAAAGACATGGTAAATAGACAAACAAAAAATGTGTTGGAAATAAGTCCATGTATGTAACATAAGTATAAAGATAAATGCAAATGGACTAATATTAGCTATGAGAGTACCAAAATCATTAGAGGGGAAAATTCTTTGGTCACTGAATTAATGAAATCTATTGTTTTCTGACCTCTCTACTGGGGGTTTCTTGCAACAGGGACTCAATATTTCACTTAAATTATGTCAGCTAGGAGGGAGGGTTATGTGCTGCGCAGGTCAGGGTCATTAGGTTCAATATAATAACATACATATAAGTTACCATGTTTTAGGTTAGGTTTGTCTAGAGAAATATATTGGACAAAATTTAAAAAGTGAAAATCTGTTCACCAAAGGCTGATTATCTCCTTCCCAATTAGTGGCAGCCAATATAATTAAATTATTAAATTGAAATGCTGTTTAATGGCAGTTGCTATATACATTTGAATATTATACTAATTTTATTACAATATTATCAAATAGTAATTTTCCTGGATCTAGTTGCAGTGTGCTTTTTTTGTTTCAAAAAAAACAAAACAAAACAAAAAAAACATCCACCCATTCTTCATCTTTCAGGCCTCCACAATTGTTAAGCCCAGTGGTTGGTTGTCTGTATTTTAATGTTTATACACATACTCATGTAAACATTAGTCTCTTTTGCCCATTAAATGTTTTGCTCCTTGGAGTCTTAAAACGTAGTTTTTCTTTCTAGTGCAGAGCTTTGTTCATCATGGATCAACTCAGCTGTTTCTAGAGGTGAGTAATAATCATGCCAAAATTGATGGTGGGGTGACCACTAGAAAGCCTCATGGCTCTGTAAGAATTGCTTTACTTCATATGAGCAAGTCCCACCATCACAATGATTTACTTACCTTGCCTCTACATGGGATTACACCCTGTGGGAGTGAGTATACATTAAAAATCCTAAATGATGGCAGTGAATTTTCCTAGAAATTATGCATGAGGATTTTATAATGTTTGGGTAAGCCTCAAATTAATCATATTAGGTTTGGATAGATTTTCACAATAATTTACTTAGAAAAATACATTCAAATTTTCACATTCTCGGATAATGCAATTCATGTCAAGAGAAGGATTACTAATTCCCTTAATGATTCATTCTATACTCAACTCGAGAGAATGCAGAAGTCTAACAGAAGGTATCATTTTGCAATAAGTGTCAAAAACATGTTTTATCTAAATAGCTCAACATACAGTACTGACAAAATTCAGTTAGAGATAATTTATACCCTTCAGTGGCCAAAGTAATCTATGGGTTTCTTTAAATTGCTTTTGTCTATAAAATAAACTCAATTTGCTTTACCACATGAAGCACAAATTTAAAGCAATATTTCATAAATCTCTGTCACTCAAGATTAAAGTAATCTTTAATTTACAAATACTGCTACCAGCCTATGAGCTTTATGTTGCTAGGGTTTGAAAATGTAGTTAGACAACATAAAGATGATTTTCAACCTCACCTGCTAGTAAAGGCAAGATTTCTAATAAAATAAAAAGAGATAAGCCATTATTAAATGTCCCTAAAGATTTCCTACGTGCACTAATATGGTTCTAAACTCTTATTTGTCTGAACAGGATTGTTTTAATAGAGCACTAGGGATGAGGCATTTAAGTTGTGTCCAGTTAGCTGTCATAGTAATTCCACTTGGTAAATTTCACACAATGTTTACATCTTCTGCATAAGGTCAAAGAGGTACATAAGGTTCTTTAGCCCTTGTTGGAAAACACATATTACCAGCTTATTTTAAATGATTGTTTCAAAACTTTGTTCCAGTCACAAGCCCAATGTAAAAGGTAATGAAATTAAGCTCTATACTAATGTACTCACAGGCCAGCTATGTCAAAAATTTCCGTTTCAAAATATAATGCATATATGCGACATTTATGAAACTCTGACTTCTCTTTAAATAATTAACAACATACTTGAATACTGACTGAGGTATTGTGCTAAGCAATTTACATGTATTATCACACAGAATTCTCACAACAACCCTTTAAAATAGTTCTTTATTAGTCCCTTTTTACAGAAGAGAAAACTGAGGCACAGGGAAGTTAAATCATCCAAGGACACACAACAAGTAAAGACTGAAATGCATTTTTTCTTAACAGACTTTAGTTTTTAGAGAAGTTTAAAGTTTACAGAAAAATTCAACAGAAAGTACAGAGAATTGCCATATATCCTCTTTTCCCTCTTCCACCCCCCTACACACAATTTTTCCTATTATTAATATCTTGCTAATATGGTGCATTTGTTACAGTTACTTCTACTTTATCATTAACTAAAATCCATAGTTTACATTAGGCTTCACTCTGTTGTACAGTTTCATGGGTTTTGACAACTGCATAATATCATGTATCTGCCATTATAGTATCATACAGAATAGTTTCACTGCCCTAAAAATCACCTGTACTCTACCTCTTGTTCATCCCTCCGTCCCTCTTGCCAAATCCCTGGCAACTACTGATCATTTTTCTGTCTCTATAGTTGTGCCTTTGCCAAAATGTCTAGAGAGAATCATACAGTATGTAGCCTTTTCAGACTGGTTTCTTTCACTTAGGAATACACATGTCAAGTTCCTCCGCAGCTTTTCGTGACTTGATAGCTCACTTCTTTTTATCACTGAATAATATCTCTTTGCTTGCATGCAGCAGACTTTATTCACTTACTTACTGAAGGACATCTGGGTTACCTTCAAGTTTGGTAATTATGGATAAACCTGCTGTAAACATTCACATACAGGTTTTCGTATGGATATAAGTTTTCAGTTCATTTAAATTAATACTAAACAGCTCTGGATTAAATTCCTAGGGCTACTGCAACAAAGTACCACAAACTGGGTAGCAAAGAACAACAGAAATGTATTGTCTCACAGTTGTAGATGCTAGAAATCTGAAATCAAGATGTCAGCAGGTTAGGTTTCTTCTGAAGGTTGTGAGGGAGAATCTGCTCCATGCTCCTCTCCTAGCTTCTGGTCACTTGCTGGCAATCTGTTGTCCTTTGGCTTAGAGATGTATTACTGCAACCTCTGTCTTCTTCATGTGCGGTTTTCCTCTGTGTTACCACTTTGTCTTTACTGTGTAAGTCTATCTCTATGCCCAAATTCCCCCTTTTGATAAGGACACCAGTCATACTGGATTAGGGTCCACCTTAATGATTTCATTTTCACTTGATAACCTCTGTCAAGATCCTGTTTCCAAATAAGGTCTCGTTCTGATGTGCTGGGAGTTAGGATTTCAAGATATATTTCTGGGAAAATACGAATCGACTCACAGTATGTGCAATTGCTGGGTCGTGTGGTAAGACTATGCTTACCTTTAGAAAAAAACTGCCAAATGTCTTTTAAAGTGTCTGTACCATTTCGCATTCCCACCAGCAATGAACAAGACCTCCTGTTGCTCCATGTGCTCACCAGAGTTTGGTGTTGTCAGTGTCCTGAATTTTAGTCATTCTAATGGGTGTACAGGAATATCTAATTTTTTTAATTTGCAATTCTCCAATGAAAGATGACGCTGATCATCTTTACTTTTTACACGCTTACTTGCCACCTGTATACCTTCTTTGCTGATTTGTCTGTTCACATTGTTTGCCCACTTTTAAATTGGGTTTTTCTTATCATTATTATTGAGTTTTTGTGTTTGTTGTATATTTTGGAGACAAGTTTCTTCTTAGATCGATATGTGTTTTGCAATGATATTCTCCAAGTTTGTGGCTTGTACTTTCATTCCCTTAATAGTATCTTTCACTGAACAGAAGATTTTAACTTTATATGAAGTTCAGTTAACATTCTTTTCTTTCTTTGTTGGATCACAATTTTAGTTTGTGTTAAAAAGCCATCATTAAACCCAAGGTCACCTAGATTTTCTCCTATGTTGTCTTCTCAGAGAGTTATAGTTTTGTGTTTTACATTTAGGTCTATAAACCATTTTTAGTAAACTTTTGTCAAAATCTTAAGATTCCTTTTTTTTTCTTTTTGCTTGTATCCAGATGCCTAGTAGTTCTAGCACCATTTGTTGAAGACTCTCCATTCTCCTTTGAGTTTTTTTATTTTGTTTTGTTTTGTGTGGTTTTTTTTTTGAAATAATGAATGGGTGTTAGATTTTCTCATTGCCTTGGTTCCTTTATCAAAGATAAGTTGACTGATCTTTTGTGGGTCTATAGTAAGTATCGAAGATAGATAGTGTCAGTCCATTGACCTTACTTTTCTTCAGTATTGTTTTGGCTATTCTGTTTTTTGTATTTCCATATAAGCTTTCAGATTAGTTTTTCATTACCTTCAAAATAATTTGCTGGGATTTTAATGGAGATTGCACTGAAGCTATTGATAAAATTAGGAAGAACTGACCTCTTAACAATACTGAATCTTCCTATCCATGGAAACAGAATGTATCTCCATTTATTTAGATCGTTGATTGCCTTCATCAGAGTTTCCTAGTTCTTCTCATGTAGATCCGGTATGAATTTTGTTAGATTTATACCAAAATATTACATTTTTTTGAAACACAAATGGTGTTGCTTTTAATTTCCATATAAAGCATTCTTTTTTTCATTTTAAATACAGTTGTTTACTACTGCTATGTAGGAAAATAATTGACTTTTAAAATTTTTACTTAAGTATAGTTAGTATACAATATATTAATTAGTTTCACATGTACAATATAGTGATTTGACATTTTTACTAGTTTACAATGTATATTAATTAACCTCATGTCTTGCAACTTTGCTATAATTGCTTATTAGTTCCAGGAGTTGTTTTGTTAATTCTTTGAGATTTTATATATAACATAAACAAGGATGTCATCTATGAACAAAAACAATTTTATTTCTATCTTCCAAATCTTTGTACATTTTACTTTCTTTTCTTGTTTTATTGTATATGCTAGAACTTCCAATACAATGTTTAATAGGAGTGGTGAGAGGGGACATATTGGCCTTGTTCCTGATTGTAGGGGAAAAGTTTCTAGTTACTTATCATTAAGTATGATGTTAGCTGTAGATTTTTTGCAGATGTTGTTTATCAAGTTAAGAAGTTCCCCTATCTTCCTAGTTTGCTGAGAGTTTTTGTCATAAATGGGTGTTAACATTTTTTCAAATAGCTTTTCTGCATCTATTAATATGATTATATGATTTTTATCCTTTAGCTTGTATATATAATGAATTATATTCATTGTTTTTTTTGGAATTTTGAACCAGCCTTGCATACCTAGGACCAATCCCACTTGGTCAATTTTTTATACATTGTTGGATTTGGTTTGCAAATATTGTTGAGGATGCTTGCCTGTAAGTTCATAGGAGACACTGGTCTGTAGTTTTGCCCCCTTATAATGTCTTTGTCTGGTCTTGGTACTGGAGTTTATTTTGAAACCATAGTCTGATTCCAGAACCCATGCTTTAAACTACTATATTCTGCTATCTGAATGGGTTGTTTCAACACTTGAGCTTCTATCAGGAAGCAGGCATCGCTAGACTTGTTTTTAACATAATGTCACATTTTTTTTCTGAATCATATAGAAGTATAAAAGGTAATCCTGACAGAAATAAGAAAATTTGTCTCATTTCTACAATGAGTAGAATAATAGGCCTTTGTGAGGAATAGACTACACAGTGAATGATCAAGAGTTAACACAGTACTTAAAGGACTTCACAAAGATACAATGTGTTCTTGAGGTGACAGCCATATCACAATAGATTTTTCTGTTCTAAATCAATATTTATATTACCGTTAGACATTTCTGTGGAGATGATCCCTTGTTTCTTCAAAATCAGTCTCTCCAAAATTAAATTTCTATTTCCATTCCTAAAACCTATTTTCTTCCATATTTCCTTTCTCCTTTAATCGTTTCCAAGCTGACCTATACAGCAAGCTATAAAATGAAGAGTTATTTATTCTTTTTATTTCTCCTTTACTCTGATCAATTGATCCAATTCTGCCCAAGTTTTGTTCCCAAATCCTCTAGAATCCTACTCATCCTCTCTATTATGGTGTGATTTGTTGAGTGTATGTTCTCCATATTTCTTTGCTTAACTATGGAAAGGACTTTCTAGGGCATCTTCGTTCTTTCATGCAATCCATTCTACACCCTGTTGCCAGAATCATATTTCTGACTGAAGTCAACACTATGCTTAAATTCAGCTCATCGCCTATTTTATGATAGCATTCAATAACTTCTAGCTACTTTACCTTCACACCTTCAGTTCAAGCCAAGCTATACTACTCACATTTTTCTGAGTACTCATTACAAATAGGTATTCCATATATTTATTTATGCTATTTATTTTTATACAGCATGTCTTAGCTCTCTCACTTCCAAAATATCTTGTTAATCCATAAAAGCCCAAAAGAGATGCTTCTCTTCTGAGGATTTTATAGACATTAATATCGCTCTTTGCGATATTAATCTCTAGAGCACATCTCTAGAGCACCATTTCTCGCATTTTGATAGTTTTAAACCTTCAAATGCCAAGAATGGCAGGTGGAATAGAAGCCAAGCTGTTATTACCTTAGTCAGGTAATCTAACTCCTCCAAAAACATTTTCTGGTCCTTCCATTTTGTACCCTCCATTATTCCATTTTACCCATCTTTGCTCCAGGCATCCACATACTTTTCTTGAGCAACTGATACAGCATTTCACATGCTGCTTTATGGCTTGATGTGCCTGCCTTCCTGCTAAATGTGAGTTCCTTGAGATCAGGAGTTACATAATTGATTTTTGTATCCACAGTGTTTAGTATAGTGCTGGGTACATAGTTGATATTCCACAGATCTCGTTGAACTGAATACATAGATATTTTAAATATTACTCCTGAATTTTGCTTTCCTGTTTTTTTTTTTTTTTATTAAATTTATTGGGGTGACAATTGACAATTGTCTTGTAGCTTTGTTTACGGTGGCCAAGACATGCTTTCCTGTTTTTAAAGCAAGTTAAGATTTGAAACCATAAAATTCCTAGAAGAAAATATAGGAAGAAAGTTTACAGACATTACCTGGAGTAAGATTTTTACTGATATATCTCCTTGAGCAAGAGATGTAAGAGAAAAAATAAACCTGGGATTACATCAAACTAAAAAGTTTTTTTTACAGCAAAGGAAACCATCAATAAAACAAAAAGGGACCTTACTGAATGGGAAAACATATTTGCCAATGATATATTTGATAAGGGGTTAATATCACAAATTTATAAAAAGCTCACTCAACTCAACTCCAAAGAAACAAACAACCCAATTAAAAAATGGGCAGAGGACATGAAGAGACATTTTTCTAAAAAGGACATACAGATGGCAAACAGACACATGAAGAAATGCTCAACCTCACTAATCATCAGAGAAATGCAAATAAAAACCACAATGAGATACCACCTCACCCCAGCCAAAATGGCTGTCATCAATAAATCAACAAACAAGTGCTGGCGCGATGTGGAGAAAAGGGAACCCTTGTGCACTGTTGGTGGGATTGCAGATTGGTGCAGCCACTATGGAAAACAGTATGGAGGTATCTCAAAAATCTGAAAATGGAACTACCCTATGGTCCAGTAATGCCACTCCTAAGTATCTATCCGGAGAAACCCAAAACTCCAATTCAAAAATCTTTATGCATTTCTATGTTTATTGCAGCACTATATACAATAGCCAAGACATGGAAACAACCGAAATGCCCATTGGTAGATGACTGGATTGAGAAACTGTGGCACATTTATACAATGGAGTATTACACAGCCATAAAGAATGAAATCTTACCATTTGCAACAATATGGTTGGACCTAGAGAACATTATGTTAAGTGAAATAAGTCAGACAGAGAAAGACAAATGCCATATGATCTCACTTGTATGTGGAATCTAAAGAAAAGAACAAATGAATGAACTAATCAGAAACAGTCTCAGAGACATAGAGGAAAAACTGAGGGTTGCTAGATGGGGGGGGTGGGGTAAGGGGGAAGCTGAAGGGATTAGAAAGCACAGTCAGTAACCACAAGATTGCCATGGGGATACGAAAATCAATTTGGGGAATGTAATCAATAATGTTGTAAAGATTTTGTAGGGTATCTGATGGACACTTGTCTCATTAGGGAGACCACCTCAGGGATGATGTAGATGCCTGATCACTGCACTGTACACCTGAAGATGAAGATGAACAATAATGAATGTCAATGTCAACTACAATTTTATATATTTATATATATATATGTATATATATGTGCATATATATACATATATATATATATTTACAAGAAGCAGAGCACAGCATGAGAAATAGAGACAGTGAAAATGTAATGGCTGTATACAATGTCAGAGAGATAGTGGATGGGGAGAGGGCGGTTGTCACTGTGTGACAGATATAAATGATAAAATGATAAATGTCTAACTATTACATTGTTTTGTGCACCTGAAACTAATAAAAAAATGTTTAAAAAAAAGATTTAAAACCTCAAAGTTACCATTACAAACTGTGATGGCTAAAGGAGAAATATGAAATCAAATATTTTACAATGTAATAATAAAAATAATAGATAACTACATTATGATGATGCACAGTATATACATGAATTTCAATCATTGTAAATACAGATATCTTTTCAAAATGAATATAAGTACTCTCTAAGAACTTCCCCTTCAATACATTAAAAATTTAGAGGATGTCTTTTTACATTAATTATAATGAGATTGTAACAGAGCATAGAAAGCTTTCATCAATACATTTTTTCCAGTAATTTACTCATGTAAAATGGTAATGTATTGAAAGGCTGATGCTTCCAGAGCAAGCATATTATAATATTGTAATATATTCTCTCAAGTCCACCATCCAGCATTATTCAAATGAAGGCTGTGACCCTGCTCACCAGGGTACAGCAGAGGAACACAACAGACTCAATCAAATACCTCTGTAGAGACAGAAGAGGGCAAGGCCAGTGTTCTTCCTGAAGCTTCCATCTGAGGCATCAGTACCAACCTTAGGACCAAAAATTTTGTTTTTACCCATGAACCTACTTCTGATCTCCTTTCTTGCTGTTCATCAGAAGAAAGGAATAAAACGCTATAGAGCAGGAGCAAACCAACTGTGCCCGGCCTGCAGCCTATTAGTGTACAACCAATGAGCTGATATTGATTTTTATATTTTAAAAGGTTGTTTTAAAAGAGAGAAAGAAGAAAAATATGAGACATAGATCACATATGGCCAATTAAACCTAGAATATGTACTATATGGTCCTATGGGGAAAATTTGCCGACCCTTTCTTCACAGCACCACGGTCTAATAGAACTTTCTATGATGAGGCAAATGTTCTATATCTCTGCTGTCCAATAGGGCAGTCACAAAACTCAGGTAGTGATTGAATCTAGCTAATCCAACTAAGAAAATAGATTTTAATTCCTTTTAATTTCAATTTTAATTAATTAATTAATTGATTCATTCATATTTAAACAGCCATATCAATCTGGTGGCTACCGCATTGGACAGCATATCTCTAGAGCACAATTTCTCCCATTTTGATAGTTCTAAGCCTTCAAATGCCAAGAACAGCAGATGGAATAGAAGCCAAGCTGTTATTATCTTAGTCAGGTAATCTAACTCCTCCAAAAACATTTTCTGGTCCTTCCATTTTGTACCCTCCATTATTCCATTTTATCCATTGTCTTCCAATGGGTCTTCAGTCACCTTGTTACCCCATTCTCCCTGTGCTTTAAGTGGAAAAGCAGGACACAAGAATAGTCTATAATGTTACAGCAGGGGGCAGAGGTAGTTCTATAAGATTAAATCAAAACTGAATCATTGCCCTTAAAAGAGTGCGGTAGATGAAAGGTTAGATGTTTTTGGTACTTAGTTGAGTGATACAGATCTCTCAGACACATTATGAAATGGCCTAAAGATCCAACTATCATGTATGATGTCGTTTCTGTGGAAATTTTTATTGAATCCCAAACACCTAACTTAAAAACTTGCCACAAACTTTCAGACAAATTAGGAATACATTGTGTCTAGTTTAACAATAAAAATCAGTTACAAGTTGTGCAGTATTATGAATCATGGAAAATGTTTACTTGGAAACTATGGAAATTTTTTCACAGCTTCATATATGACAAGTGCTCTGCATTTGGAAGTAGCTAGTGCCGTAGTACTTGACTATCCTTGACAATCACCTCTAACTGAAAGCAGTTTTATTTTATCAGAGTGACACTTTCAAAATCAAACACAGTCTCTTCGCCTAACAACTAAAAATAGCTTATGGCAGAAAAAAAAAATGGAATACAATATCACCTTTAAAACATTTTCCAAAGCGGCATTATTTTTAATATATTATTTCGTTAACCATACAGTTCAGGACAGGATTCTCTGTGTAATGTATATGCATTATTTCTTAGAATTTAGAAGTATAGTTCCAGTTTGCTGAACCCAAATCAACTAAATCAGGAAGCAAAAATTAGTTTTTGTGCCAAAGCAATTGTTTCTGTCGGAGTTTCTTTTGAACTGCAAGGTAGTCTATCTTCAACGTATAATTTTCAGTTAGGGAAAAATATAAAATGGGTGATAGGTAAATGTTGAGAATGTTATTCAATCATTTTTTTTAAGTAGCTGCCAAATGCTCTCTTTAGAAAGCTTCTCAAGGGGAAATGACTATGTCTAGAGCAAATGATACACAACATCATAAAAATATGCCAAATGATTTTTATCTGTCAAAAATGGCTACTAAAGAAAAAATACAATTTATATGAGAGAGAGACAGGTGGGGTGGGGAGGTGTCAAGGGAGGGAGGGAGGAAGAAAAAGAGATTTGTTCTTTTGCAACCCTTTGAATGAGAGTTTTTCATGTAGTGCAACTACATGGGAAAATGAAGTATGTGCTTATATGAACATTTGGAAACTCCAGGATCCTTTTCATTAGAAAGACAATGTACCCAGACAACTGACTGACCTTTTAAGTTTTTCAGGGTATTTTATTGTCATTAATATTCAGGGAAATTGTCCAAAAATGCTTAAGAAAAGTATATATTAAAAACTTAATACAAACCTTCTAACAAATTCTAAAAACTAATAACTGGCAAATTATTGAGGAAAATTTTGTATATAGAAACATATAATTTCAGGTTTAAATTTTTCCGGAGGAACCCACGGGCCTTCAAAGTTCCTATGGCTTCATATTACCTACCAAATTATGAGATTTAATTAAACTGTATATCAATTTGGGCGAAGAGAGAGGAGAATTTTTCGTATGTGTTGCATATGTTCCGGACAAAGAAATTCTAAGCATAATATTTCATTGAATATTCTCTCATGGATTTAATTCCACAAATATGAAAAATTCAAATGAATTATAACTAGCATTCAAGGAATAATAACTGAATGGGAAAGCAGTAATAACTTGGCTGGACAGATGGTAAATCTAAATACTTTGAGATTAAGAAGAGAATTGAAAAGGGCCTTAGAAATCAAATAGTCTGTTGTTAATTTTTTAACCAGTACATTGATTCCTTTCATTATACTTCATATACAATTTCAGTTCTAATACTTCAATTAAGCGTGAGTTCTCTAGCTCCCTAGCCAGGAAACTCTACTTCTGGAGCAATCTAAACGTATATGGCCTGCTTCTTCAAACGTCAAAATCAGCCAAATTCATAGAAAGGCAATGGCTTCAAGGAGAAATAATGACAGGTTCTGCAGATACTTTTCACTCTCACACATTTCTGTGAGAGAGGTGGGAATCAATGAGAAGTATGACTGATACATATGGGCACTAAATAAATTTTCGCCTTCTCATGGGTTTCATAGTGGTTTCTAAAGTGCGTTTAATAATGAGTACATCATCATAAACCTAACTGACTCTGGAAAGAATAAGCACTGGATACTTGTACATTGCCTACTAAATTTTCTAGTGCATCCCAACCATTTATCATTACCCAGAGGTTCTCACCATTCTCATCAGTTATTACAACTGAGTCCCAGTAAGATTTGTCATCAAGATGGCCTTAAAGTTCTCAGTTTGATTAAACTTTAGACAGACTTATTCCTGACTCTAGAAAGAAATTCTTTCTTTGCCCCTTAGAGAAGCATTTTTTTTTAAAGCTTAATGTCAGTTTTATAACCCAGGACTGTCTTTCTCCAGAATTTGGCAGAAAATCCCTGCGCTATATAAAATCATGGAAGAGAGGACGCCTATCTCTCCATCTCTTTGGAGAACAGAAGCCTAAGTAACTACCTTCTATCACAAAGATACAAAAAAATTTACCTTTTTTTTGGACGCCAATTAGCACATACAGATGGCCTGTGTTTTCCCTTTCACCCAAGTACTACAAAATCTCCCGACCCTTTGTTTCAGTGGAACTGAGTTCAGACTTCTTTAGTCTGTTCGTCTCCTTTATGGAAATAAATAAAATCTTGAATAAAATCTTCCTTACCTGTTTAACTTTGTCCAGTGCAATTTTTACTTTGCCACTCACGAACCTGTTTTGGACAGAAAAAGACATTTCTTCTAATTTGCAATCATAAAAAGGCAGACTAGAAAGAGTAGCATTTGATCAACATAATACAAACAACAATAATGAAAAGTCAGTCAGAATTTGTGAAAAAGTTAGAAATAGTGAAGTCAGTCATAATAATCTTGGAATTATTAATCAAGACCTAACTTTTTTCCTTGGGCAAGAAAAAAAAAATCTGTGCAAATTTTAACACTGTCAAATAGAATCCGTACTGTCTTTTCCAGATTGCCAAAACTCAACTGAACACATGGCTGATAGGTGGAGCTTTGGCAAACACGAGGGGATGCTAAAGAAAGGTTGCCATCTGGTAAAAGAGAGAAAGGTGGTGGACTGAAGCCTTTTTCTATTTTTTTTACAAGACTAGATATTCTGTTAGACAAAAATAAGCATATCCAGATAAAAAATAATTTATATTTTTAGTAAATTTAAGTATAAAGGAATTCGTTCACTTACTGTACTCTAGTCTTCTATTCTTATCATTCTTCCATTATTATTTTTAACAAAGTATACTTCCATGTAATATATTAATGAAAACATGACCTGGCATATGTACTGGTCTGTGCAAACAGAGGATATAGCTCACAACTATTCATATATTGTGTGGCCTTTCCATTACTGCAATTTTATATGGCCCTTCAATGAATGTGCACATGTATTACATGCCTAGTGAGTTTTAACTAATTTTAACTAATTTAAGCCTAAATATAAATTTGAAGTCATTTAAAAATTATGTTGTAAAGCACATATTTTTTAATGTAATGCCAAACTGTACAATCTTATTACTATGTCATAGCAGTTTGTCCACTTAAAAATCATTTAACTTTACCTCCTTTTGTCATGTTGAACTGGTAGGGAGAGTCATATTTTACAGTGAAAGACTGTGATTAATATCCATAATTATAAGATGTGACTGAATTAAAATCAGTAAGTCTTTTATTTGTGGTAGATATCTCCTAAGCTTTAATTGCTGATTTAGTAGTTAATTTAGAAAATCCTTGTTAATGATCTGGTGTACCTCTGAGGAATGTTGACTAGTAAGAGTTTCTTATCCAGTAGAAATAATTTTCCCAATTGTGTATGGCTGATCCAGGAGAAAGATTCATGGGGTGGGCAATGGAATCCAGTGTTTCAATTTCTCTTAGCCACATAGTCACACATGACATACCGGTACACACAGAAAATTATGCATTAGAAATTATTCATCTCAGTGAGAATTCTGATCCTTGGCACACTTAAAATAGGGGGGAAAATTCAGAAAAAAATAATGTTCCCTGGAACATAATTTTTAGGAACATGTGTAACATATTTTGTTATAGAACATCGCTCAGTTCATCATTTCTAAATTCATCTGTCTTTTGTTTGGCTTCTCTTGCTTCTGTATGTACAGGGGCTTAGTCTGATGCTCAGATAATTTTTCTGGAAAAAAGATTGTTAATAGTTATGCCACCATAAATGCTCTAGTAATAAACATCTGATCTCATCTGTGTTAGTCTCTTTTTACTAATTTAAAAATAATTTCCCTTCACAGCCTTTATAGAAGGATTTCTCATTTTAAATGTGTTATTTAGGAAAGAAATATGTTCAATTTCATGAGACAATCTCTCTTTGTAGAGGAAGAAAGAAGGGAAACAACATTCGTTGAAGCCAAAAAGGTACCACATATTGTCCTAGGTATTTCAAATACAATATTTACTTTAATTACGAAGTGTCATAAGAAGGGCTTATTATTATTATTTCCACAATATAGACTTAAAAACGAGAAGACACTAAGGCTCACAGATGTTAGGTAACTTGCTCAGAGACCAATCACTAATTAATAATGAAACAGGGATTTGAAATATGACTTCAAGTCTATGCTTTTGTTTTTGCTTGTTCCAGCAATAGGATTCATCTACAAGATAATTCTTTGTGGAATAGAATCACCAGTGCTGGAAAATGTTTTTTATTAAGTATACTTGAATGCAAATTGTAGTAAGTTTAGGTGAAAACTCTTGACACGTGTCACGTAATGTATACCCATTTTTCTCAAACTTTGCAACTGTGCCCTGGGATGTCACAGCAATTTCACCAGGTACGACATAACATTTCAAAATTTTAAGGGAAACACAGTGACACTCAACAACTATTAGATTACCGCAAACTACTTGCTTGAGGTAGTTCAGTTTCATCAGTAAATTGTGCTAAATTCCTTCCAATAGCATAGCTTTGCATAGTTGCATTTTCAGTGATCATTGGAATGAAAAGCAAGTATCAAGCAATAAAACAAGGCAGAACAGGTAAATGAGGGTGGTGTCTAGTCTGGTTCCAATATCTGAGAAGTTGTGCTGTACTCAATAGATGCATATATCCTATTAGTAACTAATTGTGCTTATCTAAAAATGAACTATTTTTTTAAAAATTTATGTGTATTATTTTCTTCAAACATTTAATAATGTATTGTACGTAAGTACTTACTGAGTTACTTAGACTTCACTACATAATAAGTAGAACTCAAGTGCTTTTCGTTTTAGGACATAGTGGCAACATGATTGGAACACTAAGGACCCCATGAAAAAAGAAAGCTTGAAAATCTGAGAAAACATTTAGCATCCTCTTCCTCTGCAATAAAGAGGGCTTGGGATTTGTTAACCATGTGAGTAACCCAGAAGTAAATGAAGATTTCTCTAATCATGCTAATCATGTATACGTTACCATGCTTTAAAATGTCTTTCTCTTGTAGCCATAGACCTGAAGCTACTAAAAATCAAATGCAAAAATTGAATAGGTGGAGACTTAAGTAAAATATGGGTTAAATTCACAACTTCACTAGTTCTTTTATATGAATGATACAATACTGATAGGAAATTAGGGAATCCTGATCATTGAAATCAGAGAATCTGGAAGCATACATAGGATTTGGAGAATCCCAACCCCTCAAACAGCTCTGAAATGTTCCTATTGTGTCTTTCTTGCTGTACAGATCTAATGATTTATCCAATTATAATATTTATAGCCTTTAAACTGTGCCAACTGATAAAATGTAAAATCAGAGTAGAGAATAAAATAATTTTACTCAGAAGTTTTGTGTATTTAAAAATTTATATCATAAAAAATGGGAATTTTTAAATGAGTATTTTAAGAGCAGTCAATCATGAAGAGCAGAGTATGATTTGGGATCAGGCTTAATTCTTTGCTACAGCTGAACACACAGCGATTTGGAATTCAACAGCTTGCAGGCAGCTAAATGTGATTCTAATAATTTGTTGGTTTAGTCAAAGCAAAACTGGATCAAAAGGTGACTCATGCTAGGTAATATCAGAAAGCCCTTAGTCTGATGTAAAAGAAGGAATTCAAAGACTACAGGAGAGAATAATGTTGGATTGGATCCATCCTATACTTTTCACCCACATATCCCCTCCCTATGTTCATTGTCAGAGTTCAGACAACATTTTAGTTTTTAACTAGGAACAGATTGCTGATGGAAGTCCTAGTTTCTTTGAAAAACTGCTTTCCTTGGCTGATAATTCTAGTAAACAAGGGTGAAAACAAAGGTGAATTCCTCCTCACTAGGGAGGAATAAGCCAAACCTAGTGGGTCCAAGACTGCATTATCTCCCTCCAGAAACAAAACGGCCCCTTGCCATAAATTTACACAGTTATTATGACCTCCACCTTCCAGATGTCTTGGTTCAAAGTCAAATCCCAGTGACAATACATTTGATAACTCAAATGTGGCTCTTGTATCTACCCCCAAATTATCCAGTCATGCCTAGAAAAAGGGCTTGGTTACAGTCACTAGGGCATTACTGAGAGCATGTAGGATCACTTGACTTTGGTCTATTATGTTCTTTTTTATTTGGTTCTCAACACATGTATACACACACACACACACACACACACACACACACACACATCCTTTGTTCCCTTCATCCAAAAATGTTCTCACCTAATAAGATCTAAATTGCTCCATGCACATGCACTTCCTCCCCACCATTACACAATTTCCAATTTATATTCTGTAACTCAAGTTATTTGCCTGCCCTGTAAAAATACCCAAAACTTCCACTTTGCCTTCCCAACATAATAACTCCTATTAAAAATTTAAAAGAGCCAGCATAGGGATTTGCTATTTGCCCTATGCTGGTAAATTGTTAACAACAGAATCCTGGGGGGCAGGGAGGGAATGTCTTGATTTATAGTGTTTACTGATTTCTGTAAATACTATGGCCAACTTTGAACTACCAATGTTAAAGTCACTGAAGCATGGAGTTGGAAAGAGATATACACAATCAACTCTGTAAATAAATACAAGCTAGCTTCAGCAGACCTCTATATCACACAATCAGGATTTGGGGAAATTCTGGAGTTTGATGTCCTATTGATTCTCTCCTTAGGCACATTTAGCTCATCTTCATTTATCCTCATACCCTCACCATCTCCCCTTACAGTTAGAATTCAGTGATGTTCTGTAATATCAGGACTTAACGTAAGGATCGAGCAAGGATCCAACAGTCTTCCTCAAAGTTTGCGTATATTTCTTTTTCTATATATTTATTCAATTAACCTACCCCATTTGAATTGGCACAATTTGCATAGTACATACATTCAGTGTTATAACAGTATAATTTTCTTAAGTTTTCTCCTTTTCAGGAAGGGGATCTGCTCAATTCAGAAAAATAGGTAATAAAATATGAGTATCTGGCTGAGCCTCAGGTCTCTCTGTCAGATTGGAATATTTAACAGTTTTCCTGCAAATCAAATAAAGCTTAATCCAATAAATTAAGTAGAAACTGTCCATTTTATTTCCTTAGAACATAAAATTGATCTACAATAGCAGGCATCTCTTTTGCCAGATCATGCCTTCCTCTGGAAGTACTACACTGACCCTACCTCCTTTTTCCATTATGTAACCATACACCTATTTTGCTTCAACTTATATTCAATATAATCTCCATAAAAGCAGAGGTGTTGCATGACTTGATCCAAGAATAGACTCTGTCATCAAAAGGAAGGAAGAAAGTAAGGGAGTGAGAAAGGAATATTAAAAGATTGATTAAATATGATAGAATCATAGAATCTTGAAGCTTGAAGGCACTTCATGTTGTCTCATCCAGAAACCTCATTCACAGATTAGGAAATGGAATATTGGAGTGATCAAAATACTTGTCCATGAATAGTCCATCTATACAACTGCCAATTTAGAACACAGATCATAAAATACAGGTGTCCTGATCCTATAAAAGTCAGTCTACTTTTAGGAAAGGCTATAAAATTGGGATAAAAAATAGAAAATTGCCATGAAGGTATATGGATAGGACAGTGTGCAGCGGAAGATATTTTTTCTTTTCTTATTCACCACAATTGTGTGAAAACAATGTCATTCTCTGGAATTAAAGAAGGTAAAATGCACCCAAACTCCTGGATGACTGTTTTTAGCTTTCTGATTCCTATCCTTCTAAGTGAATCTTAAGGTAATGAAGATGACAATGGAGTTTCTTTTAATCAGAAACACAGATGACTTCCTTCCATATGGTCTCCAGTACATTCTGTAGGGAGAGGTCATTCCAAACTGTGTTAGTTTGACATTTCAGTTTGGAAGGTCATAAACCATTCAGAGAAGCAGGCCGATTCCACATGTTTGTCTGAAAGATAAAGTTCTTTATCTTATCCTTTATTTCTCCTGAATAATCCAAAATTTATACCCAACTAATGGAAAGATAAAAGAATCATCTGATCCTATTCATCAACCTCATTTTTTGAAACACTAATAACCTACTAAAAATTCACTACTACTACTAATAAAATTATTTGATTTTGTTCCTTATTTGCTCTATGAGTCAGAATCTGAATCTCAGTGTATAAACTCAGTGTGTGAATGTATAAAGTTTGCTTTCTCAAAATGCTAAGTTAAAGAAAAACAAAAAAACTTAGTCACTTTGAATATCAGAAAAAAACTCAACTTTCTCATCTCATCTGATCATGACATGAATCAGATTATCATTGCAGGGTAGAACATCCAATTAAGCCTTTTTAGAATTTTGGGAAGCCTATGTTCTGGGCCATAGTTCTGTAATGATACTCAGTAGATGAAGCTTTCACTTTCCCTAGTTGAAAGCATCTTTTTTCTTAGAGAAGAAAATTGTGCCAAATTTGAATTTTTCTAGAACAAGTAAAATTTAGGAAAAGACTGCTGCATATCATTTGTAGCACTTTAAAAAAATTGTTTGTTTTTTCAGTAATCCTTCCAATGTAACTTTAGCTGCAAAGGTCCATAAAGGTTCTAAAACAAAAAAACAAACAAACGAAAAAAAAAAAACTGAAGAAGAAAGGGTGGTTGAATAAGCCCAGGGAAGGATGGGTAAGTTATGGCTGACAAAGGCGACGCACTGACAGAGATAAATAATTTAAATAATAATTCACTCAATGTTTCTGTGATCCAGGTAATCCAGTTTATCATTTCTAAAATGATGATGAAGAGAAAGAAAGAGAAAATTATTAATCAAGCACACACTCTGCAAGGGCCTAGATAAGTTACAAATCTCTCTGGCATCAATACAATCATGTTGAGAAGGTATGTCAAATTGATTAGATGCTAACAAAGGACGAGCTTTATAGGCTGAGGTGTTTAGAGAAACTTTTACAGAAGGCCTGGGGTTAAATTAATCCTTGACACTGCAGTAGGATATTTAAAGCCACTGAGGCAAGGGGAAGGGGTGATGATATTTCAGTTTGGAGAATAATAAAAGGGACAATATGTATGACATTTACATGTATTTGGAGTCAGACGCAAGTAACTTTGCCCTGACTCTTACACACACTGACAAGATACAGGAAGCTAGTTATTTAACCTCAAGGTAAAACAATAATAATGACAACAACAACATCTAAGTGCTTATTACCTTCCAGTAATTGTTTTAAATATTTGTACGTGCATGAAATCAAGTAATCTTCACAAAACCAGTGAAGTCATTAGTTTGATTATCCCACTTTTACAGAGCTGGAACTGAGACATACAGATGTGAAGAAATGTGCCCAAGCTCAGATATCTACCACCGTGTTTCCCTGAAAATAAAACCTACCCTGAAAATAAGCCCCAGTTAAGATCATCAGCCAAACCCTTTTCATGAAGATGGAGCAGAAAGCGAAGAAGGAAGCCCCTGCCCCTCCCAAAGCCGAAGCCAAAGTAAAGGCTTTGAATGCAAAGAAAGCAGTCCTGAAAGGCGTCCACAGCCACAAAAAACAGAAGATCCGGTTGTCACCCACTTTCCAAAGACCCAAGACACTGCCACTCACAGGCAGCACAAATATCCTCACAAGAGCGCACCCAGGAGGAACAAGCTTGACCACTGTGCCATCATCAAGTTCCCCTAACTACCGAGTCAGCCAAGAAGAAGATAGAAGACAACAGTAGAGTGTGGACTTGACACTGTGGATGTCAAGGCCAACAAACACCAGATCCAACAGGCTGTGAAGCTCCATGACATTGACGTGGCTCAGGTCAACACCCTGATCAGATCAGGCCTGGTGGAGAGAAGAAGGCATATATTTGACTGGCTCCTGACTATGATGCTTTGGATGTTGCCAACAAAATGGGGATCATCTAAACTGAGTCCAGCTGGCTAATTCTAAATACAAAATTTTTTCACTGTAAAAAAAAAAAAAAAAAAAGAGATCATCAGACAGACAGACATTATGACGATTTTCCAGAAGATGACATGACTGTATTTGAATAAATGTAGATTGTTGTATGTGAAAAAATAAGACATCCCCTGAAAATACGTCCTAATGCGTCTTTTGGAGCAAAAATTAATGTAAGACTTAGTCTTACTTTTGGGGAAACATGGTAAGTGTTGCAGTGGGGATTCTAAGAAGTAGTCAATAAATTGAAGATATTTTTTTGTTTTTACTTAAAATATTTGAAAATAATAAACTAAAAAGCTCTATGAAAGCTGCATTTGACAAATGACTCATGAAATTACACTTTTTTTAATCATTTCGATACAGCCGTACAATAGATGAAGTAACTTTTCCAATCGAGCAAACTCTTCATATTTTTATTGCAGTTTTCCCATTTTCTTTATTGAGATTAGTGTATTATATATCTCTTATATAATGACTATTCAAAAGCAGAGCAGGTTTCATAGAAATGGAAATCAGCCTAAAATGTTTGTTAGCCAGGAGTTATTGCTCTACTCAAAATTACTGGATATAGTAAATTAACCTAGGGCAATATTGTACGGCTGTATCAAAATGATTAAAAAAAAAGTGTAATTTCGTGAGTCATTTGTCAAATGCAGCTGAATAAATTACTGAGAGTTCAAGCTATAGGCAACACATGTTAGGAAAAAAATAAGAAAATATTCAATATTATGTATAGATACCTGTAGAGTTGTGTGTGTATGCAAATTCACAGTCATCTGTATGCTATGGATTGTCTGTAAATTTTGTTATTTTCAGGTCATTATAACATGCAATGCTTTGTGTGTTTGCTTCTGAAGTGTTATTTTGTTATTTTCAACCAAATAAACTAGGCGGATGAATAAAAGGCAATTCAATGACACAGCTGTTAGAATAAAGTATGTAGAAAATGTTCATCAATACCCTTAATTTTAATCAGTTCTGAACAAGGGCTACAAAAGTAGCCATCTGCTCTGTATTTTAACTTTCACGTGTTTTTTTCCTACCAAAGATATGATTTCTCTTTGTTTAGGATACTTTTTCGTTATTTAAGGCAAAATGTATAGTAAGTTTCTAGATATGTCAATTATTTTAGAACAGAATATAGGTTACTTCTTTCATTGTTGAGGTCTAAAAAGGATGTCAGTGTCTCCCTATAGCTTTCAGGATAAAATTTAGAATCTGTATCTATAACCAGTACCCTCTAGGACCTGACCCTCTCTCTCTCTCTCATCTTCAATTCCCAACACCTCCACAGTCACTTTGATATCATATGTAAAGCTTCAAGTGTTCATGAGCCCTGGCACATGCTTTTATGGCATTCTGGAAAAGTCCATCCTCTCCCCCTCATTTTCTAATTAATCCATGCTCATCCTTTTATCACTGTCACCTCCTTCCAGATGGCTTTCTTTATCAATCCAGTACAATTTTGTCTGTGGTTCTAGAGTCTTATATGTCATAGCACTTGTACTGTGTGGCACCATAGTATTCTTTTTTTTTTTTTTTTTTTTTTGGTCTCTGTTTCAAAACTAAGCTATTCAAGGACAAACACTGTGTCTTATTTGACTTTGCCATGCAGGGTACCTGGCTGTCACAGAATGACTACTGACCAATTACAATAATTCACTGTCTGGTTTAGTTCTTCAGAGCCAATCAACAGGGTTCAAGTTATTTAAGCATGTTTTTAAAATGGAGCCTAGATGTCTGCTTCTGAGTATGTGCATGATGAGGGAAAGAGAGAAATGATACTACATCAATTTCTCAGTCTTTGCTCCTCCACTATAAGTCCCTTTCACCTCTCATCCCTGGTCTCAGTCTAAGAGATGCTAATGAGCCTGATCTTGTTCTCTGAGGGAAAATTGTGACTCAGTGTGGAAGCAGTATCAATGGCTCATATTTGGTGCAAGTAATACTGAAGAGAGAATAACGTTTGTTCATGTGATATCAGCATAAGGGAGTAAGTGTAATGCCAAATACGGCTAAATATTATAACCCCTCACAACTACAGTGCATAAAAGTACAATGTGCTTCCCAACCAGACTCTTAATCCAACATTGTTACCTCAAAAGTGGCAGATGAAGTTGCTTATTAGTCTTTAATGTAATTCCTTTTAAGACCTATTGATTGGAAAACTTTATCAGTGACTTTGAGAGACAGACTTAGTAAATGAAAACATTCTTCCAGCTAGGATCTTTTGAACGAAGATAATGTTATCTTTAGTTCCTGAACACATTTTGAGTCAAAATATGCTTACTGTTTATAAGTAGTGATATTGTTTTTCTGTATATTTCCCAGGGAAGAGAAATCTTAAGCAATCCCTTACACAGTTTAACACTTGTCAACTTTTTCTTTCTAACCCTCAAAGGTAATAAAATACAGAATATAAAGTCATATAATTTTTCCTGCACATATCAGACACTGTTACTTTCCTAGATAATTTCTTCAGCTGTGGGATGAAATAATATCTTCTGAAAAATAGTATAAAGCCTGTATCCTTATGGTTCTTGGCTCAGTGCTTAATCCCTTTCCATAAGAAAAAAATTCTGGAACGATAGTTAAAACAAGCCTTCATGAAAAACCCACCAGAGCTCTTTGTCAGTAATGTTGATACAGTTAGTATTAAACACTTCCCCAAATAGAGGAAGTACGTTTGCTTAAAAGTGTGTTATAAAAGAAGCACTCAATAAAAATTTCCTGAGTAAAACCTAAATAAACCTACCAGACAGATTATAAAGGAATTGCACTCTAATTCCAAATTCAATACACTTCCTTTTTTTATATTAGTTTTTAAATTTTTGTGATTAAATTCAACCATGCTTTTTAAAAGAAAATAAGGGAAGACTTTTTTAAATGACTTTTTAATGAATGTTTTTGTGAAGCAAATAGCTCCTCTCTAATGTGTTTCCTTTATATGCCTTCTATCCTCTGTTCTTACATTTATGATTACTCATTCTCTCTGTTCAATACCGGGGGACAAGTAACCCTACAGGCAAAATAATTTTTGTTTGTCTCATATAATTAGGTCAAGGATGGCAAAGTCATGAAGTTTTGGAAGATGGTAAAGAAAATTTATATTAACATGAGCATTGCTCTCATTTGAGGACATGGAAAGGGAGTTTATGGTATTGGGGTTGTAAATCAGGATAATTTTCTTCTGAATAGGTCAACATGCATCTTTGAAAGAGTTGTAAAATTCTGGGATTTGAATGTCTCCCATATGCCAGAATATTTTCATCTGTGTCAAGCTGTATGTATGACAATGTTTTTTCTCCTACATGATTTCTAAGATAAAATGCTGTCATATCATTGTCAATCATTTTAAATTCCAATGACTGTTATTCAGTCTCAGATTCTCACAGGAAATTTAGACTAAGGTTAATACTTGCCAGTGTAAAAATTTGCTATTCAGAAATTCCAGACTATATATAATGTTTTAGACAATTTACTTCCAAAATAAGAGAGAAGGAAGCACCTTACTAATTATACAAAAACCAACAAATCACATTACTCAGGTGTAAATACTAATAATGAGTATATTATGGACATAAAGCTGTGAATGATTTATTTTTTCCCACTTTGATTTTTCTCACTTTAATGAAAATTATTTCAATCTTACTGTTCGAATACATTATTGAAATTTCATTTCCTTCTCTAATGAAAATTGAAAATGTGTGTTTTAAACAGCAATCTCTTGCATGTAGGTGATGAAAAGCAAAGACAGAATAGGTGTATAACTGTTATAAGCTACATGAGATATTTGGAGTCTGCAATCTGGGTGTTGACACAGGTCTTCATTATGATTTCTATTGTCACTACATACACTAAAACACTAAAAATCGTGGCAGATACTTGTACTAAGAAACTATCTAGTGGTAGAAAAAACAATGATAAAAAAAATATTCAAGTGAAAACTGTCTTTTGCAAAGCGTGAAGGTGGCCAAATTAGTAGATCTCAGCAGTTCAGAGACATGTGATGATGAGTGCCACCCATTTGTTGTTATTAATATGAACTATAAACAATTAATGCAGCAATCATAACTTTTAAAAAATCATTCAAATTACCAATTCCCCCATCTTGGGTTTAGTGGTTTTACCTAAATGTACATAGATAAACATTTAAAGATATTACTAAAAATGAAAAGTATCATTTTTAATGATAGTCCATGAGTCTTGCTTTTTGAACAGAAAAATCAAAAGAAAACATTGAGTTCAGAAGAAACGGGAATGAAAAAATTATTGAAAATGATCAATTCTGGAAGGAACACAATGACTCCATAAGGGTATGATGACTGCTTTCAAAACAGAACTGCAAGTTGAAAAAAATGTCCAAAATTAAAATTAAGCTTTTGGAAAACAGAAAGGATAAGACACCCAAAATTATTTAATCATATACTAATGGAAATTTTTAAAATGGAGTAGATCATCACATTAGCTAGTTTTCCAGCAAGTACAGATTTCCAAGGGGGCTCTATTCCACACACACAAAAAATGTCTCTATTAAACATATATTGTCACATCTATTTTGTCACCATTACTCTCCAAAATTAAATTCTTTAAACTCTACTGGCACAAGTAAACCCAACTGGCACAGGAAGAAAATGATTGATTTTAGTATAAATTAACTTCTGCATATACAGAGCAATGAAAATAAGTGAGGAAACAACATATAGTGCATTGCCTGAAACCTAATTATTACCTTGCACTAAAAAAGTACCTTATTATATGAAGAAAACTTCATATAATTCCTCATTAAGTAATATGCATGATAACCATAATAAAATATTTTATTTCTTCAGACTCCACTTAGCATTATGTAGGCTTAATTTAACAAAACTCAGTGATATCCTTGAATGTTTAATTCAATCTATCAGAAATTTATTAGACAACAAATGAAGGGTGATAACAGTTTTTAAAGTCAATTTGACAGGTATCAAAGAGAAAAGGTAATATCATTTACTTAAATTAAAAACTTAAAAATTATAAAATCACTAATTGTAGAGCACAAAGGGGCTTTAGAAATCATTTCAAGCCAACCTTTCCGTTTTCCCATTGAGATAACTAAAGACCAGAGAGGTGAATTTACTTTACCCAGGTCTCACAGTACGATTCTGCTCTTCTTGTATATACTAAGGGGAAGTGACAATTGAGAAGAAACTAATCATAGGGGCAAAAAATCCCTTCAGATATGTCACATTTGTTAAAGCTTGCTGTACCAAGGATTCTACATGTGTTGGCTCACTTAATCTTCCAAGAAACACTATGAGTTATGCATCATTATCTCCATTTAACACCTGAGAAAATTGGTTCAGAGTATACCTAAGTTCTTCTACAATACAGTGGGTGGGAGAGCCATGATTTGACCCCACATGCCTGACTGCCAATCCCAACTTCTGCCCACTATGCCCGACCTCCAGAGAAGTTTATTGGCTCTTTTTTAAGTTGAAGCCACATGTATAAAAATCCACTTGATGGTGGCAACCCCATATCACGCAGATAATGATCAGAAAATTTAGAGGGTCCTAAGAGTAAATCTTAGGACAGATGAGAGACCCTCTAATAGGAAAATTAATTGACCTAGGAACAAGACACTTCTAATCTAAGTGTCCCCCTTTTATTAAGAGGACTGAAACTAACTGCTGCAGGAGGTGCTTGTGCCCTTTGTAATTCCTACCAACAAGTATCTGTGAAACTACAATAAAAGAGAAGTCTTGACTTGGCGCAATTGTCCAGAAAGAGAAACAGGGAAATGAAGAATTCTCATCCTTTGTCCATAATGCAGTCCCATTGGCTGGATTTCAATCATCAGAAGGAAAAGGTATGTGTAGACTGGCTCTGATGACAGTGCAATCAGAAGGAAACCGCACAGTTTTTGTATCTCAAAGGTCTACAGCTTGGGAGTTCCAGGAGACAGTAAGTGGACAGGGGGCAACACCAAGCTTTGGTAGATGTGGTGGGGCGCAGTGCCTATGACAGAGGCTCAGTGAGGAGCTCTGACCACATGGCAGACTGAGATTTGTTCATGAGCATATGCAAGACACATACCCCAGGAAACCTCCAGAAATACATGGATGAGCTTTTCAAAGGGCTGATGTCTATTGTGACGAAGTGAAAGTGAGTTCAGTGAAATCTGGGTAGAAATGTTAAAATCACTTTATTTGGTAAGGGAGTCAAATCTAAATACTACTATAAAATACATGTTTTATGACCATAGGTTATTAAAGCTGATATATTGTTTAATGTTATATAGTCCAGTTCCTTTGATTTCAAAGGAGGAAACTGAGGTCTAGAGATTGATTTCCTTCTCAAGGTTACACAATTAGACAGTGGTAAGGCCCGAGCTTCTGACTTCTGTTTTCAATGGAATCATGCTGCAACTCTTCTCACTTCTGGTCTGTTTCATTTATTTAAAATAGTTGTGTGTTTAGCATTCTAAAAGTATTTTTAAATTTCTGAGAAGTGAGAAATTTTTAATAGAATTGTAGGCTTTGTAGTTTTAGAAATACTAGTTTTTGTAAACACCAAATGTGTCCCTGAATTAGTTCTTTGAAAAAGCTTTAATATAAAAAAAAAAAAAATCTTTCTAAAATAACTCCTTTGTAATGCCAGAAAGGGCACCTGAGGACAATTTATCTTTTCTATGTCATTCATCTAATATCCCTACATTTAAAGTGCTAGTACAGAGTTTTGATTACAAGACAAAAATGTTGAAACTGAATGCATCATTGACTTGAAAATGTATCCCGTTAAATCTTGCTGCCTCTGGTCTTTTTTTATATTTTCAGAAGGAAATGATTTAAAGTTAGAAAGAAAAATGCCACGCGCTGACTGGGAAGTTAATTATAATTTTAAATTAAGTATCATATGCTAATGTGTAGCTAATTATTGAATTGAGAGGGATGTGGCCACCACATAGTATATACAATTATATGTAGAAGCTTAGACTTCCTTTATATTATATAATTAACAGAGAACATCTTCGTTACCAGCATTAGAATAAGAATTTGAGTTGTAATTTTAGCTTACTTTCTAATTCCTTTGTGGTCCTGTGTGATTTAATTTGTATCTTTAGTCCTCGGTTTTTAGAAGAGTATGTATGTAGCATTTCTAATAGAATAAAATACAGTCCCATAGATACTGGTATTGATTAACAAATGTGCTGAATGAGTTACTGATGTCCAATATAAGAGCGGTGATACTGTCTTAAACAGATTATAAGCTGTTTTAGGCAACCGGGGAATAGTGGGAGTACTTTCCCTATGATATATATTTACTTCACATTTCAGGAGTTATATTGATGATCAAATAATATAACGTATGTGGAAGCTTACTTTAAATTTTAGAGCTCCATTGAGATATAAGGAATTATTATTACTATTATTATTATTATTATTACATTATTAGCTACTGAGTAAATGCTCCCATATAGCTTTTGAGGCTACTCTGTTAGCAATCCCTTCTGTCAATGTGCTAAGAGCTGGCGACTGGACAGCAGAGCTCTGAGAGTAAATTAGAAGACATGTTCTTATTTCATACTCAAACCCTCGAGGGGTTGCTGAGAACATGGTCTCACTTTATCTTGACTGAGAGACACCATTCTATTCTCCTCATCAGGATCCATTCTGTGATCACTTCTTCCTCCAGGAACCAAGCCCTAACATTCTGTGCTGGTTTTGAATTTTTTAAACTTCTATTTTGGGTAAATCACTAACAATTGTATTCCAAAACAACTTAAAAACCTAAACAAAAGCAAAGATAGGCTCCTCTAAAAGGAGCATACAACACTCTGTGTACTGAGAGGATTAAAACACCTCGACACAAACTAGAGGGCTGTAAGGAGGTGGGGGGGAGATGGCATATGATCCTTTTCTAATCACTGGCTCAAAGGACAGACATTCTGTCCTAACTCCCAACATACACACACACACTCACAATATGGCAAACCAAGCAATCGTCAACCCCTGACCTCTAGATAGGTCATGGGAGAAGGTAAAAACTCCCATCACAGAATTGCAAGTTGGCTGTGGTCTGTGTGTCTATGCTATTTTGGAGTTTCTCTCACCTGAATTGTTCATCATCTGATACAAAAAGTATTAATCAAAAGTCAAGATTGTCAACATCATTCCACAAGCAAACGGTGTGCCTTGTTCTGTCTGTGAGGATAGCCCCATTTTTTCAGTAATCTAAGCCTTCCTTGTCTTGACTGGGGCTTTTTATACTACAAGCAATTTTCTACCTGACAACATATCAACAACCTCTTCATGCTTCAGATTTTAGCCAACACCCTGTTCTGTCATCACTTGGGCAGTTTAGAAGACAGATTACGTGTATCACTTCCCATTCTCTTTGGTATTTAGTACTCATGTTTCTACATCAATTTGTTATCTCTAGTACAGCTGATGGAACCTGCCTGATTACCCTGAATTAATTCTCCTTCTGCACTTACTTTTAATGAAACCTAGCTGATTGCAATCTTCAAGAAAACAAATGAAAGATATGAGAAATCTCCACCATGTAGGAAGTAGGAAAACTTAAATTCTTCATAAAGGGTAATATAATTATAACAGAGCAAAGGATTCACTTGAATTCACTCTCTGAACTCTGATAACACTATCTGTCACTCTTCTGTTTTCCACCATATTCTTCAAGGCTCAGTTCCTTGTGTGCTTCCTTTGTCTCATTTACCAGCCTCATGGACAGAGGGCACACTTGTCTCATCTGAGTAAGCCCACACAACAACCAGCAGACCAGTGCACATAGTAATTATTTGATAATTATGAATTTAACATTTTGCACTTACTTCATGGATAAACAACTTCGTATATTGGACTTAAAACAGGGTCGCACATAAAATTATCTAGTAAACTATTTCTTAATAATATAAAATAACTCAATTTAGTTATTATATTTCCATTTGAAGTGACAATTTTATAATTTGTCACTTGCAAAGTTTGGTGAACTGTTAACCTAAAGTTAAAAGGGCTTTCAAATTGAAAAGCAATAAGCATTTATTTGAGATCAAAAAGAATAGCTATTCAGGAAGTACTGATTCAAGCAGAAAAGCTCAAATAGTGTTTGGATTAGGAGGCAAAGTCAAGTGGAATTCATGAGAAAGAGAAGAACAATTACATCAAGAGAAGGAAAGTATTTCTATAAGTACAGATAAATTAGCATAGTATTGCTAATTCTAAACAATATTTTTAATTTTGGGTCTGACAGTCATCACTCAGGTAGTCATAATATATCTGCTTCTTTTTCATCTTTGCAAACATTTCTTTGGGACACAGTGTTGCTTTAGGTTCAGCCCAGAGGTTGTTTTGTCCTGTGTTAATATTCCAAAGTTTTGAGGCATAAGATGTACAAGGCATTTTCTCTGGGATGTCAGCTCCGACTCCATTTTAAAGTGGCTCCATTTATATTATTTTTCACAGAACGATACCTCAGTGTCAAGAATTAGTTAATCTGCATTCAACAAGTGAGCAATTTTATCCCCTTCCCATCCATACAATCAGTGGCAACATAATATCCAAGGGGGAAAAAGCATAAAACATGTTTGGAGATTGTAATGAATTCGATTTCAATAACACCAAATTAAGCCTATTTTCATTTTGATATTATAAAAAAGCAGCAGGAGGTTTGACTAGATAACTTGCTTTTACTTTATTAAATTCCTTATGTTACAGTCAGCTGGATTGAGTGCTCCCTAGGAGTGAATTAAGAACATTTGAGCCTTGTCTTTACATTCAAAACAGTGTGGCTCCAAGTTAGGCTTTTACAATTCTCTTTAACTTGGGCTGCCAGAGGGAGATTAAGGAGAGCTCCCTAGTTCCTTAGCTGTTTATTGCCTTCTTCATGCAGTTCTTCCTCCTACCTTCAGGCCATGAAATATGCTGTGGCGTTAGGCAAATGGAAGACCAACTTGTCACAACAGGACCACCTCAATTGTCCAGGACAAATGGCATGCAAATATGGGAATTGTCTACATGCCTGACCACTTTGGAGGGAACTGAAACCCTACAGCTCTACCTCCTTTTGGTCAACACATATTTATGGCTATTTCCCTCTATGTCCATAATGTTTGATTATACACATCTAACTAATGAAATGTTTGCTTAGTGGCCTAAAAGACTTAGTATACCTAACAAAGCTTCAGGCAGACACTAAGAGGATTTGAAGTTTGGCTATAAGGAAAGAGTCACTTCTAAACTGTTAGAATCTTTACGGACAATGGGATGCCAGTACAAGAAGAAAAGGCACCTAAATAAAACTGAGTCTACTTCAACAGTCCTTAAACAGTCCATGCCAGTAACAGCAAGCACATCTCCATACTCAGCCAACTCTAATGAAAGATCAAATGAGCAGCTTTCCAGTGACCTTGACACTTTCCCTCTCAGCTTCCGCTTTATCTTACATTGTGGTGTTCAAAATCTATTTTTGTAGCTAGTTTATTATATTTCATTTCATAACAGTTGGCACATTTTGCCTGATGCAACCATGTTATGAAGTCAGTCATACATTATCCTACCATCAAATGTAGGGGATGTGAATCTTCTTATCTATTGTTAAGAGTTTGATTTCCCCTAGTAAGCTGCGCTTTCCCATGGCAGCTGCACAAGAGCATTCGTTGCAGCTGAAAAGGGAACACTGAGAGGCGGGGCCATCCACTGGCCCTAACCTAAAGGGATAATGTTGGGTCCAATGGGATGCCAGTCTTCCTTCCTAAGACAGAAATAGCAATTTTTCTTAATGTGTTCCCTCTCAGTGCATGCCTTCTAGATTTTCCACAGGGCCAAATTCCGGACTGAAGAGAGGAACGGCTACTTTCCTGCTCAAGCACAAAGCAATATGTTTTTTTTAATTGACTGGGGTGACATTGGTTAGTAAAATTATATAGGTTTCTAGTGTACAATTCTGTAATACATCATCTATATATTGCATTGTATGCTCACCACCCAGAGTCAGTTCTCCTTCCATCACTATATATTTGACCCCCTTTACCGTCTTCTATCATCCCGTTCCCCCTTACCCTCTGGTAACCACTAAACTGTTGTCTGTATCTGTGAGTTTTTGTTTGTTTGTCTTGTTCATTTGTTGCTTTCAATTTTATATCCCACATATCAGTGAAATCTTATGGTTCTCGACATTTCCTCTCAAACTTATTTCACTTAGCATGATAATTTCAAGATCCATCCATGTTGTTGCAAATAGCATTATTTCATCTTTCTTATGGCCAAGTAATATTCCCCTGTATAAATGTCTCCTTTATCTAGTCATCTTCTTTATCCAATCATCTATCAAAGGACACTTCAGTTGTTTTCATGAGTTGGCCACTGTGAATAATGCTGCGATGAACATAGGGGTACATATATCTTTATGGATAAATGTTTTCAGATTTTGGGGGTATATACCCAGGAGAGGCATTGTTGTGTCATATGGTAATTCTAGCCTTAATTTTTTGAGGAACCTCCATACTGTTTTCCATAGTGGCTATACCAATTTACATTCCCACCAGAAGTGTATGGGTGTTCCTTTTTCTCCACAGCCTCTCCAATACTTGCAATTCCTTGTCTTGTTGACATTAGCCATCGTACAGGTGTGAGGTGATATCTCACTGTGGTTTGGGGTTGCATTTCCCTAATAGCTAGTAAAGTTGAACTTTTTTTCATATATCTGTTAGCCATTTGTATGTCTTTTTGGGAGAACTGTTTGTATAGGTCCTCTGCCCATTTTTCAATTGGATTGTTTGGGTTTTTGTTGTTGAGTTGTATGAGTTCTTTATATATTTTGATATTAGCCCAATATTGGAGGTGCTGTTTGCAAATATCTTCTCCCATTTGGTTGGATGCCTCTTTGTTGATAGTTTCTTTTGCTGTGCAGAAACTTTTTAGTTTGATATAGTCCCATTCATTTCCTTTTGCTTTTACTTCCATTAACTTTGAGATCAAATTCATAAAATCCTCTCTGAATCTAAGGTCCATAAGTTTGGTACTTAGGCTTTCTTCTATGTAATTTATTATTTCAGGTCTTATATTTCGGTCTTTGATGCTTTTTGAGTTAATTTTGGTATATTGTGACAGTAGTCTAGATTCATTCTTTTGTACATGGCTTTCAAATTTCCCCAGCATCATTTATTGAGGAGAATTTCTTTTCTCCATTGTATGTTTTTGGCTCCTTTGTCAAAAATTATCTGGCCCTGAATATGTGGATTTATTTCTGGGTTCTCAATTCTACTCCATTTGTCTGTGTGTCTGTTTTCCTATAAGATATTATTGAAAGAAATTGAAGAAGACACAAGGACATGGAAAAACATTCTGTGTTCAAGAATTGGAAGAATCAACACAGTTAAAATGGCCATATTACCCAAAGCAATATACAGATTTAATGTAATCCCATCAAAATCCCAATGGTGTTGTTCTTTAAACAAATAGACCAAAAAATCATCAGATTTCTATGGAATCACAAAAGACCCTGAATAGCCAAAGCAATTCTGAGAAAAAAAGAATAAGTCTGGAGGTATCACTGACTTCTGACTTCAATTTATACTACAAAGTGACTATAACCAAAAGAACATTTTTTTTTAAAAAAATCACTGGTCAACCTGATTGTAAAGAAAAGCTACCTGATACCTAGTAAAAATCTTTCATAAACTTTTATTGAAATAAGCATAAACAACGCAACCCTCAATTTTTCATAGCACATTTTATAAGTTTGCAAATGTGAAGCATTCAGTTAGGGAAAGGGGATGTCATTGATTTTGATACACATCAAAAATGCTTATGCATTGATAGGATACTTTGTATATATTATAAATTGTCCTATATAAGAATATTGATCAACATGAGAAATTTTCATATTATATAATAAAGTAGAATGCTCATTATAATTGCTAATCACTCCTTTTCATATTGCCCCCACTCTCTTGTCCTTTGTCATACTCACTTTACATAGCATTAACCCTGGTTAAATTCAACTGTCTGCCTAATCCATATCACACCTAACCATCAGAGATTGCTAAAGAAAAGCACTCAACACTGCTGACTGGTTTCACCTGATAGTTTTAAGCACAAATCTCAATTAAACCCTCAGCATGTCTCTAGTTATTTGGCTCTCCTAGAAACTAAAATGGCATTTCAGATGTTCCCTTTACTCAAACTGCCAATATTCCTTCCCCACTCTTCCTACCTTCTCAGTTAAAGACAATCTTCCCGTCATCTAATTTGACTGTTGGACTCGCTGCCTGCAATATGTATGTAAATGATCTCCTTTCTCTCCAATCCTAATAAAATGTACTGTGCCTAATCTGTTTTAAGTCCAAATACTCTTTTCATTCCCCAGGTCCTATCCTATCCTACCTTATTTATATCCAAGGGCTTCCCCCTGCATTTAACCTCTCACCCACTCGCATCATATTCATTCGTATTGATTTATTCATATTCATTCTCTCCTTCTCTTTCTCCCTCTCTCTCTCCCTCCCTAACCCTCCCTTCCTCTCTCTGCATAGCATCCTGCTTCATTGTTTAAGTGTAGTCTATTCAATGACAACACAAGACAATTTATATCTCCATCTCTTTCTCCTCCAAACTATACAATCGGTACAAATAAATAAGGGTTGTGTTAAATAAGCGTCTTTTTTTTTTTAATTAATTTTATTGGGGTGACAATTGTTAGTAAATTTACATAGATTTCAGGTGTACAATTCTGTATTACATCGTCTATAAATCCCATTGTGTTCACCACCCAGAGTCAGTTCTCCTTCCATCACCATATATTTGATCCCCTTTACCCTCATCACCCACCCCCCACCCCCTTACCCTCTGGTAACCACTAAATTATTGTCTGTGTCTATGAGTTTTTGTTTCTCATTTGTTTGTCTTGTTATTTTTGGTTTATATACCACATATCAGTGAAATCATAGGGTTCTCTGCTTTTTCTGTCTGACTTGTTTCACTTAGCATTATTCTCTCGAGATCCATCCATGTTGTCACAAATGTTCCTATATCATCTTTCCTTAACGCCGAATAGTATTCCATTGTGTATATGTACCACAACTTCTTTATCCATTCATCTATCAAAGGACATTTTGGTTGTTTCCATGTCTTGGCCACCGTAAACAAAGCTGCAATGAACATTGGCGTACACGTGTCTCTATAGAGAAATGCTTTTATACTTTTGGGGTAGATACCCAGGAGAGCGATTGCTGGGTCATATGGTAATTCTATTCGTAATTTCTTGAGGAACCTCCACACTGCCTTCCATAGCGGCTGCACCAGTCTGCATTCCCACCAACAGTGTATGAGAGTTCCTTTTTCTCCACAGCCTCTCCAACACTTGTTACTATTTGTTTTGTTGATGAAAGCCATTCTGACTGGGGTGAGGTGATATCTCATTGTGGTTTTCATTTGCATTTCTCTGATGATTAGCGATGTTGAGCATTTTTTCATATGTCTATTTGCCATTTGTATATCCTCTTTGGAGAAATGTCTCTTCAGGTCCTCTGTCCATTTTTCAATTGGGTTGTTTGTTTTTTTGTTGTTGAGTTTCATGAGTTCCTTGTATATTTTGGATATTAGCCCCTTATCAGAGGAACTGTTTGCGAAAATCTTCTCCCATTCAGTTGGTTGCCTCATTATTTTGTCAATAGTTTCTTTTGCTGTGCAGAAGCTTTTCAGTTTCATATAGTCCCATTCGTTTATTTTAGTTTTTACTTCCATTGCCTTTGGAGTCAAATTCATAAAATGCTCTTTGAACCCAAGGTCCATAAGTTTAGTACCTATGTTTTCTTCAATGCAGTTTATTGTGTCAGGTCTTATGCTTAAGTCTTTGATCCATTTTGAATTAATTTTGGTACATGGTGACAGATAGCAGTCCAGTTTCATTCTTTTGCATGTAGCTATCCAATTCTGCCAGCACCATTTATTGAAGAGGCTGTCTTTCGTCCATTGTATGTTTTTAGCTTCTTTGTCAAAAATTATCTGTCCATATTTATGTGGTTTTATTTCTGGGTTCTCAATTCTATTCCATTGGTCTATGTGTCTGTTTTTCCGCCAATACCAAGCTGTTTTGATTATTGTAGCCCTGTAGTACAAGCTAAAGTCAGGGAGTGTGATACCTCCAGTATTGTTCTTTTTTTTTAATATTGCTTTGGCTATTCGGGGTCTTTTGTGGTTCCAAACAAATCTGATGATTTTTTGTTCTATTTCTTTAAAAAATGCCATTGGGATTTTAATGGGGATTGCATTAAATCTGTATATGGCTTTGGGTAATATGGCCATTTTAACTATGTTGATTCTTCCAATCCATGAGCACGGAATGTCTTTCCATTTCTTTGTGTCTTCTTCAATTTCTTTCAAAAATGTCTTATAGTTTTCAGCATATAAATCCTTCACATCCTTGGTTAAGTTTATTCCTAGGTATTTTATTCTTTTTGCTGCAATTGCAAAAGGAATTGTTTTTTCTATCTCTTTTTCTGAGATTTCATTGTTGGTATATAGGAAAGCAATGGACTTTTGTACGTTGATTTTGTAGCCAGCAACTTTACTATATTCATTGATTGTTTCTAATAGCTTTTTGGTGGAGTCTTTAGGGTTTTCTATGTATAGCATCATGTCATCTGCAAAGAATGACAATTTAACTTCTTCATTCCCAATTTGGATGCCTTTTATTTCTTTCTCTTGCCTGATAGCTCTGGCGAGGACTTCCAACACTATGTTGAAAAGCAGAGGTGACAGGGGACAACCTTGTCGTGTTCCTGAACGTAGAGCAAAGGGCTTCAGCTTTTCACCATTAATTATGAGGTTAGCTGAGGGCTTGTCGTATATGGCCTTTATTATGTTGAGGTATTTTCCTTCTATACCAATTTTAGTAAGTGTTTTAATCATAAATGGATGTTGTATCTTATCAAATGCTTTTTCTGCATCAATTGATAGAATCATATGATTTTTGTCCTTTATTTTGTTTATGTGATGTATCACATTGATGGATTTGCGAATGTTGAACCATCCTTGTGCCCCGGGGATGAACCCCACTTGGTCGTGATGAATAATCTTTTTAATGCATTGTTGTATTCGATTTGCTAGAATTTTGTTTAGGATTTTAGCATCTGTATTCATCAGAGATATAGGTCTGTAGTTTTCTTTTTTGTGTTGTCCTTACCAGGTTTTGGTATCAGGGTAATGTTGGCCTCATAAAATGAGTTAGGGAGTACTGACTCTTCTTCAATTTTTTGGAAGAGTTTGAGCAGGATTGGTATTAGATCCTCTTTGAAGGTTTGGTAGAATTCACTGGTGAAGCCATCTGGTCCAGGACTTTTGATTTTGGGAAGGTTTTTGATGACTGATTCAATTTCCTTACTGGTGATCGGCCTGTTAAGATTTTCCAGTTCTTCATGATTCAGCCTTGGAAGGCTATATGTTTCTAAGAACTTGTCCATTTCTTCTAAGTTATTAAATTTGGTGGCATATAGTTTTTCATAGTATTCTTGGATAATCCTTTGTATTTCTCTGGTGTCCGTGATAACTTCCCCTTTTTCATTTCTGATTTTGTTAATTAGTGTCTTCTCTCTTTTTATCTTAGTGAGTCTAGCCAAGGGTTTGTCGATTTTGTTAATCTTTTCAAAGAACCAGCTTTTTGTCACATTAATTTTTTCTATTGTCTTTTTGTTCTCTATTTCATTTAGTTCTGCTCTGATTTTTGTTATTTCCTTTCTTCTGCTGACCTTGGGTTTCACTTGTTCTTCTTTTTCTAGTTTTTTAAGGTGTAACATGAGATTATTTATTTGGGATTTTTCTTGTTTCTTGAGATAGGCCTGTAATAAGCGTCTTTTTTATATAATGGTCAACTCACGTGTATAACCAAAGAGCATTATGTGTTCTCCCCTTCCCCTAGACATCCTCTTGCCGCTATTCCATTCCCAGGAAATGGGTCACTTTTGTTGTTGCTGTGGATCACTCAGACTCATTCTTTACCACTCTTTTGTCCTCACAGCCTATGCCCAATTGCACAGTTACACAAAATACAGTCCAACCTCCATTACCTCCATTAACTCCTTACCTACCACTTAAGTTCTACTTATCATCATTTTTCATCTAGAATAACTTTCTAACTGATCAAGCTTTTCTGCTTTTGTCCCCAAAGATCACTTCTGCACAATATCCAAAGTGATATTTTTGTAAAATGTAATTCAGATTAAATCACGCATATGTCCAAAACCATCCATTGACTTCCTACATATAGTAATGTTATACATTTAATTATATTTTTCTTCTTAATATATCCCTGGTCATATGGCACATGCTATTCCACAGTGTTTTTTAAGGTTAATTAATCATCCATTTAGTAAATATTTATTGAGTGCCTACAATGTTCAGGCACTACTCAAGCCTCTGGAGATATGAGGATGAAGAAGAAAAGAATCTTATAAGAATTTACACTATTGATATTTATTTGGACTTCTCATAAACATGTATTTTTCCTGTGGACAAAAATAATCCATGTTTACAATACACAATTTGTAAAATACAGAAAAATGCAATATACTATATGGTGACATTAATATTATTTTCATTTGTTCTCTCATGATTTTCTGTATTTCACTTACTGTATTATCCCTTTGGGCATGGCCTATGTTCTCTTCATCCTTTGTATCCAAGTCAGGACACTCTATTCCTATTGGGTTTGTGGATTTATTTCAACTCTGAGCTGGCTTCTCAATGGCAGAGATCATTCTTTCCTCATCAAGGTCTTATCCTCTAAGGGGCCAATCATGTGCTTCTGCCATCTTTCTAGAGAACTCTCCCTTGATGTATGTATCCTGTCAAGTATCCAGTGGCTACATTGGCTATATCTCTAACCCTCAATCAGAAAAGTTAGATAATCTCCAAACTTTAAACATGTGTCTTATAGTTCTGTTAATTTAACCTGCAGAGTAAGCAAAAGCATGGGGTTGGTGGTGGTGGTTCTTTCAGAAAAACAGCCAGATCAGAGATGCTGGGAGATTTCTTGGTTGATTCTAAACCTGTCACCACGTTTGTGGTGCCATTCATAAATATCAAGAAATAGAAAACTCAAGCAAAAACATGAAAACTTCAAATAAAATCAAAAGCCCTGTGAGAATGTAGTTTTACCACAAAACTACTGCACAGCCTGGAGTCATGAAAACAAGCACCAGGGAGCTGATTAACTGGTACTGTAGTGACAGTAAGCTAGGAAATACGTTTTTTTCTTCAAAGGCAGAGCAGCTGATGGCTCTACATGACATAGTGCAATGCCATAAGTCTCATGGACAACAATTTAAATCCAAGCAGGGTAAGTTGTCATAGCAGAAGTCATGTGTGCCCAGTAGTGTTTTATGTCTCAACATTCTGAACCATAGGGAATGTGATTACATCATCAAGAATACTACTCGTCGGACCCCACAGTCTAAAGAGAGAGAAGATACTATGTGTGGGAGGGAGCATCTGGTTAAAAAGAAAAAAGAATGCTACTCAATTTGCTCTCCCTTGTCACCTTCACTTATAAACCATATCCATATAACACAAGAGAACAGACTAGCAAATAATGAGTATCAGAGTAGTTCAATTTTATAATTATAACAGCAACAGCAACAAAAACACTTTGTATTTATGTGGCACTTTACATTTTACAAAGCACTTCCATGTTTCTATTTCTTTATTTCTTTTAACAACTTTACAAAGTTAATTTACAAAATATTGTTGCTTTCATTTCAAAGAGGTGGAAAATAGAATTTCAGATTTTCTAAGTAACTTGCACCTTGGTTTGTTAACTAAACTCAAATTCTCATCACATAGAGAGCTGAATGAAAACTCAAACCCAAACCTTCTGATTTCAAGTCTAAAGTTGTTTCTCAGACAGCATGTTTGTTCTTCTAAAGGGTCTTTTTAATGCTAAGTTCTTTAGAAAATCAACTGGACAATTTAGAGAATAAACTCATATCCAGATTTTTTTCCCTGGTATAAAAATATGTTCTTTCGTAGTAGAGCAATTATGTGGTACTTTTAGAATAATCAGTTGAGCATGCTATGATTATTCAGAGCAGAAAATTTATATTTGTTCTTTCCTCAAGTTAATAAACCTAATAACTGCATAACAGTAAACATTTATTGATTGCTTGATATATTACAGCCTTTATTTTTAAATCTGATAACAATTTAATAAAATTTATTTTTCAGTTAGAAACTCGGGCATGAAAAGGTTAAGAAACTTGAACACGTCCACAGAAAAAACAGCATAGCTGGGATATAATTTGTATCTGTCTGGTATCAAAGTTTGCACTTGATCATTACACTTTTGCCAAAAGGATAAGAAGCACATAGCAGAATCATTAAGGAACCGTCTCTGAGGTTCATATAAAGAAAACCAGACTAGGAAAACCTACATTACTTTTTTAGGGTTCATCTGATCAACAGAAAATATACAATATTATTTTCTCAGGTACTAACTATACTACTGTCCCAGGAAAATTATCAAATGGTATGTATTTTAAAGATACAATTAATATGCTATACTAACACAGAGAACAAATTTGAGTGTGATATCAATTTACCAGCAAACATTCACTGAGTTAGTATTAACTGCAAAATACCGTGAACTCTATAGTCTTAGCAATATGAGGAATTCAGGATAAAAAAAAAAGAAAAGAAAAGCGAAGAACAGACATACCTGCAGCCTTGAAGGGCCCTTGCAGGAATCCTTGCAAACTGCAACGAAAAGCAAATGAAACACAAGTTGGGAGAGCCACAGTTTTCAAACTTCAGTGGGCACTGGAATCACCTGGAGGACTTGTTAACAAAATGATCACTGGACACCACCCCTTGAGTTTCGCGTGCAGAAAGTCTGAGAGGGCAGTGAGAATTAGCATCTCTAACAAGTTTCCAGGTGATACTAATGTGGCGGTCCGGGGACCACACTCAGAATCACTGTGACAGAGGTTCAACAGAATTCTGAGATAGTAGAGGAAGGGATAATGAGCCTTCCAAAGCAGAAGTAAACTTCAGGGAGGACTCAGCCTTTGAACTGAGCTCTGACAAACGAGTAGAATTTCAGATACTGATAGGTAATGTGCTTCAGTCTCAAAAGGAGGGATAATCCTTCAGACTCTTACTTCTATCATCTTAGTGATTTGGTGGGCTCAATACACACTGATGTTTTCTTGGCTTCAACCAAGATCCTAACATCTCACAAAGGAATGAAAAGGTAGTTTTACTACATTTTAAGCCTTATGAAATTCCTGCGTTATTCCATTGCAAATAATTTCAATTTCCTCTGAAACTATATGTTTTGTTTAATTTTAACACACCTGACTTCTCACATTCTAGGGAAGATCAAGAATATGAACGAGGTGTTGGCACAGTTTTCTTTTATAGATTAGTTTGCTTGATTGTAATGGCTGAAATAGTCACAACTTCCCAAGTAAGTATTCTTGCTACTCTTATTCTACGAGGCAAAACAAAACAAAACAAAACACAATTCTAAAAGCATTTAAACTGCATGCTGGAGCTGGAGAATAATCAAAGGGATAATACACTGACTCATGAGACGAGGTTTATTCCCAATTCTGCTATCATTTTATGACTAGAAGTAATTTGAGTTCTCACTGCTCTAATTTTTGTATTTGTAAAATGAAGATAATATTTGCCATGAGACAGTTAAAGCTTGAAAATGCTTTTGAGATTATTGGGAAAGGAGAAGAATAAAAAACTACTACTCTACATTGAACTTTGGAATTCAAACAATAAAACAAGAGGAATCTATACTCTTTCAGTAACAAACCAGTTGAGAAGGCATTTTCCTACTATTAAGCTACTTATCATCATGACAAATGTATATTGGACTCCAATATCATCAAGTACTTTACAATCATTTCTTCTAATGCTTTTTTATTCCATTTCCCTTGTAGACGGAACAACTAAAGACAAGAGAATTCAAATGCTACCTGACTAAGAGTGAGAAAACTTTTTCCATAAAGGGCCAAGTGGTAAATACTTTAGACTTTGCAGGCCACATATGAGCATGTGATCACATATGATCATGATCATGAGTCATTGTCGTGCCGGGCGGCAGGCGGGGTCTCTGGTCCCGCTCCCCACATAAGAATGCAGGACATGGTAAGGCCAAAAAGGAACACCCACGGAGCCATAGATAGGGGAGTCAAACCAATATATTCTCACTGGCGGCTGGGCTGGAGACACAGGAAGCAGGATCTACATAATCTGCCTAACAGCAGTCCACGCTTGCCAGCCACCATCTTCTTGCTAGCCCCCATTTTTTCTGCTAGCATAGCCACAGCAGTTATCTTAGTGGCCAATGGCTCACTTGTTACAGCTGACAGCCAACTAGCCACAGCTGCTGGCCATCTGATCACAGTTGATGGCCATTTACTACCCGAGCCAGCACCTTTCTATGTGAGGCCGAGAGCCTAGAAACTGTTTTTTTTTTTTTTTTTTTTGGGGGGGGAGCTTTGTCCCCACAGTCATATTGAAAACTGTGACAAATAATCACCATGAATCTTTTTCATTTTTTTATTTTCCCATAAAAAGCATCAGCATCCCTTCCCTCTTTCATCTTATTTTACTATTTATTCGGAGTTGGTCAGTAATAAATATCTAGGTAGAATTTGCTACTTAAATATTTGCTTTTTTAGTTAAAAAGTGGATCATTTAAAAAAAAATAATACTGTTGCTTTCAAGTTCTCTTTGTCTTCCCCAAAATAATTTATTAAGTCAAGCTAGTTGATTTTAGCACCCCAAACACAAGCCATTCTATTTAATTCACATTTTGTATTTTATTTTGCCTGCTGCTTCATTACTTATGTTTCCTCATGAGCCTTTAGAGAAAATAATGCTATTCTTTCAGTTGTGCAAATTGAAAACCTATTTTTAAAGAGTTGTGTCCCAGCCATTTGATTATCCTCCATTCTATTCTCCTCTTCATTTACTTAAAAAATAAAGACTAAGTCCTCATCTCTCTCCTGAGTGCAGTTCTAGAACACTATTGTATTCTTATTAACAATTTAACACACATTTCATTTTGTTTCCTTATTGCAGTGATACTTACTTTCCTGTTTACTTTTCTGTTCACATCTCATTTAAAAAGTTTTGTCTACACGAGATGTGGAGTATAGCATAGGGAATACAGTCAATGGAATTGTAACTGTGGGGACAGAGCCAGGAGTGCAGTTTCCAGGCTCTCGGTCTCACGTGGAAAGGTGCTGGCTCAGGTAGTAAATGGCCATCAACTGTGATTGGATGGCCATCAGTGTAGCTAATTGGCCATCAGCTGTAACCAGTGAGCCATTGGCCACTAATATAACTGCTGTGGCTACGCTAGCAGAGAAATGGGGCCTAGCAAGAAGATGGTGGCTGACCCTGCAAGCGGAGCAGTGAGGGTTGCAAATAGTGTGGCTTCTGCTTCCTGTGTCTCCAACCCAGCCGCCAGTGAGACTATAGTGGTGTGACTCCCCTACCTATGGCTCCATGGGTGTTCCTTTTTGGCCTCACCATGTCCTGCGTTCTTATGTGGGGAGCGGGAGCAGAGACCCCACATGACACTCTGCACGACACATGGTGCAGCGAGCAGGGTCTTCCGCATGACAGTAACAGTTACATAAGATGTCAGAGGGGTAGTAGGTTGGGAGAGGAGGGTTACCACTTTGTGAGGGGTATAAATGTCTAATTATTACATTGTTTTGTATACCTGAAACTAATAAAAAAAAGAAGTTTTGTCTAATGTGCTTTATATAAAGATTCCTAATCATGTCTCCTTTTAGAATAATACAAAGTAAAAATAGAGTTTCACAATTTAAGTTGCCAGAGTTTGTAAAATAAGTAGTTTAAAGATTTTTCCTTCTTTGTGATTAAAATTAATATTGTTAAGATTATAAGCTTCTCCTTTAACTGAGATAGACATCTACATTTATAAACAAAAAGTGCCTCATAAATCCACATAAGTCAATCAATCATTTCCTATTCTTGGTTAATATAGATGTAATTATATTGAGTATTATGTTATAGAAAATAAGAAAGACTTAATTTTAATATTTGACTATAATTTTACAACTTATATATAGATTTTTTTTCTGGTTTTCTTTTACCTGCAGTGTGTACCTCAGAAATAAGCCTAATCAATCCTGACATATAGAAGTCACACAGTCACATTTTCCTAAGATTCACACCATAATTGGAAATCAGTCAGTCATAGAACTCTCTTAACATCATTCTGATTTAGCATTATGTCCTCAGATTTTACTGAAGGCTGATATAATAATGGGCTTGTCATGCGGGACGTCCGGCGGGGTCTCAGCTCCCGCTCCCCACATAAGAACGCAGGACATGGTGAGGCCAAAAAGGAACACCCACGGACCCATAGATAGGGGAGTCAAACCAATATATTTTCACTGGCGGCTGGGCTGGAGGAACAGGAAGCAGGAGCCACACTGTTCGCAACCTGCTGTCCACTTCTCTGCAATCTGCAACCCGCACTCTTCCGTGCTAACTGCAATCCGTGCTTGCCAGCCCAGCCACCATCTTCTTGCCAGCCCCCATTTTTTCTGCTAGTGTAGCCACAGCAGTTATATTAGTGGCCAATGGCTTACGGGTTACAGCTGACGGTCAACTAGCCACAGCTGATGGCCATCTGATCACAGTTGATGGCCATTTACTACCCGAGCCAGCACCTTTCTATGTGAGACCGAGAGCCTGGAAACTGTTTTTTGGGGCTTTGTCCCCACAGGGCTCTATGAATAAACTTTCTGTAGCTTTGATAAAACTGCTACTGAAGACACTGACCATTATATTATTCAATGTCCCTACACAAATTCTCACATCTTATGTTTTTCTCAGTGTCCCAAGTAAGAAAAATGTTTTCCATCCTGATGATTGTATTTGGTCTCTTCCTTATATTTTAAAAAGAGGTATACATTAATAAACAAATTTAGTAGAGTTACAAAATATAATCAATATACAAAATTGATTTCCATTTCTAAACACAGTGAACAATTTGAAAAGGAAATTAGAAAGCATTCCCATTTACAATAGCATCAAAAGAATAAAATTCAGAGGAATAAATTTAACTAAGAAGATTAAAGACATACACTGAAAAATACAAAAAAAAATGCTGAAAAAATTTAGAAAGATAAATAAATGGAAAGACATCCTATGTTTATGGATTAGAAAGAGTAATATTATTTAAATTCTATATCACCCAAAGCAATCTACAAATTCAATGCAATGCTTATCAAAATCGCAATGTTATGTTCTGCAGAAGAGGAAAAAGCAATCCTAAAATTTGTATGAAACCACAAAGACCCTTAATAGCCAAAATGATCTTTATCAAGAGCAGAGCTGGAGGCTTACACTTTCTGATTTTAAAACATATTACAAATCTTCAGTAATCAAAACAGTATGGTATTGGCATAAAGACAGATATACAGATCAATGGAATACACACAGACTAGAGAATACAGAAATAAACACACATATATATAGTCAAATGCTCTGCAACAAGACTGCTAAGACTACACAATGGGGAAAGAATAGTCTCTTCAAAAAAATGGCGATAAGAAAATTGGATACCTGCATGCAAAAGAATGAAATTGGATCCTTATTATATATCATACATAAAAATCAATGCAAAAATTGATTGAAGACTGAAATGTAAGACCTGAAACTATAAATTTCCTAAAAGGAAACAAGGGAAAAGCCCCATAATATTAGTCTTGGCAATAATTTAGTGTCTAGGATGCCAAAAGCACAGGCAACGAAAGGAAAAACATAGGCAAGTGGGATTACATCAAACTAAAAGGCTTATGTACACAAAGGAAATAAGCAATAGAGTGAAATGTCAACCTATGGGATGAGAGAAAATATTTGCATAACATCTGTCTGATATGGAGTTAATATCCCAAATATATGAGGAAATCCTACAACTCAATAGCAAATAAATAAACAAACAAGCAAGCAAGAAACTTGAATAGACATTTCTCCACAGAAGATATAAAAATGGCCAAGAGACACATGAAAAGATGCTTAACATCACTAATCATCAGAGAAATGCCAATCAAAACCAAAATAAAATATTATCTCACACCTGTTTTAATGGCCATTATTCAAAAAAACAAAAACAAAATAGAAAACAACAAGTGTTGGTGAAGATGTGGAAAATTGAAATGTACATATAAGATGGTGAGAACATACAATGGTGTAGCAACATGATGGAGGGATATAAATGATGAACGTCTAAGTATTACCTTGTCTTGTACACCTGAAACTAATAAATTAATATATATATATATATATATATATATATATGTCCTGAATGAAAGAACAGAACAAAGCTCCAGAAAAAGACTAAACAAAACAGAGACAAGCAATCTACCAGATGCAGAGTTCCAAACTTTGGTTATAAGGCTGCTCAATGATCTCAGGGAGAGCTTCAACAAAGAGACAGGAAACATAAAAATAGAGATAGAAAAATATAAAAAGGAACCAGTCAGAAATAAAGAATACATTAGAAGGAATCAACAGGTTAGATCAAACAAGTTAGATCAGTGATTTAGAAAATATGGTAGCAGAAAACACCCAATTAGAATATCAAAAACAAAAAGAATCCCCCCCAATAAATGAGCATAGTTTACAGGACCTCTGTTACAACATAAAGCCTACAAACATTCGCATCATTGGGGCACCAGAAGGAAAAGAGAGAAAAAGCAAGGAATTGAAAACTTATTTGAAGAAATAATTATGGAAAACTTCCCTAAAATGGCAAAGGAAATAGACATACAAGCCCAGGAAGCACAGAGAGTCCCAAACAAAATGAACCCAAAGAGGCCCACAACAAGACACATCAAAATTAAAAATGCCAAAGGTTAAAGACAAAAAGAGAATCCTAAAAGCAGCAAGAGAAAGGCAACTAGTTACTTACAAGGTAGCTCCCCTCAGACTGTTAGCTCATTTCTCAATAGAAACTTTGCAGTCGAGAAGGGATTGGCACAAAATGTTCAATGTTACGAAAAGCAAGGATCTACAACCAAGATTACTCTACCCAGCAAGGCTATCATTTAAAATTGAAGGAGCCATACAGAGCTTCTCAGACAAGATAAAGCTAAAGGAGTTCGTAATCACCAAATGAGTATTATAAGAAATGTTAAGGGAACTTCTTTAAGAAGAAGAAGAAAAAAAGATCAAAAATATGAATAATTAAATGTCAATAACCACATATCCATCAACAATTACTTTCAATGTAAATGGATTAAATGCTCCAATCAAAAACAAAGGGTGGCTGAATGAGTAAGAAAATAAAACCCTTACGTAACTGCCTAAAAGAGACTCACTTCAGATCAAAAGACACACACAGACTGCAAGTAAAGAATGGAAAAATACATTTCCATGAAAATGGAAACAAACAAAAAATCTGGGGTAGCAATATTTATACCAAACAAAATAGACTTTAAGACAAAGCCTGTAATAAGGGACAAAGAAGGATCCAGTGATCCCACTTCTGGGTATTTACCCAAAGAAACTCAGAACCCTACTTTGAGGGGACATGTGCAGTCATATGCCATTGCAGCATATTTACAACAGACAAGATGTGGTGGCAGCCTCGGTGTCCATCAATGGTTGAATGAATAAAGAAGAGGTGGTACATATACACAATGGAATATTATTCGGCCATAAAATGAATGAAATCTTGCCATCTGCAACAACATGGATAGACCTAGAGGGTATTGTGCTGAGTAGAGGAAGTCAGACAAATACAAATGCCATATGATTTTACTTATATGTGGAATCTAAAGAACAAATAAACAAACAAAAGAGAAGCAAACTCATAGATACAGGGAACATTATATGATTTCCAGCTGGAAATGGGATTGGGAATGGGTAAAAAAAAAGAAGGAATTAAGAAGCACAAACTGGCTGTTACAAAGTAGTCATGGGGATGTTGGGTATAATATAAGGAATATAGTCAATAATATGATGATAACTACGTATGGTGTCAGGTGGATACTACATTTATCGGAGTGATCACTTTGTAAGTTATATAAATGTCTAAACACTATATTGTACACCTGAAACTAACATTACATGCCAACTGTAATTGAAAAATAAAAAATATATATATTTAAGAAAGGACAAATACTGTATGATTCCATTATATAAGGTATCTAAGTAGCCAAACTCATAAAAGCAGAAAGTAGAAGAAATGGTGGTTGCCACGGGCTGAGAGGAGATCAGGAAGCTTTTAAATAGGTATAGATTTTCAATCATGCCAGATGGAAAAGTTCCAGAGACCTGCTGTAGATCATTGTGATTACAGATAGCAATACTATACTGGATACTTAACTATTTGCTAAGTGGGTAGATCTTGTGTTATTTTTTTAACCTTAATAAAGTAAATCAAAGTACAAAACTTCTTGAGAAAAATATAAGAGAAATTCTTTGTAACCTAGAGTTAGAAAAATATTTTGTGGGTATAACACCAAAACTGTGATCCATAAAATAAAAATTGTTAATTGAGTTGCATCATAATTATGTACTTCTAGTCTTTGAAAGACATTGTTAAGAGTATTACAAGACGAGACACCAACTGGGGGGGAAATTTCCAAATCACATATCTTACCAAAAAAAAAAATTGTGTCCTGAATATATAAACAATCCTGAAAACCTACGAAGTATGGGCAAAAGATTTAAATAAACAGCCCACCAAACAAGATATACAAAATAGGCACTGAAATATATATTCAGTGTCATTAGTCATTATACAATGATGCCACTATACACTTATTAGTATTTCTTTAAAATTTTCAATATACAAAGTGATGATGAAGGTGTGTAGTAATTAAAACTCTCAAAAGAAAAAACTCTCATATGCTGCTGGTCAAAATGTAAAATGTCACAAACACTTTTGGAAACAGTTGGGTAATTTCTTAATTTGTTAAATATATACATACCATAGGCCTAGCTACTGCATTACCTAAGACAAATGAAAGAATATGGCCATACTAACACTTGTGCCTCATTCAGAGCAGCTTTATTCACATAAGCCCAAACTCAAAATATCCCAAATTTCTATCAACAGGTGAATGAATAAAACAAGCAGGTATATTTGTACATTGGAATACTATTCAGAAATAAAAAAGAAATAGGCTACTTGATGAATCTTGATTAAATTATGATGCATAAAAGTAGCCAGAAAAAAATTACATACTGTATTATTCCATTTATATAAAATTCTATGAAATGCAAACTAACCTATAGTGATATAGAGCACGTCAGTGGTTACCTGGGGATGGGATTGGTGTCAAATGGGGAGGGAAAGTTCGCAAGAAGGGATTGTAAGGGGTCACAGGAATCTGTTGGAGGTAGTTATGCTCACTACTCACACTGTGACGAAGGATTTGCAGGTGAATACGTACATGTCAAAACTCATCAAATTGCACATTTTAAATATGTTTGGTGTGTTGTGTATCAATTACATCTCAATAAAGCTGTTAAAGTTTCCTCATGTGTCTCTGAAGTGGTCTGAGTTATGCTTAAAAAGAGTTAATGAGGCAACATTCTATAAAGTAAAAGAAAGATCTAAGATTAGGACTTCACAGAAGAAGCAACGTGAAGTCATCCTGTGAGAGTTAATCAAAGACTAGGTTGAGATAGATTCTGTGGGAATAGAAAAGAATGAACTATCTTGTTTGGTACGGCTGGCTCACCTAAGAGGACATCACCCTATCACAGAAACAAAAGCTTAAAATGAATTTGGCCCCTAAAAGTCCACTGTAGTTTTATGAAGTATACCATCTCTTCCCTCAAGCTTAGTCTCAAGTTTAAGAAAACTCTTGGAATCCAGGAAGGTACAGGAATACTCCATAAGCTTCATCACATTAATTAGATTCACCATCATGTATTTCACCAACAAGCATCTTTTGTTCAACAACTTACTCTCTGCAACGCTCTAGACTAGTCACTAGGTATAGGGGCTTCCTTGCACAGGTCCTGCCAGATAAGGACTGTCATACACATTTAGCAAGATGAACAACAGAATTAAACTAGTGCCTGTCAGAGCCAATGACGAATTATTTGTCCACTGCTGATGCCCAAGGTGTCAAGATTTGGCTTTTGTATCCTATGTAATTATAACAATTATAATTGTTAGAATATCATTCATGTATCAATTACTGTGTTGACATGGATAGTCCACAAGTCTAATATCTATCTTGAGGGAGAGCTTTGCCCCTACATCAGCGTTTGTTTCTCTGTAGTCAGGCTGGCCTCGGGACAAAAAAAAATTACATAAAAATGCAATCCTGAGTTTTATTTCCCCCCATAGGTCTTAAATAATTTGGCTGTAACTCTGTGGGGATGACATTCATGAAAAACCCTATAATCTTTGTTATTGTATTTTTTAGCTGCAGGTACTTCCAAAGCTGTGATTTATCTAAATTGTATTTTTTGTCACAGGGTTATAAAGAGGATAATATGAAAATTCTATTGGGATATCGTTAGTAAATTTATAAAATTATTTTCTGTATCCAGTTAGACAAACTAATTTTTTCACTAGTTCCTTTTAGGGCAGTCTTATGTATCATAGAAGACTTCAAGGGAGTAAAAGTTTAGCATCCAAACTGAAGATTCTTTGTCTAAAAGCATGTCTGTTAGGACAAAGTTATTTATGGGGCTCAAGGATAGCCCTTGGATAAGTGAACAATCTAAGCCTAAAGCTACAGAACTGCACACTGATATTTCCGGAAATCTTTCTCTTGTCCACTTTATGCTGTTCTCTCAGATCCAGTAGTGAATTCTTGGTCCAAGTGCTAAAGGCACACCGCCCAGGGCATCTTCTCTCTGCTGCTTTATCCACCTAAGGCCTCAGTCCTTACCATACATCGGTACTTCCTGTAAACAGAGCTCTTTCTTATGCAATGTATGCTCCTTTGCACCGCTATCCCATTCTGTGGCCAGCAAAGAGCTAACAGTATCAAATACTGGGGAGGGCTTGACAATCTCTGGTCTTATGGACAACAAAATCTATTGCATTTTCAATGCTTGAACTCCACAGGGTTTTGGACTCTCACTTTATCTTCTTGATGTTGTTATGCTGAGCAGTCAGTGAATACAACACATTTGAGTTTCTCTGTTCTATAACCTTTAACCATTCGTCTGGGACCTTTTCATCTTAGCCATCCAGGAAATTCCTGTGAACCCAAAAGAAATGGAAGAGCCCCAAAGACCCAAAAGTAGCTGGCATGAAGGTCAAAGGTAAAGCTAGCTGGGACTAATGGACAGATAATTGTGTGCAGTGCAAAGCAGCAAATTTTTAGCAGTAGTCAGAAGACAAAGCTGGACACATGGCAAAATGAGCGAGAACTACAAAAACCAGAATAATTCATCTGTTTCTAAGTTATCAGGTAGTTCACTTAATGGCTGGGTTACAAAACGGAATAAGAAAAAACAAGGAAAGACTGATAAATTGTCACAGATCAGCAGAGAACAAAGAAACATGACAATTAAATGTAATGTGGTATCCTGAATTGGATTCTGGAACAGAAGGAAATTAGTGGAAAAACTGGTGAAATTCTAATCAACTTTGAAGTTTAGTTAATAGTAATGTCTCAACGTTGGTTTCCAGATTTGACAAATATACCTCAATAATGTTAAGCTGATAGGGAAATTAATATCAGTGGGGGTTTTACAGGAATTCTCTGCACTATCTTTGTAACTTTTCAGTAAATCTAGCAGTATTTCATAATAAAAAAATGTATGTAAAAATGAATAAGACAAAATTCTTTTCCTGATGTAGTTAGAGCATAATTGGGAAGATAAAATAATAAAGATACCAACTCAATTCTAACACTAAATAGTCAAATAAAAGGATTCACAAGCTGTAATGGTGTTTAGGACAGACAGAGCTCTTAGTCCAATTTGAAGTTTAATGAAGAATACCTGAGATGGATCCGGAAGGATTTGTAGGATTGGGCAGGAAAAAGAAAGAGAGGCCAGAATTATAGACAGAAGGAAGGGCCTGAGGCTTATGGAGAACTAAGAGAATTTGAAAGGGCAAAGGATGAGAGCAGAGAGACTAGAGATGGGAACAGATCAGAATATGGAAGGCTTTTGTGCCTGGATATGGAGCTGGAATTCCACCTGAGGATAATGGTGAATAAAATCATCAGAACTGCAATAGAAAACAGATATATATTTGGAAGCAGAGCTGAAAATAAGTAGACAAATTAGGAATATTTTCTAATAGTGTGAATTGGCAGAAACAGTAGATATGGTGAAGAGGGTGCAAATTTGAGAAATACGTAAGAAGTAAAACAAGCAGCGCTTAGTGAACTTGACCTGAGTCCATTTAGTGCAGAGGGAAATTATCCACCAAAAACAAAATGTCTTGGAAATATCACTGAACTATAAATATTATACAATAATTAATTTTCAAACACAAATATCAGACTTGTGAATAAAAGTTGAAATTATGCTTAGTGCAGTTTACTGAAGATATCATACAAAACCTTGCAGTCAACAAGGCACTGTAAATTCATGCTTTTTAAAAACCTATGCTGAAACACATAATGGTAATCGATAAAACATAAAAAGGAGAAACCAAAAGCACATAGCTAGCTTGAAAATTAGTTAAGTATCTCTGTGAACCAGAATGAAGACCCAAAATGTTAAGCGATGCTGAAGTCATAGGCTTCCAAGGTTTGCATACAGAAGTAAACAGTGGTTCCCTAAACTCCACCCCTGCATGGCATGAAACTCTAACTTTGCTCCAAGTGTTAGAGGAACAGAGAAACGAGCCATTCCCACTACATGATGCTGGCGCTGAGGTGTGAATCAGTGACTTGTAAAAAGAAGACTGAGAAAAATGATTCCGATCACAATGCCTAGTCTATGCCTTACAAGGATCTATGGTCCTATCCAGGCACAACACAGGCTTAGCTAAGTGTTAGTCACCAGAAGACAGGATCGCCAACCACCATCATAAGACAATCACCATCATAGGACCTAATTCTGAACGGGGGGCCCTGATCCAAACAGAGTGAAATCAAAGCCAACGGACAGAGAAAAAAGTGGGGAGAGACATAGACAAAAATTTTTTCAAGCAAAATGAGTCTGCAAAGATAAACATTTTAGAAAGTTAACAGAAAGAAAAGGAGACAGAAAAATTAACAATTAGAATATAAATTCACTCTAGATAAATTAATTTATAGCCCAGTCTTATATATACTTAGATATATATATATGATACTTAGAGAGAAATAAAAAGTAGCATCATTTTTAAGATGCAAAACAAAATCAAGCAGAAGTAAAACAAAAGGTATAGAAACAGAAAGAAATTAAAAAGACTAAAGAACATGTAATCATTAACTAAAAAAATTAGTGGAGAGTATAAAAATCACTTTTCTAATGCCAATAATTAAATTTACTTTTTATAGTGTATTTCAGATCACATCATTCCTTATTGTACTCATGGCTTCATTATGGGTTTATTTCCTTTTTGTTAACTTATATCCTTGTTGAGAATCTATGGGTATAAATACAACTTCCATTAGCCTTTGAATAACTAACAAACAAAAAACAAACAAACAAAAGCCACTGAAAAGTCATTCCTCACTTCAAACACATTTTAAACCAAGGTAATATTATAGACCAATTTTACTAAACCTTTTGACTCTTCTCATATAACAATGATTACAAAATTTGAGAATATGTGATTTTTAAAGTTTTAGCTAATATAACAAAATAAGAAAAAACAAAATCAAGTTATAAAAATTGGGGGGAAAAACAAAAATTGGCATTTTTCACAGGAGACATAATTGTCTGCATAGAAAACCCAAGAGTACCTATAGGAAAACTGTAACACACACTGTGGTACATCCAGACAACACAATGTCATTCAGCATTAGAAAGAAATAAACTCTCAATCGATAAAAAAATTAGGGGAATCTTAAATACATAATACCAAATGAAGGGAGCCAATCTGTAAAATTTACATATTGTATGATTCCAACTATGTAACTGTGGAAAAATGAAAAAAATATAGAGACAGTAAAATGATCATTGGTTGCCAGGGGTTGAGTTGGAAAGTAGAGATGAGTAAGTGGAGCACAGAGGATTTTTAAGGTAGTAAAAATAATCTGTATGATTACTATCATGATGGATACCTGTATAATTACGTGTCCAAATCTATAAAATGTATGCAACCATGAGTGAATTCTGAAGTAAACTACAGACTTGGGGTGATTATGATGTGTCAATGTAGATTTGTCATTTGCCACAAATATACCATTCTGGTGGGGGATATTGATAATGGAGGGGGAGTATATGGCAAACCTCTGTATCTTTCTCTCTCAATTTTGCCGTGAACCTAAAACTATTCTTAAAAAAAAAAAAAAAAGCATTAAAAAAACAAAGAAGAAGAAGAAGACATACGAATGACCAACAGGCATATGAAAATGTACTCTACATCACTAATCATCAGAAAAATGTAAATCATAACGACAAGCTATCATCTCACCCCAGTTAGGATGGCTATTTTCAAAAACAAAAAGAAAAAAAAGATAACAAGTATTGTCAAGAATGTGGAAAAATTGCGCAAAACTTTCATAGAGAATTCATTAAACATAATTGCAGTACATAAAATATTTAAGTAAATGTAGCATATCTGTGGGTGGAAAGACTTGAAATCATAAATGTTAATATCCACACATAATCTCTAACATCAATATAACAATGAAATCCCAAGAAGGTTGTTATGGAATTTGACAGACTGATTCTGAAATTGAAATGAAAGATCAAGGTGCCCAGAACAGTCAAGGCAATTTTGAAGACAATTCCTTACTGGATATCAAGACTCACATAATATTAAAGTAATTAAATGACACATTATTGACCAATGGATGCAGGAACAAAAGCAATAAAAGAGAATACAGACTGCAGGCCTACATATATATGTTAATGTTGACATTATAAATCTGTGGGGAAAATAGAATATTGAAGAAGTTGACCCAGAGGAATTGTTTATCCACTTGGAAAATTTTTTAGATCTCTACCTCATGCTATTCCAGAAATAAAAACACATCCGTGATTTCAAGTCAAAGTGAACCAAAAACAATCAACAGAAAATAATAAACAAAGTAAACAAATAGGTAAACTGGTGATTTTTTTTATGTCATGCTGGTTGAATAGACTCAATATATAATAAAAGAAACTATAACCTCAGTCTAATCATAAGATAAATATCAGACAAACCCAAATTGAGAAACTTTCTAAATAATACCTATCTGATACACCTATCAGTTGTCAAAATCATCAAAAACAAGGTACATCTGAAAAATCGTCACAGTATAGAAGGCCCCAAAGAGACATAACAACTAAATGTAACATGTACGGTATCCTGAGTGAGTCCTAAACAGAAAAAGGACATTAGGGAAAAACTAAGAAAATCTGAATAAAGTATCAACTTTAGTTAATAATAATATATCAATAGTGGTTCATTAATATTAACAAATGTACCATAAAAATGTATGAAGTTAATAGTAGAGGAAAATGGGTGTGATATCTACAGGAAATCTCTGTACTATCTTTACAATAATTCCACATAATTAAAGCCATTATAAAATTTCAAAAAAAGTTTTTTAAACAAATATATAGGAAGACACATTTAAAAGAAAAGTTGTATGAAAAAACAATAGATCAGAACATGGGAATCAAAATCACAATTATACTATTTGTAGAAGCAAGAAATAAAAAAGAAATTTCAAATGTTGAACAAACAAAAGCAAACAGAGTATAAGGGTAGAAAATGCTTTAATCATTATTGCATCCCTAAAAATTCTGTACATGGGCGGTCATTTCCTCACCTGTTGATTTCTTCAGGAAATTGCTCATTTCCATTCTGATGACTCCTTTGGGATATCATCAGTACCAGGATCTCTAATTGATGATAAATAATGACTTTAGCAAGTTCTTTAAACTCAATAAGTCTCCTATTCCTTTACTATAAAGTAAGTATAATAGTGTTATAAACCTAAGAATGCTGTTATATGAACTAAATAAAGTGATGTGTTTAAAGCATCTCCACAGTGCACAGCACACACTAAGCTCTCAATAATTCTATTATTAGTCCCCCCAACCATCAATGATATAAATAGTAATAATTATTATTATTATTGTTATTATTATTCAAGACTTACAGTGTTAGAGATGATACAAGTTTTATGGTAAACTATTGTCCCCTATTACTATGTTCTATGAAGACCAACTAGCTTTTTGCACAATTTTCCAAAGACCTCTGAATATTTCCCTTTTTATTATTCAGTTTCACTTTACAAAACATTCCTTTTTTCCCCTTTGTTCCTTTTTTCCCCAATTTTTTTTTCCTTTTTTCCAAATTTTTTGTTCCTTTTTTCCCCAATTTCCCTAATTACTCTGTTTCTATAAATAGTGCCATTATTTCAGGCTTAGAATATCAAACTAATCTTTTAATCTTCTATCTTTTTGTTCATTCCAATAGGCTATCATCAAAAACAAAACAAGACAAAAACAAAAAAAGCAACACGTCTTTAAGTCTCTTTCACATCTGTCCATTTCTTTCTGTCACCCTCACCAGATTGAGGGTTTTAAAAACTCATCCTTAGTTCTCTGTTATTACAGCCTATCTGACTATCTTATTTGCCATGTCTCATACTAAACTCTTTCCTCTTCATACAAAATAGGTAAATACTTTGTTGAAGACTCTATAGTAGAAAAACAGAAAACTGCTTTATTTTCTCTTTCATTCTACTTTCAAACATGTTCATGAACTAGTTCCTTCCATGCATCTGCCACAAGCTGCAGGCAAACCCCCACCATTTTCTACACATTTTTTTTATTACAAATAGCCTTAATCTGATCCAACACAACTTAAAAAATTAAAAAATCTCACTCTCTCTTCCCCAAACCTGTGCCCTTGATAGGGTTTGCATTGGATTTAAACTTGCAATGGAAGGTGAGTGGGGGTTTGTTTGCTTCTTCTGTATTCCTGTTTCACCCCTTCTCCACTACTGGATGTTGTGACTGACACGTCAAGAGCCAGGACCAGGCAAAATGTCAACTAGGGATAAACAGAACAGTATCTCATGGCTGTTAGAGGAGTTTCTCCTTCTGGGTGTGATGGATATACAAGTACTGTATCATTGTCATTTATTTCTCATTTGAGGAGCACTTTTAATAGGTTTTTCAAAGTGATTCTACTAGGATGATGGACTGCAGTTCCCAGAACACACAGTCCCTAACTCTCCTCCATGGTAGGGGACAAGTAGACATACAACACAAGGCACTCCTGTCCAGAAAAACTCTCTCCATCCAGTTTCTTCAAGCCCACACTTTTAAGAGATGGAAGTGGGAACTCACAGCACTGGCAGCAATAGGTTTCCAATCTGCATACATTGTCCTGCAGGATTCAGGTAGGTATTTCTCCCCTATTTAATTATTCTCAATTTCAACTTAAATTACAGCAAGAAAAATTTCATTTTTACAGTCTGTTAAAATCAGTTTTTCCAGCTCACACTTCTATGAAAAATTACCATATGTTCTTAAAGCCCTTAGGCTATTTCTTAGTCTAAGATTCTTAATCTAAGTCCCCTTCTAATCTTCTCTGACCAGTCATTCTAATCTATTCCTTACTACTGAGCTAATCCCAACATCTTGGATGTCCCAAGCGTAATTATTATTTTCTAAATTCTGGCTTTATAGATCTCCATCCTCCCCCTGAATCTCCATCCCTGTCAGGAGTGCTTGTTGCAGACAACTGAAATTGTATTTGGTTAATTCACACAGGAATGGAATTAATTAGAAGGATATTGGAGACTGCACAGAATCAACTGAAAAGCTGAAGAACTACATTGGGAAGAAAATTAAGGAGGAGAGAAAGTTCAGGTCCTTCCATAACAATGACCTGTTCAGGAGGCCCTGACTGTCATCAAACATTCATCATGACACAACCCAGCTCTCAAGTCCTCTGCAGCTACAGCAAATACTGGCTCTCTCTGGCCCTTCCCTTTACTTTACTTCTGCAAGATTTAAAATCCCAGGTAAGTACACACAGTTAGCCATGGCTGAATCACATGCTCAGAACTCAAAAACCATGGGACAGGGAAATGATTTATCATCGGAAATGAGTCAAATTTATTATTTTGGCCACAAAATATGATTGTTTATATAAAAATCCCAAAAGAATATGTTAAAAATAATAAGAATTCATGGGAGATAGCCACAAAGTGATTGGGCACAAGACAGTTATGCAAAACATCAATATCTTCCTCACATAAAAACAGTTAAAGAGAAACTATTAGGTTGGTGCTAAAGTAATTGCGGTTTAATAGCTTAAAAAATAATTGCAAAAGCTGCAATCAGTTTTGCACCAACCTAATACAATGGAAAACATGTTAACCACTTAAACAACATACACAAAATATAGACATACCCTTATGAAGAAAACTATAAACACTAATTCAGATGTGTCACAGAACAGAATAAGGAGAGAGAGGGGGGAAAAATGCATTAATTAATTAATTTTTCAATCATTCTTTTTAAATGGAAAGACTGAACATTTTAAAGTAGCTCATTATTACTTTACCTATAATTCAGGATGAATTCGGATTAAGATTTATAACCATGCTCCTATTGAACAATAGGACTTTAGTGTGTGAATTGAATTTTGTTAACTTAATTGAACCTATTTATCTGGGGGAAAGGGGTGGTGTGTGTGTGTGTGTGTGTGTGTGTGTGTGTGTCTTCTGGAAATGATTTGAAATTGGATTATAAACACAGAGATATATGAAATTACAGATAATTAGACTAATATACATAGTTGATATCAAACAGGAAAAATATCTAAATTCATGGAAGTGTCATGACATCCATATTCCTATCCCAAGAGGTGTTCATCTTTTAGACCTGAAACCTCACGAAAGAAATCTTGTTAACTTTTAGTCTGTTTTCCAATCTGTCAGTCATTAAGCATGGTTTCTTAATCATGGACAGATTCCACTGTAACTTCCATCTCAGTCAGAAACTAGAAAGTTAGATTATTCCTAGTTTCTTTCATGCCTCCTGTTCTGCTGAGGTTTGGACAGATGACAAGATAGGATCTAAGATTGTTAAATATCATTTAAAGAACCTCACCTCTAATTATCAGCTCATACCCCAGGCATAATGCTGTTACTGATGGAGATTTGATGAGGGTGAAGAATTACAGCAAAAATAAAATTGAGAAGAATTAAGGAACAATTGTCAAATTGCAGGCAAATATGGCGTATATGGAAGATGTAAGGAATAGGACTTGGTTTTCACTCCTCTGCTCCAAACAGCTCCCTTTTAGCAACTCCGACTATGGAAGGCTCTCAGACTGTCCAAAGCCCTGTGTAACAATATGAAACCCTGTGATCTTGCCTGCTATCATTGTTACTGTCCTCAGGGGCTTTTGCTATGTCTCCAAATCCTCACACTTTGGCCGCTTGGTCCAGAGCCATTTTGGGGAGGCTAAACCACCCTGTGCTGCACCCCACTGTGTCTTAGTCTCCATGTTCTCTCAAGAAGAACATGTCAATGTGCTCACATTTTATCTTGGTGGAGTGAGGGGTGGATTATTTAAACAAAAAACCCAAACAAAGAAACAAACAAACAGAAAAAAAAACCTGATGTTATTCAACTCCAAGTTTCCCCCTCAGATACAGATAGAGCCAAGGGGACCCATTGGTTATGTAAATCCTTATCCATAATCTCTCTTGACTGAAAAGACATTTCTTACTTTAACTAAGAATGTTTAGGCTCCTAGTGTTTGGAGAGAGGCTATAATGTAAAAAGCTACCACAGCCAAGTCCCCTTCACATCCAGTATTTCCTGGTGGCCTAGTAGTCTCTGATGTAGAAAGAGATGACCCTCCCACCCACCCAGTTAGAAGAACAAGGCATTCGTTCAACAAATATTTACTGAACAAATACTGTGTATCCAACACGGGGGTTTGGTGGTGAATACAAAAGATAAAAATTATTGTCCTCCTAGACTTTACACTCTGCTGGGAAAAGATAGACATTAACCAAATATATAGGTAAGCCACTCTATGGCTCTATGTAAGGCTATTCCAACCACATCATTCCCTGAGGCTACAAAGATTATGGTGTCCACAGACTTCTGGCTCCTAAGGATCTTGTTTCCAGTAATTTTCTCTGCTGCTTTTCCTTCTTGATGGGTACCTCTGCTGCAGGGTTTTTCTTTGCTACTGCATCCAATTCCATAAATGTCTGCAATTTAATGAGTTTCTGCTAAAAACAGTATTGCCCCAGCAAGGCCCATTAAACACACAGAGGTGCAGTGATTGGAAAAGGACCACTGTTTATTATATTTCAAGAAGAAATAAGCTGAGAATGTATATAATTTATGAAATGTTTATGATGTCATCCAATATTATAGTAAAAAAACAGACTGACCAAATTGTAATAAAAACAGCAGCTGTTTCCTCCACCATTTCACTGTTCAATTATGTTAACTGGTAATTCAAGTTTTAATATTTTTACTCTTAAACCGTTTATGATGTAATTGACCTATTAATAAGCTAATCAATCTTCATGTAAAATCTTATTTCATAGCCACTTAAATACAATAAATAATACATTCAAGCTGTAAAAAAAGATAACACATTATTGAAACAACTATATTAGAAAGTTCTGAAACTTTATTGGGCACTGGGATTCTGGTGGGTACGAATGCTTTAAATTCTAAACTCCAAAGCTAAATTTCTAATTTGGCTCTTTTTGTAGTGGTGAAGTTTCTGTCTGTCTTAACACTTCTCCTGTAAAGATAACTCTTTGCAAATTTAGAGATAAGTTAACATTGCTTTGGAAGTATTTGCACATTATCTTTTTGATACGTTTCTTTTAGGAACAATAAAGGGAATTATTTCTAATAGTGAAAATATGATGAGGGCCTTCAACTGCTTTGGTATTTCATCAAAGGCTTGACATATAATGGCAGTTGAAGTCCAAGAGAGGGGGAACGTGACAAGTTTATAGAGCAACAGAGAGTAGGGCAGGGAGGGGAGCAGAGGTGACACAATATACCTCCCATTCATCTTCTCCTAAGGGACTACATATTAGGAAAATCAAACTAACTGTATCTGTAAGAGAATGTCTTATTAACAAATTCATTGATTATGGTACTTTTTTAGTTCTATTGTGAAGGGCAATAATTTTTCAGTTTATAACTCTGTATTAATAGCTCTGCTTTATTAAAAATACAGGTTTGTTATAAAATGTTCAGTGTAAATTTACCCTGACTATGAAATTAAACACTTTATTGACTTATTATAGAGAAGTACTAATGACTAGCAAACTATTTAGGAGTTGGAAATGCAAAAGTAAGTGTCACTCTAAAGAATGGATTTGTTCATTTTTGCCTCTTTTTGTGAGGGATTAAACTTCAAAACACAATAACCCATGCCTTTATGTAACTTAGCACTATTCTCACTGTTACCTATTTTTATTAGCTATTGTTCCACAACAAGATAAGTGGGGGATGTACTTCTAAACTTTTGGAACCATTTGAAAAAGTTTTATCTCTTTAATTAAAATCTGTGTGCTTATATTTTTTATATTTCATTTTACAGTAATTATTTTCATTTTATTTTACAAAAGTATCTCTCTGAAACATACAAAATTTTTAAAAAGAACACTCCTTCACCAAATATAGAGATCAAAACTAACAAGCAAACAAAAAGAATAAGTGAGAGGAAATGGAGTTTTGTTTTATTTGTAACAGGAAGTTTTGATAAACATACTGCTATTGAGGTTAAGTCAACTTCTTAGAAGGTTACTTTCCCCTTTTATTTCCACCCCCACGCCTCCCATTTTGCTTTCAAGTGTATGCAATTTGCTCTAGCATTTATTTGATTGGATCAAATACATTGCTTCCATGGGCTTCAAGGAATCAGATTTTATATGCTCTTTTTTAACACTTTATTCCATTTATTAATCACCTCAACAACTTTAATTTCTTCACATACACACATATTTTTAATAGAAGCTTTAAGCCTAACTAGAGCCAATTTCATGTCCTTGGTATTACTGTAGATAATTGGTTGCTTATCTCTCTTTTTCACGCCTGCCATAAATTTCTCCATACTCAATGAGTGTCAGTTACAAAATGTGGTCCTTGTCAAGCTTTCTTTCCATAGGCTTTTGGTGGTTTAGAATTGGAACTAATGGAAAACTTCTTGCACTCACGAGAGTATACTCCCATGACTATCACATCAACTTAATGATAGGAGCAAACAGTGGTATATGTTTAGTTTTCTCCTCTTCTCTACCCTGTGTAGTGTCACAACTGTCTATAGGTGATAAGTATATTCAGGGAGTAAAGAAAAACAGGAAGTAGGAAGGCTGTTCCCATTCAACCCCGTGAAATAATCAAGTTCTTTACCTTAGGAGCAAATTCCCATTGTTGTAAAGACAAGTAGAAGTTAGATTTCAAAGGGACAACTAAGAATAAAAGACCCCGAAATAGCAAATTCTAATATATATATACCAGTTAAAAACATGCCTACAACTTTTTCTTTCCCATTTTGTTTAAAAAATTCTGTAAGTTGGCTTTACCTTTGAGCAGAGAAAGACACTGTCTTTGAGGTATAATTAAAGGGGTTCCTAAAAGGTAATTCTTTACTATCGGTAATAAAAAGACTAAACTGCTGATATTCACAACAGCATGAATGAATTTCAGAAACATTATGCTAGTGAAAGAAGCAACACATAAAATATGTAGATGTAACATGAATTCATTTATATGTAGTTTACAAAGAAAAATTAATTAGTGGAATATAAAACACTATTATAATGATTATATCCTGAGTGCGTGAGAAGTAGATGCAGGTATTAACTTAGAAGTCATGGTAACAGTCAATATCTTGATAGGAGTTTGGATTACACATATATGTATGCATTTGTCAAACCTCATCAAATGGTACATTTAAGATATAAAATTTACCTTAAAAGTAGGAACATAATTAAGTATAGAACCAATTAATCACATGCATGCCAAAGTGTCTAGGGTTAAGTGTACAGATGTCTGCAATTCGCTTTGAAATTCATTCAAAACCAAGATAAATTGATGAGTAGATAGAGGTAAGAACAGATGAATACATACGTGATTAAGCAAATGTAGCAAACTATTAATTGTAGAATCTATGTGGGGACTGTGGGTGTTCACTGTAAAATCCTTTCAGCTTTTCTGTATGTTTGAAAAATATTCCTAATAAAAGGTCTGGTAGGAAAAAGGCAAATTTTCTCCCTGAACCCAAAAGTATCTTCCCAAAACCCTGTCAGGCCCTCTGCAAGGACCCCCTCCCCCATTAAGTACTGTAAAACTTAGATTATATTCCAGTACCTTTCTTTTGAAACGCAAACTCAGGATGTAAACAATAGTGAGTTGCTAGAAGAAAACCTATGATTAAGCAACTGTTTATACACCTGGTACTGGTATTATCTAATTTAATTCTTGAGAGACATTTTTAAATTAGGTATTGTTTGGGGTGCCAATATTATATTTTTAGTTCCACGTTAGGTATCTACCAGAGTTCACCCCATTCTAACTGAACATACTCCTTGTAGCCCATAAATAGGTATCATCCAGAAATTGATAGAGAAATCAACAGTTTATAGATATTATGGACTTCTCCAGGGCTGTGCAGTTATAGATAGAACCAAGTTCAAACACACAATTTTTCCTCTGCACCAAATTATGATTTATATATAGTGTAATTGGTTTTGTGGATCAGTTTCTAGATATGTAACTGAAATCTGAGCATTGAAGACAATGGCAGCTTTCACTTGAAATGAGAACAGTATTGGCATGCAAAACACTACCTACAGATGGCCGGGCTACATCAAGCGTCAAGAGAGCCTGGAGCACAAAGAAAGTGAAAGCATCAGGAAAGATGAAAAGTCCATAGAAAGGAAAAGAAGAAGACCTCAAAAATCAACTTCTCCCATTTCCCAGTTTGTCAATCCTATCTATTATTCTAACTGATTGTTTTCATAACAGAGATAGGATAACCATACATTGTGGTTTGCCCAGGACAGCCCTGGTTTGTACCGAGACCTGTATTACTTGTGTTATAAGTTTTATGGTCATCCTATTTAGAAAGGAAAGATGTACACTGAAAAATGATTCATTAGAAAAAATATGTATTATGAAGAGACTTTTTAAGTTGAGTTAATTATAATGAAATGGTCACCAAAAAGCATTTTGTGTAGCTATCATTTTAGTAACCCTGCTGCTGACTCATTGGCTTACTACTTCTTAGAGAATCAATCCAATTACAATGACTGTTTTATGGAGAAGCTTTGCGCTCACAGAAATTTTGTTATCCTCCTTTCAAAATGTGGTCTCTCTAGTCTAGGCATACTGCCCAGATTCCCTGGTAACTTTTCCCCATTAACCATACTTACATTACTATATAAATGTCTATTTCATGTTCAGTATGAATTTTCATTTTTGCTTTCAAATATGAAATGAAATCTGTTTCAAGAACAGGAAATCATCACTTCTGGTTCTTAAATTTTAGTTTGTATTTATGTCTTACATACATAGTGAAGTAAATAGTCACAATGTTTTGAAGATGAAATGGACTGAAGAAAATCTCATTTAACTCCCTGAAAAGCTAGGTAACCTTTCTAAGTTTGTTGAGATATTACACAGTGACAGTTATATTATATATTGGAAGCCACTTATATTTTGTCAAACTGCTACCAAAATATGTGTCATCTGTATCCTGCAAAAGGATACCTTTGGCAGAGTTCAAAGTAAATTCTGATTGTGCATGCCAAGTCATTAGTAAGACTGATAGAAGGAAGAAGGAAATGCAGGTGTGTAACTCCCTAAGGGATCTCAGTAGAACTGGAGCCTCTCCTATTCCTACCACATCATCGATAACTTGTTCATATCATATCATCGATTAACTATGTAACATCAGGCACATCAGCTCACCTCTCTAGACCTCAGTTACCTCATTTATAAAATTAAGATTCTGAGTTTACAAACTTTCCAAGGTCTATGGATTTATAAGAGCCTTACTCCTGGGCTGCAGTCAAAGAAACGGGATTAAAACTTTATAAAAGATAGATACTTATTGGTACTTTCTTTTTCCACACAGCTTGGCCTAAATGTTTCAGATTTCAGTTCATACATAATCTTAAATCTATTTTAATGGGCACGGCAAACATGATGGGATACAAATTTCATGATACCCAGGCTGCACCCTCACTGGCATAATTAAATCTGAACCTCTAGGCATGGGACCCAGGCATCAGTATTTTTTTAAAGGTCTCCAGGTAATTCTGGTTGCAGCCAAAGTTGAGGAACACTACCCCAAATTTAGGACTGCCCCAGGGAATGACCCTTGGACCTTCTCTTTTCTCTATCAAACATGATTCCTTCAGTGATCTTATCAGAGACTTTCATTGCTTTAAATACCATCTAGGTGCCTAGGATTTCTAATATATGTATATATTAGAATATATATATAATATAAAATATAATATAATATAATGTAATGTAATATAATATAATGTAATATAATATATATTATATATAATATACAATATGTTATATTATATATAACATTTAACATACATTATATATATGTATATGTGTGTATAAATAAATAAATAAATTTATTTATTTACGTACACACACATCTGCAGCATGGATTTCTCCCTTGCAATCCAGATGCCTATATCCAATTACTAACTCAACTGGATACTATTTTAAAACTGAACTCTTAACCTCACTCCCAATTATTGCTCCTCCATTATTTTTCCTTTAATATGAATAATTGGCAACCCCACTCAGAAAAAAAAAATGTATATCTCACATGTAATCTATCAGCAAATCCTGTTGGTTTCATTTTAAAAATGTATCCAGAATTCAACTTTCTCCTGTCATCTCCACCACTACCACCCTAGTCCAAGCCACCATCATATCTCACCTGAAATAGAGCAAAAGCCTCTTAACTGCCCCAACTGCTTCCTTTTTCGCCCCTTACAGAAATGATTCACTCCAGCAACCAGAGCTTAAAATATGCTAGATTATTTCACTTAGGAGATCAGTGATCAGGCCACTCTCACCAAAAGTGTAAGTTATTACAGAGACCTATGAGATCTCCTCGAGATCTCCATTCCCAGCTATGGACCTCCTCGACTTCCTCTTCTTTTACACACTCCAGGCACACTAACCGACTTGACGTTCACTAAGCATGCCAAGTTTGAGATCACTTTACAGACTTTGAACTCTATGGTCATACAGCCTGAAACACTCATTCTTCAGAAATTCCTGCGTACATACCCTTATTGTGTTCTAATCTTTGCTCAAATGTTACCTTCTCAGTGAAGCTTTTCCAGACCCTATCTAAAATTGAAACCCCTCCATTTTATATCCTCTTTCCTTATTTAGCTTTTCTTAATAGTCCTCATCACTAAATATACATACACACATGCAAATACATGCAAATAGATAGATAGATAGATAGACAGACAGACAGACAGACAGACAGACAGACAGACAGACAGATAGATAGATAGACAGATAGATAGATAGATATAGATGTATGTAAAGAGAGATATATAGATACATACATACATAAAATATTGATATTATTGTTGGCCTCTGACCACAAGACTGCAAGCTCCTCAAGGGAAGAGATTCCTGTCTGCTTTGTTCACTGTAGAGTTTGTTCACAAGAACAGTGCTTGACACACACACACAGTATGCACTCCGTTAATATCTGCTGGATTTTTATATGAATTTTTAGTGGTAAATCTTGTTTGTTTCAGAAAAAAATTATGATACACATATTCTTATAATTCCCCTAAATACTGGCAATTACATAAACTTTGAAGAAAAAATAATTTATTTTTTAGCATTTAGAGGTAGATTATATTATAATTTATTTAGAATCACTCATTAATTTGTATTAAGCCTCTCATCTGAGACGGTGGTTTTAGATTGTGTACACAACTTCTCATTCTCATGGACATACTATATTATATTCCTTCCTTTGCCACAGGTTCCGCTGTCAGGGCCATTCATGGAGTCCAGCATCAAACTAAATCTATGCAAAGGTTTAATTACAGCTAGCTTCCCATTCCCATCCTGTGAAATCCAAGTTTTTGTACAGTAAAGAAAAATGGTAACAGCCACATACTTTATTATCCATCACCATTGGTTCTTTTGGGTTCCTTACTTTTCAGGAACATTGCTTTTCAACTTGATGGGGTTGTACTCCAAGTAACTAAGCCATCGCCTAAAACCCACTATTACTTTTCTAGTTATAATGTTTAAAAATTAACATTTCGATTTCCACCAAGCTATCAGCAGAGTACCAAGAGGATCTGTTTCTTGTTCATTTAAATGGATTTTCTCATTTTGTAGATTAATGTTTAATGAGGACATCAGGTGCTTTTTTGTCTGGAAAGCAAATTTTGTGATAAAATACTGTTGCTGAAATTCCATTTTAACACATGGTTAAGTGGTATTTTGCACTGATAGATTAGAAAAATATTATTCCAACTAAATGATTCTGGATAAAAGAGTTGATTGGATCTTTGCCTTGAGTCTGAAGCAAAGAACAATTATTTCTAATATGATAATGGTTACAATTTAGGGAATGCGTAATATATACTAGGAACTTCACAAATATTTATTCATCTATATCACACACAATATTCTGTGAGATGGGTCTTATTATTCCACCTTATAATAACAAACAAACAAACAAACAAACAAGGCTTGCCAAGATCACAAAGCTTATGATACCAACATTTCAACAAGTTTTCTTTCCAAAACTAATTCCCCTTAGGCAGTCCACTATGTTGATTCCAGTGTCAAAATACAACAAATAATTCATTCTAAAACAGCTAGGAACAGACTTGTTTATTCAAAGTAAAATGTATGACTGTGCTGTTATTAGAAAGAGTTGGACCAAAAAGTTCCCCACTAATTGAAATACTTCCTGAGTCTCTACATAATTAAGGCTGCCACAACCTGAGCAAAATCTGCCTTGAACTTGGGCACCATTTGAAATGAACTACTTTGATCTTTTGCAAAAGGCAGAGGCTTTCCATTTGTAGTGACAGTGTCTTCACCGTGATGCTTTCACATCTTGGATATGATTTTTAATAGGCAGAATTCTATGTCGATTTCCCACCGATTCTACTTTCTAGTAGTATCTTCCTTTGTACTTCCCTCACCTATTTATTTCTAATTTTAACATTTATGAAGCCAGAGTCAGTTCTAGCAATAAGGAGAAAATAGAGTTTTTAAAGCACAGTTGAAGTGGGATTAATTATTTCCCAACATGTGATTATCAATTATGAGTAAAAGAGTAAGACAAGTGGGCATTTTGTTTGGCACTGCAAATCTCATCTGTGGTCACATAAATAAAAGGCACAGTTCTTACTAACAATGCAGATTTGCAAGAGTAATAATTTATACCTGCAAAGAGATGCTCCTTCTAAAGCATATCTACCAACCACAGAGATTGGTATATAATTGCCGTTGAGTTCTAGGGGGTTTTATCATGAAGAATAAAGGAGAAAACTTGCAAAAGGAGGAAGCCAAGTTCAAAGCAGAGAGAACTGTAACTTGTCCAAAGGGCTGGAGTTCCTGGCAGTGGCCAGGAATCCAGTGTTGTGATAGTATTCAAAGAAGCAGACTCTCTAACTAGATTTATGAGTGCAAATTGAAGCACTCCAAGACGTTTTAGCAGGCCTTCTCTCCTGGTTTCCATACAGCCAGGTTCTGCTCACGTTATAGAAATGACTGCAGTCTAACAATAACAACAACATACTTCCTATGTGTCAGATGCTTTACTACATGAATTATCTCATTAGAGGGTCACAAGTGTTGAAATAAATTTCTAACTTCAAGATGAAGTTATTCCTGCCAGGGTTCCACATCAGCAAACTCAAACTTAGATAACTTCTGTGTCCCTCTAAATGTTCAACTTGCTCAAAAACAGTATATCCAATCAGCCAATCCCCAAACAGCAAACCAATTCAAAGCTCTATACTTATATTTCCTTGTTCCTTATTGATTTTCTATTTTTCTCTTACTTGTTCTTTATTGTTTATCTGATAAAAGCTTTCTTCCTTCTGACCCATTTCCCACTTCTCATGACCGTTAAGAACAGAGACTGCCCATTTCATGAAGTGTTGGATAAAGTTTGTTTGCATCACCTAAATTGTCTTCTTTAATCAATTTTTACACGAGAGCTCTGAGATAAGTATGGATAACATGCCATTTTACAGATAAAGAAACCAAAAGAGATTGTCTAATTTTACACAGCAAGGAAGTAATACAGGCAGAATTTGAACTGAGGCTTTCCAACTCCAGAACCGAGTAATATACTACATGAGAGTACTAACTCCAGAGCCGAGTAATATACTATATGAGAGTACCCTATACTTATTCACCTTACCCAGCATTATATTCACGGTATCCGGCAGAGAGCTTAGTAAGAATTCAATAAAGGTCAACTAAATACATTAATGAAAGATGCAATACCTAGACTACAAAATAGTTTAGCAAACATGCTAGTCTCCCAAAATTAAAATAAATATCTAGTGTCAAAACTTTGCTCTTTTAAATAACTTAAGTCCACTAATGAGCAGGAAGAAAAAAGGCTAAACATATCATAACATAATATATCCAGAGACCATCTCTAAACCAGGGTTCAGCAAACTTTTCTGTAAAAGGCTAGATAGTAAACATTTTAGGCTTTTTAGGCAATACAAATCTCTGTAGCAACCACTCAGTTATGACATGGTAAGGCAAAGGCAGCCATAGACAACACATAAATTAATGAGTGTGAGAAGTCACAATAAAACTTTACTTATGGGCATTAAAATGGGAATTTCATATAATTTTCATAGATCGTTAAATATTATCCTACTTTTGATTTTTTTTTCAACCATTTAACAATACATAAATTAATCCTCAGGTTGTAGGCCCTATATAGAAAAGCCAGGCAACAGTCTGGAACTAGCACACAGGCCATAGTTTGCTGGCCCTTACTCTAAACCACTCTTGCAGTCTCCTTACAAACAGTGAGATTTTGAAAGAGAATGGAAATGTGATCCCAAAATGAATGAAATTCACCCAAATGAACTAGCTTCCTTTTTTGTGTAAAATCACATAAAGGAAGGAGAGCCATTTAAACATCAGAGTTATGACAGATGAACAAGGCAAAGAGCAATGAAGTAGGAAAAACAAGAGGAAGAACTCTGTTATCCAGTTAATTAGCAGGAATTATGCCATTTATAAGCCAATAGGAGAGACAAGAGGACACTTATTTTTAACCCCCAGACGTATTCAGAAACAGATAGGTCAGAAAGATAACATCAGTCATCTAAGGCCTAGCTACATGTCCTTCAAGCTAGAAGGGCACTTAAATGATTCTTTTTAAGTGAGCTGATTCAAATGCTTCATGCTCAATCATTAAAATATACCTAAATACTTAAAATGTACATAAAAAGAGAGAATATACTCGAGGGTGTTCTATTTTCCATCTACACCAGAAGACTGAAGGAACCTCCATTTCTGTCAAAGCAGATTTATTTTCTCTCCTTTCAAAATGTGGAATCTATAAAACAAAATAAATGAACAAACAAACAAAACAAAACAAAAAAAACAGAAACAGACTCATAGATACAGAGAACAAACTGATGGTTGCCAGATGGGAGTGGGGAGGTAGGTGAAAAAGGTGAAGGGATTAAGAGGTACAAATTGGTAGTTATAAAATAATCATGAGGATGTACAGTACAGCATCGGGAATATTGTCAATAATATTATAATAACTATGTATGGTGCCAGGTGGGTACTAGACTAGTCAGGGAGATCACTTCATAAATCATATAAGTGTCTAATCACTGTGCTGTATACCTGAGACTAATATAATATTGACCATCAATTGTAATTGAAAAACAAAAAAATCCCTGCACCTAGCCCAGACTGCTGAATGGGGCAGAGAAAACCCGCACAATCGTGCAGGTGAGATCAATGCAAAACCTTCCATTCTTTCCTGGCCAGATTCTTCTCCCTATCTTTACAAAAGCTCCAGAAAGAGTTCTTCACTCTTCTCAAGTGCTAACCCCACTCCCTCCCTTTCTCCAGTTTTCCTCTCTGTTGATGACCTTGTTTCTGTTTCACGGAGAATGTGAAGCTGTCAGGAGGTATAGCCTTCAATTTCCTGCCCTTTGTGCGACAAACATCAGGATCTTCTTTCCCTCCTTCTTTCAAGTGTCAGAAGCAGAAATGTCCCTTTGTCTTGTTTCAGGCCTGAGCCGCCACTTGTGACCTCAATCCCATCTGCTCTCCCTGTCTCACCCAGAACAAGGACATTTTTCCATCTCTTGTACTCTCTCTCTTCTGTATTTTCAAATGCCCCCGCTTTCCCTGCTCCTTCTGCACAGCTTGTAAACACACTTATCTCTTTCCCGAGTTAAAAACAAATTCACAAACTCCAATACTCTACACCTGCTGCCATCCTCCAGCTACCACCTGATGTCACGCTGAGCCCTCACATCCAGTCCCTCAGCACAATCAACTCCCTTTGTCCACATCCTTGCCTCTTAGTTCACTCATTGTGACCCCCACACCACCCCAGCCCACCATGGTGCCGAAATATCTCAGGCAAATAGTCCCATAACCTTTCCTCCATTGCATTAAATGTGTAATTTTATTGCTATGTTAATAAAAAATTGTAAACATAATCCCTTATATTTTTAATTCCTCAAAGGTTTATCCTATTTTTAAGTCATATTAAATAATTTCAAATTGCAAACTAAGTTTTGATGAGGCACTTGATATCACGCAATGAGAATGCAGTAAGTCCATTTCTATATGTTTCAGAAAATTTGGGGTCTAAATTGACCCAAAGTTGGACCACACTAGTTTTAAGAGGTAATCAGTCACTCATAACTCTAGTGCTTTAAACACAAATATACAAAACACACTATTTATTTCTTCTTTTTTGAAATCCTCAGTTTGTCTGTTTTTAAGTAATAATTATAATTCACCAGAAATGTAGGAAGTGTAAATTTTTCCATACTCTTACCTCGCCTAAATAACTATCACTATAATTGCCACTAATCCTCCCAGACCTTCATCCTTATACAACATATGTGTATGTGTGCAACCTAGTTACACATTCTTTTCTGTTCTCATTTTACCTGGTATCTTCTTAACATTTGACCAATTCATTCCTCCTTACCTTTTGAAACTCTCACATCTCTTATTCAATGACATTGATCTGAAACACTCACTTTAACTCCTTCTTTCCTTCAGCACCATATTTCAAACACTGACCAATATCTGCCAATGCTACCACCTGACTATTTCTCCCCTACACCATACTATAAGAAATTTGTTTAGGCAGAGCCATTGCATCTCAGCTGGACAGATACATTAAACTTCTAACTAGTCTCCTTCCTTCTATTCTTGTCCCTCACTAATGTTATTTCATAATGTCACTAACATTTTTCTAATGAAATATGATCATGTCATTTTCCAACTGAAGTCTTCCAATGAATTCCTCATGCATACAGAATGAAAAGTAAGACCCCATAAGATCTGGCCCCTGCCTAACTCATCATCCTTACCTTTCACCAAGCCACACTTTCATATCTCATCATCTAATAATACTAAACTAGTTTCTTGAACTTGTTCCTTCCACCTGAATTGCGATCATCACATCCTCTCCTTCCTATCTCTAGAGCCTGATTAATTAATATGTTTCAATACTCAAGTTAAACATTCATGTTGATGAAAACTTTCTTTTCCTCTAAACCCTCAGATAAAACTCATCACTACTGTGGTGCAGATTCTTGTATTTTTTTTTTTTTTTAATTTAAGCCTATCTGCACCTAATGAACTATAAGCTACTTGAAGGAAAAAAATGAGTTGTGGCTATATCCCCAGCAATGAAATTTTAGGAATATTTTGTCGGCTCATCACTCTCATAATTGAAATTATTTATTGAGTGACTAGTATGGTTTAAATATTATTCTAGACATTTTATATGCATTATCTCATCTAATATTCAAAATAATTCCATCTCTATTTTATAGAATTAGTAACTGAGGGACTTGGAGAGCCTAAGTAATTCATTCAAAGTTACACAGCTAGTAAACATGGAGCCAGAATTCAAATTCAAGTACAGCAGTGTCAATAACTGTGTCTTCTCCTACAAGGTAGCTCTTACTTAGTAGCTGATATTGTTGTTATTTATTCTGCCCTATGTGATTTACCGTAATTTATGCCCCCTCATCAATAAGAAACAATGAATCCCACTATCTTCTTTCAGCTTGAGAAATTACTCAATATACAATCTTTATTTTTACCAGATCTGCCTACATGGAAATCAAGAGAGACTGGAACCTCCTTAACAAATCCAATATTGTAAGTTGTTTTATCCACTTTCAGAGGTAAATTCAGTGAATGCTGGGAGAATTCTCACAGGAAAGCTCCTCCAAGTGCATCCTACATTTCTTCAGAATGTTTTTGCAGATGTGAAGAAAATGAGCCTTTCCCTGACCCACTATGTACTTCCCCCATTCTACCAAGCAGGGTAATAATTTACTAAGTTATTACCCTGGTTATTCAGTGAGCTGTGATGTCATCATAAAATAATTTTCCATGTTCTACCTATAATCCTAATGTTCTGCATATGTCCCAACTTGGTCCTAATTTGTTCACCATTATTTTCCCAGAAGAATAGTTAAGGTACAAGTAAATGGAATATTTGTATTTGGCTCATGTCATAATTTTGAACACTGAGGTTTGGAGGTAGAGTGATTGAAGCCCCAGAAACCACCTTCTTGGTGGTTGATTGATGTTTACTAAGTATAAGTTCTCTAAAATTATCTATTAGCTCATCAATCTTTCTATTCTATTTAAATCATTCATAATATTGTCTGTACAGCTACACTTCCATCTTGAATCTTAACACTCCAGCATGGACAGTGAATGTATTTATCCTGTGATGCCAAGAGAAATATAAAGGAAATATTTATATTTGCAAACGGAAATTGCACCACTGAATTGTGAAATTCCAATAATGGATGATGATATCAATGCACCAAGAGAACACCCATTATGAACTAAGCATTAAATATAGTATGTGAATTGAGCACTGGAGTAGTCCATTTTATTCATAAATATACAGTGAAGTAATTTGCTTTAAAATATAAAATGAAAATGAAATTAGTAATAATTCTTTTATTCAGAACAGTTAACTATGTTGTGCATGAATAAAAAGTTTAAGGCATAATATAAACTCTGCAATATAAAAAGGAAAAATGCTGCCACCAGACACAGTGGATCTAATCAAGCCCTGTGAAACAATAATTGTTTATATATAATTTTGCCTCTTTGCCTCAGGAGTAGCCATTTCATTCTACAGAGGCAATATACTTTGCTAGAATAATCTGTTTACCACTATTGATCTAAAGGAATCATTAAAAAATACCATATCCTTAAAAAATGTTCCTCAATAGTCACTAAATAATTTTTTAGGTATATTTGACTTGTTATACCATAAATTACGTACACAACAATGACTGTGTATTCATTGAATGCCTACTATGTGACTGGAATGTCTAAACCAATGCTTCAGCGTACTTTATGTCAATTTCTAATTTTCTTTGATGTTGACTAAATGTCATCTCAACAAAGGCCAACATAGTCAAAATGCCCTTGCAGTTAAAACATTAGGATCAAAATATCTGCTTCGATCAATCACTGTGCAAGGGCTAAATTCACTTTATATTATAAATCTTACTATCCCAGAGCTTTCAGTGTTGTTGGGAGTGGAGAGGTAGGGGATTATGGGAGTTGACTATCACAATGCAAGAAGCAATCCTACATGTTGCTCAGGTACTCTCGAATCATTAGCCTTCAATTTGACAGAGCAAGAAATTTTGAAATAAAATGATTTTAAAAGCCAGGACTACAATCTCAAGTGACCTTTTTATAGTAGTCTATTTCTTACATTTTATTCAGCCTCTACCATCAAATAATTCATTTATAGTTCAAGAATTCTGGAGAATAGTGCATAGTACAAATTCTGCTCTTTTAGAGACCTAATTTTAAGAAAGTTTTTTACATACTGAGTAGGAGAAGATTAACTTCTACCATGTTTCCCCAAAAATAAGACTGGGTCTTACATTAATTTTTCTCCAAAAGACGCATAGGGCTCATGTTCAGGGGATGTCATCCTGAAAAATCATGGTAGGGCTTATTTTCCGGTTAGGTCTTATTTTCTTTCAGGGAAACACCGGTATGTGTTTCTCCTTTACTCACATGCTACTATTACACAAAACTTCTGACACCAGATAGGTGGAATATTTTTCCCACACCCAACAATTCTTTATGACACCAGCTGGGTGTCCTATAATTCAACTCAATTCTGACTCTAACCAGAGTTAGCACAGACCTCACAGGTGAAGGGTCAGTCACACAAGATTGCCAACCCCCCCACTTCAGATGCCAATGGCAGGCACTATGTCCCCAGGTTACCTACAACTTCTGCCCAACTTGACTACAAATCTGAGGTTCCCATGACTCTTTTCTTGCATTCCATTATTTGCTAGAATAACTCACAGAGCTCAGAGAAACACTTATATTTGCCAATTTGTTATATAATAAATGATATGAATAAAGGATACAGATGAACAGCCAGATAAAGAGATACCTACCTGCACTGGAGCTTCTGTCCCTACGGAGTTGGGGTACACTACCCTCCTAGTGTGTGGACGTGTTCACCAACCCAGAAGTTTTCCAGACTTCGTACTTTATAGATTTTTATGGAAGCTTCATTGTAGGCATGATCAATCATTATCTGCATTTCCAGCCCTCTTCCCTCTCTGGAGAATGGGGAGTTGAACTGAAAGTTTCAAGCTTCTAATCATGGCTTGATTTTTCTTGCGCAGAAGCCCATATAAGTGACCTTACTCAAACAGTAGCACTGCTATCACACAGGAAACCCCAAAGGATTTAGGAGTTCATTGTCAGAAACCAGGGTCAAAGACCAAATATTAAAAGAAAAGATGTTCCTCGTTCCCTTATCACTTAAAAACTTTCAAGGGTTTTAGGGTCTCTGTGTCAGGAACCAGAGGCTGATATACATATCTTATATTTCTTCTTATTATTATTATTATTTCTTATATTTCTTATTATTTCAGAAGTGCCTAAACATATTATGTTAAAGCCCTAGATTCATCATCTAACATTTATACGATTCATACTAATTTTTAACGACAGCTTCAAAAATGACAAGTAAAGAACACTTATTCTGTTCCTGACACTATGCTTTACCAAAATTGCTTCCTTGAAACCCTGTAAGAACCATATGAAATTGATATTATTACAACCCCAATTTTATAGACTGAAAACTGAGCCAAAAAGCACAAAGATAATTTAAATTTAAAATCTGAACTCAAGAAATCTGGCTTCACAGCCCATGCTGTTAATCAGTATATTATTCTAACAGTTATCCTACAACAAATAAGGAATATATAGAGTAAAGGAGTTATATGATTGGTTGATTGACAGATAGATAGATAGATAGATAGATAGATAGATAGATAGATAGATAGATAGATGGAGATAGATGATAGATGACTTTTTGGCCTTTAAATTTATTTATAAATTTCTACCATACATGAGCTCAACTGAGTTGCCAGGACCTCCCTTATATACTTTATAATTGATGATATACTTAAAGCACAAGTTTGAACATGCCATTCTCTAACTTGACAACCTTTTAGGGCACCTACTTCAGAGAATAAAATCTAAACATTCAGCATGGCATTCAGGGCTCTCCATGGTCTAGCATCAATCTACTACTCTGTTCATTCTGGACTGCTTGCCATTGTCCAAGCAAGCAATGCATTTTCTTGTCATTATGCTGTTTCTCATATTTTGACTTCAATCTCAAATACTCTTTCCCCAGCCCCCTCTTCCATCCTCCTCCTTCCCCCTGCTTTTGAAACTACTCATTGTTCTAGGTCTAATATTAGTTCTGTGAAGCATTACTTTGCCTCCTGGTCAGAATTACCACTCCTTCCTCTATGCCCTTTTTTTTTCCTACATTTATTTACACCATGTATTTGCATTCTAACTTATAATATAGATTTTTTTTGTCTGTCTCCTTCACCAGTTAGTAAATCTCTTAATGGCTTACTTATAATAGACAGTCCATAGATGTTTGTTGAACTGAATTAGGTGCTATTGACCAAAGCAATTTCTTCCACACTTTGAATTTTTCTCGAATACATCATTCTCAGGTTTTATCACCTACTGATCCTTCCTGGTTCAGCCGAAATTACTTAGAAAAAGCAATAGGTTTCTTTTGTAAGGAATCCAGGACTAAATTTTTTAAATACATAGATGTGAAACAATAAAACAGGTACCTTTTTAAAATCAAATACTGGTAAAGATAAATAGATGAATTTCTAAGAACAGTGCCTTGCTCCTCTGTTTCAAGCAAAGGTCTGTTTTTATGGAAAAGAACCTTAAAAAAGAATTATCTAACCATGATTTCAAAGATACCCAATAATTCTTACACCATGAAACAATTTTTTTTTTCATTTGGTGGAATCAGCACATTGTCTTCTTTTGTTTCTTTTTTTGTTGTTGTTAATGGCTGACTTAGATGTTTTCCTTTTAACTGAACTGGGGCAAAGATGATGTGATAGAAAAACTCAGTGATTTTAGAACCCCAAAAGCATTATGGTCTAGAGCCCATTTCATATATGCTATTTTCAGTCTACCCAGCAGAAGTACTCATCCTCTCCTCTGTGGCAAACACAGATCTAATCTCATTGCTTTGGAGTTCTGTGATCTTTTTCCTACTGAATTTGTGATGCCTTGAGGACAAAGATGGTTGTAGTCACAACTGTACCCCTAGCACAGTGATGAGCATTTTATAAGCACTCAATACATATGAGCTAATACAATAAAATAACAAAAGGATGACGATGAAGTTTAACAGCAATCTGCTATAAATCAAAAAACGAAGGGACTTTGGTCAAAAGACTTGAGTATAAATATTACTTCATATTTCACAAAGCATTTTTAGATACAAAGCCTAAGAATACTATGGTGTGATATGGTAACCATTATTAGCACTGTTGGCAAAATATTTCTATCTCTATTCTTTGCTTACAATAGAATTGTATTTCCTGAGTCCCTTTGTTGTTTAGTGGGACAATGTGACAAACCAATGAGTGGACTATGTAGTGACATTTATCATCTCTGGACTAGAGCACTTAATTGGCCAGGTGAGATTCTTGAGCCCTTTCTTTATCTTCTGGAATAGAGACAGGCGCCATTCGATATGCTCTGTCAGCTTGGGTCCCTGAGTGACTGCGACAAGAACAACCCCACCCTCTCCTGCCAACCTTTGATGGACATGTTGCTTAGGTTAGCATAATTTTTAAAAGGTTCATGAAAGCCACTGAGATCTGTAAGTCACTTGTTAGCAGAGCATAATCTACTCTATCTGACTGACATAGGTAGGCAAAACAATCATTTGGTCTCTACCTCTAACAGATAACAAACCTGAGCCGCAGAGAATCTAAGGAACATTTTCAATATTGTATTAGTCAATATAGTTAATAGGGTAGTAAGTAGCAGCGGTAGAATTCAGTACCAGATTTTCTGCCTGTAAATGTAGGGCATTTGCACACCAATTTTAAAAGAAAAAATATTTAAAGTATATTTATTTAATTGAACACAATTGTACATATATGTATGTGTATGTATACAGAGGATGCCAAACAAATGTATACACATTTTAAAACAGGAAAAAAAACCTTTAAAATTGTAATCCTAAATATATACCAATAACCAAAAATGAATACAAGTCACATTTGACTTCTGCAGTTACATGACGGGCTCAAAGTAGTTACCCATCAGTGGCCAGACACTTCTGATTACGGCAAACTACTGCTTGGGCAATGTTGATCATCTATTAAAATGTATATACATTTTTTTTTGGCACTGTTGGTATATATACATGTACACATAATTTTAGAGTAAATGTAAGATAAATGAAAATAATCAAAATAATAAATTCCAGTATGATTATATTAACACATTGTTTAGTTTTAGTCTCCTTTAGTGAAAAATTTTTAAATTAGTTTTTATTTATTTTTTTCAGTTACAGTTGACATTCAATATTAGTTTCAAGAGTACAGCATAGTGGTTAGACCTTTATGTAATTTATGCAGTGATATCCCAAATCAGTCTAGTACCCATCTGGTGCTATATAGTTGTTCCAACATTATTGATTATATTCTCTAGGCTATACTTTACATCCCTGTGACTATTTTGTAAATATCAATTTGTAGTTTTTAGTCCCTTCACCATTTTTACCCAGCTCCCCATCCCTCCTCCACTCTAGCAACCATCAGTTTGTTTTTCTGTATCTATGAGTCGGTATCTTGTGTCTCTTTTCTTTGTTCATTTATCTTGTCCTTTAGATTCCACATATAAATGAGATCACATGGTACTTGTCTTTCTCAGTCTGCCTTATTTTACTTACCGTAATACCCACTAGGTCCATCCATGTTGTTGCATATGGTAAGATTGCATTATTTTTTACAGCCGAGTCATATTCCTTTGTGTATATGTACCACCTCTTCTTTATCCAACCACCTATTAATGGACACTTAGGTTGTTCCATATCTTGGCTATTGTAAATCGTGTCACAATGAACATAAGGGAGCATGCATCTTTTCAAATTAGTATTTTGGATTTCTTCAAATAAATATCCAGGAGCAGAATTACTGGGGCATAAGTTAGTTCTATTTGTAATTATTTGAGGAACCTCCAAACCATTTCCCATAGGGGTTACACCAATTTGCAATCCCACCAATAGCGCACAAGGGTTCCATTTTCTCTGCACTACAACACTTCTTTGTTGATTTATTGATGATGGGCATTCTGACAAGTGTGAGGTGATGTCTCATTGTGATTTTTATTTGCATTTCTCTGATGATTAGTGGCATGGAGTATCTTTTAATATATCTGTTGGTCATCTGTATGTCTTCTTTGAAGAAATGTCTTTTCACATAAATGAAAAAATATCACCAAGAGCAATGTCAGAGAGTTTACTGCCTATGTTGTCTTCTAGGAGTTTTATGATTTCAGATCTTACACTGAAGTCTTCAATCATTTTGAGTTTATTCATGCATATGGAGTAAGAAAATGGTTGAGTTTCATTTTCTGCATGCATCTGTCCAGTTTTCCCGACACTATTGACTAGAATGTCTTTACCCCACTGTATATTCTTGCCTATTTTGTCATAGATCAAATGACCACGTAGGTGTGGGTTTATTTCTGGCCTCTCTATCCTGTTCATTGATCTATGTGTCTGTTATTATGTCATACCATGCTGTTTTTAATACTACAGCCTTGTCATATAGTATATCAGGTAGCATGATACCTCCAATTTTGTTCTTTTTTCTCAAGATTTCTGTGACTATTCAGGGTCTTTTGTGGTTCCATATAACTCCTAAGAGTATTGTTCTAGTTCTGTGAAAACGGCCATTGGTATTTTGATAGAATTTCACTGAATCTATAGATTTCATTGGGTTGTATGGACATTTTAATAATGTTAATTCTCCTTATCTATGAACATGGTATATGCTTTCATTTATTTGTATCTTCTTCAATTTCTTTCTTCAGTGTCTTATAGTTTTTACAGTACAGGTCTTTTACCTCCTTGTTTAAATTTATTTCTAGGTTTGTATTTCGTTTTGTTTTATTTTGTTTTGTTTTGTTTTGGTACAATTGTAAATGGGATTGTTTTCTTAATTTCTCTTTCTGACAGTTCATTATTGGTATAAAAATGCAACCAATTTCTAAATATTAAATTTGTATCCTGATACCTCACTAAATTCGTTTTTCAGTTCTAATAGTTTTCTAGTAGAATCTTTCAGGCTATCTCTATATAGTATCATGTCATCTGCAACTAATGACAGTTTTACTACTTTGTTTCCAATTTGGTTGCTTTTATTTCTTTCTTTCTTTATTTATTTTTTTTTTGTCTGATTGCTGTGACTAGGACTTCCAGTACTATGTTGAATAAAAGTGATAAAAGTGGGCATGCTTGTCTTATTTCTGATCTTAAGGTGAACACTTTTAGCTTTTCCCCATTGGGTATAAGATTAACTGAGGGTTTGTCATATATCACCTTTATTATGTTAAAGTATGATTCCCACTTTGTTAAGAGATTTTATCATAAATAGATGCTGGATTTTGTGAAATGTTTTTTTCTGCCTCTACATATAGATATGATCATAAGATTTTTACCTTACATTTGGTTTATGTAGTGTATCACTTTAATTGATTTGCAGATATTAAACCAAACTGCCATCCCAGAAATAAATCCCACTTGATCACAGTATATAACCTTTTTAATGTATTGCCGACTTCGGTTTGCTAATATTTTGTTAAGGATTTTTGTATTTATGTGCATCAAGGATATCAACCTGTAATTTTTTGTTTTTGCAATATCTTTGTCTGGTTTGAAGTCAGGGTAATGAGGGCCTCATAAAATGAGCTTGAGAGCTTTCACCTCTTGCATTTTTTAGAATAGTTTGAGAAGTGTAGGTGTTAATTCTTCTTTTAATATTTGACAAAACTCACCTGTGAAGCCATCTGGTCCAGGACTTTTGTTTGTTGAGAATATTTTTATTATTGATTTGATTTTGTGAGTAGTAATCAGTTGGTTCAGATTTTCTGATTCAATATTGGAAGGTTGTATGTTTCCTGGAATTTATCCATTTGATCCAGATTTTCCATTTTTTTTTGGCATATAATTGTAATATTTTCTCATAATCCTTTGTATTTTGATGTTGTCTGTAGTCACTTCTCCTTTTTCATTTCTGATTTTATTTATTTGGGTCCTCTCTCTTTTTTATTAGTGAGTCTGGTTAAAAGTTAATCAATTTTGTTTCTCTTTTCAAAGAACTACCTCTTGGTTTCATTGATTTTTTGTATTATATTTTTAGACTGTTTCACCTATTTCCATGTTGATCTTTATTATATCCTTCCTTCTTCTCACTGTGCTTTGCTTTCTGTTCTTTTTCTAGTTCTTGTAAGTGTAAAATTAGATTGTGTATTTGACATTTTTCTTATTTTTCGAGGTAGACTTCTATTGCTATGATTTTCCCTCTTAGGACTGCTTTTGCTGTGCCCCACAGATTTTTAAGTCATTGTGTTTTCATTTGCATGTGTCTCTAGGTATCTTTTGATTTCTTCCTCAATCTCACTGTTGGCCAATTCATTATTTACTAGTATGTTATTTAACTTCAATGTGTTTGTGTTTTTTTCAGTTTTTTTCTTGTAATTCATTTCTTGTATCTTACCATGGTGGTAAGTGAAGACTCTTGATATGATTTTAATCTTCTTAAATTTATTAAGACTTGTTTTGTGGCCTAATATGTGGTCTATATTGGAAAATGTTCCATGTGCACTTGAAAAGAATGTATATTCTGCTGCTTTGGAATGATATGCTTCAAAAATTTCAATTAAATTCATCCCATCTTGTGTGTCATTTAAGGTCACTCTTTCCTTGTTAGTTTTCTGTCTGGTGGAACTGACCATCTGTGTCAATAGCATGTTAAAGTCCCCTACTATGATTGTATTACTGTTGATCTCTGCCTTATGTCAGTCAATATTTGTTTGTTATATTTAGATGCTCTATGATGAGTCCATAAATGTGTACAAGGATTATATCCTGTTTTTTTGGATTGATCCCTTTATTATTATGCAATGTCCTTCTTTGTCTCTTAATATAGCCTTCATTTTACAGTCTATTTTATCTGATATAATAATTGCTACCCCAGCTTTTTGTAACATGAAATGTCTTTTTTCATCCTTTCCAGGTTGCGTGTGTCTTTTGATCTCAAGTGGGTTTCCTGTAGACAGCATATGTATGGGTCTTGTTTTTTCTTATCCATTCAGCCACCCTATCTTTTGATTGGAGCATTTAATCTATTTTTATTTAAAGTGATGACAGATAAATAGTTATTGCTATTTTATTATTCATCTTTGTGTTGTTTTTCTCCTCCTTCTTCTTAAAGAAGTCCTTTTAACATTTTTTGCAATACTGGTTTGGTGATGATAAACTCTAGCTTTTTCTTGTCTGGGAAGCTCTTAATGTCTCCTTCAATTTTAAGTAATAGCCTTGCTAGGTAGAGTAGTCTTAGTTGTAGGTCCTTACTTTTCATCACTTTAAATATTGCCAATTACTTCTTGACTGCAAAATTTCTGTTAAGAAATCAACTGACAATCTTATTAGAGCTCTCTTGTAAATACCTGGTTGTCATTCTCTTGCTGCTTTTAGGGTTCTCTGTTTAAATCTTTCTATATTAACTATAATGTGTCTTGGTGAGAACCTATTTCAATTCATCTTATTTGGGATTTTGAGCTTCCTGGGCTTATATGTCTATTTTTTTTCCAGGTTAGGGAAGTTTTCAGTCATTATTTCTTCAACTAGGTTCACAATATTTTGATTTGTCTCTTCTCTTTCTGCTACCCCTACAATGTGAATGTTGTTATGCTTCATGTCCCACAAGGACAACATTTTTTTAATCCTTTTTCCTATTTGCTGTTCCAGTTGGCTCTTTTTCGCTACCTTTTGTAAATACCTGGCAAGAAGTAATTGGCAGTTACTTCCAATTCACTGATTCAATCATCTGCTCCATCTACTCTGCTGGTGCATTCTAGTCTGCTGGTTCCTTCTAGGGCATTCTTCATTTCAGTAATTGTCTTCTTCACTTCTGACTGGTTCTTTTTTATGGTTTCTATGTCCTTTCTTATGCATGCTATCTCTTTGTTGACGTTCTCACTAAGTTCCTTAAGCATCCTTATAACCATCGTTTTGAACTCTGGTAGGTTGTTTGCCTCCATTTTATTTACTTCTTAGTCTAGACTTTTCTCCTGTGCTTTCATTTGACACATATTTCTGTGTTTTCTAATTTTGGCTGCCTCTCTGTATTTGCTTCTATGCATTAGGTAGATGCACTTGTTTTGTGGTATGTCTCCCAGTCTTGGTCAGTTGGCCTTTGTAGTAGGTGCCCTGTGGGGACCAGTGCCATAATCTCGACAGTTATCAGTGCCAGATTTTCCAGGAATGTCCCTGTATGGGTTGTGTGTACTTTCCTGTTATAGTTGAGCCTTTAATACTATTGGCACATCAATGGGTGGGACTGATGCTCAGGCTGACTGGCTATGGGGTTTGGCCACATCATAGCTTACTAGCTGCTGTGAAGGGGGCTTACCCCATAGAGCCACATTTGCCCCAGCAGGCTCTGGTGCCTGTGGAGACCCACCTTTGTGTGTGCTGCTTGTGGGACTAATTGGGTGGTCCTCTGCTATGGTCTGAAGCTGATCTCCAGGTATGTTTGTTCTGAGGCCTCTTGAGAGAGGCTCCAGGGCAGGACCAGGTCAGCCACTGCCTGTGACCAGCTGGGAACTACCTGGTAGACAGTACAAAGTGACCTGAAGTTAGTGGCTACCTGTGCTGGACGTAGACGCACATGGGAAAGGCCATGCTGTGAACCAAGGATGGCTTCCACCAGTCCTGGGCCTAGGGTAGCTCCACAAAAAGCCCATGGCATCATGAGGCCTATTGCAGTCTGCTGGCCTCACTAAGGCTCAATTTCTGATATATACACAAGTTGAATGAAGCATGACCTCAGGGAATCAGCAGGTTGGAATGAGAGTTGTTCACCAGGTTAATGTAGATTCTGGTTTTGTGCCAGTACTGAGCCTGGAACTACTCAGCAAAAGTCTCAGAGCACACCAAGGCCAGGTGCTGCCAGACTGGGGTCGACAGACTCTGAGAGTAGTCTAAGAAAGAGTACAATGGGGGTGGGGCTGGCTGCTCGCTGAGAAGGTGCCTCCAGGTTTGAGAGTTGTGTGGGGTGGGGTGGGGTCCCAGGGAGTCAGTAGGGTGGAGCAAGTGAAGCTCACCAGGCCAATGCAGACTCAGATTTGGCCATGTAGGGGAGGGCTCAACACAGGAAAGATGGCACCGGCCTGTGGCTGCACCAAAGGAGGACTCCACACAGTGAAAATGACAACTGTGCCTCCAGTCCTCATCTCACAGATATACAATTCAGTTTCTCCCATTATTTCTCCAATGCCCCCCAAGTTACTGTCTCCCTGCTGGAGCCCAGGGTGAGTGCCTGGGAGACAATGAGTTTGTGCATGGGCTCTTTAAGAGGATGTTTGTGTTTCCCACAGCCTCTGTCCCAGCCAGATGGTCAAAATCCCCACTATTTTTTCATAGCCAGATGTTTATGAGGGCTTCTCTTCCCGGCACTGGTATGCTTGGCTGGGGAGCCCAATGTAGAGCTGGGGTCCACTGTTCCTCCAGAGAGGACCTCTGCAGCCAAAATATCCCTCCTGATTCTCAACCACCACACAGGTGTGGCGCCACCCATTCATGTCTTGGTACCTCCTACCAGTCTCGATATGACTTCTTTATAACCTTCGTTATAAAATTTCTGTTCAGCTAGACTTCAGATGGTTCTCCAGTTTGTTCTATAATTTAGTTTTAATTTTAATGTGGTCACTCATGAAAGGAGGCAAACACAGCATTTATCAACTCAGAAATCTTGGATCTTCTTTTAAATTAATTTTAAAACCTAAAACTCTTTATAATTTTAATTAACAAAAATGTCTGAAATTTTAGAATTGCTTATACATACCAACTCTCTTTTGAGTTTTTGAAATTATCTCTTTATTTGGAAGAATATGTATTTTTGTTTGTTTGGAAAATGAATTTGCTATCTAATTAAGCTATCTTCAGGTACTTTCCAGTAATTAGACAGACATCTTATAATTATATGTTCCTATCAAACCTGCATGCATTTTTAGAAATATTGTATACCAGAATAATAAGAATTTTTTTTATATATTTACATTTTTAAACTGAGTGTTATATGGATTATAAACTAAAACAGACATTTGTAGTTTTGTTATATAATGTCTGAATTTGCATTTTTGTTGCTGAAATTTGGGATGGTTTTCCTTAGTCTCATTAACTATGACAAACACTGTATAAACAAACTAATCTTTCTCTTGAACCATAAAAAGTATTTTCAAAAATGTTAATTGAATATAATTTATATTGCACTCTATTCACTTCCAAGAATATCCTTCCCTTTTCCACCAGCAATTTCTATTTTCAGAGAACTGAAAACATTCCCTGTAGTTTTAATGTTATTCTTCAAGGACAGTATACAAAGAGACTAGGGAACAATACACATTGTTGAAAAGCCATTTGAATTCAAAAATAGCTACATACACAAAAGTTGAAATCCTGGGTGTTTTTCAAGATTATTGTATTCCAATGCAAAATTTAACTACTTAATGATCCAGGATCAATTGCTAAAGTACCTATTCAGATGCCTCACAGAAAAATAATATCTCCCAAACAATAATTATTGAATAAATAATTTAGATTTCCTACTACTATTATCATCCCCAGATATATTAGTGTCAGAACACTAGAAAACTATAACATTAGAAAATGATAATAGGCTGAATCAGTTAAGGATCTCTGACTGAAAGCAATGGAAAACAACCTATTAACTTAAGACAACTGAATCCGTTGGAAACATACTGAGTATCTCACAGAATCCCAAGGAAAAGTTTTCTTAGGAAAAACAGGAACAGATAGTTTGGGGGCTCTTCTAAGCCTGTAACAAAGAGAGAGTCTCTTCAGGCCACCACCACCAGAATGAATTCATTCCAAATTTTTTCTGTCCTTGTGAACAAGATCCTGATATCTGCAAGAAAGAATCTGATTCTTTTAGTCTCAGTCGCATGTACAAACCCTGGCCAAAGAAGAGGGTGTAGCTCTTCCATTGAATGTCCCCCACCCTAAGAGTGAAGACTCCTTTCCCAGGGCACATTTGGCAATGTTGTGAGCCAAGTAAGAAAGAATAGATGCTGAGCATTCAAAAATCAGCTGTCCAGCTGTTTTAGGGTCTAAATAAGCTCTTGGAGGCTTTGCTATGCTCTTATCTTAATCCTTCTGCAATAACAACAAAGTTCTGAAAAAATAAGACGTGATAACAGATAGGGATCAGATACAGAGAAGGTTTATTTTCCCACACTCTTACCCCCCAGGATTTTGTTGTTAGGATTCTATAAACAAAAGATATGATGTATATTGAAGTCTCCCTTTCACTGGATCAATTTATCTAATAAACTCTGGGATCATATGGGAGGAAACCCCTAGTTAACTGGAAATGATCTTACTATTCTAAATAAGGTCACATTTTGAGGAACAGGGAGGTAGGACTTCAATATATGAATTTTGTTGGTCACAATTAAACCCATAAAAGTGAGTGTCTGGCCTCATGTTGTACCAAAAGTTATTGTGGTTTTTGTTACCCTACTTGTAGCAGTTAACCTGTTTTGACAGCAGGTAGTCTGTCGCTTCCTGTACCCTGTACATTTGACAGGGCATAGCCATGTATTAACAGTTTACTCTTTCTAGCATTCCCATTTTACACATCAGCTACCCTCACACAACTTTGCTGGTGTACATGTACTGGCACCCCTTAACTGCACCAGCTAAAAGCAACAAAGAGGGCTAGGACTAGAGGCAGGAGGAAGTATTCAAATACTTAGAGGAGGCTAGGAGAGATCTGACATCTTACATATGAAAAATGTCTAATTTCCCACAGCCACACTATGATACAGGCTTCAGTTGCTTATTCCTCCATTCAGGTACAAAAACTACAGGCCATCACTGCCACCAGTGAGAAATGCCAGGTTTCTCTCATCATCGCTGACTCTATCACGGACTTCCTAATCTCTAAGGGATGTTCAGAGTCATGAAAATTACTAAGCCTTCTTGCTCGGTCTATAAACTACTAGAGTCGTTGCTCTAGAAAACAGCAGTTTAATATGTAAGATTAAAGATGCAAGTTTATTGATACTGATTTCATTGTAGAGAAAATTTCTCAAAACTTCATACTTTTCTGCTTGATTCCATTACATGGCTCTTCATATAATCTCTGACTTTTTAACATGTGAGTCTTTATACTTGTATTAGGATGATATCTCTAATTATGTTGTTTACTTTTTTTCTAGCTGCATAAAAATGGTTTCAGCGACCAATTATACTGGGAGAAAAAAGTTTCTATTTCTATTTGAATGTGTTGAATACTTTCTAGGAGAACTTCTCCCTCCAATTTTTTAAACTCTCATAAATCCACTTTTGAACTCCTTTGTGTATAATTAATATTGTGCTCAAAATTTGTGTGGCTGCTTCTAGGATTAAAAAGAAAAGCAGAAACACAATGGAGAAAATATTCTATTACATTAGTGCAAAAGTAATTGTGGTTTAAAGGTTAAAAATAATTGCAAAACTACTTATCATTAGATACCTCTGAAACATTTTCACTAAAACTCAGATTACTTGAAAAGATCCTTGCTATGCCTTTGTACCTGAATCTGAAATCAGAAAGGCTGTTAATGATTAGTTTTAAAATAGTACTTCAGGATTAATTGCTATATTCACTAGAGTTTTCAAGTGTGAAAATGTCCACCAAGTTATTTTGAAACGCAAAAGTATGTGAAATACCATTTATTCTATAGGTGCCATTTATGAGGCAGTAATTGCAAGTCAACTTTGCCAAAAAGAAATATGACAGATATTGGGGTCAAGTCAAATTAGAAGTAATTTCCTCCAAAGGTAATAAAAATTAAATCACATAAACATATGTATGTAACTTGGTTAATCAAATGCATTATTTTTGTGAGGTCACAAAGTGATGAAATGTATAATTAAACCTAATACCTACTTATGTTTTTCAAAGTGTTTTGAATAATTTTCTTTAGTTCTTCCTTACCCTTCAATTGTAAAGAGTTTAAATCCCTTTGAATTTACCTTTTCTTAAAATAAATAAAGTTGACAATGTCATCATAGAGTAAATTAGTATTAACTTTCATTTTTCTCTCCAAATTCACTCTCTATTCTTTTTCACTTTGTTCCGTGCAGGTAGGGGTGGGAGAGGAGTCACTGGCCTGGATTAGCTACAATAACATTTTCGTACAGACTCGACCAACATGAAGCACCATCAAGAAATGACAGGAGGGTGTGGAATTGGTTGCAGTACTTATTCCCCTAGGTCCCTCCTGCAGGGTAGCCATGGGCTGACTGTATCCATTAGACAAAGACCCAGGTATCTGTCAAGCAGTCCTCTCCATATATAAAGCTGTCTCCATCTCCAGGCACTAGTAATCACACCATCTCTTCACATGTCAAGGCATAGGACTTGAAAACAGTCTTCTTCTTCTTACAAGCTCCAGCATACTGCCCTACCCTTTGTGGCATATCTACATTTCCCCCATATCTTTGAAAAGAGTCTTTTATTAAACACTATTCAAAATATTCTAATTTGAGTATCCTATGCAATCCCTGCTGGAACCAAGACTGATATTATTATCAATCTAATGATATATACATATACGTACATATATATATATATATATATATATATATATATATATATATATATATGTACGTATATGTATATATATATGGTAATCATATATATATATACCATATATATATGGTAATCAGGAATGATTACTGATTTAGCAAAGCCGAGAAACTGAATCCTAAACTGACAGTGGAGTAAACTAGAAAGAAATGAATAAATGAAGTTACGTAGCAGAATCTTGGCATGGCTCGGATAGTAGAGGTAAAGATAACCAAAAATAGAAAGAAAGGTTGAAAATCTGTTAAAGAACAAAGTGGACTTCCATATCTCATCCTCCCACTCCATGCAGCCTGGTAGCTGTCTCTCCTGAGCCATAGCAGAAGACCAGGGATTTGTGTAAATCACAGAGTCTCACTTAAAAGCTTATAGCACTTTACAGCAAACAGGGGGATTAAGGGAAGATTAATACCCTGAATAACTAGGCTTTTGACATTCTTTCCCGGTTTGGCTTCCAGACCTTTCAGGGCAGAGTTTGGAAAATCACATGGAGAATCCAACAAGCACCAGAGAAAACACCAAGACACTGATAGCAAGAATTTCTTAAGCAAAAGGTAAATTTTAAATTACCCTGTAAGGTACTCCACAATTGCCAAGCCCCATCCATGATAAGAGAGCTACCAATATGTTTTTAATACCCCATTATTAAATATTAATATATAGTCAAGGAACACCACATATTGATCAAGGTATCTGTTATGAAAAACAAGTATCAAAACAACCTACAGAAATAAGCTACAGAAATAATATGGAGATAACAATGACTGCGCATAGAAGTAAAATTCAAATAAAATCTATAGTGATATCTTCTAAAAATAAGAAAAGATCTCACATCCATGAACAATAACAGAATGCTATAAAAAAGAAACATTCTGAAAACAAAAATATGACCACTTGGACATTTAAAATATGATAGCAGAAAGTAAAAACTCAATTGGAGAGTGCTGGAAGATGAAATTGATAAATTCTCCCTGAAAGTATAGCAAAACACAAAGTAATTAAAAATAGGAGAGGAAAAAGGAAAAATAAAAGAAAAATAGAGAACCAATGCGGGAAGTCTAATCTATGAATAGTAATAGTTACCGAAAACAGAACAAATGTAAAAGCAGAAGTGCTCAAAAAAAATGTTTTAAAGGAAGTTTTCCATAACTGAAATACATGAGTTTTCATACTGAAAGGAATAAACTGAGTAAATAGACCATTGGATCAAAAAGAGATCAAAGCATCATTACAACACTGGGGGTAAAAGGAAGATACTACAAAGCTTGCAGGGATGCAGAAAAGGGGTCATCAAAGTCTCAAAAATTAGGTCATAAGACTTCTCTACAGCAACCCTAGATATTTGAATATGAAAGACCAATTCTTTACCAACTATGAGGGGAAATGTTGTACAACCTAAAATTCAATAGCCAGCTAAATTATCAGCCATATGTGAGCATAAAGTCATGTTATTTTCACACATGAAAGGTCTTAGAAATTCAATTGTGTCTACAGGAGGCAACCAGTCTAGGTAGAAGCCATTTGGAATACTCTGAGAGAAACTTCAACAGATGTTGCTGATATAATACCTCAAGAGAATGAATACTTTGAAAAGAGATTTAGATATCTGGCAGAGATTTTGAGAGTGAATTATTGATAAACGTATTTTTCAAATATCAAGCAAAAACAATAGAATCATTGATACCATAGAATAGGTGAGGTTATATTAGTGATAAATATATTTTCAAATTAAGTAAAAACAATATAAGTCCAATTAAGCAAGAAATAAAGAGTCATAATAGTTTACTACATAGTTCCATTCTAAATAATTTGCACATTTTTAGGAAGATAAATATGAATGTTAATATAACCAAACGATGACAGAAGTATATTTGGACACTGGAGGAATGGGAGGTGTGTATGTAAGTAGTGGCAGAATGGGGGAATTTGGTAAAATGGAGATAAATCCACAGTAAAATTCAAAAGATAAAGCCTGAAAATTTAAAAACAATAAAATAGTAAAATAAGCATATTATTTAAAGATATACAAGTTAATGCCAAAATAATCAACTAATAAATTATTTAAATTCTAATAGCTGATTCATTATTTCCAGTTTGAAATCTTGACCTAATTAGCTGTTTCAGCATCTCATTGCACTCAACCTATTCAACTACATTTCCTCCCTTCAGAACAAGCAATGGTTAATCTTTATAAGTATAGATCCTCAATGAGAGTTATTTAACAACAAAAAAAAATAATGTACGCATCTACTAATGTATTTGAATTATGAAAATATATTTCTTCAACCTAAATTACTCTCAATAGTAAGCAAATACGAAGAATCTAGCCACGATTTCTGCACTTTCCTAAGCTATCTGCCATCTGACTTTTCAGAGTTAGTAGTGTAATGTTTTGGGAGTTGACCTTGTCAACACGTTTTTCGAAATTTCCTAAGTCATGAGAAAAATTTATATCAGTCTTCTTTTAAATACTAAAGGTTTGGTTTTCATATAATTTTTTTTTTTGATGTTTGGCACTAAAAGTTTTATCACCCTTCACATAAGAGTTACTTTCAATATAAGAAAGGGATTGTCCCTAATTCCCATACTAAATAGAATATTATATCATCCATGAAGGGCTTTAACCAATAGTCAAAAGATGAGAGGTTTCCTAAGAGGACAAATGCTTCAGCCATATACAAGTTATACAGTTCCTTCATCAAGTGGAAAGGTTATAGTGCCAGAGCACAAGATGAACAACCAGAGATAAGCAATGCATAAGAACTTTCTCAGATGTATAGTCAACTCACTTTCTGCCTGCCCTCAATTTTACACATCTTTCTGTAACTCTAAGAGCTGGATGTGAAATGCAGTACTCAGGGATATCACATGGATTTATGGCCTTTCCTGAAGCACTGGGGGACTCATGCTCTGGACAAGGATTATAATCACTCATATATGTAGGATTTCTTTTTTTCCTCTGTGGCAGATGTAACATTGATTTCTTATTTCAGAAAGTCAAGTAAACATGATTCAAGTCAAAGATGTAAGTGAGAAACTCATTTAATTATTTCTTTGCCCAAGTACAAAAAATAAACTGAATAAAATGGGGGACATGAAATGACTTTTGTAGCAGGTGACAAAACCTTTAGGGAAGCAGCCACCTGATTCCACAGGGCCAATTACCAACAAATACTTGCTCACTGGGTTATGCACTTTAACTCCTGTGTTAACACAGAAGCTGATGGAGGGGGCCAATCGTGGGAAGGGGAAGGGGTAACTTTAATACTTGTCAGCTTTGAGGTAAAACCAAATCCAAACATTCATATTTCACGATACTTCCCTAAAAACTGCTACGGCCATATTTGTGTCACTTGTACATAAATGATGTGCTGCTCCTTCAAGGAAAGAACAACACTGTATCATTTAGTCAATTATGATCCAATTGAATTCCTCAGTTGACATATCAATGCCAGGCTCTGAACTGGGCACTTCACAATATTATCTTCAAGTAATCTTCAAAACAGTCCTTGAGTTAGGTACTGTGACACTCACTCTACATATGTAAAAACTCAATTTCACAGATATTGAGTACCTTGTTTGTGCCACAGCCATGATTATAAATCACTACATCAAACTACAAAGCTTCTGCACAGCAAGGACATCATCAACAAAATGAAAAGGCAACCTACTGAATAAGAGAAAATATTTGCAAATTATATATCTGATAAGAGAATTAATATCCAAAATATACAAAGAACAAATACAACTCAATAGCAAAAAAACAAACAAACAAACAAAAACAAACAAAAACCTGATTTTAAAATGGGCAAATGACTTGAATGGACATTTATCTAAGGAAGTCATAGAGATAGCTAACAGACTTATGAAAATATGCTCAACTTCACCAATCAGTGGGCAATCCAAACCAAAGCCACCATGAGAGATCACTGCATACCTATTAGAATGGCTATTGTCAAAAAGACCACAGGCAAGGACGTAATTGGCCACTATGGAAAACAGTATGGAGGCTCCTCAGAAAATTAAGAATAGAGCCACCGTATAGCCCAGCAATTACACTTTTGGGTATATATTCAAAGAAAATGAAAATAATAATTTGAAACAAAACATATGCATCCCCATGTTTATTGCAATGCTATTTACAATAGCTAAGATATGGAGATAACTTAAGTGCCCATTGATGGATGAATGCATGGAGAAAATGTGATACACAGACACACACACACACACACACACACACACACGAATATTATTCATCCATAAAAAAGCATGAAATATTGCCATTTGTGACAACATGGATGGACAGATTTTGAGGACATTATTCTCAGTGAGATAAGTCAGAGAGACAAAGACAAACACCATGTGATTTCAGTGATATATAGAATCTATCCAACAAACAACTAAAACAAATCAAAACAAGACAAACAAACAAACCAAGCTCATAGATACAGAGAACAGCATGGTCGTTGCCAGAGGAGAGGGGGGATGGGAGGTGGGTGAAAATGGGTGAAGGGAGTTAAAAGGTACAAACTTCCAGTTATAAAATAAATTAGTCAGTAGGATATTATGTACAGCATGGTGAGTGTAGTTAATAATATTGTGCTGCATATTTGAAAGTTGTTAAGAAAATAAATCTCAAATGTTCTCATCACAAGAAAATTTTTCTATGTATGGTGACAAATGATAACTAGACTTATTGTGGTGATCATTTCACAGTGTTTACAAATATCAAATCATTATGCTATATACTTGAAACTAATATAATGTTATATGTCAATTATACCTCATTTTTTATAAAGGGACATCAGAGAATACCTGAATAGACAGAAAAGGCTTTACTTGGGTAATACTCGATATTGTAAAGATCACCCCTAATTCGATGTATATATTTGATACAAAACTAAGCAAAACATTTTTAAAAAGAGAAAGAAATCACTGCTATATTGCCTACTCCTCACATGTCAATGACATAGTATGGAGGGTTTTTCTCCTGAGAGGTCACATCTGCTCAGATCATCTCCTGAGAAATCCTTCTCTAAGAGATCTTTTGTTATCCCAGAACACCATCCCTCTTTCATCTGACAACCACCAAGAACATAGGATATGAGAAAGGAAGGGAATAAGGTTGATAGAAAATAAGGACACAGGAGAAGGAGATGAGGAGGTAGGGTTTTAGGTTTTATTCAGGATATGTAAATAAAACAAAAATATACAGCAAATATGGAATACATCAACAAATTCTAATTCTCAGTTGCTGGCATATTGGTTTCTGTTACATAATTTTTGTACTTGCCTATATGTTTGAAATGATTTATATTAAATAAAAATAATTATTTAACATAAAATGTAGGTCTGGACCAAATTGAGACATAAACATTAACACCACACAAATGCTTTAGACTGTGGTCTAAAAGTAATATTCAGTCAGTGAAGTATTCTAAGAAGAAAATGACAGTCTTGGGACTGTAATAACTCAGCTAAGTGAAGAGTGGATTGAAAAGGAAAGAGACAGGGTGAGGGAAAAAGTGAAAAGGCCACCCCCATAGTTATGATAGCAAATGACAAGCCCCGAGGCATGGTGAGGGCAAAGGCAATTGAAAAAACAGAATGAAAGTGAGAAATTTCAGTAGTGGGTGTCACATGACTTTGTGACTGATGGACTATCAAGGATAGGAGTAGATAAAAGAATCAAATATAATCCCAGCTTCCCAGGATAGTTGGTTAAACTGACATAAAACCAAGGAGAATGTGGCCCAGGTCTGGAAGGAAAAGTTATCAACTCAGCTTGGTGCTCTAATTTAGAAGTGCTGACAGGGTATCAAAAGCGAGGTACCCGCAGGCAATTAGGGATGAGGACCTAGAGCTCTGGAGAAAGATCAGTACTGAAGATAGATACTCGGGAGTCTGCACAGATGTGATCATCAGGCCATGAAGGGAAATATAGCAGTTCAAAAAAGAGGGCAGGGAAAAAAGAGCAGAAAGACGCATAATGTGATAAAAAAAAAAATGAGAGTCTAACAGCACATTACAGTTAAGAACCATCTGCCTCATGTAAACACACCATCAGCAGGGAAATGTTCAGGACCCAGAATACATGCTGAGGGAGTCGGGGCAGGACAGAATTGCTAGTATACCTCTTAGGATTCAACAACAACTGTAAGTATTTAATATAATCTTACTTTTCCCTCACAACAGCTCTCCAAGGTGATATTATGATGCCAGTTTTATAAATGAAGAATCTGAAACTCAGAAATAAGGAAGAATTTACCCAAGTTCACACAGCTAACAAATGGCCAAGTTGGGACTCAAATACACATTTGAATGACTCCAACGCATGCATTCTTTCCTGTGAGTTCTGAAGCAATCCATCTGGGAAACAATTTACATGTTTCTGATTGGTCATACCTTTTAAAAAGATTTGGAATAATTCAAGAGGGCTAAATTCCTTACAGCATGGTTGATAGTACATTATTATTATTTCAAATAATCACTTATTAAGATTTCAAATGAGCCTTGCTTATTTGAAATGACTGAGTCATTTTTCCATGTTGGTTTTTGTTGTTGTTCCAGGTTTTTTGGTTTGTTTTGCAGAGAGGGGTGGTTACAGAGAATTTATGCATTTGGTCCAGATAGTTGCTTCTCTGACAAGGGAATCAGGACAAAACATTTCTTTCAAATTGGTTTCTCTTCCATGCTGAAGTAGTGTTTAGTCAAAGAAATAAGTTAGCAGCAAACTTTGGAGGCCCAGGCTCAGTGCTGGCTCTGTGCTTGCCAGTAATGAGTGGGAAAGTGAAAACTAAGATCTCTGAATCAGGAAGAGTAGTGGATGAACTACAGTGTCACCTGACCGTTAGTAGTGCACAGAGAAACTACCATCTACTTTAACACACTTCAATACTCTCTGCAATCCTTAGCACAGAGGGTAGGTGAGAAATATTCTTTAGAATTGACGGTGCTGTTGCTAAGTCCTATCTCTCACCAATAGAACCCATGAGTGTCTGGGTTTTAGCCTACCATTCCCATTTACAACTTCAGTCTTAACCTGTTCTAAATGGTTTGCTGGACTCTCATAGTCAGTTAAGTAAGTGTCTGTAACAGAGGAAATAAAACAAAAAAACAAAGTCAAAATCAATGCCATTGCCATCATTCTGTCAATAGGCTTCTGAAAGATCAAAAGAGACAACAGAATGAGTTAAGTTCCAAATCTGTGCTTGGTTCATGCTACTGCCAAGAGGTGGGATAACATCAACCCAGTCTGAGCTCTCCACATTGGCACTCAATCAGTAAGAATTTTTGTTTTAAACTCCAAATTTAAAAGAGCACACTAAAAGATGTCCTTTTAAAAATCAACCACACTGTTAGAAAATGACTCCTTGACAATGCATTGTCCTAAATATCCTAAAATATTGTGTTACCTCTGTGGCTCAAGAAAACTATAATCCTTACCCGATGCATGTACAGAATAAATTTTGCATATAGAAGCAGAAAATACCCTACCTTGGTCATTGACCTTGAAGGATGGAAATTAACAAGAAACTAAAGTACTAGTGGACTGCTGCAAATACAAATTTTTTACTCCATTCGGGGGTGAGCTTCATCAGATATCAGCGTGCAAAATATTTAAAGGATGTGGCATGGATCTCGCAGAAGACTATAAGATTGAATCACTGCCAGCACAATCTTAGTAAAGTACACAAATCTTTCCAGATAAACTAAAGAACTGTGTAAATGCCAAGTCACTCTTTTCTCTCATCTGGTGTAGAAGTGATAAACAGACTGAAAATCAACCTCGTGTTGATTCCTCGTTTTAATGCACTGACTTGTTAATTTAATAGCTTAGTTTTATGGGCCAGCTATTTCAAATCAAGAGTGGCACTACACAAACCCATATTTTACAATACCAACTGTGCACCAGATATAAACAAGTACCAGAAGCACATGAATCAATGAAACACATGAATAAACATATCCATGTGACAGAATACTGTTAAAAGAAAAGGAAACAGTAGTTGAAGAAAAAAAAATCACTCTGCATAAAGGAATTTATATTCAATCTTCCTTTCTTTAATGTCTCTGACAATTGAAAGCAGAAAGATATGATACATTACTAAAATAGTAAATATTCCTGTGTGATATTTTGCATAAAGTGTGTATATTCATTTTGGTTTAAAGTCTCTCATTCTTATAAACACTGATTCCAATCAAAAGGAACACTGACACATTTGAAGTGGTTTGTAGAGCTTATTTTAATGTTTTAGCTTTGCATTAAGTAGTTTCAAAGAAACACACACAACTATATGTTCTATTTCATGCCAGTTCAGTAAGCTACTGTGCATACACAAGCATGAGTACATGTTTTGAATGTTTAAAAAAAAAAAGTTTTAACTTCCTAGTACATTAGAAAAACATCAGAATTTGGATGTGGATTGAATTTCAGCAACTTAATGCCTGTTCAGTTTCAGGATATAGTTCATATCCATGATCAAGGCACATTATTGGGGAATGCATAGTCCGTACTAATTTTCCAGACTTGGCCCACTTGAAGCGGAAGCCCATTGCTACTGCCAAGAGGGTCTGGGAAATCATTAATATAGCTCAGAAATATGGATGGTCTTGCCTGCTGCCTCCTTGATTTAATCTTAAACTATCTCAACTCAGGGTGAAAAGAAAAATCAGACTCATCGATTTTATTACCATATTTCATCAATTCTAAGACATTTTTTGCATATTTAACCCCCTGCAATTGTGATGTGTCTTTAAGCTATAGCATTTTAGGATTAATTAGAAGCATTTTTCTTTCCTAATAGCATATAAAATAAATGTGTATGCTACAATTGTTGGCATTTTGGATTAAATGAAATATGATGTAGTTAAATCTCACTATTTCTTAGTATAATAAGTATCATTTCAAATTAATAAGAGCAAAAGATGTGAATTGTAGAGTGTTTTTAAAATACAATTTTATTACTTTTAAGTAGTCTTAGAGGCAGTTTGCAACCCAAAGGCTTAGACGAATTTTAAAGTATGAATTTGCTAGAGGGATTATATTTAAGTAACAACAGTAAATATAATAAGTGCTTAATATTTACCAAAGTCTATGTTATAAACTTTCTATATGCATTTTTCTTATATAGCTCTCTTTGCAACCCCATTTATTAGGAATTTGAAGGAGAATAAAAACCTTTTTCCATGCCTAAGTTATGAACCAAATGAAAAAACTAATGGTAAGAAAGATGGGATATCCAAACACGAGGTGCAATCAAACAATATGGTGAAAATTTAAATTAAAAAAAAAATTATTACAGTAAAAGATACATTGCCATTAATCCCCCTCAAAATATTTCTCCTTGCTTCGAACACACTTATCCCATTGTTCTTGCCACTTTCTGAAGCAGTTCTGGAAGTCCTGTTTCATAAGTATCTTTAGTTGCACAGTTGTGGCTGCCTTGATGCCCTGAAACGATTCAAAATGTTTACCTTTCATGGTCATTTTGACTTTGGGGAAGAGCCAGAAGTCGCACAGTGCCAGATCCAGTGAATAAAGTGATGAGGACAAACCATAAGGTTTTTATTTTAAATTGCCATACCAGAAGTGATGTGGACACAGAGCCTTTCTGTTGTGATCACAAAGTATGGTGAATGTTGCTGCCAAGTGCCATCCAATGGAAAGGCAGGGATCTTCAATACAGGAAGCGGAAGCAGCACGTCAAATCTCAGTAACATTGTGTGACAAGTTTCAACTTGTTTGGTGCAGTCAGTCAGATGTGAGCTACAGGTGAGAGAAGGTGTGCTTTAAAGTGTGGCATAAATCATTCTCCATCATGACAATGCTCCGTGTCATACATTACTTCTGGCATATGGCAATTTCCGTCCAATAAAAACATTACGGTGTGTCCTCATCAACCTTATTCACCGGATCTGGCACTTTGGGACTTCTGGCTCTTCCCCAAAGTCAAAATGATTCAGGTCATGGAGGCAGCCATGACAGCACAACTAAAGACACTCATGAAAGAGGACTTCCAGAACTGCTTCAGAAAGTGGCAAAAATAATGGGATAAGTGTATTTGAAGTGAGGGGGAGTATTTTGAGGGGGATTAATGGCAATTGTCTTTTGCTGTAATATAGTTTTTTTTTAATTTAAATATTCACTGTATAGTTTGATCACACCTCATATGTACTACTTTTGTTACTGATAGGACTGACGAGTAAGCATATGGCCTACCTGCAGATAACAGACCTGATACAAAAAGAAACAGCAGAGTTTGAAAATACTTGTTCCCTACCAACACTTATGAGGTAGGATTATAATTATTCCCATTACAAAAAAGAAAACTCAGAGGTAGAGGGGTTCAACTATCAGATGCTAGAGTATAAAACAAGAGTGACTTTTCTAAAATCCTATCAACAGTCTCTTCAGTAATTATTTTGTGCAAACTTTTTCTTCATAGAACTGTCTGCCTGAGGCTCACAGGAATGTCTAAGAGAGGACTCAACCTGGAGCAGCAGTGATCAGATTATTGTCTCCACGCAAGAAAGAATTCAAGAGCAAGGCAGATGCAGGAAAGCTAATGCAATTTATTGACAATCAAAGTACACACTTGAGAGGAAAGTCTGGGTAAACTCAGAGAATAAGTTGCCCAGAGGAAGTCAGGATCAGAGTTTTCTTTGTATTCCTCCCAGGGTGGGAACTGATGATATCCCATTGATGTGGTTCATTCTTCTCCTCCCCCAGGGTGGGACCCTCCGTTTCCCTGCTTTTTCTTCCATATTTGGTCCCTCTGGAACTGTTACGGTGTCATATGCATGGTGGGAGTCGTAGTAACCACAATGCAAATGACATTATAATGACACTAAAATTATCTAAAGGTCAGGTTCCCAGTCATATGGATTAGCCTTGCTGGATAAAACTGGTTCTTGTTTTTCTCTACCTGCAGGTGCTGGATATAGTCATTTGTTACATGTGTAACCAATGAGGCAGCTCATGTTGTATATTGGAGGGAGCTGTCCATTTCTTAGGCTACTTAACCTGCCTCAGTACAACAAAGATAAATTTCATGCCTGCCCTCCTAATCACTGTGAACAATGGGCAAGTTGCTAACCCATTTGTGCTTCAGTTTTCTCATCTGTGAAATGGAGAATAGTAATGATACCCACTCTAAAGGGATGTTACAAAGAAGATGACTGATACAGATAATATGCTTAGAAAAGAGTCTGGCAGCAGTAAGTACTCAATAAATATTGGCTACTAATAGGTTGAACAATATGAACTTGCCATTTGTAAGTCAAAAATAGCCAAACTTGAGAAATTTCTTAGGGTTCAACCCACTACCTGAAAGAATCGTATTTGGCTATCACTTCAGGATTAAACATGGAATCACTGCATATCTTTAACAAAAGAATTTTATATTCATGAAAATATATCAGATCTCGGAATAGAAGCTGACAACGTAAAGGTTCAAACAAAGCAAAGTTTCTCAAATGTAATACAATCCCATTCAAACATCTCACCAGATGATGGCACTGTTTTGATTATTAACTTCTCTACAGTTAAAATGGACAGGATGGTAATTAAGCAAAGATACTAAATTTAGTTTTCCTTTTGATATTTTAACATCTCTGAATAAGCTCTCTGACTCCCTTTCTTTATACTTCAGAGTGCTTGTCAACAAGATTATTGAATTTGTAAGCCAGTCACTGCCAATACTGCTGTGTAAACCCCTATAATATTATTAAAATAATAACAAGCATAACATTTCTATTGGGAAGTATCTAGTGGTGCCAAGTTTAGGAAAGAAAATCAAATATAAATTGTTGTTTAACTCATTTTTCTTATCTTTCTCAAATTTGTAGAAGAAATAAAAACATTTTTTTAAATGTTAGAAACTTATTTAAAAAGCACCTCACCTAGTTGTCCCTTTCTAAAAACAATGCTTGATTTTCTTTAGTTTGCCAATGTCAATTTCCATCTTCTAGGTATTTGAATTTCTTATTTTTAGAAAATTTTGATGCTGGAGACAAGTATAGTGTGACTTTGGTGATCATCTGCATCTTTGAAAGCTTAAGGAAAGGTTATATTAACTCCATTTTTCTTGTCACATTATTTCTTTACCTGATTTGATTATTTCCATTAATCCCTTCCCACATGTCATTCATTTGCTGGCCTAGGGTGAAGTGCATTATAAATTCAAATTCTAAAATACTCACACAAAAAAAGTCTTTCTGGTGAAGATGGAGGATTGGGTAAATGCAATGCTAGCCTCCTCTCATAATCACATCAAACTTATAACTAAACTACAGAACAACCATCACTGAAAATCATCTGAAGTCTAGCTGACCTGATGTCCTACAACTATGGACATACATAGGAAAACACCAGGAGATTGGTAGGAAGGGCAAAAATGCAAAATAGGCTGGTTTCACACCCATGTGTGACCATTAAAATTCGGGAGGGATATATCTTGGCTGTGGAGGTCTCCCTCGGAGGAGCAAGGGGTTCCAGACCAACATTAGGCTACTCAGCCCAGGGATCCAGTGGTGGGGAGAGAAATCTCCACAACTTTTGGCTGTGAAAACCAGCAGGGATTGTGGCTGAGTGAGAAGAAGGCCTGTTGGAGTCCCAGGAGCTCCTTTTAAAACATCCGCACACAGACCTCTTCATGACGGAATCACTTGCTCTGAGCACCAGCACTGGGTCAGTTTGAAAGGTGCCAGGAACATACGATGAGGAGGTGAATTGTCTCGCTTAAAGGCTAGGGCTGGAGAGGCAGCTTTCTCCCAGACAGAAGTGCTGGCAGAATCCTTTGTTTCTTCATTGAGCCCTCTCCACTCCAAGAGTGCAGACTCAGACAGCTGCCACATCTGAGATTCCATCAATCTAGCTAACACTATTCACCCTGTCTTAGTGATTTCCTGAACCTTCCACCCCCAAATTTTAGGCAGGCCTCTTCCAGTGGCTTTTCCATACAAACAGCCAGTATTGACTTATGCTGCAGACTTTCCTAAAATCACCCAAACATTCACAAACCCAAGCAAGCAGCATGTGGCCTCAGCATGCCCTGTAACTTGTGCTGAGCAGCCCCAAGCCCTACAGTAGTGGCGGCCGGCCTCGGTTCACAGCTTGGCTTCTTGAGACACCTCCAAGCCCAGCATGAGTGGTGGCTATCTGTGGATTGCTTTGTAGCTCATACCAAGTGGCCCCAGACAGGGCACACGCTGCTGTTAAGTTCTGCTTGTGGTAGAGCCCCTCCCAGAGGCCCTGGGGCTAGCAAGCCCAGTGGCCATATTCAGACTGAGCCAGAGCATCACTGGGCTCCCTGCAAGGATGGCACACCCAAAAGGCAGACTGGGAAGGCACCAGAGCTCTGCTAAAGGAAATCCTGCTCCATAGGGTCAGTCCCTGCCCCACAGCTCCTCCAATACAGTCCCGGCCAATCCTCACAGCCAATCAGCCCAAAGGTCAATCCCACTCATTGACGTGCAAACAGCAACCAAGGCCTAACCACAACGTGTGGTCAGCTGATTTGTTAACAGAAACTTCACAGGCCAGATGAGATGGGCACAGAATATTCAAAGTGGTGAAAAACAAGGACCTACAACCAAGATTTCTCTACCCAGAAAAGCTACCATTTAAAATTGAAGGAGAGATGAAAATCTTCCAAGACAAGAAAAGCCAAAGGAGTTCATCATCACCAAACCAGTATTACAAGGAATGTTAGAGAGATTTCTTTAAGATGGAAAAAATAAAATAAAAAATATGAATAATAAAATGGCAATAACTACATATCTGTCAACGATTACTTGCAATGTAAACGGATTAAATGCTCCAATCAAAAGACATAGGGTGGCTGGATGGATAAGAAAATAAAATCCTTACATACACTGCCTACAATAGACTCATTTTAGATTGAAAGACACACACAGACTGAAGCAAAGGAATGAAAAAAGACATTGCATGAAAATGGAAATGGAAAAATAAAAAAAAGCTGAGGTAGCAATACTTACACCAGACAAAATAGACTTTAAAGCAAAGGCTATCACAATAAAGAAGCACCTAGTAATCCCATTTCTGGGTATTTATCTGAAGAAACCCCAAATACTGTTTTGAGAGGTCGTGCGCATCCATATGTTCATTGCAGCATTGTTTACAATAGCGAAGATGTGGAGGCAGCCTGGGTGTTTACTTATGGATGAATGGATGAATGGATAAAGAGGAGGTGGTACACATATACAATGGAATATTGTTTGGCTATGGAAGGGAATGGGTTCTCACCATCTGTGGTGACATAGATGGACCTGAAGGTTATGGTGATGAGTGGAGTATGTCAGACAACAAAAGACAGATGCAATGTGATTTTGCTTATATATGGAATCTAAAGAACAAAATAAAAAATCAAAACAGAAACAAAGTCATAGACAGAGAATGTTTTGATGGTTGCCAGACGGGGAGGGGGTTGGGGGGTGAAAAAGAGGAAGGGATTAAGAAGTACAAATCGGTTGCTACAAAGTAGTCATGTGGACACAGGGTATAGCATAAAGAATGTAGTCAATTATATTATAAAGATATGTACTAGATTTATCAGAATGATCAACTTTGCAAGTTATATAAATGCCTTATCACTTGTACACCTGAAACTAATATAATATTCTATGTCTACTGTAGTTGAAAAAATCTTTTAATTATTAAAAAAAGAATCTCCCATTCCTTTTTTTTTAATTAGTTTCAGGTGTACAAGACAAGGTAATACTTAGGCGTTCATCATTTATATCCCTCACACTGTGAACCCCCCTCCCTCCATTCACTATCCCTCCGACCTTGCACCAAACCATCACATTATATATATAAAATTATAGTTGGCATTCATTAATGTTTAGCTTCAGGTGTACAGTGCCATGGTCAGGCATCTACAGTATCCCTGAGGTGGTCTCCCAAATGGGACATGTGTCCATCGGATACCCTACAAAATCTTTACAACGTAATTATTGATTACATTCCCCAAATTAATTTTCAAAAATCCCATTCCTTTATGAACAGTAGATTCAGTATTTTCTTAATGGAGGGAAAAAAAAAACTCCTTTTTATTTATACCTTGCTTCTTGTTATTCTGGTTATCATTAGCCATATTTAGGCCTTTGAGAATGAGCTCCAATGAAAATATTACACTTATACTTCCCCTTTTCACTCTTCTAGCTAAATACACATTTCTTCCTAATATTTATCACAACTCTTTATGGCAATGTTTAAAAGCAGAAACCTTTGAATATTTATATTCCCCCATAGAAATGAGCATAGCTGCAGCATATTTTATATGTTCAATGCATCATTGGTGAATTAATTCATCTCTCAAAAAATTCCATATAGCTGACTCTGTGGGGGAATTTCACCCAATGTTAGCTCTGACTCTACAAGGTGACTTGGGGGTTGTTTTCCTGGAGGAAAAGATCTTTCAGTGGTGTTCTGAATAAATGAAGAGTAAATTGAAAGACAAACATATGGGAGATGAAGGAGGAAACGATTTCACTAACATATCAAGAATGACATTATAGCCATGAAAAAGTAAAAAATCATATTTGAATGAGATCGCTGGCTAACAGGGTTAAAACCAGGGCCATGAATTTATAGAACAAATGATAAGAAGCCATGATCAGACAGCCATGATCAGACAGACCAGATACCCAGAGTACTTAATGCTTAGCATGCACTATATTCTTTTAGCAGCAGTTTCGATACACTGAATGAATGTCAGACTAATTGCAATAAACACTCATCCATTTTACTTGAGTAACATGGCATTGAAGACATTGTATGATTTATGGGTGCTGCCATCTGGACTTTACCACCTTTCTTTTGCTGTGTATTTCTATTAATAGATGTGCTTCTCTGCTGAACTCACAAATTTACTGGTTTGGGAGCTGTTGACAAAGGAAATTTTAGGAAAGCATTGTTGGTCTATATATTTAAATGACAAATTAGTTTTGTACATGGGGCAGAAATGAAAAACACACTCTTTGGAAAAATTCCAGCTCTCAAGGCACTTATTAAAAGATTAGTGTTGCAGTATAAAACCCTTCAAGCTCCAGCTTAAAACCAGGTTTCTCCTACAGAGTATGGACAAAGCCAAGGAAATTCCTATAATCACCTATCCAGAAATTTATTATTTCTCTAGAGAGCAATATGAAAAGACATATTTAATAAATATTTATAAATCATGTAGTCTTACAGGTTTGAGATATTTTACATAGAGAGGTTCTCTTCACTAGGAAGAATGGCATTTCAAGTATTCCAGGGAAAAGTTTGTCTATTGAGAGGATTGTTGTTTTTTTTTTTTTTGCTGCTTGTATAAATCAAAATAACACATGTAAAGTAAGATGTATTGCTTCCATAATGAATCGAACTAAAGATCTTAGAAGCCACTTGAACTTTAAACCTCCATGCACGTTAATGCTTTTGGCTTTGAGGACAGTTCATGTTTATAAACCAAATATATTTCCCAAATTTTATTAGAAAACTTATGTCTCCAAATGCACAAACAAAGCATGACAGTATTATTTTTTTTAGTGATTTAAATGTAGTCATCCATCATGGTATCAGACTAAGATACAATATAATTTTGAACATGACTGAGATGATAATTTCATAAGACAAAACATTTATATATGATTTTATTTTTGGCAAATCCAATAGCAGGGGTAAAGTTACTCATGGCCTAAAGAGATGTTCAAGAGTGGCAGAGGAAACAAGAATTTGTAGAAATTGCATCAGTGTTTCAACATCTATTCTTGTCTTTGTTCTTAGTTTGCTGTAAATCTTGCCAAGTTATTTAGGTTTCTTTTACTATTGCTCTGTCTCCACCAAGTAGGGAATTGGCACTTGCTCTGTAAACTAGTACTCTGTAAACAGCAAGAGAATTTGGGTTAAAGTGGAATTTTAATCTGAGATAATTCAGTGACCCTATCTCTCTGTATGGAAATTTTGCATTAGAATAGGGAAGAGCAATTAACTTTCAAAGGACAGATGGTATTAAATTACAAATAACACCAGATTCCTAAATAATGCACGGAGGTTAAATCAAAGGACAGCAGTATTTTAACCGCAGTATCTTAAAACGTCTCTGGAAACCCAGTGACTAGAAAACAACACCAGACAGGTTTTAAAAATGTATGTATTTCAGGACTCCTCCAAATAATCAAAACAGAGTTTAGAGTCATTCAGCTTGGTATTATTTATTGCAAAAGACTACGCAGTTTGTCCTTGTGACTGACCCTAATTCCATAACCTCCATGTGCCATGCTTGGTATGGATGAGTTCAGCCATATGATTCAAGCTTCAGATGGGCCTATCATGAGCCTCATCCATAAAGACATGTTCTCATGGCTCCCTACCCAACATGTAAAGAACCCACCATTTGTCAGGCCCTACAAATGCTACAGTGAATAACATATTCACATTTCAATAATTTCCCGTGTGCATTATTTAAGACATAGTACTTGTCCTCACGGAAGTGGAAAGAAGACACTCTAGCCCAACAGCTGAGTGTGAAAGAATATGGAGTCATCTAAACAGCTAAATCAAAATGCCTCACAAATCACTGCCATTGAGAAAAGGGGTCTCCTTGCACCTTCTATGTAATGTAATAGGGTGGGGCTCTCCGTGGCTACATGATGGCAAAGATTCTTATTATATTATAAATCCTTATACATCAATACTGTGTCCTCTGCATTTTTAATAAGTTTCTGCTGAGCCTCATAAACTGCTGCTGACACTAGATACCACACATACTCACTTTATAAACATCCAGGGAGAGACTATTTGCAAAGCATAACGTATATGCAAGTTTTGAGGATAGAAAGTGCAATAAGGAGTAAAAGTGTGTCCCTAAATCATAAGGAAATTACATTTAAGGGAGGAGAAATAACCAATTATGTAACACAAACTATTCATCATGGATTATGGAGGAGAAAGTAATTGTATTTATTTGTGGGAATGTGTTTGTGAGGCAGATATATGAAAGCAGTGGGATGGGGAAAAGGACAGAATTTTGTTAAGTAAATGAAGAGGAAGGACATTCCAGACAGAGAGAATGTCATCATTACATTCACGGAGGTGGGACAGCACCAGATATTTTCAGAGAATAACAAATACTGTATTTCATTCTGGCTAGTTAATAGCAAACAAAATAAATTTTTTTAAAAAAAGAGTTATGATAATGCACTTTGGAACCAAAGCAGAAAAATCTTTGAATGTCAAGCTTAGAGATACGTATTGCACTGTACAGACATTGAACAATCAGTTATAGAATCAGTCTTTTTGCTGGGATCATTCAGCCCTACCCTCATGGTAGAAATGAGGAAAGTAAAGCCAGAGAGGTTTAGTGATTTGCCTGACATCGCACAAATGATTAATACTGGAACTACTGAACACAAAGAGCCATACTGATCTGGTTTTGCGTCTGGAATGGTAATTTTAAAATATGTTATGGTCTGAAGTAGAATAGGGAGAGACTGAGGATGGGAGAAACCAGCTAAAGAGATCCATCAGTGACTAAACAAGATACCAGGAGGAGAACCTGAAACAGAATGAATATGACAATAGAAAAGAAATTAAAAACAATGATATGATTGCAAACTTATGTACATAGTGATTGCTGTCCTAGGCACTATTTGAAATACATTACATCTGTTAACCCATTTAGTCATCTTTGTAATCCTATGGACAAATGCTCTTATCATCCCATTTTTACAGAAGAGGGGATATAATCACAAAGAAATGACAGAATTTCACTGGAGGACCCAAGATGTAAACCTGGCATTCTGGCTCTAAGTCAGGGGTGTCCAAACCGCGGCCCGCGGGCCAACTGCGGCCCGTGATCCATTGTTAATTGGCCCGCAGCAAATTACAAAAATATATTTCGTTTACTTAAATAACCCAGGTGAGGCAATACGTACTTCACCTCGAGTGAGTGGCCTGGCTGTTAGTGTATTTTACCGCATATGGCCCTTGGTGAAAAACGTTGAAAAAAGTTTGGACACCCCTGCTCTAATGTCTAATTTCCTAACTAATGGGCTTGATAAACCTCATGGAACAGAGTTTACAGGCAGAACTAGGTATCTGATACTATGGTTTAAAAAGGAGGATTTAAAGCCATGAGAAAAGATTCCAATTTGGATGACTAAAAAAAATGGTGTCTTTCTTAAAAATGGAAATAGAGATATCCTTTAAAAAGTATTTGAGATATATTTGGTTTCACATGCTAGTGTGATACTAAGGGAGAAAGGGAGGCATTAAGAAATATAAAGGTAAAGTTTAAGAGAGAGAGATTTTAAGCTTAGAAGAGTAGATGAGAGAGACAAACAGTGGAAGTCAACTTTAAAGAGGGGAGAGTCCAAATCCCAGATATGAGTGAAATCCTCAGGGAAAGAGAACTGCAAAGAACTTATCACTAAGGAGTGGATGAAGAAGGAGTTCATGAAAGACCCTGAGAGCTTCCCAGAGAACAATAAGGGAAACCAAGAAAATGCTTTGTTAAGGAATCCAGGAGTAGACCATCTTGAGAAAAGTCTTGTGCTGAGCAGAGAATAAGCAAAGAAAATGAGAATTAGAAAAAGTGATGTGACTGGTAGCAGGAGTCACTGGTGACTTCTGAGGGTCTAGTATAGGACAGCTATGGGAGCAGAAATCAGATAAGAAACCATTTAGAAGGAATGGGGAGACCATGATATTGGACACTCTGGTGATAAAAGAGAGGAGTAGGCTAATCAGCGTAGTAAAGAATAATGTGAGATTTTTGAAATGGCTGAGAGCCAATTACATCCATAGACAAAAGATGACTATATTGCCCATGTGATTTTTTTCACATCAGCATTAAAATCATTTCTAAAAATCGTACCCAACTTACAGAGCGGGTCTAACATATCTAGGAAATAAAGTAATTGCTCAATAAAACATCCTATAAAGAGAACAGTGATATTAATGCATTGCTTAAATGCACAGTCTTTAAAGGAATTTTAATTCTGGAGCAGTCAGTTTTGTTTCAGCACAAAAAAGGGATAGGGAATAATACACTTTTTTAAAGTATAACAGAACCTGGAACTATTTACAGAAGCAAGACTAAAATGGCGAATCATTCTCCTGTCATCATCAGCAACACCACAAGCATCACCAACCTGGGAAACTATCATTCCTTCCTGTCGATCTTCACCATTCTTATATTATAGCACTCATCATCAATTCTGTTACTATTAGATTCTCGCTTTAAGCAAAAGTGTCTTCTTTGTTCTCATTTAGATACTTAAAGAATGTTCACTAGACTGAATTTTGCCAATTATGACACACTTGAAAAGACCAGCTAAGTGCCTGAGATAAAAAATGTGAGAACCACAATTCCACTTTTTCTGAGGGCTTTATTTCAACGAAAGAGAATATAGGATATAGCTTTTAGGAGCATGAGCTGTGGTGTTAGAAAGACCTGGGCTCAAATCCCAGCTCTCAATTGCCTATGTATGTGACCTGGGAAAAAATTATTTAAATTCAGTAAGTCCTAGTTTCCTTATCTATAAAATAAAGCTAACAGGGTTAATGATAATACCTTTTGATAAAAATGTTTGTACGATTAGATGAGTTAATGCATGTACAGTGTTCGGCACAGATCCTACTGCATTTTAAACTCTATTACTGTTAGTAACTGTCATTTACCCTTTTGTCCTGATAGAGTAATACTGTGCCGTATCCTCTATGTTGATTTTATGAACCATCCCATGTTTTCTTCTGCTATCCTCATCTTTGCTGCTGCCACCACTAATACTGATGCTCATGCCCCTTCTTCTTCTCCTCCTTCTGCTTCTGCTTCTCCTCCTCTTCCTCCTCGTCCTTCTTCTCTTCTCTCTCTCTCTCATTTTTCAAGAGGAATAAGTATCATCAGGTTTGGTTAAATGAACAAAAGGAAGCACATTTGTTTGCTCAGGCTGCCATAACAAAATGCCACAGACTGAATGGCTTGAACACAGAAATTCATTTTCTCCAAGTTATGGAGGTGGGAAGTCTAAGATGAAGGTGTCGGCAGGTTTGGTTTCTTCTGAGGCCTCTCTCCTCGGCTTACAGATGGCCGCCTTCTCACTGCGTCCTCACAGCAATGTGGCTTTTCCTCTCTGCATGCACCCATACATCTTCCTTTTCTTATAAAGACACTAATCAATTCAATTAGAGCCCACTCTTATGACCTCATTAAAGCTTAATTGCCTCTTTAAAGACCCTATTTCTAAATGCACTCACATTCTGAAATACTGGGAGTTAGGATTTCAACATGTGAATTTGCTAGGCAGACACAATTCAGTCCCTAACAGGGAAGAAAAATATTATTTTCCATCTTTTGTGCCTATATATTAAACTAATTTATGTGGGAAGAATGACACTTCATAAAAAATAACTTTGAATATTGGTAAGTAGATAGTTTGTTTCTATTTGGTCAGTGTCAGTATTTCTAATGTAAGAAAACATATAAAAATTGAATATAATTTCTCTATTGCAAAGAAGTATCCATTTTATATGTTTTAATTTAATCTAGCATTTACTTGGTAAAAGTATAATGGCAATAGCACATTTAGAACTATATCAAATATATTGAGATGAATTCCTAAGTACATAGTATATATAGTTGCACTTCAGTTATACTTTGTTGATCAGTGAAAAGAAAATACTACTGTAAATACATTTCTTAAATATAAAACATTGAAAAGAGATTTTGTTTTATGTATGACAATTGACACTGTAAATACATTGCTTAAATATAAAAAATCAAAAATGAATTTTTTTATGTATAACAATTGGCAAAGGGTAAACACAGAATGTTGATGTTTTTCTTAAAATGCTGAATCAAGTTCAATGCCACCGGCAGAGTGCCAGGCTATCAGCTTTGACAAGCTCAGCTGAAGTAAAGCCTTTTTTCCAAAATGAGAAGGGCAAGGTGCCCAGAAAGATACCTCATCCCTGAAACACAAGAACACTTTAAGTACTTGACTTTTTCTTAATACACATCAGCCTTGCAGCAAACCTAGAAATTAATTTAATATATGAATATGCTCTGTGAATCTTACAATATGCTTTGTAGTTATTACATATTAAGTCAGTTTGAAGTATTCTTCTAGCCTGTACTGCAGAAAAAAAGAAATATTTAATCCAACCTTTAGATTCTTCCACTGCTTAAAGTTAAGGTTTTAATGCAAGCTTTTCTTTAAATTAAACCTTGACTCTATTGAGTACCATATACTGAAAAACATCTAAAAACAAATACTGAGATATCCTAAAGGATAAAGAGAGATCACAGACTGTGCACCTCTTGATGGCTAATTATTAATGTGAAAAGAGAATTTGACACAAAGCAACTATAACAAAGCAAATGTAAAGATGGTATCTTGGGATGGTAGTTTGTTTTTTTTTTAAAGTTGGACAAGAATCCTTTTTTAAAAAGTAGAAAGGTCTTAATTTGATCAGCTTTCTGTGTAAGTAAAATCATTCTACATTTAATTTTAAAATTTTTAAGAATAACATCAAATGACATAAGATGAAACTCAGCTGGGAATTAACAGTTTTCTGTAATAAAACCTACTCTATTAATTTAACTGTACAGAGTTAGGAAATTCAAGTAGGTTACACATTCCCCCAAATAATAATTGAATATTGAGAGCTCAATTGACAAAACAGATAAATTATTTAGAAGAGTCATTTCCGCATAACTGCATTATCTCGTTTCTCCACTTTCTTTCACTAAAGCACTGAAGCTTTTCAAAGTAATTGTTCTCTTCAAATGAATAGCAGGAGAAGCCACCTTTACGGATAGGTAGTAATCAGCCAAAATGGGATTTCCAGGGTAAAAAGATTACCTGCCTCAATCACATCTTCGATGTAGTCATGCAGTTTGTCTCACTGACCCAGCTATTGGGCCAATAACAAATGGAGAAGGAAAGTGGGAGGTGAGGAGAGGACAAGAAGAGCTGGAGAAGAGAGGGAAGGAAGAGGGGAAAAAAGGTAAGCCCAATAAAGTCCAGACATCCAGACTGAAATGAAATGATGGAAGGGGCTGAATCATCCTTGCACAATATTCTTCCTTGCTGATGGTTAATATTTATAGAAATGGCATAAGATATCCAGGTGCACATGTTGCCAAAAAGCAAAACTGATCCTGCCTGGAAGCCATCTTTAATCAGCAATTATGCTCAGGGATGTAAAGAGGATGGCATGTTAAAGCAACCTAGCTAGTAATATGCACTCACTCCGTGATTTATAATGGACCAGTAACAAACAACACCAGTTCAATTTATTTACTGTCTGTGCACCTCTTTGTGGAAGGGAAGAGATAAATTTTGGTACATTGATAAATGATTTATACTTAACTTGGAAGGCTGTGTTAAGTTGTGCGTGATTATTTCCCTGAGCAAGAGGAATGCCTCAAATGTTCTTCTTATGTTCCGTGTATAGATTTAGGCAAGCTTGAAATTTGGCAAGGGTGGTAAAGTAGATGAGACCATATAGGAATTATTGTAGCAGTGACTCTGATATACTAAATTTAGAATACGAGTAGTTATAGGTTCCAAATAAACTTCCTGAATATCAACTCTTACATCTATACACACATGTACACTTGTATTAGACATTTAAATAAACACATAATTTTTACTCATTCAACAGGCAACTATTATATATCTCCTAGATATCAGGGAAAATGCTAGTTTCTAGAAAGAAAGAAATAAAGCATGATTCTTAGCTTCAGAGAAGGTGAAAGAGACAGGTAAATGTAATTTATTGAGCATTTGTCTTGCACCTAATATACATGGTCATGGCACTGCTATGAAGTTGGTATCAGTTTCCCCATCTTACCAACAAAGAAACTGAGGTTCAAAGAAACTAAATAACTGTTTATTATCAACTACCCAGTATTTTAACCAAGATCTGTCAAACTGAAAATTCCAAGTTCTCTCCACTATACTGCCAATAGTTTAGGCAGGAAAGGTAGGCCAGTAAACACTTGTAATAAAATATTTAAAGTAGTATAATGGAAATGTGTACAATGTAAATGTCAAAAAGAAGAGCAGTATATTCTGCTTGGGGTGAAGGGAAAGGAAAAGCATCTGATAGGTCATTTACAAAGAGATCACATTTGAGTGCCATCTTTAACAAGGAACACCACTTCTCTAGTCACTACTAGGGTACATAGTGCGATGCCCTATTAAACCCTTTGCAATCCCCCCCAAAATCACCCTATTGTCTCTTTGTGCATGTTGTGTGCTTTGTGAGAAATATCTCACCCTCTGTGCCTTCCTGGTGAATTCCTACAATGAAATCAATGGACTTAGAGAAGGGAAAATTTGTAGAAATTTGCCCCATGATTTATTCATTCGGCAAATACAAGTCCCTACTTATATGCTAGATGCTCACTATTTAGAGACAAGGACTAATAAATCTTGACCTGCTGAAAATCTAGTTGGGAGGTACAGAAAATTTAAATTATGCTTATAATAAAATGTTAGCTATGTTAAAAGGAAGCACAAGAGATAAGAGACCCTGAAAGAGGATTCCCCGAGAAGGAAACCCTGGTCTGTGTCTTATAGACTAAGTAGTTGTTGACATGTAGAGGGAAGAAAAAAAAGAATTAAAACAAAAAGAAATCCAATTTTTTGGGTTTGTTTTGTATTGTTGGGAAATATCATTAAAGTCTTGGCAGCACGGCAGTGAATTGATAATTATGTAATGAACAAAAGAGCTGATTAAATGCATGAGAACAGCAAATGACATACAATAACAGTTCCACAGTGTGATTCATGCCTTCCCTATGCACCAGCCAAGAGAAATTTGACAATGATGTGTTCATCGGAGGAAGGATAATTCTGAACCTAAGACTCTATCAGACTCAATTCACTAACAATATTGATTTCCCGACATACTCTGCAAATGAAGGGAACTTTAGTTGATTGGCATCAAAAAGGAGAAATAATCATCACTACATTGACAAGCAGAAAAATAAGCCTATTCTGACCTCAAAGAACTTTTCTAGAACAGTTTAGCCCAATAAGAAGATATTTACTGCAGGTTCTGTGATTCTCTCATTCATTCTCTGTCTCTCTCTGTCTCTCTCTCTCTCTCTCTCTCTCTCTCTCTCTCTCTCTCTCTCTCTGTCTCTCTGTCTCTCTCTCTCTCTGTCTCTGTCTCTCTCTCTCTCTCTCTGTGTATATATATATATATATATGTGTATATATATATATATATACATATACATGTATATGTATATATATTTGATATGAAGCATATATATAGTATGTATCATACACACATAATGAATACACACACACACACATACACACACACCTTTCCTTCTTCATATTCACTGAATCATTGTAATGAATAAAGTAACAGGTATTCAACTATCAGAAGCCTGGATGTGAACCGGCAGTATAATTGATTTTTTCACTTTCCAATTTTCTCAGCCAGAGATCTTAGCATTCCCCTTCCAGTTAAAAGGTCCTCTTTAGTACTTAGTGTATAAGGACCTTGTCCTTTTTCAGGGGTTAAAAGGTGATCTTATAGAAGAATAAAGTGGATAATACGTATGAGTACGAAAAATGACAAACAGTACTCTGGAAAGACAGACAATCCATATTGCAATCATAATAATTTCATTTCAATTTCTCTTTCCACAATCTATTTTTCAGCATTATAATCTGTGACATTGTTAAGTCTCAAATATCTTCTGGCTCTGACATCTGAATTATAAGAACAAGCCTATAATTCACCTCCCTTTGCAGCAAAGAATAGCTTAACTTGGAAGCATTTCATCTTCAGATTTAGGTTTTCAATGACGAAGGTCTTAATTCCATTTTTTAATTTGTTTTCTAGCAAGGAACACTATACTATTTGTTTTCTGGTAAAGAACTTTTCTAAATATGAGTGCAAATTAATTTGCAAAAGCACCAGTGTGTTATAAAGACTATGGTAACAATACTTCAATTATATCATAATTATCTTCATTTAGCAATAAAATTGCCTCTGTATTCATGTCTATATTAACAAAGTAAAATACAGATACATATCAATTACTAAAATTCCGAAAAAATAGGGAAGGGAGTGAATAGCACATGTGTCAGACAGGTCTTAAAGAAATACTTGAATAATACTTGAATAATACATTTTGCTTAAAACAGTTAGATACTTTGCTCAAGTCTTTGTTTTCTTTGCTGGTTTAGACCTACCCCATATCTCTAAGAGTATTTCATGTGATTTTTTTCATGAAACATCAGTGATAAAATTCTCATTATTTATGCTTATTTTTTCAGATGTTTAAGATATAAAAGGTAAAAATGAAAAGCCTCAAATTTTAGAATTTTGGAAGGAAAACTTAGCTGTCTTCTAATTTTATATTGTTATATTTTTAAAATAAGGCATATTTTTATAGAAAAATATTCAACTTTCAACTAGACGTTAAGCAATCAATACAAAATTTAAAATCAGAGAGGATTTCCGTAAGAAACCGAACCTAAATAAATGCTGGTATATATTCCTTATAATTTGATCACATATATTATATGTTCCCAACACCTTCTACACAATCACTTAGGCCCACATTCCTACTGATGTTCTCCAGAAATGCAAACTAAGATGCAAGTAGGCGGCTTCCTGGAAAGATGAAAGAAGCTTTGGAGTCCAAGCTGTGCACCTGGCCAGATTCTAGGTGAGTGGTTTCTTCCTGAGGTGAGGCGGAGTCAGCCAGGAATAGCCTAAATGCAGGAAAACTGAATGGCAAATAAGCAAAATGCAGTAAAATGACAGAAGATTAAGGGGAGACGTGATATTTGATCCCTAACTTTATATCAAAGACTTGTTCATTATGAAAATCTGATCCTTTGGTTGTATTTGTTGCATTTAGGTTCAGAAGTAGTCTAAGGGAATTAGAAATGTGTACTGCACAGCAAAATTCAACGAGCAATATATTTGTTCAGCATCCTTTCCTCTCACAATGAAATGAAATTCAGTCTAAGAAGCAAACATAAAACTGGCCCACGGTGTCAGCAAAGAATTTGTCTTCATTTTCCAAAAGAGCTGTTAAAAAGCATCAGCATGTGTATTAGTCAGAGTGCTCCAGAGAAACTTTATATATGAGATTTTTAATAAGGAATTGGCTCATGTAATTATGGAGGCTGACAAGTCCCAAGGTCTGTAGCCAGCAAGCTGGAGACCCAGGAAAGAAGGTGATGTATTTCCAGTCCATCGGTGGGCAAACTTGAGACCCAGGAAATCAATGCTTCAGTCTGAGTCCAAAAGCAGAAAAAAGCTCAAGGCAGTCAGGCAAGAGGCAATTCTTCCTTCTTGGAAGGAGAGTTACTCTTTTTGTTCTATTCAGCCCTTCAACTGATTGGATGAGGCCTACCCACATTAGGGAATGTGATCTGCTTTGCTCAGTCTACTGATTCAAATACTAATCTCATCCAAAAGTACCCTCACAGACACACCCAGAATATTGTTTAAAACAAATGCCTGAGCACCCCATGGCCCAGTCAAGTTGACACATAAAATTAACCATTACACCATAGTAAGACACAGGAAGAAAAATAACCCATCTATTCAAATCTTTTTTTTTTTTTTAAATTTCTGAAGGCTGAGCCACCAGAATATCAAAGGACTTATCCAAGTCCATAAAGATCACTAGTATTGAGGCTAGAATTAGATCACCAATGCCTTCACTTACACAATTGTGTAAATTCCTCTGAATCCTGAATGGTGGCAGGAGATAGGGCTCTGGTGAGGATTGTAGCAGTAGTGGTGAAATCCAGGCCAAGAAGCAGAGGAAGCGATATAAAAAGGACAGACCGGAGAGATGCTAAGAAACTGAGCACTGGCCCAAAAGATTCTGAATTCACCAAAGAGGGACTAGATTTTATTACAAAGTTTAAGAGCGTCAGAGATGTTCAATGGCAAGATCAAGGATTTTTCTCCGTTGTTGATAAACACGAGTCAAAATCAGTTAGAGGAAAGAACGTAAACCTGTTTGGCAAATAATTCATCATGTGTGAATTTCACACCAACTCTTACTAGTACCCCTGTCCTAATTTCTTAAAAATCTATCTAGAACATTAACTTTGCGCATAGGCTGTTTTCAAAAGCTAGACTTGGAACCAAGTTATCTTCAGAATACAGACATGATCCTAAAACCTAGACCTGAAACCTGGGTCTTCAGCTTGTGAATGGAAAATCCTGGTACCTCTCAGCCTCCATAATCATGAAACAATAAACTGGGGCACAATAAAATGAGGTATGTCTGTACAAAAATTAACTCAAAATGAATCAAAGACCATTGTGAGAACTATAAAAATTCTTAGAAGAAACTGGCATGATCCAGTTTGAGAAATAAGCAGAGATAGTTACAATCTATGTGAAGAGGAAAAGGAAGGAAGGAAGGAAGGACAGAAGGAAGGAAGGAAGGAAGGAAGGAAGGAAGGAAGGAAGGAAGGAAGGAAGGAAGGAAAGAAGGAAGGACGGAGGGACGGAGAGGAGAGAGAAAGGGAGGGAGAAAAGGAGGGAGGAATAGACATAGAAGGGGGAAATGATGGAAGGAGGAGACAGAAAAGAATGGAAGGAGGGAGAAAGGAAATGGGAAAAATGGAAGAAAAGGCAAATGGAGAGGGGCAGGGGATAAGAAACATTAAAAGGAAAGGGAGTAGGAAGAGGAAGGGAAGAAGGGGAAAAGGAAAGAAGGGAAGAAGAGGGATCCTGTGGATTCTTGCTTTGGTAAGAACTGGATCTCTTTTCAGAGACCACTCATCGTTCAGCTCAGAGTTAACTGTCACTTCTCTGATCTCTTCCACTGGGTAAATGACCCTGGTGTATGTTTTCACAGCACCGTTTAACTTTCTTCAAAGCAATTACATCACTTCCAATTTTACGCTTATTTGTGTGATTTTCTACATACTCGTTGCACCATTTCTTGCAGGCAGAGACCAAGGTGGTTTGGGCTTACCATTTCAATGGCAGCCTAGAACAATATCTGAAATATCATACATACTTAATAAATATTCTCCTTCCACCCAATGATCCTTTCCTTACTATTCATTTATTTTAAAGGCCCATTTATAGTGGGCCTATCTTGGTGGGATTATGAAGTAGGATCTGAATGCTCACTTTGTATTTTTCTAAATGTTCATTCAAAATTTGCCAAGAATTCATGTACAGTTTATAAATCTGCATTTGTTAAAAGTTTAAAACAATACAGCAATCCAATTATAAATAAAAGAGAAAGACATAAATTTGGATTTGAGTAGGAAGACATTCCAACACCCAACGAACTAAGATGCAGAAGCTGCTAATTGATCCCCTTAATATCCATCCCATACTTCACTGTCAGAGTATTCTATTCAATTTAACATTTGACTCAGCAGTATAAAGACTAAATTCCCCATTATCATTTGCAGCAATGGTAAATCTTTGACTAATGCATTCTACTGAGATATAAGAGAAAGTGGATTGTGTAATTTCTGAGTTATATATCCTTAAAGGGAGGGCATGTCCTTTTCCTTTCCTTTCTTCCATCCTTGAAACACATCATGGTGGGGAGTCATATTGGACAGTGTTGGGGATGGCAGCATCCTAGCAGAGCATCGAGATGTAAGAAGTAAATGAAAATAGGATATCAAAAACATATCTGCCCTCCCATGCTTACTGCAGCATTATTCACAATAAACAACAAATGGAAACAACCTAAATGTCCATCCGTCAAGGGATGAATGGATAAAAAATATATATTATACACACACACACACACACACACGATTATTCAACCATGAGAAAGAAGGAAATCCTGCCATTTGCAACACCATGAATAAAACTTCAGGGCATTATGTTCAGTGAGATAAGTCAGACAGAGAAAGACAAATACTGTATGATATCATTTACATGTGGACCCTAAAAAAGCTGAACTCATAGAAACAGAATAGAAGGTGGTTACTAGGATCTGAGGGGTGGGCCTGGGGAGATGTTGGTTAAAGGGCACACACTTGCAGATGGAAGATGAGTAAGTTCTGAGGATCTAATGTATAGCACTGTGATTATAGTCAACAATACTGTATTATAAACTTCAAAAGTGTTAGGAGACTAGATCATAAATGTTCTCATCACGGAAAAAGAAATAATTATGTGACAAGATGGCGGTGTTAGGCAATTATCTTACAATATATAAATGTATCAAATCAACACATTGTATACCTTAAACTTATTCAATGTTATATGTCAATTATATCTCTATTTAAAAAGAAATGGATGAAAGGAGTGTAGGTCTCTCCAACACACCTACTTTATCAGCTGTGGAACACCCACCTAAAAACTGTTATATGTCTGAGAAAATAAACTTCTCTCAATTTAACCACTGTTTTTTTGAGTTTATCTCACCTGCAGGTGAATGCATGTCTTCACCAACACAATAGTGTTGACCTTTGATTTACTTTTTTTACCGATCAAGAGCTTAATCAATGTCAGTAGGCATCCATGGGAGTAACATGTGTGAATTTCATCAGTCTTGGATGTTGCAATGGAAAAGGTGGGAGAATTTAAATACAGCATCTGAGGCTGGACTCACTGAAAGCACCTAAGTATTATTCTATCATACTATGACAAAGTGAAACCATATCATTTGGGGGGGGGGTTTCTATGCACTTTCTAGACATTATATAATTCTTTAGAAGATGAGCACAAAATAGTTTCACAGTCCATGAATTCTGTCTCACTTTTTCCAAGCAGTTGGTCATTTCCTTTCTTATTCCTATCATTATTACTATTGATCAAGATATAAAGTTCTTTTTAAACTTATAATGTTTAAAATATTAAAACTATGCACTTTCAATTATATGATCATCATTGTTTAACAGTGTTTTTTTAATTAAGATTCAAAGAAGTTAATAAATATGTAAGCCTATCCTTAAGAAAGTTTCACATACGTTCAAAACACAAGATTCTTAGATCCTGATTCCTGGATCCTGGGTTTTTCTTATTCCAAAGAGGACCTTAAAAGATTTTTAAAATATATTTTGTATGAGAAATTTGTATAAGTCTCAATTCAGTCTGAGCATTTTTCCCCATATTACTAAATCATTGATTAATGTACTTTTTACATTTATTGGACATGATTTTTTTTTACTTTATATTTATCTGGATGTTTACTACACATATATATTCTATATATTTAAGTGATTTAAATTTTTTTCTTTTCTTGACCTCCTCTGATTCCTAGAAATTTTCTAGGTTTAAGAGTAATGGGAGACATCACAAAGGAAATGGTAGATATAATTATCTTCATTGAAAATACAAAACTTATTTTTTTCACTAGCAACATATAAAAGACAAGCCAAAAATGATGAAAATATCCTCATTTTGAAATTTACATTAAAATATTTCCCTTAAAATAGCAGGAAATATGATAATATCCATAATAGATAAAGAGCTCATAAAATCAATTTTAAACACCAAGACCCCAGAAGATAAGTGGGCAAAAGACTGAACAGATGCCTCTAAAATAGGACATCAGTTTGTGAAAAAAATATTTACTCAACATAGTAGGAACTTCTGGTTCCTTCCCATATGGCAACTTAACATGGGGCTTCTGGCTTCCTCTGTAAAATTAATCCTGGAATAGCTATAGAAGTGGGGGGTGGGAGATGAGGGTAAGGGGGATCAAATATATGGTGATGGAAGGAGAACTGACTCTGGGTGGTGAACACACAATGGGATTTATATATGATGCAATACAGAATTGTATACCTGAAATCTATGTAAATTCACTAACAATTGTCACCCCAATAAATTTAATAATGAAAAAAAGAAGTGAGACGGGGAAAATGTATTTCAGAAACTAACTTTTCCATAGCGACACTAAAGCTGATTTAAATGATGTGTTGAGGGGAGGTAGCTGTCTGAAGCTTGGGACAGAGGACAGCTAGAGGAGCAGTGAGAGGATGTGTTAGAATAAAACTGCAAGTATTACTATATATTGGCCTCTTCTCTGTGTGTTTGACACAATCATTTCCTATGCCTTCACCATAAAAGTCAATTGCAATTTTTCAGATGCCTGTGTAACTGTTCCATGCTATCATCAGGAGACTGAGAAAGCCCCATTGGGGTGGACAGTCTGTATATCAGGTGCCCAGTGAGCACCTCTCCCCAGACATTCACTTTTGCTCCCATCTCTGTCCAACCTTCCCTGCCTGGTGAGTTACAACCTAGAGAGACAGCATTAACTTTTCCCTCTAAGGCTTTACAGGAGGCAGAACCGAGATGATATGCAAGAGGCAAATGGGAGTAATCAAGACTGGGTCTGTTCTGCCAGAGGCTCTTTGTAGTGGGGTTCATCCCCTTAAGTTGACCAGACTAGAAAATGCTGGAAGGTGGACTTCAGCCCTTGCTCAATTCATATTACTAAGTAGCATAGCTCATCTTCCAAGGGACAATGAGTTTGCTGGTCAAAATAGAAGTATAAGCATCTCAATGAAATTTTTTTTAAACTGGATAAAATTTTGAAATCTGGAAAATATATAGTAACGTATATAGTACGTAAAAAAATATTACTCATCATTCTACTAATCAAAGGCAGAAAATTTTCTAGATTTTTTTTCTAGGCATTTGTTTTGTACACTAATTTATTTGTTATGTACATGAAAAAGTACTAAAATTTTGTTTTCTGCCTTTTAAAAAGCATAGCATTATAGAAAATGCTGTACACCATATTAGAAGTTTGATAAATTGCCATTTTTATATAGCATATGAAGCTATAAAATTGATGTATCAATTTTCATTTTATTATTTTTTAAAAACTTTAAATAGACATTTTCAAACACATAGAAATAGAGAAAATAGTACAATGAATTCCCAAGTTTTGACAATTTATGACATTTACACAACATTGCTTTATTGATCCCAATGGTTTTTTTTAAGTGGAGTATTTCCATTTTAAATTGAAATATTTTAAATCCAAGACATAGTTTAATTTGTACATACCTCCAAATGTATTTTTGATAAATAATATTTATGTAACTAAAAGGACATCACATCTAACAAAGGTAGCAATAATTTCTTAATTCACCTAAGATTAAGTTTATATTCAAATATCCCCAATTTTCTCAATGAATATCTTTTTTACAGCTGGCTTGTTTACATAGAAACCAAACATTGCATTTGGTTGTCTTGTTTGTTAAATCTCATTTAATTACTAAGAAGCTTCCAGTGCCCCCCTCCTTTTCTTAAGTCATTAACTCGCCAAAAAGACCAGAATGTTTGATCTATAGTGTGTCCCACATTCTTGATTTAACTGATTGATTCTTCGTGATTTGTTGTATTTCGTCCTCTCACCCTTGTATTTCCTGTAAACAATAATAGTTACTTTGACTGGAGTCATGTTCAATTTCCGTTTGTCAAGGATAGGTCTATACCATCTGGTTGCCCACGTTTGGTGATACTAAGATAAATCAGGTGTTGTCAGCCCAATAGAGCTCCCTTTTATCTTTCTTTTAATCATTTTAAAGTCCATTGATGAGAATTAACTAGATTCATATCCAGTTCAGACGTGTTTTAGAAACATGTTGGAGGGTAGATTACAGTGGGAGAGCAAAAATGTATAGTATAAAATCATTTATATTAATCAAAATACACGTACTAGATCTGTAGCATAAATTCCTCTTTCTAAATTGCCCAAGGTTAGAGAGAAATGTATTAGCTAAAATATTAAGTGTACCTTAATGACTATGATAAAAATTTTATTTAATAATAACATATTAAGCAAATAAAAAGAGCTTAGGAGAAAGGGTGGGCTACAAAGAAGTCCCTGGAATGCTGAGAAAATAGTAAGCCAGGCTTTTAAGTCAGAGAGGAAATAAATCACAAAACAGGATTCTTGATATGGGGCTGCTTTTAATAGCTGAGTCTCAAAACATAGGCTCCTAGTTTTCATTTCATATATGTCAAATGATGCCCTATTGTGGAGGGTATGAAAATGTTAAGCAACCTACCTAAGTGAGATCACTTTGTGAGGAGGCACTTTTGCATTGAAAATTGCTTCCTCACCTTTCAGAATTGTCCTATAATTTTTGTAGCTACTGCATCCTTTCATCCAAGGATTAAGAAACACACACACACACACACACACACACACACACACCCTCTTGCCCTCTCACCCCTTTCTATTTTTTACTATCATTCTCTATAAAAAGAGAAGTGAAAGCTTTCAGTTTTTCACCATTGAGTATATAAGCTGAGGGATATGGCCCTTATTATGTTGAGGTATTTTCTTCCTATACTCATTTTATTAAGTGTTTTAGTCATAAATGGATGTTAACATCTTTTCAAAAGCATTTTCTCCATCTAATGATTATATGATTTCTATCCTTTATTTTGTTTATGTGGTGTATCACATTGATTGATTTGCACATGTTGAACCATCTTTGCACCCCTGGAATGAACCCCACTTGATCGTGATATATCATCTTTTTAATGTATTGTTGTATTTGATTTGCTGGTATTTTGTTTAGGATTTCTGCATCTGTATTCATCAGAAATATTGGTCTGTAAGACTTCTTGTGTGTGTGTGTATTATCGTTACCAGGTTTTGGTATCAGGGTAATGTTGGCCTCATAAAATGAGTTATGAAGTATTGCCCCTTTTCAACTTTTTGTAAGAGTTTGAGAAGGAGAGGTATTAAATCATCTTTGAATGTTTGGTAGAATTTACTAGTGAAGCCATCTGGCCCTGGACTTTTGCTTTTGGGGAGGTTTGGGGTGATTGTTTCAATTTCCTTATTGTTGATCAGTATATTCAGATTTGTTAGTTCTTTGTGATTCAATCTAGAAAGGTCATATATTTCTAAGATCTTGTCCATTTCTTCTACATTATTGAATTTGGTGGCATGTTGTCAGTCCTTCGTAATATTCTTGTATGATCTTTTGTATTTCTGTGGTATCTGTGGTAACTTACCTCTTTCACTTCTGATTTTGTGTCTTTTCTCTTTTTTCTTTGGTGAGTCTAGCCAAGGGTTTGTCAATTTTGTTAATCTTTTCAAAGAACCAGTTCTTTGTTGCATTAATTTTTGCTATTGCCTTTTTGTTCTCTGTTTCATTTAATTCTGCTCTAATTTTTATAATTTCCTTCCTTCTGCTGAGTTAGGTTTCATTTGTTCCTCTTTTTCTACTTCTTTAAGATGTAACATTAGGTTGTTTTGGGGGGATTTCTCTTGTTTCTTGAGATAATCATGTATGATATAAATTTCTCTCAATACTGCTTTTGCAGCATCCCAGTAATTTTGATAGCATATATTTTCACTCTCATTTGTTTCTATGTATCTTTTGATTTCTCCTTTTATTTCTTCTTTGACCCAGTCATTTTTTAGTAGCATTTTGTTTAATCTCCACCATTTGTGATTTTCCCACTTTCTTTTTGCAATTGATCTTCAATTTCAAAATACTGTGTTTGGAAAATAAGCTTGGCATGATTTCAATTTTCTTAAAATTGTTGAGGCTAGTTTTGTGTCCCCAGCATATAGTCTATCCTTGAGAATGCTCCATGTGCACTAGAAAAGAATGTATGGTCAGGTGTTCTGTGATGAAATGTTCAGTAAATTTCAACTATGTCCATTTGGTTGATCAGGAACAAGACAGGGATGCCCCTGGCACCACTGTTACTCAACAGAGCATTGAAAGTCCTAGCCAGAGCAATCTGGCAAGATAAAGAAGTAAAAGGCACCCAAATTGGGAATGAAGAAGTCAAACTGTCACCTTTTATAAATGACATGACTCTTTACATAGAAAATCCTAGAGACTCCACAAAAAAACTATTAGAAACAATAAAAAAATATAGTAAAGTTGCTGGATACAAAATCAATGTACAAAAATCCATTGCATTCCTATATACAAACAATAAAACTTCAGAAAAATTGTGATCACATAATTTATAGATCATGTACCAGCTGATTCCAATGAATCCATACTGGTAAAGACTTGAAACTTGCCAGACACAGTAAGTCCTATATAACTGTTTGCTATTATTTGCTACATTTGTTTTCTCATGCTATTATGAGTTTGAAGAAAACTGCCCACAATGCTCAATTGAGTTCTTGATGTATTTTAAAATAGAAAGAGTTTAGTGGTTACCAGAGGATAAGGAGGGGGGTGGGGGTGGAAGATGAGAGTAAGGGGGATCAAATATATGGTGATGGAAGGAGAACTGATTCTGGGTGGTGAACACACAATGGGATTTATGGATGATGTGGTACAGAACTGTACACCTGAAATCTATGTAATTTTACTAACAAATGTCATCCCAATAAATTTAAAAAATAAATAAATAAAATAAATAAATAACAAATAAATAAAATAAAATAGAAAGACACAAAACAAAACAGAAAGTCACAGAAACCAATCAATTGTGCTCTCCTTTGCGTGTGCTGGTGAATATTTTTACCATGGATATAAGTGGAATTGAGTGTGATATATATTCTGATACATAGTGCCACTTAAAAATTTTATTCCATGAATTATTTTACAATTGGCATTAAAATAAGTACAAAACATTTTTAAATGATTACCTTGGCTACTTACGAGGTATGATCAACAAATATGGTGAATGTTTAAATTAAAAAATTATTACAGTGAAAGATACTTTGCCATTAACCCCCCTCAAAGTACTCACCCTCAGTTCAAACACACTTATCCATCATTCTTGCCACCTTCTGAAGCAGTTCTAGAAGTCCTGTTTTGTGATTGTCTTTAGTTGAACGATTGTGGCTGCCTTGATGTCCTGAATCAATTCAAAACAGTTACCTTTCATGGTCATTTTGACTTTGGGAAGAGCGGGGAAGAGCCAGAAATCGCACAGTGCCAGATCCAGTGAATAAGGTGGATAAGGACATACCATAATATTTTTATTTCACAGAAATTGCCATGCCAGAAGCAATGTGTGACACGGAGCGTTTCCATTGTGATCAAAATACACGGTGAATGCTGCTGCCGAGTGCCATCAATGGAAAGGCAGGGATCTTCAATACAGGAAGTGGTGCATTGAACCTTAATGTGTGACAAGTTTCAACTTGTTCAGTGCAGTCAGTTGGGTGTGAGTTATGGTTGAGAGAAGGTGTATTTTAAATTGTACCATAAATCACCCTCCATCATGACAACACTCCCGTGTCACACATCTCTTCTGGTATATGGCAATTTCTGTCAAATAAAAACATGACAGAGTGTCTTCATAGACCTTATTCACCAGATTCGGCACCATGAGACTTCTGGTTCTTCCCCAAAGTCAAAATGATTCAGGACATGGAGACAGCCACGACACCACAACTAAGACAGGAAAGAAGACTTCCAAAACTGCTTCAGAAAGTGGCAAGAATGATGGGATAAATGTATTTGAAATGGGGGGCAGTATTTTGAAGGGAATTAATGGCAGTGTGTCTTTTAGTATAATAATTTTTTTCTAATTAAATTTGTTTTTAGTTTTCAATTACAATTGCCATACAACATTATATTAGTTTCAGGTGTGCAGCACAGTGGTTAGATATATTTAAATTACTTATAAAGTGATCACTGTGATAAGTCTAATACCTATCTAGCACCGTACATAGTTAGTACAATATTATTAACTATATTTCCTATGCTGTATTTTACATCTCCATGACTATTTTATAACTGCCAATTTGTACTTCTTAATCCCTTTACCTTTTACACCCACTTCCCAACCCTCTCCCATCTGGCAACTATCACTTTGTTCTCTATATCCATGAGTTTGTTTCTGTTTTGTTTGTCCACTTATTTTTTTACATTCCACATGTAAGTGAAATAATGTGGCATTTGTCATTCCCTGTCTGACATAATTTACTTAGGATAATATCCTCTAAGTCCACCCATCTTGTTACAAATGCCAACATTTCATTATTTTTTAAGGCCAAGTAATACTCCATTGTATAAATGTACCACTTCTTCATCCAATTGTCTACTGATAGACACTTAGCTTGCCTCCATATCTTGGCTATTGTAAATAGTGTTGCAGTGAACATAGGTGTGCATATAGATGGAAGGGTGGTTGGAGGCAGGGTGAAAAAGGTGAAGAGATTAAGAAATACAAATTGGTAGTTACAAAATAGTCATGGGGATCTAAATATAGGGCATATAATCAATAATATGGTAATAACTATATAGTGCCAGGTGGGTACTAGAACAGTTAGGGGGATCACTTCCTAAATTATACAAATGTCTAACCACTATGCTGTGCACCTGAAACTAATATAAAATAACATTGAATGTCAACTCTAATTGAAAAATTAAAAAGGGCGTGGAAATAACGAAGAATAAGAGTCTCAAATTTCCAAATATAAAACAAATAAGTCTTGGGGATGTAATATCCGGCATAGAAATATAGTCGATAATATTGTGATAGTATGGTACAGTGTCAAATGGTTGTTGGACTTATCATGGTGATCACTTCTTTAGCATAGGGAATATAATCAATAATGTAGTAATAACTCTGTGTAGTGCCAAGTGGGTACTGTTGAATAACTATGATGTACACCTCAAACTAATATAATATTGTATGTTAGCTATATTTTAATAAAAATCTTTTTAAAAAGCTATCCAATTAAAAAATGGGCAGAGGACCTGAACAGACATTTCTCCAAAAAGGACATAGAGATGGCCAATAGACGTATTAAAAGATGCTCAACATCAGTAATCATCAGAGAAATGCAAACTGAAATCACGAGATATCACCACACACCTGTCAGAATGGCCATCATCAATAAATCAACAAAAAACAAGTTTGATGTAGAGAGAAGGGAGACCTTATGTACTATTGGTGGGATTGAAAATTGGTATAGTCACTGTGGAAAACAGTTTGGAGGTTCCTCAAAAAATTAAAAATATGACCCAGCGATATTTTTTATTTAAATATTCACTGTATTGTTTGATCACACCTCAAATGCCTTTAAGATGCATTAAAAATGTGTAAAAGTAGTCTAACTTCTTAGAAATTTTAAATAACTTACACTGGAAAAATAAAATTATTTCTGGTACATATACACAACCTGTGAGTGTCCTAAATGAATGTAATATCTTTAGTACAAGCTGAGAGTTTTCATAATTTACTGAAGTCCTAAAATATCATAGACAGAATTCATATTTAAATATATTTCAAGTGACAATTATTTCTCAACATTTTCTTAAATGTTTGATAACCCATAATTTTAATAAAGTCTGGTCTAGTTATTTTGAAATGCTACTTCAATCTGAAAAAAAAAAACAGCCGTAAGGTTTTAGAGATTTCTTTAGTCATACACAAGAGGAAATATTCAGTAACCAACTTAATATTTTTATTAAGTAAAAATACTTTTATTATCTTGTCCTTTATTTGAATTTGTAAGGTTGATTTTATAACTTAAATCCACAGAAATGTAAAAAGTTGATATCTAAATAATAATTGATAAGATATATGCAAAAATAAAGAAATTTCCCCACTAATAGAAGATTAAATTTACCTTCCTTCCCAGAAAATAGGAATATTGACCAAGGAGACAAATGTCACAAAGCCAATAAACAAGTCTTAATTTGCTATCAATGGAAATGTGGTAGGCACTCCTTCTCCTGCATAAACTGTTGTGGAGTCCCTTATTGGGTTCCCAGCCTTTATTTCTGTTCCTTTACAAACCTCCTGGCCACACAGGTGAAATTTCTAAAATGATAATCTAATTGTCTCTTTCCTGTTTCTAGTTCTTCAACAGATTCCAATCCCCTAGACACCAAATTTCAAATTCTTCAGCATCACACGTAAAGCCCATCATGATATAAATGGATAGACTAACTTCCCAAACTTATCCTCTGCTACTTCTTTCTCACATTTTGTGCTCTAGCAATCTGGAGCATCTTATAGCATGTCAAGTATACTATACTGTTCCAGGACCATGCCATCAGACACCTCCTGTGATTTACACATGATGTTGCCTCTTCCGGAATGCCCATCTTCTCATGCTCCTGCCCCAAACCACCCACATATACACACCTGTATTCTGTTTGGATAAATCTTATTCGAGTTTCAAAACCCAGTTCAAAACATGCCTCCTTCAAAGGCTTCACTGTCAACTGCCTCTAGTAACTCAGAAAAGGAATAATCTTTCTCTCCTCTGCAATCGCTGTTATCTTCTACGTGAATTTTTAGTTGCAGTTCTTCACTTGATGTTAAGGATACTCCATCTCCTGCATAAGACTATGAGCTTCCTGAAGGCATAGCCTGTACCTGATTTATATTTAATCCCAGGACCTGGCACAGGAGCACTCGGAAGCCACTCCATCAATATCCCCTTGACTAACTAGACTCGAGAGGACCTTTAAAGAATATTTTGTTGCTTTTGTTTCCTTCAAAGGCACAAAAAACTCTGATCTCAGCAGGCCCTGTTGTTCTGTATGAAAAGTCCTTTATCAATGCTGAGTATGTAACAAAGAAGCACTTTCTAAAGATATTACAACCATCTTCATTTATTTAAATTGCCAGAAACCTACAGTAGCAAGCCTAACAGCAGCCTTTCAGCAAATTACACCACCTATTTCCATTTCCGAATTTTCGTAATTTCTAAGGGCAGATGCAAGGAGAGAAATAAAAATGCTTCTTCAAATAAAGGTTGTGAGCCTGTTTTAAATCACTAAGAAGCTCTGCTCTATGGGACAAAAAAATTATATTGAAACAAAATATTTTTACCAAAACTGGAATTTCTAAGATACTACATTCTTCAAAGTGATAACATAATAGCAAATTATGACACACCAAATTCAGAGGAGCAACATTATGTCTGAAAACATACAGATCAAATCAGTGTAAAGAAGTGAATCTTTTTCATGGAAAATTAACAAGGTCATCACCCAGGCTCCTGGGTGCTAAATCACTTGCTACCTGATGGAGGATGAGTCCTGGAGAAGAGCACTGAATCAATTTAAAATGCCTAAGGCCAACCATGAGTTGATGTATCAGGATTTAAAAAGTCATGACAGGAGTCATCAATAACCAATAAATATTTATAAACATATAAATATAAATAATATAAATGCATACACACAGAGGGTGACAAAAGAATGTATACACATTTTTTAAAATAAAATATCAACACTTTTTATTTTATTTTTATTATGTTTCAAATGTACAAAACACTGTAATACTTAAGACATTTATACACCTCACAAAGTGATAACCTCCCTCCTCCAACCTACTACCCCTCTGACATCTTATATAGCTGTTATAGTTCAACTGACTCCATTACTTATGCTGTACTCCATATCCTGTGACTATATACGTATTAAATTATGGTTGACATTCATTATTATTCAGCTTCAGCTTCAGGTTATACACATTTTAAGAAAGGAAAAAACTGTATTAAAATTGTAATAGTCAATATATATTGATAATAAAAGATGAATAAAAGTCATATATATAAATATTTATATTTATATATTTATATTTATATACCAGGGGTTCTAAAAAAATGTATACAAGTGGACACTTTGGTCAGCATTGCTCAAGCAGTAGTTTGCCATAATCAGAAGTGTCTGGACGCTGATGGTAACCACTTTGAGCATCTCTTGTAATTGCAGAAGTCAAACGTGACTTGTATTCATCTTTTGTTATCAGTATATATTACAATTTTAATAGTATTTTCCTGTTTTAAAATGTGTATACATTTGTTTGGCCTGATTATATATATATATATATATATATATATATATATATATATATATATATATATATATATATATATATATACATACATATGCTGGGGACTGCAGGAGGCCTTATGAATAATACCTAATTCCTGCCTTCAATGAGTTTATAATCCACAAAGGAAAGTGAGGTTAAACAGGGAAAATACAAATAACATGCAAATTATGTGCTTTTCAAACAGAATGCAAGGTAATAAAAGAATCAAATTTTGATTGATACATTCTATTATTGATTGAGTTTGATTGAATACATAATACTTTGCCTCAGAGTGATACAGACAATAGGAACAATAAGATTTCAAAGGAAAGCAATCTCTATATGTTAGACGGTTGTCAGAAAACTCAAGCAGAGATTTGAGCTGAGTCTCAGACATAGGGAATATTTAGATTTGCAGAGTAAAAGGAAATGGTCCAGAGGTCGGAAAACTGGTATGAATCAAAAACCTTTACCAGGTACGTTTTCAATTCTCATTCAAATTCTAAAATGATTTGTGGTTAGATGTGCTTCAAGCCCTAAATGTGTGCTTATATACACGATGGAACTTCCCTTTCCTTCCTGCTTATCACTAATTCCTTGACATTACTGCATTCTCTCTATGATCCTGAGCCCCTTTAACAACAGAAAAAGGATGGAAGAAACCTTTCCTGAATTAAGAGAATATGCAGTTATAAAATGACTTCTGTGCTCATGGAGTACGTGTTGAGAGAGGAATGCACAAAATTAATATGGTTTGAATATTTACTTGGTGAAAATTTAAATATCCCTTGTGCCTAATATATTCATCTAATAAATAGATCCAATACTTCAACAAATAGCGTGTATTTCTACTTGCTTCTTGGAAATCGCTTTCATCCAACTGGCTCAAAGCTTTTCTGAGACATGGAGCTAGATTTTCCACAGTTCTAAGGAGGTAATTTGGGCAGTGAAAGAGGCATGCTAATTCTTTCAGGCCACAAGGGACCCATATAATGAATATATAAAGGAAAACCAAAGGAGATACAAAATTCCCCTGAGCCCCGAAGATGGGTGAGCTCACTTCCCTGGGGCTGTGGGGAACATCAAGCTCTCTGCAGCATGTTAATTCGCACAGAGGAAGTAGAAGTTTACACTTTGGTTTTACCTAACCCAAGCATAATGTCCACCAATGACTGACACTCTTATTCGGAAATGAATTATTTCTTTGTTATTTAAATATGGTGTTAAAAAGAGAAAAGAAAAAAGAAAAAAAAACCCTTCCGACTATGACTCTAACTATAGCAGCCAATCAAAAATATCAACAACAACAAAAAGTGAATCAACAAACCAACTTCAATGATAAATTGTACCCAAGTTTAGAGATATCAAGTGTTTTATCAATTGTAGTGTTCCTACACTTAGAATTTATTTCCTCTTGCCTAAATAAGAGGTAGTTTGCAAATATGATTACTTACTCCAGAAGTCTTCTATAGATGTATCAAGAGTTTGAGATTTACTCAATTTTGCTCTTGAAAGCAACTTAAAGTATCATTTAGCCTTGAGAAAGCATATACAGACAAGTGCCTACCGAGAGAATAAAAAATTAAGATCCTCTTCTGCAGCTGGATTTGTGCATAACTCCTGCTAAAGCCATGGCACATTTGCATCATAATAAGATCATGACTTTCAATGAGTTTCTGGGGACAGAAGGAGCATTAAGATTTATGCTTCATTTTAGCCCCCTACTCCTGTCTTGTCATGTCTATTTTACACTCTCAAACAATGAGGAAATGACTATTAAGAATTTCTTTCATTTCATTGGTTCAAATATTTACAACCATTCATGAAGTTGTACAAAACTAGGGAAAATAAGGCAAAAATGTAAGGAAATTGATGGGTTTGCATCTACTTTCTGTGGTTCATGATTCTATAGGATTTGTTATGAAAAATCACATTTAGGTTCTTGGAATTACGCTGTCCCATTTTGGAAAATGCAATTTTATCAAAATAACCAGTGACGAGACTTATCGCCTATTTTCTACAAAGGTGTTTAAAAGGAATTTACAAATTAGGTTTATCGACTGTATCATTTCAGGCAAAATGAGCAAAGCATAATTCAATCCAGGTAGCTCACTAGAGGGAATTTAGTATAGGTAACTACTTACAGAGATGTTGGAAGAGTTGAAAACAAGGAAAGTGAAGGCAACTAGACGGTGTTATCAGGCATGTGAGCTGGAACCAGGCAGAAGCAACTAGGAGGGCTTTCTAACTGGACCTAGAATCATGAATTAGTTGTTGTTGTTGTTATTATTATTATTATTATTATTATTTTAGGTGACTTCATTTTTTTTTTTTATTTTGCTTTAATTACAGTTGACCCTTGAATGAATGAGATGTCTGTAACACCACTAGAAGCACCGTGGGCTCCTGCCCAGCTCCTCCTGGCCAATGTCTTGGCAGTCCCTCCCTTTGGCCACGCCTAATCAGAAGCCAGTGGGAAAGGGAGCTTGAGCAGTGTGGTTTACAGAGATGGGGCCTTCTGTGAAACAGATCACTGTTGAGGAAGAGAGGAGAGTAGAACTGAGAGTAAACAGGCAAATGTTTAGCCCAGTTTATTCCGCTGGCTCTTCAGCATCAGTCTTCACCTTCTCTGCCCATAGTTAAGTTTCATACAACAAGAGCTACTTGTATCTGCCTATCATGATGCTACTATCCCTCATACAAACTAAGGTAACCTCACCCTCTCGTTCAAAAAGGGAGAGAATGTTCCATCAGTGTTAATTTTTTATCTAACTCAGCCAAAATCCTACTGGAGTATTCTGTAACCTGAAAACTAGTTATAAAATTAAGGAGGACACTTATGTGAAATAGTGGAGGAAAGGAAAGGGGGAAAACAGAAGTAAGTTAATATTGCCAATGTCCTTCAGCCAAAGACCATCAGCTGAACAAGCTGGGTTTATCACTCAATGCATTGAGGGAGAACACATTCCATGGGGAACTGATTGATGTTTGGGTAAAACGAGATTAAAAAGAACATGTTACATGATTTGGGATTTAATTGGATGATTTGGGGAGAGTCCGAGGAAGGGAGGGTTCACCTTAGATGGATTGCTGTCAGAAAGCAGTGGCAATTCTATGATCAGGTATTCTCAGTAAATCTTATCTATAAAGTGGGCAAACTAGATTAAGAAAAAGCAGCAGCAGTCACTCTTATTATTTCGGAGAGGGGGATGTTTTGTTTTGTGGCTAGCTCAGTGACCTTGCTTTTGTCTCTTTTTATTATGGTCTCAGAGTAACCTTGTCTGATACTGATGTCCTATGAAATTGTTTATGTCCAACAGGAAAACAATTTGGTCTAGTTATGAGCATCAGACCAGTTATCAGAGGTCAGAGGCTGCTTTGTATGTTTCTCAATATACGCAGAGCTTATGTTCATAAGCTTTTTTCTGGTTTTCCTTCCAGTAACTCACCATGAGTGATCGTTAAGACCTTAACACATCCTTCTCCCACCCATTCCATTTTCCCTTTGCCCATAGCCAACACCTTGGCAGAAGAGATTCTCCATCTGGTGGAGTGACCTACACATTCTTCTCTGAAGATGCTCAGTCTTTGGGAGTACAGCCTTTACTGCATTTTTCTAGTCTCTCTCCCATTAACTTTTACTATTCCGTGTGAAAGTACTAAGTGCACAGTGAATCTTCTGGGTCCCAGATGTCTCCACTGCAAGAGTAATCCAAATTTCCCTTGTCAATTGTAATCAGTCGTCTGAACAAGGTTAGTAACCACCATATTTATCTATTGCTTCAGGTGCATAAGGGGCCCCAAATGGTCAGATGGTAACCTCAACCACACTGCAACTCAAGAAAACCATCTTTATGGCCTACACACACACACACAAACACACACACACACACACACACACACACACACACACACACACACCCAGTGGAAGCCTTCTTCCCTGGTAACAAAAACCTCTGAAACATCTAAAATCAATTTGTGGGAGTGAAAGCTAAAGTCATTAGAAACCAATATTGTAGAGAAGGGAGGGAGTCATTAGATATAACAGTGAGAGGAAGTACTCCTACTCCTACCCCTTTCATTTGGCCATGGGAGAAAGAACACTATGTATTAGGTGCCGACTCAAAGCGTATATGGCATTCTATCGGACAACATCACCAGCTCACAGGGTCATTTTTACCTCCAGCTGGAGTCATTTTGAGTTTTCAGTAGGCCATTCTACAGTTAGTTCTATGAAGCCAACTTATTCTAGGGAACAGGGTAAATATATGACTAGAGGATTCTGTGGCACACTGGCTCACCAGAACTGTGAAATGATTTCCTTAGTCAGATACATTATAGCATGGGGGAACTTTATGTTAAGTAAGTCTTTCCATTAGTCCACCAATGGTGCACTGTCAGAAGCATTTTTCCACAAAGAAGGTGGGTAAAGTGTATGAAGAACTCTTTGTACTATTTTGCAGTTTTTTATAAGTCTGAATTTAATTCAGAATTAAAAGTTTAAAGAAAGAGAAGTTTAGGTAGGAGAAAAGTTGTTCCTCCTGACAAGGAGACTCAGAAGGAAACTAATGATTCAATGTTTAGCAGATACAGGGAGAAATATATTAATCAAAACCTCATACCTTCCTTATGCTCAAAATAAGTAATTATTAAATACACTGATGTAACAGCATTTTAAATTCTTTGGATTTGTCTTGAACTACAGGTCTATTCAAAATATGTTTAAAATGGTTTTTGTTTTCATCTTTCATTTCCAGAGCAACAAAGTATTTCCATCTTTTCTATAGATTTTGTTTTACATGCAGGTTTTTCTTACATTTTTGAGAAGGATTTTTGTTTTTGAGGGGAGCATGTGTTTTCCAAGAAGAGTTTAATATTTAAATACCTAAACAACCCACTCATTCTAAATGAATAGTAATATATGTATTCTTTTGGAATTTCAGCGAATTGCTTGTCTGGTTATTCTCTGGGTTGGTGGTCTGCCCTATTGTTTCAACTTTAAACTTGAATCTGCTGTTCCCATTGAAAAGTGCTCAGTGGATAAACTCGTGTATAGTACCCATCCTGTGTTGTGCTTTTATGTTCACATAAAGGCATCATCTCCTTTGGCAGAACAAGATACACTTTTATTTTTGCTTAGTTCTGAAAGCAATTGCATTGAGATACTTGAGTTAACAGGTTCCACATTTCCTATTTATCCTAATCACGTTTGACTAAAACAGTCTCTCATACCTGACACTATTTGCACCATTACAAAAAATAATAATAATAACAATGCAACACTCAACTGTTCATTTGAGGTTTCTTGCCATTCAATTCTTAAATCACAGAAGGACAATTGGTAAATGATGAGGAAGGTAGAATAGGAAAGCCAAGATTATCAAATGATGAAGCACCTGGCAAACAATGCTAAATGCACTGAGGATTTCTGACTTGATTTTTTTTTTATTAGTTTCAGGTGCACAAGACAAGGTACTATTTAGACTTTCATCATTTATATATACCCTCACACTGTGAACCCTCCCTCCCCCAACCCCCCTTCCACTATCCCTCCGACATCGCACCACCTCAGGGAAGATGTAGATGCTTGATCAATGTACTGTACACCTGAAGCTGAACAATAATGAATGCCAACTATAATTTTATATGTATAATGTGATGGCTCAATTCGATGTCTGACTTGAATTTGATGCATTGAGGAACCAGGAAAAGACACCAGGCAGGGAAGTGGTGTGAACTGATTGGCATTTTCAAAATGTATCAGGATTACAAACTCAGTCTTCAATATGCAAATATGCCTGAGAGCTTAAATCTGTGTCATTCACAAACTTGCAGTGAGTTATTTTGATCACCTAGTGAGACGTCAGCTGGAGAGGACTAGGTTTCCAGGAGGTGAAAGTGGACAGTGGCCAAAATCTAGATTTTGTCTAGATGCTTATGTCTACAGAATGTCATGCTTGCAAGTTGTTCCATCACCTTTAGCAAATGCTGTTAAGTTGTATATAGGTATCTAAGAGTTTAATCCCAGCCAGCACAATTTTGCCCTAGCATATCGTCCTAAAAACAATCTAGCCTCCATTTTTAAAAATTAAATTAATTGCGGGATTAAACTGATTGGAATGTGATTCATCAAAAATTATTATGACTGAGGAGCCCTTTATACACAACTTAGCTCAGAACAATACCTAATCTAACGTGCTTACAACGCCTCATAAAAAGTACACCTTTCCCTGATCAAAAACTACAGAATACACTACCAGTGTACTTCTAAAAGCAGCATGTCAAAGAACAAAGCCAGGACTTGTCTGTAACTTGAATTGTCTTTTCAATCAGTTACTTTGCTGAACTTCAAGAATGCGTAATTTACATTTTTAAAATGTTTTTTCCTATTTACTTCCTATACATCATTTCCTGGGGGAAAAAAACAAAATATCTCTGCGATATTTTTATAAGCATCTCCAGTTTCAAATTTGTAATTTGTGCATCTAGATTATGCTCAGCAAAGCATGAATCATATAGATGCCATTATGTGATTATGCAAATGCACACTAAATATACAATTACAAACATATATGGGCAGTGAAATTTAATTAATTATTATGACTTAGCTCACTTGCCAAATGTACTTTTATTAACTAACAGTCCACAGATGTGTTTCCTCTCTTGATTCATTTACATTTTAATACCGTGTAGAAATGATAAATTATTGTAACAGCAGATGATAAAAACAGATGGAATAAACATAACTGAACCCAAGATGATTTATGTAGGTCTGAATTGAACGGTTTGTGTATTTAAAAGTCTTTAATGCTTTATTCTTGTATTGTGGCTATTTAGGAAGAACTTCACAAATATACACACAAAGTCATTCAAACCGGCCAAGGGCATTTAAAAAATGCATATTTAAAGGCTATTAAATACCCTTTTAAATTGAGCAACACTAATTATATTGAAGGTGTGAATACTAAAAGAAAAAAGTGAACCAAAAAATCAGACATAGTAACCTAGAGATTATAAAAAGTATTCAATAAACACTAATGGCAAGTGAAATGAACATTTGACAAATTACTACGAATAATTGAAAATCTCAGCCACTTATAAATTACATTGTTCCCTGGAGGGCTGCATTTTAAAGTTAAATAATTTATAATCTTTCTAGAGAAGAAACCTAAAACCATCAGAATCACTTCTTTCCATTCCAAAATAGTATTTATATGTGTGTACATGCATACGCATCTTAAAATCTTGATAAAATTTTCTGGGAATTATAATACTTTTTATGTCTTTTTATGGGCATACATTTGACTTGACATACAGGATTATTGAGCACATTTGTTTGAAATTCCATGAAATAAAATCAAAATTACATTAAAAATTCAATATTGGGGTCATTAAATTTCTCTGATGTCCAAAGGTGAAGGAAACTTTTGTTTGTCAAAAAATACTATAGGAATTGTAGGACATAAACTGGTTACCAGAAAATAGCAGCTCAGTGGTCCACAAAAAGCCTTCCTCCCTGCTATTTATATCATTTATCCTGGCAGAATCCTCCTGTAGCAGGATCATAAATGTGTGGACTTCAAACTACCTTCTCTCTCCTTGAACAGCTATTTTCACTGTAATTCATTTCTTAGGTGGTATCTTCAACCTTAATCCTTTACTTCTAATGTGATGTACATGGTGCTAAAAGAAAGAGCCTAAAATTATGTGAATAGAAAAAAAGCATTTTCTAAAATGAGTTATTTTATAGTCAAAGGAGCATTTAAAAAAAAAAAAGAAAATGTTAGGATAAATATTTCTGTTTAGGGCTTCATCCTGCCATAATGCAGAAAAGGATTTTTCATTCCTGGCTTGCCTTTGGAACTCCAAGTCATTACAGTTTTTGCAATTATTTTTAATCTTTTAAACTGTAATTACCTTTGCACCAACCTAATATATGAGAACTGGGCTTACTCTTTCAATTTGAAAAGCCCAGCGTATATGATGGGAGGTCAGCAAGACTGGTCAATATTGCAATACCAGGAGAAATGGGCCTCTTAAGCTACTACATGGAGGGAAGAAGACACCAGCTAGAGACTAGTCTGCTGCAAAAACTTGAAATGTAATATAATTAGAAGAAGCAGGACTGAAGTGGATGAGAATCGACCACTTGGCTGTCGACAGACAGGGACTTTTGTTTGTTTTATTTTGAAATGTACAAGAAATTATAAAGCTAAGTAGGTACAGTGAAATAGTCTCACTAGAAAGAGAATGATAATTGATATTTATGCAACAAAATCACATATTATCCCGTGGCTACAGTCATCATTTGTACTTGAGGTAAGTATAGTGGCTTATTTTTATTTCTAATTATTACCCTGAAATAACAAGATATAATGGAGTGTGAAAAATGGATGGCACATCTCTCCCCAGCCCCACACCTCACGTCCACATTCACTGCCCCTACATCCCCTTCCTTCACCACTTTACATTCTTCTCACTGTCAACAAGAAACTTCTTTAATGGTTAAAACAGAATGGTTGTGATGGATCAGATATAAAAACTAGCTAACTTAGACCTCAGGAACAACTGAAAACGTGATCATTTTTATTCTTGGCAAATATGCATTTGCTGGCTTAACTTTCCTTGAATAACTATAAGAACGTCTTAAAATCTTGATAAAATTTCCTGGGAATTATAATATTTTTCTATATCACATACTATTAAGCCACTCTTTGGGTAGCAATAAAAATTTTGCAACTTCATAAATAAAATACATTTTTAACAGCAAGTTTCATACTTTCTAAAATTTTCTTTCTAATAATCTTGACACCCATAATGAACTTTATAGATTACATTTGATGGTGCTGTCATACCACATCTGTGCCAGACAGAGACTTAACACCAGTTGTTTGTATTACTGCTATGAACAGGCTCATCAGTCACATTTTGTCTACATTGTCCTGTGCCTGCTTTTGCAGTAACAATTGTCAACCCCATTTTACCATCATAAATGAATGTGTTCAAAATGCTTTCAATGTCAGCCATGGAAAACACTACTGCACAAATCCCCTGTTCATAGGTATATTTCCAAACATTATGAAGTAAATGAATTATATCCCTGTATCATAGAATCCTGTTTTTGCCTTCATTCACAGAAACTTAAAACACTGTTGTTGTAGCAGCTCTCCAAACTCTGATTCAAAACCTTGGTTGCCAGGCTCCAGCAGCCAAGCAATCAGACTATAGATTATATTGCATATACAGCTTGTTCGGGGCGCCAGTGATTTAAAAACTTTGTGAAATTATTTTGATTGGTTGCTCTTTTACATTCCAGTTCTTGAGAGTTTTTGTTGATTTCTGTTCAGAGCAAACTGCTGTTGTGTCAGATATCTTGGATCTATGGCCTCTATGATTTGGTATGCTAGTTTCTCTTGGTTACCTGAGCCATTCAAATTACCAGCATTGTGAGATTTTTCAAAAACCCTGCAGAAGACTAAAAGAGATCCAACTCACACACAGGGGTTTCTAGATAACCACATCCCACTGCTGAGTTCCATCTGAGGCATTTCATTCTGAACTACTTAGTCTGTGGTAACTTGAGGGAAACTAGGGACATAATTCCATGAACCTACTTTCTATTTCAGTTGAATGCACATCTATTGGCTGATCCTTCACCTTCAACTCAGCCATAAACAAGTAGTCCTGACACTTCAAAGTCAGTACTATAACTTGTGTTTTTCAGATGCCAACATGAGATATCTTCCTGGGTCTGTACGCAGTTTTTAACATGCCTTACCTCATGACCTTACCTTTAACCACCTCCAGAATTCACTTCTCCATTCCCTCCTGCTACATTATACTCCAAACCCCTCTAGCCACCTTTCCTTCCTTTAACAAAGGAAGCTCATTCCTGCTTTAGAGCCCTTGCAGTCACTGGTCCTGGAAATTTCTGCTCCAAAATCTTTCCGACTTACACTTTCCTACCATTTACGTCCGAGATGAAATGTTGAGGTGCCTTACCTGATTTCTCATTCAGAATTAGTATCCCCACAACCATTTATCCCTCAAACAAAGAAGTTTCCAGAGATGATAAGGAGTTGCCAACAGAAGGTAAGAAGGACTAGTAGCTTCAGCTGGTACCCATGCCATTAATTTGTAAGGTCAACGTTCTGAATGCTAATAAACTTTTTCAGAGTTTCAAAAGCTTATATAAGGCTAAAATCTTAGTTTTTGCACAATATAATGTTATAGTGCCTTCTGTAACATAATAATAATCCACATTATTTTCATTATGAGGGCGTTTAGTTTCATTTTAATTCTTTGCAAAACAACATTCTGTGTCAGAACTATTATGAGATGAAAAATCAATCTGAAACAATTTGTGAAGGCACCCACCTAAGACATTGCAGATGCTTGATAATGCGTGTTGACTGACAACACATGTAGCATATTTTAAACAATTACATTCTCGGACAGGCTGGAGTTATGCAAGGCAACACTGTAGTATGAAATAAGGAGTTCTGAAGTGTGGTACAGCCACAAAATCTCTCTCACACACTAATGCTGCCAACAGTACAGTAGTACCTGCTTATCTGCAGTTTCAGTTACTCAAAGTCAACCACAGTGTGAAAATACTAGATGGAAAATTCCAGAAATAAACAATTCATAAGTTTTAAATTGTGCACTATTCTGTGCACCATGATAAAAATCTCTCACTGACCCTTTATATACCAACTCGGATACAAATCTTCGCTTTGTCCAGCATATCCATGCTGTATGTATAGTACAATAAAAAATTTTGAGGAGACCCCATTCACATAACTTTTATTATAGCATATTATTATAATGTTATATTTTTTTCTATTTTATTATTAGTGAGTATTAATCTCTTATTGTTTCTAATTTATATAGTAAACTTTATCATAGGTATGTATGTGTGTATATATATATAAAATATATATCTGTATATATATGTATATACACCAGGGGTGCCAAAAAAAAAGTATACAAGTGTACACTTTAGTCAACATTGCTCAAACAGTAGTTCGCCATAATCAGAAGTGTCTGGATGCTGATGGCAACCTCTTTGACCACCTCTTGTAATTGCAGGAGTCAAACATGACTTGTATTCATCTTTTGTTATTGGTATATATTGAGTATTACAATTTTAATGCTATAACAAGAGACAAAGAAAAACTAGTAATCCCACTTCTGGGTGTTTTTATCTGAAGAAATCCAAAGCTACTTCGAGGGGACGTGTGTATCAATATGTTAATTGCAGCATTTTTTACAATGGCCAAGATGTGGAGGCAGCCTGGGTGTCTGTTAATGGATAAATGGATAAAGAGGAGGTGGTACATATGTATATACAGTGGAATATTGCTTGGCCATGGAAGGGAATGGGTTCTTGCCATCTGCAGTGCCATGGATGGACCTGGAGGGTATTGCGTTGAGTGGAGGATGTAAGACAGAGAGAGACAGATGCAATGTGATTTTGTTTATATGTGGAATCTAAAGAACAAAATAAACAAAACAGAAACAAATTCAGAATAGAGATACAGAGAACATTTTGATGGTTGCCAGATGGTAGGGGGTAGAGGGCAGGGTGAAAAAGAAGAAGGGATTAAGAAGTAAAAATTGGTAGTTAAAATATAGTCATGGGGATGTAAAGTAGAGCATAGGGAATGTAGTCAATAATATGGTAATAACTATGAATAGTCAGAGGTGGATATTAGACTAGTCAGGGGGATCACTTTTTAAATTACATAAATGTCTAACAACTGTGCTCTACATCTGAAATTAATACAAAATAATGTTGAATATCAACTGTAATTGAATAATTAAAAAAGGGGGGGAGGAAAAGAAAATGAGGTCCAAATTTCCAAGTATCAAAGAAATAATTTTCTTCTTTAGATTCCACATATAAATGAGATCATATATTTGTCTTTGTCAATTTGACTTATTTCACTTAGCATAATACCCTCTAGGTCCATACATGTTGTCACATATAGTAATATCTTATTCTTTTTATGTAAGATTAATATTCCATTGATTTATGTACCAAATCTCTATTATCCAATCATCTATTGATGAACATTTCAGTTGCTTCCATATCTTGACTATTGTAAATAGCACTGCCATGAACATAGGGGTGCATATATCTTTTCAATTATTGTTTGGACTTTGAGGATAAATACCCAGAAATGTTATTGCTGGGTCATAAGGTAGTTCTATTTTTAATTTTTTGAGACCTCAATACTGTTTTCCATAATGGCTGCACCAATTTGCAATCCCACCAACAGTGCAAGAGGATTCCCTTTTCTCCACATCCTCTCCAACATTTGTTGTTTGTTTATTCATTGATGATGGCCATTCTGAGAGGTGATATCTCATTGTGGTTTTAATTTGCATTTCTTTGATGATCAGTGACACTGAGCATCATTTTATGTCTATTGGCCATCTGTATGGCCTTTTTGGAGAAATGTTTATTCGGGTTTTCTGACCATTTTTTTTTAATTGGATTGTTTATTTTTTTGGTGTTGATTGAATCGTATGATTCTTTTAAAAATAAATTTTGGATATTAACCCCTTATCAGATACATCATTGGTGTATATCTTCTCCCATTCAGGAGGCTGTCTTTTTGTTGTGTTAATGGTTTCCTTTGCTGTGCAAAAGCTTTTTTAGTTTGATGTAGTCCCATTTGTTTTTTATTTTATTTCCCTTGCCCAAGGAGATAGATTAGAAAAAGATATTACTAACGGTAATGTCTGAGGTAACGCCTATGTTTTCTTCTAGGAGCTTTATAGTTTCAGGTCTTACATTCAAGTCTTTAATCAATTTTTAGTTTATTCTTGTATATTCAGTAAGAAGGTGGTCTAGTTTCTTTTCTTTTCCTTTCTTTTCTTTTTTGCATGTATCTATCCAACTTTCGCAACACTATACATTGAACAGACTGTCTTTACCCCACATTATGTTCTTGTCTCCTTTGTTATAGGTTAAATAACCATATAGGCATGGGTTTATTTCTGAGCTCTCTATTCTGTTCCATTGATCTATGAGTCTGTGTTATGCCAATACCATGCTGTTTGGATTAGTAAGGCCTTGTAGTATAATTTGATATCAGGTAATATGATACCTCCAGCTTTGTTCTTTTTCTCAGGATTGCCATAGGTATCTGAAGTTTTTTTTGCTTCCATATAAATTTTAATATTATTTTTTCTAGTTCTGTGAAAGTGCCATTGGTGTTTTAATAGGCATTGCATTGAATCTATGACCTCTCCATAGATAACTTTTATGGGCAAAGGCCCCAATTTAAATTCTTTAAGAAAGAAATACAAGGTTCTCTTGGGCCTGCAGGGACCCATTGCTTTTAGCTCAAAATGATTCACATACCAAAGCAGCACGTGTTATGGAGGCCTGTTCTGGGCCTTCAGTAACATTGCAGCATTCCTAATGGAGCCCCAGTTCATGTTTGCACGCAAACTCATTCACTCAAGATACAAACTATTGAGTTCTTACAATGTACAAGCACTGTGCAGAATCATAATAACAAAGCAAGAGATATGCTCCATATCCCCCCTATTTCTTTCTAGAGGTTTTATGCATGCAGCTAACTTTTACGTTGGTGCATTAATATATTTTGTATTTCCTGTTCCTGGTGAACCAGAGCCATGGATTCTCTGATAAGCAAGATGGTGGCAGAGGCAGCTCTTCAGAGAGGGCCTATTTGGTAAGCAATTAGCATTTGAATTAAGAAATGATTGATGACTATGGACAATAAAGTGTTTGAGGCAGGGGTTCCAAAAAGTGAAGCCTGACTTTTAAAGCTTTTGATAAATGTCTGAAGGAGTCACATCGCTGATCCACTATTTTTTTTTTAATTTATTGGGGTGACATTTGTTAGTAAAATTACATAGATTTCAGGTGTACAATTCTGTATTACATCATCTATAAATCCCATTGTGTGTTCACCACCCAGAGTCAGTTTTCCTTCCATCACCATATATTTGATCCCCCTTACCCTCATCTTCCACCCCCACACCCCTCTTACAACTATTTCTTGCTCTAGAACACCTTTTCTTTCCTTTATTCCATGCCATGCCCCAGATTGTTGCCCTTGAAGACACACACAAACAATCATCATGGACTATCACAGTCCACTGTAACCGTTTTCCAAAAAGCACAAATTTGAGGAATTAAAAACCGTGTTCTACACACACACACACACACACACACACACACACACACACACACAACAAGTCCACTGTATTAACATGATTATTAAATTGCCTATTTGATGGGTGATAATTTTCTGAAGGAAACTGTCTTCATGCATTTTATTGATCACCTTTAAGAAACCTATTGAATTTCAACTACTTTTTAAAGAATAGGAAAAGGTTCTGCTATCCCAAAGCACAAGAGGCTACCCTAGGGCTATTTAAAAACAAAACAAAAACAAAAAAACTGCCTACTTTTAAAAAGAGAAAGAGCTAACTTCCTAATTTATGTCAATACACCATTAAAAATAAATTAAATTCATATCCCTGGTTTCTGTTGGTCTGTTTGACACTAAGAAAAGCAAAGGAATCTGGGCCCATGACGACTACGATTACCTCTCAATTCTGGAAGAATGATACTGAATGAGATGTGAAGACACCATACTGTAAGTCAGAACATAAGTTTACCTGCAATTTGGGGTGTATGTGTGTATTTTCTTCATTGCATCTCTGTGACCATTACAGAAAAGCCTTATGATCACGTTTCATTTCCGGACAACACAATGTAAAATAGTTTCCATACTACACAGAAATCTCCAACTCTCCTGGAATCCAAGGGAACTAATTCAAGAAGAAAACTACAGGTAGTTATGTCATTCACCACCTCTCCTCTGGATTTGCAACACTAGCTTTGTGTTCAGGTTCTCAACGCTTTTGGCAGCACCATTTGCCAGAAACCCTTAATAGAGCTCAAAAGAAGCTAAACTGTCACTGTAACAGAGGGCCATAACGGATAAATAATGTATTTCCAAGTTCATTGAGTAAGAACATTTGGCCCTGTCTGCCAGATGTAGTTTATTGTATGATTTGCAGGCTAATAATGACGAAGTTCTTAATTATAAGATTTGCATTCCCCCACTCCATCATAAAAGTTCATACAGAAGCTGTTTCTTCCTTCATTGAAATAAGGGTTTGAATGCATGATGGGGAAAGGCTGGGTTGGTAAACCAAATACCTTCCTAACTAGCATTTCTTAAGGACTACAAGTCCTCCTCAAGTTACCAAAAGCTATCAGCTCCTGGTCTCACAATTCTAGATGTTTCCTTTCCTGCACTACGGGCCGGAAAGAATATGTGGTATTCTCTTTCACATATGAAGAAACCCATGTTAACTCACCATCCTCTGAGATATGCGTGTGAGTCATTTTAAAGTATGGATATTAGTTTGCGCGAAACCATAAGTTTAAGAGATTTGGCAGATGTGAGAAGACAGATTGAGAACGGGGATACTGCCCCAAACTCCTGAATAAAATGGATATAACAACAGACTTATAACTAGAGAGAGCTCAGAGCGCTAGCCTCAAACGCCCTTTGAACCAACGGGCTGAGCAAATGCACAAACCTCTGTTTACCAGTGCTGACTCACTGGAGGACCAAGTGACAGCTTTATACAAATGCAACCTATACAAATGCAACCTACCCCTATACAAAGGGGTAGACCAGTTGTAGCAGACCAAAGCACAGGATCTGCCAATAGTTTAGAACAATACAAAAGAACAGAAGACACATATTATTCCTGGCAATGGAATTTCTTTGGACCAGAGAACTGCAGAAAGGCTACAACAAAGAAGGTTCTCATGGGTAGAGGTGGAGCTGGTGAAAGGGCTTGATTTCAAACATTAGCTACCGACCAAAGAAAACGGTTGAATAGAGAACAAGAATTCATATTTTTAAAAGTCACTGAAATAGAAGACTGAAATACCTGTTTCAGTGGTTCTTGAACGTTAGCATATATCAGAATCACCTGGAGTGCTGTTACAACACAAGTGTTGGGGCTCCAGAGGATACATGTCTAACAAGTTCCCAGGTGATGGTGAGGCCGCTGGTCTGGGAGCCACACTCTGAGAAGCACTGACCTACATCAATCTCAGCTTAACTGACATTTTGGGCCAGATAATTCTTGTGAGGGACTATCCTGTGCATTGCAGGATGTTTAGCAACACTGCTGACCTTTACCCACTAAATGCCAGTAACGCCTCCTGCACATGTAACAACCAAAAATGTCACCAGACATCAGCAAAGGTCCAATAGGGTGTTGGGGGGATTGACCATTAAGAACCACTGATCTAGACAGAGAGCAAAATAATATCTTTTCATCTCAATGCATTTTTTCTAACATCTTTAAAAGTGAGGAGTTTACCCCGATTTTATTTGGTGAATGAAAATATTCCTCATTTATGTAAAGGTCAGATGGGGAGATAGAAGCAAATTTTTCAGACTAAGAAAATGTAAGATTCATGTCTCAGTTCTGATTTGTTAGGCTACAGAGGACGTAAGGCAACTTCATATTTCCTATTTATGATACACAGTCCTTTCCTAAATATCAGATATTTTGGGGGATGATTGAGACATATTCCTTAAAGTGCTTTCAAATTCAAATATCTTACCCAATTCCCTAGAGTAACCACTACAGAATTGATTCCCAAGTCACCTTAAACCAGAAAAATAATGCTGAACACAAGAATGACAAAAGAGAAATAATTAACATACCTATAAAAAAATTCCCAGAGTGAAAGAACAATTATCAAAGGCAGGTGAAATGCCTAGAAGGGAGGTGAAGCATACTGACACTAAAATCAAATAATAGTCAATAGTTTATACACAAATTTTATTTAAAAAGTAAACTGAGTGTGAACGTAAGTCTTTGGGACAGATACCACTGAACACATAAAAAAAACCCTAAACCAGCTGCCCTCAAGAAGTGCAAGTGTAAATATTTCTTCTTTAGCATTCATATAAATGTTGTTAATTTAATATTAATTTAACTCTAAAAATGAAAAAGTTTACTGGTATATAAAGGGTACAGAAAGTCATTCCAGCAGCTCATAGGCTGATGGCAAGCAAGATTTTCTGCCTATCCCTCTACCCTTTCTAGCAAAAATTTCTGGTTTTGTTTGGTAGAAGGAACTATTAGAGATTATCATTATGTAAGGATCTTAGTGTACAAATCATGCTAAAGGTAAGAGTTAAAGTAGGAATTCCACTTCTAGTTAATTATCTTCCCAACATTCCTCTTTCTTCTTTACTATGGAGCACTCCTATTTCAGTTTGCTCTATTTTCTAATATTTGTTCAGTTTGTTTAGTGTCAATGAAAGCTACACACAGAAAAGCCTTGTAAGATTAAATAGCAAACATATCAAGCTAAGGTTTCAAAAGACGCTCTATAGCCTTGAGATATGACTGTAACCTACAATTTGGTGACCTTTTAAAGAGAAGAACTTGGGAGAGAGATTTAATTTTGTTTCTTACATATACAGATGGACCACAGGGCCCAGAAAGAGTAGTAGAGTAAAAGAGTGAGCACTGTGCAGAAGGAATTTGTCAGAACCTTAAGGAAGAATCAGAGGACAGCTGATCAACAAATCTAAATGGGACTTGGACTACATGGGATTTCCAGCTTGTGGGATTGGAAGTCAAAACATATTCACATTATGGCCCAAAACAATGGCTATCAATTTTGCAGGTGGAAACAAACATGGGAAGGTAGTAACAACCATAGTGTGTGTTAGCGTTTGCCCCTTCCAACTACAAAAGACGTATTTTATATATACTGCACAATTGATTTTTTAAAATATCATTTATTTAAAAGAAAGCAACAAGCATCCTAAACAAGGTCTTTTATCAGATGTACCTGGACCTAAGTGAAACCTAACACCCACCAAGTCGCTATACGTTTTCCCCCCAGGACAAACAGACTATCTGTATTAGCATCGATTTGCAACACTACTTACTAGATAAAGAGAGGATATGGAAGCCATAGAATAGACCTCCAGGTTACATATGCACCACATCCAACAAGTCCAATGTACAGAATGTTGCTTTAATGCTTTTTGGTCTTTGAGTGTGTTCCAGGGAATGACTGTTCCAAGGTGTGTTAGTAGATGTTAGGTAAAATATAAAACAAAATAAAAATAAGAATTCTAGTTTCAAATGGATTAACCATTGGATCAAATAAATTTAAAGATATTTATTTACTACACAAGTTTTCAAACCTTTGATATCTTATTGTTCTTTTAGGCCCTTCAAGACAGGTATATATTATGTAAAAATTCCCAGTCAATTTTATCGTGAACCTCCATTTGTAAACAACAAAGCATCTTGGGAAAGTATATGCCTGTAAATCACAGTTTGGAAAACACAGAAGGAAATATATATAATTACATTTTACATTTCAATACCATTTTCACTTTAGGGATAAAAATGATGAAAGTGCATATAGTATTCTGTAAATATTAGCCCATATCTCTTTTGGGCTAATAGGGTTTCATCTCTGGGTTGTACTCTGGGTTCATACTCTGCGATGTACAAGATTAGTGCTGAAGAAAGTGAAAATTTTGTCTGTGTAAGGTTTTCTAGATTGGACCCAGAGGTTTTTAACTGCTTTAGTCAATTACTTGTTCCTTAAAGCTTGGGGTATCACACCAAAAGTGTTTGAGTTGAAAAAGTTATTTACAGTATTTTCCACATAACTGACTTTTTCAGCCAACTGATTTGCCTCTAGTGCAACCACTGCTAATTTATACTAATGATTAAGAGAACATGGGAGATTACAAACTGAAGAATTAGCAAGTACAGTAAGTGAAAGCATGGAATTAGAAGCAATTACAGCTGTCTCATTACAAAAGGGACTTGATTAGTCCATGCTTATCATTTATGGTGGTTATTTATAATACGGCATCATTTATTTTGTAATGAAACTTTCATGATATGACATTTTACTATCATCCTACAAGAAAGTTGGACAAAGCTTCCAGAAAGTTGGTAAAGCTTGTCAGCTTTCCTGATGGACCCATTCATTCATTCAGCATTTACTGTATTATGTTCCTGGCCTGTGCAAAGTATTAACTTTAAGCACAATTTTAAAGACTTTTTTTTATTACTATATGACTAATAGATTTTCACTGGAACCTGGAAAGCATTGAAAATACATAGAAGAGAAAAAGAACACCAATAATACTATCACCTAGAGATGACCTCTGCTAACATTTGCTATGTTTACTTCCAATATTTTGAAGGTAATATTAATATATATCTTAAGGTAATGTGAGGTATATAGAAATACATTTGCCTAACTGAGATCATACTTTACTTTCTGTTTTGTGTTCTGTTTTTTTCACTTAGCTGTTGATGAGTATATTCCAAATTATATCCATAATGTACTACATATTTAAAGTTACCATTTATGTCAGCCCAGTTAACACTTACAAATCAGCAGTTGCTTAGTTCCAATCATTTCAAAATAAATTAAAATCATTCCAATAGTCTACACTGATTTTGCATCATTAGCAGTATGGCATTTGTATAATTTATTAAATAGCTGAAAATAACTCAGTTTGGAAGACTAGACAAATTCAATTCAAACCTGATAATATTTGCACTTACTACCAATGTGTTACCTCCCTGGTGTGAGCAGGAGCAACTTCAGGAAACCAGGAACAAGCACTAGCTCAGTCTATACTTAGCCTTCTGATGGAACTAAGCTTCCTCAGCATTAAATTGCATTATAATTTCCATAGTCAATTTCAGCCCACTTCTATTTCCTAGGTAGGCTACTTATCCTGTCTCACTTGGACCAGTGGGAGTGGTAAAGGAAGTGGTCAAATTCTGGAGACTCATTGCAGAAAGAACTAACAGTTTTTTTCTGATAAGCTGGATGTGAGGTATGAAAGAAAGAAGAGTGAAAGATGACTCCTCTGGTCTGGGTCTCAGCAGTTGGAAAGATGGATTGGCTAACACTTAAAATGGGGAAACGGGGGCTTTTTAAGAGGTGGATCAGAAGCTTGGGTATAGATACACTACATTTGAAATATCTATTAGACATCTATACAGAAAAAAAAATTACTAACTTTGGAGTTAGTCAGAGAGGTCTGATAGGATGACATAAGTCCGGGAGTTATTTTTTGTTTGTTTGTTCGTTTAAGCCACAAGATTGCATGAGATCACAGATGCAGTGAATGCAGATAGAGAAGGCATCCATAAACTCTGCCTGGGTATACCAATGTTAACAGGTACGGGAGACAAGGAGGAACCAGCAAAGACATCCAAGAAGGAGTAGTCAGTAATATACGTAGAAAGAAAGCAGAGATCATGGTGTCCTGGAAGCCAGCAGAAGAACATTTATTAAAAAGAAAAGAGGGATCAATGTGTGCATCACTGCATAATTAAGATGAGAACTGAGAATTGACCAGTGTTTTTAGCAATAAAGTAGATTTGTGACCCAATAAAGAGCAATTTGGGGACAATAGTGAAGATAAATGTCAGACTAGAAAGAAATGGGAAGAGAAAAATTGGAAACTGAGTTCAGACAACTCTGCTTCAATGCGTTTTGCTGCAAAGAAATTGGGCAATAGGTGGTAGAGGAAGTGAAGTCAAAGATTTGGTTTTTTGCTTGTTTTTTTATTTGTTTGTTTGTTTTGTTTTTTGGTTTTAGCATGGTAAATATAGCCATATGTTTGAATGCTGATAGTAATGACTCACTAGGCCAGTAAAAGAAAACCTAATAATGTCAAAGAGGGAGAAGAGAATTACAGGAGGAACATCCTTGAATAGGTGAGAGAAAATGAGACCTGGTGGCTCAGCTCGGCATCCAGACACTCTTCTATGGTCACAGCTAGGATGGTGGAGTGTGTAGGTACAGACACTGGAAGGCTTTGAAAATAGATGTCATGAGAGGCTGTGGAAATCCTTTCCCAACGTTCCAATTTTCTCTGTGAAATGAAGGTGGGTATGAAAGTATTGAAGCTTGGGGAGGACAAAAGAATAAACTCGTTATCAAGTAAAGAAGAGTGAAAGGATTAGCAAAGTTTGGTATACAACCACTGTTCCAGTTTGAGTCAGTAGGCATGGAGAGCCCAATTGAGGTTCAAGGTCATAAATTTAAAGAGACAAGTCAGCATGATTATGTATTTTCTTAAGCCATATGTGTACTGGCCTAGAGAAGTTAGAAAGGTGAAATTAACCAGAATTGTGGTTTGGAGAAATGAGCATGATGAAAGGGATGAGACAAAAGAGAAATTATAGTTACTGAGCATGAAGGTTAAACTGGACATGGGGACAATAACAATCAATCACTGGCTGATTAATTCCTCCTCTTTGACAGATTCTGAGAAGATCCAATGCGGCATCTGTTACATTCCTGAATAGTTACTGGTGACTCTGTACATTCAGGTTCTTGGACCAAAACATTGAAGGCTTGGACAGAGCCAACACGTGTTTCTGAATTTCATCCATTGTGTGACTTTGCTCAACTCACATTATCTCTATGCACCTTTTCCACCTTCTGTATGTAATTCAGAGATAACACCTTTTTCATACGATTCTGAAAACTTAGTGAAAACATAGGTAGACTTCAAAATCCTTGAGGAAATGTATAATCATTACATTCATTTTATACCCTAGAATTTCCTTAGGGAAGGTGGTATATAAAAATCATGATTTTACTGTAGTCTCTGTCTACTCCAAGAGAATGTTTTTCTTTTATGATAGTAGTTACTTTAGAACGAATTAGCCCACAATTCTCTGAAAGAAGGAGGGGATGGGGCAAGTGAGTGTTTAAACTATGTTTAAACTATGTTGTTGCTTACCTGTCCTTACATGTAGACAATTATCTGCCATCCCACATTCCAGAAACCGTGCTTATCTCTACTAAAATACTGTGTGGTCTGTGTCAGCAAATTCACATTTGTAAAGCTCACATCGACCAAATAGACCATTTTACCCAGTCAGTCTGAGAAGAGAGAACCCGGCTTTAATCCCAACCACTTCATTATAATTATCAAACTTTGAGAAAACTTCGAGGAAGGAATAAATGTTCTTGGTCCAAACAGCCATCTCCTCATTCTTATCACCTACAAGGGTAGTTCACTCCAGAAGTTGTGCTCTGAGCAGAGATGTGTCTTTTCAGCACATCCTTAAATTAAATCAGCACATCAGGGCAGGCAGCCCAGGGAACCATGAGGCACTGCTTTGCCATCCTCATCACATTCTCCCCCAAATATATCTCTAGGGAGGCTTGAGCGCCCCACAAAACTGCTACTGCAGTCAGTGTGCAGTGTTAATGAAAACCCTATCATTAGAGGAGAACAATCTGATTTCTCTCTGGTTCCCTGCATCTCAGTCCCCATTCTATGTGGAATATCTACTGTCTTGAGGGAAAACTGTTAATTTAGAAACACCAAAGGCAGTTTGCTGGGTCTGGTGGCAAATCTCATTTTACCATAATCTAGCCACAAAATTGATTCACATGCTCTAGGCAAAGCATCCCTGAGGCTCATGTGTTCCTTTGTAACTTGTGCATTCCTTTCCATGTAATAACACAAGCGTGTGGTTTATTCTCAAGACATGCAACAAATGTGCGGTTGAGTACAGTAGGGAATGATGAGGTCTGGGAATACAACGAAACCTCAGCCACCTCTCATTATTCCAGTCACTCATGCATTGGAGGTTTCCTGCGGTGCTTTGTTGATTGGTGTGTAATACTGTTTATTTTCTAAGAAGGCATAGTACAGTTGTTTTTTACCTAGTGGAAAGATGATGTAAAGTAATCTTGTATCACTGTCAAGAAACTTAAATAATTTAAAAGGCTTTTCTTCAAAGTCAAACAGCAGTTTACATAAAAGATGGAAACCTTTTCCCAAAGACTGTAAAAAGCAAAAAATAAATAAATAAATAAAAAGGAACATCCAAAGGCTTGGATGATCCCTAGTATGAATATCTACCGGGGGTGGGAGGTCGGCAAGGGAAAGTGAGAAGAAGGAAGTGCTGAGATTACGTTGGGTAGAGAAAGAAGAAAAAGACTACTGAAAAATGAACTGTTGGATGATACCCAGTCCCTTAATTCATAGAATCATAGAAAGGAAAAAAAAAAATCGTATCACTCAGAAATGACTGTCCCAGCCAATAAGGATGTGGCATTTACGGATTTGGAAAAAAATCAAATCATTTGCTGAGAAGATAGATTATTGCAAAGAAATATTCTAAAGGGAATGAACAGCCAGAATAGAATAGTGATTCTCTTTCTAACAAAAGAAAAACTTGCCTGACCTCTCAAAAGAAAAAGCCAATAAGCACACAATAAACTTACAGCTAGACAATGGCTATACACAAAATGCCCAAAACAGCATGCCCAATTATTTCGCCAGTGTTTTGTGGCTTTCTTGTAACCCACTGTTCTGAAGGCAGCAAACAGAGGGCAAGGCATTTTACAGATAGATGATAATGGCTTTTGGTGTTTCTCAAATTGGCTTAAAGCCCATACTGTGTAAATCGCTAAAAGCCCATATGTAATTCTGAACCTCTTACTGCCCCGAGACTCTGTGTGCTTATAATAATTACATAGACTGGATAATTAACTTCTGACATAAAAAGAAACGAAGGTGAGAGAAGAAAATGCAGACCTTATCAATGTTCACTTAAAGCAAGGGCACAAATCGACAAAAACCATTAATTTGGAAAAATAAATAAATAACTAGTCTATCTCGCCAATGTTTTCCTACAAAAATGGGAAGAAATATCCCCCATGTTTACCTGATTATTTTTCTCTGATATTTCCCAATATTACATTATTTTAATTTTATTTGGACAGTGTTACTTTATCAATCGTAAGATTCCTTAGAGAAGGAACATGAGAACATGAGTGTTAACGCCCCCACAGGAACAGAAGATGGAGCTCCTCTTGCAGTAATGAGAAGGACTGACAGGAGCCCTCCACATAACACAGGGTGTTGAAGAGCTGTTGCTTCCATGAAAAAAGAATTAGAAAAACCTGGGGAAAGAGCAAGAAATTCTGCCATGTGTCCAGGACTCTAACGGGGGATAAAAATAAACACGTGAAACAAAACCCAGACACACAGGTTCTCAATCTATACTATAAGGTAAAGTGTTCCAAAGACAATAAATTAAGATACAGATCTCTCCACAACCATTGAAAATGTTAAAGCTCTGGGAGAAGTATCCATAAAACTACTCTAGGAATATTTTCACAACAGGAGCTTCAAAGGACTCCTATGGGGAAAGGGTAGCCCAGCTGAAGAGGAACTCACAGCAAATTTTTTAAATCACCTAAGGAAAACAAGCGCCACGAGGGGCAGAACAGATTTCAAAAACAGGTAAAATTGGACCCTGAAAGCTGCAAAAGACTATAAAATAAACTTTTTAGAATTATTAAAAAGATAAAAGAAATAAATACAAACTATAATGAAAGACCAGAATACTATGAAGAAAGCTCCAACTGAGCTTTAATACCTAAACAACTGCTGTGAATGTAATATGGAGTTATTATAATTTAAAATTCAATAGATGACAATAATATTCACAGCATATTAGGAAATATACATTTTCATAAGTAAAAATAAAAACTAGGTAGAAAACAGAATGGAATATGTAATAGTATAGAGAGATCCCATATGTAATAGCATTGAAAAAGACAAAAATACGAAGCACTAAATGTAAGAAAGGCACAAGACAGCCACCAGCCCCATCCCCTCCCTCTTCCAGAGAACTGTGGGATAATTTACTCTAAAGTAACTTCTATCATAAAAGAAAAACATATTATTTTGGTGTAGACAGAGACTATAGTAAAATCATGGTTTTCATATACTACGTTTCCTAAGAAAATTTTCCTAGAAAACTTTAAAACACTACTAAAAGACACAAAAAAAGATATGAACAAATGGAAAGATATGATATGTTATTGAGAAGGAGGCTCAATATCATAATCTTTATGCTCCTTAAAATACTGCACAAATTTAACACAACCACAAAAACTTCACTTTTTTTAATTAGATGAGTTGATCTTCAAGTTCACATAGAAAAATAATGAGATAATCAAGACAAAAACAGAAAAAAGATCAAAGGGGGATTACTATTACTGATATTAAAACATTTTGTTAAATATAAATAATTAAGTCAGTATTGTAGTGTCACATGAAGAAACCAATGGCGTAGAAAAGGAAATCTGGGAATAGACTCAAATATCTATGATAATTCACTATATGATAAAGTCTCACACCAGTGGGGAAAATAGACTAATCAAGAAATAAAATCATGTTGGGACAATTCAGAAGCCATCTGGAAAAATGAAGTTAAATCTGTCGTTCCCATTTCGCACTAGGTAAATTATAAATGGGACAAAGATTTAAATATTTAAAAAAATGAAATAATAAAAATAACAAGAGAAGACGACATGGGAGAATTCCACTATATGGTCTTTTTATCTATAACTCAAAATCCAGAATCCATATTAGATAAAGTTGATAATTTTTTTAATTAAAGTTTATTGGGGTGACAATGATTAGTAAAGTTGCATAGGTTTCAAGTGTACAATTCTGTAATACATCATCTATATATCACATTGTGATAAATTTAATCATACAAAAAATTAAATATTTTTGGCAATAAATATTATAAGCAAAGTCAAAAGACACCTGAAAAAACAGGAAAATAACTTTCAACTCATATTGAAAGACAAAGAATAACCTCCCTAATAAATAAAATCTTCTCAGAAATTGATAAGGAAAAGAATATAATAACAGCCAAAAGATATAAACAGAGTTCACATAGGTATAATGGCTCCTAAACATATGAAAAGAAACTCACTTAAGTAATAGAAAATTAAAATAGAAATACCCTTAGAAAACTTTTTCACTTATCAGATTAGCAAAATTTCAAAAGTTTAATCATAACTCAGTAAGACTGTAAGGAAACAGACACTCCATACATTTCTTGAGTAAATTGGTACAACACATAAGGAGGACAACATGACAATATCTATCAAAGTTATAAACAAATATGCCTTTTGACTCAGCAAATTCACTGCCACACATTTGCAATGACTCATATCAAAGCCATGTGTAATAATAAGAGAAAGGAAACAATCCAAATATTTACCAACATGGGCAGGCTAAATAGAATGGTGCATGTGTATAATGAAATCCTATGCAGCAGGAAAAAATAATGTATCATTACAGAAATATCAACAAGCTATACTGTTATGTGGAAAAAAAACTATGTACAGTACAGGGAATAAATATGCTAACCTTGGTGTGTCAAGTAGAAGAAGGGATTAAAAATTGAATGAAATATCCACATTATATTTAAATACAGAAACTCTGGAAGCATAAAAATTCACTAAAAGCACTGTTGACAGAGTTGCATATCAAGGATGGAAGAGTTTTCATTATATAGTTGACCCTTGAATAATGTGGGAGTTAGGAGTGCCAACCTCCTACACAGGCAAAATGCCACGTATAACTTTTTTTTGGTTTCAACTTTTTTTAATTAAGTGTATTGGGGTGACATTGGTTAATAAAATTATATAGGTTTCAAGGGTACAATTCTATAATACATCATCTATATATTGCATTATGTGCTCACCACCCAGAGCCAGTTCTCCTTCCATCACCACATACAACTTTTGACTCTCAAAAAACTTAACCACTAATAGCCTACTGTAGACTAGAAGCCTTACCGATAGCATAGTTGATTCACACATATTTTGTGTGTTACATGTATTATATACTATATTCTTACAAAAAAGCTAGTGAAAATAAAATATTAAGAAAATCATAAGAAACAAATACATTTACAGTACTTATTTTTAAAACCATGAGTGTTGTTCTGTGAATTCCAAGAACTAACATCTGATCTATAAAATCTGGTTCTCCATGAAGATGGCTAGGCAATACATTTAAAGTTTAAAAACTATTCCAAAACCTGAGGCTCACTGGTGGAAGGTATGGAATTGTGCTTCATGAAGTATGAAAAAGCAACCCACCTTTATTATGCTTGAGAACATTATAGAATCTTTGATTCAATCCCAAATTCTTCTAATCTATCCCTCTAAAGCTGGTGCCCTGGGAATCTGCATTTTAGAAAGCACCTTGGGTTATCCTGACACAAGGTTTTAAAGATACTGCTATAGATTTATTTTTTTTTCTATCTATTCTAGAAAGAACTGTGCTCAAGATACAACTGAAGGGGTGAAGGCTAAGTATAAGACAGAACTGGTTAAATGACAAAAGGTGTTTCCAAAGGAGGTTATAAAATCTACTGTTCTGAAAATGCTGAAAAATGCAGTCTTGCTTGGTAGCACACAGCTAAACTAAAGATCTCTGGAAAGCTTTTATAGTCCTATGGTTTTGGATATAATTAAATGCCCAAAGGTAAACAATGGAGAATAAAAAATTGAATGGGTTTTTGAATGATAAATTAATAATACAATAATGGGATAGGCAGGAACAATTTTGGTGCTTCTTTGAAGCTACACAGTGAGTTTTCAAAAACTTAGGACTGAAGAAGTGTGTGAGAGCCAGTGTGGTATCCTGAACTTCTTTAGTGACCCCACAGGATAACAGGTGAGCAGAATGTGCTCTGCTTTACTTCAGCTGCACTACTTGCCCTGGCCCAAGCGCGTTTTGCCATTGTTACACTGCCTTCACCTAAGCATTACCTCTGGTTCCAGGCAAACAGAGCATACACAACTGGATCCAATAAACAGACGCGCACCGAGCGCGCACACAAATACACACATACACACACATTCAGAGCTTTCCCATGAACACAATTTCTATCCACATAAATTTAAATAGACTGAAATTGAAAGGAGATGTTAATTTTCATTAATCTCAGTCAAATTTTTTGCAGCCATGCTTTCACTGTGTGGAGGTTATCAATTTCAAGGAACCCCTTTTTAAACTTCACGGCATCCCATGTGTGCACATGTACACGCATAGACACATACGTACACCAAGAAGCATGCTTTTTTATGGGGGGGGGGGAAGCAATTGCATTGTACTGAAATACTGAACTACATATATATCCCTTCCAACCCAACTACCTTTAGTTTCAGAGATTGAAAACATGAGTAAATTGTGTCATAAAGGAGAGAACACTGGGCTTAGAATTGAAGCTCTAAGTTTAAATATGGATTCTGACCTTTATTAGATATATCATTTATGCCCTGTTGTGTGTATGTAACACCTTTAAAATGCATTCAATACAAGATTATTTTCAAGAATAAGTGAAGCAAAGATAAAATAAAAGCAGGCAATGGAAAAAAAAATCACTGTAAGGTCAACACCCAAATAATGTGTCACTATTACCTTAATACTATTACCTTAATACTATGTTATTACAGGCCACAAATTTGGTTCCAAACTTTCTAGAATGAAAGACAACTGAAAAAGCATGTGCTGTTACATGATTTACAGTGCCCACCAGTCTAAAACAAAGTTTCTTTTTATGAGACACACAACTCTTACTAGCATGAAGTCCAGGGAGAAATTTTTCCTATTGGGTTTTTGTAATGAGGACTAATGCAGTGAACAATGTCCTCCAAACAGCCTTAGAACAAATGCAAGAATTAGTTCCTTATCATGTACCTTGATGTAAACCAAAAGCTCAATATTCAAAAAGCACAATATTATAAAACCAGTTCTAAAAATCGTCTATATGCTGTGCTAGGTACGGTCCCCTGAAGGGGGGCTTAAAGTATCTGGAGTAGAGGTCACACATGGACAGAAAACAGGCCACATCCAGTTAGTCCACAGATATATTTTCATTGGTCCATGTGGGTTTTTTCTTTTTATTTATTATTATTTTCCATGTTTATATCAGGAGATTTCAATAAGATTCAATAAGATCCAATTCCAGTGAGTGAGTGAGTGTTTTTTAGTAGATCTAGCCTCACTGAGCTAGCACTCCCACATGAAGAAGTCATTGGGAATTGTTAGCCATTGTCCCCTCTCTGCCCACCTCTGTCATCAACTCTGCCTTCTTGGTCCCTGTACCTCACATGAGTTTGAATCTCCTGACTTGTAGGAATGGGTAGAGTTTATGTACCTCTGACAGTGCAGCTCAGACTATATTTCTCTCCCCAAGCGTTGACTAAGTATTGAGCAGCAACAAACTTCACTGTGTGCCTTGAGCAAGTGACTTAATCATCCCTGAGCCTCTATTTCCTCATGTTAAGAAAGGAATTAATAATACCTACCTCTCATAGAGGTGAGGATTAAATGAGATGTTTTCAAATCTCTTAACTGCTAATTACTATTCAAATGAACTATATTATTATCAGAAATTATTCACAATGCTAGTATACCTCATCTTAATCATAACAGAGTTCTAGAAATATTTTCTTCATCAGGTAACGGCTGGCTTTTTCATAAATCTATAGTATTGTCATTACCTATTAGAATAGACACTGCTTGTGTATCACTGCAGGCCCTCTTGACCCACTTCATGCAGTCCCTCCTGGAATGACAAGTTCAATGGAGGTTTAACTAGCCTAATGCAGGTGCCATCTGACAGCCCTTCACCTGTAGTCTGTAGGGTATCTCTTGCTTCCTACCCTAGGCCTCCTCCAATATGCTCATGGGATGCCATCAGAAACTAGCTTGTCACTCATCATGCACATCCCAGAAATAAATGCCCTTGGGACTACCCTTGACAAATGGGTGGATGGTAACTGATAGCTAAATACACTTCCACTTTTATCTCATTGGTGGACAGTTTTGAATCACATTTGACAAAGATTCTCAAAAAGTCCCAGCAAGGATCAAATACCAGTCACCTATACCAGTAGCTACCTCAGTCACTCATTATCCTTTTATCTTTCTGTCCCTCCCCAGTTCCATTTCCTTGTTCCTTGTTCCTGCTCCCTGAGATCATTTCCAGATAAATTACCTGTATATAAGCTTTGTCTCCAGCTTTGCCTTCAGGAAAGCCAGGGCTCAGATAATTATCCCCCCCAAAAAAATATGCTGTTAAATAGAAATCACGTTTAAAGAACTCCATGAAGTAAATGAAAAGATAACCCAAAGAGTGGTAGAAAAATTTTGCAAATCATATATCTGAAAAGGGACTTATATCAAAGAACACTTACAACTCAATAATAAAAAGCAAAATAAACGTAGACATTTCTCCAAAGAAGATACACAAAAGGCCAATGAGCACATGAAAGAATGTCTGACGTCATTAGTCCTCAGGGAAACGCAAATCAAAACCACAATGAGATACTACTTCATACCCACTAGAATGATTATAATCAAAAAGTCAAATAATAAAGTGTTGGTGAGGATGAGAAGACATCAGAACACTCAAATGCTGATGATCTGGGAATGTTAAATGGTGCTGCCACTTGAGCAAACAGTCTGGAATTTCTTCAAGTTTAAAAACAAAGTTATCACACGATCCAGCAATTGCACTCCTAGGTATATACCCAAGTGAAATTACATCATATATCCACATAAAAACTTGGACATGAATGTTCATAACAGTATCATTCACAACAGCCAGAAGATGGAAACACCTCAAATGCCCAGTAACTGATATAGGAATAAATCAGGTGTGGTATATACTTACAATGGAATAGTATTGAGCAGTAAAAAAGAAATTTTGATACATCTGAAAACATGGATGAATCCTGAAATTATGCTAAGTGAAAGAAGCCAGTCAGAAGGACCACATATTGTTTGATTCCATTTATGTGCAATGTCCAGAATAAGCAAATCTACAGAGACAGAAAGTAGATTAGTGGTTGCCTAGTGTTCACGGAGATGGAAGGATATAGGGGCATAATTAAGGAGTATGGTGTTTCTTTTTGTTTAATGAAAATATTTTACAATTGATTTGTGGGGAAAGATGCATAAGTCTGTAAATGAACTAAAGGCCATTGAATTGCACACTTTAAATGAGTGAGTTATAAATGAGTGAGTTATAGAAAATATGAATTACATCTCAATAAAGCTATTAAAAACTAGAGATCATCATAAATTTTAAACTACAGCAAACTATCAATTGTGGTTACTGCCCATTCTTAAAAACACCACTAGATTTTCCATTTGCCTATTTCTTTGATGGCTGGGCAATTTTCATCTACTTCAAAGATAGTGTCCAAAAGAAAGTTTCTGCAACATCGTTCATCTCTACCTTTCTGGCTTTCTCATAATCCTGTAGTATTTCTGTTACCTTTTATATAGGAGATCTGAAATCTGACCACACAGTCACCACATCCAGTGGTCCTTCATACTAGCTAACTAAAAGAAAACCACATCTCCTCACCCAGCACCCTGCCATGCCCACATGCCACCACTGTGGCCATCCTCTCCTCTCACACTCACGTGAATAAATTCATACTCTTCTAGTCACAGCCACACTCCACCCATGATTAAATTCAGGCTTAGAATACTTTGAGACTATTGTCCCTGAAGATTGAACCTGTAAAAGTGAGCAATAAGGTAACTAAACACACATACTCTGAAACATGAAATAAAAAGCAGGGTGGGCATCTCCATTTAGTCAATATCAGAAGATGGAAAGGCTGATGAAAAATCTATCTACATGGGTTTCCCTGTGCATCACTCTAAGTATTGTACGCCTTGGATTCTACTTTGTATCTCATTCTCGGGGTAGCGAGGTGGAGGGGGAGGAAGAAGCAATGAATGCTCAGTCTTTCTGGAAAATGATATTTTACTGTGTTTCAACATACGATACATGTTTCTGGCATTTATCCTAGGCAGATACAAATCTTCTGAAATTTCATTGAGGTGTATTCTTAGCCTTAGCTGGAAGAAATTTATACCAAGAAACTATTGTCATGGTAGGAGAAATAAAAGATGTATTGCCTACAATTTTAGCTCTTGATTAAATGAGTAGCTGTATTTTTCAGATGGTTTAGAATGGCATTGAACCTAACTTTCTCAATTTTAATATCAGGAAATATTGTCCTGGCAAAAATTGATCCTACATATCCAGTGATTTGAAATGAGCTGACTTAACTGCCCAATATCAGCAGGTGAACTTCATCCAGGAAAGATGGTTCAAGAATTATGATAAATTTCATTGCATAACACAGTTATTACTATGATCATCCCTACCTTCTGTGTTTCCTTTCATCCTGGGTCTTAGGCCAGATCTGCTGGAAAACTAGAAGAAAGGAGAAACAAAACTTGTTTATCATATTTTTTTTTTAAGCTAGGCATAGAGTTATCACAATTTTAGCTCAGAAATAGCTTAACTTAACTGCAAGAAGGCCTATCCCTCACTTAATCTTTTCAAATCTCAGGCAAAGAGGGCTTTGAAAATACAATTTTTAGCTTTTCAACTTCTCTAAATTAAAACAACAACAAAAAACTTTAAAAAAATGTACCCCATAAAAAACCCTCACCCCACATATGCAAATATATTATTTATAAGTTATGTATTTTTGTTCTCATACTATGTATACTATAAGCATACAAACAGAAATTATAAACTAAAACATTAATAAGGAATGAACAATACTTTTGACCATATCATATGTATTAACAATAGCAAACAGTTTTTCTCAACTAAAAATAATAGTAATGTTTTACTGTGTTAAAATAATGGTGGCATAATCACCTAATAATATAGTTTAAAAGATAACTCAAATGATTAGAATAGGGAAAGTGTTTGCTATTTTCTTGAGGTTGATAAGTTTTAGGATTGTCTTTAATCTACACTCTTTTTCCTGAAATGTTAAGTCATTTAGCGACCTTGTGAAAGTTAGATTATGAGTATGGTTTGATACTATCCATAATTTTTCAGTCATCCACTGAGGGTCTTGGAATGTATCCCCACAGATAGTGGGGGACAACTGCATTAATTTTCTGTTACTAACAGTTGAATGAATTAATAACTGATTCAGATAGAATTTGTTGCCCAAACATGGGGTACTGCAAATAACAGAACCTAAAATACAGAGCTGCCTGAGAGGAGGAGATACAATGGGATATTAAAGCCCCAGATATTCCAGGCTGCAATGTAGAGGCCTTTGTTATGTGACGGCAGAACACTTGGCCAACCAAGAGTTCACAAACCAGGAGTTCAACCCAGGATGTAGTTTTAAAATAGGAGGGACATTTCAGAATATTGGAATTTGATGGTTAGCTCTCACAATTTTCAGCCAAGTCCTACCAAAAAAAAGGATAAACTCAGACTAGTTCAAGCCAGTCTGCTTTCAGATATGGAAAGCATTACTGAGATACACTCAGCCTTCGGCAAGCCATCTAGATTGACTGAGAGTCCCCCACAAGGATTCTGCTGAGTAAAAAAGCCAATAGCTTCCGTACCCCATACTAAAACTCCTACAAGTTGTGAAGTGGCAGCCTTGATAGAAAATGAGGTGGTGATTCTGGCCATGCTTAAGCACATTCCATTAACAGTTCTCTGGCAGAAAAAACAAAAAGAGCTAAGCCCACAGTAAGGATGGTCACCCCCAAACACACACACACACACACACACACACACACACACACACACACACACGAGGATATTTCAAACTGCTGCAAAGCAATACCCATTAAGCTAATGCTACTGTTCAAAACACAGTAGCTTAAACCTAAACATTATCAAGCTTCAAATTTAGTTGCTGTTTCTCACACTTAAATCTACTGGGAACAACTAAATTAGATACCTACTTAGTTTCTGAGGGCACCAAATTGTCAAAGAAAATCCAAGTTTCATTGGCAACGACTGATAATTGTATTACTCCCAGATAATCAATCACCAGAACTATAAATGAGAATTGGATACCATAAACAGCAAAATTCAGGAATTAAAAAAGGTAATTGTGTAAATTAAAAACATAATTTTAAAAACTCATTAGAAGAACTGGAAGATAAATTCAAAAAAATTAACCAGAAGAGATGTGGTTTTTTTAAAGGATAAAGACATGGAGATGGAAAATGGAAAACAGAAAAACATGAAAATGATAAAGTCCAAGGACAAGGGGTCCAACAATTAACTAATAAGAGAACCAAAAAGAAAGAACAGAGGAGGGACAAAAGTATTACAGAAATTGTTCAGAGTACTCAGAACTAAAGGATATATGTCCAAATTCAAAGGACCCACGAAGTTCTCAGCACTACTTTTAAAACAGATTTCCACCAAAGCACATCACTGCAAAACCTCAAAATGCTGGAAAGAGAGCAGTAACCCTAAGTATCCAGAGAGAAAAAGCAAATCACAGCCAAATGATCAGGAAAGAGAACAGCTTCAGATCAGAAACTGGAAGTAATGCTTCAAAATTCTAGAAGAAAAGTTATTTCCAACCTAGAATTCTCTATCCAGCCAAAAAACCAGTCAAGTGTGTAGGTAAAAATAAAGACATTATCAGACTCGTAAAATCTAAAATTTAACCTCATGCACCCTGGAAATTACAAAGAATGTATTCCATCAGCAAAGAGGGAGTAAACAAAGACATACAGGAAACCAGAAATGCAATCCTAAAGAAAAACGAAAGAACTCACATGGATGAGAATAAAGGGAGATCCTGGGACACCATCTGTGCTCCAGGTACAGAAGACTACCATTCCACACTGGAGTCGGTTATAACTCTGGGAAAGAAAGGAAGATGAATTTGATAGCATACTCTAATATATGAATGAAATGAAAAAGTTGGAAAATAATGTGAAGTTGAGTCATTGATAAATACAAAGAAAACTAAGCAAATATGAAAAAAAGGCAAGTTAAAAAAATAATAATAACTTTCAACCCAGGAGAAAAAACAAAAAAATTTTGCAAGTAAATTAATCATAGTTTAACATGGTTTGAATTGCATATTAATAATAATACAATGAATACCGATTTAACCAAACTGATGATGTAAATATAATATACGAATGGAAAGGTAGGCGTGTGCATGCTGCAGAAAGAATGGGGGGAAAGAACTGCATCTTCATATTCCACAATGGAAAATCAATTGAATGGCAGCATGTCTTAGAGATGTTGAGATAAATATCAAAAGAATCAGCTCAAAGTATTGGAAGTAGTTGCCTCTGGGGAAGAGGCAATGGAAAGCAGTGAAAATACTGTCCTCTTTAATAAATTATTCGTCTAGTGACTCCTTATTCTCTGTGCATATGAAACTTTGATTAAAAATAAATACATTAAATTCAATAATAAGAAGCCAAACATTTTAGTAGAAAAATAGGCAAAGGGCATTGACACATTTCACAAAATTAAAAAAATGAAAAAGAAAAAAACATAATTAACATTTTTAAATGTTCGGTCTCACTAGCAATTAAAGTCTATGAAATAATTTTCAAAATTTATATTGAGAAACAGCATCATTAAAAATGATCATCTCTTTGGGGAAGATACATGGAAATGCTATTACACTACTGATATAAGTAGAAATTGATACCACCTCTCAGTAGGGTTATTCAGCCATGTTTACAAAAGTGTTAGAATGTTAATCTCCTTTCACTCAGTAATTCCAGGCATTGGAATTTATTCTAAAGAAATAATAAGAAATGTGGCAAAGATTTATATATAAGGATGGTTATCACTACTTTGTTCATAACAGCAAAAAACTGAAAACGACTTAATACATCCAACAAAAGCAGAATGTATAAATTCAACATAGAATGCAAATTTTAATGCTATTAAAAGTAATGATATAGATCATTTTGGCCTGGAGAAATGTTCACACATATTTTACATGAAAAAAATAGTAGATTATAAAATGATATACAATGGGCTCTCATTTTTATTAAAAATAACTGTGCAGTATTATATAAGAAAATCAAAAGATGTACAACACAATTCTTTTGTCTCAACACAGTATTTCAGGGTTTGTTGTTGTTGTTGTTGTTGTTAATACCTGTAGGAGTACAACACGTAAAATAGTACTCAATGTATAATATGTGTCATCCATAAATGTTGGCAACGACTATGAGTAGCTATTTGTAGAAAAACTAGAAACCTAGTTTTGACTAGGTTTCACTTAGGCATGACTATTTTTTATTAATTAAAGTTTATTGGGGTAACAATTGTTAGTAAAGTTACATAGATTTCAGGTGTACAATTCTGTATTACATCATCTATAAATCCCATTGTGTGTTTACCACACAGTCAGGTCTCCTTCCATCACCAAATATTTGATCCCCTTTACCCTCATCTACCACTCCCCTCCCTCCTTAACTTCTGGTAACCACTAAACTAGTGTCTGTGTCTATGGGTTTTTGTTTCTATAGACTATTTTTCACTTAGGCATTTAAAACTAAAAATTAAAATTTTAAGAATAGCAATAACCCCAGCAAGGGCCTAAGTGGCATTCCCACCTCAAAAATGTTATGATATCCAGACAGAATACTATGTGCATGAAGGCTATGACAGTCCACAAAATAAAGAACTACTTGGAGAATCACAACTCCCTCAAGCATGAAGATGAGGACTACCATGATGATTGCACTGGAAAAGGTAGAGACAAAGAAAGAAGTAGAAGAGAATAAGAACATAGATGCCTCTACTAGCCCAATCCCTAGTAGGTAACCGATGGCACTCTCCAATGAAGACATTAAGGGAAGCTCATTTAAGTGACCATTTACAAAAATGTGGGCAAGGCCTACGGGAACCAACAAGGAAAGGTCTCTGCCCAGAAACAGCAGGGAGCTATTATTACTACTATATCTCAGTGTCAGGACTGACAAGCAGGAGCAGTTACCAGCATCCTGAGAAAAGAGCTATCTGGTGAAAGTCAATGTCAGGAGTTGTGATTTTCAGTAGAGGGTTACAACCAACCCATATCTACTTGGCAAGAATAGAGCCAGCAGACCAAGTTCAGCTGCTTCATTCTCCTTTCATCCTTGATCATCTGATGGGGACTCCAATTGCCCAAACTTAATTAGAAACCAGAGATTAAGACAACTCATACAGGTCAGACTCCCTGTGCAGAGAGTAGAAAAGCATATACAGTGAAATCTTAGTGGCTTCAAAACCACAAAGTTTATTTCTTGCCCACTCCATTACATAGAAGCTGGGGCCCTTTATTCAGTTACCACTCAGGAAGCCAGCTAACTAGAAGACTCTTTCTCAACACATAGTTTCCATGATCTCAGAAGCAGGGTAAAAAAAAAAAAAAAAAAATGGTGAATTATACAATGGCACCTAAAACTTCTTCATGGAAGTGACACGCATCGATAACTTCAACACATATTTTATTGTCACATAGCCAAGGCTAAATTAAAACTGGCAGAGAAAAACAATCCTAATCCATACCCAGAGTGAGAGAAATTTAATTTTTGAGCAGAATTTAATGATTAACATGTATGTTCTGTTTGTTCCACGCTTTTCTTAGGGAACCATAACATTGAAAAAAAATAAAATGAAAACACACAATGAGGTCAAAGAGTTGTCCTTAAAGTAGCAAAGGTCATAATAATTTATTATAGGTGTCAGCAAACATTTGAAACTAGTGTGCCAAACTGAGAGATCTGTTAGAAGCTAGACAGGGTCAAAAGACCTTCACAAACTATTTTCTCCCTTTGGATTTCTCTTGAGTGTAGTAAATATTAGCACTGTCAGCCATCCTAGGTAGCAGCAAATCATGGGCATAGAGTGAGTGACCTGAGAGGGTAGGTCTTAGAATAGAAACAGAAGGGGTCATGTTGTTTTCTCTGTCATAATAGGGTGTGGGAAATGTGGAGTCTCCCTTCATGTAGTAATGGGATTTTGTTACTTACTCTCTCGAGGTCTCAGCTGAAATGCCATTTGGTCAGAGACACTTACTGCACACTTTATACCCAATAGCACACCCTCCCACCCCCACTCCTCTCTTCTGATTAATATTCTTTGCCTTCGCAACAGTTATCACCATCTTATATGCCTCATATTTATGTCTTTCTTCCTATCTACCTAGACTGGGAAATTTGAAGGAATGGGATTTTTACATATCCCCAGTGCCTAGAAGAGTGCTTAGCACATAGTAAGCACTTATTAAATATCTGTTGAATAAAGAAGTTACTACCTGAGAACTCTACCGGGAGTTTGGAGGAAAGGCTAGTTTTTACCTGTGGGAGGGATTCAGCAAGACCTTTAGCTTTTGGAGGCAGCACATGGGATGGGCTTTGGGCTCATAGACTGAGTACATCCATATCAAGCATCGCCTTTTACACTGATCATCTCTTGCCTTCACTAGGGCCTTGATAAACATTTTAATGTGGTCTCAACTACTCAACTTCATCCATGCAATGAAGAATAAGGAGATCATAACATATGCTTCTATTACCCCATAGGAAATGGCTCTAGGCTGGAGCTGGGTCGGTAGCCAGTGGCTCCTTTAGCATTTTGCCCATTTTCCTACAGTCATCCTAAAACCTGCACATCCTTCAAGTCTCAGATTATTCACTGACTCAAGAAGCATTCCTTGACTTCTGAAGTAGACCAAGTGCCAGAACCAGTGTCCTTCTGGTGCCCTGGAAACTCTCTCCATTGCACATTTCATATTCGAAGCTCTAAGAAGTCAGGAACCAGCCTGCTTGGCCTCCTCTATATACCCATTGCCTCACACAGTGTCGAACATGTATCAATAGTATGCTCTCTGTCAATATACGTTAAATGAAAAATTAATGTGAAGAATGAATAAATGAATAAATAAGTGGTATTATGACAACCTAAAAGAATCCATGAGCACATCAGATATTGTCCACATGCTGAATAAATAGTTCCCTTACATATATGTGTTACTGTTATTCAAATGTGCGGAGATGCTTTTGACCTTCATGAAATACAAATTTATTTAAAAGGATATTGAATTAAGAGAAATTGTTTATTTCCTCGATTAGTAAATGCTAAAATCACTACTAGATTATATGGAAATTCCAGTAATGTTTTTATTTTTTTTAAAGATTCTCATTCTTAAAGAAGTTGGAAAATCAGTGAGCTGGAATAAGATGATGCAATTAAATTCACATTAGAAACGTGCGATATAGGCTTCAAATATAGTGGCTCTACTAAGTAAGCACGTGAAGTTTACAGAAATTTAGTCATGATTTTGACTGACTGTAGGGATAAGCTGACTTATATTAATTCATCTCACAGACTATAGATTTTCATTTCCTTTAGCAACACAATTATACATTTTCTCACAGTGAGTGTAACAATCTCCTTCTCAGCTCCAACACAGACATACAAACACACAGCAGCAGACTCTCCCCTGATCTCACACATGTTCCAGCCACAAACTCCTATAGCCTTTACTCCATAAAATGAGAGGACCTAGTCAGATAATCTCTAAGATCTTCTTTTTAGGTTAAAACTTTATAATTTCCTAAGAAACCTAGTTGAGAGGGTAATTTTACTATTACTCAAGGGAGTATAATGGATTCATACTAATTGACTATAATATAAATCTAAAGTAATTGTAAAGCCTGTAAAACTAATCACATAGATTATTCATGTCCACTTATTCTTGCCATCACTTTTTTAAAGAGGTCATTCTGAGTCATTCTGGCTGCTGGTAACTGCTCCTTCTTGTCATTCCCGTGGCTGAGTCATAGAACGATTCTCTCACGATAAAAAGAAGGTCACAATACCTACTTTGCAGGATACAGCACAGTGCCTGGCACTGGGAAAAAAAGAGGAATAAATGGCATCTTCCTACATATCTACCATATTTTGACCTCATCTAGAACTGGTATAATTGGTCAATTACTTCATTTCTGAGCTATATTACCACTTTTGGACCTTTACATGAGTAATAGTCATTTTTAAGTTCCTCTTTAATTATAAATAAGTGGTTGGTTAAAATCTTGTTAATTACAGGTCCCCTCTCTGAACACTCAGATGAAAAGTGTAATTTGTACTCTATCTACATCATCATACCCTGGACTCTAAGAGGAAGAGATTCCTTCCCTGGTAGTCTGAAATCTTGTAAGAGGGAAAAAAAATCCTTTGGAAGTTTGTACATAGAAGCCTAATATTTTCATGCATGACCTTAATGAGGAAACAGTCACTATGTTCATGGTTTGCTAATTATAAGAAGATATATTTGAAGTCACATACACAAAAGTATGATATAGTTTGCAAAGGCAATGTATATTTTCATATCTCAACAAACGAGAGGATTATTCACTGATTTCTCTCTCTCTTTCTCTCTCTCTCTCTCTCTCTCTCTCTCTCTCACACACACACATACACACACACACACACACACACACATACTTTTCATTTCAAAACTTTTCCATAATAGGCCATAAATCTGTATGTGCCAGAAGTTGAAAATGAAAATACTTTAAGAGATAATTGTACATCCCAGAGATTTTTCTGCAATGTCTCTATTGAGGCCTTAAACTTTGAAGCTACCACTGGAGTTCCAAAGTCACATAAAGGAATCAGGTAAGTGAAATCCTTTTTGCAGAAGGCTCTGGCCAGACTACACTCCTGGGAGAACCAATTTGAACCCCAAGGCTAGAAATGGAAAATAATATAGCAATTTTCCCTGGAGGAGAAAGCTTTTGATCCTAGCACCTGTAAAATGCTATTGCTGCTGTTCTTTGCAGATTCTGATTCATCCAGGCTCCAAAAGGCCTGGCTCTGAAATATAGATGAGGTAGCAAGGTTTATCAAATACTTGATGCTCCTCTTTTCTGTACTACCTGTTCCTAATGTCCAATAGGGTTCCTTTAATGGGTGAAAGCACTTAGGTGAGTTGAGAATATAGCCCAAGTTTACTTCGTTCTTTTTCTAACACACATACACGTGTATTTCTAACACTGCATTCTGTTGCAGTTTTCTAACATCCGTGTTCATTTAATCAATTTCTAGTTATTCCTCCACTTGGATCTTGAGCAAGAAAACGCATGTATGTGCATGCACATGTGTGTGTGTATTGTATTAGTTAAATGTATTCTAAAAGATTATTCCAGAGTTTCAAGTGCAATTCCCTCTTTCTAAAAGAATCCTCATCCTTGGGGAAATTCCAAAGAATAGAATCCTGAAAGCACTTGATAAATAGCAAAGAAGAACATGAGGAAAATCAGAGAATTTAAAGACGGAGAAATTAGCAGGTTTGACTTGTTATACTTAGCCTTAAAGAGAAGCTGATCATTTTACCAGAATAAGAATGTGTCAAAGAGAGATGAGTAAAGGGAATTCATAATAGAACATGTTGAGAGTAAAGAGTAAGACTATCAGACAAAAGGAATATTTCAGGAGGAAATAAAACTTTGGAAGCCACTGATCAGTTATGTAAGCTTAATAGTTGTGTGATTGCGCATCAGATCTATCCGATTGTTTATTATACAGTTAGATTTTTAAAGAAAACTGAAAATTTCAATTACAAAATATCCTTAAGTACATTAGCTAGGTAAAAATTGGGGAAAAATACCCTTTTTTTAGTGTTGATTTCAGTGAGTGATAGCATATCACAAAAGCTGTTTCATTTTAAACATTAGTGAAAGCATACCATCTTTAACAAGGCTCCTACTTCATTACTGTCTGTTCTAAATGTAGGATTTATGTCCTATATGAAGTACTAGTTGACTGTATTGTCGATCGATAGGTGCATAATGTATCATATAATGATGCATGTGACATATACAATTACAGTGAGTTGTTTCTTATACACTGTCTGTGATTTGTGTTACCTAATTATTCAATGTTAAAACAGTCATATTTCCATAAACATGTAGTTCCCATCATACAATTTCAAAATAAGTTACCGGGTACCAGCTGGGCACATAACTAATGGAAATATACCTAATGTCTACTTCTATATTAAAAGAAACTATGTGTGCATATTAAAATGGGAATATCAAGTCTATAGATCTGAAACTCTGAACAAGTCTATAGATCTGAACAGACACTGATTAGACAGGAAACAAATGGCCATATCTGCACACTCAGCATGTGTACATATAGAATCAGAGCTTTCCACCAAGGTCACTAACCAGATTTTGCTACATGGATATCCTATCTGAATGAAGATTCACAGAACAGACACAACATAACTCACCAATTCTCTACCCAACATTGTGTATTCAATAATGATCCTCTTATTAAATACATGAATAGAGTTGAAGGCAATCTAAATAATTGTATTTACTAATGTTTTCCTCAATATAACTAACATCATTTAAATGTAGGCTTGTACTTACTGACACATTTTAGTGATAAATCAAGAAGCAAATATTCATATTTTGTATACTTCACAGCAGTGAACATCAGGATATTCTGAATGACCACTTTTTGAAGCCTCAAACTTTTACCTTCCTAGAAATATAAAGTAAAACTCTCCTGTGAGTGGGGAATGCACGTGAAGAGAGACTAGATGCTTCTAATTATCATTTATTTGCTAAGGGAAATAGTGTGTTCAAAAAAGAAAAAAACAACTTCTCTCATGGTAGCATACGTCTATGATAAAAGTTTGGGAATTTAAAGTATAACAGCAGCATCTCAAGTACCTGCTTTCTACTCTTACCTAGTCTGGTCTTCTGTCTTGTTTAGGCTTCCCCAACTTCTTCACATTGCCCTCAGCACTGTCACTGCCCACCCTCCTCAATGTCCAGACTGTTGCCCATGGTGTGAGTTACATTGGAGCTTTTATCGTTTCTTTTATACTAATTCAGAAGCAGAAGCATTTGTTTATTTGAGGTTCTCACCATTCACTGATTCAGCATATCTGTATGTCATGATTGTTAGGTGTTAGATATATTTCTCATCACTGAGGACACAAACGTAAACAAGAAATTTCTGTCCTTCTGTAATGGCATTTACAAATGTCACCATTCTACCAGGTATCATGGCAGGACATCTGGGGAAGGAATGGGAGAAGACAGGAGAAGTGATGAGTGTTGCCAGAACCCCAGCGTCCAATCTGTAGTGATGGGAAAAATTGGGCAGTGGTGAAATGTGGGAAGCAGTCGTCACCACTGTTGCTGGTTCTATTCTTTCTATCCACTGAATTGCAAGGCCAGATCTCTAGCACCTACTGCAAATGGCCTTTCCCCACATCCTGGATTTCCAGCACCAGCCATAATGCTAAATATTAGATGTCAAACATCTTCTATTTTCAATTTTATCTTTAAACCATAGCCCAAGAAGGAACTGAGCCTTCAAATTCTTTTATAACTTTCCAAGTTACTCCATTCAGTTCCCCAGGCACAATGGGATATGATACATTTGACTAATTACATTTTTATTGGGTTTAGTTATTGCAAGATCCTAGAGTTCTACCTGAAACAAAAATGTCCACTGAGTGCCTGGATTTTCATAGCTTCTATGGTGGATCACATTTTATACCTCATGATTACTTAAACTGAGCTGACAGATATATATATATAAAATGTGATATATATATAACATATATATGTTATTTATATATTTATGTATAATATGTATATATAATATATAATATATATTATATATATTTATATAATGTATATTAGATATAAATATATATATTAGGAGATATATCCTGTACCTAATTTGTGGACCTCCTTTGGGAATATTCTGTACTCATTTAACTTACTATTAAGAACACATTGGTACTCAGAGAGATGGATAGTTTGACAGCCACTGTTTTATACCTAATTACAACAACAACAAAAAACATTAGTAGTTGAGATATATGAAAAAACCCTTGGAAATGGGTATGCGGACCTACCTCTCCTGCAGGCAAAATGACTAGAAGTGCCTTAAAAAGTGTTATGAGTGGGCCACTATTTACAATCTCAAAATCATGAAAGTTTTCAAGCCTATGACTAACTTTATTTCGAGAATTTAAATAAAAACACTATATTCAAAATTTATCAACAATCTAAACTTAGAATTTACATATACAAAGTTTTCTAAATTGGGAGCATTATTCAACCTTTTGTTACTGTATTCTACCTAAGATTGAATGTTATTATACTAATACCTTGTAATATATGAGAAATTAGTATTCTTAACATAAAATAAGTGAGATTTCACACAATATAATTAAGCTAGAACAACCATGCTGAAAGTGGCACAAATGATCATTTTGTTGTCTTTCTTAGATTAACTTTATTAATTTGTATTATTTGTAAACTTTATTAACTTTCATAATTTATGTATAATTTGCATACAATAAAATGCATCTGTTATGTGTACTAGTTTTATGAGTTTTAATAAATTATAACCCTGTGATATATAATCAACACCACAACCCAGATATGGAACATTTCTATCCCACCAAAATTCCCTCATAATCCTTTGCAATCAATTCCTCAAGCTCCAGCCCCAGGCTACCAGTAATCCACTGCTGCTATAGATTAGTTTCATCTATTCTCGAATTTCATATAAATGGAGTTATACAATCTGTATGCTTTATATCTGGTTGCTTTAATTCAACATAATATCATTGTGATTCATCCATATTGCTGCATGTATCAGTAGTTTATTCCTTTTCATTGCCTAGCGGTATTCCATTATATGATATGCCACAATTATTTATCCTTTCATCCACTGACAGACATTTTGGTTGTTAAATTTTTCAGTGGCACAATGTCAATGCTCTCACCACAGCTGTGTGGACATTTATGTGTATGTATAGTGTGTAGTGTGTGTGTGTGTGTGTGTGTGTGTGTGTGTGGTGGGCAGGTGTGTTTTTTTGTGTGTGGTATGTGAGATGTGCTATCTTTAGTCAGGAATAGGCTGTACGGAGAGTAAAAGAGAGGAAAGAATATTTGTAATTACCCTAAATTTGGAATTTCTCTCCCGAATTGAGAGAAATTCCCCCACCTTTTGCTTAAATAAACTCAGAAGTCTTTTTCATGTTAAAAGTTTTACAAATGGTGATTCCAGAGAGCAGCAATAGATAACTATGGGCTGGTTTCAAAGCTGAATATGCACAAGTTCTAACATGCTGGTCCCTGGATGTTCACCCCTGACTCCCTTCTCAGATGGTCACTAGAAGGAATGACTCACTGCAAAGACCACAGAGTTTCTCCCCTGCCCCTGGGCAGTCTTTAGTGATGGCTATTTTAGAAAGGAAAAGGGCTAACTTTCCATGAGAGATCTTCTTGCCAAGGACCTGAGGATGACAACAAGAAAGGCTGCTGACCCTGGTGAATTTTGTCTCTTCTGATATTCTTCAGAGTGGGTGATCACCAGTTCACTGAACCTTCCTAGCGCTGCAGTAACAAATTCCCTCAAATTAAGTGGCTTAAAACAGCAGTTCTAGAGGCTAGACGTCTGAAATCAATGTGTTGGCAGGCCTGCACTCCCTCTACAGGCTCCAGAGGAGCACCCATTCCTGACCTCTTCTCACTTCTGACAGCTGTACTCATTTCTTGGCTGTGGCCACATCTCTCTCTGCTCCAACCTCACATTAACTTGTCCTCTGTGTGTCTGTGTCATCTCCCTTTGCCCCTCTCTTATAACACATGTGATGGCATTTAGGACCCACCTAGATACTCCAGAGTTTTCGTCTCATCTCAAAATCCTCAATGTTTTGACATCTGCTAAAACCCCTTTTCCAATAAGGTAACATTAAAAGTTCCAGGAATTAGAACTTGATATCTTTGGGTGAGCATTATTCAACCTACTGCAGCCTCTGTCTTTTTCCCGTATCTCACAAAAATCACTTGGCCTAGTTCAGACTCAGTGTTCTCATATACAAAATATAGTCAGTATCATATAGTTCTTTACTCGCCAAGAAGTTCAGTTCCAAGTTCACCTATTTGTAATCCAAAGCAACAGAAAAAGGTTTGATTTTATTTTGCAGACCCCAATACATTTCTACAACATAAGAGTGAGAGTTTGTTCTTTCAAAGATAGATAGATAGATAGATAGATAGATAGATAGATAGATAGATAGATAGATGATAGATGATAGATAGATAGATGTGCATACATCCACATATATCATTTTTCTCCTTGCTGCCATATATGTATTCACGTATTAGTTCATTCAACAAATACTTAGTTGCCTACTCTTTACCCAGAATTCTTTGAGGCACCAAAGTTCCTATCCTCATAAAGTTTATATTCTAAGGAAGACAGCCTAGGTAAATGTGCTATCAGTCAGTAGAGTAAGGTAGGGAAGGAAGAAAAGCCAATAAAAGGGTGTATTATTTAAGTAGTTGCTGGAGTACTGGGGCCACATCTGCCAGCACCTTTAGGAATGCATCCTAGAAAGATGGGAGCCTGGAGTATTCGTTCATCCACAGGCTCCTATCCACCACTGGGTGAGAGCTGCCTCCAGGACATTCTCTTCCTTGTACTTTGGGCTGCACTTGGCTGTAGTGTGAGCAAGCTCTTGCAAGTTCAGAGACAGAATACACTGCACTTTGGAGGAGTGATACTTGTATGTGAAGGGAGTTTGTGCCTGCACAGAACTGTTCACCATGGCTGCATCTGAAATCAAAAGAGGACCAAAGGGCATAACAGAGGCATCTGCTACACTCACCTTAGCATCATGTACCACATTCTCTCTGCCTTTGCACTTATTACACATAATGTGGTTAATAACACGTGTGTAATACTCAAAACTAGGCACAAGGACTACCTATACAACTGACCAAGAGCAACTACAGAGGTCCAGAGTAGCTAGGGACAGTGCTCAACCACCATCGCCACCTGGTGGTGGGAAATAAAATCGATATGCTTTTACTCTGCACAGTAGCTGTGTAGATGAGGAAAAAAATCATAATTTGAAAGTTTATGAGCAGAGGAATTTCCGTAATTCTCATATCACAGGGTTTTGTGGGGCATAAATAACATAATTCATAGGAAAACACTTTATCTATTGTAAAGCATTATATAAATGAGTGTCTTTACAAATTTATGGGAGGAATTGAAGTCTCATCTCTGTTCCTAGCCCAGATTAAAAGGCCCATTGTAGCCAGATACCCAGCTGGTATCCTGTTTATAGAATGCTGTTCTAATTTTTTGCCTTCTGCCTGAAATAAACCTTTCTGTGACTTACACCTGCTAAAAGTCAAAGTCCAGTACAGATGTCACTCAAAAAAAATGGATCATTTCTTTTTTTTTTTTTAGAGCATTTTCTTCCATGTATTCCCTTTGCATCATGACTAAGAAAGCACTTACCACATTACATTATAGTTCATTGTACACATTTCTCTGGCCACACTCAATAGTGAAGTTCTTCAAGACCAGGACCAGCTGATTCTTCTTTGCATGCCTAGCATGTAGCATTATAATTAGCATATAGTAGGCACTTGATAAACATTTGTTGAAATTGTTGAATTAATTTGCCATCAAATAACAACAGCCTCCCTCCTACTTAGCTGTGTCTCACGACAAGAGGTCAGGTCCAGCAGGATGGAAGAGGTGAAGTGAATTCATCTAAAATCTCTTTATTGGGGGAGAAAATGTACTGTATTCAATGAAATGAGTTGGTTTCATCTTTTCTATACATAGCTTCACAGCTGTATATGATCATAATGATATGTAAAATAGCAAGTCCCTTAAGTCATGTGAAAACATATTACTTTTTTAATACACGGTGTAACACTGTAAAAACAATACTAACAATCCCGCAGGAACTAAATCCTAGAGTTACAGAAAGTGAAAATACTAACGGTTCACCTGATAATGGCTGGGTCTCATAGAGTTTTTAAAAAAATCCTATAAATTCATAAATAGATAATGCACATACTACTAATAATAATACTAATGATAATCAATTTTTAAGAACAAGACATTGCTTTCAAAGGAGAGAAAAACACACGGCTCATTTTGGAAATCAATAGGCTCCATTACAATTCAAAAGACTGCAGACCAGAAACCACTTGATTGCTGGGATGACTTCCTAAGATCTTTCCCTATCTTTTCTGAAACTAAAGAGAAACACTCTGGATGTGACAAGTCATGGATCAGAAAAATATGTAAAGCTGACTGTGTGATAATTCCCCTGAACTGGAGACAGGGCTTATCAAAATGAAGCGTCCTAGTTGATGAGAATGATCCCCTTGTGTATAGTTTAATGTAGCCATGCTATAGATTGAGCTTTCTCACCAGGAGATGAAAACAACTGCCAAGTAGGATTGAGAAAACTTAAAATATACTTCCCTTTAAAGTTCAGTGATGGTCTGCTCTACACAAATAATTCAGGGTTTGGCTTCCTTATTCGCAATATATTCTTGAAATAGGCAAGATCCATGGCTATAAAGAGTTACTCCACCTGAGACGAAGTTGTGATGTGGGTGGGCACCTATTCACTTGTCTCTTACTCCTACACCTTCTTCAGCTGCTCAGAATCTGAGGTCCTGTGCCAAGAAGGGGGCAATGCAAAGCCACTCTTCTCCAGGCTTATGACACTCCCTCTCCAAAACCTTCCTACAAAATGCACTGACCTTGGTCACACCCCACTCCTTTCCAACTTACAGCTCCCTGCACTGGGCATGCTATTCTCAAGCTGGAATTAACTAATGTGCTACTGCCTCAAAAGTAATATTTATTTCTGATAGAGATTTTTCTGGAGACCATCATTACAGTCATTCTAATGGTGGAGATGGAGGGCTCCAGGCCGAGTTAGAGAGGAAGATATATTCTGACTGTCCTTCTAGCACCTTCCACCAGGAAGATCTATTCTGACTGTCCTTCTAGCACCTTCCACATCACATCATCAACAGTTTGTCACTCTCCCTTCTCCAAGAGGAAGACTTCTTGGTCAGCCAACAGAAGGATAAGTGTTCTCAGATTTTGATAACTTTCCAGGAGCACTTTGGGTAGTTCCAAGAATAGTGACCCCATCTCCTCACCCCAAGAGTCTCTTTATCACTTTCATCCAATGGTATTTGTAAACCATTTGTGAGGAAATAGTGAAGTACTTCCTGAAAACTTGGTAGTAAGTTTACCACCAAGAGTTGGTAAAATTCAAATGTAATAGGTTGTGGTTTTCATCAAGTTCACAAGGAAAACATACTGCCCCATTTTCCCAGAAGAAAAAAAGGAAATGTATTCCCCCTGAAAATCCAACTATTTGGAAAATGTTATCCAAAACACACACACACACACACACACACAAAAAAAAAAAAATTCAGTGGAGGAAGTACCCCTTTTGTTCCTCCCTGAAATCCCTTCAAAAGTGGAAGCTCACTCACAGCCCTGGTTCTGTTCACTGAAGCCACCTACTTATCATCTATCTTCTTTTTTATTTCTCTCCAACTGTATGCTTTTTTGATGTCATCTTTCAGGACCTGTGGAAAAGGTTGGATAGGAACTGAGCTTTCCCATGGGATCAGGAGAAACAACCATGCCCTTTATAGAACATCTGCTCAGGACCAAGGCCTCAGCACACATGTTGCTTCCATAAAACACGTTTGCCTTGTTTTGCCTATGGTTGGAAGAATTCTAATAAGAATGTCCATAAATGTTTAACTAAAGAGACCAGAAACACACCAAACTCAAACACAAAGAAATAGTTATCCTCTGTGGGAAAAACAACCCTGCAATTTTATTTTACTAAACTGAAAGTAATCAATTGCATTTGAACCTTTTAGGGAAAAGGCAGAATAGAAGACCGTCAACATAAACATGGAAGGAAAATGAAACTTGAAGAAACTCTTAACAGCTGGAGGTGACACTGTTTCCCAGCACTTTCCAGGTGAGGAATAGTCTGAATGTGACCAAAAGGAACATATACAGTTACCTGGGTAGTGCAAACTGACTCGTTAAGTCCCATAGTAGCCTGGACTAAATACTTCCTTGTTCTCTGAATCCACGATCTCAAGTATTCTTTTGATAATAAAATTGAATTTTTTAGGTCTCTCAATACCAGGAAAAGAGATGTTCTGGATAAGATATACAAGCATTCTATCATTGAGAAGAGTGACCACCCTTGGGTAGTAATAAGTTAGCCATAGGGTTTACACATCTTCTCGTGCAAGTTTGGTTAGTTGACGTCTATTACCATGATACTGGGATCCTGTTCACCCAGTTCAAAACTGAAGACCATACCCCTGTAAATTCCCCCAACAACTACCAAGCTAATATTTAACTCATTCTAACAAGATTCCAGCCTTTTCCTAAACAATTTATATACATTAACACATGTTACCCTCACAACAATCCTATACAGTAGGAATTACAGTAATTCGGACAATAATTTATCATAATAATTTACAGGTGAGGAAAATGAGGAACTTGCTTATGATTACACATCTGGTTAAGTGGCAGAATCTGGCTCCAGATCCTGTATCCTTAAGCACCATACAATGCTGTCTTTTAAAGTGCATGTGCCCTGGTAGCCCTTTTCTGGACCTCTTTTCAAGTGCTGCCCACTTAAGTTATCATCAAAATAAAATGCAATTTATTAAATTTTGAAAATATTGCAACTGATATGCAGCAAATAAAACGTTTTCACATATTTCCCTTGGTAACATTTGATACAAAAGAATATATGTAACATTGTAGGTTATAAACATAAACATAAAATGAGTATCTGTGAATTCCACCCCTACTTCACTACAACATAACCTAAACCACTGAATCAACTTGTGTATTCCATCTAGATCTTATCGTCATATGCCCATTTCAACCCTATAGAAGGAATCACTACACTAAATTTTGTGCTTACAACTCCTATCTTTCTAATTTTACCATATATATGTTAAATATATGAGCAAATATACATGCTCCTGAGCTTTATGAAAATAGTATCACATTGCATGTACTTGTCCTTTATTTTCCAGTGAAACTTATTTCCAAGTCCCATCCATGTTGTATGTATTTGCAATATATTCAATTGGCTAATTTCTTCCCATTACTATTTCCCAGTCTGAAAAGTTAGCTATAGGAGATTTAAATACAAGTTAGTTACTTTAAAGAGATTCTGTAATTGAAGGATAACCTGAGCTGATTCTTAAAAGGTAGTTAGTTTGTTTGAATGAAAAGGAGGAAATTGAACATTTAAGGAAAAAGAGAGAAGCATGAAAAATGTACAAAAGTAGGAAAATTCAAGACATGTTCAGGTGAAAATATATTATGTTTTATTTAGAACCATATGTGGAAGATAGCTATCCAAGGAGCCAGAGAAGGAACAGTCAGAGAGGTGGAAGGAAAACAGGGAGAGTTGTATTTTAGGAGCAAAGAGAGATGTGATTCAAAAAATAAAGGAAATGATCAGCTAGTTGAAAACTGCTGATGAGAGAAAAATATCCCTTGGATTTTTGAATACTATCATCAAGCCGTCCCTTTAATATTCAATTCATCTAATGCCTCTTGTAATTCCATTGTCACCCAATCACTTTCTGATTAGGAACTGATTTTTCATGTAATTCTGCTTGTGGAGGGAGAATTCCTCAAGAACGAGGGCTTCGAGTATTTCTAGTCCCTCTGCTAATAAATTAATAAAGTAGTTTCTGGAGATGAGTTTGCTCCTATACATGACTTTAGAAGTAGAAGGTATGATCAAAAGATATAGTGAATGTTTAAATAAAAAGAAAATTATTACAGTAAAAGACACATTGCCATTAACTACCCTCAAAAGACTCCCCCTCACTTCGAACACACTTATCCCATTGCTCTTGCCACTTTCTGAAGCAGTTCTGGAAGTCCTCTTAAGTGAGTATCTTTAGTTGTGCTCTCCTGGCTGACTCAATGTCCTGACTCAGTTTGACTTTGGGGAAGAGTCAGAAGTCGCACAGTGCCAGATCCAGGGAATAAGCTGGATGAGGACACACTGTAATGTTTTTATTTGACAGAAATTACCATACCAGAAGCAATGTGTGACAGAGAGCATTGTCATAATGGAGGATGATTTACAGCACACTTTAAAACACACCTCTCTCAATCATCGCTCACACCCAACTGACTGCACCTAACAAGTTGAAACTTGTCACACACTGTTACTAAGGTTAAATGTGCCACTCCTGTATTGAACATCCCTGCCTTTCCGTTAGATGGCACTCGACAGCAGCATTCACTGTACTTTTTAATCACACCGCACATACTCATCTGCCTGGGTTGCTCTAACAAAATATCATAGACTGGGTGACTTAAACAATAGATATTTATTTCTCATAGTTCTGGAGGCTGGTAAGTCTAAGATCAAGGTGTCAGTCAATTCAGTTCCTGAAGAGAGCTCTCTCTCTGGCTTGTGAATGGTCACTTCTGTATCCTCACGTAGTGGAGAAAAAGTGATCTCTCTCTCTTCCTCTTCTTAAAAAGCCACTAATCCCATCATGAGGGCCTTATCTTCCTGAACTGATCTAACCCCAGTTACCTCCCAAAAATCCCATCTCAAAATACTATCACACTGAGGGTTAGGGCTTCAACATATGACTTTTAGCAGGATATAATTAAACCCATATCAGAGAGAAATGTGGCTATTCCCCTGTGGCCTCAGCACAAACTATTTCCCAGGTGTCTGTGTTCTAATCAATGCTGAACATATAATGTGAATCCATCTCAAGTCCTGATCATTCTTATCCTGCATAAAGCATGTGTCTAACTTGACAGTAGCAGCAAAATTCTGAAATTTGGCACCCAAGCAAAGTTAGTACCAACTGAAAGTCAACTTGTCTCCAAACAACTTCCCCCAGGTACCGTATTTCCCCGAAAATAAGACCTAACTGGAAAATAAGCCCAAGCATGACTTTTCAGGATGCTCATACTATAAGTCCTACCCCAAAAATAAGCCCCAGTTAAGATTATCAGCCAGACAGATGCATTTAGTACGTCCGTTGCAACACACAATGGACATATTCAATTATAAAATAAAAATGTTAATATATAATTAAATATAAATAAATAATATTATTGACATTAATACTTAAAATAAATGATAATATAAATTATAATTAAGTATTTGTAAAAACCCAAGCGGGTGCCTTTGAACGAGAGGTAAATGCCTATATAAACAGATGAACTTGAGACTTATTGCCAAGCCACCAATTGGAGTACAGACAATTCACAAATAACATGCGCACTTGATAACAATCGGACATGGTTGTGCCTAATATGAATCTTCACAATTCAATACATTGTGTGTTGTAATGGATGTACTTAATACACTCATGTGAAATAAAGAAATGTTTTCTGAATTACGGTGCCTGCCATTTTTTGTTGCTTTTGTGTGGACCATCATTCTTAACTGTCATCATTTTTGTTGCCACTCCTGTCTTGTTAAGTCTTCAATTAACACTTGATTCAATGGTAGATTTAAAGGGAATAATATTTTGACTCAGACAAGATGAGTGCAAGAAGAAAGAGCTATTCCGTCGAGTACAAGAAAGGAATCATGGAGGACTCCCGGGGCAAGAATCTTACGACTTTCTGCAAAGAGAAGAAGTTGGATCTCTGAATGGTCCAAAAATGGCAAGCAGAGTACAATAACCTCAGTCAACAGATGGACAAGGGAAATGCTAAGAAGCGCAAGTGTGGATCAGGTTGGCAACCATTATTTCTTGAGCTGGAAGACATCATCTGTGAATGGATTACTGACAGGAGAGCAAAGGGTTTGATTGTGCACAGAGCTGATATTCAAGCATTTGCCCTTTCAATGGCACCACAGTTAGAAATATCCACAGAAGCATTCAAAGCATCACAACACTCTCTGGATGGCTTCCTTCAATGATATGAACTGTCTCTAAGATCAACAACACTGTTCAAGCTGGAAGATTCTGAAGTTATTAAACGTGCACTTGCATTCAAGTCCTTTGTTGATGGCATCGACTTTTCTAAATATCTGTCTAACATGATTGCTATGGATGAAACTGCAGTGTTTATAGGCCAAGGATCTCAAACGACAATTGATCAGAGGGGCGCCTCATCAATCTACATTCCCTCCACTGGTTACAAAAGTGCACACGTTACCTGTATTTTGGCTATTCCTCTGGATAGAAAGAAAGCCCCACCTCTAATCATCACTAAGGGCTAGAAAGATAAGGTTGAATGTGTTTCAGGCATTAATGTTCTTGAAACCAAAAAAGCCAGTGCACAAAAGCAGTTATAAGGAAGTAGGTCAATTTAATGTTGCCACTTGTTTTGTGAGGTGGCCAAGGATGTCTGCTAGTTTGGGATTCAGCCAGCACTCACCGTGCTAAAGACATGAAGAACTTCCTTGCAAAGAGAAGAATAGATCAAATAATGATTCCCACAGGAATATTGCAACAAACAAGCCATTCAGATTTGCACTTGGAAATCAATGACTACATTGAAAATAGAATGGAGAGAAATCAGAGTGGAAATTTTATGAAGCCTAGCCTGCAAGAGGTCGTTACTTGGGTGAAGAATTCATGGGATAAAATTACTGACAGCTGTGTTGCCAATGCACTACGAACAGGCAACGTGGACAAGAAGTGCTCATTTAAGGAGAGCTCTATTGCTGGACATGAGAGATTGGGGCCAATGGTTCTACAGGAATGGGAGTTGCAAGAAATTCAAGACAGAATTTGGGGTTTGGAGACTTATGACGATGTTCTAAAAGAAGACATGACTGTATTTGAATAAATGTGGATTTTTGTTCATGAATAAATGAATAAATCTAGATTGTTGTACATGAATAAATGTAGATTGTTATACGTGAAAAAAAATAAATAAGACACCCCCTGAAAATAAGCCCTACTGCGTCTTTTAGAGCAAAAATTAATATAAGACCCAGTCTTATTTTGGGGGAAATACAGTAACAATCATAGCTTCCAGAGATGAACTCCATCAATTAAACTCGGCAGAGACCTTCAACCTCTTAATACAACAAGAATTAAGCATATTTCCTTATGTATAAATGAAAATAGGAAATAGAAAGTTCTGAGAGCAATTTCCAACTTCCATTCAACTAAGGAGTTGATGCAGCCCCTCAGTGACAGTGATAAGAGAATACTGTATTCTCTGTTGAGTCTATAGCCCTGTTCTTTCAGATCTAGTGATCATTTTTGTGTGGCATGAGCAAGACCAGTTCTGTTTTCTAGCAAAGTGCACAAAATGTTTCATGGTCGCTCATGTACTACCTACAGTAAAAATCACAAAGCACCAGGTATGATCCATTGATTTACATTTTACTTTCTCCAACACGTTCTGGAAAACACTAGCTTTCCCCACTACTGGCTAAAAGAAAAGACTGAAGGGATCAGTGACTTTCTTTTCTTCAAACAACTTCGGCATGTTGGGTTTTTGTGCTCTCTGCAATGATCAACATCGCTGTTCTTCATATTTTGACAGTACTAGAGAAAGTGTGTTTTACCCCTTTGGAGGAAATGCTACTTCCTGTATGATTTCAAAACTGAAAATGCCTTCTCCCCCATGGTGCAGTCCCTTAGTCTTTGCTAGTAATACCATTAACCAACCTTCTGCCCACAACACTCACATCCATTCCACACCTGCCAATAGGAGCCATATAACCTAATAAGGTTCATTAATATATATGTGTGTTAATACATTTCCTAATCTCATATCAAACAGTTTGTTAAACTGATGTAGTAATTTCATTCCAAGAATCTTGAAGGCTATTTCTATACATGTTCTCACAACATGTTTTCGTACTTAGTTGAGAAACTTGCTTTTTATATATTTTTGGAGGAATGTTTTTTAATTTTTCTACACAGAGATTTTCATTTCTGCATTTCCTTCTTGGTAGCTAACTATCCTACGTTTCTTGACCTTTTGGAATGCAATGTTTTGCTACTTCCTCAGGATTCAGCCGCAGCACGAATCTGACCTGCCCATTTTCGTGTCTTCCATTCTGAAGCAACTGCTGTTTCTTAAGCTCATCAATTGCATCAATATTCCATTTCTCAAATATTTATCTGCAATATAGTTATATGTCAAGTCTATTTAGTCACTGCCAAGATTTGGTCATTGTGAAACTGATTTAGGCCTAAATGCTGTCATTTATTTTGCAGAAGCACTGGTCTATGACAGTTTCTTGTAACAAAAATAACGCTGCTTACTGGCAAGAAAAATCATACATTACAAAATTGCAGGTTTCTTGTCTTGGCTCAAATCATGCTTTTTTTGAACTAAAATTAACCATAAGATCTAACTATTTATTTTCTTAATTAAATGAATTGTTCTTGATTTCAGCAATTGGTGAGCAAGTTTGACTCCGAAGTAAATAGTCAAGTTTTCAGAATATCTATTTCCATAATCATACATCACTATGCTCATTCTAATACTTGACTTTGTTAAAAGGACATAGTATTAGCCATATCCTGATTTCAAAATACCTTTTCTCACTAAAAGGAACCAAGAATTCTTGGATAAATGGCTGAATTCCAGGGCTGGAATCCAAAATGTATTTGGAACATCTTCTTATTCCAAAAAAATGGAAGTGCTCAAAAAATTATGAAAGAAAATTAGAAGATACAGCAGCAGCCAGCTTGATGGGACTCTCACTGGGCAAATCTAGGATAATTTTATCATCAAAATAAATAAAACAAAAACCTGCCCATAGATGTTTGTAGAAGCTTTATTCATAATTGCCAAAACTTGGAAGTAATCAAAATGTCCTTCAGTGGGTGAATGGATAAATAAACTTTGGTATATCCAGACAATAGAATATTACTCAGTGCTAAAGAAATGAGCATATTGTTAAAATGTCCGTACTACTCAAAAGCAATCTACAGTATTTTCTATAGAAATAAAAAAAAACAAACTTAAAATGTGTATGGAATCACACACACACTCACACACACACACACACACAGAGCCATAGCAATCTTGAGAAAGAACAAATCTGGAGGCATCACACTCCCTGATTTCAAACGGTATAGATATTACAAAGCTACAGTCATCAAAACAGTATGGTATTGGCATAAAAAGAGGCACAGAAATCAATAAAACAAAAAAGAGAGCCCAGAAAAAAAAAACACCATATGGTTAAATAATTTATGACAGAGGAGCCAAGAATATGCAATGGAGAAAGGACAGTCTCTTCAATAAATGGTGTTGGGAAAACTGGACGGCCACATGTAAAATAATGAAACTGAATCACTATCTTATACCATACACAAAAATCAACTCAAAATGGATTAAAAACTTGAATGTAAGACCTTAAACCATAAAACTCCTAGAATAAAATATAGGCTCCTTGACATCAGTGTTGGTGATAAATTTTTGGATTTGACACCAAAAGTAAAAGCAACAAAGCAAAATAAACAAGTGGGACTACATCAAACTAAAAATGTTCTTTACAACAAAGGAAACCATCAACAAAATGAAAAGGCAACTTACCAAATGGGAGAAAATATCTGCAAACCATCAATCTTGTACGGGGTTAATATCCAAAATATACTACGTGCTCATAAAAATCAATAGCAAAAACTAATTTGATTTTTAAATGAGCAGAGTATCAGAATACACATTTTCGTTTTTTAATTATTAATTTTAATTAAATTAAAAATCATTGTAGTTTAGAACACATAACATAAAATGTACCACCTTAACCATTTTTAAGTGTACAGTCCCATAGCGCTACATATATTCACATTGTTGCACAACACATTGCCAGAACTTTTTCGTCTTACAAAACTGAACCTCTACACACATTGAACAACTCCACATTTCTCCTCCCCATAGCTCCTGGCAACCACTAGTCTATTTTGTGTTTCTCTGAGTTTTGACTACTTTAGATGCATCATATACAAGTGGAATCAGATATGTTTTTGTAACTGGCTTATTTTACAAAGCGTAATGTCCTTCAACCATGTTGTAGCATGTGATAGAATTTCCTTTTTTGTAAAGCTGAGTAATATTCCATTGTGATACACACACACACACACACACACAAACACGGGTACAAGGTCTAACAATTAAGTCCACGAGCTTGTTTCAGTTTCTAACTTTTTGGATATCAGAGGGATTATGCATTACGAATTTGTACCAACAAGAAAACAGTTAACCAAGTTTACTATCTGGAAGTACTGAAAAGGTTGCATGAAATAATTACACAACTTGAACTTTTTGCCACCAATTCATGGCTCTTGCATCATTACAATGCACCAGCTCACACGACACTGTCTGTGAGGGAGTTTTTAGCCAGGAAACAAAGAACTGTATTGGAACACCCTCTCTACTCACCTGATCTGGCCCCCAATGACTTCTTTCTTTACCCAAAGATAAAGAAAATATTGAAAGAAAGACATTTTGATGACATTCAGGACATCAAGAGTAATATGACAACAGCTCTGATGGCCATTCCAGAAAAAGAGTTCCAAAATTACTCTGAAGGGTGGACTAGGCACTGGCATCAGTGTCTAGCTTCCCAAGGGGAGTACTTCGAAGGTAAGCATAGTGATATTCAGCAATGAGGTATGTAGCACTTTTTCTAGGATGAGTTCACAAACTTAATTGTCTGACCTCATGCATGTATGCATGTATGCGTGCGTGTGTGTGTGTGTGTGTGTGTGTGTGTGTGTGTGTGAAAGAAGAGGTGTTAATGATGTGGAGAAAAGGGAACCCTTGTATATTGTTGGTGGGAATGTAAATTGATGCAGACACTATAAAAAACTGTACAGAGGATCACCACAAAAATTAAAAATAGTACTACCATATGATCCAACAATCACACGCACACACACACACACACACAAAATGGAATATTATTCAGCCATGAAAAGAAGGAAATACTCTTTTTTGCAACAACATGGATAGACCCTATGCCCTCCAACATAGAGGGCATCATGCTAAGTGAAATAAGACAGAGAAAGACAAATGCTTTGCGTTCACTTAAATGTGGAATCCAAAAAAGTCAATGTCAGAGGAACAGAGAATAGAATAGTGGTTACCAGGGCCTGGGTGGTAAGATTAATAACTTCTAAGGCTCTAATGTACAGAATGCTGACTATCATCATCAATATTGTATTATATACTTTAAAGTTAAGAGAATCTTAAATATGATCGCCACGAAGAAGAAAGAATGGTAATGATGTGAGGGGATGGAGGTATTAACAAACCCTACGGTAGTCATCATTTTACAGTGTGTACATGTATCAAATCATCAGGTTGTATGCCTTAAACTTACATATATCATATGCCAATAATACCTCACTAAAGCTGGAAAAAACTTTTTTTAGTAAAAAAAAAAACCTAAAAATTGGTGTCAAAACCAAAAACAACCCATACTTTCAAATAGTTCAGAAAAGAATATCGACATATAGATAGATACATAGCTAGCTAGCTAGCTAGATATCGAGAGGTAATGATAAAGCAAATGTGGCAAAATATTTTACATAGGTAAAGACTATAATTGATTTCTTACAACTTTCTGTAATATTTAAATTATTATCAAGCAACAATATGAGTGCAAGAGAGCAAAAGAAAGGCAGTAAGAGAGAAAGAGAAAGACAGAGAGAGAGAGAGAGAGAGAGAGAGAGAAATGCAGTCCCAGACCCATCAAATCAGTAACCCAGTTCTTCCTTAATTGATTTGGGGTGAGACCTGGATTAAGGATTTTTTATAAGCTCTCCCAGTGATTCAAAAGTACAGCCAGACAAGAATCACGCAACAAAAGGGACTTACTCTCACCTGTAAAATGATCCCACCACATGGTACACTGAGTTTAAGCCCTAATCTTCTCCCACCCCACCCCCAGATTTTTCATAAGGTCAAATTTCATCATCATTATAATCAATAAGTATAACTGACACTTTATAATAATAAGGCAAAAGAGGTTCACTTCGTGTATGAAATCCAGGGTCGATGTCAGCGTGGTATCTGTGAGCGCTCGTCTCATACTACCTTTGGGTCATCACATAAAAGCCGAGCACTGAAGCCAATGCTCTGTGTAGACTGAATTTCATTACCAGGAGAAGAAAATCACCCTTGCTTGAGGCTGTGTGAGTGACAAGAGCTCTTCTTCCTACACATGATAATTAATCCTAAAACAACAAGCTGCATACAACCTAGTGAGTAATGAACTTGAGCAGGTCAGTAGAGGACCACATCATTTACATTCATTAAAACTAATTAAAACCACAGGCAGAAACTAAAAGCTAGTGACTTTTATAATGAACAATTATTGGACTACACCACAAACTACTTCTAACAACTCTTTTAAAAACATTCCTCTCTAAACAGTAACTCTCTCTACCCCACAGCCTAGACCAGAGTGTTGGATCGCACAATCTGCCAGGGAGGTTATTTTATTGTTCTGGAATAGAGACTCTAAGGATCATGACATGTATGTCCAGTGTAAAACGTAAATAGTCTAAGCAGGGACTTACAAGTTTATCTGATCCAATGAAGATGCAATGTTTTCATATATTCTTTCATTCTTTCCACAAACATTTGTTAAACATCCACTCTCTGAAAACTACAATATAGGTATATTGATGATCGGAGAACCACGGTATTTGGAAAATACGCAGATGAAAAGCTTGATCTCTGTGATGAAGACATCTGTGAGAATAGTTAGATCCAGTTTTCAGTCAAAGCTTCAACGTAAAGCTCTGATTTAATCTCTAACTAAACCTTATAATCAATCCTCAAGTGACGATCTTTGTCTAGATAAATAACACCTCTAACTCCAAGATCTTTAATGAATGTTGTAACATTTATAAACTCAAATGGTGCATTCCAATAAAAAGTTGGGTGACACCATGAGTCAATTTTTAATTCAATATTCAGTGATTATAATTTTGTATCTTTTAAATAGCTATACAAGGAGTGATATATAAGTAGTACACTGTAGGATCATAAGAGATAATGTAGAATGAGCACTTAAATATGACCAAGCCTTTGGAGTTTACCAAAAGCGGTGAACAAGCTGTTATAATTACCCCCATGCTGGACTACACACTGTTTCCTAATTGCAGTCTGAATTGTCATACCTCTGTGCCTTGACACATTGTATTCCTCAACTGGGAATCCCCTTTACTTTCTCTTCCTGGAAAAAATTCTACCCCACCTCAAGTGAAACCTCCTTATTTAAGGAGCACTGCAGTATCTCACATTAAGCTTGGTGTTCTTTTATTCAATTTTTTATTTGATTGGTTTTGTTTTTTAGGTGTACGTATGCCACATATATTACTAACTGCTGTAGGACTAAACTAAGTCATATTCATTTTGTTGTTGTTGTTTTTAGTTTTATTCATGAAAAAAATTACATGAAACTTACATGAGTTTCACAATGCAAAGTCAAGAATAATGATGTTTAACTATGGTCTACGGATATATCATGGTACAAGTTTAACAATTAGTAGAAGACGTGTGAGTCTTGATAACATCAGCTACGTTTCTATTTCACTTGGCTGACTACTTTGGCTACATTCAAGATTTTTCACATTATCTTTTTATTAATTTTTTTCAATTACAGTTAACAAACAGTATTATATTAGTTTCAGGTGTACAACATAGTGCTTAGATATTTATGTAACTTATGAAGTGAGCACTCCAATAAATCCAGTCCCCATCTGACACCATGCATAGTTATCACAGTATTATTAACTGTATTCCCGTGCTATACATTTCCGTGACTATTGTGTAATTACCAATTTATACCTCATAATCCCTTCCCCCCATTCCCCCAACCCCTCACCATCAAAATGTTTTCTGTATCTATGAGCTTCTTTGTTTTATTTGTTCATTTATTTTGTTTTTTAGATATCACATATAAGTGAAATCATATAGTAGTTGTCTTTAGCTGACTTATTTCACTCAGCATAATACCCTCTAGCTCTATCCAAGTTGCAGATAGCAAGATTTCATTATTTTTATAGCTGAGTAATGTTGAGATTACACACACACACACACACACACACACACACACATATATAATATCACTTAAACATTATCCATTCATCTATTGATAGACACTTAGGTTGCTTCCATACCTTGGCTTTTGTAAATAATGCTGCAATTAACATACGGCTTCATATGTCTTTGAATCAGTGTTTTGGGTTTCTTTAGATAAATACTCAGAAATGGAATTTCTGGGTCCTTCTTTATCTCTTCTTACAACCTCTGTTTCAAAATCTATTTTGCCACGTATAAGATATGCTACCACAGCTTTGTTTCCAGTTTTATGAAATATAGTTTTCCATCCTCTTACTACTGTGTTCCCCAAAAATAAGACCTAGCCGGACAATCAGTTCTAATGAGTCTTTTAAAGCAAAATTTAATATCAGACCTGGACTTATTTTACTACAAGACCGAGTATAATATAATACTATAATATAATATAATATAGGGTCTTATATTAATTTTGGCTCCAAAAGACACATTAGAGCTGATTGTCTGGATAGGTCTTATTTTCGGGGAAATATGGTATCAGTCTGTGTGTTTCTTTTGATTTAAAGTGAATCTCTTGTAGGCAGCATATGTAAAGGTCTTGTTTTCATATCCATTCAGTCATCCTATGTCTTTTGATTAGAACATTTAATTCATTTACATTTAAAGTAACTATTGTAGCTATTACCATTTTATTATTCATATTTTTAATCTATTTTTTTCTTCTTCTTAATGAAGTCCCTTTAACATTCCTTTTAATACTGGCTTGGTGGTGATGAACTCCTTTAGCTTTTTCTTGTCTGGGAAGCTCTTTATCTGTCCTTTGATTCTAAATGATAGCTTTGCTGGGTAGAGTAATCTTGGTTGTTGGTCCTTACTTTTCATCATTTTGAATGTTCCGTGCCAATGCCTCCTCTTCTGCGAAGTTTTTGTTGATAAATCAACTGACAATCTTATGGGAGCTCCCTTGTAGGTAACTACCATGTTCCCCAAAAAATAAGACCTAGCCAAACAAACAGCTGTAATGCGTCTTTTGGAGCAAAAATTAATATAAGACCTGGTCTTATATTACATTATATTATATAAGACCCGGTCTTATAGTAAAACAAGACCGGATCTTATATTAATTTTTACTCCAAAAGACGCATTAGAGCTGTTTGTTTGGGTAGGTCTTATTTTCGGGAAACAGGGTAGCTGCTTTTTATTTTGCTGCTTTTAAGATTTTTCTTTGTCTTTAACCTTTGACATTTTAATTATGATGTGTTTTGATGTGAGCCTCATTGGGTTCATCTTGTTTGGGACTCTCTATGCTTCAATGTACTCTTCGTTTCAATTACTATATTCTTCTTTTCTGACTGGTTCTTTTTTATGTTTTGTATCTTCATTTTTATATTTCCTATCTTTCTGTTGAAATTCTCCCTTAGATCACTGCACATTCTTATAATTAGTGTTTTGAGCTCTACATCTGGTAGATTGCTTGTCTCCATTTTGTTTATTTTTTTTTCATGGAGCTTTGTTATGATCTTTCACATTTGGGACATATTTCTTTGGCTCCTTCTTTTGGCTGCCTCCCTATGTTTGTTTGTCAGTATTCAGTAGACCTGCTATGTCTCTTGGTCTTAGCAGAGTGGCCTTATGTAGTAGGGGTCATCTTGGGTCCACTGGCACAGTCTCCTTAGTCACCTGAGCCAGGGACTCCAGATTTGATCTTTGTGTGGGTTGTGTGTGCCCTCCTGTTGTAGTTGAGACTTGGTTGCTGTTTGCATGTCAGTGAGAGGGACTGATCCTCAGGCTTATTCGTTGTAAGGACGAGCTATGACTACAGTGGAGAAGTTGTTGTGCTGGGGCTGGCCCTATGGAACAGGATTTGCTTTAGCAGAACTCCAGTACCTGCCGAGTCTGGTATTGACATGTCATTTGTGTAGGTGGTGCTCTGGTGTAGTCTGAAGCTGGCCACAGGGTATGTTGGTTCTGGGGCCTTTGGGGAGGTACTATGGTTCAGGGCAAGGTCAGCCGGTGCCCGTGCTCTGCCCGGACTACTTGGTATGAAATGGAAAGTGATCTGCAGATGACTGCCAATTGTGCTGGCCTTGGAAGTGCCCAGGAGAGGCTAAGCTGAAAACGGAGGCTAGTTGCTGCTCGTGTCAGACTTGGGGCTGCTTAACAAGAGGCATGGGATGCACCAAGACCAGACGCTGCTGGTTTGGGGTTTTGTGAACCTTTGAGAGATTTTAGGAAAGTCAGTAGCATGAGCCAAGGCAGGCCATTTGGATGGAAAAGCCCCTGGAAGTGGCTGGGGTGGGGCTGCAATTTGGGCAGGGCAGGGTCTCAGGGAATCATCAGGGCAGGGCAAACAGTATTATCTAGGTTGATGAAGTCAGATATGGAGCCAGCATGCACATGCAGTCTCGGTAGTGGGAGGTCCGAACAAAGGAACAAAGGAACAACTTCTCTGGGAGAAAGCTGCCTCTCTAGCCCTCGTCTTCAAGCCAGAAAATTCAGTTCCTCCCAACATGTCCCTGGCACCATTCAAGCTGCTGCCTCAACCCTGGAACTCAGAGTGAGTGACTCCATCACTGAGTGAGTCTGTGTGTGGGCTCTTTAAGAAGAACACCTGGGACTCCAGTCACCCTCTGCCTCACTCAGCCACACTTTCTGCTGATTTCACAGCCAGAAGTTATTGGGACTACTCTTCCCAGCACTGAAACCTCAGGCTGGGGAGTGTAGTGAGGGGTTGGGACCCCTCACTCCTCAGGGGGACCTCTCAGCCAAGCTAGCCCTCCCAAATTTTAATTGCCACTGGTGGGTGTGAGACCAACCTGTTTGGTGTCTCTGTCCCTCCTATAAGTCTGGGCGTGGCTTCTTCTGTATGTCCTTAGTTATACGGCTTCTATTCAGCTAGATTATAGGAGATTCTCAATGACGGTTTTTCTATAGTTTAGTTGTAATCGTGAGGTAGTTGCAGGAGGAGGCAAACATAGCATTTACCTACTCCATCATTTTGACCAGAAGCCCTTAATTTTTATAGTCCCAAGTGCCTAGCAAAGTGTTTGGCACAGTGTAGGCCCCCAATAAATATTTGCCAAATTTGGACTAAACTGAAAGGAATACTATCATTCTGAATTACTACGACAAATATGTTTTAGATCATTGAGCAGATGCCATTAGAGAAGAAAAACATTTTTAAAAAATTATCTGCCCCTAGCTTTTGACAAAAAAAAAAAAAAAAAAAAAAAGATTTGGTGGCAAATATCACTACTTTTCAATGCAATTATTATCAAGACATATAGTCTATGCACAATGCACTGCTTTTAAAGATTCCTTCAGGAATTTTACAACTCCTTTTCCCAATGAGATGTAGCATACAGTTAGTTTTAAATGACAGTCACACTGTGGTCTAAAGCAAGACATAACATTTAATAACACATATACTATAGCAGGCCACATCTCTCCAGTTTAAGGCTACAGATTCAAATAAAGAAAATCAGTGCCATGTTACCCCTGGGAATTCAGACCAAGTCAACATTATTAATAACTCTTTGGTCTTGGAATGTTTGCCAATGTGCCACTTCCCTTTAGTCAGCAATGATTAGTTAGTCCCATGAAACTGACAATAACAGAGTCAAGCATAGTTCTGTGAATGATCACAATGGTCAAACATAAAGCTATCCTTTGCTTCTTTAAATTTTTTTTCAACCCTTTACAATTCTACCTGTACATCTATGACAGAAATCATTGTATCTTTAGCCAAATTGTAGGTCAAACCCACTTCTATAAACATTCTTTAACTTTTCCCAAAAAGATTATGTTCAAGCACTCATCTTCATGCTATTCTATTTCAAGGTCATCTCCACGACCAATTCAATGGCCTGCATTATTTGGAAACTATCATAGTTTTATAGAAAAGAATTTTCACACATTTTCGAAGGACCAGTCTTTCAACTCCAGGTGAGGATACTATGTTCACTAAAGAAACCAAAGCCCAGCTTCTGCAGTTTTACCAGGTTAGAATATTCATGTTTAGAATATCAAATGAAAATAATGCAAACAGACTTCAAAGATCTAGTATCATCCAATAATATTAAACATATATATTAGTTATTCATATTACTTAGTGTCATTACAATTTGTTACAAAACATAAGCTTATTTTGCAACTAAACAATTTTTTTTTAACCTGAAGGGCGTGAGGACTGTGGTCACTAAACGGCTTAAATGCCAACATTTCAGATAAAATAAAGCATTATAAGAAGAAAGCCCTATTCTTCATCAATTCCATGCTAAACAACGTATGTCACAAATGAGAATTCATTACTGCATTGCAACTGAAGTAAATATTGAACTTCTTTCTTCTGCTCAATTATTTTAATTACCTAAATTGATTGTCATTCTTTTTCCCTCTATTCCACTTCTGCAAATCAATATCATAGCAGGGCAAAAGAAAAGCCTAGACAGAGTGAAATATTGAAATTCGTATTCCTCAAATGTATTTTTGTGCTCTTCCAGTTACTCTAACCTCAACTAGAAATTCAGACCACACAACAAAATTCAGTAATGAGAAAATTATATTTTATTCATATTATTCCTATACATATTTCACTTTAAATGTTAAATTGGAAAATGACCATTGCAGATTCATTTCAATTAGAAATTAGTTGAAGAGAGAGGATAGAAATAAAGTTACATAGAAATTTATGTGATTCTAACTAAGGGTCACTACCTATTAATAAGAAGTTAAATTCCAGAAGAAAATATTCCAGTCCCAAAGGAACCATATTAGCTCATAATTCATTTGAAGTATCTGGCTAGACAGCATTTAATCCAGCATGATAATAGTAATAACTAACCTAATAAAGTAATAATCTAAATGCCTCACAATAACCAAAATAAGTAGATACTCTCAATACTTTTGCTTTACATGTAAGGAAACTGAAGTTCAGAGAGACTAAATAACTTGCCAAAGGTTATATGGGGGAGCTGGGATTCAAGGTCAAGGCATCTAACTCCAGGATCACCATTCTGTACAGTTCTCTAAATCACTTCCAAACAGCACGTGATTTTTGAATCAAGCCACACAACCCAGAAAGTAAAAAAGTGGGTACTAAGAGTACCCTCAGTAGAAAAAAAGAAAGTCATCTATTGCTTTCAGCTTTGATAATTCTAAACTTAGATGATGTGAACCATGAGTAATTACTTAACTTAATATTTTTTCCACCCAACTCTGATACTTGGTATCTCTGGGTCTTTCTGACACCCAGTACTTTATGTAAGTTTATGGTTTGTGAAAGGAAGCCCCTTTACTTATAAGAAATATTGTATTGTAAAAGGCTCTGATTTATTGATCCACATCTGCATGTGGGCAACAGGACAAGAACTGACCATTCATGGGAGAACTCAGCTGCCAAATAGAAGAGTTTGGGTGTTTTTTTTTAAGTGATAAATAGAATAATAGAAGGATTTCTAGAATTTCCAGGGAAGGAATGAGGAACAGAAAACAGATTTATGCTGATTGAGGTTACAAATGAAGAGGCCTAAAAGGATGTGTTGGAATCTAGAGATACTTTTGTTGTTATACTGCTGTTGTAATGGTATGAGATATATGAAAAAATGCAGTAGAAGAGAGGAAATAAATGAACCTGACACTCAGAAAGCTGTGTCAAGCATTAAATTCAAACCACCATTGAAATTGACTGTATTTCTTCAAATAGACAAAAGGGTAGAATAGACAGTATTTTTAAACCAGAAAAGAGAAAAATCGTCAGATCATTTCCCAACTCCAATACTGTTGGTTGGTGCTAAACTAACAGAACATTTCATGAGTGAGCAAATTATCAAATCTTTAAATACAATTATGTTACATTTAAAAATATCAGTTCTAATTATATTTTCTTTTTGACAAAGTAATTATACTCCAAGAAACTGTGATCAGAACAATTTTTCACTGCCAATCTCAGAACAGAAGGTAGAAAAGGTGCAGTTAGATTATCTTACAAAAAGCTGGCTAAACTTCGTATAACCTTCTTTCTTTGCCTTATAAAAGAAAGGCTTAAAAATAGACTAACAAACACAAATTTTAATCTTCTTTCAAGTCACTTATTGATTTGTAATTTAATGTTCTTTTGTATAATGGTGGTCACATACTGTAGCCAGCTTTTCTCTCCATGGATAAGTTTTGTTCATATTTAAAATCACAGGTGGAGCCAGGAGCTTTTTTGTTATTGTTGTTGTTATTAGTACAAAACAAATGAATTGAACCCTAAGGCCTCTTTTCCCCAGAGGAAGCAATACAATGCTCTAGGCTGGTACTTTAGACTTCAAATTTTCCAACAATATCTCTTCCCAGGAGGGATAACTATTTCTTTCCATCAGAGGTCTGCAGCCCCTTCCACTTCCTCATCCCCTCAACTTATGTCTTAATGAATAAATGTTTCTCTCTGTCACCTGAATGGGATTCATTTTGCCTCTCTCTGCCCTGAAATTGCTCTCTCGGGATCCTATCTGGCTTGTCTGCGAAATCCTTCACACAAAGGTTCAGAGGCAGCCTACAGCTAAAAGTCCTACTAGTCCTCAGCTCTATCCTCTTGATGGTAGCTTTTCTTCCCCCAGGAGAGAAAGAAAAAAGATCCACAGAATGCAAATGGACAACAAATACACCGAAAAGTGCAGGCATACTGGTGAATTTTTTTGGCACAGATTTTTCTCTCTGTATTTAGTGTAATTTTGAATTAAATACACCAAGAATTTAGCAGTAAGTATTAAGAATGATTGATGCCTTCCTAATTAAGGAATGATTGATATCTTCCTAATATTGCAGGTGCCAACTAATGTAATAGGTTTGTGTTTTTTTTTAAGTGGGTCTAGATATGTTAAAAAGCCTCACTGAACTATCAGATGCTTCAACATTTAGGGTGTTCTCTGCTAAAGACAGGAAGAATTGAGACTGACACAAACCCAAGAGTAGAAATAGAGGAGGGATGATGCATGGATTTCAATTTTGGGAATTTTCATCTCCAGGTGAAAGCAAACCATTGGTCAGCAAACCAATGATTTCAAAGTAATATATAGACCCTAGATTAAATAATTTCCATTCCTACTTTGTTAAAGACCATAAATTTAAATGTATTTTTGTATGGGCTAAGAATAAAACATCCTAGAGCTGGAATGATACAAAAAACTTAAAAGAAGCAATAAACTTTGTCATCTTATTTAACAGTTCCTAATCGTCTTGATAAATGGGCCTTTCATATTTAAAAACCTCTAAGTATCATTATCTTTTTCCTCTTTCTATAAATATTTGGAGATGTTTGGTACATCACAAAACAATATTGTGCCCATTTTATGGAACTGTCAACTAAGTAGTTTACTCTGTCCTACCCTAATAAATAAGTCATATACTTTAAAAGAGGATACTAAAACTTGAATGACATACTTGTTTTTCTCCTCTTCTAACATTACTATATAATTTGTATTCACAACGAACTATAAGAAAGTTATATTATTCATTTTTTGAAGTCTAGAAGAGCTTTGGTTAATCCTATTTACATTCACTCTTCAATGCAAAACACAGCCCTAAAAATCTCCTTGATTTATTACAGTATTTTATAATTTTCTGTGTTTATTGATCTCTTATCCAATAGCTAAATGCCTAGACCATAAAATTTATCTTCTGAATAGTTGGGATTAGAAAAAAAAAATTTCCTTTTGGTGGAAATCATGAATACTGGGTGTGTTGAGAAATATTTAGTGGTTTCTTAGCTAAATTTCACTATTTTTTTTCTATACATTCTGAAAAATCTAGCACAAGTCATGGAAAATACAATTAACTTTTTTTTTTGTCTGTTTTACTCTACCCACAAAAAAAGAAAACAACTATTGACAGTGCTGAACAGATTAATTATGTAATCAATAAAAATTCAATAAGGCATTTTCTCAAGATACCTAAATTCTTCTAAAGTCATCAATCCACCATCTAGGGAAGCATCATGGAATCAGCTAAAGTATCTAGGCTACTGTACAGCAAATGGAAATATCAGTGTACTAACTAAAGGGTACACTACCCTTTTTGAAAATCCTAAACATATGCTACCCTTTCTAATCCAATTCCTAACATGTGTTTAACGCAGCCTCCTCACTTAAACCTCTTCTTTCCCTGGCAGACTTCCCCGTGAAGTCTTCCCATGCCTGATCATCTATGCGTATGGTGAAGCATAGATTTTATTTTGAATTCCAACCACACCTAGGAAATTACCCTGCTCTTTACTATCAGTACTTGTCTTGGAATCATTCTCAAATTATTTCATGATTCCTGTTTTGTTGCTCCTCAATGATATGTCATGGGCAGAGAAAACTCATGATGTGTTTGGTATTCTTCACAGATCTTAGCAGAATCTGGACCCAGCAATCATCACTCGATAAATACTTGTGAAACAATGAATGAGTAAACAGAACAAAAGGAACTTTTCCTTACTCTGAAGCCCCAGGATTCTAGTAACTTAAAAGAAAAATATTGCTTGTACTCACGAACAGTCTATGACTGAAAAAGTCTGTTTTATAACATATTTTGATTTATTTGACATTTTGTGTATTTCATACTACCTGGGTGGTGACAGATGAAAGTTCTTGGTTGACTTTATCACCTTGTTTTGCTGCTTCCCATTAGCATTTATATTTTTATGTGGTTTATTACTGAAGGAAGATATACAATTGGCCTTGTATTGGTAATCCATGTGTTTCAACCTAAGAACTTCTTTTTGAAGATGTTATCAATTTCGGCACCATCATATCAACTGTGATGCCTGTGGGGTGTGTGTGTGTGTGTTTGTGTTTGTGTGTGTGTGTGTGTGTGTGTGTGTGTGTGTGTGTGTAGGAGATTGCATAAGGAAATCTGTAAATTGGCAGAGAGAGAAACTGAAGAAGTGATCTGCTCAAATACTATTTCACCTGTTTCTAAATTTAAAAAAAGAAAAAACCAACGGAAGAACTTCTATTATGGTCTGAGTATTGTTGAGTTTTGTTATTGTTGTTGCTTGGTTTTGTGTGTTGTTTTGCTCTCACAAAGGATCTCCACATTCAGTCTTTTCCTTTAGAATACAAGTCAGAACCTACTGGTGAATTCATGACAGATGAGGTCTAGGGGCCCAGAACTCTGATGGGGAGGAAGCCTAGGGAAACCTGGGAGCCGTGGGAAGGAAAGGCACTGACTCATGTAAAGCTACATGTTCTAACACTGGCTGTCTCTGCTGAAACGAAAATGTAAAGTTGTTTGGTGATTATGTGAGTACTGTGGCAGTGAAATTGTTGTTAATGGGTCAGGAAACGTGTTTAAGTAACTATCAGAACAACAGCGTTTCTAATTCACAATGTCTGTATGCTACTAAAGAAAAAGCCTATTCAGTGATTATTTGATAAAGATAATTTTTACTTTGAGATTTTTTTTTAGTAAATAAAAATATATTCAATTTAGCTTTGCTTCCTAAAGGACTCATGAATTAGCTTGTTATACTCTTTTTCTTCTAGGTATATTGCTATAAAATTAGTGTTAATATATTTATGAATAAGCAAAAATGCCATTTGATCTCACAGGGTTGTTTAATTATTTAAGCCAACTGTATTATGATGACTTTGATAACTTCTAAATTCATTCTATGGTCTATTGCAACAAGAGTATTTATCTGACTTGTGAAACTTCATTCATCTACTGTGTCTGATTACTGTGTATTTAAAACTCAAAATAGTATTCCAGAAAAACAGAGAAAAAATAGGAATTCCTATTTTATAAAAGGGGAAATAATTTACCAATTATTCTATTAAAATAAAACAAAGAGAAAAGATGAATAAATTGATGACTTTTGAAGAAATGCACATCTTCACTTGCAACTAAACAAATGCAAATCAAAATAAGTTTAAGGTGTAATTACACAATTATCAAACTAGCAAAACGGAAATAAAATTTTAAAACCAACATTGGAAAGATTGAAGGAAATTAGGAAATTTGGAGGATCTGTAAATTGTTCACTTTTTCTGTTCAATCTTTTTTATTTTTTAATAATCACTATCATATGTCCAGCAGCTAGCACAATTTCTGCCTTTAGTTGCACTGTCGTGGCTGCTTCGATGTCCTGAATCGATTCAAAATGTTTTCTTTTCATGATCATTTTGATTTTGGGGAAGAGCCAGAAGTTGCATGGTGCCAGATCCAGTGAATAATGTGGGTAAGAGCACACCATGTTTTTATTTGACAGAAATTGCTGTATTCAGAAGCGATGGGTAACATGGAGCGTTGATACAATGGAAGATGAAGTAAAGACATGAGAGAGGACTTCCAGAACTGCTTCAGAAAGTGGCAAGAATGATGGAATAAATGTGTTTGAAGTGAGGGGGAGTATTTTGAGAGGGATTAATGTCAATGTGTCTTTTACTGTAATAAATTTTTGTTTAAACATTCACCATATTTTTTGATCACACTTCCTATATCAGGAAATGGATAACTATTTGATAAAAAAAAAAAAATGAGTGGATTGAAATGTTTCCTGCCCATTGACTGTTGATTCCACTTTGGGGAATATGAACAGAAGAATATACCTAAAAGAAAAATTAAGACTTTTGAAACTATTCATAGCAGTGAAAATTGAAGACATTCTATGTGCCAATAGAGGAATATATAAGATTAACTAAATGTTTCCTGTAGCAAGGCACATGAACCATGTTTACACAACAAAATGTGTGCATGAGTTAATATTAGGTCTCTGTAGAGATTGAGGGAGCAAAGTGGACAGAGCAGAGGAGGGAGTCCAGGTGGATTTTGTTAGATGTCCCGATAACAAATGTCAATTGCCCAATGAAAAAAATTTGGAACTGACAAAAAGTTTCGGGAAGTTGAGGACAGGTAGTGTATAAACACTGACATATGAAATAGAAAACTCCTGATCTTTGAGGACAGAATGAAGGAAAAAGTGGAGCTTCCCAACAACTCACATTACCCTACAGGTTATAAAGATTGCCTTACCTTTGATTATATACCTCTATAGACAAAGCAATTTTATTGGAGACTTGAAAAGAAAACTTATGACTGAAAACTAAAATTGAACTGCTTAAAAGCTATGATCCACAATCAGCTCATTATCGAATATCTTTTTTTTTTAATTGACATCTGCTGGTTACTTTATTTGAATATCTTTTCTAAGACAACTACTACACTTTGAGTTTGTGTAAAGCAATGTTTTAAATGCTGCAAGGAAGGTATTTATGGAGAAGACATAATAAGAGTGCAAATGCTCATTGCTTAATGTTAACAGTGACATTTAAAAGGATGATGACTTTTTACTATTAATTGACGTGCTGAAGTATAACAATGGAGCAGGAGGCCAATTTTCAATTGATTTAATGTTATAATTCCCCAAATTTAAATAAGTTTAGATAGAACTTTTCGTTATTTTTGACACTAAGATAACAAAAAGGTTTGAGTCTAACAATAATAGGACACTAAATGTCATCAAAATCATTAGGACTCTTAGGGTTACTCTGTATGTTTTAGTTCAGTCATTCAAACATTAAAAGAAAAGGAGTAGATTAAAATATTTTATATATGACATATGTAAATTAATAAAAGCATAAACATTTCTTTACAATGTTTGACAAGTACAATCCTGTCAAAATTCCACAATAATGTGCTAAATATTTTTTAAATCACTTCAAGTGCCCAGACAACAATTCCTGAGCCAATTAAAGAAGTTAAAATATTTTACTCTATTTCTTCACTAAGTTAATGTAGATAACTTAATGAAGAATGAAAGTTTTCTGTTTACTAACCGACTTCAGGTCTTATGAAATTAGTTTAGTGCAGCCATAAGTACATAAATCACAGGTTTAAGATAAAAGGGTAGGAAAAGAAAAAGCATTTATGAAATTAAACTTCAGCACCTTTGATATCTTAGATTTTTCATGTTAAGTTTGTTTCCTAGGGAAGACAGTTTATCTGTCCCTATCTTGAGTAGATCCAAAAAGAAAGGGAAATTTCTGTTAGTTTAGTACATGATTCCTATTTGAAAACAAAGAACTAATTACTACAAAACTATCCTAAATCTTATGCTTATAAGGATGGAGAAAACATTGCTAAAGTCAGAGGTGGAAAGACTCATCTTAGTCAGTACTCAATTACAGATAATAGAAAACATTCTAGCATTAGATCTAGGAATAGATTTAATGCTGGGAATTACATCCTTAAGACATTGTTGCAAGGGTCCAAGAAATAGGAATGACTTCCAAAAAACAGCTACATTTCCTGCCAATGAATCTTTTACCAGTGCTGTCACCAAGAATTTTTGCCTGGAATCATGCCATAATTAACCATAATCTAGGAAACAGAAAGCTGTCACCAGGACGGTGTCTCTGAATCTGATAGGTCCCCACCAGCAAATGGGTGTTACACTTCCAAATTCAAGTCTCCTGCAGGTACTCCTGATTAACAGAAGTTAAACCACCTGGGGACCACTAGTTGAAAGAGCATCTCGAAAATGAAGTGTTTAGCCGCTCAGCCCCAATAGTAACAGGAAAGCACTCTACAGAGAGACTGAAACAGATGCTGAGAGAGTCAAACCACATCTGCCAGATTGTACTATTATGCTATTCTATACTATGCTGAAACCTTTTAACATGTTTAACAAATTTATAGAAAAATAAAGATCATGCCAGGATGTGCTGAGAGAGTTTTATTCTCAAATTCAGTTGGGCTTATTTTTAGATATATTTTCAAATAAATTAGAAAAAAAAATAAGACTACAACTAAGGTATTTCGTTTTGTTTTGTTTTTAAACAAGGTTCTCAAGAACATAGCACAAAAGAGAATTACAGAGTGGTTATAGAAATGTTATATTTGTATATATGTTGAACAATAACAAAAGTGAATATAAGTGAAAAAAACATAGTACTTCTGAGCAGGGAAAGATCACCAAGTCCATTCCATTAGCTTGTAGCTGAGGAAAAGTATGCAAAAGTGGTTGCCAAGCTTGGGCATTAGATCGTCAGAAACTCGGCCTCATTATATGTTACCTTTGTGACCTTATTTCACCTCTTTTACCACTTAGGCTCACTTTCTTATCTAATGTTAAAAAGAGAGATGATTAAATGTTATGATGATTAAATAAAATAATGATATATTTTATGCTTGTCATTTCTTCAATTATAGGATGCACATTTTATGATTTCTGACATCTCAAACAATTTTTTATCCTAATGTAAAAAACTTGAAAGCATCATGCAGAAGAATACTTGTCACTGCCAGGCACCTATAGTATCTGTTCATCCAATTGTCACTTTGGTTCAGGTTGTTTTCTGTTAGTGACCTTAATTTTGGTAGTATGATTGAATTTTTCATAAAATCGCATCAATTTTTCCTTAAAACCTTAAAACGCTTTAAAAAATATTACACTAGTATAATGTTTTGGGGGAAAAAGCAATTGCTCAAAAGTTATTTTAAAGATAGGAGTTGGTGGTATGTTTAGTTTATATGTGCTGAAAGCTGTCCCAAAGCATTGAACATCTATTTAGCAAAAGCTTCCAACTGACTTTCAAGGGATAAATAACGTCTAAGAAGACATAGTTCCATTAAGAAAAAATGAAACCGTCAGTGAACTACATACAAACACCAAGAAACCCCAGGTACTTTTTGATATGCCTTATTGTAATCCTAGAGATGTTTTCAAAAGATCATAATCCCAAATACTGATGTCAGAGACAAGTAATTTACTGGAGTGCTGGCATGACTGCAACTGGCTAAAGTGATTTTGTGGGGTTTTTTTGTTTTTTTGTTTTTTGGTTTTTTAATATTTAGATTGTAGACTATTCACATGGTCTAGATTCAAACTCTGTTTGTCACACATTAATGGAAAAAAATTTACATCTATGGCTGTAGTGTTTCTCTTTCCTTTTTTCTTCCTTTTATTTTCTTATTCCAAAAATTGTTATTAAATCAATGGAAAACAACTGGCAATTTGGGAGTCGTGTATGGGAGGTGGGCAGTTGCTAGTGATGAATCAACTCCAACATTCCTATTTTCCCAATACTTTGGGTTCTTTTCACTACATTTTGCCCAGGAATTTGGGGCATTGCCTTCATTCAATGTAGGCCAACATGTCAAAATCAACCAACCTGCAAACAGGTGAGATGACTCCAACCTGTTCAAGATGTTACACTTAATTCACATAAATGAATTTATGGCTTGATTTAAATTGTGTTTTGCCTTTCCTATCCCCAGTCTAGGCCCTTGGAATTCATATCTGTATACAGAGGGTGCCAAAAAAATGTATACACATTTTAAGAAAGGAAAAAAATTAATATTAAACTTGTAATACTCAACATATACCCATAAGAAAAGATGAATACAAGTCATGCATAGACTTTTTTTGGAACCTTCAGTATATATCATATATATTTGCAAAATTTTGTAAGTGACTTTTTCTCTTCTCTTCTAATCAAGTTGATTATCAAGTTAGTAATTAGAAACCAAGACCAAAACAAGCAGGATAACTTGACCCAGATCACACATATAAACACAAATATGGTAGAGCTGGCACATGCTGTCATTGCTCAGGCCCAGTGACAGAGGTGCATTTCCCAGTGAATCCTACAACATGGAGAGGCTCTGTCTCCTGACTGCTAGTCTCCAACAGATATTCAAATGCTCCTTGTACTCCTCCAACCTACATTTTTATTGTTAAATCTTTTCCCTATCAAATTGCTATCAAAACTACTTGTAGTGTCAACTTAGGTCTGATTCAATACGATTCATTTTCTAGAACATACTTGGAGCACATCTAATGGGTTACAAAGTGTGCTAGGCACAGGTGACAGAGTGACAAGCAGGACAAATAAATCTCTTCCCACAAAGAAGCTTTCATCACATTACAAAGTTTTTTCTAGACTTCAAAACTCTCTAGTTTTATTTTGTTGCACATTCATAGAAGTCTTGTTTTTTTAAAGTTTATAAGGAAAGAAACAGAAATTATGGTTGAACCTTATCTATAATTTTCGTTTTTCCACCCACCCCTCTATATTTACTTCCTGGTTGTTTTGGGTCAGAAAGAATCATGTGTCTTGGCTTACATTAAAAAGGACAATTTGGGGAACAAGTATTTAGCAAACTCCTCAAAAAATGTAAATACAACTGATTCTTTTTATTCACAGTAGTTATGCTCTAGAAAGTCACTGTGAACACTAAATACTCCTAGGGGAAATGGAGAAATAGAAAGTCAGATTCCTGCACGTGTCTGATCATGACATTTTCATCAACCAATCCATACATAAACTTGTTTTGTATGTGTTTCACTTTAAAGATGACTTTTTAAATATGTATTGTTGTTCATTAATGTAGAAATTATGGCCAACATGTCTGAATGGTTTACCACACATATTTTCTCCATAAAGCACATTACAGCCTGCTTGTGCATAGGAACACTAGACAGCACTTCAGTACTAGGCTTGGAGACCATTTTCAATCACCAACAAAAAGCACAGAAATGCAACAACAACAAAAAATGTGGCATTATATAGAACAGGTAAAGGATATGTGGTTTCCGTATGAGAGCTATATCCAGAAGTCAGAGCACCAGCTTGTTTGACCTCAGCTGGGAAAATGTGTATGGACCAACTCCAATTTTTCACCTGCATGTTTATGTATGACCTCAAAAGTGCCACAAGTACTGTGTTTAGGGGCAAAAAAAATCTAGTAAATAGGAGATATTCACAAATATGCAATCCACAAATAATGTGGATCAACTGTACCTGCCCTGTATGAAAGGAAAAGTGGAACCTCACACTCATTTTCCAGTAAGTTCTCATAAAACCAGTATATAGCTAAGAAATTTTTAAGAATTAATCAAGAATATTTAGTGATGGCGCATTAAGGAGAAATATATATATATATATAATTGCTGATAAAATTTAAGCCTCCTTCTCTTTTCTAAAGGTCTAACACAGAGTGCCAATTATAAATATCTGCTGAACAAATGGCGTTGGGAACACTTTTTCCTTTGTCTGTAGAATATGAAGCTAATTACAAGGCTGATGGACTTGAAATGTACAGTGCAATCACATTATTTGCGCCTCCACAAAATTTGCAATTCATATCATCAGGAAAAACTATGTGGATAACTTTTACATTTAATCTTTCTATCAGAAAGGAATTTAATGTTTGGTTGTAAAGAAAACACCTTTAAAAACATTATAGTAAATAAGAGGATAAGTTTTCAAAAATATTTCAGATGTCCTTGTTTATGTATTTTAAATGTTTATTCAACTAATTATGATTTAGTATCCAAAGGGACAGTCCTAATTCTGTTAGTCTAATTCCTTTTTCTGCATAAATTTTGAAAAAATAAGACAGTAATTTAAAAAAAAATGATGAACACATTCTACTAACTCAAATTCATTCACTAACCCTTGACCTAGAAAAATGAAAGATTTCCTATATGATACTCTGCCATTTGATGATCCTATGATCTGTCCACACTAGTGAAGTCGTGTTTACAGTGACTGTACATACCTACAATTAAACTCCCTCCTCTGCAAAGAGAATGCTTTCCCTTTGTCTTTAGTCTCTACATAGGGTTGCATTTAGAGGTATTTTCTCCTATTCCTTCTTCTCCTTTTTTTCCTCCTGTCATTCTTCCTCCTTGATATTAGTTCTAAAAGTACATATCCATGTCCAAAATCCTAGCTACATTTCTAGTTTAAAAATAAAAATCTACAGGTCACAAATGCGGTAACATCTGTAGTCCACGGGATTCATTCATATTAATAAAAACCACTCTCCTTTATTGGACACATATATGTCATCACAACAATTCAAAAAGGTATATGGTATCCCTAACCCCACTCTAAAGGTGACAGAAAATGAAATTAACTTAGAAAGGCTAAGAAATTTGCTGTAGACCTCACAGCTAGGAAGTAGAAGAACTGCCATAGGTTGCCAGAGCCATTAATTTAACCATTATGCTATTCTGCCTCCCGACAGATATAGCACAGGGCATTAAAGGGATGTCTGATCCCAGTGCTTCATTAACATTCCTCCTACTAAAGGGAACATCATGATTTTATCTCTTCTTAACGTATGACTTACAAGGTTGTTCAAGTCCTTTAAAATATTAAATATTTAATTAGTCCTATTACAGCATTTCCCTGAGGCAAATAGTTAGCCTGTATAATTGTTATGTTGGTTAAAAAGAAGAGCAAAAGGAAGCTTGAGCATAAATTAACAATAATAAAACAGATCATTACATTTCATGCCTAGAGATTAACATGGATAACTTGCTTCAAGTAAAACTGTAAGGTGATTATTAAGATCAGTCTTTACAGATGACCTTAGTCATTACACTTTTAACTGGGTCTCCATGCAGCCAAAATGACCAGTTAATCCATTAAATATAAGGTTACCATTCACATCCATTATTTCTCAAAGTTTAAAACGCACCAAAGATTCAGGCATCTGAATCACCTGAGGGTTTTGTTTAAAATAGATTTTGGTGCTCACATGAATTATTTCTCTGCATTTTTAGCAAGGATTTTCAAATGATTCTGGGGTAAAATATCAACCAGTTTGTTTAGGGAGGTGTCCTTATTCATAGTATAAATGTATAGAACATCATTTCTACTTAAGGAACAGTTAAGAGCGTTTTATTCCCTACCAGTCTGCAAATACCTTGAGATTTGAGACCGCGGCTTATACAATAATTATTCCACTATTTAACAGAGAAACTGGAACAAACTTGGGCTTCAAAACCATTTAATGTTGAATGACCTTCGATATGGTCGGCTGGATTTTTGTTTTAAGAAATCTGATTTCTCAAAGACATGTGTATTACTATGTAGCTATAGTCTTTAATAATCATCATAACAATTCTGGGAAAGATACTTGAGATTTGCTTCTTTTGTCACAGGGTTTAAATCTAACCTATAAGCTTTCAAAAAATGGTCTCCTCCATTACCTAATCAGAAGAGGTTTGCAATAGTGAGAATGTCTGAGAGGAGAAAAACACTTTCCACAATGGGATGTCAAATTCCTGTCAACATGCCTGGTAGTCTATGCCTCCTTGAACTAATAACATAACATTTCAGTACTTTACACACTCATCTGAAAGTTCAAACTTACTGAGATCTAGCACTTGCCAAACAACCCACTTCAAATACACCTAATACAAGAGGGAGGCCCAGTCCAAGGGATATATTTAATTGCATATTTAGATAAGGCTCTCAAGCTCTTGTCACTGTATTGTTGTTTGATCGTCAGGGAACAATATGCTTCCATCATATTATTTTCATTGCCCCCAAAACAAATCATTTTCACAAAACCTAAAATTCATGACCTTAGCATTTATTGGAGATTAACATAAGAAAGGTACATTTTTTTAACGCTTTTCATATCCTTTTGCAAAAATATGACATTATGTTATGCGATCTTATGAACTTTTATACAAAGAGACTCCTAATATATTCCTTTTGGTATTTCTTAGCAGAAAATGTGTTTCTTTCTAGATGAACATGAATGATTCTATCCATCCTACTTGGAGAACTATGCAGTCTCTTTACATTCCCCTATTTAACTTCACTGCCCGAAAGACAATTAAATTGTTTTCAACTTCAGCAACTAATTCATTTTATATGCATTAAATAAGTACGTTTCACCTTCTTAAACTTGTTTCTATATTTTTTCTTTTTACTTTGCCGGTTTTAAGTTGGTTTTATCACTGCAAGTTACTTCTAATGCTTTGAAGAACTAGACAAGGAAAAAGCCAAATTTTTTAAAGAAGTGAACAAGCAAAGGTAAGTCTGGAGGGGAATGTGACAAAGAAGTTTACCTGGATCCATGGAACAATCAAGAAATTAGGACAGAATCAATTTTCCTTATTTTAAAACCACAAGGCTATTTTCACTAACCACCACCAAAACAGATCACTAAAAAATGTCACATAAGCCAGCACATGTAACTCTTGTTAAGACTGGCTCAAACCTGGATGTGGAAGCATAACAATTGAAGGATAATGAAATATAATCTAACTTGTAATTAGGCAAAAATCATAAAGGCCCAGAAATGAAAAGCATCTCAAATGGAATTTTTTTCAGTGTCTTGTATTTAAGTGACTGAAACTATTTTTTTAAGAACCATATGACACTTTCAAAGTTTAATATGGATACAAGTCATCTAATAACCTTAAAATGCAGATTTAGATCCCATAGTCTGGGGGTCCAGGATTCTACATTTTAATACACTCCCAGGAGACACTCAGGCAGCTAGTCCAAGGACCACACTGAAGAGTGCTGCCTTTAGAGCTAGCCATGACCGAATCAATCCCAGCTTTGCCACTTAAAAGCTGTGACATTGACCAAGTTTCAAACCTTCAGTTACCTCATCATTTTCACTGGAATAACAATAGGCATCTACCTTGCACTGCCCTTGGGAGGATTTCAAAAGTACATGGTCAAATAAGACCCTCAATAAATGCTCTTTTAATGAGAAGGCTGTCTTTGTTATTCCAGAACATCACCTTGCGATCTGGAATATTACCGTTTAGATTTTAAGTAGAAAAAAATACACAAGATGAAAATCTAGATGCTATTGAATAAATTTTAAATAAAAAGGCAGATGTGTGTGTATGTGTATAAGTGAAGTTACATTTCAGACATTAGAAGTTTCACATCCCCTGTATTGATTACTATATTAGTATAACAAAAACCAGGGATATTACCCAATTTTTTATCTAATAACCAAGAATCTCTATGTAAGGTAAAGTGATCATGTACTGAGGAGAGACTGAGAAAAATGGGCTCCATATTTGAGAGAAAACACAGGCAGCAAAGGATAGGAATTAAACAGAATTCTCAAACCCATGGTCACTTTACATGACTCTTGAATTCAAGTTCTCATCTTTGCATTCTTTTTTTTTTTTTTTAAGTAGAAAACTAGCACAAAACGGGGCTTGTCAACTTAACTTAAACTCTTTGTGACACCAGGCAAGGTATAAATCACTGAATGAATGAATGGAATTTCTAAAACTGCATAGAACTATATTAATAACGCAGGGAGTTTAATTAAGAAATTTGTTGATAATGACAATAAAACTGTTACCCAAAAAGCGTTCTAATGACCAATTTTTGCTGGCTTTTCCACTGAATTTTGACATCAGGTTATATTCAGGGTCCAAGAAAAACATTTTTTTTCTTCCTGTTTTGAAAAATCAAATCCTGGCCTAAAGGAGACAGAAGCTTAGACAGTTTCATTCTAACAAGCAGAAATGGTGGTATTTTGCTACGTCTGAACTATGATAAAAATCTGTAAAACTGCATAGCCAGAAGTAAAACCCTCAAGAGACTAATAACAATTTAACATTTCCAGTTCATATGCACGTGAATGTTAATTCCACTCTCTGAAGAGAATAGCCAAAATGGCATTCATTAAGATTAAAGCCATATTACTAAAGAAATGGGAAATTTATATGTGTGCTTCCTATAAAATGCAAATATTGCCAAAGAATGGGTCTCCACCGAGATCTCCCTACGCCTACTTCTTTGCAAAGTTAAATCACACTGGTGAAGCACTTTTATAAAGTCCATATAAAATTCTTAAGTAGCAGGACTTGCTGCTGGGCTGCTCAGGTGCCCCACAGGTTGTTGACAATTGTGTGCACCCCTGATGAATGCCCACTCCTGGCACAAGCATAAGGCTCTGGTAATGGAGGCAGACAGGAGACATTTCAGAATTTCAGAGTCTGCAAAAGTGGAAGAGGCTCCCGCAAAACATGTATTCTGATTGGGGTTGTCTTGCCCTTGAATCAAATGTCTTACATGGTTAAGTCCTGTGAAGGCTGTGATTTGCAATGGCTTTATTCCATGACTAAAAGAAAGGAACAACAAAAGAAAAGATTGCATTAAAACCAAAAAATGATACAGCTGTATTTTTTTCACTCTGTTTTTTTAAGGCAATATTTTTTAACAGGCTGTTGATTAACTTCAATATTCAAATGAATGACTAATTACTGAGGACATTTGATTGAAGAGTATGAAAAGGAAAGTTGGGGAAATACATAGATTTGAGGAGGGAGTAAAGCATGAGAAAAAAAGTGAAGAATAGCAGTAGGAGATTAAAGTTATATAGTGCTTTATATATACTAACTCATAAGAATTCTATAACATAAGTAAACTTTGCATCATCCCAATTTTACATATGAAGAAACTGGAGCACAAGGTGATTAAAGGGCTTCCTTGAAGCCTGACAATGCTACCTGATTCCAGCCTGTCTGGCTGAGACTGCTCTTAAACACTACACTGCTCCTTGTTCACTGTAGTATTGCTGGGTATTTGTCATCTGTCAGTGCTCAATAAATATATGTGAAATGAATGAGCTACTTCACGACCCCTGGTGGCCATCATCTATTAGACACAATGTCCTTGAGGGAAGGAAGTGTCTCATTCATCTTGTCCTAATCCCCAGCACCCAGCAAAATGCCAGTCACACATAGTAGATGCTCAAAAGTTGTTTGATGAATGAATGAGAAAATGAATGAATACAGATTCAAATAGCTATAGGTAAAATGAACCATAAAGACAGAATCACATGGTAAAATGGGGAAGAGTGAGAGTAGTTCTGTATCCTTTCACAGCTCCATGTGGCAGTCTAGAGTACTGAACACAATGATCAATTGTATTATCCAGTCTCCCCTATTGAATGCTAGTAGGTACAGGACAGAAATTCTGAATTCCTCTTTGCACAAGAAGAAACTCCCATTTGTGTGAAACAATAATAGATCACTGAAGAAGTTCTAGTTTTGAAAGCATAATATGATCATTAAGACCAAAATGAAAACAACTGAGGAAATACCCAAATCAAAGTTCAATAAAAAATTCAGTACACGAGCGGTGATTCTCCACTCTGTCCAGTAAAGTAAGCTTGGTAGCAAAGAAAAGTAAATACTTTCCTCTGGGGCATATCTAAAAGCAGCCTGCTTCAGCACAAAATTACATCAAAGGCTCATATTTTATCTTAAAAATTCATCAAAGTTTTTGTATTCTGAGAAATGTTCATTTTTATGTTACAACAAATACAATGTTTGATTATTTACCATTATGTAAACTGTAAAGGCCACCATCTTTATCCTTGAGCATTCAGTACCCTGTGGAATATGTTAGCCCATTTGAGAAACCAGGGACCATAACTTCCGGTAAAGACTTTCATTTAAACGCCCAAACATTTAGAACCAGACTTCAAATACATTAGATAGATATAAATACAGACCCAAAATGAGTATAATGAAAATGCTCAAAGGATAATTTGGTGTGAGAAATGGCATCTGTGTACCTATCAAATGTCATCTTAATAACCATCCTAAACAACCACATATGAAGGTAAACAAATACTGAAGCTAGTTATGATAGGTATTGCTCATGTTCAAAAATATGTCTGCTTCTCCTATGCAACATGGGAAGATTAAACTTCCCTAAATCCCTAAATCTGGCATGGCCATGTAATTTGCTGGGCCAATGAAATGTTACTGGAAGTCACTTATGTCAATTCCAGGTGAAAGCACAGAGTTAACATGCAATTTCCCATGTTCTCTGTTCCCTTCCAGGTGACTAACAAGGCCCTATGTTCCACATAATGCACCTCCAAGGTGATGGCACCTTCCTTGGCCTGGAAATCTGAGTTGTCACAGAGACAAATGTCTGGGAGAGTCACTCAGCTTCACAGTGAGCTCCAAAGACGAAATAAATCTTTTCTGGGTTTAAGCCACTGAAATGTTGTTACTGCAGTATAACCTGGCTGATACTCTCCCAAATGTTACATTGAAATTCAAATAGACCAAGCTCCATAAACATGAAATAGCCCTACTTTATTTCTGTTTTTATTAGTCCAGAGCTATAAAGCAACAATCTACAAACAATATGGTTATTTGTATTCTCTGCCCAACAGTTTTGGCTAAATTGACTTATAAACAGCTCCCTAAAAAACAATTTGTCAAATTTGAGGTCATTTAGAAGTATGTGAACAAGCAGTCAAGTGGCACTTTTAAAACCACTTCCATCAGTTGTAAAGGGAAAAACCTACAGCACACTACCAAGTTCCCTACTGACACAGGTAATATGGGTGATTATACTCCATTAAATACTCATTTCTACTTATCAGTAAATCATACCACAAAGCAAATACAAACCACCAAAAAAAAATGTTAATCTCAGGAAATTTTATTAGTTTTCAAAATTCTTATGTCTCATTATTTAACAGTGCAACTAACTTCGAAAGTTATATGAACTTACTTTTTTAAAGGTTCCATGCATCTCTAGGGTTTCTTTCTTTAAAAAAAAAATATAAATATATATATATATATATATATATATATATATATATATATATATATATATAAATTAGGGTTTCTTAATCTTGGCACTATTAACATTTCAGACTGGATGATTTTTGTTAAGGGAAGGGACTTTTCGTATGGATGTTTTTTGTATGGATGTTTTGTAGCATCTCTGGCCTCTACATAATGGATGCCTATAGTACCTTCCCAGTTACAACAACCACAAAATGTCTCCAAACATTTCCAAATGTCTCCTGGGGGGGCAAAATCACCCCCAGTTGAGAACCATGAATCTGCTCCAACGGTCCACAAAAAATAAAATGTGAATTCCATCCTATAGCCCATTGTTGCCTTCCTGAAATGAGTTAACAAATAGTACATAAAGGTGATATAACAGGATTTTACTGTCATTATTACACAAAGAAACCACATAAATTATTAAAACTTAGAAAACAAAAATTTGCAAAAGTAAAATAATTACTTGTAATCCCATCTCCATTAGCATGTTTACAGACAGGTCTCTCTGGATCCATTCATTCAACAGTTACTAAATAACTGCCTTGTGTTGGATACTACTCTAGCTATCAGAGATAGGACAGGGACCATCAGCCTCCATCCCCCAAATCAGCCCCCATCCCCAAAGTGAGCCTGACCGAGTGGGAGGACTAGGGTCCTGGCAGAGGAAGCCGTGCTGCTCTATTTTCCTAGGCAAGAAGGAGTGACCTTCCAGTCACCAAAGAGAGAATACTGGAATTCACCTCATTATCTATTTACTGTAGTTTTCTGGTTAAATACAGCCTCCTTAAAGCCTTTCTTGGGAAAACATGGGGTATGCATTATTTATAAATTAATTAATTATGATGGGAATTAAGCAACAGAGGAGTCTAAAACTAAAATTGAAAAGAGAGGTGGAAAGTTCCAAAAGGCTGAATTCACAACAGCAACTCACTCAAATACATATTTTTGATTAACCAGGAGGTTTGACAGAATTTCTAGGCCAATAAATATGTTCTAAGCTGAAATAAATGCTCTATTTAGCTCTTATAAGATGTGTGTTTGCAATAAGCTGAAGTGAACTGCCCTAACTAAAATATTTCCAATAACTTAAATGATTTAACTCATACACCAACTATGATAACAGTTAATCTTATAAATCTAAGAACATTTCACCATGATAGAAAGGATTTCAGTACTATTGAATATGTTCTTTTTATAGCTGTTATTGTTTGAGATACTGTTGGTTTGATGTCTGCAGGACTGTAGTGTATATGAATTCCAAATGTTATTAAAGAGAATAATAAAAGCAACTTTTTTGCTTTTTAACTCACTTCTCCAAGAACACTTCTTTTCAGAATTTACAATATATAAAATTATCTGTTGGCTAGACTACTAGGCTAATAAAGCTATATTAATGGATTTGATCCTCATGTCATTTTGCTCTGTGGATGTAGCTGCTTTGGGCACATCAAAATAATCCATTATCAGATTTGAAAAATAATTCAATGGCATTGAGGTCCACTAATTTCATTTTCTTATATGAAGCACCTTATTTCACACCAAAATTTCAGAGATTGAGGTGTTCTGATTAATTGCATTTTCTAGATAATTGAGACTTATCTAGAGGTTTGGTGACTCATCCCTGTAGTTGAAAACATGCACAAAATATAGTGGTAGATGTTCCTGCCTTAGTAAGTATTATTTTTACCTTTGTAAGACGATGAGTGATACAAAGGGTGATCATATGGAAATTAAAAATAATTGTACAGTATTGTCGATGGAAGTGACAGAAGACCACAAGATTTAGTTGAATGTGTACTCCTCTCAGGGTATAGCTTTTGAAAAAAAAACCAATGTTGACTCATTCTATTATCACTTGTTGCATTATGAAAAAGTGAATTGTAAAAGAAAATGGGCTTGAGTCTTATTATTGCATGATGAATAACTGAGAGACATCAAAATAATTTGTTTCATAGTTTAATTTCCATGATATTTTTATTTTACCTTACCATGGAAAAATAATCTTCCTTTACTACACTATTAGTAAATATTATTCTCAGCTATTTTGAAAATCATACAAGTCTCCACAATAATTCTGATACTACTTAAGTATACAGTTGCTTTATCAGTCAATTAAGAATAAGCACTACATTGGGTTCAAAAGTTTGTATTTTTATACTACCTCACATATGCTACCTGAAAGTTGAGTCTTATTGGAATTATTGATACAATTCTCTCTTGCTTTTATCTTTCTTTTTTTTTTTTTTTTTGGTAAGGAAAGGATACTAAATAATTTTGTTGAAACTCACAAAAGATGTTGGTTCTCTTTTTATATTGTGTGTTGTAACCATTCCCTACCTACATCTTATAGAAGAGACTGTAACTCAAAGGGCAGTGACATGTTTATAATTCTATCCTTATCTCTTGAAGTAGAATTTAGGCACTATTATACTCAATGCAGCAATTCTCAGTCAGCCCAGCCCAGCAGCACCAGAGCCACCTGACAATTTGTTAGAAATGCACATTCTCAAGTCCCATCCCATAATTACTAATTCAGAAACTCTGGAAATAGGATCCAGCAGTGTTTAGCCAAGCCCTCCAGGTGATTCTGAAATACACTCAAGCTTGAGAACTACTGCTTTCAGCTGAAGAATATTTTTGAAAGGTAAGGGGACTTCCCCAACATTTTTCTTAAGCTAGGAGCTACTTCAAGACAGGTTCTCTCCATTTTCAACATCCCATTTCTCCAGACTAACTCACTGATTTATACTTTTTGTTAATGCCAGCTCTGACCTGCCATTAATGAATGGTCAGTTATTCCATATAGTTTCCTCAAAATTCATAAGGAAAGGATACCCGGGTATTATCCAGAGCACACTATCTTATGATATAAATTCCCCAAATAACTGAGAAAATTTGGTCATTCTCCTCCGCTATATTCCCTCCCTCACTGTGGATGCCTCTGCTAGAACCATAAAATGAAGTTTAGCATTGCTGCCATTGTTGCCAATTAGTGAAACTTGATTTGGGCTTCCTAGTTTTGAGGCAGGACATATAGGCTAGGAATTGACAACTCCCTCTAGAGTACAACATGAGGCATCTGTGGGGACAGAGCCAGGAGTGCAGTTTCCAGTCTCTTGTCCTCATGTGGAAAGATGCTGGCTCAGGTAGTAAATGGCCATCAATTGTGATTGATGGCCATCAACTGTGGCTAGTTGGCCGTCAGCTGTAACCAGTGAGCCATTGGCCACTAATATAACTGCTGTGGCTACGCTAGTAGAAAAATGGAGCCTAGCAAGACGATGGTGGCTGACCCTGCAAGCGGAGCAGTGAGGGTTGCGAACAGTGTGGCTCCTGCTCCCTGTTTCTCCAACCCAGCCACCAGAGAGAATATAGTGGTATGACTCCCCTACCTATGGCTCCGTGGGTGTTCCTTTTTGGCCTCACTATGTCCTGCGTTCTTATGTGGGGAGCGGGAGCAGAGACCCCGCAGACCGCCCTGTGCAACAGCATCTCACTGGTTACATAACACAAGAGTGACTGTACCCAGTACCTGCAGCTAAAGAAAACAAGAACCAGTTTCATCCAGCAAGGTTAATCCTTATGACCAGGCACCTGACCTTAAGCTAATTTTAATGTCACTGTAATCTCATTTATATTGAGTTTACCATGACTCCCAGCATGCATCTGATGCCGTGATAGTTCCAGAGAAGTCAAATATGAAAGAAAAAGCAGGAAATGGAGGGTCCCACCCAAGGAAAGGAGATGAATAAACCACGTCAATGGGATGTCACCAATTGCTGACCCGGGAGAAATAAAAACCACTGATCATGTTTTCCTTGGCACAGCTCATTCTCTGAGTTCACCCATATTTTCTTCTCAAATGTGTACTTTCATTTTCAATAAACTTCCTGTGCTTTTCTGCATCTGTATCACTCTTGAATTCTTGCGTGGAGACAAGAATCCAATCACCACTGTTCCAGGTTGAGTCCTATCTTGGACATCCCCGTGAGCCTCTGGTGACAGTTTGAGCAGATTTTTTCAATATTGCAAAATCATGTGTATTATTTGCGAAAGGAAATGTTAGTGTTTTACATTGCTTCATGAAAATAATATTGTCATTACTAGAGGAATAACATTTTATCAATAAATCTCAATGTACTCATACTTTAATAAACCAAAATGATTTTCCTAATAAAAATGAGAAAGAACATAGGCTGTTTGTATAAACTTACCTGGAAATTGAGTCAGAGAAGATTTTTTGACAGGTTGTCATTTCAACAAATGACAAATACTCAGAGTTATAAAGCCAACCAACTAAATGGTTTCCTTTCTTAACTGCTCTCCTTTTGTTAGTTGGAGGGAAAGGTGCATTGGAGAAGGAGGTGAAAAGACAAGATTCCCTGCACATGGAGAAGGGGAGGTATGGAGTCAGATGGATTCAGGAACTGGGAGATTAATTAATGGTGCAGGGTAAATTATGAGGAGAGCGGATCAACCAACCTGTGAGGCCAAAAGTAGGCAGGTACTTATCAGGAAGGATTGCTAATTTAAAAAAAAAAAATTAAATCACTCCTGAATTACACTCACATACAAATGTAAGCTTGAGAGATAAGGGGACACCAACCCTCTGTCAAGCACAACCAGACTCTGAAATCCAGTTTAGACTCAACTAGAGAAAAACTCCCTACATATATACACAAGCTACACCATTAGCATATGGCCTTAAAACTGAGTTGGGAAAGGTCCACACTGCAGCCTGTGCTCTTTCTCCTCCTGAGCCTCCCTCTCTCCCAATCTAGCCAGTTCTTTAGGTCGTCACCTGGAATTGCCCATATCTTCCAAGCCAAGCACAGCTTTCTTATTACCTCCAGTGTAACTTTAAAAATACCATGATTACTGCAAAGAAAAGAACCTTCAGTGGGCACCATTTTTTAAAAGACCTTTCCTTTCAATTGTCTCCACTCAAGATTACACCCTACATTTCTCTGTATTTTCCATCTTTTCACTACCAGCTAGTTGTTTGGAGGTTCCAACAAGTGAGGATGGGGGCAGTTTCCCTATGCTATTACTCTTCTACTCTGATTTGGGAGCACTATTTGGGCAGCACCAAGGCACGGTTTCCAAGGTACTATCACCAGTTGGCATTAAAAATAAGTAAAAAAAATACACATTAAAAGCTTGTTGTAAAATGAAACAGTGAGCTAAACAGGTAGAGCCCAGTCAACAACAGTCAGATTATCCTCTCCTGGACACACAAACCTTTTCGGTTTTTTCTTTGTTTTGTTTTTTTGTTTTTTAAGCAGCCATTCTGCAGGGAAACATTAAAGATAAGTAGTCTGCTTTGTTTTTGGCTTATCTCACTATGTATTTTTCAGCAGGGAAAGTTCCTAATTTTTCAGTAGTTAGCCATTGGTATGGAAGAAACTGTGCCTTCGCCCCCATACTGTTGCTGGCCTCTCTGAGCATTCCATTGAGGTCAGGGTGGCATTTTCCAGTCCTCAGACGTCTCAGAGAAAGTTAGCTGTTCAGCCCTTCACTATTTTATCTACTCTCTCAAGAACTCAGGTACAGAAATCCCACTTCAGTAAAGCCTCCACAAGGGAGAATAAAAATAAAGAATATAGCAGGCCCCTGGCAGCTGATACTAATAGCTGGGTTTATGCAAAACTAATTTCTTAAATTGAAATTGGTTTATTGTATGAGTTGTGGCATTATATAATGCAATATTCAGCTGTCCTGTTCAATAAGAATTATTCCTATTCTTGGCAAGAAAAAATTTTTATAATTAAATTATGTAATTTCCATGCCTTTCAACTTTCTGGCATGCCAATGTTGCTGAGAGCCCCTTTTAAAACATAAATAAATAAATGAGAGAATGCTACATTTTGTCCAAGTAGATAATCCATAGCAATCTGAACTCAATTTTTTTTTCTCTTTTTAAAGCATATGTCTTTTAAACATACACGTAATCATATGGGACTGCTCCTGCATTCTCATAACATCTGAATTCTAAGTTCTAAGCAGCAATCAAAGCTGCAGGAGCTGACCTACTGCAATTTTACTGCCGTGGCAAAATCAGCCCCTTTATTCTAAGCTACACATTTTCAAAGACAGTCTCAGCAGTATGTTTTTTTTATGACTCCAGTTTATACAACTTTTCCTTAGGTCCTTTGCTCATCCATATATCTGAGGTTTCCTAAATTCAGCGACCTGTCAAGTAATAGCATTATTTTATGTTTCATCACTAAAGTCTGAGAACAGAACAGACTACAAGGAATAAATTGGGGTCACGGCGACATGCTGTGCATGTATCCTCTATGATATTCATTCAGAAGTTATGGGAATAACAGAGCTGATACTTGTGTATATATTTAAAAGGGGAGGAAAAAAGAGTTCAAATCATTGCTGAACTAGGGTTCGTGAATGAAGGGCAAGGGACCCTCATGGATGCTGCAGGACAGAAGCTCACAGAAGTGTCACAGCTGAAATTAATGGTGAGCAATTTCTAAGTAAGACCTCCAAAGGGAATGATTCAAAAGAGGAAGCCAGACTGCATACATTCTTTTACTCCCTGCCAGAGAACTAAGACCTTATAAATTCACTGAAACATCCAATGAGAACACGACTGGGATCTTCCAGTGACAGAAAAATCAAAGATGGCCATGGGGAAGGGATGAGAAGGAGGCTCCTTAACTGGGGTGACAATGGAGAAAGTAAAATGGGAAAAGCATTGCTAGGAGAGTCACTGTATATAAAAGAGTCAGGAGGGTATTGTGGGGCCTGTGCACCTCTCCTACCTCAGTTCTCAGAGCTGCTATTAAGTTGCTAAACCTGTTGCTAAACTCAGTTCAAGGATGCCTTCTCCTGGAACCACTGCTAAATGGACACAAATGGACTTGACCTCCTCCTTGTAGTTTTCACCACCGTGGTTTACATATGGGAACTAACCAATACCTGTTAACCCAGCCAGCAATTCGTTATCTGCATGCGAGACTTACACTTTGTGGGTTTTGCCTTTATAAACCTTCCAGAGCACAATTTAAGTTGATACCTCAATCTGTGTCCCCTAGGTTGCAACTATTTTGCTCAAATAAATGCGTTTTGTTCTTTATTACAGTCTGAACCTCTTCTTTGGTTAACAGGGGTTATCAGACTGGACAGGAGTACGGTTAAGTCCTCAATTAACATTGCTGATAGGTTCTGTGACTTTAAGTGAAATGATGTCTAACAAAACTAATTGTACCATAGACTCATTGTAATAAACAATAGTTGGGTTCCTACAGTGTCTCATCAACATTAAAATGAAGCCACGATTATTCGAGGACCTTCTGTATTAGGGTCAGACACAAAGACTTTTTTCAAAAAAAAAAAAATGTCATGGCTTGGAATAATTATGTACTTATTATCTGTGTTCCTATGGCTCCTGGCCCTGTGAAACCCACATGATTTCTATATATTTTATGAGACGTGCATTTCTATCTTTGTCCTTCACTAAGCATTTACTCAGAAGTGCCAGCCTGAGTAGAAACCTGGGAGTATGAGCATAATCCCACTATGTGGGGTCTAGAGAACAGAGAGGTTTACGGAGAAACTTTCGTTAGCCCCTAACACCAAATAGCCCTTCACCTCCCACATGTAGAACTCTGCTAATTTGTGATTCTGGAGACACCAAGGAGAGTTTCAAGGAAAAGGAATTACTCTCAAACAGACAAGATGAAGATCCATTCGACACAGTAGTGTGAGAGCTAAGCTGTCCACTAAAGCAAGTAACTCAAACATGTCATAATTTCCAAGGCAGCTTATAAAATCCAATTTCATTTTCCAGCAACATGTAGTTGATAATGCTTGTCACCTAGATGGCCTATAGATGTATTTTAGGGATAAAAAAGACCATGAATTTAATTTATATTTTTATCTAAAAACAAAGAGCTCTTTCAGAAAAGAAAATATAACATTGAAAAAAGAGTACAATTTCTCAGATACAGATAAGTGTTAATTAAATTAGCAAACATAAAAAAAATTACTTACCTATAAAATACCTGCCCTATCTTCAATTGTGTAGAACATCTACAGCTGGTTAGAATTTTTGAGAGAGTAATTCAACTAACTACTTCAGTTACCTATCTTTTATTGTTTATTTGCCCTAAAGACCGGGAAGAATTTTTAAAATAACATAGCTAGCTTTTAATTATTCATGGAAAAAATGTTAACTGTGAGAATCTGTTTTACTTTTCAGACTTTTATTGCCATAATTAAATAGAGAAAATAATAGAGTCATTTGCCAATTACTCTTCTGCTGTATTTGTATTTGTATTCTTTGATTTTCATTTCAAACCAAAATATTTTATCACCCATCCTACCTGGTGAAAGGAATAAAGGATAGAGTTTACCTTACACTGGTGCTTTGTATTTCTCCAAAAAATAATACTATCAAATTTCAACATGAATTGGGAAGCCAAAAATCCAGCTGCGTTAGTTTTCAGTTATATGACTGAATTATTGTGTATATAGATTGAATTCCCACATATTTCAGTAAAACCACTGAGAAACAAACTTTTAAGCACACATTAAGATGCTAGAACAAATACTTGTGGATAATCCATACAATGCTACTTCCCATAAAGGAAGACAATCCAAAATTAACTTTAACTAACTATGTATTGATTGAGCACATACTCTGCATGACAGTCTAACAGACTAAATCCTAACATTTATTTCTAATTTCAAAACCATTCTGGAGGAGGGAAATCTTTGACCACTAGTCTCCGCACAAATATAAAACTGAACAGACTAAGTACTTATTAGTCCCATGACCTTTCTTCAGCTAGTAGGAGACTTTGTGCATTCCATGAAAGTATTTTACCTCACTTAAATATCATGATGCTTGAGATAAGTCATGTCATATTGAAATGAAAAGTTTATAAACAAACAATGCTGTTTTTAATGTTACAAAATTAAGATTTTTATTCATTTGTAGTATAGAAGGTATGCATATCTTTGCATCTGAGAACAAAAACTGAGCAGAATAAATAAATTTTCAAAATTGACAAATTAAGCACTACATCTGTCCAGACATGGAAAGAAATTGTTGAAAACAGTGTTATTTTACAAAACCGCATGACTCATTTTGCAATGTCTGCACTCAGGGAGGAAAGGGAAGAAGGGATGTATTAATCATATGTAATGAATGACTTGACACTTCTGGGTGTTAAGATGAAGATGAAGTTTCGAAAGGTTTTCCTGGGGGTGTTGCTTCATGCTTCAGATGAATATATTTCTTCATATTCTTACATTTTAAAGAATTTTAATAAAGATGGCAGAAATATATTATAAATTTTGGCATATAGGAACATACACACGTGCTTATGCCTTTGCATACATATATATACATACAATGCTGATATCACGTTTCCCCAAAAATGAGACCTAGCCGGACGATCAGCTCTAATGTGTCTTTTGGAGCAAAAATTAATAGAAGACCCGGTCTTATTTTACTAGAAGACCAGCTCTTATATAATATAAGACTGGGTCTTCTATTAATTTTTGCAATATATATAGATATATCTATATATATCACATTCAATCACTCTCAAAATCCAAAGAGTCAACCTCTGGGTTTCTGCAAGAAAGATGTATTGTCCCCATTTATTCATGTTCTAGATGGTACCTTGCATCTTGTTAGTGTTTAATATTTCATTCAAAACAACATGAATAACACACTGCAATCATATTGCTGTGTACAGTGAAATTATGATTACCTATGAGAAAAGGGATGGCAAAAAAATAACCTCACATTTGAAAATGACATTATCCCAAAAGCCTACTTCCAAATATTGTACAATAATGACCTTTATCTTACGACACCATTATAAGACAATTAAACCTATTTATATTCCTGCTATTTCCAAGGCTATAAATTTAAACTATCCCAGATTTTTTCCATAAACTCACATGCCAGGTATTCATACAATTAAATCAGAAGACCTAAATTCTCTAAATCCTAACCAATTCCCCCATTCTCCCTTTCAGCTGAATTTTTTTTTTAAAGAAAAGGATAATTTTATCTCTTTCCTTATGGTCTTATCACAGATTTCAGGAAACTCATGTAAATATAGCTTGGGTGTTCCTAACAGAGAGAGACAGCGATTGAGAAAGAAAAAGTAGTCATTCTTAGTCATCACATATACTACAGATTGCCCTCTGCATCCCTGAAAGTAATTTCCTAATAAGTAGATTGTACTATACAGGGCCCAACTTTTCCCATTTTTTGCTGGAGAGGTTGTTCTGTAATGTGTAATGCTAAGATCATCTTAACATAATATATGAGCTTGGAATCTCTTCCTTTTTCTTCCCTCACCCCTACCCCCAGTACAATCAATTCATCACCAAGCACCACAGCTCTCAAAGAGAATGACTCTAGGAAAACTGTAGGCTAATCATACACCCAGTGTGCAGGTGTAATAGCTTCATTGTCTTCGCCCATCTCTCTTCCATTAACATCTGAGAGCAGGGACCATGTCATACTCCTTATCTATAGTATGCAGCACAGTATCTGGCATGTAACAGACACAAAATAACTGCAAATTGAATGAATAGACATAAGCCATTATGTAGAATAGTATCTACTGAAGCCTCTGTAATATCTTCAGAGTCTTCAAAACTTAAATGTACCGGGATTGTTTCTGTTATGTATACTTGCCAGCGAGCACTGAGAAGCCCTCATTGGCCTGGGCAAGAATCAAAACATCTGCTTTGCACAGCGGGGCCCTATTTCAGATCCACAAAGACCTCTGGTCCTTTCACCACGGGAGGTAGAGAGGGAGAAGAGGACAGGGTATAGGCTAGTTCAGCAGTGCAGTGCAGGGAGGAGCAGGTCGTGTGGTTAAGCACACATGCCCCAGGGATGTGGAAGCCGTGAGGCCTGCAGAAAAGGCTCCTGTCCCGGAATGTTCCCCAACTCCCAAATGTTCCTGCTAACTCTGCCACTTGGAGAGGCAGCACAGAGAAGAGAGTCCAGATTTCCCCAGTTCTTCACTCCCCTGGGCAGAGAGACCAGGGTGTTAAGTTAAATACTGGTGTTTAGATCTGCTGCTGTTTCTGAGTAAGAACTAAAAGTGTATATTTTTCACATTCATTTTCAGGTAAATATATCTGTGAGTACCTAGAAAAGTCCTTAAAGCTCTACCGCCTTTGTCTTCAAATATCACCATCCATGAATTTCCCAGTTAATTTGTGGGTGAAAGTTCAATGAGAATGAAAAAGTTAGACCAAAATATACAAAGATGAGGACAGTGGGATTTAAAAAAGATTTGCCTCTCACACCTTGTTGCAATTATACTGGTCTAACATGTCATTTCTTAAGAGACCAACATTTACATAACTATTATACATTTCCTTTCAATAGATTACCAAAAACGAAAATTCAAAATATCACTTTCTGTGACTTCTCTATGATTCCTTTGGTAGGAGCTTCTTTAGGGCACCAACTTTAACTAAAATCTAGGAGCATAAATCCCTGTTCCAGGCATCAGAGAAAACACACCTACTCTTCACTCTCCTTTGTGAAAATCAGCTGTTGACATGATTGTTTATGCTGATTTTTAAGAATGCACCGGAATTCTACTAAGAAGCTTTCAGAGTGGCAGTGATGTGCTCACATGTGCCCCTGAGCTTCCTCTGTGTCAGAGCTTTGTCACCACCCCTTCCTCCAACACATTTTGTCAGGGAGAAATGGATAATTAGGCACATTCTTTCATTGAAATAGCAAGGCCTCAAAAGCTGCTCGGATGCCTGGTCACTGCCTCAGATTTTCTCACATTCCCATGATGTACTTTGTTCAACTTGAATAAACTTGTTTTAGTATCTCATGAGGTTCAAAGTCTGACACTTATGGGGTACTTATTATGTGTCAAGCTCTGTGCAAAGAGATTTACCTCAATTTTTTGTTTAACCTTCACATCCAAGTAATGAGGTAGGTGCCACTGTTATCTCCAGACTACAAACCAAAGCTCAGAGAGTGTACATGCTTCTTCCAAAGACACACAGCAAGCCAGGGAACTGGGATTCAAAACCGAACCATTTAGAGTTCTGTGTCTGGACCATAACCGCTCTGCTCTCAGGCCACTCGCTGATAGCCTTGAGGGTCTCTCCAACCCCCCAAAAGTCATTGCTTCTAAAACATTGAAAGGAGAATCTCCCAAGAATTGTGTTTCTCTTTAAAAAAATGATATGTTGTATTACACGTCGTGCTCTCCTATATTTAAGCAATTATTTTTTTAAGGGGTCGGGGTATCTACTGGCCTAAAAATATGACTTAGGCATTTATGTAGAGAACATAATTAACAATGCGGTGAATCTGTATTGCAACTGACTGCTCGGGGCGCGCTATTAATTCAATGCGGATCCGAGCGGCTACTTCCGCCGGGAGGTGAAAGCCTGCACCGCTCACCGCGGTGTTCCACCGCCATCTAGAGGCTCCGCTCGTAAGTGATGTTGTGTCATAGGAAGGTCAGGCTAAATAATTTCTGAAATGCATCCTTGAACCAGTTTGGATTACTCCCTTCTGAGATTCCAGTCTCCCAGTCTTCTCCTCCTTTAAAAACAAAGTTGCTTTCCTCATTAGTCTTCAAACCTAATACTAATAAAAGGCCAGTTTCATTAAATAAAATATGATGTTGATTTTTTTATGATAATGAATTTGAGAACAGCAATCATGAGAAAAAAGCTCACTTAAAAAGCTCTATTGTTGGCATTTTAGGAATATATGCACTACATACTTTCTATACACAGTGATCAGTTATCGGATTATGTGAGCAGTGATGGATCTCTCTTTGAATTTGTCCATTATTTGAATGTTCATAATATAAGTTGCTAGATGTTTGCAAACAGCTATAAGAAATAAATATTTCTCAAATACTGTGTTTCCCCGAAAATAAGACCTAACCAGAAAATAAGCCCTAGCATGATTTTTCAGGATGATATCCCCTGAACGTAAGCCCTAATGCATCTCTTGGAGCAAACCTTAATATAAGACCAGGTCTTATTTTCAGGGAAACACGGTACCAATAGGAAAAAAAGAAAAACAACATGACCTAATTTCCCAATCTCTGTGTTATATGAAAAATTCAGAGGAAAAATTGTTAGTGAATATTTTATCTGATCACTCATAATGATAATGACAAAACAACTTACATTTATTGAATTCTACTGTGTTTAGTTTTGTATATTTATATATTATTTCTAACCTCATAACAATTTGAAAGCTATTAGTATTATTGTTTGAGAAATAAACAAACTGAAGGCCAGATAAATGACAAAGCTGGTAAATTACAACCAGCAATTGATGAAACGAGCATTTAAAATGAAACCCCAAAAATTCATTGTTTTTCCATTAAGTCATGTGAATTTGTAAACAATAGAGAAATACTAATTACTTATCCAAAGTGACAAATGATAAGATAATATCATTAATCTAAATATTTACATTAGAGATAAGCACTGAAATTATTTAACTTGTTTAAAATTTGATTGCAAGTCATTGAAATTAGATACATTTTAAAACTGAGTTTACAATTTGACCTACTGCCCTGACAGATGAAATTGTTTAACCTGAAGAATACCCCAAGGTGAACATAACAGAGAACAGAAGAAGGGTATGAAGAAAGCAGAGGTGAAGGTGACTTGACAAAATGATATTGTTGGATGTCCCTAAGAATCTTTCAAAAATAAAGTCACTGCTTCCAGGTTCACAGGCAGGTTTCCTGTTTCTGGATGAAGTTAGACTACTGTATCTTCCATTCCAAAGGATCCTAATTCTTTCATAGTGAGGAGCTAGGTGGTCCCAGTGTCATAATGTCTACTTCAGATATCCGACTTTGGGTACATTTGGCTTCTCCACAATGTGTCTAGTGTTAAAGATTTTTTTTTTCTAAGATTGATATTTTTTGACATTTTATTCACTTAGAAATACTTCAACAAAAAAATTGCATAAATGTTGAATATTTAATATTCTAGATGTTTTTAAATGCAAATGTTTACATATAATGACAAATTCTAATAAAGTCATGTGAAAAATGTATGTCCTGTTACCTCCAGATGGAAAAGAAATAATTATGAATACTTGAAGGGGTATCCACAAAAGAGAGGGACAACAATTATTTTGGTTAGTATATAAATACAGATTCATGGGTACTTTTTCAATTGTGAAAGTAGCATATGGGCTACTTCTGATCTTAGATCTTATGATCTGAGACTGTTAAAACTAGAAGAGATGTAAATATCATCTATTCTAGTCAACATTACATTTTTCACAGATGAGAAAGCTGAGGCCCATAGAGATGAAACAAACTTGCCCAATATTCACAGCAAGATAAGGGCAAATCCAACAATAGAACTTGATATACCAATTGCCAGTCTTGATCTTTTGATGGACTGAGGAGTTAGCGCTATGCATGCACAGTTCTCCCTACCCATATACACTATAGGTAAGTTTGATGAATACCCAAATGTCTGCCTTTGCTGTGTAATAGATAATGGTAAGTGTCTATAACAGTGCCTGGTACATAACAGACACTCAATGAATATTGGATAAATGTCGAATGCCTATATGACTGCATTCACCTATTGGCATCTACTACATCCACCTGTATAAAAGAGAATGCAATGGAAAAGATGACACTTAGAGGACAATTTTTGACAAGAAATCCTTCATTATTTTGTCCTTCACGTGAAGGACATTATTTTGTCCTTCATGTGAAGGAAATGTCCTTCATGTTTGCCATAATGAAAAGGCATTTTGTTTCAGCTATATATCCAGAGAACTTAGAGAAAGTGTCTGGCATCATAAGGAAAGACAAACGATTTAATAAAACTGGTAGTCTTAGAATACATAAATTATCATAAGAAAATGCAAATTAGTAGTTATGAAATTCAGTAATTTGATAAATATTGGGTTCACTCTAAGAGAAAAACAGTAATACATTTTAAGCGTATTCTCTGAGCTATGTCAACCTTGACATCCAGACACAGACAATGGTAGCTAGAGGCCCCTACCTTCTGAACAGCCTCTATTTAAATTCATGCTGCCTAAAATTGTGAGAGTTCAAGGGGCACAATCTGACAGGAATTCAAAAAACCCAATCAAGACTGAACTATAGATCTCAGCTTCATTTACATAAAGAGAAATGTGAACTAAAACTACACCATTATTACCTATCACAATTGTTAGAATTCAAAATTGTGATCACACTCTGTTGGCCAGGCTGTGGGGAAATCAGCACTCTCCTACAATGCTGTTAAGATTACCCTCTGTGGTCAAATATATGGTGATGGAAGGAGAACTGGCCTGGGTGGTGAGCACATAATGCAATATATAGATGATGTATTATAGAATTGTACACTTGAAACCTATGTAGTTTTGTTGACCATTGTCACCCCAATAAATTTTAATTAAAAAAAAACAACATTATCCCTATGCAAGGTAATTTAGCAATATCTATCAAAATTAGAGCTGCATATACCCCTTGATCCTGCAATTTTACTTTGTGAATTTATACTACAATTATATTTGCACTTGTGCAAAAAATAATGGTTAAATGTTCTTCACTGCTGATATGCTGGTGAAAGAGTGAAACCAATGCAAATATCTATCTATAAGCGAATGGTCAATAAATTATTATACATTCATATAATGAAGAGTATAGCTACTACAGCTATACAGCTACAAGAAAGAGTAAGCAAACTTCTTGTGTTCTACTATAGAAAGAGTAAGCTGCAGTTCAGAATATGTGAGCTGAATTTTTAAGCTCTCAAAGAGTGAACCAGAAGAGTCCAAATGTCAATTAAAAGAAAATTGGAAACAACATGATGCCCTGTGTCTTTTAGAGGTCAGCTAGGAGAGATTTTCTAGGATCCTATGTAAACCTTGTCTCTTCTTTTCAAGATTAATTAGACCATGTCCATCTCTTCCTCATGGAAAAAGCAATTTTGAAGAACAGTGATATCAACTCATTTTTTTCCAGCAGTTTATACGATTTACAAATGTCTTTTATCCGATCTTCATAACAACCAAATTAGGCATTATCTGGTATTGCTAGTTTTAGCATTATTAATGTCATTTCTGTTGCTGAGAGGGCACTCTGATGAATTGGCCAAAATAAGGACTTAAGTTCAGAAAACCTCAGATTGTATTTTCTTTATGTCTTTTCTATATAAGTTCAAGCAAACTACTTTAATCTGAAGATCTGTCTTCTCATCAACAGAATTTTCCTAAAATAGATATGTCATAGACTTATCTAAACAACACAATGTAAGTGAAGTGTCCTAATAGTGCTCACATTATTTATTTAATCTCATTTTTAAAATGAGGTTTATTTGGTTTGGTTGAGTCCAGTCAATCCATCAGTCAATCAATCAATAACTCACAGAAATTAGGGGATTTGCCTAAGGCCTCACAGGTAGAGTAGAACAATCGAAATTTAAGTCTTTGGCTGCTGTAGTGGAGCAATCAAACCCTCCCTCTCCCTACCTCCAGGTCATGAGTGAAACATCAGCTGCTGGTAGGATTGGTGTCTGAACTCATAGCTGCATCCCTCTCAGGGCATTACCTTAGGCCTAAGAGATCTGTCTCCCGCAAGGTAAGCCCACTTCCCATACTTGTCACTGCTGGGAACAGAGGCCTGGCCCTTTGTCTCACTTTCAGATAACCCTGAAGGTCCATCTAACTTCAGATATCCCTGAAGGATTGGCAGAACCTTCTGTTGCAATTGCATTACAGTTCACCTTCTCCCTCTGCCCAGTCTTGTTTCCCTGACCCTTCACAGGTCCTGATCCCCAAAATACTCCCCAGTAAAATTCCTACTCACAAATCTCCATTTCTGAGTTTCCCAGGAAACAGACTTAGCACAGTCTCCTGACTCCAAATTCCATGTTCTTGGCACAGCAGTACATGTGAAATTAGGCAAAAATTTCTTCACAATAAAACTGTATCTGCCTGCCAAGTTATCAGCAAATCTTTTAAAAATATAAAATAGAACCTCTAATTTTAGATAGTTGTAGGGCAGCTTCAGAATCATGAAGAACAGGGCCCGAAGCAAAATTACACACCAAAAATATCATCTGCCCTTTATTTTGTGAAAGAAGATACAAGTGGAATAAAACTGGCTCTTGCTATCAAGGATTTGGCAGCCAAATCGCCCAGGATATCAGCTCTCTGTAGAGAAAGAGAGCAAAGACATGGCTACTTCCCAGAAGCCCCTGCTTCACAGGTCTGCCTCCATCAAAATTCGTAAACAAAGCATTTGAGCGATTGCCCACAGAGTAGTCACAAACCATTCCATAGAAAGCTGCCTGTACAGCCTTCTCTCTGGAAATCATGCACCTCACTCTCAGGGATCTTCTCAGAGAAGTCGTGTTTCTGATGTCATTGCTCCTTAACTAGAAGTGATTGGTTCAGAAAAGGAATGCTGAACCACTAAAATTCTCTGTCCCAATAATTTGGACTTTTAAACAAAGGAACACAGACACTGTTGGTCTAACTAATGTGAAGCTACAGAAGAGGGACCACAAATAGCTGCTGCTAAGGCCCCTGGAGCTGCCCTATTTCCCAAGGCCTAGATGGACCTCTTCCATGGATTCTGAAAGATACATCATCAATTTTTCCAATGAAATTTGCTAAGGTAATCTGAGTTGGATTCTGTTACTACAAAGCCAAATAAACTTCACTACCCCAAGTCCTCTGTGAAGTTCTATATAAAGCTTCAGAAATTTTAATTATGCCTTTGGCAGAGAGGCAACATAAAAATAAAAGAAAATTTGAAAAAAATGTCCTCCTGTCTCAATGCCATAAGACAAGACCGTGAAAGCAGAATTAGAAAATATTCACAACAGCAACAAAAGGTTAATAAGTCACATCGCTTTTTTCTCAAAACCTCCACTAGCTTCTTATGACACTTCAAATTCAGCCTTCAAATTCACTAGACCCTACATTACCTACCTTACCTGACCCTTGAGTAGCACTGACTCTCATCTTCTACTCTTCTTCTACTTCCTCATACACACCGGCCTCTCTGTTCTCTAGCACACTCCTACTTTTCACTTACAGTTTCCCCTATCAGGACATGTATATGTCCTACAGATGTCTACATGGCTTATTCTCTCTCTCCCTTCAGGTCTCTGCTGAAATGCTATCTCCTTCGAAAAGCCTTCCCTGACCTCCTATCTAGAAAAGTAGTGTTTCTCTCTCTCTCTCTCTCTCTGTTTCTCTCTCTCTCTCTCTCTCTCTCTCTCTCTCCCCACCCTCATAGTCCACTTAGTTTTTCTTCATAGCACTTGTCACTACTTAACATTACATTACAAAACTGCTGCATATTTGTCAATTATATGTCACCCCACTATATTTTAATCTCCATGATGGTCATGAATTTGTATATTTTTGTTCAATGTGGAGTCTACACCATTTAGAAATAGAAACTTCTCAATTTATACTTATTAGTTGAATAAATAAATAAACAATTAAAATCTGAGCACTGAGATATTTCCATTTGGAGGAAGAGTGTCAAGAGTGTATGTCAGGATTTTGATCTGTCAGGATTTTGAATGACTCTGCTTCAGTCTCTCGTTGTCTCGGGTTGTACAAAGACAGCAGACATCTTTGTACAGGAGAAGAATGTAGGCTGAAGCCACAAAGGAAGCAACCCTCCCTTCTGATGTCACTTCAGCACAACCTACTATGAGACCAGGTGATAAGTGCCCCAAGCCTTTAGGAAGGTGGAGGGCTTCTTCGAGGTAGAGAGCCAGGTGGTTTTAATAGCTGCAACCAGAGCAAGGCAGCAGTGAGTACTGAGACCAGGCTGGGGTGCAGGAGGGAGACATGAGAATAAGAAAAATGTCAGACTAGCAAACTCTACTGAAATTGAAAATTACAAGGTTTCTCTTATAGGGTTTTTCCTTCCTGTTAAGTAGCTTTTCTAATAACTTGGTATACATTTACTAGGCATACTAGTTTCTAGTTTTGAATCAACACAAAAATATATATCTTCACCTTTGTCTTATTCCATAGTCTCACTCCACCTGCAAAATGGTTTCCCTTAGGTTCAAAAGAAAAATCAAGCTCTTCTATACTGAATTTTATGTCTTACAAAATGAATTTTATCTGAGCATTTTCTAACCTTCTTTAAAGCCCATTTGTTTTCAATAGAATTGGCCAAAGCAGTAGTGCAACTGTCATTCTGATTTACACAGCAGTGGTAAATTAGATTGCAATATGATCTCTAAACAAATATGTCTGGTGTGTAGCATGCTCTGAGGCATTCATGCCAGATAATGCCAGGTGCTTTTCCTGCCATTCTCACTAAACCCTGGACATGAGTGAAGGACCAGGTTTCAAAAGCCTTGGATGAGAAACTGTTCCAGAGAGATGGATTCATTACACTGCTAAATATCAGTTGTATTGTATAAAGTACAATACATGAGGAAAAATACATGACATATAAGTGTTCTTATGTTACTTTCTTAGGTAGGTAGGTAGGTAGTTAGATGGGTGGATGGGTGGATGGGTGGGTGGGTGGATGGATGGATGGATGGATGGATGGATGGATGGATGGATAGATAGATTCTTATTTTACTTAGTGATTGAGGATCACACTAGTTGACTATTGAATATAAAATTCATGTTGCCACGAGCAACAAAAATATTTAAATGTACCCTTACAGAAAATAGGGATGATATCTTCGAGAGAAAAATATACCAAAAGCCTCAAAAATGTAATAATCTTTGATCTAGGGATTTTATTTCTAGAAATTTAGAGTAAGATAATAATCATAGATGTGCAGAAAAATTCAGTTACAAAGATTTTGGCATTGTGTGTAATAGTAATCATGAAAACTTAGAAATGACTTAAATATCTAACAATAGGGGGTGAGTAAAACAAGCCACGGACATCCATGCAGGGAGATACAATAAAGCCATTAACATGATGTTAAACTATTTTGAGGTTTTGAAAGGTAACTACAATATAGTTTGAAATTTAAAAATCTATTCTATTGTTTTATATACTATAATGCCAACTTTGTTAAAAAATAAATATGCATTTTCACTCAAACAAAAAATTCTGGAAGGAAATAACCAAATGTTATTAGTGGCTGCTCCTATATATTTGAATTACACATAATTTTTATTTATTGCCTTTACATTTCTACTCTAAAAATCAGTTACAATGCGTGTATATTGACCTTTAATTTAAAATGCTATGTATTTTTAATTATATCATAAAGAAAATGCACTTTATGTGCAGTAGAAGATTGGTGGAAAAGTAGCTATTCATTGTAAATGAATAATTTGTGTGATATTTCTTAGATATAGTCCTATCTTGTCACTTCAAAATGACAATAAATAACAACCACTGGTACAGTGAAGCAGTGTCAGAGTGTTACAATGGAAAGCCAAAGTAATATTAATAGTCTCAAAGTCATATGTCAAGCACATGCAAGTTACCCAGAGAAAGATGCTGACACAATAAATAATCAAGAATAGAAGACTGTACTTCTGGTGAATAGTGCTCTTTGTAAGGTGGCAGAAACTGAGTAAGTTTTAACTGCATTTAAGATATTAATCACTGTACTAATTTTTGATGTATAGTGATAAGTATTTCAAGAGTTACGTTACTAGATTCATATAATCACCACACAAAAAGTTTGGGAAAAGAAATATTTGGAAAATTTTGATACACATAACTATATTTAAAATTTTATTTGTACTAAAGGGTTTATAAAATCATTGTATCTGTAAGTTTATGAATATATCTATCCTTCAAATGTAAATTCCTTTCTTTAATTTATCCCTATCCCAAGCTTTCATGCTCCCCAACACACACACACACACACACACACACACACACTCCCATCCTATTTGCATGGTATCAAAAGCAATTAGTATTTCTTTTTTTTTCTTTTGCAGTTTTACCTGATAAAGTGTCTGCTTTCTGATTATCAATTTACAATAGAGCCTAAGCTTTCTATTTATTTTGCTACCTAGGGAATATCCAAAGGAAATTGAATTTCTTTGATTCATAAAGACATTCCTAAGTTTTTGAACTTCTGTTTTTCATTCAGATCATATTGACAGTAAATTGATTAAAGAAGAAAGGTATCAGAGTAAATTTTCATGAAAATAATCATCTTTTCCTGATTCATTGCAAAGAGGAGTGGGGATAAATCAGCACTTTCATTCCAGCCTAGGAGAACAAATTTTCCAATACCTAATAGTTTATGAAGAGATTCTTACTGTCATGCTGGGGAAGAACTAAGATCATGCAGTACAAGCTGATTTCAGGAAATCAGGAAGTTATATCACCCAAGGAGAGTATGTTCCAACCTGTGAGCTTGTCAAGACTGAGAACACTGTGGAATTACTCAAATCGGCGCAGTCTGTTTACTCTCTATTTCTTGTTCAGTGCCATTTAACAATTCACAATCCCTACAGAGGATTCCTAAGGAAAAAGACTTCACTGTGTGTAAAAATTAAATAAAAAGTGTTTTAGTTTGGTTTCCCCAAGAAGTAGATCCTGAGGCAAGGAACAAAATAAAGAACAAAACAGAAACAAACTCATAGATGGAGAACATATTGATGATTGCCAGAGAACATATTGATGGTTGCCAGATGGGAGGGTAGGTTGGGGGTGAGTGAAAAAGGGGAAGGGATTAAGAAGTACAAATTGGTTGTTACACAGTAATCATGGATATGTAGGATATAGCATAAGGAACATAGTCAATAATATTGTAATAACTGTGTATGGTGTCATATTGGTACTAGGTTTGTTAGGGTGATAGATGGGACAGAATTGGGGGCAGGGTGAAAGAGTTAAAGGGATTAAGAAGTACAAACTGGTAGTTACAAAATAGTCATGGGGATGTAAAGTAAAGCACCAGGAATATAGACAATAATATGGTAATAACGATGTATAGTGCCAGGTGAGTACTAGACTGGTCATGGAATCATTTCTTAAATTATACAAATGTCTAACCACTATGCTGTACACCTGAAATTAATATAAAATAATACTGAATGTCAACTGTAATGGAAAAAATTAAAAATTGGGGAAAAGGTAAAGAGGAATAAAAGGTCCAAATTTCCAATTATGAAACAAGTCATGGGGAAATATAATATATTGTCAATAATATTGTGATAGCATAGTACAGTGTCTGATGGTTGCTGGACTTACCATGGTGATCAATTTTTAGGTAAATAAATGTTAAACTATGGTGTACACCTGAAACTAATATGATATTGTATGTTAGCTATATTTTAATAAAAATCTCAAAAAAATAAATTTTAAAAAATTCCAACTCTACTATTTTTTATAAATTTATGAGATAGTAAAATGCCTGAAAAGTATCACTCAATAGCCCTTAACTGTGTTCTGGGTATAACAATGGCATAATCACTTTTTGGGCCCCATTAAGCAGCCACTTGCCGATCAGAAATATCTAACTGAGAATTTGAACTAAAAGTCAACTTGTTGAAGAAACACTGCTTAGTGTTCACAGATACTATTCTTCTTCACACAGACAGGAATGAACTATGAGCTTGCCAAGTTTTAGACAGCGTCACACTGCATCTGTACCATACCAATGAGTAAGGGTCATGTCACTGGCAAACATTTTCTGAAACGGAGTTATCAGAGAACAGTAGTGATAACATGATTTCAGTCACTTTAAACAGGTATTACCATAAACTTAAATCCACAATGCAATATTAGAAACATAACAATTTCTGTTTACAAAGTACTTCTGTTTAATACAGTGAGAGGTGGTACAGAGTAGTGAAGACCATGGACTCTGAAGCGAGATCCTTGGGCTAGAATCCGGGCTCGACCACATACCAGCTGGGTAGCTTGGACAGTTCACTGAAGCTCTCAGTGCTTCTATTCTTTAATCTGTAAAATGAGGATGGTAACATTTCCTATCCCAAAGAATTGTAGTAAGGATCAATACATTGAATGCTCTTAGAACAATACTGGGCAATATGTTGAATATTAGCTATTTTTAGTAATTACCATTTCCACATACTGACTCTATTAGCTTGAGCTAATTATTTGAAAACAGAATAAGCTGGAAAAAGTTATAGATATGACTTAATTGCACCCAAATGTTAGTGAATACCTTGAAAAATTAGACTGCAAAATTAGAAGCGAGCAATTCTGACTTTAGTAGATTCAAATGACATCTTGGTAAGAAATACATTTTCCATTGAGCACACACACCCATTTATAATACCCACATCCATACCCACACAGACACAAACAAATGTATTCATACATACACACCTAAAATGTTTCATGAAGCTGTACTCATTGTCGTTATTTTCTACTCTTTTATTTTAGTTTATTAAAATGTTGATAGTAATCTATTATTGATTTCACCATGATTAATGTGTCATTACCTAACGTTTGAAATATACTATATAACCAATCAGATAATTACAGTAATTATCAGTGAGATAATTACAGTAAGTCCTCACTTAATGTTGTCAATAGGTTCTGCAACTTGAAGTGAAATGACGTATAATGAAACCAATTTTACTATAGGCTAATTAATATAAACAAGAGTTAACTTCCTAGGGCATCTCATTAACATTATAACAAAACAACATTGAACAAAATGGTGTTATTCGTGGACCTGCTGTATGTGGGGAAAATATGTGCTTGTCCCATTTCTGGCCACTCTTCAGCCCATTTCTGTCCCGTACTGCCAGCATTAAGCTCTCCCTTAGTAAAAAGGGAAATAGAGACTCTTCCACACTTTCTCGAAGATTCCCAACTTGATCAGATTACTCTGATCTCGTCCTGGCATCAGCTACTCATCCTTCTCAGAACTTCTCTGAACATGTAGGACATGGGGAATGAATGTTTTTGCCTGGGAAAATAAGGACCTCTCTATGACCTAAAATTCTTCTGCCTATTGTGAATGTGGGAGGAATTAAGTTGTAGGAAGCAGGGGTCATCAAAACTCTGGAGAGCTGTGAATAGCCTCTTCCCAGCCCCAGAATAGAAATTATGACCCCTGCCCTTTAATCCAATTTATGGCCAAATCAGCACATAGCACAGCATCGAATTTAATCTTTGACAATTAAACACATAACAAGGTTTTAGGGATAGAAATTTTTTAGGGACAAAGCCAGATGGAGTATATTTTTAGATAAGTAGGGCTTATCTCCTACCAGAAAATCACTTGAAACATGGTCCAGTTGTTTTGCTTTGTTTGTTTTTGTCTTTTTCTACTCAGGCCACCTGTATATCACAAAATCCTACTTTTGGTCATGATTCACATTTCTTATAAAGTTGCTCTAATGCTTGATTTCTATAATTGGCAGGTTGAATTAGAGACATGAGAATTCACCTCACAAAAAAGTATTAAGAGTTTTGGAAATAGAAGGTGGTGATTGTGATTGCACAAAAATGTGAGTGGAGTTAATGCCACTAACCTGTACACTTAAAAACGGTTAACTGACAGGCTCAGAGATGCTTCTGGAAGTAACATCATGATGGCTGCCCAAGGAGAACCCAGAGTTCAGTTGAAACTTGTACTGGTTGGTGATGAAGGGACGGAAAACCTACATTTGTGAAACATCATCTGACTGATGAATTTGAGAAGAGATATGAAGTTACCTTGGATGTTGAGGTCCATCCCCTTGTGTCCCATATCAACAGAGGACCTACTAAGTTCAGTGTATGGGATTCAGCTGGTCAGAAGTTTGGTGGGTAGAGAGATGGCTATTACATCCAAGCCCAATGTGCCACTATAGTGTTTGATGTAACTTCAAGAGTTGCTTACAAGAATGTGCTAAACTGGCATAGAGATTTGGTATGCGTATGTGAAAACATCCCCATCGTGCTGTGTGGCAACAAAGTGGATAGTAAGGAAGGAAACTGAAAGCAAAATCAGTTGTCTCCCATCGACAAAAGAATCTTCCGCACTATGACATTTCTGCCAAAAGTAAGTATAACTTTGAAAAGCCCTTCCTCTGGCTTGCTAGAAAACTCATTGGAGGCCCTACCTTGGAGTTTGTCGCCATGCCTGCCCTTGTCGCCAGGGACCCCACTTTGGCATCACAGTATGAGCATGATCTAGAGGTTACTCAGACAACTGCTCTCCCAGACAAGGATGGTGACCTGTGAGAAAGTGGAGCTGGAGCTCAGCCTCAGAAGTCTACTTTTATAGGCGACTGTCCTGTAATGTCAGTGGTGCAGTGTGTTTTCCACTTTATTATGCTAAGCAGAGCACATGCTTAGTCTTTGGGATGAAGATGAGTGGATTTCGGAGGAGGTTGCGGCAGTTTAAAAAAGGAAAGAAAAAACCTTCATTTTTTGGACCTGCATATTTAGCTGTTTGGGAAACAGTTGTTTCCTTATTGAATTTCAGATATAAGTCTGCTACAGTCACATCACAATATTCCGTGGTGAAATCTTGTTTGTTACTGTCATTCCCATTCTTTTTCATTTAGAATCAGAATAAAACAGCATTTCAATTTTTTTTTAAAAGGTTAAGATGGTAAATTTCATGTTATGTGTATTTTACCATGAATACAAAATATTTCCATAGGTATTGAATAGAAGTTCTTTCAAATTCAGATTATACACTATATGTTTAAACCCTCCTCCTACATTACCCCTTCATCAGCAAAAAAGGAAAGGAAAGAAAAGCAAACACAAGCAAATATTACATGTTATAGTTTGTTAGTCAAGTAAAATTTAGCTATTTAGATCTTTAAATCTAAATTTATCCATCTTCCCTTGTTAATTTTTATGGTTGTAGGGAATAACCAGAGGAAATGGAAACACCCCTCTTAACTCTTATTTACTCAAAAGTTTTCACACACCCAACCATCTCATCACTGAAAAAGTTCTTCATAACAAACATGTATCCATAAATAGACTGACATTTTTACTGATGCCAGAATTGACATATTAACTTACACTTTGTGTCAGAAACCTAATCACTTACTCAAATTGAGCATTCAAAAGTAATAAATATATATTCAAAAAATTATATGTATGCTATTCCAGAATATGAAAATTAAAACTTGTTCAAAGTTTCTGCTTGTCTACACCCTGAAAACTGAAAAAAAAAAAAAAAAAAAAAACGAAAAAAAAAAACAAGGACATTTTATTTGGATGCCTTTAGCCAACAAAGCCTTGAAGAAAACCAATGGAGCAGTTCATTTAACACGTTTCTCATGGACCTTGTGAGGCATCTCTCCAGCACCTTTAAGATAACAGAATTCTGTGACTAAGTATCCTCTCACCATTGAATTTTGATGGCCTTATACACCACTCAAGCTTCACTTCTGTGGTTCATATGCCATGAGAATCTGTTTCTAGTCATTTGTGAATAGCTTCGTTGCAGCTTCCAATTACCACAGTATATATGCTTCTCTCTCATGCTCATCTTAATACCCAAATCTAACATTCTGCTTAGTAAAAATAAAGTTACTTTATATGATTCATTTTAAAAACCTTTTAATTTTAGGCTTTTTTTCACAGTGCTTGAATAATGCATTTAACATTTCAGTCTTAACTGTGGACTTGAAATCTACCTCATTGAAACCTAACAGCTTGACAGCATTCTCATGCCCTATGCCACCCCTCCCAATTTCCTATAACAACTGATTAGCCAGGAAAGTCCGTATAATTGAAAGGATGAGGAAACACACTTGAAATTTATGGCTAACTACACAAATACCTGTTTTGCGATGAACAGGACTGTTTAAGCTAAAAGTATTAAGTAAAGTATATCTGTGACACTGTCCTAATCTAATATTTAAAAACCAAGTCTAGACAAAAACAGTAAATGAAAGTTCCCATTCAAAAATTTTGTCTTTCTGTTCTGCTCTGTAGTACAAAACCACTGTACGACAAGGAGATGAAGGGACATCATCAAATATACCCATAATGTCAAGGACAAACAATACAAACAGTCCTGACTAGATCATATTTCATACAACTACCAATGATCAGATTATATCAACAGCAGGATATAAAAAAGAATAAACTTGCCAAGAGTTTTTCAAATTAACATAATGATCAAAAAATGAAGATTTATATGTGCACACCTAGAAGTATAAACCTCTTTATAAATGAAGAAATCTCATCCTTGGAGCCTTGAAATCCTCAATTTATAAATAAAAAAGTGCAGCTCACCCAAAATGGTAGTGGCATTTGATTTGCATTAAACCAAGAGCTATTAAATAGCTATGAAAGGTACAAGATATCAAACGCATTTCAGACATTGACCAATTGACATTCCTTTCATCTATGGATACTCTTCCTGAAAACTTTTAGGCCGATATCCAGGAAACCTTTCCAAATGACTCGTATATCAAACTTTTATTATTACCACAATCTAGTCTGCTGAATCTAGTGAGTTCCAAGAACTGTTGTTTTTTCAACTCCCAATCTTGACTGATTATTACTAATACCTCCTACCACTCAACTCAAGAAGAAAGGGAATGGGATTAGAAAAGTAAAAAGAGGAAGGGAAAAGGAAGAAAAACTGTAAGGAATCATTGGAAGGAAAAAACAAGTAAAAACATTATCACAATAGAGTAAAATACCTCATTCCACTCTTTTTCTTTGCCTTAATTTACTAAATTTAGTAACCATATATTAAAAACTGTTCTCGTCACAATAGCTAGTATTTACTGAGAACCTATTGTGAGCCAGACATTGCTCTAAGCACCTTACAAATATTATCTCATTTAATACTAACAACTCAATGAGGTAGGTACTATTAATATTTCATTTTACATACAAAGAATCTAAGCACAGACAGCTAAGTAAATTCACTCAGGTCATACAGCTAGTAAGTACCAGAGCTAGAATTCAACCCAAGCAATCTAATTCAGGAGGCCATATTTTCACTTAGTATGTTATGTTGCTTTTCTGTATGTGAGAGTACTGCTAACCACATTCACCTGTGGATTCCATCATAATACTATGCAGTCAGGGGGAGCTCAGATCGTAGGATCATTCCTTCACTAAACATTTATGATGAACATACTCTAGTTTTAGCTGCTTGAAAGAATACAAAAATGAATAAATCATAGTTCAAGCCTCAGATAAACTCAGTCTAGTGGAGGATATATTATTAGAACACAGTGAAAACGGTGCTTCTGGAGCTATGCCCAAATTGCTACTGGGGACATGAGAGTGGAGTGATTAACTTCATGGAAAATGTTAGTGAGATGTCACAGAAAAGGTGATAAACAAACTAAGCTTTTTAAAAGACAGGTAGGAGTTTCCAGAAAATAGGGAAGGTAGGAGTAGGTATCATTTTTTGGATACTAATGAAGATTCATTGGTTAATAAAAAATAAATTAAGAAAAAAGTGGTACCCATACATACAAGGGTTTGTGCTAGACCCATGAAAGACATACAAATAAAATACAACCCTTTCTTTCAATAAATTTAAATCTATAAATCTAGGAGGGGAGATAACACAAAAATGAATATTATAAGGCTATATGTTTTTTAAATGCTCTCAGACTTCCAGGATAGGCCCTTTAGACGATCTCAGAGTTTCTTAGAATGAATCCAAAGAATTCTTGGGAATTGACACCTACTCTGCTTCTATAACTCAGAGTTCAGGAATGTGGCAGGATGAGCCTCGAGAATCTGAGGGTAATAGATGAGGGCTGAATGTACTGGTGCAATCAGACCTGCATTATATGTGGTGACGAGGCCGATGAGGTGTACCTGGACCAAGTAAGGCAGTATCAGCACATGTCCAGACTAGACAATGTGTAGGCCTTCTGTGGCTTATGCAGAAACACTAGGGATGGAAAGGGACTAGTCACACTTCCAGAAAGACTTGCAATCTTCACTCACCATTGTGTGATCCCTGGTTAGACGGGGGCATTAGGAAGCTTGCCTCTTTGTACTGGATAATGATGCTGATCTTGCTTCCATTTATTAACTGTACTTTGTACTGTATTCTTAACACGAGTAAAATGTGTTTGATTTACTCAGAAGGTACCTATGCCTTGTCTTCCTGTACATTCAAGCCTGCTGAAAAATCGTTCCAATATGACAGTTGGGCAAGGAGTTGAACAAATTATACAGAAGTTCAGAAAAGAAAGCTACTGTTGATTAAATAATCAAAGAGTTCTTGGAAGAAAGGGCATTAAAATTATGACCAACTGAATCTATCGTCAAACAATCACAATTTCAGTCTGAATCAGCCCCTTCTTGATTGATATATTCAATCATTAGGTAAGTTAATATTTTCAAAAATATTAAAGTCTAGTCTTGCTAGCATTGGAGACTTCCTGCCCTTTACAAGGACTAATTTTACAATTTATTTGTAAAGAGAAAAACTTAAATTCCCTTATTCTGAAGTTCTTACAGGTATCTTCTGATACTGACCAAGTATGTCAACAATAACAATAAACATCTATTGCATAGTTAGTTACAATTTACAGAGTATTTTTAAAGACTGTTGTTACATTTGATTCCCCCAGTAACCTTGTGAAATATTAGTCAAGTTTAGTGACTTGTACCAGGCTACATGGCTAGTAAATGAACAAACCAGCTTTTCCCTATTATCCCACTGTTAACTCCCAGTTCTGATTGAACCCACTTTGGGAATTCCTCTCAGCCCATGAATTATTAACCTCCTTTCCTTTTTCTTAGAATTGCCCTTCCCCTTATTCTCGTAGGTACACCCACACATAGGTAGCCATGTACCACATACATTTCTACTCAGGCCCTGGTCAACTGTACGACTATACACTAAATCAAGTATACACGGAATTAAGCCAGAAAGTCAGGTTTTCTAAGGAAGATTTTGGCATTTGACACCAAGATAAGAAAAATTTGTCTCTCCGTGCGCCAGGAAATGAAGTATGCAAATTTAGGAGCTATAAGGGACCACATCCCACTGTGAGAAGGAATGTTAGCGTTTGCAGAGAGAGGAATGAAGCAAAAAGCACAAAGAGAATCAAGGAACAGATACAAAGAGAGTACCCAGTGCCTTTGCCATCCTGCTCTAGTCCTTTGAGACCTAGCTATATTTTTAGACCTGTATCCAATTTTCTTTCATTTAGTAAGGGTTGGTTTCCATCACTTAAAGCCAGTGTCTTAAGTAGTAATATTGCAGAATCTGTGTAAGACCAGATAATTTTATCCCATTCACTAGGATACAGTGGCCACAAGAGAAAAAATGGAAGGAAGAGAAAGAAGGGCAATGGAAAGAAGGCAGGAAAGGAGGAACAGAGGGGAAAATAGAGGAGGAAAGGAGGAAGGGAGGAAGGACAGGAAAGAAGGAAAGTCATGTTCTATATGTGCTATCTATAGCCACAACCACTCAAACCTCCTCCTCTGCTAGACTGAAGGAAAGGGATTAGATTAATGGCCTGAGTTTAAAAAATGTGTGCAACGAACCTGTCTAGCCACCTGGAGTCTCATTCAAGATGCTTTGTAGGGAGACTAGGCGAAAATAAAGTAATGGAACTTGGGGAAAAAAAATGGGTGCAAGTGCTTGGTAAAAGAATAATGGATTTGGTGGAAAATTTTTTTTCCAGAGTAATTTTAACAGTGCTTTGAGAAAAATGAACCAGGTAAATGGGTTTGAGAGTGAGGGATGGAGAGAGGAGGGATAAATAAGAGATCAGTTGGGAATTGAGAATGAATCTTAACAAAGAAAAGACTGGTACTAATAGAAAATAGCCACCAAAATTAACATTAAGAAGTTCCTAAGCACTTTCAGTATCTTGATAAAAGAGGATATCAAATCACAAAGGACTTCAGAGTAAGTGAGGGGAACTTTTCCAAGTGTGTTTGGAGATAAAGAAAAGCAGAGAAGAAAGGGCTGAGCATCAATCAGTCTCTCTCTCTCTCTCTCTCTCTCTCTCTTTTTTTTTTTTTGCTTTTGTTTGTTTTTTTGTTTTGTTTTGTTTTGTTTTTTGAATATTGAACACTGATTGTAAGTAGTGGGGAAGGATCAGTGAAGCAGAGATTGAAAATGCATCAGAGAATAAAATCAGTAGAAATTAGATTCTGGAAGGGACAAATATCACCAGTTTTCCTAAAGAGGAAAATCTGATTTGGAGAGGAAGAAAGTTACATGAACACGATGTCTTTCTGGCAATGAAATCATGGTCCCACATGGGCATAGCAGAGAGTCAGCACTTCACAAATGTTTGTTGAATAAATAAATAAATCTGCTATTCAAATACACATATGTAAATATATGCATAGGCATTTGTGTTGCTGATAATTTTTAAAAATTAGCCAATAAAAAGAGAGAACATTCTATATCCACTAGCCCTAGAAATTCAAAAATAACAATAAGCCCCACTTGCCTTGAACATCAAAGAGGAATATAATTACATGTCATATCCAAGTTAATCCAGCCACACCTATATACTAAGAAGCCAACCTTCAGCAGAATAATTTACCATAATGAAAGTCAAAGTAATATAAACAGAGAGCATGCTCATTTCCACAAAGATAATTGCATTACACCCTTTTCCACATGACCTGCCTCTAACGTCACTGTTTTCCCATAAAATGTCTTTGTGTCTTCCAGCACTAACATTTCCAGTGACAAATCAAATAAGTCAGTATATGAACAAGGCAGAGTAAAGAATCTCACATGTCCAAAACTAAAATTGAGAGCTGCAGATGACTGATGATTATAACCTACTTCTGCAGAAATCCTAATAACGCTTGCTCCATGTGATAGCAAAAAAGAAAAAGGAAAAAAAAAAGCTGTTATACAAAATGTAAAGTAATTAAAGAAAACTGGTTTGGATCATTTTTAAAAACTGGAATGTTACTTATTGCCATTTGTCTATGTCCTTGAAAAGAAAAGTGCTAAATAACCCACTTTTCTTATAAAGTGAATGGTTTTGGAACCTCAGACCTTAGTTGTCTTTCTTTCTAAGAGATAATGCAGAGGTTCTTCAAATTGTTTGTGTCATAGCCCTCTTGGGCTCTCTGATGAAGCCTATGGACTCCTCAGAGTAAAATTTACAAGTGCATGAAATAAAGTAGGTTTACAAAAGCAACCGAAATTGAATTACAATTGAAAAGCAATTGAAATATAAATATCGAATATTTTTAAAAATGCTATGGTAGTATGTAACATCTTTATTAATATATTAAATAACAACACTGGTAATGGAGCTAATAACTACAATGTAAATAGTAACTAGTATAAACATTTCAAAAACATTATAATGTGTAAGGAAATACAAAAATATCAATGATGTCCATTGTGACAAAATCACAGATATATAGTAATATAATATAGTATTCCTGGGCTTCATGGTTTGGAGCCAACATTCATAACTGAAAGAAATTCTAAGTTTCCGTTTGAGCTTGATAACGCCGTTTTGCTGTGAATTGGAATTCACAGACTCCAGGTTAAGAATCTCTGGTTGTCCCTTTTATAAATAGCACAAATATAATTGGTGTTCATCCACTGTGCTAATTAACGAAATAAAAACAAGCTTTTGCCTTCTAGAACTGTTAAGGCTTCACTGAGTGATCAGAGAACAGAGACAGAGATCTCTGACTGTCGCTGGTTAGGGAAAGGTAAGTCCGTGGATACAGCGCATCTCTGATACACTCTGAAAAACCACGTCCAGGAAATCCCCTTCACCACTAAATTGGCTCCCAGCAGGGCCCCGAAGAAAGATGAATGCAGTGGAGTTCCCCCCAACTCCACATGATTTACTCTCTGTGTCCTGAAAACCCATAATGTGCAAATGACAATCTTAAGTGTCTAAGTCAAAGTCATGTTGCTAAGTATGTTTCTGTCTGCAATACTGGGATTAAAATTCTACCAGGAAATAGACTTGTTCACAAAAACTCTAAGTTGGATTTTGTTCATTGAAATAGTAATAAAAATATGATCATTGGAATTCTATAATAAGAGCACATGTAAAACATGAAATACTCAAAAAGCAAAACCACAGAAGCACAGATTTTTTGTTTAGTTGTTTGTTTGTTTGTTGTTGGGATTGGGTTGTCTCTTTTGCAAAGGTTGGGAGAAATAGCCCTTACCCCAGGTACTGTAGCCAAAGTGGGTATTTAATTATATATGAGACAGGAAATAACCATAAAGGAAGCAATAATAAATAATAGGCGGGATCTTCATGGCATTACTCAAACCAGTATTATTTCCCCAGCTAAAACCAAGTGTATTCATTTCCTAGAACTGCCATAACAAATTACTACAAAACTGGTGACTTAAAACAGCAGAAATTTATTCTTGCACGGTACTGAAGGTCAGAGGCCCAAAATCAAAATGTCAAAAGGGTTGGTTCTCTGGAGGCAATTAGGGAGCATCTGTTCTTCCATGCTTCTTTCCTAGCCTCAGGTGGCTGCCAGCCACCCTTGGCATTCCTTGGCTCAGGACTGCATAATTCCAACGTTTGCTTCTGACTTCTGTCCTTCTCTCTGTATATCTGTGTCTTACATCTCCATATCCTTCTCATGTAAGAACACTACTAGATTAAGAGTCCACCCTAAATCCAGGATGATCTCATCTCAAGATTATTAACTACATCTTCAAAGACCCTATTTCCAAATAAGGTCTCATCCATAGGTACTAAGGGTAAAAACTGGGATACATTTATGTGTGTGTTTGGGGTGGGAGGGAGACACAATTCACCCTACTACCAAAGAATCCTAAAAGTCTTCTACCCTAAAGGGTAGAAGACGACAGGAGGCAATGCAAAGCATAAAGCATTTTTTTTTCTTAAGACAGTAGTAATAGACACTTCTATATTGTTCAAGACTTCACATCATAAATTCCTAGCACTTGCAGATCTGTGCAATAAACACAGAGTATATGCAGCTACAAAATTGAAATAGAGCTGGTACAGCCTGTGTAGATGAAATAGAAAGTTATTTGAGAGATTTAACTTGGAGAAATTATAGAACTCCCAGCAAACCAGGAACTCCCAGCAGTCATCTCTGAAACGAAATGTGCCCAGGCCAGCCCTGGAGGGCGTGGGCCAGTATAGGATGGAAAAACAGAATGAAAACACATGCCCCCTTTAGTCATTGCTGCTTAAGGGTGTTTCCAGATCTTTAGCGAAATAGGCTGAGTATCACCCAACCCACGCTGAAGCTATGACTGAATGACAATATGTTGTCTATATGTGTTCTTAAATTATGTCTTTGTGAGTTTTAAACGATTTATAGTTCATCTAGTGGTATGTAGCCAAAAGTGTACTAAACTAATGCTTTTGTGTTTACATAAAGTCCTGAAACAGTTGGGGGGAAATAAAACTCTTAACGTAGTACAAAGCAAAATGGTGTCTGAACTGCGTAGGCCAACTGATGCTTGCAGTCATGTGAGGTCAGACAATTAAGTTTGTGCACTCATCCTAGAAAAAGTGCTACATAGCTCACTGCTGAATATCACTACGGTCACCTTTGAAGTACTCCCTTTGGGAAGCTATGAGCTGATAGTCTACCCTTCAAAGCAGTTTTGGAACTCTTTTTCTGGAAAGGCCATCAGAGCTGTTGACATATTACCCTTGATGTCCTGAATGTCATCAAAATGTCCTACTTTCAATATTTCCTTTATCTTCAGGTAAAGAAAGAAGTCACTGGGGGCAGATCAGGTGAGTAGGGAGGGTGTTCCAATAGTTATTTTTTTACTGGCTAAAAACTCCCTCACAGACAGTGCCGTGTATTGTTGTGATGCAAGAGCCATGAACTGTTGGCGAAAAGTTCAGGCTGTCTAACTTTTTCACGCACCTTTTTCAGCACTTCCAAATAGTAAACTTGGTTATCTGTTTGTCCAGTTGGTACAAATTCACAATGAATAATCCCTCTGATATCAAAAAAGGTTAGCAACAGCATTGCAACAAGTTCGCAAACTTAATTGTCAGAGCTAGTATTCTTCAGAGAAGGGAGACATCCTGATGCCCAAATACAGATATTCTTGTTTGGATTCAACACCCTTAAGTAGCCTAACATCTTAAAAGCTAGGTGTCACGGTATGGTGATGTGGCCTTTATCCACATAACTAGCTTCTAAGTATTTTCCATGTTTCCAAAATACAAAGCATATTGTCATCGAAAAATTAGAAGTTTGCGTACAAAGGTGTTTTATCAATCGATTTGTTTATTTTATTTAATGGCATTATACAGCTCTTTGTAGATGGATGGTCCTTCTTAGACTCACTAAGGAGATGAATCCTGTCTTTCCAAAAAGGACCCTGTCTTACCTTCTTTCGTATCTCCCGCAGTGCCTAGCACAGCTACTACTGTACAGTGAATTCGTGTTCAGTGGTAGCTAAGATTTCCCAATGAATTATATTAAATGGACGTTCCTTCTTATGGAAGGTACCACCCACACATGTGTTTCTCTGAGGGATCCATATTGGATAAACATTGCTCAATTATTTCTCTCACTGAAGCAACAATGAAACCTGAGTTTGGGGAGCACCTAACTGGGCTGGTGTACTCTGTATACTCCTTGAGTTTGTTATTTAGAGTTTTCTTGTCTTTTCCTTTGCTCTTTTCATGGATAGCAGCCGGAAAATTGGACTTCTTAGCAATAACTAAAACATCCCTGAGTAAGAGTCTTTCAGGCATGCCTAAAATTGAAACCCACAAACTTGACCGAATCAGTTTGGGTTTCTTAAGTATCTTTCACTAGGTTTCCTTCCCTCTGGTCAAAGGATGCTTTACTCTTTGAAAAGGAGGAGGAGGCAAAAGAAATGATAGATGTGAACCCCCACCAAAATAAGTAAGTAAATAAATAAATAAATAATTTTTGTGAGATTTGACAAACTTCCTTTTTCTATTTAAATTTCTAGAGTTCAACTAAAATAGTTCTCTTGTTTATGAATGGTTTTCTTGGGGAAGAGCCATTAAATTATGAATAGCCCTAGATTTCATTCAAAGTTAAAATAGTTCTGATGTAGGATTTAAAATAATTCACATTTGAATGACATAAAAAAAATTACCACATACATGTCCACTGCCTCCAAATATTCTTTCCCTCATGGTCCTTCTCATGTATAAAATCGATCATGTAATCACTGCTTTACAAAATGCAACAAAAAGCACAAATTGAAGAACATAGCCAAATAGCCACTAACTCAACCAAATCAGATATCTAAAATACACCAGGCCATTAAGCAATGTATTTTATTTTTGTCCTCTTCCTTTTTTTTAATGATAAAAACGTTTTTCGCTGACAGCAATTAAAAACACATGTCCACATCTCTTTTTCCTGCAATTTTTCTATAAAAGCACAAAAGACAGTTCTGAAGAATCAAAACTCTTTCAGCAGTTCCCGTGCAGTTCCGTAACATGTAATGGGAAGTCTCCGCTCCCTTTTACGTAATGAATGCTGGACATCCTCCCACAGCCTGTTAACAACTGCCAACTCCTGGGACTTGTGAAGCAATACCTCACTACAGAGACCCTCCCAGAGAAAAGGTCCAGGAACTCTTATTTTCACAGAATCCTATTGCAGACAGAGAAGATACAGAGTTGAAAATTAAGTAATTAAACGAAAAGATTATAGATGAAAGAGGCGTCTGAAAAATAGCAAGAGATAAACTAGCTGGAGGCATCTGGCCTTTTCTGAACAATTTTAGCACAAAAATGTTGGGCAATCAGCAGACGTTACTTGAGCATTCTGCTTTAGTTGGTGAAACACAGGGATAAGCTCACCAATACATTTTTTTTACATGAACGGTTTCAAAGACCTTAAATTTCTGCATTCCTCTTTTATGGGTTTCTATCAGTCCATCATGTTCCCTTCAAACCACTCACTCATTCATTCAACAATGTTGTTGAAATATTTCCAACAATATTTGAAAAACAGTATTTTTTTCAAAAAGATTTATAATGGCCTACAATAATCCTTTGAAGTTTTCTTACTAGAATGACACATGTTTTAGAAGGGTTGCTGATTTAGTTGAAGGAGGGAAGGAGCAACAAGTAACACACAGTATTTTCAAAAAGTGTAATAGTGCAGTAAAGATTATACATCAATTGATGTTGCCCTAAGTTTTGTCAGCTTTTACATGATTTCATAATTGTAAGGTTTAAACACAGGTTTAAACACAGGCCAGTTCATACTGAAACACTCTGTGCCAGTCATCCCTCTAAGTCAGGGGTGTCCAAACTGCGGCTCGCGGGCCAACTGCGGCCCACAATCCATTTTTAATTGGCCTTCAGCAAATTCCAAAAATATATTTAGTTTACTTAAATAAACCAGGTGAGGCAATCTGTGCTTCACCTCGAGTGAGTGGCCCGGCTCTTTGTGTATTTTACCACATATGGCCCTTGGTAAAAAACGTTGAAAAAAGTTTGGACACCCCTGCTCTAGGTGGTACGTGTGCCAGTAGGGCACAAATTACACAAAAAGTATTTTGTCCTCATGGCTCTTTCATTCCAGGTAAAAAAATAAAATAAAATAAAATAAACATTAAAAGTAATTCATTTACAGTGTGCTAGAAAGTAATAAGTGCTATGGAAATAAAGCAGAGAAAGGGGGAACAAGTGAAGAGAGCTAGGCATGTATGTGAGTAATTTTAAACAGGACTGCCTTCACTGCACTATTTTGAATGATCTCTAAGTTACATTGTTACATGAAAAAAAGCAAGATGTAGAAGAATGTGACCAATAGGCTGCCGCTTGTATTTTTTGTGAATCAGTATATATGCCTTTATATGCAGAGCCTGTCTATGGAAAGAGCCCAATAAATCATCAACATGAGCAGGAGAACTCAGTGTCTGGGGGAAAATGTTTTTTAATGTATCCCCTTCGTATCTTGAATTTTGTACCTGTGCATCAATTTTTCAAATATTTTAATTCTTTTAAATGAAGTTTTACATAAATTAAAATAATCTGTAGTGAAGTCAATTATTTAGCAAATAATCTGTAAAAATCAAATAAACCATCTATATTTGGGATTTCCCTACCAGCATGATAGAAAGAGTTTAATAGTTATCTTTCAGGCAATCCAAGGAAGAAAAGTAACTCTTAACAAGTAATTATTCTTTACAGTCAGAAATATACAGGAAAAAAAATGACCTAATATTTTCATTCTTCTTGTATGTGTGTTTTTTCCTTTCTCCTATGATCTCCTTTAAAATTATCTCATTGCTAATTCTGTTGGAAGATGAACAGGACAATGGAAGAAGCAACATTCACTCTAATTTTTTGTCTCCTCTTTAATATGTGAAAATCCATTGAATCTCACTTTACTGACACTAGACACAAATTGGCTGAACTGGAATTGCTTTTACCAATATTTCCAGTACTAACAGTAACCACCACCCACAGTTGAATCAATCAACGAAACTGTTTCTTCATCTCTTCAAACTATTTTGAACATTTGTTCTTTGATAATAGTATCAAAGCTAAGTGATCTTTGAGGTCAGGTGGTGTGGCGTGGGCTACAACCAGGTTTCTAGTAATGACAGTCCATAGTCCTACCTGTGCCCCAGGGCTTTCCAAAGTTAACATAGACTTTGTGACACACAGAATCAGAGACCCAGATAAAGAAGACAGGGATTTCTTGACCATTCAAAATTCCCACAACTAGCTGCCCATCACCTCTAGTCAGTGACTTTTTAAAATATTAGGTTGGTGCAAACGTAACTGAGGTTTTTACAATTACTTTTAACCTTTTAAACCACAATGACTTGTACACCAACCTAAGATTATTATTCACTCATCTCACACACTCAGCTCTTCCACTTTTACCTTCTCCTGAACATGGGACAGAAAAAGAGTCCCATGGTTCTTTAGGGCATGTCTTATTTTCAAATTCTTTATTGTTGTTCCTGACATCATCACCTAACCCAGTCTCCAATATTGTCAGTGTCTGGCATATTTTCCCATTAGGACTTTTTTTGGGTGCAAGTGGGTGGCAAAATGTTTGGTTTTGCTTCCCGTTCTGTGTTGGCAAGAATCCTAGAAATTGGGTCAAACCAGGTCAATGGCCTGGGTTTCTTTACTATACCTTTTGTGGTTTCACAGTTTTTTTGGGGGGGAATCCTATTGGCCCATTTCCTCTAGAGTAAAAAAGAATTAGAAAAAGAAGTTTTCTGGACAAGAAATTAAGTTTCTACGTCTAGTAGGAAGAAGCTAAGAAACTTCAGTCACAGAAACTGATTATTTACCTAAGTCTCACATCTGCTACAAGAAAACTCAAAAAAGTTTTCTGTTGTTTTTTTTTTTGAACAACAAATGTCTTCCTCATTCTCACTGCACATTTTTATGAAGCCACCTTAATAGATAGTATGATTAGAAAAGCAAGACTCAGCAGGTGCCCTTCTCATCCTACGCAATCCCATTTTATTAAGCAGGACTATACAAATAACAGACACCCAATTACTGACTCATGTATCTGAAAAGCCCAAGGTATAGAGCCTTCTTCAGGTAAGGAGTTCCAAAATTTCAGAAATCTGTTTCTTCCTATCTCTTCACTCTCCTTTCCTTTGAAGTGACTTCTTTCCCAGGCTGGCTCTCTTCTCACAGTTAGCAGGTTTACATTCCAGCAGCTCAACAACCCTTCCTAAAGAGTGTTTGTTTCTAGGTTGTCCCAGAAAATATTCCTATTGGCCCAGCTTAGGTCACATGTCATCACTGAGCCAATCACTGTGGACAAGGCTGTGTGCTTTGATTTGTCAGGCCTAAGCCATGGTCCATTCCTGAAACCCCAGCAGTGTTGTCACTTCCACCTGGAGACAAAGACTGAAATTGTGCAAGGGTATTTCTCAAAGGAAAAGGAAGATATATTAGCAGAAAGGGAAATGGATTCTGCAAGGCTAGGACAAGTGGAGGTCAGTGAAGCACCGAGGGGGCAACGTTTAAGGAAACACTCATTTTCTGGTTCATGTAGGTTCAGTTTTAAGAGTGAGCCCCTCATCAAATTTTGTGTCCTAGGCTCCTCACTGACCCCTCGTACTGGCCCTGGATGCTGGGCAAGCAAAAGACAAAATATTCGTTATACCCATATTCAAAAATATCTCCTCAAGTGCCTGAAATCCCCACTGTTAAAGATTCATTTCTTCTTTTTTTTTTCCCTCCAGGAACAGTTAGAGGGCAAATGTTTAAGTCAATAAGAATTCTCCATATACATGCCAATTAGAGTCAGTTACCTCCAGGGTCAGCACCTGTTGAAAACGCCACCCAATAATTATAAAGCCTTGGGGAAGATGGAGGTATTTAGGCCAATACCTAAAACTGTATAGAAGAGTGTCCCTGCAAGGAGAAAACTGACATAGAAAAGGAGATCCAAGATACTAAAGGCACACTTTTACTCAATCACTTAATAACATTTAATGAACACTGGCTCTAAGCCTACTTCATCAATTTTCCTAAGTTCTGCCATATGGAGAAATTGTGGTGGTAGGCTGGCAAGTGAGGATACAGCAGGAAAGACTCAGGGCACAGAAAAGGTGGAAATCTCTAAACAGGAACTCTTTGTTGCTAACATCTGGGAAGGCTTATCTAGAGTTCTGAAAAAGCTTCAGGGAAAAGGATGAATCCTGCCAGTCCTTTGGTATTTGGGTTGCTAGAATCTTTGAAAACTTTATTTCCTCTCTACAGCAAGGGTTTAAAGAAAGACTAGGGGAGTTATGAATTGTGTGCCCCTCCTAGGACCAACTTTTCTGGGACTCTAGTTGCCTTTGGCAAAGAAAAGAGTTACATAATTGAAATACATCTGCCTCTTATTAAAATCAGGTTTTAAAATTTTTTATCCACCTAATAATAAGAATATAAAGGAACGATTCTGTTTATTAGTTGGAGGTTACATTTTGAAATATGATTGTCCACTATGTCAACTTATAATGGACACAAATAGTATCCTGAAACCAGAGTGACCTTGCTCCAACAGACGGCAACTATCTTCTTCTGGTAGCAGATGTCACCATGGTTTGCAAATAGTTTTGCAAATGGTAGATGGCCAAATGCCAGCACCTTTGAATTTTATAACTCACTTCACTGTTTAGGGAGCAGCCTTCTGCATAAAATGGTTTCCATGGGATATGCCCCCAAGGAGGGAATGTAATAGCTGGAATGTCTGGTCCTTTGCTTTATAACCCACTGACAACAAATCGGCATCCCAGTTTTAAGTATCAGGTTCAGTGTGCCAAGAATCAAGTTTCTGTGCCCACAAGGCTTAGAGCAAGATGCTAGACCAGGGGCAAGTGACCAAAACTGTACTGACCAACCATGAGGCCTCTTCGAGACACACCAGGAGGCTTTCTTTCCTAGTTCCACAAACTTCTCTCACCCTGTCAGTCTTCAAACTGGGAAAATTGATGCCATAAAATTAATGAATACCTTTTCAAGTTTTTCCTTGCCCAGTGAATACTATCAGATGAGCTTGTTGCAAGCTATAATAATTGGCAGTAGATTTGTTAACGAGCGCAATATATATAAGTACCTATTATATGCAAAGCACTATACTAGGTGTATAGGAGAATTCCAGGCTGAAAAGGATTAACCCTCACTGTTTGCAGTTCAGGAGAGGAGATACATATGTAATAACTCTTGTAAGAGGCAATTTTCCCTATTGCTGTATTAGAAGCATAAACTACATTACATGGAAAAATAAAAGATAAATTGCAGCTTGTGACTTCTTGGAAGACACAGAATCTGAGCTGACTCCATGAGATGCTCTGGGGAGAGCTACTATCCAGGCAAAGGGAAAGTTGACTCAGAAGTGCTGGGAAGAGGCCTCCGGTAAGGCTGAACATCTGGACCTTGGCAAGCAGGCCATGGAACTTAAGACCAGAGATGGCTGAGAGACCGATTGGCAGGACTCTGGGTTCTGGACCACAGAGTTTGGCAGTGCTTTGCCTCATAAGTTATTATCATTAGTTAAACTTTAAACCACCATAGCTGTGGCTTTTAAGCTCCTCAAATATAGAAAGACATATCAATCCAATTATGCAGTACATATTATTGCATATTATTCTGCAATATTATATACAGGTCAACAATAAGGTATCCCGAACATCATCCCTTTCTTTCGCTTGGCTTGTTTCTTTTAAATGATTCAATCTACCTAAATTAAAACCTCCAAATTCTAAATCATCCAAGCTATGAGCCCCAGAAGAATCCAGGGCTTCCAAGCAGAGGGAAAGGATGTCACCTTTTACTTTGAGACAAGATGGCACCAAGAGAAATATCTAGAAGCCGCCATCGACCAATTGGTGTTTTCTCAGCTACTCAAAGAGGGCCCTCTTGCTCCTTCAGTAAAGAGGTCCTTTTCAGCCTCTCCAAGCCGCAATCTGCCAGGAATGCACAGATCCTAAGGACTCTGGGGAAAACCCCTAAAAACCTCCCTGCCAGGAGATCAGAGGGTAACATCTGGAGGAAAGAAAGCTGCAGTGGCAGAACGGGAAGTTCTGGTCCTTCCAGCTGCCCGGGATTCCCAACTTGAACACTTCCTGGAAACTCTTTCTTCACCCTGTCTCTTACGAAATCTAATGGGTCCTCCCTCCCCCCTCTGCCTTCTTAAGCCAGCGAGAGCTCGAGCCACAGCACTGAGCTGGAGCAAGGCTGGCCCGTGGCGGCGCTCCCGGCTGCAGCTGCCCTAGACCACAGCAGCTTGGAAGCACCCCTCCCTCCCGCAGGTGGGTCACGTTGCTGGCTATTATTAGCCTTGTACCTTTCGCCACAGGACCCCTCCTCCCTTACCTGCTTCAGCCTACCCGGAGCCCCTGCTTTCAGGACCCCACTCACCAAGCCCGCTCTCACTGGGAAAAACGTGCTTGCAAACTCCCCAGTGTGCGCCCCTGAACCCCTGTCTGGGAAAGGCCACCCAACGGTGTCGCTGGATCAGTGAAGGAATTCAGCAAGCGGCTAGCTTCCTGGCGTTTTATCTCTCATCTCTACCCCACGGTGCAGAGAAGTCCAGAGAAGTCTGAAAGAATAAGACTTAGGGATTTGGATTCCTCTCTTATTTCTGGATAAGAACAATCTTGTAGTGCCCACCAGAAGGTGTCTGGAAGAATGTGGTTTGGGCAGTTTCCAACGTCTCAGATCTGAGGTCACTTCTTGACCAAGAGCTAAAATTTGTCCTGAGATCTGCAACCACTTCCCTCTTTGATTTTGATTTAAGTTTCCTTCTGTAGTTCCGTGATTGCCTTTCCAGAGAAATGTTATTTGAAATGTAATTTATTGTGAAGAGGAAATAAAACCTTGGATCCCTGTTTGTTCAGAGGCTGTAAGAAGGTAGTTCTTTCTCTGGATGGTAATTCAGGAACTTTCTTTAAAAGATGACTGGTGTGATGGAAAGTGAACTGGTTGGAGAATGGAGATGGGGGTTGGAGAATTATCTTCCTACTTCTAACCAGAAGCTTAATGACTCAGTTTCCACATGTGTAAAATAAAGGACTATTGGACCAGACGATTTACAAAGTCCAACTCTAACGAGGTGAAAATGCATGACTAAAGTTGCTTGAGGGTTTGACAATCTTATTAATGCTATAAGTATAATTGAGTAATTACTCTCTTCATAGTAATGCAGGTTTCATTTTTATAGGGAAACTACCCAGCTATGGAGTATCTTAGACTTTCCACATCAGTATCTTAGACTTCTACCACATTTACCATTCAGAGTACTTTCAGCTTTCAAAGCCATTCTTCAGCCTTGCTATGTGAGAATGTCCTATTCCCTATAAATGGCAGTCTCATAAATGTCACTCACACGAAAGAACATTTTTTTCTGATACAGTAGGTGTAATTTTATAAAATGGCAGATTTATTTTGAAGCAGTGACTTTTTTGAGATATGGCCTTTTGCAAGGCCCCAAGTTTTTCAGAATGCTGTGATTTAGCACAGTATGAAATTCTACCTGTATGTATTCTACCTGCATGGCAAACACTGCCAAGCCATAAAACAGGATGAAGCACTCCCTATTTATCAAGCTTCGAGGTTTTAAAGTAAATGGTACATGTGTATAGAGACATTGGGTCATAGCACTGTCTCCATTTGGCAATGTTTATGGTTCTGCTGAAGTTCACATAGAAACTTGAGGTTGGGCGTGTATAAGGCCTGACCCCTAACTTGAGAACAATTTTCAGAATTCTACCTTGCTTAAGCTTCCTAACCGTTGTTAGAAGTAACCAAATAAATTTTTATAAACCTGTTAATAAATTGAAAACTCTGGGCCTTGAGCCTTGTTCTGAATACTTAAAAAAAAAAAAAAAATAGATGCTTTGTCATAGAATTTCAAAATTGAAGAAACCCTGAGCAGTCACTCTGGATTTCCTTATTTCCTGAGGGACCTCTACATCACTTTTATTAATGCCATTATTAAAAGGATATGGATACTCCTTTTAAGGTCTCCCAAGTAGGTTTTGCTGCAGTCACCCTCAGAAACACAATTCAGGATTTCATGATCCTCACCATCTAGTTCTCTTTGTAAGTCATTTAAATCTTTTATCAACTGTTGTTTAAAAATCATTTCCTTTTAAAATTTTAAGAAGACTAATAAGCTACTGGCAAAACAAAAATACAATCACCCTTCAAACTTGAAGACTTGCTAGGCTACCTTGTAGCTAATTTCCTCTGAATTGTCCTCTTAGGAGGAATTGTCCTCTTATTTGTTAAGTTTCTGCATTCACATCTATCTATAATTCCTACTGTGAAAATCTGGGATAATAAGGTTTTCTGGGTGGGATTTTTTTTTTTTTAAGTTGTAGTTAAGCCAGAGACAATAGAAATAAGATTTACAAAAACAAGACCTCTGAAGTCACCTGTTGGAGTCTATTTTTTTGTACATCCAAACAGAATGGGTCATTAATTAATTATGAAGACTTCCCGAGTAGTACCATATGATGTGTTAGACCTACTCAAGAAGTTCTGAACGACTTTTCAGTCATTTCCAAAATGATTTGAATCAACACTTGTTTTTTTGTTGAGAAGACATCAGTCTTGGAAGGAATAAAATAGGTAAATAACTAAAGGATAATTAACGCTTAAAACAATGCTTGATAAGAAAACAGACTTGGCTTATGCATATGAACAATCTATTCTTCCGAAATCATTAAGGAAAAAAGAACAAAGAATGCTTGCACTGTTTGAAGATCATCTTTCAGAAAAATATCGCGGCAGAAAAATATGCAGTATTCTACGAAAAGAAGTATTCTACTAAAAGAAGTAAAAGAAGTATTGCTACTTTAATTAATTAGACAGGCATCCTAATCTAAATGCTTCTCCACAATGTTCTAGGAGAGTGTATTCATCCATGTGTGAAGGGGTCTTACCATATTGTACTTGGACGGTCACATATTTCTGAAAAGTTTTGAGAGAAATATGTTTATTTTAAATGTAGATTACATGATCAATCCTAATATCAGGATGAAATAAAGTTCAATTTTCATCTTACAAGTAAGGAAATGTGTGCAAAAGGTAATTTTGAAAAATTAGGAACTATCATTCTGAATAAAAAGAAAGCTAAGAGGTGTTTTAATGTAACTGTATAGCATACCTCCTACAGGGTTATTAGAACACAAACTAGATAGTCTCTTTTGCCTTAGCTCTAAAGAATATTGAAGGGAAAAATGGCATTACGAACAGAGCCGGGGCTCCAATCAGGTCTTCATTGAGCATGATTGCATTAACACTGAGGAGCACAGTAATAGGAGGAGGAATTAACAGCAGACACTGATTATGCATCTTTCATTTACACCTGCTCTTTTTACAGGGTGTGGAAACAGCTTTGAGCCGGTTAATTGGTGGCTGAAGCAATTTTGCACAGACTTGGGTAAACTTCTTGCCCTGTTTCCCAGGCAGATTAGTGCCCCTTCTCTGGTCTGGGATCCACTCTGCACACTCCTCTGCTCAGGTCCTCACACACTGTGTTGCAGCAGTTTGATCCTGTGTCTACATCCTCCCTAAGACTGGAGCCCCCTGACAGCTTTATCCCTCTTGCATAGCACAGGGAGGCTCTTCGATAAATCCGTCAAAACATGAAATTCTACCAAGATATCGTTGGTAATTCTAATTTTTATTTTTGGAAGATGCTGACCATCATGGACATAGTAGTTATGAGCATGGGTGTCCGCTGTACTGTACTAGTTCTTAGAGTCAAGTGTCCAGATTTCAACAATCTGCCATTTGGGGAGAAGCGTGAGATTGCTTTGTATTGTACAATACATTTAAAGTAAATAGTGGAAATTAAGATAACCGTTTTTGAAAAGGAGAAACCTTGGTGTTTCTTCTCATTAACCTTAATTTTAGTAAACCTATTGTGATGCTATACTGGGTAAGTTTCATAATAAATTTGTAACTATAATACTTTGGAGTCTAATTCATTTTAAAGAATAATTCATTTTAAAGAGTGACATAATGCAAGTAAGATACTTAACTGAGGTCATGAAAATTAGAATATTGAATTTCTAAAGGTTTTAATTAGTTTAACTTAAGTAAAAGTATTTTAGCCTTTCTTTAATGTCTGAAGACATAAGATATAAAGCCTATTGAATATGTCAAAAGAACTAAGTTATATTAAATCTTTCTTATAAAAATTTATTATGTTTCTAGTTATTCTCCAGTACTAAAGTACTTCAGTATCCAAGTACTAAAATGATTTTTTCATCCTATTTAATTGCCCTGACATGGGTGGTATGGGAAATGGGAGGAGATGGGGGGGAAGCAATTAGCAGGTTGGTAAGTGCTTCATTGCACTTAATAATGAAAATGTTGGCTATCCTAGACTGAGATCCCAAATTATAAAATCAGGGTTTTTTATTGGGTTTTTTTTCTGTTTTTTATTTTTCTTGAGGCATGTCTGGTAAATTGGAAGATTTGTGTTTGGGGATGGGGGTACACAAAGAGGTCCTGTATCTATCTCCCTGAGAGAACCAAGAGTCTAGCAGCAGTAACAGATTTACGGCCCAAATTGTCTTAACTCCATGTGTGGAGTGGGGAAGAGTCTGGGACATTTGCTGGGGTAAGCGGATCCACATGGATTCTGTTTTCATTACGAATCTAGGAGTCTTCTGTGAAGGGAGGCCCCTAAGGAAAGAGATTTAGGTCTAAGGTGAAGAGTCAGAATTAGAAAAATGTATCATCCTGTCAGCCCAATTATTTTGCCATTTCCATGGTCACATGCCAGAGTCTTGGGGAAAAAAGGATGAGAAATAGAGAAAGAGTCAGTGGCGTGCTGGTAAACAGCGCTAAGAAGAAAAACAGCTGTCCTGATTTGCAGCATTTGCTGATTTTTATAGTGTGAAAACTCCCCTCATAGCTTATTTCGAACTTTCAGCCAGTGAGCCGGCTCTGGCCACACCACTAAAATGAGCTGAGATTTAAAACCTAGTAATTAAAGGAGCTGTTGACTTAAAAAATATTTATCAACAAGCACTGCTCTCAGACTTATCAGAGTATAACACAAGAAGGGGGAAAAGTACTTTCTCCCCTGAGGTAAAAAACAGAGGAGTTGCAAGGCCAGATCATGTCCCACAGTTGGGGCTGATCTTGACACACATTAGAGGCTACATGGCCATTGGGAGCTCTTGCCTCTGAGAGCCAGATTAAAAATGGAAAAAAAAATTGGTACCCAAAATAAGACGAAGTAGACTATATTCATAAGAACGTGTGTGAACAAAGTTCACTCAACGTTCACAACAACGTGTGTGAACAACCCCCAGGAGATTTTTTAAAATGATAAGGACACACTTGTAAGCAGAATAGAGTTCCCTCATCAGCAGGGTTTGAGGAGTGAGATCAGATCCGCAGTGAAATTACTCTACCCCCAAACTGATTTGGCAGTTATCCAACATCTAGATAATTTCTAGTGGTCTTAATGTGAAGATAAATGACTTCATAGGAAATTAATTTAAACAAAGTTAACTCAAAATTGAAATGACTAAATCATTACAGTAGTCCTAGAAAAGAAAAACCTACTAATTTATACTAAATATTAAGTGGGTCGTTGTAATCTGCAAATTATCCAACAAGCAATGCTCATGTGGTTCTACAAACCAAATGCCACTCAATCAGTGAAAAAGAGTTGTTTTTCTGATGGTGACGATCCAGGTCCGAGGACTGAATCTTTGGTGAACCACAGGTTTGTAAGAAGTTGTTCAGGATTTAGAATGTAAAAGGAGGTCAAGGTAAATTAACCTAGACATGACTGAATCCCTGACCTTGTTGTCATGAGTCCCAGGCTTTCATCACGTGAACTAAACCAGCCTAGACAGTGAGTGGATAATGAACCTACCTGATGAAATTATTTGCCAGGGAATCAGAAAACAATCTTCATTATCTTGACTGATGCAGCTGAAATCAAAATGTGAAAACAATAAGATTTTTAATTTAACTAGAATTTCAGCAAAGAACTTAAAAATAAATATTATTATAGTCCCAGGGATGTAAAGTACAGCATAGAGAATATAGTCAATAATGTTGCAACAATTATATATAGTACCAGGTGGGTACTAGTCTAATCGGGGGGATCACAGCATAGATTATATAAATGTCTAACCACTATGCAGTACACCTGAAACTAATATAAAATAATATTGAGTGTCAACTGTAACTTAAAAAAAATAACTTTTAAAACAGAATGCTCCAGGTGTCTCAAGGTACTGTTCAAAATAAAATTTCAAAAGCAGGCACTAATTTTAATATACATTTATAGTAGTAAGTACCCCACTTATATGACACCCCTCACTGTTATATTTACAGTAGTCTGACTGATAGAAAATAGACTCCATTTAAACTTATTTTGTATCCAATGTGCCTGTTTTAAATTTAAGGCTTGTTCTTGGCATGCTATTCTTTAAAAATAACAACACAAAATAATGGTAAATACAAAAAAAAAAAAATAAAAATAACAACACAAAATAAAACAAGTCCTGTTTACAGATATCAAATTAAAATGAAGACTCCTGTCACATCTTACAGAGTTTAGAACTGTTACTTGTATTCTAACTTCCTGGAAGTTGCCAAGCCAGTTCATTCCATTTGTGTACTACCACACCAAGGTGTGTAATTGGTGGGGGTGGGGAACGCAGACGAGATACTGGCAGAGGAATTCAAAATCTTGTATGAACAATCAAATGGAGAGAGAAACAGAATGTCTTTAACCAAGGTTTTGTCCAAATTATACACAAGACATTGTAGAGCACTGTGTGAGAGTGGCTGTTAAAGAGCACCATCAGAGATTTGTGGGTGGATTTGATCAAACTATAACTTTGTGGGTCATGGAGGGCAACTCTTCACGGTTTCCTTGAGAGGGTTACAGAGCAAAGCTTACCTGCAGTCTGAAACCAAGTCTTGAGTCTGGCTGCCTTGACTCATCCTTGTGGGGCTGGCACAACATGCTTGCCTCTGGTTTTCGTAAAAATAGGAACTCTAGCCTCTCAGATCCAGCCTGTGCTTAGTAGGGGGAAAATCATAAAGCAGGTGAAATGTTTCTGCATCCCCTTACAATCGTATTCACACCCTGTTCTCCTTTGGTCTTTCTCCTCCCACCATTCCTATCCGAAAAAGATACCCTTGTCCTTATCCATTTCCAGTGGGTCTCAGAGCTGGTGCTCCTTAGAATTGATTGTTTGGTTCGGTTTATTTTTTTTAATGTCTGGGCTCTTCCATAGACCAACTGATCCAGATCTCAGCAGGTGGGACCATAGCATTTAATAGCTGCCAGCTGACCAGGGAAGAGAAGCATTGTAGCAGGTCATTAACTGAAAACTAACAGGCAATGGTTTGCAATTTGGTTCTATAGTGCAATCATCTGGGGAGCTTTAAAAAAAAATAATAATGTCCAGACTCTGCCCTAGACCAATTGATTCAGACACGCCAACAGTCTGATCATCAGTATTTATAAAAGTTCTCCCCTGATTCTTATGTGCACCAGGGATGAACAAGAACCATTGGTTTCTAGTGTAATCCTTTGCAGAAGTATTTGCATTCTATAAGCCTTAGTGATTCTAAGATGCTCTGATGATTGAATTGAAAAGACTGCAAAGAGAATCAGGAAGATATGTCCATGCCACCAGCTGTTTCCCCTCTACTCCTATTCCCCTCCAAACCAAACTCTATGGATGGGTTTTTCTTTGTCTACTTAGGAATTTATTATGGCTCCAAGCACACTATTTCTATTACTCACAATTGTGTGTTGTGATGTGGATAGTTTTCTTTTTATAGTTGTTTTACGATTATCTCCAAACCTTTTTCAGTGAAAAATTTTTTTTGCATTTTTAGTTTGTACAAATATGTAAAATTCAGTGAGCTTAAAAACAAATAAAACTTCTAATAATATATGAAAATAAGCTTGAATATTTACATAAAAGAATTTTCCTGGATTTGTGCTTTCTGTGGATTTCTCAGAATAAAAGATATAGGAGGAATTCATGGCTAATTCAAGGCTAATTTTTTTCTTTCAGGCATATCTGCACCAGAGAAAGGGGAAGATTTTCTTTCCTTTCTCTTCTACAAATGGTCTTATATACATAAATATTTATATATTTTCCTCTTCATTCTGTGAAAACGCTAGGGGAAACAAATGGCCCATTTTCCAAGAACAAGACAAGAAAGTGCACACCTTTTAGAAGGGGTATGGTTGGGTTATTGAACCTTCGTCTTTCTAAGAGTTGTGGAGAAAAGGTTCTATTCCAGGGCTGGGGGGCTGCCCTTGGCTGCTAATACACAAAGGACTTCAAAATTTTATTTTTATTCATTCTCCAAATGTAGTCTATGCATACACAGAAATATACTGCTAGGATGGAAAGAAGTCCATCATACAACTTTAACTTGGCATCCATTTATCAGATATCTACACATTGCTATTATGCTTTAGTATTAATTAATATTTGAATACAGCCTATGATTATCACCTAAACAAAGCAAATAGGTTGCATTGTATTTTTGGAACATATTAAAAAGCATTGATTTAAAATACACAATTATATATATGATATATATGTATGAACAAGATTACCCTAAAACTTATATTGAAAGGCAAAGGAATTAGAATATCTGAAACAGTCCATAAAATAAAAAATAATAATAAGGTGGGAAGAATCAGTCTACCGGATTTTAAGACTCACTATATAACTAGAGTCAGAGGCCAAGAGTGGACATTTAAATCATAGATCAATGGAACAGAATAGAGAACCCAGAAACAGACCCACCCATGTGCAGACAACTGATTTTTGACAAAGTTGCAAAATCAATTCAATGAAAGAAGGATGATCTTTTTTAACAAATGTTAGGGAAGTAATTAGATATTGATAGGCCAAAAAATAAAAAAATGATGATAATAACCTTGGCTTAAACCTCACACTTTATACCAAAAATAATTCAGTGGATAATGTATTTTAATGTAAAGTATCAAACTTTTAAACTTCGTAAAACTGTAAAACTTTTAGGAGAAAATATTTAGGACCTAGGGGGCTTGGTGAAGAATTCTTAGACATGATATCAAAGCACAATCCATAAAAGAAAAAAAATATATATATATATATAAAATATATAAATATATATTATATATAATATGTAAAATATATACAAGTGGACACTTTGGTCAGCGTTGCTCAAGCAGTAGTTCACCTTAATCAGAAGTATCTGGACACTGATGGTAACCACTTTGAGTACCTCTTGTAACTGCAGAAGTCAAATGTGACTTTCATTCATCTTTTGTTATCGGTACCTATTATTATAATTTTAATAGCTTTTTCCTTTCTTAAAAATGTGTATACATTTTTTTTGACACCGTGTGTGTGTGTGTGTGTGTGTGTGTGTGTTGAATTTCTTCAAAGTTAGAAATTCTTGCTCTGTGAATGACCCTGTTAGGAAGATGAAAATAGTCAACAGACTGGGAGAAAATATTTGAAAAACAAATCTACAAAAGACTCATATCTAGACCATACAAGAATTAGAAACACTCAACAGTTAAAAGAGCAACAATCCTATTAGAAAATGGCAGAAGACATAAAGAGATTTTTTACCAAACAGGACATACAGGTAGCAAATAAGCAAATGAAGAAGGCCATACCGTGCATTACTATTGGACAATACACAAGAAGGAACTATTGATACACGCACCAACTTTGATCAATCTCAAGAGCCTTAGCTAAGTGGAAAAAAAAGTCAATATACAACATGTGGGGTTTTATTTATATAACATTCTCAAAATGACAAAATTATAGAGTTAGAGAACAGATTAATGGTTGCCAGGAGCTAGGGGAAGCAGAGACAGGGTCAAGTATGACTGAATAGTTCTGTACCTTGATTGCACTAGTGGACACGTGAACCTACATATGGGATAAAATGACACAGAACTTTACACACTCTTATACCAATGTCAGTTTCCAGTTTTGCTATTGTCTTATAGCTATGTAAAATGTAACCAACCATTGGAGGTGTTAACCAATAGAGATATGAGGATGTAAAACAGGTTAAAAGTTTATTTGGGGTCTTAAAGGATTTGAATCCTAAAACACAGACTTACTAGGTAGCAACCCAGGTTGACCTCCAGAGAGAACAAAGAAAGATCTGTAAAGGTAAAAACCACAGTGTAATTCTTTCATGCAAATGAATGACTGCTGGCTAGTGTAACAGAGATTGATTAGTTTCCATATACAAACAAAGGTGGTGAAAATAAGAAGGAGGAGGTAAAAGACCATATGTGTCCGCAGGGCAGTTGTTGTTTCAAGATGTTTATGAGTCAGCACTTAGCGAAGTTTAGCAACAGGTTTAGCAACTTAATAAGGTAGCAGCTCTACGAACTGAGGTAGGAGATGTGCGCAGGCCCCACTTCCCTAATACCCTCCTGACTCTATTTTATATAAAGCGATTCTCCTAGCAATGCTTTTCCCATTTTATTTTTTTCCATCATCACAGGAAATGGTGAAGGACGCACAGAAACCTCTTGTACTAGTTTTACAACTTTCCCTGAATATATAATTACTTCAAGTGAAAAGATTTGGTTTTTGTTAATACCACTGATTTGTTACATATAAGCATTTAAAATAGGCAGATTTTGTAATCCTGTTTGGACATGTCCATAGTTTTAATAATGCTAAAATCTTCTGAAGCTGTAAGTGACCTAGGCCTCTGATCTCTGACTTCTGGAAACACACACACACTAGACTGGCCCTAACATCCCAGAAGGCTGCCTCAGGTGCCCAAGGCCTGGGGTGAGACCTGCAGACAGACGGAGATGATGGGCAAGACTCCACACCTGGGCCCTCTTCTCTCTCTCTCTCTCTCTCTCTCTCTCTCTCTCTCTCTCTCTCTCTCTCTCTCCCTCTCTCTCTCTCTCACACACACACACACACACACACACACACACACAGAAGCATTTCAGGGGTGGCTGCTACCGTGCTACCATGGCTTTCACAGTCATCTTTGCATCTGTGTCATTGGTTGCCCATCTCTAATCTCTACAAACATCCTTGTGGGATCACTTTACCTCTCTTGGCTCTCCTCTCAAGGATCCCCTCTGGGAATTGCTTCTACAGGAGGCAAAACCAGTCCTGGAGATTTCCCAAATCAGGAGTTATTCTTGTTGTGTTTCCTGTTATGCAATTGAGGTTTATAAAGAACTGAAGGAAAGAGAGGAGACCACTATGTTATGTCTTATCTATTTTAACCCATCTTTCCCTTAACAACTCTGCTTCCTGTTTGCCACCTTTCTTATTTGCTGTATTTCTTCCATCCTACATCTAGGAGGAAAATAGGATTAGAAAACTTTTTTTAAGTCTTTAAACAAGAAATCTTACTGCTTCCATAAATTCATGTTTACAGACAGGAGCTATTTTGAGTTACAAATAGTACGAAATGGGTGTAACTTCCTTCTTTACATAGTACTTACTGTAAAATGCACCCTCAACTTGATCTCCTTTGTGGTTTAGAGTACGCATACATCTCATTGTTACGTACTCCTATTTTTAGGATATTTTCCAAGAGTTTGAGATGCAATTCTTCCAAATAATTACTAACTTTTTATTTTTACATGTTATTTTGTTATCCTAGTTTTGGTAACCTTAGGTCTGATCATTTTCCTTTTTCCATGAAAAAAAATAATCAAAATATTGTATTATCCTGGGTTGATTTGCAAGCAGAGCTGTGACAAAGGCTTGTGTGCAGATGGTTTATTAGGTAAGTAATTACAGGGAGCAGGAGTGAGGGGCAAAGTGAATAAACCAGAGTAGGTGGGAAAGATGGGACAAGAGGGCATGAAGCTGGCCATTGCTACAGATGGGTGGTGCTCTGATCTACGGGGACTTTCTCACGAAACTTATGGAATTTGTCAGAACTGTGTGCCAGAAGACGAAAGGGGAAGCCAACCCTCATTGGTCTGAGTGCTGTGCAGACACAGGTATCAGAAAAGCCCCAGAACAAGAATCAAGAGATGCAAGATATGAGACCCCAAAGTGAGCCACTGTTAGGCAGTGGAATCTGAGCAGAGGTCAGGTCTTGCCCAAGGACAGGAAATAGAACCAGGAGGATTTGATGTGAAGTTCAAGATGTGGCCAACACAATTATCAACCTTAGAATTTCGATAACTTGATGAGGAGCAACTAACTGCCCAATGGAATAACTATATTTCGTTCTATGTCAGCCAGTAATATTTTAATATCTCATTAGTGGTTTTGTATCTTCAATTTTCCCAGTGATATCTCTGAAGGTTTCAGAGTGAAAATAAATTTTAATGGTTGGGAAAACAGCCCAAGTGTGTGACATTGGATTGCCAAACTGCATTTTAAGAGAGAGATATTCAAATAAAATGTGAAAGGATTACAAATGAGAGAAATTTACACTTGAGCTGTTTTTACATCTATGTTTTGATAAAGCTATTTCATGCATTTTTTATTTATTAAAAAAATAAGTGGGTGTCGTGCGGGAGACCCTGCTCGCTGTGCCATTTGTCATGCGGGGATTCTAGTCCTGCTTCCCACACAAGAACGCAGGACATGGTGAGGCCAAACAGGAACACCCATGGAGCCATAACTAGGGGAGTCATATCACTATATTCTCACCGGCGGCATCCGCCTCTCTGCAATCCGCTCTTGCTAGCCCCCATTCCTTTCTGCTAGCGTAGCCACAGCAGTTATATTAGTGGCCAATGGCTTATGGGTTACAGCTGACGGCCAACTAGCCACAGCTGATGGCCATCTGATCACAGTTGATGGCCATCTACTACCTGAGCCAGCACCTTTCTATGTGAGGCTGAGAGCCTGGAAACTGCTTTTTGGGGCTTTGTCCCCACAGTGGGGAAAGCAAAAGCTTCTTAAGAATTATTGAATGATGTTTCAGATAAATTTTATGTATTTCCAATAAATGCAGTTACAGAAGCATAATTAACTTTTAATTTACAGAATTTATGTAAAGATTACTTAATTAGATTAATAGGTTGATTAATTAGATAATCAATAGGTTATTAAGTAAACTATTAATAGCTAATTTACTATGTCTTAAGAATTGCTTTAAGATACATTAATTCATCTGATCCTTACAATGTCTCTAAAGCAGGTACTATCAGTCTCTCATGCTAAAGATGATGACACTGAGACACAGAGTTTGAGTCACTTACCCAAGGTTACACCACTAGTAAGAAGTAGGACAACAACAAAAAGTACTGTGTATGCAATATCTGCATTAAAAAATAAAAGCTTATGGCAGATTAGAATAAATGAATGTGGTCGCCAAATACTCAAAATAGAAACCAGAATCATCACTTTCTCTTTGCAGTAATTAATGTGATCTCAGTGAGACTATGTCAATAAAGACATCATCCACTTCATTACAGGACACTGGCAACTTGATCAAATCTGTATTTTGCTTGTAGTGTTCAACACAATATAAGAGACAGAAGAAGAATATATTAGGGTGAAAGAATAGAGAAGTGAGGGGATAGCCAGGCAGACTAAGAACTTTTGGGACTAAGTGTTTGATAAATATAATATCATTGCAAAACATGTCCATAGTTTAAAACATCCACCAGTAAGTGGATTGGTTTTTTACTATGTCTCTTTATCTGACAGTAGTTTTTCACCAACAATTTTGTTAAATGAAACACATACAAGAATATGTATGACAATTTTTACTCCTTCCAAATTTTGTGAGGAATACATGTAATTCATTAGAAGTTTTGAACAACGTCAATCAACCACTGTTTCCTGGAGATAATTCTCATTAATTTTTCCATGTCCAAAGCATTCATATGTTGTTGGGTATTTGTGTTATCTTTCAGTGATGGAGAAATCTTCTACCGATGCACTTCCTCTTTATGTGAATTTTTCGGAAAAGCAAGAGACTATATGTATTTTTGGAACCGGTGATTTTGGAAGATCGCTGGGACTTAAATTGCTCCAGTGTGGTTATTCTGTTGTTTTTGGAAGTCGAAACCCCCGGAAGTCCAGTCTGCTGCCCAGTGGTGCAGAGGTGTTGAGCTATTCAGAAGCGGCTCAGAAATCTGACATCATCATCCTGACAATCCACCGGGAGCATTATGACTTTCTGACAGAACTAACTGAGATTCTCAATGAGAAAATATTGGTCGACGTCAGCAACAACCTCAAAATCAATCAGTACCCAGAATCTAATGCAGAGTACCTTGCTCAGCTGGTGCCAAGAGCCCATGTAGTAAAAGCATTTAACACCATCTCGGCCTGGTCTCTCCAGTCAGGAGCTCTGGATGCAAGTCGGCAGGTAAAATAGAATGAATTTACACTCTCAATCTTTAAAAAGTGAATGCTTTATGTGCCCTTATCTCAAAGATTCCAAAATATAATTCCAAAATGAAACACCCACTGAACATTTCGTTCTGCTAATGTGTTCCATGAATAGTTTCCTTGGGTTTAACCAACTAGGACGGTCCGTTGCTGTTATTTATTTCCCACTGTCTGCACTCTCAGCTTTTAGTTTGATGGAACCCCATGGTGTCCATCTCTGGAGGCATCTTGTCAGTACTAGACAAGTAACACAGCTAAATTGCTGATGGATATCCTTTACATTCCCGTTATCTTGTACGTAACCTGTTCCATTCATTCACTGAGATTAGAAAGTTTCCATAAGTGATGAAGTATCCATGAATTCAAAAGAAACATTAAACTATTCGCACTATGGAGAACCAACTCATATCAGTGTGATGTGCCTAAAACCACTCTCAGCTTGAAACCCTCGTACTTAACTATCCAGTACACACGTGCAAGTTTAAAACATCATCTTGCTTAAGTATGTTTATTCAACATACTAGTTTGAAAAGCAGTTCACTACTACATGTCCTTGTTCTGAGTGGTACTTGTATAAACTTTCAAAATAATTATTAAAGAATAAATACAAAATTAATTATCTTTAACTCAGGTGTTTGTCTGCGGAAATGACAGCAAAGCCAAGCAGAGAGTGGTGGATATTGTCCGTACTCTGGGACTGACTCCATTGGATCAAGGATCTCTCATGGCAGCCAACGAAATTGAAAACTACCCCTTGCAACTATTTCCAATGTGGAAGTTCCCCTTCTATTTGTCTGCTGCTTTGTGTGTCTTCTTCTTTTTTTACTGTGTTATAAGGGAAGTAATCTACCCTTATGTTTATGAAAAGAAAGATACCACGTTTCGCATGGCTATTTCCATTCCAAATCGTGTCTTTCCAGTGACAGCGCTCATACTGCTTGCCTTGGTTTACCTCCCTGGTGTTATCGCTGCCATTCTGCAGCTGTACCGAGGTACGAAATTCCGCAGATTCCCAAACTGGCTTGACCACTGGATGCTTTGCAGAAAGCAGCTTGGCTTGATAGCCCTGGGATTTGCCTTCCTTCACGTCCTCTACACACTTGTGATTCCTATTCGTTATTATGTACGATGGAGGTTGCAAAACATGACCACTACCCAGGTAAACCTATTCACTTGTGTTCTCCTATTCCTTAAATTACAGTGGAATCTTGCTACATCATATTCCATGTCAAAATTATAAAAAATCACTCTTCTAAGCATCTTTCTTTTTTAAAGTAACTACCATATGACTGTTTCTTTGTTTTTTGTTGGTTTTTTGTTTGTTTGTTGTTTGCTTTGCTTTGTTTTATTTTTTAAAGAATCCAGTTGAGAACTCATACAACTGTTGAGAATGAAAGTTAGGTTCCCAGGTTCACTTGGGTCCAGATCTGCATTCCTGTAACCGGGATCCTGACAAACTGACAGAATTGGTGTCTCAGGAAAACTAATGACACCTACTTCAGTTCCTTTGGGGACAGTCAATAAATGTAAACCAGTGTGTTCGTAGGCTTCTATTTTTATGCATGCTACTTGCTTTTGGAAGTCAAAACCAACGTTATTATAACTAAGGTGATTGTTCCAACATATTTCACAGGAATGTAAACAAATTCACAAAAGAGTGCTTATAAATACATTAATGTTTGACTTGTGGGAAGTTGTCACCAAAAACTAAACAATTCTGAGCAAATGTCAGATACTATATTCTGCATAGTCAGAAACTTCAGAGAGAATCAACTCAGGGAATCTAAAAAGCAGTCCCAGAGAAAGTGCTATGCATCAGTCCTAGTTTGGAAATAATTGTTTTGATCAACCTTACTTCAGTCTCAAAGTGTGTTAGTCAGTCACTCACTAATGGTGCATCTGTGGATTTCTCTACATTGTTTCCCAAAGAGGTACATGGGAGGTTCTTGGGCAAGAATCATATTACAGGAGCCTGACTTCTCTAAATCTGTGGTGTGACAGATCTGATGATATATTACAACATAATAAACATAAAAGAACCCAAATACTATGTGTGAATAATCAGCATATAACAGCAGAAAAAAAATAGAATCTTTATGTAGTCATTTGAGAACATTGTTTTACTTGGGGAACAAGAAACCATATGGTAAACAAGGTTTAAGGAAATGTTTACTTTGTTTTAGGATTTATAGGGTCAGTTAAAACTCCCTGTACAACTCCTGGAGTCAAGTATTATAATGAAATCCCAGCAGAACCAATTATTTTTTCTACCAATAACATAAGTTCTAAGTGTATTTTCTCTACAATTATTTTCAAATGAGTATTAAGAAATGTCATATAATTTGCCGTGAGCAAATAAACCATGCAAAGCTATTTTCAGTCCATTTAACATTTGAGAAGTTTGTAAAATATGTCATTTTTAAAAGTTGCTTATAATTTTTCTTAGGCATTTTTAAAAGTTGCTTATAATTTTTCTTTCTTAGAAAGAAAATCCATTTAATACCTCTTATGCCTGGCTCAGTGATTCATACATGGCTTTAGGAATCCTTGGATTTTTCCTGTTTGTGCTCTTGGGGATCACTTCCTTGCCATCAGTTAGCAACATGGTCAACTGGAGAGAGTTCCGATTTGTGCAGGTAAGGAAGTCAAGATTTAATCTACTTTTACTGCAAAATGAGTCTGGTTTTACAAATATTTGCATTTTTCTCTCCTATCATGCATACATTTTCATTTTGCTCCATCAGTTCCTTAGCAATCTCATAAAAATAGCAACTGAAACAAGTTCAAATCAGTACATGCTAAATTCTGGTACCAAAAGGCAGATTCCATAACGGTTTGACTTCCTAGGAGGGCATCCCTTGCTAAGATTCCTGACTACTCCCAGAGCCACAGCTATGAGTGTAGAGTGAAAAGCATCAACAACTACTAAACTTCGTGTCTGGAGATGTACTAAGTGCAAGCTGAAAAACCAAAAGACAAAATTTCTACTTCTGAAAACCAACCTTAGAATATGGACATATTGACATGTAAAGGCATATATTAAAGTTTAAAACCTCTGAAAACAAGATATGCTAGACTGTCATCATACCAGACTCAGGGCTGGTCTGTAAGAAGGAAAACATTTTTTTCCCCACATATCAACCACCAGACACCTCAATAAAGGCGGTTAGTAACTACTCTTATTGACCAGTGGTCCTTAAAGTGTAGCACCTGCACCAGCAGCATCAGTATCACCTGGGACCTTGTTAGATCTACAAATCTGCAGGCACCACCCAGACACAATGAATCAGAAACTCTGGACATGTGACCCAGCAATTTTTTTTAACAAGCCCTCCGGATGGTTCTGATGTATGTTCACTGTGAACCACTATAACAGAATAGACCATTAGTAATGGAAATTAGGTTTGAATTTTATAAAACTATTTGAATTTCAAAAGTCTTACAGTTTGTCCTAGCGACCAAATGCAGTCAACATTTTCTCATGTTAACACCTTTATATAAGACATTAAAACAGAAATAAACAATTGAGTGTTTAGGCCAAAGCAAGCAAACAAAAGTAAAGTTTGCTTGTTGCTCTTTATCATGATAGAAATTAGCAAGCATCTGCTTTTAGTCAGTAATGTATACTAACGTAGTGCTTCTAGGACATACTGTGTCTTACTCATCTCTGGCCTCCAGAAAAGGTGATCAAGGAAAGAATTTTGCCAATGGGAAAGAAGGCAAGGTAAGTGCTTTATTCTAACACAAAAGAGTTGATTCCTGGGAAACTTGCCCCTCCAACTAGATTAAGATGAAATCACCATGCCATTTGTAAGCACAATCTTTTTTTTTTTTTAATGAAATGTTTATCATCTTGAAGGAGGGTTAATGGTTTCTTCAGTACTTAGCAGAGTGTTCTGTATATCATAGGTTTCCAAGGTTTGCTGTTGTTGACAAATATCCTTCATTGGCTTAGAGTATCTTGCTTTAAAATGTAAATAGTGTTAATGTACATATTTTTGTTTTTTGCTTCTAGTCCAAACTGGGTTATTTGACCCTGATCTTATGCACAGCCCACACTCTGGTATACGGCGGAAAGAAATTCCTCAGTCCTCGAATTCTTAGGTGGTGTCTTCCTTCATCCTATGTGTTAGCACTCATCATTCCGTGCACTGTGCTGGTGATCAAGTTTATCCTCATCCTGCCATGTATAGACAAGACCCTCACACGGATCCGCCAGGGCTGGGAAAGGAATACGAAATTCTCAAAATCACCATTAAATGGAAAAACGGATATTTAAAGCAAAGTTCATTTCAGCCTGACCTCTGAACCTGGAGTTCTGTATTGTACATTTAGAGAAGAATAACAGACACAGTTCAGAAAGCATTTTTCTCCCACCACGGTCTGAAGTCTCTGAACGGAGAAGGAAATGTTGCCTGACTTTGAGAAGAGATTGGAAGAGAACACCATTTTATTTCGGAGCAGTGTTGAATTAGTACTGGTCCCTGTTTCTTCTTTTCCCGGAGACAGTGGCGGATGAGGTCAGATTAGCTTTGTGGCTTGACACTTAGAAACTTCTTGTTGTGGGCACCATGCATAACCTAATGTCTTGTAAAATCCAGGCGAAACACATGTAACTTCCTTCTCTGGTTCAAGAGCTGAATGGAGTGAGAGAGAAAAATAGTAAGATGGTGGCCACTGATAAAGGTTTTATTAAGTAAGTCTGAAGAAGAGGGACACATTAAGTAAAAGGAGATTATTTTTTGTTTTGTTTTTCGAACATGAATGTGATTATAAATATTGCCCTAGTGAATTCTGTTGTTAAATATGCTCTTTGATTTTGCTTTTACCATCACAAAGGTGTATAGTGAAGAACTGTTTTATAACACAAAGATATCACAATTGGTTGGAAGCATGGGTGGGATATATGCAAATCTATACAGTTGTCATAAGATCCCATCTCTACAAGGAATAGGTGTAGGAAAGACTGAGTTAAAATTGAGGGATATCCACTTGGAATTTCTCAATGTACAATAAGCAATGAAAAGGTGATAAGGGCCCTTGCACAAAAAGTTCAAATAAACCAGAATTTTGGACAGCAAGCTAAATAAGTTTTTGTAAAATTGCATCAGATTAGGTTTACTTTTATTTAGGTATTGTGGTATGCTTTGTAAATAATGTATTCCAAATATTATTCAATATTAATCATCTGTGAAATGAATTTCTAATATAAAAGAATAGCTTCTATAATTTATCATAGTTCATTATAATTTTAAGCAGTGAAATTAAATGAATAATGAAAGTGTAAGTTTGACTGACGTACAGACAAGAAAGAATTATGGCAAGTCTTAGGGTAGACAAGCCTTCCAGATGATTCTGGAGCATGTTCGTTAAGGCAGAGAGGTGTGAACAGTAGTTGTAATATGAGACTTGGTTCTTTCTCAAATTCTTGGTGGAATGCAAGATGATTCTCTCTGTTTTTTGGTGCTGATAGTCCCATTTCCAAGAAGACATTCAGCAGGATTAGCCTTACTGGCTCATACAGGGAGCTAAAAGGAGATTTCTGCAAGATCTTCCCACATACTGAAATAACCAAAAGGCTTTGGGTTTGATATTTTTTTACCTGCCCTATCAATACCATTGATTTCTCTCTCTCTCTCTCTCTCTCTCTCTCTCTCTCTCTCTCTCTCTCTCTCTCTCTCTCTCTCTTTCTGTGCTTTCATTATCATATATTCTACATGACATTATGCAAAATGATTAAAGTATATTAAAACACCACCCATAATCCAGGATAGTTTTTTTTTATAAAACTGTTTGAAAATAGTTCTACTAGCTATACTGTATATTCAATTTTATACCCTTCATTTTCATGTAATGTATTGGCGTCTTTGTTCTCTTACTTACATGGTATATTATTTAATCAGTAGCTGCATAATATTACTTCAAATGCACATTTATTAACCACTGCCCTAATTAAACATGTAGGTTATAATCATTTTTTAGTAAAACAACATTTCAGAGACTGTCTTAGCACTCACAACTTTTTCCCATATTTTAAATTATTTCCTCAGAATACGTGCCAAGAATCGGGATTACAAAATTAAAGAAAAAGTTCTTTATAGTATCTGCTATATATTGCCAAATTATTTCTAAAGTGATCTTGTCAATATCATCGGCATTGGATGAGGGTGCTGGTTTCATGATACCCGCATAGATTTTGTTTTGTATTCCAATTTGTGTTCATTGAGAAGATACACGGAACATACGATCCATTAATTTATCCTTGATCCACCAAGCAATAGAGTAACAGTAAAAGAGTAATAGGTTTTTACTGGGTCACAGTTCATCACTAAAAATAGAAAATACCACGGTACAAAAACTTTCCTGGAGTAAAATGGACTCTACTTTTATAACCTAGTAAAAATGCTCTACCTGGTAGTTAATTAAAATCTATCTATGAAGCCAGAAGTTAAAGAGCGCCCCCCGGTGATTTGAACACAGCACTGCATTGCCGGGCCTGACAGCCTCAAAAGCAAAGGCTCCGAACCCCACCAGCTGACCAGAGAAGCCAATTTCCTTTTTCTTTCCTCACCAAACCATCAAACCAATTTGATTATCTTAATACAGCCAACTCCTCCAGTTTACTTAAAGTGAAAAGAATGAGTTTGGGAAAGAAATTGGTGTATTGAGTGAACTGTATTGTATTCTTTTTAACAGATACAAACTGTTCTACATAAAAGAGTTAGACTAAAGTCTTCACTGTTGCTTTATTTCCTGTATTCTAGGAAAATTTTTATTAAGCTCATAGACCTTTTATATTTGTATGTTTTCCCCATGTTAAAAAAATGATTTTTGTAAGTGTACTCATTAAACATTATTTAAAAAATATTTTCTAGTTTTGTTTAACTCCGGTTTTGACTCATCGGCATTACAAAGACAATGATGGAAAGATTTTGAACCACAGTAATTCCAGCATCTGGAATTAAAATACCTCCCTTTGGGGATAAGGGAAAAAAGGCAATATATGGGTTTTAAAGCACTCTAACGGATTTGCATCTTAATGCAATATATGCTTGACCTCAACGAGGAGATGCATTCCAATATCTCGCATTTTCAGTATTACCCTGGGTTTGAGTGTACTATCCCACACTGGACTTTCTTGCCTCCAGCTGGATGCCACCCAGACAGGACTAATGACGTGACGAGTAGACTGACTTCAGGTTGGATTTCAGCCTGTGGGACTAGACATTAAACTCCCTGCACAACTGGACAGCTGCAGCCCTGAAGGGTGTTATCCCTCTTTCAAAATCAAATCAAAAACTGATAAAGTGAGGACTGTCCACTGAGAGTAAACTAGAAGCAAATAGAAAAGCCCCTACTTAAAAGCTACTTCAATTAGAAATTGCACTAAAGAGTTTTTCATGTGCTTATTGTTCAGAGATGACCGAAGAGCCATGATAATGATGAATGTATATAATGAATTTTACCTCTGTGAGCTCAAAAGATGCTGGACCCAAAAGATGCTCCCCAAATCAAGGTGGAATGGCAGTCAAGGTGCTTTATTCTCCATCACCACAACCATCATCCACACCACCCCTGTCTAATGCACACACACCAAAAATACCCTTATACAATCCTACTTCAATTTTCTACAATGAGTTAGGATTACAATGTAGAAAAGTCCTCTAAAGATATGTTTAGTGGAATTTAGGAAAGAGAGTAAGTCACTCTTCTATGCATTACCTTTCCTGAAGCTCAGGGCAAAGCCCTGAACTCTCAAATAAGAGGAAGCAAGTAAAAAACCCAAATGAGGGAGGAGAAGGATAAAGGGTGAAGGAGAAAGGAACAGGGATCAGAGAAAAGGGGAGTGTGGACCAGCAAAACAGTGCACCCCACCCTAGCCCAACCAGCTCCTCAAGTTTTCTGCTACAATGAAATCTTGGAAAGCTTTTAATGATGTTTATAGTATACTACTATGAACAAAGCCTGAGTACTTACTGAGCCAGTACATACTCTTATTATGCCTATTGATATGCATTATCTCATTTAATCCTCATAACAATTCTCTAAAGTACTGGTTAAAAAAAATACAACATTCAAAGCCAAAAGCTTTTCTAAAAAGAAAGGGTTTATTGAGTCATATGCTAGCCAGAAAAAGGACTGGGTCCTGGGGCATGCAATTTAAACCACCAGCAGCAGGGATGGGTGGAAAAGACAAACATGTCAGTCATCCTGGAGTTAACAGACTCTTCAATATATCAAGTTTGGGGAAGAAAGATGTAAGTTATTTTAAAAGAATTTACACTGGCTATAGCTAAACGAGGTGGGAGAAGTTGAAGTGAGCCATGATCTGGGATGTATGCTGAGTCCATAAGGTAGAAGTGTTTGCTCCCTCAGACTGGTTGTGAGCAACAGTCTGGGTAGTTCATGCATAATCAAGATGCGGAGGCACCTGGTGTTTGGCAGAAACTGGTGGTCCTGCCCTTTTCTTGGCTATTCTCTTTCGATAATCATTGAAACAGCCACCTGGAAGTTAATTCAAAATTTCAACATACATTCAGGAATGTAAGCAGTCTTTTGTGGTTTTGCCCTGAAGTTGTTAACTGATTAGTCTTTCTTGTCTCATCCTTCCACCTTCCAGCATGCTGAAATTTAATTTAGGACATCTCAGAGTTTTTTCTTAGCAGTACATTCTCTTATTATGCCCATTTTTCAGAAGAACCTGAGCCTTGAAAACATGAAGTTTTTGCTTGTAAGAGGCAGAGCTGGGATTTGAATTGAGGCAGTCTGACTCCAGGGCCATTCCCTTTCAATACCTCAGTACAATGGAGGAACGGCCCTGGAGTCAGACTGCCTCAATTAGGCTGCCCTCCCAAATGTCCCTTTGATTCATTAGGCTAGATGGACTGAAACACTGGGAACTCTTTGCTGAAACTTTTTTTTTTTAAGAAGCTCATTAGCACTTTAAATATTCTGGTTTGCTCTATCATCCTTCACACTCCACATTTGCCTATTGTTGATTTTTAATACATCATACAAAGTTGTAGTGCCGTGAGATCTATAGTTGCAGCATGAAATTCAACTCTGTTGTAACTTCAATTTTAATCTTCCCACTGCAGTCTGGCCACAAGCTTTCCTACATCAAAGAGAGCTTTGTTCACTTCAGGCGGAAGTAGGTAGGCAAAACTCCCCAACGTGAGGACTCTAAGGAGTAGCCAAGGAGAGTACAGATCTTCTCCAGGAGCTGAAAGGCAAAATGTTTTCTTTTTCTCTGGTTTCACCTCAGTACGTTGTGTACTGAGTAAACATATTTGTTCTTGAGATGCAGTGATTCACCCAGGAAATCTCATAACACTTTTCATTTCATGTTTTAATATTAGTTGAGGAGCTTAGTGTCAAAAAATAAATAAATAAATAAAAGATTCAGTCCCATTACCTGTAGTTGCCCATTTCTGAGTTTTGTAAATATGAAGGGCTGATGGAATGGAACACACAGTATATCAAAAACTATCAGAGCAGGATCAACTAGAGTTAAACTTTCCCCTGTGGTTGTTAGAGAGTCAACAGGTTTTTAAGGAACACAACCAGTATATTATTGCCGACACTTGAACAACATGGGTTTGAACAGCACAGGTTCACTTATACACAGATTTTTTTCAATAAATACTATAAATGTATTTTTCTTATGATTTTCTTAATGACATTTTATTTTCTCTAGCTTACTGTATTGTAAGAATACAGCATATAATACTTATAACATAGAAAATATGTGTTAATTAGCTGTGTATGTTATTGATAAGGCTTCCGGTCAACAGTACGCTACTGGTAGTTAAGTTTTGGGGGGAGTCAAGAAGTTATACATGAAGTCCAACTGCACGGAGTATGGCATCCCTAACTTCTATGTTATTCAACAGTCAACTGTAGTTTCATTTTTATTAATCCTTTCTTTCCTAGAAAAAGAAGAAAAACAATTAGAGAAAGCAAATAAAATAGAACACTCAGGAAAAGAGGAAAAACTACTTGAAAAGAAATGTTTTTAGAGAAAGTATTTCTGCCATTTGCAACAACATCGATGGATCGTGAGATTATTGTGCTAAGCAAAATAGGTGAGACAGAAAAAGTCAAGAACCATATAACTTCACTCATATGTGGGAAATAAAACTTAAAACAACAAAGGAACAAGACAAACAAACAAAAACTCATAGACACAGACAAGAGCTTAGTTACCAGAGGGTAATGGGGGAGGGGGGTGGTAGAAGATGGTAACAGAGGTCAAATATAGGTGATGGAAGGAGATTCGACTTTGGGGACTTTGGGTGGTAAACACACAATGCAATGTATAGATGATGTATTACAGAATTGTACACTTGAAACCTATATAATTTTACTAACGAATGTCATGCCAATAAATTTACTTTTAAAATAAAAAAAGAGAAGAATAATGGCACAATTTCTGTTCAAATTCCATTAAGGCAGAGTAGTAAAATCTGTGAAAATGGAAGAGATCTGCCACCAAATGCAGGGATTCTTTATAGACTCAACAGCCAGCCAGCCAAGCATTCTTCTCACGATAAGAATGTCGACGGCCACCAACTGAATCGCTTCCATTTTTAGGCACTCGGGGAAATTAGAAAATTCTGCCTTATATCTACCACAATTTTCCTAGTTGTACTTCCACCCATTGTTAGTGCCATTTAAAGGAGTGACTCTCCAACTACCCAAGATAAAGGCCAGGTTTTTTGGTTTTGTTTTTTTTTCCAGTTCAAAGATCAGCCAAACAACCTGATTTGACTTGGGTTCCTCCAGAAGCTGACCCTGAGGCCAGGATTCTAATGCAAATAGTTTACTACAGAAATGAAATCATTAAGTATGGGGAGTGGAGTGGGAAAGTAAAGGGAGCCGGGAAGAAATAAAATGGAGGTTTTCAATCCAGTTACCACTGTGGGCTCTACTCCACTGGGAAACTCTGATATCTCCAAATGTACCTCAGAGTTATCCCCATCGAGGAGAAAGGAAGATGGAGAGTTTGTGCACCAAATCCTTGTTTGTTATGGGATGAGAGAAGCTTCTGGGCATTAGCTTTCCAGGTCTTCTGATTTTTCCTATATGCTGGCGGCATAGATCACTGTGGCCAGGAAAAAAGGCCCGCAGGCAAAGTGTAACAGGTGTCCACACAAGCAGTGTTTGGCTTGTAGAGGTGAATGTCAATAGGACGTGAATGCAGCACTGATAACTGCTATATAACCCAAAAGAAAATTGTGAGGAGGGTATGAACAGAGTGTTCACAGGGGGAAAAGACTTCAACATATAAAAGATATTCTACTTCATTCATGAAGCGATGCATGGAAACTGTATAGAGATGCCACTTCTCACCTAACAGATGGGCAAAACGCCAAGAGTCTGAGCACACACTCTGCGGGTGACGCTGTGGAAACATGCATTCTCACACATTGCTCCGGAATGTGCAAATGGGGCCAACCCCTATGGAGAACTATTAAGCATCATCTTTCAAAACTGAAAATGTGTAGTTTAAGTTTTGACCCAGGGATGCCGCTCCTGATAATTTATCCTATAGATATGCCTGCAAGCATTCAAGATGAAAAATAGGCATTGCTATTCATTTTTCTTCTTTTCAGTGGATGACAGTGTCATAAAAACAGAACATGAGCAATAACTCAAGAATTCATTCTTGGGACTGGTTAAGTAACCTACGATGCTTTCACAGAATGGAGTTCTATGCAGCTGTTTAAAACAAATGAGGTACCTTCTCTATACATATACGGAAAGATCTCCAAAATATCTTACTAAATAAAAAAATATCAGGGTGCAAAATAACATTTATAGTTTGATTCCTTCTGTATATATGTATTTGCTTATAATTGCCTAAGGAAACACTAGAAGGATTCAAAAGAAACTAATAAAAATCATACCTAAACAGGATGGGGAATAGAGAAGTAGAAACAGAAGTGGAAGCACTGTATGTCTTTTATATCATTTTGATGTTTTAATTATGTGAATACTGTATCTAATTTTTAAAATAAATTTAATTTAAAAAGTAATTGGTTGCATATCCCTGACAAGTCTCTTATTCAGGCTAAACCTCTCGAGCTCATTCACTCTTGCCTCTTATATAATAACTTCCAAATCTTTCATCACTTCCTCCCTCTTCTTTGGAACTCTTATAAATATTTCAATGTTCCCTTTGAAACATAGTTCCCTGAACCAAAAACAGAACTCCAGATGAGGAGCATCTGGGTTAGAACACAATGTGATTGTTGCTTCCCTTATTCTGGATCATGTGTCTCATGTGTCTCTAGTAGTGTCGTTAAGCTTTTAATAGTTTTCTTTTGACAGTCACATAATAGCAGCATTGCACCCCATAATATGCCTAAGCCCTTTCCACATAAAATGTTAAGTCCAGTCTCTCCACAAGTTGCCCCACTAGCCCCATCGCTACCCCATTCCACCATCAATACTACCCACCTAACAGTGATTGCCAGCAATGTTTCTTTCTAATTGGGGAATATTGGGAAACAGTGTATTTCTCCAGGATGTCAAATCATTGTCCCTCAATCTAGCTGTGGGGGCATAGCCCAGCTCCAAGCCAAGTCGTTGCTTTCAATCTAGTTGTGGAGGGCGCAGCTCACAGGCCCATGCGGGACCCAAACCGGCAACCCAGGTGCTATAAGCACCTCGCTCTAACCACCAGCTGCCCACCGATGGCCCAGCTCCAAGCTCAAGCCATTGTCCCCTACTGGTCCATGTGGGAAGTAAACTGGCAACCTTGGTGTTACAAGCACTGTGCTCCAACCACTGACCCAATCGGTCACACCAGAAATATTTTAAACTTAAGTAAAAAGCAAAAACAAATAAGCACTCTGACCTATCTTCACAATAATTTTGTAAATCAAAAGCTGTTATAAAATAAAAACGTTTATTTTAAAACAAACAACTCACCCACATATCCTTATTAAAGTTTATCTCACAGAAAGTAGCCCTTCCTCCAGCCTGGATGATCGCTTCAAATATGAATTGCGTTTTCCAAGATATGTGCTGTGACTAATTTCCTAAATATGGTGTCCATGTCTTTATTTTAGTTTTTGATAACAAATAGGAAAAACATTTGATCCATAACCTCCAACTTCAACTATAATATTTCATCGACTAGATGAAGACTGAAGATTAGCTAATGTAATAAACTCATTTCACAGATGTGGAAACTAAAGCCCAAGGCAGGAAAGAAATTTCCACAAGGTCACACAGCCACGTTGCAATAAAGCAAAATTAGACCACAGATGATCTAATTCCCAGGCTCGCAGTTTTCCAATTCTTTTGGAAGCACGTGATACAGTTGAAAACAAATTGGTTCTGTCAAAATTAAAAGGGTCAGTAGGACAGACTGATCAGGAACAGTATATCCAGTTAGCGATTGGGGACTTTTTTGTTAGGGATGAAATGGTAGAGTACTTTACCTTAAAAAAAAAAAAAAAAAAAAAAAAAAAGACAAATAAGACCAAAGGAACAGCCTTATCTAATGGTGTATTTAGATTGCCTATGATTACTAAAATACTAAATAATGATAAACATTTTTTCACCTGTTTTCACATTGTCTAATTAAAATAATACTTACATTCTTAGTAGACATTTTAGGACTATCCAATAACAAAAAGTTGTCCATTATTTAATCCCTGTTGGAATTTTTTCCCTGTATAAAGAAGACTTTGTCAAAACAGCTTTAATGTAAAAGAAATAAAAACTTTAAAAAACTAGGTAAATAGATAGAGTAGGCATCAGTGGCAGCCACGAAGATGTCTCTTCAAGAGAACCTGATGGGGGCCCGCCCGGTGGCTCAGGAGGTTAGTGCTCCATGCTCCTAACTCCGAAGACTGCCAGTTCGCTTCCCACATGGGCCAGTGGGCTCTCAACCACAAGGTTGCCAGTTCAATTCCTTGAGTCCCGCAAGGGATGATGGGCAGTGCCCCCTGCAACTAAGATTGAACACGGCACCTTGAGCTGAGCTGCAGCTGAGCTCCCGGATGGCTCAGTTGGTTGGAGTGCAGGCTCTCAACCATAAGGTTGCCGGTTTGACTCCCGCAAGGGATGGTGGTGGGCTGCGCCCCCTGCAAACAGCAACTGGACCTGGAGCTGAGCTGCACCCACAACTAAGACTGAAAGGACAACAACTTGACTTGGATAAAAGGCCTGGAAGTACACATTGTTCCCCAATAAAGTCTTGTTCCCCTTCCCCAATAAAATATTTTTAAAAAAAGAAAAAGAGAACCTGATGGAACGGAACACAGCTGATTGATAGCCCTCAGCTGTCATACCTTGAAATGTACCACCTCATTTACCTAATCCTTGTTGTCCCTGCTCCTGGCCAATAACTGCGCATGACTGAGGTACTAGAAGAAAGCCACTACTGCCTCACACCAAGATTCATCTAATAGGCAGCATTTGCTTGTGTATTTCCCATTGACCCACCTAAGAGCTTTTCACAACTGCACTGCAATTTGAATATTTCCTACCCAATCTTCCATTCACTTTCAACCTTCTCAAGTGTGAGGTCTGCATTGCAGTATGAAGGCTCCCTCCCCCTTTATCTTTCAAGTCATTCTCTCCAATACATCATTTATCCTATCTAGGTGTCTGCTTCTTAGAGCACCTAACTGACAAAGTATCACTGGCAAAAAAATTTGCAAAATAAATTATTTTTATTCATAATGTATCTAAATAACCATAGAATTTATTGTCTTTCACCTAAATTTACCCTTCAACGGTTTCATTAATTACTGTGTATTAAGATAAGGGAGGCATAAATATGTGAAAATGCATATAACAAAGTGCATTAGGAAAGTGCTAACTAGAGTTAGTATCTACTTTTCCAAGCTCAACTCCTCTACCCATGAAAGAGAAGATAACATGTGTTTCTAAAGGTGCAAAGACATAAAATACCCTTAAAATCATACACAAAAGAAAGAAACGTATTTCTTTGAAATTTATAAAGTTAGTGATCTCAGAAAGAGGCTAAATGGGATGAGGAGGTAGCGAAGGGAAGAGGCTTGGGCAACAAAAGTTGAAAATGGTTATATCTGAGAGAAAAGTATGGATTTAACCCCTCCCCCACCTGTAGATTGAAGCAGACAAAGGAATGAGGGTTGTGGAATGAAGCATCCCAAATGTTGAGAAATGCCTTACTGAGTTTTAGTAAGACACAAAGGTTGTAGTAAGAATCTTCAATCAATGTAGTGAAGTTCTCTAAGAAATATCTCAAAGGCCACCTGAAGCAAAGTGCCTAAATTCAGCAAACTCTTAACAGTATCATGCAGACATAGGAGCCAGAATAAAGATGTCCACCTCTGTGGGCACAGGATCAAACCCCCCCAGCCATCTTCTAGCCCCAAACAATTCCTGATTCTGCTTTGATAAAAGGGTGAGGACAATAAGCCACAGTTACTTAAACTGAATCTGCTGTTGGCTGGTGGAGTGGTAGCACCACACAGAGTTATTCTGATTTACAAAAGTAAAGAACTGTAGTATTCTTCATACCCAGGAGTTATGCAGCAAAAGTTATGGAACGAGAAAATGAAAATTTTCAAATGTCAAGAATGAATTGGGAAAAATAGCAAAAATAAGAAATAAGGACACAATTAAAAACAACACACAAATAGATACCACGAATGCATAGGAAGGAAAATAGAAAATGGAAAGAGAAAAGTGAAGAAAACTCAAAAAACGATTTTATATATATATATATATACATATATACATATATATATGTATATATATATATATATATTATTTCCCCAAAAGTAAGACCTAGCCAGACAATCAGCTCTAATGCATCTTTTGGAACAAAAATTAATATAAGAGCCGGTCTTATTTTATTGTAAGACCAGGAATATAATATAATATAATATAATACCAGGCCTTATATTAATTTTTGCTCCAAAAGATGCATTAGAGCTGCTTATCCGGCTAGGTCTTATTTTCAGGGAAACAGGATATATATATACATATATATACACATATATATGTATATATATATTTATATTTCCAAAAAATTGTATACACATTTTAAGAAAGGAAAAAACTGTATTAAAATTGTAGTACTCAATATATATCGATAAAAAAAGATGAATACAAATCATGTGTATACTTTTTTTGGCACCCCTGGTATATATAGATATATATATAGATATATATATATACATATCTATATATATAGATATATAGATATATACACATAAATATGTATATATATACACACACACATTTGTATATATATACATATATACACATATATATGTACTGTATATATACATATACTGTATATATACATATACATATACATATACTGTATATATATATACATATATACATATATAAAGATTTAGGAGAAAGTAATAGACATAGCTAAACAGACAAAGGAGATCCAATATACATATAATTGGAGAACCATAATATAGTATCTAGGATATTGAACAAATAAAACTTTTAAAAATGTACTTCAAGAAAAGTTTCTTGAATTGAAAACGTCTTGGATCTACATACCAAGGAGAAATGACACAAACTGGTCAACATTGGACACATCCTAGCAAAATTATTGAAATTTAAAGGAAAAAAATTCTTTAGGCATTCAGGAAAAATGAAAATTACATTGGCATCAATTTTCTAAACAACAACATCTTATGGTAGAAAATCCTGGAAAAACAATTTTAAGATACTCAATGGAAGAAAATGTGAGCTACGGATTTATATCTACTCAAATTGCTCTTCAAATACAAAGGCCACAGACTAAGAGTTATAAACATACTAGAGCTCAGGGAATGTTGTTCCTGTAAGATCTTCCTGAAGGAGGTACTAGAGAACAATTCAGTACAAGAGGACTGCAGCTTTAGCATAAGGCTGAGAGCTAAGTGCTGAATGTATTCAACTGTAGAACAAAGGCTAAAAGACAGGTTAGGGTGACAATGTGATACGCAGATTCCACACATTAATTTTTAGCTTCACAGCTATACCTTTTAAGCTACTCAGTGAAAAAAAATATGACCTAAGAATATTACTTGAAGCTGATAAACCAAATAACAGTAGTTTAATAACAGTACTTAAAAGAGTATCCAGATTGTTTTGTCTTTTTAATATTAAAGATTAAAATTAAGACTAAATGGTGGGAGAGAGGAAGAAGAAAGGAGAGGAAGCAGTAACTAGCTATTTTAAGTACTGATTCTCATAAGAAATCAACAGATAGTATCTAAAGAAAAAGGATTAAGTATATTAGTATAAAAGTAAAAATTAGAATAAAATGAAAAGTGTTCCTAATTATCACCATATATTAAGATATTATATTTTAAAACCACTATAATTAAAATAGTGTGTTATAGACAAGCAAATAGAACTTTTTGGTGTAAATAGATTCAAGTGTGTATGGAAATCTACTATTTGATAAAGGTGGCATCTCAAATTACTGAGGAAAAAGGTGAACTACAATAAATTATGTTAGGACAGCTAGACACATCTTTGGAAAAAAATAAAATCAGATCAATACTTCACCTACGGTAAATTTATGTTAGGACAACTAGACATATATTTGGAAAAAAAAATAAAATCAGGTCAGTATTTCCCACTAGCATAAATTCCAAATAAATCAAAGTTTAAATGTAAAAACTAAAAACATACTAAAAGAAAACATGGGAAAATTTCTTTATAACCTGAGCTGAGGAAAACCTTATTATTTTAAAATCTAGAAACTATGAGATAAAATATTGATAAATCTAATTACATTAATCTTCCTTAAATTACTGGCATGACACAAAAACAATATAAGCAAAGTGACAAGACAAATGATAAAGTGAGAAAATTTTTTGCACTTAAATGGCTAACATTCCTATAAATTGAGAAAAAACAGAGTAACAACCAGATAGAAAAGTTGCAAAATATATGGGCGACACGCACACACATTAAAAAAAGAAATAAAAATGGCATCTAATCATATGAAAAGATTCTCAAACGCATTCTTAGGGTAATACAAATGACTCAGCTACAATTTCTTACATAGCAGATTGGCAAATATCCAAAAGTCTGACAATGTATTCTACTGGCAAGGTTATAGTTAGCAAAGCAGCTGATGAAAATACAAAATGGTATAGCTCCTAGGCAAAGTAATTTGATAATATCTAAAAAAAAAATTACTAGCAATCTATACAGCAATCTCGCTTCTAGGAATCTACCTCCAAAATATTCTGGTAAAAAATATGATTCATATGCAAAATATATTTTTCAATGGCAAGATATAGAATAGTATACAAAGTATGATAACATTTGGATAAGAAAAGAGAATTAATACATACACAAATTTGTTATATTTACAAAAAGAAAAACTAATGAAAATGTTTATCACTAGATCATTGGTTTTCAAACATAGCATGCATAAAAATCACCTTCAGAGCCTGATTCCCGAAGTTGCTGATTTAGAAATTCTGAAATGGGACCCAGGAACTTGCATTCCTAACAAGTTCTCAAGTGATGCTGAAGCAGCTGTTCTGGAAACTATGTTTTGCCCCCAAACTTAAAAGAAATGGAAACAACTGAATCCATCAATATCAAATTAATGACATAACACATAGAATAGATTTATTTCAAGTGAGTTTTGAATATTTTGAGTGTACTTAAGTGGAATCAGTTCTAATTACAGAACAGAGCTTCAAACAGAGCTAATTACAAAAATAGAGCTTCAAATAAATTTTAAATTTAGTTCAGTATCTATTAGTAATATTGAATTATTAATGGGAAACTAGTTTGCACACAAACAAATACACACATTCATTCAAGCATGAAGATAAGTCAGACAGTGTCAATGTTGTTAAGAACTAATATTATTAGTGTGAAAGAGGCTCAAGTTAAAGAAGTTAAATCAAAATTCTATGACGTTAAACTTGAATTGCATATTGACAGTGAATTCATTTATGATTTTGAAATCATAATCATAAATGATATTGAAATCATAATTAATGATATTGAAATCATTTCATGGTTTTGTTTTTCTTTTCAAAATATGTATTCCTTAGCTTTTTAACTGAAGTGATTTAAATAAATAGCATCATGATATTTTGGCCCCAAATATGTCATTATACATCTCTAACCAATAAGAACATTTTCCTGCATGAACATTGTCCCATGTGAAAAAATTAATATTAATTTCCTAATTATAAATAATTATAATACCCAGTCCATATTTGAATTAGCCCAATTATTCCTTATGCATTGCATTTCCCTCCATACTTCTTTTCTTAACTCTTTAGATCAGCCTTATACTGCTGTCATGTCCTGTCTCCAGGATATCATGAAAGGCCTTTCCTCGCCCCCAAAGTTGACTTGTTGCATCTCAATCAGCAGTTTCAACCAACCTGGTCTTACCCTGGAGTAATAATCACTACTTCATTAAATTCATGAAGGGGGAAGGTCTTATGCATTTCTGTTTTCATTTCTGGCATGTATAAGATGCTCAGAAAATGTTAGTGAAATTCAAATTATTGACACTAGTGTGAGCTATCTAATTGTTCATTGTAAACCAGATGCTTTTAAATTGATTATTTCTTATATTTCTTTCTATTCCCTATAGTGTGTAGTCCAAATATTTGTTAATTGATTGATACTGCCTAAATGTAAATTACTATTTTAAAAGTACTTCATATATTTAGTACTTTAACATATTTTAGAAATAGCATCGTGGGTTTTCAGATCTAGTATTTTGTACTCATTCCCCCACTTCTCCCATTTTCCCATCATCTCTTATTATTGGCGTTAAACGTTGTCACTGAATGAAATGACATAAAGTAAGCCATAGCATTTTAATGTCTTCTACCCTTGATGCATATATCATTTAGAAATCTAGAGAGCAGTTGGAAATGCAACAGCTTATATCAGGTATAAACAGTGATATGATCGTTAGCTTATTAAAACCACAGGAACAGATCAGGAAAATATCCCTAAGGAGGTATTTGGTCATTAGACACCTTGGAGGCAGGGTATTGCTTTCTATACCTGTCTTTTACCATTTTATCTCTCTGAAACATGTAGGCTACCTAGTGAGTTTTGCTTTTATTTATTTTTAACAAAAATCATTCATCTAAGTAAACATAACAATAAGCATTAAAAATTGTTTTAAATTATGTATGAAAAACTTCATTTGTATATCTCTAGCATTTGGGCCACCTTTTAGTATAGATTTTATTTCCTTTGTGACTTTTCTTTCTAAATCAGAGAAATAAGTGTATTTTTAAGTAGCTCAGCTACTGAATTCTATAGAAATTTCAGAATTATGGCATATATTTACATTTATTCATTAATTTAACAAATATTTATTAAGCACACATTATGTGTAAAATTTTTTCTGAGGTTCGGTTATTAGGGTTATTAAGGTCACCATGATTTCCATGTTGCCAAACCCAGTGGTCAGTCTTCAGCCTTTATCATATTGGGTATATCAGAAGCCCTTAACATAGTGATCACGCCTTCCTGTTTCACACACTTTCTTCTTGTAGCCTACAGGTCTCCACTCATGCCAGGTTCTCCTCCTGCACCAATCTCCTTTGCTGGATCTCCCTTCCCATCCTCTACAGTGAGCATCTCTGTCTCTTGTCGTTAGACCTGATTTCTTCTCTACCTACACTCACGTTCCATGGCTTTAAAGACAGATTTGTATGCTGAAGGCTTCTAAGTTGACATCTCCAGTTTGCTTCTCAGACAAGCATATCTACCTGCATAGCTGGTACCTTCCACCTATATGTCTAATAGGTGCTTCGCATTTGACATATCCAAATGAAATTTCCTCCCTCCAAACCTGTTTCTCCCCAATCAGACGATGCCTCAGTGTGTTCACTGCTGCCACTCCAGTCCAAACCACCATAATTTCATTCCTGGATTATTGTCTTCTAATTTCCTCCTTTCTTCCCTTGCCCTTTTACAGTCTATTCTACACATCACAAAGCGAGTATATTCTACACATAACAAAGCGATCACACTGAGTGATCCTTTTGAAACGTTGTCACTCCATCATTTCAAACCTTTCAATGACTTCTGTCTCAGGGAGACTAAAAAGCCCAAGTCCTTGCCCTGGCTTACGGGCTCACAGAACGGCCCTCTTACCTGTCTGCCCTGTCTCCCTCTGTTCTCCTTCAAGTTCATTCTACTGCCACACTTGCCTCCTTGTTCTTTCTTATATTTGCTCCTGTTTGTTTATATTTGTTTCTGACATGCCCCATTAGTCTTTGATTGCCGCTTTGCTTTTTGGCCTAACTTGTCACAAACCCATTTAATGCATTTTCTTCCCCAAATCTGCAATCACAATTCTGCCAGAATTCTGGTTTCTTTTAATGAGAAATACTGCTTCGGAACCACAATTTGACCAGTAGGGGCTCTTTTGTTTTTCAGTGATCACTGTCCTATAGTTCTTTGCAGTTGGAAAGCTAAGGAATACGTATTTTGAAAAGAAAAACAAAATCATGAAATGATTTCAATATCATTAATTATGGTTTCAATATCATTTATGACTATGATTTCAAAATCATAAATGAATTCACTGTTAATATGCAATTCAAGTTTAACGTCATAGAATTTTGATTTAACTTCTTTAACTTGAGCCTCTTTCACACTAATAATATTAGTTCTTAACGATATTGACACTGTCTGACTTATTTTCATGCTTGAATGTATGTGTCTATTTGTATGTGTGCAAACTAGTTTCCCATTAATAATTCAATATTACTAACAGGTACTGAACTAAGTTTAAGATTTATTTGAAGCTCTGTTTGTAATTAGGACTGATTCCACTTAAGTACACTCAAAATATTCAAAACTCACTTGAAATAAATCTATGTGTTATGTCATTAATTTGATATTGATAGTTTCAGTTGTTTCCATTTCTTTTAAGTTTGGGGGCAAAGCATGGTTTCCAGAACAGCTGCTTCAGAATCACTTGAGAACTTGTTAGGAATGCAAGTTCCTGGGTCCCATTTCAGAATTTCTAAATCAGCAACTTCGGGAATCAGGCTCTGAAGGTGATTTTAATGCTCGCTATGTTTGAAAACCAATGATCTAGTGATAAACATTTTCATTAGTTTTTCTTTTTGTAAATGTAACAAATTTGTGTATGTATTAATTCTCTTTTCTTATCCAAATGTTATCATACTGTGTATACTATTCTATATCTTGCCATTGAAAAATATATTTTGCATATGAATCATATTTTTTCAGAAAAAAAAATGAGAAGTGAACTGAAAGGGTATTAGTTTTTATCTGCCTGTTGCAAATGTTTGTCTGCTGTGGAACTTTGATCCATAAAATTGGAGGAAACTTTGTCCTTGTCTCCCCATGCAACGTCTACTCATTTTCTGAGAACCTCATGGCAGATTAGAATTACAGTTCAGCTAGGTATTAAATATGTTTTTAGGCTCTTAATCACATTGATAGAATATGTCATATAATTTTATTTTTCTTTCATTTGCAATATTGGTTTTTACTATAAAATACATCACACATTAAAAATATATTTACCTTTTATATACAGCTTAAAAATATGTATCTAAAATGAGATTGAATCTATATATTAATTTTTAGGGAAATTGACTTTTATTATTTTGAATCTTTCAATTCTTGAACATAGTATGACTCTTCTATTTATTTAGGTCTTGCTTTAATATCTTTTTGTTTTATAATTTTTTACAAAATGATCTTACACTTCATTTGTTAAATTTATTTCTAAGTATGTAATTTTGTTGGTTTTATTGCTTTTATTGTACTTTCTATTTTTTAACTTTGTTTGATAAAAAGTTTTATTTTTTTATTTTCTGTTTGATGCCAATATATAAATATCAGTCTATATATGTATGTAGATGTGTACATGCATGCAATGTATTATGATGATCTCATATCTGAAAACCATGCTAAGCTCTATTGTTATCTTTAGAGTCTTCAGAATTTACACATAAACAATCATATAATCTGTGAATCTATCTAATTCTTACGTATATATTTCTTTCTAGTCTTACTGCACTGGATAACACTTGAAAGCAATGTTAAATAAAAGTGTTGGTAGCAGAAATTATTTCATGGTTCTTAGTTTTAGAAATGTTTTCTAAAGTATATAAAATAAATACATGTTTTATTTTTGTTTGTATTTCACTTTTTTAGATACCCTTTATATGTTAAGGAAGTTACCTTCTATATCTAGTTTTAGAGCATGTATCATGTTAATTAAATTATATTGTCTATATAATTTTTCTTATTTAATCTACTAGTGAGTGACTTACATTAATATATTGCATTCCTGGAATACTCCAACTTGGTGAAATTGTATTATTTCAGATATACTTTGCCGGATTTGATTTGCTAATATCTTACTTAGGATTATTGCACTGATGCCTTGCATGAAATTAGTTTAATGTTCCTTTCTCATAGCATCATATCCAGGTTTGTTTTCAAAGTTATGCCAGCCTCATCAAATGAGGTGGGTGATGTTTCCTTTTTATATGCTATAAGTGGTTGTAAAATTGGAATTTTGTTCCTGATATGTTTGTATAATTTGCCAATAAAACCCACTGGGTGTTTATTTTACGTGTGGGATAATTTTTGACTATTGATTCATCTTTTTAATGTCTTAGCTGTATCCTATAAGTTTTCAGATATAATGTTTTAGTTTTTCAGTGTTAAGTATTTTCTAATTTCTCCTATAATGGTTTTGACTGCTTTTAACTTCTAAACATACATTAATTATCTTTTTTGTTACTGACTTCTAATTCAATTATATTGGTCAGAGAATGTGCTCACCATGACACAAGTTCTTTGAAATTAGTTGAAACTTGCTTTATGAACTGACATTTTCCACTTTTACAAAAGTTCAGTGTGTCCTTAAAAAGAATGTGCATTCTGTAGTTGACAGCAATACGCTCTATGTCCATTAAATCAAGCTTGTTGATTTTATTCTTTTAAATCTTTCCTTTCTTTAATCATATTTTTGTCCACTTGATCTATCAAACACTGAGAGAATCGTATTACAATTTTCAACTACTCGTATGATTGCAGATTTGTCTCTTTTCTAATTCTATTGGTTTCTACTTTATGTAACTTGAAACTGTGCTGATGGGCATACATACTTGCAATTGTTATATATTCTTAGGAAATAAGCCCTTTGTCAAAACTATCCCTATCTGCAGTATAATTTTTAACCTTTCTGATCGCTATATTTCAGGTGTACATATTATAAGAACATAATATAGGTAATTTTTAAATCTATTTTAACTGAAGAGTTCGGTCCATTTAAATTGATTGCGATGACTGATATATTTGGATTTATTTTAAAGTTCTATTTTGTTCTTTTTGTTTATGTTGCTTTATAATAATCCTAATTCCCCTTTCTTGCCTTCTCCTGGATTGATGGACCATTTCCCTCGTTCCATTTTTTTCTTTTCCAGCTTTGAAAGTTATAGTCTATTTGTTTCATTATAGTCAGTACCTTAGAGATTGCAACATGCATATTTAACTGTTAAAAAGTTTAAACATAACCGGAATTTTTATTCTCTTTCTGAATAATACAGGACCAAAAATGTTTAACTCCCATTACCATCCCCTTCTACGTACATGATCTTGTTATTCAGACTCCATTTCCCAGACTTTCTTGCCCATTCACTTCCTATTGTGTTGTTACTAATTGTGTTGTTGACACAAAAGGAAGGTGAAACGTAAAAGGAGAAAAGTAGTCTTTCCAATTTTCCAGTTCTGGTCAGCACTGCCATCAGGGACTCTGCTGGTTCAGCCCTCAGCTTTTCTCAGAATTCCCAACACCAACCTGGCAGTCTCTCTCAAAGCAACTAGCTGCTTCCATAGGTGCTCCCTCTGAAAGCAACTAGCTGCTTCCAGAGGTGCTCCCTCTGAGAAATCTAAGTTGCAGCATACTACAGATGGAAAAATTAGTTAAGTGGAAAATGGAAGGCAGGTTCCAAAATAAATATAATGTTACAGTGACACCTTGTGGATCTTGGCAGTATAGTACTGACTCAAGCTTCCCTGAAATGTAATATTAGATACACAAACACCAAAGATAAGATAGTAGGTATTTTAGAACTCATAAATAAATAAACACATAAACAAATAAATAATAGATATTTCAATTAAACTGAAAAAAATGAGTAACAAATAAATATAGCACTAGACCACTCCTTCAAAAGACTAGCTTTCTCCAGTTCAGTTTACTGCCGTTTTAAATTGCCCAAGTTTAAAGACCTCAGTTTTTTTCCCAAATAAATCAGAATTAAATCTCAGAATTAAATTTTTTTCTATCCATTGTTTTTCTAGTTGTGCTCTGTAGATTTCTACCTTTTTCATTAAAATTTTTAACTTGTCAAAAAGAAAAATTGAACTTTAGCAACTTATCTTAGTAAACTGTGTTTTTGTGTGAGAGAATGAAATTAGCCTTGACATACACATAATTCATCCATGAGTTTTTCTAATTTTCCCCTTTTTTAAATAACTTTCTGGTTTTACATAACCTTCTGTTGCCATTTCTGGTATGTGTGCCAGTTATCACTTCAACAGAATTTAGTCACTTTCATGTTTTAAAATTAAATCCATACGAAAAGAAATTTCGTAAAACAATTAAAATATTAGAAAACAAGATACTTGGCTTGAGAAGACCTAAACTCAAGTCAAGCCTTTCCATTTATTACTGAGACCATGGCAAGTTACTTCAATTCAAGTAGCCTCAGTATAATCATCTGTAAAATGGGAACTGCAAACACAACTCATAAATTTAAAAATATTAAAGAGGATAATATACATAAAATACTCACATGTTGCGAAGTATTATATAAATACATGTAGTTGAAGTAACATGATAATATTCAGTACTTTTACTGGAATAAATTTAAAGTAGCTCATTCCATGCACAATACAAACAATCATCACATAATCACTGAGGGTTTATTTTTTGCAAAATACTCTGAGAGACATAAAGGTGAATAATTCCCAGTGACTGCCTTAAAGCTTTGTTATGTTTTTGAGGATTCACCTACACCTGATAAGCTAAATTACAAAAAGAGATTTAACACTTACGTGACATCACAAACAAAGTGTTCAGCTAGGCTTGGGTAGAACATAGCTGAAGAGGGACATTTAATGACGGAAAAAAGGCTGTGAGCAAAGGAATGTTTTAATTTTCCCTGACTTAGCACTGCTACAGTATTTACTATTAATAAATAGTATTAAATTTTGGCTCCTAACTATACATTCCTTTAACATATAGTTTTGGCTCCTACCTTTAACTACTATTTAATTTAGGATTACTGCATGTATGTTCAATTAAGCTTGATTGATTAGTTTTTCTTTTTCTATTCTAGTCTTGCACTGTTACCAATGGCACATTACCTTTTTAAAACTGAATTGGTTAATGTTTCATCTTTTTCCATGTTTTGTAATAGTTTGTATAATATGGGAATTATCTGTTACTTGAAGATGTAGTAGAACATGCCATTTGGTACTAGAAGCACTTTGCAATACTGATTTTTATTTTGTGGATTATCCCTCTATTCAGATATTCTGCACCACTAGGGCCTAATTTGTCCAAATGCATTTTTAGAAAAATTATCTGTATTTTGTAGTTTTTCAAATGTATTGGTAACAGTAGACTCATCCACACAGCTACAATAATGTTGTGCAATAAACCACCCCAAATTTAATAATAAACCACACACACTTGCAAAACAGCCAGTATTGGCTGATCTCTGGGCTTGGCTTGGCTGGGCTCCATATCTGAGGATCTGGCACATCTTTCTTGTACCAACTGTTTACCCAAAATATGTTCTTCTCATGGTGATGGTAGAAGTACAGGAGAGAAGTGGAAATTTGTTATGCCTCATAAGACCTAGGTTGAGAATTGACACCTTATCAATTCTACTCATCAGCCAAAGTAAGTCACATGGCCCAGCCCTGTATCTGGAATGGAGGTGGTTATACTCTATCTTCACCAAGAGGAAATGCAAATTTACATGACAAGGGGCATTGATATAGGGAGGAGTGAAGAACTGAGAGTAGTTATGCAATCTACCATAGATTGTACTGTTTAATTCATTTTTAAATTTCCAGTGTCCTATTTTTTTGGTTCTTGTTCCTCTCCCTAATAAATCATACCAAAGATTTTTCTAATAATCAAAGATTATTAGACTTCTTAAAGAATTACCTTTGATTTTGTTAATAAACTAAAATTAATTTTTAGGTTTTTTTCTCTTTCTTCAATATTTATTTCCCAAATTCCTTCATTCTACTTTAGGATTATTATTATATTGTTCTTTTTCCCAGTTTCTTTGCTTATTTACATTGTATTTCTTTTCTAATTACAAACATTTAAGGGTATAAATTTCTCACTGCATACTACTTTGGGTACATAACAAGGTACAGCTTTCATTACCCTAGTTCCAAATTTTTATAGTTTAATTTGTATATGCTATGCTTAACCAAAAAGTTACTTAAATGCATGTTTTTCAATTGACAGCTATGTATAGAACTTTTTAAAATATCTTTTTGTTGTTGATTTTTTTTTGAATTCCATTGTGGTCAGTGAACAAAATATGTACGTATGTTTTGGAGTTTGTAATACCTTTTTCTTTTTACTGCTTATAATTATTTATTTGTATTGATGTTCTACAATTTATTCATTCAATGCTGTTGGACATATGCCTGTTTCCAATTTGGGGATAGAATAAATGAAAATGCTATAGTAGTTGTACGTTTAGCTTTATAAGAAACTGTCAAAAAAAAAAACTGTCAAACTGTTTTGAATGGGATTGTACCATTTTACATTGGGGCATCAGTGGGCAACTTCCTTTGTAATCTATTCCATGGTCAATTTTCAAAGATATATATTGAAAAGAGTGTTGCATTCCATTTGTTGGGTGCACAGTAGTATATGTGTATTAGATTCTGCTCGTTGATTATGTCATTCTAGTCTTTGCTTTTATTTTCTGCCTAATTGATCTCCCAGTGTCTGAGAGAGACGTGTACAATCTCTCAGTACACTGTATTATTAGTCTACTTCTCTTTGTAATTCTATCAGTTTTGTTTTCTAAAGTTTGAGACTGTGCTGTGCCTGCCTAAACATTAATGACTATTATGCATTCTTGGTAATCTGTAGGATTTTTTTTTCCACATGAAAGATCATTCTTTATCCCTTTTATCTTGGGAGGTAAGTGCAGAAGCTAGCTCTTATTCAGAGGAGCAAGCCCTGCTACTCTTGGGCATCTTACTGAAAGCTGCGTAGGATAAGGGGGACTAGAAGATGCCAAACAGTGGCCTGGAAAATCAAGTAGAAGAAACCTTTCAAATCACATTGGAAAAATAACCACCAAAGAGATTCAATTCATGAGGTAAAATATTAGAGAATTAGATGATAAATCCACGAGATTGAACATGCAAACAGATGTTATGGAAATAAAAGAAGAAACAAAAGGAACAGGTTATAATTAAAAGAATAGTGGTGGGATTTTTGTAGAGAAAGGAGCTGGAGAAAAACCTGACAAAGTTCTAGGAAGCGTCACTAGCTATCATCCAAAAGACCCTAACATTTCTCAATACCTAAACTATGTCACGAGCTGTGCTGAAAAGCATTCCCCACTGCAAAGACCAAGGTGCCAAGTGCAAAGACCAAGACGGCAATGGGGCATCGTGTGCAAAATGGACTAAGTACAACAGAAGAATATGCACGCTTAAAAGAATAATCACTCCACACCACAGACAGTAAATACAGAGGGCTCCTTCTCAGTCGGGGAGCAGGTGCGGTTAGAGCATGAACTCACCCTTCTCCATTCCTTAATCAAAGAATAAAGTTTTACCCAACTCAGTCTCTCTCTCTATTGGCATGAACGGCACTAGGCAGAAGGACCATGTCCATCAGGTTTGGACCTGATCTGGAAGGGTGGGTAACATAAGGACTGATTAATATACAGAGGGTGCCAATATTATATATACACATTTTAAGAACGGAAAAAACTGTATTAAAATTGCAATACTCAAGATATACCGATAACAAAAGATGAATACAAGTCATGTTTGACTTCTGCAATTACAAGAGATGCTCAAAATAGTTACCATTTGGAAGTGCTGAAAAGGCTGCATGAAAAAGTTAGATGACCTGAACTTTTTGCAAACAATTCATGGCTCTTGCTTCACGACAATGCACCGCTCACACGGCACTGTCTGTGAGGGAGTTTTTAGCCAGTAAACAAATAACTGTATTGGACCACCCTCCGTACTCACCTGATCTGGCCCCCAATGACTTCTTTCTTTACCCAAAGATAAAGGAAATACTGAAAAGAAGACATTTTGATGACATTCAGGACATCAAGGGTAATATGACAGCAGCTCTGATGGCCATACCAGAAAAAGAGTTGCAAAATTGCTTTGAAGGGTGGACTAGGCACTGGCGCCAGTGCATAGCTTCCCAAGGTGAGTACTTCGAGGGTGACCATAGTGATATTCAGCAATGGGTATGTAGCCCTTTTATAGAACGAGTTTGAGAACTTGTCTGAATTTGCATGCACGCACGTATGTGTGAATATGTACATACATACACATGTATATGTGCATCTATGTATATATGCATATACATATATATGTACACATACAACCAAAGTACATTCTAGAAACTCCTGAACTTCAAGAATAAAGTGAAAAACCTTACAAGCATTCAAGCAGAAAAAACAAGTTGCCTATTAATGAAACTGGCAATAAATGTCTCTCTGCAACATTAAAAGATAAAATGACTTCCACAGAATAGTGGGAGAAAATACCTATATTCCGACTATCCCATATTGACCATAGACTTGTGCATAGACAAGGACTCAGAAAACACATCTAATTCAAGGAAAGATTCCCAACAACAAATGAGTGCGAACAGAATACTCAAGGACCTATGAAGAAGAGATGAAAAGAGTGATGAGCCATGAACTTTTCAATGTAACTTCATTTAAACTTAAATTAATGATAAACTGGAGATATGGAAAATAAGTAAAAATAGGGAACACTGAAATAGAAGAGACATAATGCCAGAGATATTCTAATAGTCATGACCTAAAAGCACAAAAAGTGCTCAGCAATTCCTCGGAGCAGGTGGTTGGGATAGGAAAGAAGTAAAAGCTTTCAATGGAGATCAGAGGAGGCTGGGAAACAAGCAGGGATGAAAAGATATTCCAAAGATCTTATTTGGGAGGGGCAATGAGGTAATTGAGCACTCTAGTGGCAGAAATATTAGGTACAGAGTTTTCAACTAATAAAGAAAAATAGATGTCTAATTATAAGTGCTGAAAATTGAAAAGTATGATAAAACTTACAATTTAATAAAGGGGAAACAGTAAACAATCAAGTAAAAATAAATAATAAAGTACTATGGAAGGACTATCAAGAACATTAGTTAAGACATAATATTTCCATGAAAAGACACACAGATTCAATTCAAACAAACTCAGGTGCTGGCTGTTTAAAAAAACAAAAACAAACAAAAAGCAAAAAGCAAACAGGAAAAAGGGTAAAGAAAGGCTGGAAATGAAGGGAGAGGCAGAAATATACCAGAAAAACATAAATAAGCAAAAAAGTTGCAGGAAGGGCAATATTACTATCAAAAAAGATTACATTTAAATTAAAAGGGATACAGTGCTACGTAATATGTATGCATGTAGATACAGACACATGATATGGATACGGAGATTAGATATAGATCCAGAGACAGAGAACAACTCTTACAAATTGTGAGAATAAAATTTCCAGTAGCAAAAATGTCAAAGGGCAGAAGTAGAAATTTTTACAAAAAAGCAAATGTAAATACTTCAAACATTGAACAATTTTAAAACTCTACTAGTCAGGAAAATATAAACTATCAACAGGACATTAATTTGCTCCTATCAGATTGGCAAAAATTAAACAGAACAATAACACGTTTCTTTCAGGGATATATGGAAAAAAGTTTGTTTGTTTGTTTTAACAATGTGAGCAGAAATGTGAACCATTATTACAGTTTTTTTAGAAAGCTGTCTGGCAAATCTATTAAAATTTGGAGTAGCCTCTGATCCACCAATTCCACTTCCGGGAATCTCTCTCATAGAAAGAAGAGCACCAGAAAGTAAGAATATGTGTATACAGGTGTTCATTGCAACACTGTACGTTAATATGGAAATGATGTATAAAATATTGTTTATCCACACAAAATGTCAATACTTCTGACACTGAGAAACCTTCGTAGGGCGACCAATCATCCTGGTTTGGCCAGAACTGAGAAGTTTCTCAGAACTGAGGACTTTTAGCTCAAAAACCAGGAAAGTTCTGGGTTATTGCAAATAAAAGTGATTGGCAAAAAACGTGACTGGGAACAGAGCACTTTTGGCACAAAATACTGATCTAAACTGGATTCACCTCTCCTTGTACAGATTGCTTTACAGCTTCTTCAGAGGTTAATTTGGAGCTACAAATATAAAAAGACAGAGTTTATCTCATTGGGAGAAAAGTTTTCTTTTCAAATAAAAGCTGAAATTAGGGCAATGTCCTCATAATTTTTTGTTCTTGGTAAGTGCATAAAAAAATTATGCATTTGTCAAAATCAGAATTGTATATAGAACAAGTAGGGATTTACAATATGTATATTACACCTCAATAAACCTGACTTTTAAAAAAGAAAGTCTTCTCTATATTTTTAAATAAGTAATTCTAATTGACAGATTAATTCCTAGGTCTAATGTAGGTTAATTTTCTTAAATAAATAATATAGTTTAGATAAATTGCCAGGATACGTAAAGAACAAAATGATGCTGTAAAAATCTTCTCTGTTTTAGGGAAGGTGTTTCTGTGCTGCAAGTAACATTGAACACTGACTCAGCTAAATTATGGAATAAGGAAATCTGTTTCTCAGAAGTATTGCAACTTTAGGTGCAGTAAGTCAGTGGTCTGTGGGCGTGCCCTGAAAGTTTGTTGTGCATTTATCCTCACTCTAGTAAGGAAACATGTGATACAGTTTCAGACACCATTTCCTCTTAATTCACTTTCTTAAGAAAACATTTCGTACATGTCCCCACTTGACGTCCCTTCCAATCTTACCATCTAGAATTAGGTTATATGCTCATTCTTTTTTTTCTAGTTATGATTAAAAAACAAATTTAGCCTCTAAACAATTTTTAGGTGTACAGTGCCATATTGTTAACTATATGCAGTGTTGTACAGCAAATATCTAGAACTTTTCATCTTGCATGACTGAAACTCTATACCCATTGAACAACTCATCTCCCTTCCCCAAGCCCCTGGCAACCACCATTCTATTTTGTTTCTATGAGTTTTATTACTCTAGATACCTCATATAAGTGGAATCACAGAGTATTCAGAGGAGGGGGCGGGGGTTGGTTTATTTCATTTAGCATAATGTCCTCAAGTTTCATCCATGTTGTAGCATGTGACAACAGATTTTCCTTTTTAAGGCTGTATAATATTCCACTGCCTGTATATGTTACATTCTTTTTAATCCATTCACCCATAGATGGAAGTTCAGCCTGTATACTACACATAGTACTTTATATTAACTTCTCTCTGGGGACAAAGAGAGTATCCACACTGCCTTTTGTCTTGAAAACATGAATAGAGATGAATTGGGGAGGGTATACCACCAAAGAACGAGATCCTCTCTGAGAGGCATATTCAGATAATGCCACCACTTTAACTGGAAGAGTGAAATATTTACATGACCCTAGGTCAGCCCTTCAAGAGCATGGGCCACACATTTGCCTTCTCCCAGGCTGCAGCAGCCAGCGTGGCCAGGAGAGCTCCGCCTGAGGGGGAAGGGCGAGGAGATTGAGAAAGATGCGGAGACAGGAAAGCTGGGATCGGGAATTCCACCGTCCATGGATGGCAGAGCAGTGGCGCAGTCTTTATTTCACACACAGTTTATATATAGTCTTAGAATAATTGTCTATACAAACAAGTATTAGCACAACAAGCAGGTATTATTAGAACATTTTGTTTTGTGTATTGGCGAGTTTGCATGTCTGTGACTGCATTAGTGTTATCTTGTACTTTCTGGGAAGATGTTGAGGTGAGGCTTCCCATGGGAATGACCTTGCAGGCTGCAAGGCCCTTGTCAGCTTACAGCCTGCTCCCTACACAGGCTGGGTTTCTTCATCTTCATACAACAACATGATTGGGAAAGATGATCCCACAGGTGTCTGTGAGCAAAGATTTCCCTAATCCTGCCTATAAACCTCCTATACGTAGCTCTCTTCCTAACCCGGCTGCTGCCACAGTCCTCAGTCTTTGTGGTATGGCTGAGAAACTCCTGCAGTCTTTTGCAAGGACTTAGTAAATTGTTAGGACATATAACACAGTAATGTAGCTCCCAGAATGTCCACACCACGTAGGAATCCCTCTTCCGACAAGCGTATACAGTTTGGGTGTTCTGTTACAGAGTTTCTTTAAATGGTTTGAGGATTGCAGTATCCATCTAGGATTCTGTGATTGAAGGTATAAGGATGAGTTCTTATTCCATTTGGGTTTTTTATTTGGTTCAAAATTAAAATAGATAGGAGGAATGGGCTCTCTTCTTCTAGGTATATTTAGGAATGAAGAAAACAAGTATCACTCTTGGAGGACTAGTGTGGTCTTGCCCAAGGCTGACACTTAAGACCTTTGGAGAGTTTTCTACCTCTAAGATTCTTTTTCTGCAGCCCCTTCTCTACCCTACTTCCTCAAGATGAAGTACAATGGGGGGGGGGGGCAATATGAGCTTGCTTTATTATCTTTGTAGTTTGTTTGTATTTTCAAACACCCCTTCTATAGAGTTCTGTAAATCAGGTCGAAGACCAAGTATGTAACCTAGGGAAAGTTACTTAAGCCTCAATTTCCTCATTTATAAAATGTGGGTAATTGCAGCTTCTTTTGAAAGCGATGTTGTTCATTAACTGCAGTACCATAAGGAAATATCTAGTGCAACACTTGGTACATACCAAGAACGTGATAAAGTTGCTTATTTACCTCACTCTCCATCTCCGCCCCTTCCATTGGGATGAATATCAAAACCAGAAAAGTAAATTGCCCAAATTCGTCTCTATTTTTATAAAGCTCTTGTTATTCCTGAATTTTTAGGCTGGACAATACTCAGTATATGAATAAAGGAATCCATGTAACATGGATAAACATTTAAAATCTAGCTTTGTGTCCAGCTTTGTCACTGGTCTCGTCCCCTGGCTGTTACGACGTAGGGTAAGACCCACAAGTCAGGTTTCATTGTTGCTTTTGGTAATTTTACTGGACAACAGGGAAGACTCTGAAGAAGCCATTTTATACCTAGGATCCTATCATGAGAGGTCAAAATTCCTCAGGGTGACTCAGCCACCACTACCCATAAGCTTTATCTTAAAATCACAATCCGGGAGAGGTTTATAGCAGTGGTTGGCAAACTACTACTCGGGACAAATTTGGCCCATTTCCTGTTTTCTGTCCACCAGAAAGCTAAAAATAACATCTATATATTTTAAATGTTGAAAAATAAAGAATAATGTTTCATGACATGAAAATTTTATGACATTCAAATTTCAGTGTTTATAAAAAAAAGTTGTATCGGGATACAGCCACACCCACTCATTTGTGTATTGTGTAGGGATGTTGCTATAATACAGTGGCCGAATTGAATAGCTGCTACAGAGACTATGGCCCCCAAAGCCTAACATATTTACTATGTGACGCTTTACAAAGTTTTCCACCCCTGGTGTAGAGCTCAGATTCCAGAGCCAGACAGCCTGGCAGCAAAGCTCAACTCTGTGTTGCTTCCATTTGGGCAAGTTCTCTCGGCTCCTGTTTTCTTCAACTGTAAAATAAGGATGATAATATTGTAGAATCTATCTCATATGAAGATTAAGCAAACACGTAAAGTGCTTAGAAGAGGGTCTAGTACACATTAGTACTACCTATGTGTCTGTTGTTATTATTAGTTGCCACAATTTTTTTCATAAACTAAAGCAGCAGCAGCTTACCAATTTGCCAGCAATAACTAAGAATTTTATTTGCAGCACCCCATTAAATTAATTCTTTAGCATTGGGGCAGTAGGAAGATGTCTAAAGTCAATCGAAATGACAATTAGCAGAGTTGTTCATCCACAAAACTAATTCTGCATACTTACAAATATTTTATATGCTATATATTTCTTTCAAACTTGAGTCTTCAAAGAGATTACACTCATCTTTGAGTGCAGCCCTCACCATCTATTCCTTGTAGTTGGTTACCTCAATCTAAAAAAAAAAAAAAAACAGACTCTAAAACAGAGGCCAAGGAACAGAATAGAGAGCCCACAAATAAATCCACACATATACAATCAACTGATCTTTGACAAGAGTGCCAAAAATACACAATGGAGAAAGAATGGTCTCTTTAAGAGAAAACTGGATATCCACGTGCTAAAGAATAAAATTGCATCCTTATCTTACACCACACACAAAAATCAACTCAAGATAAATTCAAGACTGAAATGTAAGACCTAAAACTATAAAACTCCTAGAAGAAAAGATAGGGAAAAAGCTTCATGACACTGACCTTGGCAATGGTTTCATGGCTATAACCCCTACAACACAGGCAACAAAAATAAAAATAAACAAGTGTGATTACATCAAACGAAAAAGCTTCTGCACAGCAAAGGAAACAAGAGAATGAAAAGGCAACCCATGAAATGGGAGAAAACATTTGCAAACCATATGCCTGATAAGGAGTTAGTCTCCAAAATATATAAGGAACACTGGCAACTCAATAGCAAAAGAACTAATAACTTGATTTAAAAATGGGCTAAGGATTTAAATAAACATTTCTTCAAAGAAGATATGCAAATGACAACAGATACATGAAAAAAGGCTCAAATCACAAATTATCAAGGAAATGCAAATCAAAGTCACACTGAGATATCACCTAACATCTGTCAGAATGGTTACCAAAAATAAATGAATAAATAAAACAATAGACAATAAGTGTTTGCAAGTATGTGGAGAAATTGGAACTTTTGCACACTGTCATTGGAGGCTCATCGGGATGTCCAAGACAGGACTCAACCCAGAGCAGAGGTGACTGGGTTCTTGTCTCTGAGAAAGAAAGAATTCAAGGGCGAGACAGATGTAGGAAAGAGAAAGCAATGTGTTGAAAACGAAAGTACACACTTGAGAGGAAAGTTCGGGTGAACTCAGAGAATGAATTGCACAGAGGAAGTCAGGATCAGGGTTTTTTTATCCCTCCTGGGGTGGGAGCTGATGACATCCCATTGATGTGGTTCATTTATCTCCTCCTCCTGGGCAGGACCTTCCATTTCCCGCTTTTTCTTACTTATTTGGTTCTTCCAGAACTATTACGGTGTCAGGTGCATGATGGGAGTCGTAGTTACCACAATGCAAATGACATAATAAGACATCATAATTAACTAAAGGTCAAGTTCCCCCATCATAGGAATTAGTCTTGCTGTATGAAACTCGTTCATGTTTTTCTCCAGCTGCAGGTGCCAGATACAGTCATTTGTTACCTGAGTACCATGAGGCACCTCAAGTTGTACCCTGGAGGGGGCTATCCATTTCCTAGGCTGCCTCATTTTTGGTGGGAATGTGAAATGGTGCAGCCACTGTGGAAAACGATATGGAGATTCCTCAAAAATTGAAAATAAAACTACCATATGTTCCAGCAATCCCATTTCTGGATATATATTCAAAAGAATTAAAAATAGGGTCTTAAAGAAATATTGCACATGCACGTTCACTGCAGCATTGTTCATAATAGCCAAGATGTGGAAGCAACTCAAATGTTCATCTATGGATGAATGCATTAAAAAATGTGGCATATACATACAGTGGAATGTTATCCAGTCTTAAAAAAGAAAATCCTATCATATGCTCCAATGTGGATAAACTTCAAGGACATTATGCTAAGTGAAATAATCTAATCATAAAACGACAAATACTGGATGATTCCACTTATATGAGGTATCTAAAGTAGTCAAACTTACAGAAACAGAAAGTAGAAAGGGACTAGCATTAGAAGGAAATGGAGAGTTGTTCAACAGGTATAGTTTCGGTCATGCGAGACAAAAAGATTCTAGAGCTCTGCTGTACAACACTGTGCATACAGTTAACAATACTCGTCTGTACACTTAAAAATTTGTTAAGAGGGTAGGTCTCGTGTTAAGTGTTCTTACTGTAACCGTACATGAACTTCATTTCTTTAGCATGCATTCTACTTTAATCCAAGCTAGCTTGGTTTAGCCAGATAGAACTAGAACTCTTTTCATGCTTTCCCCAGATCCTCCTACCTGTACGTATACTGTTTGTCTACTCCTTTTAATCATAAAGCCCTTAAGACATTAGGTTCCGATAAACACTGAATTTATTTAAGAATCAAGCTTTAGGTCTGTGAATCATGACCAAGACACAATAACCAAACCTCAAACTAGAATAAGGTTTTAATCAAACAAAGATAACACCTTGGCGTCAGTTACATTTCAGCTCCTGACTCATGAAAGCAGAACGGCCCCACTGACTGCATTCCCTGGTAACCGGGCCCAACAATGTCATAATCAACACCAGGAACTGAAGCCATCATCAGCTGCTCCCGGCCTTAGCCCCGACCAATCAGTGGAGCCCATGACCCCAATTCGCATCGAAACCATGATTAATGATTTCTCCCTTAAATAATCTAGACATTGGAGACCATTGGGAAGCCAGGTTTCTGAGAGCACCAGCTCACTGTGTCTCCAGGCTTGACACCAACTCCTTAAATAACCTTCACTTTCTTTGCTGAAAACTCCCACTTTTTTTTTCTTTTGGCTTGGATGGGCACAGGCAAGTGCACCCCTTGAGTCTATGATAACATTACCACAGAAACAAAGAAAGAAAATGAAAGAGAGAGAGAAGAAAAGGAAGGAGGAAAGGAGGGAGGGAAGGAGAGCGAGAGAGAAGAGAAAGAGAAAAGGAAGAGAGGGAGGAAGAGAGGGAAAAAGGAAAGAAGGAAGGAAGGAAGGAAGGAAGGAAGGAAGGAAGGAAGGAAGGAAGGAAGGAAGGAAGGAAGGAAGGAAGGAAGGAAGGAAGGAAGGAAGGAAGGGGAGAAAAGAAATAAAACCTCGCAGAGGCCAAAAGAATCATAAAATGTCTAGTCTACCTCCGTGACTGCTGTGACAATTTGAAATCGGTAATCTACTTTCTGAATCAAACATGGAACACATAATATATAGTTTATTTGATATAAGACAACAGGGGCTGTTAGAATTTTTTTCTCACATGTCAGGAGAAAACATGACGTGGGAGTCATGTATTTTGGGAGTATTTTGGGAATTTGGGTATCCAAAAAAGAAGACTTGGAGGGAAGTTATACATGAGAGGAAAACAATGACCCTAGTGAGAACACTGCGCAGGAAATTGGAATGGAGGAACCTCATCCACCATATCGTGGTGAAAAAGGCCAGTACCATGCTCAGCAGGTGGTCCAAAAACTGATGACTCAGTTTTTCTGGGCAACCTCCACAGCAAATACTGTGAACCTTTCTCATTAATGAATTTCTAAAAAGGTTAAAATTCACAAAAACATTCTGCGTGATTGAAATTACGTCAATCAAAACCAAACAGAACTCTCGTCTGAATAGCTTCAGGCTGTTCAACTGGGTGAAAAAGAAGAACGTGTGAAGTAAAGCAAACCATTTTCTGAATCACCTAAGTTCTAATCTTTCATCTTCCTGAATATTTACTAATACCCGATTGCTCTAAAAAGCAGCTGAGTAATTTTGGAAAGGGGGTTTATTTTGCCTGACTCATGCAGATACTAATTGAAACAACTCACTTTCTAAAGACGCTCTGGGCGGGACTGCCCTGCGCAGTAAAAGCCCTCTGCCCTACCCAAGCCACATCCAGCTACGCCCAGTTTAACCAGGAGATGACAACGTCCCCTAGCAAGGAAACATGCCGTTGTTGTTCAGTGAAATGTGTAACCCCAAGCCAAACGCTCCCTTGCACAATTTCTGAAGTTTATTCCTGTGTTCCAAAGGCGCTTTCATATTTTGATTTTTCAACACCTCCTCCATGCCCCTCAAGCATCTATTAGGGGCCCTCATGTATTCAGCCCCTCTCCCTCAAATATTGCACTCAGCTTAGAGCCGGTCGGCCCCGGCCAATAAAATTGCTGAAGATGAAAAACGTCAGAAAGTAGCCAAGTAGGAAGAAAAACAGAATTCCCCAGGCTCCGAGTTGATGTTGGAATGTGCCATTCGTGTCGCAGGGAGACAAGTCCCTGGTGTGAATTAATTCGCAGGTCTTAAGTCACTTACCGGGCCTTCGGTGATGCACGGCCTCGGTACCTAAGGCACAAAAAAGGGCTGGGCGCAGGCAGGGGACCGAGGCAAGAGAGAAAACCCGTGCGGGCGGCGGCTCCGGATCGCGTCCCCCGCCGGCCCGCGTGGTGCGCTCCGGGGCGGCCGGGCGGGCGGGCGGTGAGGCAGGGCGCGTCGGTGGTGGCGGCGCAGTCTGCACCATGGCGTACCCCGGGCACCCTGGCTCCGGCGGCGGCTTCTACCAAAGCCAGGTAAGTGCTGCCCGCGCGGGACTGCGGCCCGGGCGCGACCCTGGGGTCCCGGGGACGCCGAGCGACCACACTTAGCCACTCTGCTGGGGCGGCTCCCCGGACACCTCCCGCCCCCGGCTTCTCCCTGCCCGCTGCCTCGCCCCAAGCCCAGGCCATTCGGCCTCTTTCTCTGGCTCCCTCCATCTCCCTGTTCCTGCTGCCTCCCCGCGGGTGGCTACGCAAGGCCAAGGCACGGGTGGATGGCGACCCCAGAAGCCCACCCTGTGACTCTCGGACCGGCGGCGTGAAATTGTGCAAATTGGGTGTTGGCTTCCTCTCCCTCCCTCTGTGTTTCCCCTAAGAGCCAACAGCCATTTTAACCTAGAATGGTCCAGAGCTCTACCTCTCTCTTTAAAACAAGGTGACGAAGAAAAAAAAGAAAGAAAGAAAAGTCAAGGAAGGACCGCCAGAGTAAAAGCTCTCCGAGCAGAAAGCCGCCTCGCCTGGCTTCTGGGATGCGCGTTGTCGTGGAAACTGTTTCCAGGAATATTCCCTCGTGGCGAAATAGCCCAGCCGAGACACACCTTACCCTCCCTGGCAACAGCTGTTTCAAAATGCTTTGAAAATACCATAAACGCTATAAAAAAAATTAAGCTCTGCTCATCAATTGTTGCCTGGGTTGCATTTACCTTAGTAACCTGCAGGTTAATAGGGGTTTTTAAAGTTGCTTCACTTACGCAGATGTCACTGTCAGGACAATTCTTTTTGGTCCAAGCCGCCAGTTTTTTAAAATTAGATTGGAGTGAGAATGGAAGAAAGAGGTAGAGTGAGTGCAGTTAGAGTGTGCCCGGTGGTGGGGAGGTAAATGAAGAGAAGGGCAGGTCATTGCCTGGCTTTGCACAAAGGCACTCGGTGGTGAAAAAATAAAACTTGGTTCAGCGATATGATGCCGAATTTGTGTTTCCTGTTTTACAGTATGGAGGGGCTCCCGGAGGGCCTTCGTTTCCCGGACAAACTCAGGATCCGCTGTATGGTTACTTTGCTTCAGTCGCTGGACAGGTTAGCTTTTCTCTTTAATACTAGAGAATGGTCAGAGTCTACATTTGTATTAGCCTGTTACAGTGGCACAGAAAAACTACCTTTCCTCTGGAAAAAGAATCCCTTTGCTTCTGCAAAAGAAAAAAGAGAAAGAAGGAAACTTATAGTCACGTATTTCTGAGTTTTCAGAACAAATTAGGACAAAGTGTTACTGGTGTTTATATTAGTTCCATTCAGAACTAAACTTGTGATTGAATTAGTGTCAGGTTGAACAGAATAGGGGGTTATGAATATGTGTTAAGATCTGTAAGATAGAAAGATGTCTTTAGAACTGTTCTAAAGATGTCTTTAGAACTCGATTGTCAGGATCCAGGGTGGTTTCCAGAGAAGAAATTCTGTATCTGGTGAACATAAACCCCTGTTTGCACAACTGAAAGGCATGTACTAGTAATTCTATAGCCAGATATTAATGGACACTTTCTTTGGGTTAAATTTGATTGTTAATGAATTACCCCCTTAGGAAATAGGTATTTACGGTAAAAACCCACCAGCTTCAAAATAAGAAAGTTACTACTCTTTTTTACTATCAGGAAGTTAATCCTGTGAACAGTTTACTTTCTGTTTGATGCAAATGCTGTTACTAGGTCAGATCTTCTATGTCCTTATTAGGTGTTGTGGCCTGTTGACCCAAAGAGGGGACGAAGATTTGCTCCCCAAGACCTTTTACTTCTCTACATTTTGAGTTATTTGACAGGTGCAGGTGGTGATTGAGAGGACATTTCCCTAGCTCACGTGGTCACTGTGTATGGTTAATATGCTGTTGATATAACCCAGACATGTCCAGAGGGAATGTTTGCTCAGATGAATTCAGTTTAGCTTTGTTTTGATCAAAAGCTAGAAGTAACACAATCTTCATGTGAAAATGCCATAGAATATTATGGGATAAAAACCTAAGACCACCTTTTAGAATAGCACTCTAAGAAATGCAGTTTGAGAAATTGAGTGGAAAATTGAGTCTAAAACTGAAAGAGCTTCCCAGTAAGTATCTGCTTGATCTGTTAATGATCTGTATCTTTGAAACCACAAGACACAGCAAAGCTCAATACTCACTTTCTTAGATTGCCTGTGCCTCCATCCCTGTAAGTGACCCCATCTGCTTAGCTTTCAGCAGCCCTGGCCTGTATCAGCATAGCCATAGTCTTTCAAATTGTTGATCATTCTGCTCACTTAGCACTTATAATACCCATGGACTTAGGTGTTTTATTTTAAAACTCCTAAAAGTAACATATATCTAATTCTGACCTAGAATAGCCTCTGGGAACTTAAGTAATTGGGGCCTGAAAAAAAACATACACCCATTCACATCATAAGCAAGGTGATCACAAAGGTCTCTTGCTCTGTCTCTCTCTCTGTTTGAACCAAGCTTTTTATTTACTCATGTCAGCTGTGTACCCCGCTCTCCCCTCTCCCCCAAAAGCTAGAAGGAGGTTTTTAAGATTTTTAAGCAACTACATTATTTTAAAATGCTTAACTTTGGCATGTTCCTAGCAGAGTAAGGGAAGAATAGTTCGACAGAAACTGGTTTTATTCATTCATTAAAAAATATGTATCATAAAAAAATCATGTATCAATAGAAGAAACTGAATTCACCTCAGTGTTTTATTAAAAGAAAAACCTTGTACTGAGAATGTTTATGCCCAACCTAATTCAGGAATTTAGAGGAAACGATGACAGATATTGCCAATACTAAAGTATAGATGTGAGCAGCTGTCCGACTTTGTTAATTCTTGTGTAATAATTATTTAAAACAGAGTCTGAAATTGAACTGCCACTTAGATATTAAATGTGTTTTTTTATGGCCTCAATTATCCACTTGTGCGAGTGGATGTAACAATTTGTCTATCTTTCAACATGAAATTATTTTGGGAAGTAGGATGAGGAAAAGAATGCCTATTTTTGGAAGGCATTCCTTAAGAAGTCTTATGCATGCTAATACTCCTTTTCTTGTTTTTATTCCTGCATTGAAGACTGAAAGTAAACAAAAAACTAGGAGGTACAAATTACTATTGTGATTCCTCTTCCTATTTTTCCCCCCCAAAAGGATGGGCAAATCGATGCTGATGAATTGCAGAAATGCCTGACTGAGTCGGGCATTGCTGGAGGATACAAACGTAAGTTGACCCTCCCAAAGTTTCTCGGGTACTCTTGCATTTCATATGTTAGCTGTTACTTGTAATTACAGACTTCAAGGAAACTGAACTTTTCTGATCCAGTAACACGTAGAATTTCAAAAGCTAAACTCAGTGTATTATTTCAAAATGTGAATTTGAAAACAGGTCTTAAGAAATCAGTCCACACTACTTGCCAGTTAATTGGGTTTTTTTGGATTTGAGTTCCACGTGTCTGGAACCATTTGAGGCAGAGACAGTTTATGTGGCCTCCACAGAGGACCAGTTAAGGTGCTGAAGTAAAATATGCCAGGTCAGGTGTCATTAATGATAGGCGTGTCGATGAAAGAATGTTCAGCCTGTAGAAAAGTTTCGTAAGAGTTTGTATGAGCCAAAATTTTGAGGACATGTGCAGTAGCAAAATCGCAACAGATTGAGAACGCGCCCCGGAGACTGGCAGTTTGGCAGCTTATTTTATACATTAGATTCAAAGGAGGAGATGTAAGGAGGGTTACATGAAACCATTGGTGGTAGATTAAGGGGGCAGGTAAAAGCAAAGCGGGGAAATCTCTGGGATTGGATAAAAAGTAAAATGGAGAGGGCATACTTCTTTTACATTTGTGGTAGGTACAGGATAGTTCATAATTAACATTTACAGCACAGAGAGATGGTATTCGGGCAACAAGATAACAGTGAGAGGTTCTGTAGTCTGCTCTGCTCTGACCTTGTGCTCGTGCCTGGGGTTGTGCCTTCAAGGGGTCAAGGAAAGAAAATTACTCTGACATTTCAAAGGTATGTTATCCTAGATGCATAATAACAATGTAAGGTAAAGACTGACCTTTCCTAAGGAAGCTGGAAGACGGGACTATCCGCCTTGGCCTGCCCAGTTAGGAATCCTGTGTGGTGGGTTACTTTTGGACACTGAGCTTGGCAGGCCATGTGCTCTCTAGTATCTTCTTAGGTTTATTACATAGCCCCTTTTTTATTCATACTGCCTAACATGTACTGCTGTTTGCTAAGAGCTTGCTTTATGCCAAGCCTGGTGGCACTTAGGGCTTACAGTGTCTGGCCCTGCGCATGTGGTGCCTAAGTGGCCTGTCCTTCACCCCTGGTTCTGAGCGGTTGGTCCTGTCCACCACCCCTGGTCCTCTGGTCCTCAGAGAACTAGTTCTGCACTTCCGGTCTCTGAGCTGCTGGAAACAGGAATGCTTGTCATGACATTCAGCAGCTCTTTCCTCCTTCCACTAAAGACAATGTGTTTGGACTAAGTAGGGTACGCCCTTCCTAATTCCTAAACTCTTTCCTAGTCCTCCCACCCCTTCCGCCGATCCTCACAGAATGGATGTGCTGCCTTGTAATTCAGCACTTAGACCACCTTCCTGCCTTGTGAGCTCTCTGCCATGAGCTACAGACAGGGAACCACTGCAAAGATGCTGCATCCTGGCGGGCTTCTCATCACTCACGTGATCTTGACCATGACAGGGTCGAGAGGATTGTCTTGACTGAAGTGCCGTAGCTGCTGACTTCTTTGCCAGTTGCTGATTGAGGCAGGACGGAAGCCCCAACTTCCTAGTACACTCTCAACTAAAATGCTCCGACTACAATCCACACCCCAGGATGTAGAGTGGCAGCTTTTGACCATGTGACTTGTCTATTTACTAGCTGGCTCTCTTTTTAAACTGTTTGCATTTCTGTTTTTATCATTCTTTGTTTTATGTGACTTCAGTATCCTATTAATATTTCCTCGTTGGGGGAATTAATATAAAAAAGGAACCTTTTGCATTTCTGTCATGTAATCTGGTCCTAAACAAAAGAAGCGCTTTCTAGATTAGGGGATTTTTTTTTTATTATTATTGTAGGCAGTACATTGTTAATTGTTAACCTTAAGCAGATCGGGCTAGTGCACAAAGGTCTTCGAGCAGGGTTCATAAAACTGAGCTGTATCACAGCGTACACCATTATTCTATTCTCTTTCAGTAGAAGGTGTGGTAGATTTCAAAATCTGACTAACAGAGTGGGTTGTATATCCTTGGAAAGCATGCCTTTTAAAAATTTCCTTTGAGAAAGCCTCATTATTGATTGCCTTAGGTCATTGAGCTATAGAGAAGACAGTTCCTGAGTCATCAGGACCATGGGATTGAATTAATTTGCTTACTGTCATCTGGTGGTGGAGGCTGTAAGGCACCACAAAGCCATCCTGCATGAGAGTTATCCGAGTGAGTTTTGCAATACAGAAATCATACACTAATGGGTCTTTTAAACCCAGCTTTCAAACCAAAATAGCACAGGTAGCGGGTGGGGGAGATTCTCCAGCCCAGTACCTGCAGGCACCTTCTTAACCAGTTTAAAAGGAAGTTGTCACACCGAGAGGTGGACTTAATGAGGGCAGTTGCTCTAGTCTGTAAGACAGTAATTCAATTCTCTTTTTTCCTTGAGTGTAGTTGTTCCTCTGTGGCACAGTTGAGAAATACAACTGGAGGTGGGGCTTTCCTGCTAGGTCTGTTATATTGTGGATTTCTACTAGAAGGAAAGATGTTTGAGGCATTCTAGTAAAACGAACAGGAGAAATAGTAAAATTACAGCAAAAATTATTTTGAAATTATTTAAAATAGAATTAGCATTAATAAAAACTATTTGTGGGGGGAAAAAATACAAGTAGAATTGAGCAAGCTTCCTCACCCAAACTTACTAGACATCAACATTCTGGTTCATTAGAACTGTCTGTAATGGTGAATTTTCTGTTTGTTCACTGCCCATCTCATTCCCTACCTTTTAAATCCTCACAAAAAATCAACCAGATTTCTTTTCTTCCTGACACACAGCTCTAACCTGTCAACTCTCTCCCTCTAAAAATCTGAGTAGCTCCTTGGTGCCTACAAAACAAAAGCTAAACAGCTTAGTGGGAATTTAAGATCCTCTGTAATACAGCCTCATTAAAAGGTACTTCCTCCCACTTCCTTTGTCTGCCCTGGACTTTGCTTCTCTTTGCTTATGCTGGCCCCTAGCTCTACTTTGCTGTCACCAAATGTCTCCCATCTTTCTATCACTCACGGCTTGGCTTAAGTGCTACTTCTTCTATGAAGTCTTTCCTTACTAGGAGGGAACCTCTCCTCACCACCTCCTGGTACTTTTGGTGCCTGTTACGGTTTGTCACTGTCTCTCTTGACTAGAGTTTTATGTGCACATGACTTGTCTTTTCGTTAGATTGTTGCCTAGGGCAGAATCCAGTTTCGTACTTTTAAAATCTCCATTTTTCTTGATATACGGAGCCTGGCACGTAATGAGTATGTAGTAATAGGCATTTGTCAGTTCATGAGTATGGAAGATCTTCTAAAATGGAAAAATCATAGTCTTATATTCTTATTGGTATTTTGACTTAAGATTGGTATTTGACTTAAGGGATTATACTTAACTTGTAAGTATCAGTAAAAGATTTTGTTTAAAAACCAAATCCACTTTAGAGGCTTTGAGCTTTCTTCAGAGGGATGAGGGCATTCCATCTCATCCATTCATTCACTTATCCAGCCAACACATTTTTAATGGACACCCACCATTTGCCACATGCTAGGGTGTGTCAACACAAATAATGCTTGTGGGACTCTGAAAAGCACTGAGATAAGTGAAGTACAGAGGCTGTGGCATCATCTCTGTGAGGGGCACATAACCCAGACAGAAGTCAGGAAAGTTTTCTTTGCAGAACTGATATCTAAACTGAGAAGAAATGAAAGTCGAGCAGAAATCAGACAGAAGTGAGTGGCATAGGGAAGTTGTGTTCTAGGCACATAAAACAGCATGTTCAAAAGACCCAGAGATGAAAAGGCGTGGTTCAGTGAGAAATTCATCATGAAGATAGTGTGTTGGGGTTGAATAAAGCATAGGAAACTGGCTGCACTGGGAAGATATGTGTATGACCTTATGTGCCAATTACGGTGTTTGGACTTCATCCTGGGAGCAGTGGAACACCTCTACTGGGTTTTATATAGAAGACTGTGTACTATCCTGGCTGTGAGATAAAGACCAAATTGGGGGACATGAGTGTGGGGAACATGGAGAGTCAGGGATAAGTGTTAGGTGGCCACTGGAGTCATACAGCTGAGAGAAGTGCTCACTAAACCAAGGAAGTGACAGTGGAAATGATGGAGCCTAAAGCTATCTAGAAGTGTAGGAAAGTGTTGCCTCCTCTCACCTCAGAGAATTTTATCTGTGGATTAGGTGGAGATTGAAGGACCAAAATAGAAAGAGTCCTAAATCTTTTATTTCAGATTCCAAGATATGCCAAACACAGGAATCTGTTAAAAGTGGAAAACCTGTAGTTTGTGCTGTTTGGAGACATTACAGTAGTAAGAGTTAGGTCAGTTGTGTTTTAAATTCAGTTTGGTTAGAGATAAAAACAAAGCTAGTAAGAGCTGTAAAAAAAATGTTAGTTCTGTGTACATGCTCACAAACTTGCAGAATTTATGCTAGCTTTGCCTGTGATCTTGTCACTTCTGCCTTCTAATCTTACAGTTTCTTTGTACCTAGATAGTATTTCCTCAAAGTCGTTGATTCCCATTAACACAATGTAAGATGCAAGGAATCCTTATTAATTTGCTAATGCTCAGGTAGATTATCAATAGGCCATTAGCCAATAAGCGTGTTCTATTTGGATGTCTGAAAATGTATAGAAATGCCCTCTGAACACCCTCAAACTGGAAGTAAACTAGAAGGGCTTCTGAACAATGGCTATCGCTAAATCGGTCATTGGGTCTTACTCCAGAGCACTCTCATTTAACACAACTCTAGTCAGTGTATTTATCTGGTTTCATATAAAAGCTTATTATATATGAAAAGAGGTCAAAGCTGTTTGAGGTAGGAGTTTACTATTGCAGTGCCTGACATTAGAAGAAAAAGAAAAAAAGATGACTAGACAAAGAACTAGCAAACGAGCTATTTGTAGTCAATTATGAGTAGCTACAAGCACCTGGACCTTCTCACTTACCATGGTGAATATAATACATTGTGATTCATTATGGTGAATTGAACTCACTATGTTACAGTTTCAAAGACGAAAAAGCATATAATATTTTTTAAAGTGTATATTATGGAAAACTTTAAGCCGATCCAAGAATAGAGATAATTGCACATTGAATTTCTATGTCCTCCTCACTCAGCTTCAACAGTTGTCAATGTATTGCTATTCTTGTTTTATCTGTAACCCTGCCTGTTTTCTTTTGGAGAAAATTCCAGATACCTTATAAACATTCATTTCACCTACAAACAACTTCAGTGTATACTTTTTTAAAAGATAAGGATGCCTTCTTTTTTCCCAACTTCAAAACCATAATCACACCTAAAAATATTAACAGTATCATGCAATACTTTTTTTAAAAAATGTGTATAATGTTAAAATCAAACTTGTGTTCTAGAAGGAATCATATCTGGAAGAAAAATGTACTTAAAGCTCCACATAATTTAGTTCCACATAAATTGAGTAACGTATAAAAAGTGTATAAATAATCACATTCCTAATTAATTTGAATGTATCTAATGTAATGTGAATTTTTGAAATTGTATTAATATGAACTTTTCTTGATTTGATAGCTTTTAACCTGGAGACTTGCCGGCTTATGGTTTCAATGCTGGATGTATCCTTTACCTTGATTACTGTCTATAGAGTATTTTTTCTTAACAAAAACTTTCTTCTTAAAGGAATTCATCTAAGAATTAATACCCACTAAGTACAGAGTGACACATGACCACAAAGAAGTTTTCTGAAATCATTGGCTTTGAAGATGGAGTTTGGTGTAAAAAGGAAGGAAACTTTAACCAGAATGTTGGTTATTCGAGAATTCAAGGAAGCATCCGAGAAGACAAGTATAGAAATCCAAGCGGTCCGGGAAGCTTTTTTGCTTTAATGATGATTACCCTGTGTGACTCACACCTGAGCTTCAGGCAGTGGGATTTTTCCAGTCCTTAATTACAGCTCAGAGAGATCTGTCAGGCACAGTGGGATTTTTCACAGCATGATCGTTGGACTCAGTTTAGCTAGTTCTGACCCTACTGTGCCTTCCATCTCAGCTCCTTTTCAAAAGTGAAAACCCCGGTTCTGGGAGGGCTTATCTAGGGAGTGGTAAGGCCAAAACGCTCCCCAGGACACAAGGTAAGCAGCATCTCTTGGGACACCCACAAGGTGCAGCCCAGTTCCAGTAACAAGGCTGCATTTCACATGTGACTCAGCATGGCCACGTTATTTCCTTGTCATCACATCACGCAGATTGTCTTTTTCCCCACAAAGCATATACTCAGAGCTTTTTCTCCATAGGCCCTTTTTAGTATATCATTAGAGCATCTTTTTATTGTGTCATACCAAAAAGAACGCCTGACGTTTTCCACCTTCTTAGCAAAAAGAACATTAAATGTCCTTATCCTTGATCTTTGATTTAATCACTAGAAAATGTTGCTCCCCCAAAAAAGAAAATATATTCCAGTCCTTAATTCCAGTTCAGAGAGATCTGTCAGGCACAATGGGTTTCAGTGAATTTAAAGAACTGTGGTCTGTACTGAATGGCTGGAGACAACACTTCATCAGTTTTGACAGCGATAGAAGTGGAACAGTGGATCCTCAAGAACTGCAGAAGGCCCTGACAACAATGGGTGGGTATGGCCGACTCCAACTTCATGGGTAGAAGGAATTTTATTTTTTTTTTAATTTCTAAAACTACCGTGTTTCCTCGAAAATAAGACCTAGCCGGATCAGCTCTACTGCGTCTTTTGGAGCAAAAATTAATATATGTAACCTGGTATGTTATACCGGGTAGTATATGTACCCGGTATATTATGTTATACCGGGTATTATATTATATTTCAAATATATTATATTAGACAAGGTGTTATATTAAAAGAAGACCGGGTCTTATATTAATTTTTGCTCTAAAAGACGCATTAGAGCTGATGGTCCGGCTGGGTCTTATTTTCGAGGAAACACAGTAAGTGCTACATGAAGCCAGTTTCTATTTTCTAAAAGTAGTGTGTACTCATAATTAAAATGAGTACTCTCAGTCTTAAAAAATTGTGCGTGCTTACTTTTAATTGTCTCTTTGTAATCCTTTAACTTTTTTTTTTTGCTGGATGATTTTTCTTTCCTCAGGATTTCGGTTGAGTCCCCAGGCCGTGAATTCAATTGCAAAACGATACAGCACCAATGGAAAGATCACCTTTGATGACTACATAGCCTGTTGCGTCAAACTGCGAGCTCTCACAGGTGTGTTCTTTGAGGTGGTGTCATCTCCATAGGCCAAGAAACCACAGTTTTTATAACATTTCACTTCTCAGTACTTCTGAACTTTTATTGTCCCACTCTCCTTTTGTTCCCCAAACTTCACTGGCTTTTTAACATTGCTATTAAGCATATCTAGCAGAATAATTCTTTTTGTTCCGAAATATTTTCAGATTAGTAAGTCATTTGCCATTAAAATAATCCTAACTGAATTTAACTAACATGTTCCAGAACATAAGAAACTAATTTTTTGATCAGAATATGAACAGTAGTCTGTGATTTCTCCCTAGGATGGGAAACATTTGAAAAGAATGAAATTACTCATTTGTAGCTCTTTCCTAATTCCTCCTTTTGGAGGTTTAAAATGATGTCATCTGTTTCAGGTCTATTTCTTAAATGAGGAGATATTAATAATCCCCACTTTTCTATTCCCTCCATTCTTTGTCTTTCTTTTGTATATCTTTTCTTACTCCATTCCTCCCTTTTCGTTTTACTCTTTTTAATATCTAGTTTTATAATTTTTTGTATCCTAACAAAATTTGAGGGCAGTTCTTTTGTGTTTTGTTTTTTTTTTTAATGTAAGTAAATCCCTTTCAATAGGACAAAACTGAAATAGGTGGAATATTTTATTACAGCCTATGTGTCATATTAGGGACTCCATCCATCTATTCCTTAATTAAACAATATCTATATTCTTAAGAAGTTTGATATTCTTGCTTCATCACCAGTAAGTAATGGCCTCGGAAGTCACACAGCTTCTGCTGATTTTTGGGATAAGGTGTTTTCTTCCAGGTCCACTCTGAAAAAGACAACTGGCCAACTTCCCCACATTGTATTACTTTGCTCCATATTAAATCTATTCATATTCATATAGCTGGCTTCTTTGCTTTGGTCTATTCTTTATGTTGTCTGCTTTATACAGTGTAAATGTTACTGCAGTTTGAACCCAATGCCAAAACATTGGTTTTAATTATTGTGAGTTCAGATCAGATGTTTAAAAAACATGTAAATTTCACTGGTGTTTTACAGACAACTTTCGAAGACGGGATACTGGTCAGCAAGGTGTTGTGAATTTCCCATATGATGATGTAAGTCTTTGTAAATTCAGAACTGAATAAATAAAATGTACACCAAATGGACATCCCTTTTAGTTAGCTGTTAGAGCACCTTAAGGATGCCAGAGGGCAAGCAAGGCTTAAATGATCACAAGGCTCAAAATGATCAAAATTTATTGGTTTCATTTATTATTCCTCTTATAAATGGACCACTGTTTGCTTTGCATTGAAAGGCCTGGGTGAAAGCCCAGCTTGTCCTACTCTTTAGTGGGGTCCCTCAGGCAGGTTTCTTCATTGCTCTGAGACTGAGGAAAGAGGAAGTACTAATAATGCCTTCTCCCCTAAGCTGTTTTGAGATTTCAGTCAGAAATGTCTTTGAAAAACACCATGCAGATGTTGTTGTGTCTGCTTTTGCCTTCATTTAAACAATTCATCTCAGACATTGAGAAGTAATTTTAACAGCTCAAAGCTGTGCTTGGCACACCCGTGCTCTTCATTGAGTACATCAGGCCCAAACTGAAGTCATAATTCACAGCAGTGTATTTACTTGGCCATGTAACTGCTGTGAAGGTAACCAAGTACCATCTTTGATGGCAGTAGTTGGATATACTTAACAAAGGTAGGGAGATGTTTAGTTGTTTCCATTTTTTGTTCAGCCATTGATAAATTACTTTTAGAATGTAAATCACTGTGATAACTGAATATTCTAAAATGTTTCTCCATTACAAAATACCAAGATACACATGTATTCAGTTTAGCAGCTGCCATAGTTATGAGTACAAAGACTTGTGTAATAAATATGGTTATTTCTCCTTAAAGATGTGTTCTCTTCAGTGTGCAGCTTCTCAGGTGACAGTCAACTACTGTTTCCATAGAGGTGGCCTGCGAAGTGGAAAGTGCACAGGCCTTGGACTCAAATAGGGCCACTTAAGAGCGAGCTAAATATCTTGATCCTGAGGCTCCTTTTCCCTGAAATAGGGATAATTAGCTGGCTTTACAGGAATGCTGCAAGGATTCGCATACACAGTTCCTCACTGGTGTTGGAAAAGTGAAAAAGAAAATTGATAGAAAAAGCAGTTCAGTGGTGTGTGTTTAGCGGTGAAACAAGCAGACATTGCACAGCCCGTACTGATGCTACTAAATTGGGGTTTCTGGATTGCAGAACAGCCAAATAGTCTGTTTCTGTGCATGCTACACTTTAATGACTTAGGTGGATTCTAAAGGAATAAACTGTTTAAAGGAGCTCTGTTAGAGTAATGGGGTAATCCGGTGCAGTTCAGATGTCCCCACGTGATACAGCCCTATAAACCCAACTGTTACTGATATTTCAATAGGTACCTTTGACCATGCCCATTTCTAGAGTCTTCGACATTATTTGGAATTTAAAGAAGTCTTTATCCATTAAGCCTCTTACCCTCTAAAAAGCTTCGATGTGAGAAACCCACTGGATTTTATTAGACGGCTTCCCTCAAAAAAATGAACTTTTCCATATGTCATGTACTCGTATTTTATAAAGGATTTTTAAATTCATGATTTGAATTAGAATCCCAAAATGTCAGCTGCCTAAACTGAGGTAGGGCGTGTTAAGTGTTGAGAGATCTGCAGCGTAACGCCGGCCTTCCTCTCTTTCAGTTCATTCAATGTGTCATGAGTGTTTAAATCCAGAGGAAGCTATGCGGACGTCGTTGACCTTCCAGCTGGAGTTCTCGTTTGCTTTTACTCCTTGCCTTCAGCAATGTGTAAACTCACATCCCTACTTTTCCTTAAGAATTGTTGTAAAGGTTTATTACTTTCTGTACATCTGAAGTTGTCTTTTAGTTTAGGTAATAAATTCTTTGGAATTTTATAAATAGATCAAGTCTGTTCCATCATTTAGAACTTCCTTGAGCCATTGTCATGCGCCTTATTTTCTTGCTAAACCTCTTATGCAAATTTAAGTGTGCAGAATGTTTAAGGTACGTTCTGTATTTATCACTATAGGATATTAAAACCTTGTCATCAGACTACAGCTATTGTCATCCCGCTCTTAGAAGGGCTTTTTCATGGTATGGAGTGTTCTTAGTACGTAAAACTGTGTAGACCTACTTGGATGCAAAACAAAACAAAACAAAAAAAAACACCATGGTAATTCATGTCAGGGTTCCTTAGTGGAGACGTAGTGCAGCCTTTAAGGCTTACAGGTGTTTTGATGGCTGTATGAATGGACGGGGACCATAAGTGATGATTTTTGCCTCTTGAAAATCTATTGAATAATTTGAGTGGCAAATACCATTCTGTCACCATGATTCTCTTTGTCATCATCAATGTTAACTATACTTAAAAACCTTGTACATTATGAGCTTAACTATGTAAAAAAGAAAATTGACAGAAAAGACAAAAGGGAATATATGAAAATATTAACTATGGTTATTTTTGACTGATAGGATTCTGGGTGATTTTAATTTCCTTCGTAGGTTTCAGGATTTTCCAAGTTTTCTATAAAGATGTTAATTTTTTAAATACTGACACTTCCCATTTTGATATGCCATGTATTTACACTTACATTAAAAAAAATAATATACACAGCAAAAGGCCTGGAAAGAGTTTACCAACTGCTCATGTGACTGCCACTGGGAGTCAGGGAATGAATTTGAGTTCATTTGTTCCTATTTTCTGCATGTTCTCTGATAAGCAAATATTAACATTTATACTGGAACCCCCGCCCCCCTTTTTTTAAGTAAGATCTGGATTCTAATACTGGCTGTGCCTCTTACTAAATACATGGTTTGATCATTTTAGATAAACTCAGAGCCTCAGTTTCCCCATCTTCGAAAATGAGGTATTGTTATCTTGGGGGGGGTAGATTTGAATATGAAAATATGTGTTGGTGTAATAAGCACCAATAATGTTTCTGTTTCTTAAAATTTAAAGCTGGCTTGGTTTTGCTTTTTTGTGCAAGAGAGCTTAACATAAAATAATGAAATTGGTCTACTTTTTTCCCCTGCCAGCAGAATACCTAATTTTAGGGTACAATGTGAGAGTTACTATTCTGATAATCAGTTAGATGTCAACCAATGCAAATAAAACATTTCTACGCATCTTCAGCCTCATTTTCAAATATTGCTAAAATATATTCACTTTATAAATATTTATTCAACCCTAACTTACATATTTATGTCAAGGAGTCACACCTGGGCTACATATTAGAATGTGAGGCAGCCTACTTTGTATCATGTGGTGTCGAGGTTCCATTCCTGATGTGTTGTCTGTGAGGCCACAAAGCTTGGCTTGAGCCTGAGCTGTCCAGAAAAGGGCCATCGAGGACTCAGAACCAGGAGGCAAGGAACTCTCTCCGAGTCACAGCTCCTGCTGTTTGCTCCAAACTCACCAGGATCCTCTTAGGAAGTCACAGTTTAAGGAAAGGATCGTTTCCTGAATAACTAGAACATGGTAAGGAAGCAGGCCTTTGCTGACCCAAGCTTATGGGCCGTGTTTGGACCATCCTCCTGCTTTGATGAGTCCCATGCTGCATCAACCATGGTTCTGAATTTGTTTTCATTAAATGCTCAAGTATTACAAAACCATGTCTCTGGAAATAATCCAATTTTAATTATTGAAACCTTGTAGCATGTCATCTTCTCTCTTCCACTTTCTACTTTCACTCTTTCTGAAAGCATGGAGCATCATCTTTAGTATGTCCCTGCAGTTAGAAAGTTTCCTTCCTCTTGACAGATTTAACGTATCCATCCCCTTTCTTCGATTACAGCCAAAGTCTTCATTACAAGTGAATCTCGTATTGCCTTATTTGAATTTTATGTTGGGTTCTGTGTTGCATTCATTATATGCTTGCAGTGCAGACTCACCACTTTCTTTGAACCTGTTGCTTGGTCTGAAAGCATCTAGTTGGAGCATGGTTTGGTTGAGCTCAGACTTGCATACTTCATTTCGAGAATGAAGTTCCTCAAATAACCTTAAGATTTAATTTTGGAGATAACGTGCTTCAGGCTTTTGGCTTCAGGAGATCATGAGTTAAGTACTCAGAACCCTTTTCAAGCACCTCCATTGGGTGTGGCTACAGGAGGCCTGGTGCTTGCCTGGGGGCCGTGGCTTAGATTTGCAGCACAGCACTTTTACTTTCCTCCTCCCAGCTCTCACTCCTGTGGAGTGGAGGCTCATGTCAGCGTGTTCCAGGGGGAGCTATCAAGTCCATGTGATGGCATGTGAGTAAAACTGCTGTTCTCCTTGAACTAGACCTTGCTTTCACGCAGCTGAGTGTTACTATATCAGTGTTCATCTTAACTATTATATATGCCTACAATAATATAAATACAAGAAATGGAGCTATATGTAATCATAAGATTTCTTTTTTTTTTACTGTCTTAATAAATATGCAAACCCTTAGTCAACAACTTCTATTTTTCTCACATATAACTACTTTTTTCTGCAGCAGACTATGAGCTGAAGACAAGGGAAGTACAAGTGCCAGGGTAAAAAGACTGGTGGGTGAAATGCCTGCTGGGAGATGAGGCGGCAGCCAGGTGGAACAATTTTCAGTCAATGAACTCATGAACCTAAGCTGAGCCCATCCAAGGCCCATTGCTTTAGAATCTAACACAGGTGAACTTACATAGAGCCCACCATTGCCTGGGCTCTAGGTCAGGACATAGGAAATCGATCCTTGTTAGGGTCAGGGAGAAAGTGGAAAAGATGAGGCAGAGCAGGTGTATAAAGAGTGGAGACCCTGCCTGCCACCCAGCTGAGGAAATTATCCAACCAATTAAGCATTCAGGCTTTACTGAAGGATTGTACTGATGCTGAAGGTCCATTCTAGAACAGCATGCAACAGAGAAGAAACACCCCCTAATGTTACCCCTACTAAGCTCTTGAAAGAAACTAGCTGGGAGAAAAATACGATTAAAGGGAGTTATGCATCAAAATAACATACATCTTTTATTGAAAGTCACTTTATTGTTACAATGAGAGTAGCATAGAAAACGGGGGTATCTTATTAGCTTCAGAAGTAAATACTAATAAAATTGTGCCAGAAATTTAAACCTCAAGTTACAGTGATCTTTACAAACAGCAAGATTGTGTTGACCCACAATATAAGTGCGACTGTATAACTTGAGCAGCCATAAAAGAAATCACGCTCAGGAAAGCAGTTGCCATACACATTTCAGTTGATGTTTGCCAAAACCCAGTAATTTTTAAAATAGCTTAAGAACCTGAAGTGTGGCAAGGCAGAGAGAATGTCCTGTTCAAACGAAGCCGATCTAAAGATATACACATGCTTGATTACCTGGTTACCGGACCACAAAGTGACATCCACTGCCCGCAGGCACCACCCCTGAAAGATGACTGGAAAATGCTAGTACAGACCTACCTTGGCTAACATAAATGATGTTTAGGTAGAACGCCCAGTTTCAAAAAAGCTGTTGTTTTAGGACTCTAGATTGGAGGGGCAGGTCTTCCAGCTAGGTAAAAAGAGTATATGCTTAGCTATCCTGAATAAACCTTTTGTTAAGTACTTTTGAAGTTAGTGTTAAAAAAAAAATCCATACAAAACAAAGGTCTTGGGTCATTTTTACCCATTATAAAGACTGGCTGTTAGAATCAGTTTGGTTTTGTGCTGGATTAGAAAAGAAAAGTGGGGTTTCTAATCAGGCAGTGATACACATGTAATTTAGCAAGAACTCTTATTACTGAATAAATATTAATTTATAACAGCACTTTCTGTATTGTATTATCTGGTAAAATTTAGCACCTGTGTTTAAATATTTGGGGGCTATTGGCATTGTTTTAGAGCTTGACCATAGAAACACAAATCTACATGTGAAACTTCACAAAGCAGATAAGCCCTAAATTTCAGCTTAGTATATGTGTATACGCATTTTGTAACTTGAGAAGAAAATGCCCTTCATAAACTCTTTGAAAACTTCATTGATGATTTTGTAAGCGCATTATCTCAACAGGATTACTAGTCTCATTGTATGCCTTTTTGTAAAAAACAAAAAAAAACATACATTTTCCCTGGTTTTGCTTTCAAGAATCCCTGAAAACATGAAATGACGATGCCCTTGAGAAAAACCCTGGCAGCCTTCAAACACCTCCAGGTACAATGCAGGTTCTGTGAAACATGCAACAGGTACACAGCAGGCAGCTGTGACTGGCACATCCTGGCCTGGACCATAAAGTATTTATACAGCCAACACTCAGTAGAACTGCAAAGGACACAGGCCTGTTTGTCCGTAAGCACTCAGCATTGCTCTCCCCACCATCCCCAGTGGCCATCTTGTGTTCTAAGCACTGCCTATGGATTTCCATTCTGCTCCAATGCCAGGACTCAATGCCCCATGACCTCCCAAGGTTCCTTCTTATCTTCCCTCAATCCTGAAACATCCCGAGGACCAATCTGACGTCCAAAGTTGCACAATCCATGCCTAGGTGCCAACAGGACATGACTAAAGGTGCCTCTCCCCCCTATTCTGCACCCTATGGTTCTCTCAAGTGCCAATTTAAGCAAAGAAGGGACTTACCTCCATGCTAGTAGAAGTTCTAAAACAGGAGAGAAAGGCTGACAGCTACTGGAAGGGAGAGTGACTGAAGGGGAAGTAGGGAGGGAGCGGAAGCAACTCTCTCTCAACCCCCCCAGGGAGGCTCTGGATGTAATGGACAAAAATACCAGGCAGGTGTTTCTTTTTTAATGTTGTGTTTTTCTACCTATCAACTGAACCAGAAGATGCTCCATTTTTGGGTACTCTTGACAAAGCAAGAATAAAATGTAACAGAAATATTATCCCGATTTGTAAGGTCCCCCTGCATCTTGGTATGCTCTGCACCTGCAGCTGTGGAAATGCGCCTCTTGGAATTAAAAGCACCTGCCCACAGAGCATGAGCCAAGGGCTGCCCTCAGGTGTGGCTGCTCTCCCCTCCACCTCTCCCACCTCACACAGCCAGTAGGGCTGCTGCCTCTCAGCCGATTATCACAAGAATGGGCTGGCCACCACACAGTCCAGCAAATAGTAGCTGTTTGTCAAAGTCCTTAGCTGTCCTATGCCCCAGGAAAACTGCATCCAAACTCAGAGTAGTCCCACCAAGTCAGAAAATATCTCAGAGGGGGAAAAAATAAAAAGTTTGAGCCCCAAATTAAGCTCGATTCCAGAGAAATGTTTGCTGCCTACATATTTTAAGCCAGTAGAATGAGAAATTCATCTTGACACCACTTAAGAAAAAAGAAGTATTTGGGTAGCAGTTTTAGAGAAAAACATAGAAGTGCAAGGAAAAAGACCATTAGGAGCATTAAATAAAGTAGGTATTATGCTACAAATGAGACTCTGAGCATTTCATGCCAACTTACCAACTGTTAGGATGGCATTTGAAATACGCTACCATAGGGGTGTCCACAGCAGCAGCCGGCAGTGGTGTCCTAACCGGGCTATGACAGCAGGCCTCTGAACTCCCTTCATTCATTCCTTCATCCCTTCACTCAGCGCTGCACTTTGTGCTCCCATGTACTTTGCAAGCTACTGGATAGCCCTCCAATAAATTCCTTTCCTTGAAGTAAAACAGAGCCTTCTCTTTAGGTAAAGATTCATCATCATGTTGAATAACACAAGGAAATGGCTAAAGCGTTAAATGTATAAAGTAAAATAGAACTACATGACAGCAAGAAATGAAGAATGGATGAAATAAATGAACAAATGTGATTTTGAAACATGGAAAGAAGTGAATAGAAATACTGTTATTTCCTCTGGCCCACAGGTAACTATACAAAGTAAAGAACAAAATCTAAAATGGTAAGAGGTACTGGGATCACAGATAGAATTAAATTATGTAAATCTGCAAGGCACTCAACCAAAAAAATGAGAGGAAAAAAAGACTTCTTTGAAAGTGCAGAGAATATCTAATTTTATCTTTTCAGCAACTTCTTTTAGACACCCTATCAATCTTATGTTCAGAAATGTATGCTGGACTGACCTTATGTATAATCATAATTTTAAAGGCCTTTTTAAAGCAAGAGGGGAGAGAAAGAGCGAGAGCGAGAGACTATTATTATCACTTAATAAGCACCTATATCAAAATATCAAAATATGTTTTAACCCTACATTTACTTTATTAATCAACTTTTATTTTTTTTAAGGAACAGCACTGGGTTTCTTAAAAAAAGAAAAATATAGCAACTACAACAAATTGAAAGCCCTCATTCTGCTGCACTGTTTGAGTTCATTCCTTTCCACAGATTGCATGTGACCTGTGATCACAGTCTAGCTAGGAGACACCAGAGGAAGACACCACTTCCTGTCTAAAGAAAGAGTGGCTGGACACAGAGACCAATTGGTCTGCCCAGTCAGTTCCTTCAGGGCCCCCTGGGACCCCACACCTTCCTGCTGACACTCTGAGTGGAGAGATTTAAGTGTTTCTTTAAATCAAAGTTTACTACCACACTGTTCTAGCTATGGATTAAATGGAATATCTCAGGCAGCAGGGCTGTCAACCTGAAGTCTTACCTATCTACGCACAAAACTTCAGAAAGAGAGGAAAAAGGCATACAATGGGACCTAAAGGCCAAATAACTGCTCTTCTCTGCTTAGCATAGTAGTCCCCTAGCAGACTGGGGATATAAATAGTAGTTGCATGACAGAAAGGGCTATGTGACCTCAAGGTTCCTCTCCAAAATAGAGGTTCAAAAACATAATAAGAATGTTGTGCTTGTGTTTAGTGTCATGGGTCCATTCTCCCTGCCTCCATGAATGAAAGTCATCAATATTTTGATTTAATACAGCTGGACCACCAACCATGAGTACACATATAGGGACTTCTCAAAATTATCCACTAAGATTGTAAACTTGCCAAAGAATTCTGCAAATGGCTATAAGAATGTTTAAATATTCTTAGAGTAGATACCCAGAACACAACATTAATGCTACTATAAAATCATAATCTCTCTGCAAATGAAACACTTTTCATTCAGTTCCACATGAAGATTGGTTATTACCAAGGAGCATAACTATAAACTACGTATATACCCTCTAGAACAAGCATGTCTCCCAAAAGGCACATAATAATGATTTTCACTTGAAAGAATAATTTTCATGAAAAAATAATTGAGAAGATGAGGAAAGAGAGAGAGGGGTGAGGCGATCTGTTGACTACCTAGCTAACCATCTGCGGATGCTCTCACATTAGGCCTTGCGTAACTGTAACTAGGAAGCATATATACACGAGGTTCCTTACATTCAAATCTATAAATTCTTTTATAGTCAAAATAAACCTTATAACATTAGCATTTTATACACTCAATACCAGAAAACATTCAATGCACATAAAAGTGCTCTTGGTCAAAAGCCACTTTATTTGCTATATCTTTAAATCTATCTGCCCTCCTGTCCTTGGCTTGAGTTATGTGGCGACGTCACCCAACACTCTAAACCCGTGTCTGATGGATCGTTTTTTGCTGTTCTTGTATTGACAGTTACATCCTTATAAATTCATGAAAAATGCTGTTTACACTTTATCATCTTGGATGATTACACTGATTTTCAAACATTTTCAAAGACTTTTCGAGAGAGGTCCATTACAGAAGACATAAACACACATGGTAAAAAACACTGCCTTCTAACTCAGCCCTTCAGTGTGGGCAGCCGAGATGATTTTACACATGGAGATGAAATGGATTTTGTCCACGGATATTACTAGGCTACATCAAATTTAGAAGATACCTTGTTTGCAGATTCCATTCCTCTCAAGAAAAAGGAGAGAAAACGGAAAAACTCAGAAGTACTCTTCACATCAAAGCATTTGGTCAATCCCAACAATTTCTGAGCTCAGGAGGCTAACCTCCAGAGGGAAGCTTTCTTAGAGAATGACGGAGCTGCATTATGACAGCTATCAAAGTCGGGTTTTAAAGAAGGGGCTTTGACATAGAGTTCTTCCTTTTCTATGGATTGAAAAATAGACAGTTGAAGACATCAGATTCTTTCCCGGCCTGCTGTTTGGGTACCATCACAGTCACTGCACACGTGGAGCGTTAGGTTTCTCCCTCTGTGGCCTGGTGAGGTTCCTAGCCCAGCTGGTAGACCCTTCTATCGCTTCGCTTCCAAGTCATGCACAATGACCTGTTGGAACCCAAGCTTCCCACTAATGATAAAAATCCTTAATAAACAGTGTACAAGTTGTTTTGATTCAACCAAGTCATTCATTTCACAGATAAAGGTGGTTACAAAGTTTTGTTAAAGAACAAAACTTTAACCACAAATGGTTAGAGTATTGGCAAGTTGGAAGCCACCAATGCATGAGCAGCCCATGGTCTCGTGTGTCTTTGGTGTACTTGCTTCGTCTCAGCTGGATTGACTGCTGTGGCCTCACAGATCTGCAGGATGGGACTAGCAGATGTGCTCTGCCACTGAAAGGTAACAGCTGCTGTGACAGCTGCGTGGCCCTCAGAAGGAAAGCGGACGGGCTGGGGGCCTCCCAGGAGTCCTGCAGGCAGGCAGGACAGCAGCGGCACCGCTGGACTCCGGCCCCAGCAAGCTGTGGCGCCACAAGTTGTGCTGGGCGTGCCTTCTCTTGTTCATTAGTTACTTAATAAAACTGCCTCCAGGCTATGCACAGTTTCAAGGGATGTCAAAAGTTTTGGACAAACACCAATTATGGAGAGACACAACTGACAGCACATTGCTATATGTACATCATCTGCTTATCATCTTTAAAGACCATTGGATGGAAATCAACGATCTGACTGTGACTCATTGTTTTTAGGCATTTGGCAAAATACACTGTGTGTAACAGCTGCTTTTTTTATTTTAAAAATGTTTACATATGTACAATTGTCCTTGTATGCTGATATAAATATGAAAAGTAAAAATAAAAATAAAAATACATGTTTAAAGTTAGCATATGGGATATTGGCCTCTCAAAGCTTTAAGTCCTGCAGAAAAGTCCTAAATGCCTTAGCCCTGCATGCTAGTTTCTATTATGGGATGTTGTTTCCTTAAATGTGGAAAACAATAAACAGAAGTTTCATGCACAGAGGTTACTGTCTACAGTGAGGATGAGCTTCAGAATGTCAAGTTCTGAATCCACTGTTGTCCCTTAGGAAACTTGCTACATTGGGTCATGTGGGTTAATTTGAGTGATATTTCTACATATACCTGTCATGCAGATTATCCATTAACATACCAGTACCTTTACTGTTCCACGTTATAGTGTAACATTTCAGTAGTTCTTTTCATGGTTCAGTTAAATCCTAAGCCAATGACAAAAAAAAAACAAGGCATCTAGATGTGACGCTTGGCTTCCTCTCCTTTGTGGCATCTCAGTTTTCGTATCATCTGAAGAGCAGATAGATTTGCAGTGATTCCGTGAGGCTGGGTTTCTATAAAAGTTGAAGTAAACAGTTTCGATGTGTCACATGTAAACAGTTGATCTTAAATGGATGTCTCCCAGAGCTGCACAACAGAGAAAAGCAAAATTGCACATTGTAAAAGCAGGAAACACGTACTATGAGCTGTGAAGATGAAAAAGATTTGGTGGTTCCCTCCATACTTACATGCTTGTGGATGAACACTCTTGTGAAGCCTAATACACGGATAAAACTCGTTCTAACGTACAGCTCTCTTTCCTCAAACCTCTGTCTCAACCTTTGTAACAACCACCATCTTTTAATACAAAAAACTTTGACATCCTCATTTAATATTACTCAAAATTTTGAATACATTAAATGTTGTATCTCAGATGAAATGAAACACTTTTTAAAACCGACAGCATTCTTTTCCCCAGGGTGCTGATACAGCCAGCTAAAGCAGTAGTTCTCAACTCAGCTGCACACATTTCAATGATCCGGGGACATTTTAAAAATCCCACTGCCTAGGTAGCACACCAAATCAAAATCTCTCTGGCTGGGACTCAGGCATCAGTATAGTTTAAAAGCCTTTTAGAAAATTCCCTGTACAGCCAGTACTGAGAACCACTGACCTCAGAGCTAAGGCACTTGATGCAATATACCACCATCACCCACTTAAAAAGCACTGCCCTGGGCCTATGACCAGGCTACATATCCTCCAGTTCCATCCTTACCTCCCGAAAATTGTGCTCTCCCAGGAGCTGACACATCAGAGTACAACGATGCCTCCGGGGCGGGATGTCACTTCCTTAATTCCCTCACCTCTTCCCTTCCCTTGCCTCTGCCATCAGTTCTTCACATTCATTCTGCTCGTACCTAATGTCTACAATGTTCAGTAATTGCCTTAATGTTGACGTGATAAATTTGAATGCAACTCAATTCACCAGAGAAGGAAGGCCAATTAAAAAAAAAAGATCAAGATGTTTCCAGACAATAGGATTTCGGTGTAATTATTATAAACATGAACAAAGAAAGCTTAAGTATGACTTAGATTGCATCGAATTTCCATCCAAATTCCTTTACTGGAAATCTGGGCATGTCATTATACACCTAATGAGTTTCTGAGAAAGAAAAAGAAGAAATAGCTAAATGACTGAGTGGATATTTTTATATACGTTCACTCAATATGTTCCCTTCATCTTCACAGAAATCTTGTTCTGAGTGCCCGTGGTGGCTACCTCACAGAATTGAGGTAAAGCAACCTATATTATCTACCTCAGGTAGCTTTCTTTGTCATTTTCATTTAAAAACGACACCCATCTCCTCACCCTTTGAAATTAAGTCTCTCAAGCATGAGGACCTTTGTGTGTGGATGACACCTATTGGTGGAGACAAGGAAAAATGAATGGCTGACAGGGAGTTTGCAGGGGGTCTAAAGGAGCAAAGATCTGGGTGGATGCTCAGATGAGGGTATGGAACAGTAAAGAGCTCAGACTGCAGTGAGCCCAGTTTCCGCATAAATGGTTATAAAGAATAAAGGATAAGTGACAGCTTGCAGAAAAAAGAGGAACAAAGGACTGACGCTGGGAAAACCTGCAGTCACGATTATCCCAGTGAGGAAAAAGGAATAAAGAATTGTCAAGCCATCACTTTTAGGAAAAGCATGACCTTGGCCAGGTCTGGATGGCTGTAACAGAGGGACTGCTGACAGAAAGATCTGCTTGTTCGATTCTCCATAGCCCATAGAGAGCCCAGACATAGGGGCTGCCTCTTCTGCAGGATTCTGCTACATGCTCATGGGAATATTCCACGGTGGATGGAACCAACCAGACCTTTCACACAACTGTCCCAAAGGCTACAGTCTTCATAGTAGTCCTACTCAGCTCAGGAAAGGGGCTATGGTCAGCCATTTCTTCCACGGAGCTATCTTTTTCATGAGTTCTCATGTGGGAAAATCTCCAATAACCTGCATCCTAGCACGACAACAGCTGAGAGAATGTCCCCGACTAGAAAGAGCAGAGCATCAGTGTAGACAATTTATTAGGGGCGTGTTATACTTTGGCAAGTCTCTGGAGAGGGAAGGAATGACAGCACCTTGGACTTCACTATCACATACTCATATCATGAACAACTGGATGCCTATCAACAAGTCTTTTTTTTAAGACCTGAAAGTTGAATGCTGGGAATCTGAGTTATCTTCTTCCGTTCCATCTTTTACCATTTCCCATATTAACATAGAAAGGTAATTTTTTGTATGATTATCAAAACACCACTGATTGTTTTTAAAGTCTTTTTGATTATGATGATCTACTCAGCTTTTCATGAGTGGTGTTTTCTTACTACTCCCAGTTGATGGACTTAAAATTGGAATGATCCATGTGTATCTTGAACCCCATAATTTAAGTTCAGGATCAAAGAGGCTCTGAGATAATGTTCAAAACCAAAAGGCCTAGGAACCCAGGTCCACTAGCACATGAATCTGTCCAGGCTTTTAAAGCTTTATTTTATTTCCTTGCAAAATTATTTCTGAGAAAATCAACACTATAATGTAACTCACCACTACAAAGCCAGGACATCAAAAAAGGTAATTATTCTTCAGTTTTACTTTTCACTTAAGTCTCTGATGCCTGGTCGGCCTCTCTAAACTTGACTATATCTCCAATTTCACATAATGGATCTGTTCTGGGAATGTTGTGAGACTGATTAGAATCTTGATTAAAATGTAAAAGAGGATTTCATATTTAAATGAAACTTCTAGTGAATCATATTTTTATAAAAATGATCAAATCCATATATGCTTTTAAATATAGCTTTTCAAAAATATATAAAATATGAAAAACAGATTTCAAAATCCCTTTTCCAAATTCTACCCCTATCTGCAAGACATTGATCTGATTTTCTGTCACAGGTTCCTACTTCTAAAATCCTATTAGGGGTTATTAGCTGGTGAAAGGTCTAAGCAAATTGGGCATGGAAATGAGCCTCCTTCACTCAATTTCTGGCATTACTAGGTATATTAAACACCTGATAAAGCAAAATATATTCTGTTTTGTCTAGTCCAGATTGTAATATATTAACTACAATAATAATAAAAGATGTAAATATACAGCAATGATTACTATATACCTAATATTTCCAGAATCTATCAATGTGTTGCAGCTACACTAATGTGCAAATATAAATCTGAGCCCCAAAGCCCCAAGAATCCTCTATTTTTCAAATTTAATTTTTTTCATTTGCTATGAAGAAAGAAGGAAAAAGGGTTCTCTCTCTTTTAAAATATGGAATCAAAAACAACAATGACCAAGGATGTGAGCATATGGAAGAAGTTTTCACATACCCTGGCACTTTGTCGGTTCACTTTCTTCTCCTCGTCTGGCAGCGGAGGCATTGGGTAGGGGTATTTTCTGCTGGAGGCAATAGACCCAGTTGATGAAGAAGGAGACTTGGCAGGAGATAAAGTCCTGAGACGTTGAGAACACATGAAATAAATATTATGTGATTGCCTAGTATCTTTTGCAAATATCTCAAAATTGGGTTCAGAACAATTCCTCTGACTTCTACTTTCATAGCCACTACTACAAAGGTTTAGCTATTGGGAGATCTGTCATTCACAACACTGGAATGCTGGCATTTTATCTTCCTAATTTCATAACTGCAACTGATTGTTTAAATGTTAGAACACAGAATTATACTTTTCAACTAGAAAGCCAATAATAAGTTTCCTATAGAATAGATAAAAAGCTAAAATGGAGAAGGGATACAATTATTCTAAGAGCTCATAATGGTAAATTAAGTGTACAACACATCAACATTCTGCCTTATTTTTACCACTTAACGTAAACGATGTTTTTAGCACAGTTACTCCCACCATATTTTTAAGGTCCAAAAATACAATACAATTGATACATTTATTAGTTGCTAAGTCACACAGAAGTCATGCATTCAGAGGCCAGTGTGTTAGTTGTGAAAGAACAAAGGCAAATACAGAGGTTTTAATAAGAAATTAGTAAACATGCAAGCAGTAACGAGTGCAGAGTTTCAGCCAAACAGAGTCTGATGAGAACATACAAAAATGGTCTGATTAGTCCCTACAATCACTATTTCTGTACAGGGGAGGATTCTAAGCCATAGAAGCAGAGTAATACCCTAACTCACGTAGGGTACACTTGTCAATAAAGCCGCTACACTTTATTGACTGGAATTTTACGAAAACTAAAACAAAACACCTTTCCTATTTGGATAGGTTCTCTAGGAGATATTCCATACAAAAGATCTGCTGTGTAAGCTTTTGGTGTATCATGCTGTCCTTGTTTGATTCTGCACGTGCAGTGGTAATATTTGTGACTGAGCTGAGCACACTGGAAGAGCCCAGTCTTTGTCATCTTGCCTTTTAAGTGAAAAGAACACCTGAGAGTGAAAAGTGGCAACTTACACCGTATCAATGGAAACTAAACGTAATAATTTGGCAGTAGCTATCATTCACAAATGTTACCACTACTACACATCTGTGACTCCTCAGTACCTGGTGCAAGGTGGTAAGGACCCCTATCGCTGAACTGGTTCCACTGCCACGTTAGATCACAAGTACTTCTTTCAGTAGGGGTGCACCTGCGTCCTGTGAGTGACGGACTCAGCCCGGGAGTAAGGTGGTGGGGTAACACTGGGTAGGGGAAGATCACAACCTACGTTGCACACAACAGCATAAGGGGCTCTTTTGTTTTCCCCCTTATTTTAAATTTTAGTTCTCATCCATTTCTTATCCTTTGCTCTGCTTCTGCAGTCATTTCCAAATCAGTTTCTATTTTGTGGACCCTGAATTCAAGCTAATGTTTTAAAATAATTTTTCCTACAAACCCTGAGATAGAATGAACATTCTTGCTCAATTTTAAGAGTCAAGAGTGGTTCAGTTTACTTAATTTTAACCTGTAATTCTTAATGTTTCCTCTGTTTTGGGGAAATGTCCAAGACCATTCCCTAATGTGAACTGTTAGACTATTTCAGCTGTTTGACTTCTGTGTCCCTGCTCTTCACCGCGGGGCAGATGGGTGGAAGTAAGACTACTAGTACTTCAAATCCTCTATGCACTGTTAAAGCAATATACTACTGCACTTTGTTCTAATTCAAAACTTAAGGATTTGTTAAATAGGACTATGATCTTCAGCAAACGAATTCAGTACATGTAGAATGAGGACAAACTTTTGTATTTCGATATTTAAATACATCTTTCTAAAACAAGGGATATTAATCTGGGTCTGGATTGTTAGCCTAATTGCTACTGTTAAGTTATCCAAATTCAAGAAAGCTAATTAGGTACACAAATAACTAAATTTCAGTTACTTTAGGGGATCATGCAAAACAAGTTTAATTTGCTGCAATATGTATGTTCATAGCATGAGCTGTTAGCTTATGGCTTCAAAGTCATGCCAGCCATTCACTTGGCCATGAGTCCAAATAAGCAGCTTTGTACGTGTACAAGGCCATCCCAGTGAGGGGTGCTGAAAGTCCAGTCTTCCTCTCAAATATCTTTCCATGACCAAAGCCAATCATGAGTTAAAACAAAACAGAAGGTATTCTCTAGAACCCCAAAGAAATTGCCCATACACCGCTTCTGACATAAACATGCCAATTAACTGACACTTTAGACCCTGAGGGGAAGAAAAACCAAGCAGGACAGCTTTAGTCAGGTGATAGGCTTGGGGTCCTGGAGGCTGGGTGGAGTGTGACAGCATAAAGGGGATTGGTTTGGGGGCATGGAGGGCGCCAGAGCAGAAGTCAGAATAGGAGAACAAGGCAGGGGATATCAGTTTAGGGAAAACAACCAACTCAACGTTTCTCACAAATGTCTAAGAAAGACATTTCTTCAAAACCACCTCCAGGCTCTTTTCTCACCCTGGCTACTTGCCTGATGGTTCCAGTGTGGCTTTCACTGAAAACCAGGCACCAGCCCAGCTCATTCACTTACAAAGTAATCTTTGGGCAAATGCTAACCATTATCATCACTGCGTTTTAAAAAACCATAATAACCATAGTGGGTGCCATTTAGAATTACACAATAAAGTACATTTGTGTGCCAATGGATGGTGGTGTATCTTGGGGCTACAACAGACTTTCTGGGCTGGCCTTTAATAGATATGCCTGTAAGGCCAGTCTCAGCTCAGTTCTGCCCCCACCCTCCTCCTACCTCCCAGAACAGTCTAAAACCAGGCCAGTCACACACGGGACACAGATCCACCTCTTATTCACTTGGCTGTGTTCATATGCAAATTCTATAGTAGCCTAATTCAGAAGGAATTATAAAGTCTCCTAGGATAGGATGTAAGTAAATATCCACCCTGTTATCTTTAAATAGTTACCCTGAAATGAAAAGGGAACAGTTTTTGCCCAGCTAGAGTCAGGCTCGTAATTCTGGCTCTGACACTTACTAGCTGTGCTACCTTGAGTTACTCTTTGTGCCTCAGTTTCCTCCATCCATAATAAGGGAATAGGAATGCCTACATCTCATGATGTTGTGAGAAATAAAGCTACACAGCAGGCACACTTATTAATAGTTTCTTTTTAGTTACTACATTTTCCATAAGGCCATGGAAATAGACTCAAAAACCACTGATGAAGGGAGTGATCAACTGGATAATGCCCAAAACTAAGGATACCTCTTATCAAGAGCTTGTAAAGCACTGTACCCAGTGGAACTGCCCCCAGGATCTAGGTGTGGGGAGATTATGCTCTTGCCCTGACCTCACCTGCTCCCTCTCAATGTTCTGAATATTTGCGGACAATTGGAGCAACCACTGTCATGAGAACTGGGTAAGCGACCCCGACTGGGGCACTCTGATCACTCAGTCTTTTGGCATCTGCTTTGCTCTTCGTAGTGACACGGATGCTGTTATTTTAAATGTTGAGCTGTATTCTGGACCAGTTTGCTACAGTCACAAAGTCCCCATTGCATATTGATAAGGATGCCACAAACCCCACACCACAAGGTGACTAATAAAATGACCCTTGGCCTCACTGGTGGTGCTGGCAGGAGATGTAATCCTGAATGACCTGGCAGCTGATGAAGCCGACCCGAGCATAAGCACAGGGTTGGCAAACATAAGGCCAGGTGTGGATGCGCTTTGGGCCTCCTATGTGAGGCCTGCCTTGGATAGAGAGTGGATAAAATTCTCTCTGTTGCATTAGAATCATTGTGTTAAAAGCCCTGGGGTGTCTCAAATATTCACCACTTCAACCAAAATTCTGCGTTGATTTTCAAGTCTGACAAGCATAACCCTTAACTCCCAAAATGACAGATAACTTATAACCCTCCACTGAATTATATCTAGCCTTTAAACAGTAATATGGATATTTAATAATGAATTCTTAATGTGACTAGCCACTGTAGGAACCCACACCTCATATTAAAAGAAGAGATAAAGGAACCCTCTAAAATTGCCCTTGCAGCTTTGCACGTGCAACCGGGGGTGCTAAAGCATTTCCCCATCCAAATTGCGCTTAGTCATGTAGCTTCTGGGCAGACCTGGGTGCTGATTTTAAGAAATGTGAACTCTTCTCTGGGAGCCACATAAACTACTCAGCTCACCCAGGGGAGGTGAATCAACTCTTCCAGGGTACCATTTCCCAAATTGCTGCTGCAAAAATGCTAAGTCCATTTAGGTATAAAAGCCCTAACCCTTGTGGGATCAAAGTCATTCTGTTTTGGTTCCATGGTGGATACAAATTACAATCTGCCCACAAGCCTGAGAAAGACAGAAAAGAGAAATAGGACTGCAGGTGAGCCAAGATTCCAAATAACATTCAAAACCATCTTACCTGTCTTCCTGACGTTGGCCATCTTGGGAGCTACAGGTGAGGGTGGGATGTTTGAATGTGAGTGTATGTGTATGAGGTTCAGTGGAGAAGTGGTAGAAGCAAAGGGACAGGGCAGGAGGGAAAGGAGGGGTATAAAAGCAGGATATATTTTTGTGAGCAGGCAGGGGTTATGCTTTCCTTGGAGCATATGCAAATGTATGGATCAAATTAAAATGAAGGTAGGTCTAATCATTTTCTCAAACTATACACGTCTAAACTAAATGGTACACAGGAAGAGAAAGTCCACCTTATATGGGTGCTGAGAGTTAAATACACATATCCATTTTTATATCTGTTAAATATTGACCCAAGTCATGGTAATAAATAATCTGAAAGCCTTACTGTTGTTATCTTCAGAAGAGGTAGCATTGAGTATGTTTCTTCTTTACATTAATTGTCACAAAGTAGTCAGATATAAAGTGGACATTTATTGCTAGGAAATCACACTGACATTATAAAGAGTAAAAACAAAAAAAATGCCACTAAGAGCTCTTGGAAATTCTCTCTGACCTCTAATGTTACACAGAGCTATAGTGAATTGAGAAAATTTGCTAGTTTCTAAAATACACAGATACCCTGTCTGCTTTTTTTTTTTTTTAATCAGGAACATGTTCCCAATCTGCTTCCTGTTCTATTTGAAGTGTTAGACAATGACATTTTTATTGCAATAATAAATTCCTTAGATGCTTTGTTGAAAATCTATACAACACTTGTCAGCGCAGCCCTTCTCTGGTAGAAAATGGTTGTGCTGAACAATAAAAACTAAACTCATTCCATACATTTTCATGTGGCCAATATTCTCTCAATAATTTTCAAGCTACATTAAATCATTGTTTTTATTCAAAGTAAAATTCTACTACGTTGCATTTAGTCGCTTCTCATGTTTTTCCCTTGAGTTTTCGTATGCACTATGCACTCTTAAGGCAGTAAGTAGGAAAAATGCACTATGGAACCGCTAAATTCTAGAAATTAAATGGCTCAGGTTAATAGTGCTTCTTTATTAGTGAAAAGTATGTTTCATGCCCACAGAACACTACACAGCATAAAATGAAGAGAAAGCTACTAAAAAGCTCAAGGTGGTGATAGGGACATGCACTAAATGGCAACCCTTTCAAATGGCTTCATTTGAAACATTCAGAAAAGAACTAGACTTGCTCACGAAGCCAAAAACAGAGATCAAAAGGCAGCAAAGAAACAAGGACCCTTTTCCACCTCTGGGAACTTGTATTGAAAGATACAAGATAGAGAGCCAGTCACACTCCAGTATTTGTATGTGCTGGGAGAGTTTGAAAAGGATATAAAATTATTTATAAAATACCTAAAGTATGGTCCTTCAGTGTTTTTATTCACATCTTCTACCCACTTAGCTACATTATAGTCTCTTTTGAACCATGGGTTTAAATACCTGCAGAAAGCAATGGAAGGAACAAAGAAAGCAGAAGATAGAAAATCTGAAAACACACAGCACAAGCTCAGCAAGGATGTTCTTCACCCTCCAAATGCAAGTGACTATGGCAACCAAACCAGGATGGATGTTGACTGATTACGAGGCAATCTGTAAAATCACCTCAGAATCAACTCAGCTGCAACAAGGCTCAAGGCATTCTAGAATGCACTCCACATTTCAGGAAAGCTTTCCCAGTGGTTTCCCGAAGTGACTCAGAAGCTCTCTTTCAATCACAGTCACATCAGCAGTCCCCTTCACCCACCTCCAGTGGCATTTTCCAGGCCACCTCTCATTTGGCTCCTTGTTTTTCAAATGATAATGATACTTTCTGAGAATATTCGGATGGCTGCAATTCCAACCTGGTGTTTGGGCATATAACACCCCAAGAACAATTAAACAGAAAGACTTTCCATGGACTCGGTCTTTCTCCTGATAGAGGATCCCAAACTGGAATTAACAAGAAAGGTACTCCAATTGGCTCTAAAAGGAGCAGGAAAGGTCCCACTCTTCTCATCCTGGAGCCCCAGTACACACTAAGTGTGGTCCAAACAGGCCTCCATAATCTTGAAGCAGGGTTTAATAATTTAGGCGCAGATGCAATGTGCCTCCTCCTCTTTGTGGACCCCAGACTAAAGTGTTCCTGTTTCCATTAGGAAATGGCCCTCAGAAGTTGCCTTCTGAGTGTCTCATCAACAAGCCAGTAACGGCCAGTGCATAATAATGACCTTCTTTAGCATCTCCCTGATGGGCAAAGTCTCCATCAGAATTAATGCACAAAGGAAAATGTTAAAGGTATTAAAATTCGGGAGTACAAGTTTTGTGGTTTCTTTGCCAATTTCCTTCAATTTTTTTTACCCTGGGAGCCAAGCAAAAGCATATCCCCTTAGAATCTGCCCTTGTAAAACAAATATAGATTCAACAACTTTAGCCCTGGAAGAATTTGGAGATTTTACTGTATTTTCTCATTTATAAAATAACTTCTAGAGACATTATAGACAATGAAGATCTAGACCATATAAAATTTTAAAGTTATTTGGAAACAAACCAGGGGAAATTATAAAATACACTATTTGTTTGTGGTGAAGCCTTGCTTCTTTCCTTCATATTTAGTTTTAGTTTATAAACACACTTAAGACTACATTTCCATAGTTATATAAACAAATTTGATTATTTTTCCATAGTCCATTCCCTCATTTTTACCTATAATCAATATACACCACAGAATAAGTTTATGAAGTTCCCTCCTCAGAAAAGGGTTGGAGGCATTTTCTGCTTAGAAGACCATTTTTGTTAAAATAGTGTCTCCTGACTCAGGAACAACTCACACTAGTTTTGCCTTTAGCCACAATTATTGCCAACTTGTGCTTTTCACAGAGATAGCCAAGAAAAGGTTGCATAAAGATTTCCACTGAGACTCTGAACACAAAGAAAAAGTCAAAAAAGCAAGTGCAGCCACAGATGAGAGCTAGTGAATGCTCTGGCCTGGGAAAAACCGTAGAAAAAGCCCATGCAGTTGTTATCAGGTGAAACATAGCCACACAGCAAACTGAATCACCCACAGGCAGTTGGCCACTTCAGGGAGGAAACATGTATTCCTTTCACTGACAATCTTAGAAGCTCAAAGGACTGGTGCCACGGCCGTTCCGTGACACCTATGGCTACATGGCTTGACTTGCACGTGATGGACCTTTTCCGCCGTCTCAGGGAGCATCTCAGAAGGCTGTGATCACTTCACTAGAGGTCACTGAAGAGAGCTCTCAATTGTTGTTCCTTCTGGGGATCTGCCCATGAAAGTGTCTTCACAATGGGCTTCCTAATATTATAGCTCTAGGTCGTGGTGGCTGGAGTGATGGGACTTGGACAAATTGCTATAAACCTGCCTATGTGGCTTGACTTGGCTTGTAGCGCAACATGCAAAAAAATGCATTAGACAGGATAGGAGAGCTCTTTGTGTTCTCCAGGATGGAAAGGCAGAGGAAAATTAGCTGGTGCTGGCTGGACCAGAACCACCTCTGAACAGACGTTGGGGGTCAGTCAGAGATCAAAAGAGCCTGTTCTCAGCCAAGGAAGGGACTTGGAGGGAGATTAAGTGGCAGCCCAGAATGAAGGGGCAGGTGGAGACTGACCTGTGATCCAGACTCCCTGTCTGGGGGCTGTCAGAGCCCCCTGGGCTTATGCCTTGGGATGGGACTGTCTGGGCGAGGGAGTGCCCAGGCTCAGGTGCTTGGGGCTCCCTCCTGTAAAAAGACAATATATAATACAAAGTCTAAGCCAAAAACTTTTTTTACATCATGTACAACAGAGAGGAAGATGCAAAGGCTTTGAGTGGAAAAACAATACATTGAACAAGGACATTTTATGTTGTTAATGAGCAGAGTATGCATTTGTGGTGCATTTTTTAATTCATGTCCCCATGTTTCATCATCCTTTGGGATGATGACATACTAAAAGGAATGTTAAAATAATGGACCTGGTAATACCTCTTAATCTAAAAAATAGAAAAGATATGTTTCTCCGTGGTCATTCTGCTCCTCACAAAGTCACGCAGTAGATGTTGTTATATTAGAAGCAAAGGGGATTGACAAATATGGAATCTATAAAAACTCTATTAACATAATTCTTGATATGCTGTGTATTAGTATTCCTTTCTAATTTTCTTTTTTCTAAAGAAAAAAATAGATATATAGTGTGCCCGTACAACAAAGTGTGTGAGAATGGGAGACGGTGGTCAGCTTCACAGATTTCGCTCCACGTAGGTAACATGAGTCATGTAAAATGTGAAATCTGAAAAGTCTGAAAAATCTGAGGAAGTCGTTAATATTTCTTCTTCACAAAGATGATTCACTTATGATGTCTTGCTAAATATTATAAATATATAACCTAGTTATCTCACAGGCAAGATTTCTCAAGGGCTATTTGTAGTATCACAATATTGAACACAAAAGTGGGAATTTTACAGAAAATTTTTTAAAAATAAGTGATTAGGAAATATTGTTATGAGTTTTGCTAAACACTAAATATTCTTTGGGTCCTAAACTCATAGCTTTAATATAATGTTGGATCTTTTTTTTTTTCCCTTTCAGTTAGGGTTTTTCAAAGCCTTGCTTGTTATAGGAAATACTGTTAGAATACTAAACAGTACACAAAGGAAGTTCTGAAGAACATTTTGCAGTTTTTCCTGTACTCTTGTGAGCAACCAAGATAAGCTTAAGGAGCTCTCACCAGGTGACCTCATGCAAAACAAATCAAACAACATTCCAAGAAGAGTTTATCCACAGTGAGTCCTAAAGCATCCAAGTGCTTTGGGAATGTATAAGATAAACTCTAACAGATTAGTTATTCATGATGGAGTCCTATGATGCCATTCTGGACCATGCAATGGTGTCACCTGTACCTATCTATTGTTTCTACAGTAAAATATCCTCTAGTAAACTTTGACCAGCCACTTACAATACCATCAGCAGGAAGGTCCAAATTTCAGGGCAATGTTATTGTCCTGGACTGAAAAAAGGCAGGGTATGTGATGGAAAAGCTAACATAAGTCTCTGACAAGCAGTTAACAAATATCTGCTATTCTGATTTCTTAAGTATTAAGGCATAAAGAAGCAATAGAGATCCTGGGAATAATAGCTAGCACTAGTGAGACATCAGTAAAAAAACAAACAAACAAACAAAAATTAGGTGGGTTAAAAAAGTATGGTTATTTTAAACCAGGTGGCAAGGTCCACAAGGATCGCAAAGGATATGTTTTATTCCGTGATGGGAGATAAAGGTCTGAGGAAGCTTGGTTTCGCTTATACTTTACTAAGTGGAAAAACAAATTTTTTTATAAAGTGCATGGTGTTTACCTTATTATAAAGGACTTAAATCCCCAGTTAAAGAAAAACAAAATGTGTGGCTATTATCCAAAACGAATAGCGTTGCATTTAGTGACAATGATTCCATTAAAGAGCAAGTTTAAATAAATGCCCTTTTAAAAATGTCCTCAGAAGGAAAATTTAAAAGGGAAACTAATTCCATTAGTCTGAGAGAATGCTTAGAGTGCAGCCATGAAGTCCCCGGAGCAGTGGTTTCTATTGTGAGCAGTATCATGCTCTAGTACAGTGGGAATTTCCCCCTGATGCTTCTAGGCTGTGTCAATATTGGGGAAAGGAAGGGTGACCCCTCTGAAATGGCTGGACCCCGGGTGATGAGAAGAAAGGAATGTTATCATAATTTCCTTGAAACGGAACCAAGACACCACAATGGCAGGTTACTGGAGGAAAAAGCCTGCAGTGAGGGTGAGACCCCCACTATCAGTGAATATTGGTATGGGCACAGTTGCGGAGAAGCCTATGTAAAAGAGAAAAGCCATGGTTAATTTTAAATGGCAAAAAGGAATTAAGAAGACAAAACCAAGACCAGAGGTATAGTTTACAGTTCTTTGATGAGCTGGTTAATTATCTTTTCAAACTAACTGCATAGGACCTTGGAATGCCTTTTTCCATTAGAAGTTCAGACTTACTCAGTTGAATTAGACCGAGGTCTAAATCTTTTGCCTCTGATTTTCTTTCTGTTGCCTCCCAGGTTACCTGAAAAAGATGGTATATAGATCAATTTGAATATAAACAAATAATTGCCACATGCTTAATTACATGGTATTTCAAGTGGGTATAATTCACCACCAGCACCATCCAGACCAGGGTGTTATAGCTCTGTATAGTTCTCAATGTGTCTAGCGCACTGGTGCTACCAAATCCCATCATTTCCCATCCAAGAAAAAAGAACTGGACTCATAATAAATGCCCTCTTCTCTATTAGGAGAAGAGCTAAATTACTTACATAAAAGAACAAGCCTTTACAACCAGAGACCACAGACAACAGAATTTGGGTTATGTGGGCAGATGAGTTCAAAATGCCACCCTCTACCTTGCCAAGAGTTACTTCGAGGTCGCCCATTTTCACAGATATCTGAAATATGTTTTGTGTCTGGGATCCTTTCACTCCAAGAATGAGAGAGTCCATTTGACCTGAAATTGAAAACGTGTATCTATTGTTCAAAAATATAATCAAATGAATATTTTGACATCAGTAAGCAAAATTTCTAAGCATTGCTGTGCATTAAATAAACCAAGAAAGAAAAAAATCTGAAATGAAAGAATGAAGAGAACATGAAAGTCTTCATGAAGAAGGCAGAATTACACAACATTCAATTTAAGAAAAGTCAAATACAATGGAACCCCATTACAATCATTTATAATTGAAAAGTATGAAGATACAATGCAAGCCAATTATACTCCCTAGAACACAACAACTACATATAGCAAATAACAAGATATTTCAGGTATATAACCTGAGCAGCAGCTATAATGGGGTCCCACCATAGATGTTTCTTAATTGTAAAGCAATGGTTTCCATTCAAATATTATGAGAACGTGGACTTCCAAGAGATTTCATTAGATTTGCTCTATTAAACTTGGCTAACCTTTATCAGAATAATATTTTGGTTTCCTTAAACAATAAAATTATTTTCTGAGAATTGGCATTTTCTCCACAAATATGACCCCCAAAATGTAGTACTGTTAGTTATTTGTCCAATAACTGAACTGAATGAGATGTTTATCGTGGAAGTGTGTCTCACAAAGCCCATGGACCATTAAGCCCTTCTGCTATTTGTGTCCTGCCATCTCTAAATGAATTGTCTACAAGAAGCAAAGTTTACACACCTACCTTATACCACATAAGAAAAGTATTTTAACAAACTACATATACTTAGAAGGAGTCACATAATTTGATACATTCTTTAACTGCTTAAAAGTTGTAACCCATTGAGATTTTGCTGAAATCTGGGAATTATTCAAATATTTTTTTGCTCTCCTTGAAGTACTTTAGAAAATAGCGCTATACTTAAAATCTTTTCCACATATCATTCCAGTTAATTGCTAATAATATCTGTTTTAAAAAGAAACTTCTACTAATGAATGAAAATAAATGGAACTCAGCACAATTATTATATATTAATTCCCTAGATTAGAACTTTTTCAACATCATTTGCTAATTATAGGATGATTCCTATTTGTACAAAAGGAAAACAGAAATTTTGCTGGAATCCATTGATTTCTCCACTTATTTACCATGTTATTTAATTTAATATGAAAAATTTGACCAAGAAAATATTTATATATTAAGAGAATTAAGTAAATCGTATTCTTAGCCAAAAAAACCCAATAAATTAAAAGAATAAAATTTTTCAAATATCCTTCCATAGAATTGTATTCCTTATGCAAAAACTAATATTTTTACTTTTGCTTTAAGCACTGTTTTCTGAGTAAAAACACTTTCATGCTTAAGACAATATCACCAAGGTAGAGTTCCCAGATCTCGCTAATTCCTTCTATTCTCCTTCCTGATTGTTTATAAACAGTGACATTCACTGCAGCATTTTTACAGATGATTCACTCTATTTAGAACTCTAGGAGAAATCATGTTTGTTCTCAATAAACTAGCAATTTTCCTTTCAATCTAGAAAGTAATTACTGTGCCCAAAGTAATGTTCAGGGCTATCAAATCTTTTTTTGCTATACATTATACCCCTCCCAACAATTTTAAAGAAACTCTTCTACAGGAATACTTTAGCTTACTTCAATGTGAATGTAGGTCTCATTTCTTAACATTCCAACTATTTGTTTCTTCTATCGATTTACTTTATTAAGCAATTATAAAGCATGCAGAATTTCAAATGGTCATATACAACTTAAGATCCTGGAGCAAGAATATAGCATCAAAGCTTAAGATATAAGACATATACATAATATCTGAACCCCACCCACACTATTATAAGACTCGCAAACATTAAACACACTTAAATTAATTTGGCAACCAAATTCTAAGTTATAAAGTCTAAAAACAATCATTCCAGGAATAAAAGGCAAAATCATAATATTCAAATATATGATTCACAGAGAAGCGATCTTTTTTTCACAGCAAGCTTAGCTTTGATATATTTAAAATTCAAAAATAATCAACATAACATTCATATTACCAATTTATTTTAACAAATGCTTGTATTGAAGCATGACAGTAACCTTTTTCTTTGACTACCAAACATGACATAAAGCTCACCATTTAAAATATGATAAAATACTAGATATAGTTTCTTAAGTCATTTATGAGCAAGATTGAAACACCCTAGGGTTTCTATCAAGATTTAAAGTTATTATTTGTTTAGTTTTGTTTTGTTTGGATTTCTGGCCTGATTTTATTAAACAAGTGGTTCTGAGCATATGGCATTTTGAAATAGAGTAATCAAAGAACAAAGGATACTACTTTTTTAACATTCAAGAAAGAAGGAAGAAGTAATCAAACCTGCTGCAAAATAATGAAATGTTCTGACTAATGGAATAATGTGTGATGGAACAGGTAGAAATCTGAAAATGCGACAGAAAAGCAGACCTCTTCTTAGAACTAGATGCTGAGTTTGTGCTGACTCCAGGAGGAATGTCGCTATAAAAAGAGTCACCATCTCCAGGCTTTTTTACATAATCTCCCTGGGGTAACTGTCTAAGGCATAATAAACATTTCAGAGTCAGAAAACAAGACACACACATGAACACAGACATATACAAATATTATTTTAGGAAAAAAGAGGTAGGGATAATGATCTATATGAATCAAACCTATAACCACACGTAAGCTTATTAATAAATGTGACAAGTTAAAGTCATTCTAACTGTAGAGATCAGAAATGCAATCACTGAAGTCTTTACAGTCTGGGTGAATAAAGCCTTGCTTCAAGGGAAAAATCTAGAAATATGAGATATTTCATTGTAACTTCATTATACTTGGAGATGTTAACGGCAGTTTTGTCTTTTAAAGAAAAAAACACCCAAAAAACGGTGCTGAAGGAGACGTGTTGGGACAGACAATCCTTGCCCAGAAAGGCATAATTTTTTTTTCACCATGGTGAATAAATTATTCATGATATCCAAACATTATGTAATGTAACCTTGATTGGTCTTAAAAAAACTGATTGATTTCTAAATTTTGTTCTATAATTCAATCCAAATAAATTTTTATTAGAGTTCTCCACTCAATTTGGAATTTCAATCTTCATTTATCAGAAATACGAAGAAATTCAAAAAGATTCAAAGGTGAGTCAAAAACATAATCATCTAATTGTGCAGTGTAATATGTAAAGGAATATAATTTAGCACGAAGAAGATAAGGTTGAAAAAAATAACAGAATTCTTGTTGAGACTATACAAGGATATTTATAGGTAGTTGGTGGGTGGCCTGGATTCTCTATCTCCACTGTAGAAGGGGTTCAACAAGGGAAAATCTGTTTAATCTGTTCTGTTACTGGCTCTACTTGCTCCGATTTTGAATTACCTAAGATTGGAAGAGGTTTTTATTATTTTTCCTAAAGAAAGGGTAGAAAACTTTAGATCGGACCACCTACTCAGCACTCCTTCTTCAATAGCAAATCTGGTCATTTGCCAAGGCACGGCTCCCAAGCAGCCAACTGAATCTCAAACTTGATTCGGTTCCATCAGTACTATTGTTGGAGATGACACAAACTAGTGCTGGATGGAGAATTTTAAACAGAGCTGTACTTAAATAGGTCTCCAACAAAGGTACACATTTGCTAACTCCTTTTCCCATTTGGTTTTTCTTTAGTTATCAAATCACCTTCTCTTTACCTGGTTCTGGCACTCAGGAATTTACCAAAGCATCACTTAGCTGACAGCACAGGCTTAACTGGACCCCCTCTCACAACGGATAAGACCCAGTATTTTTTTTTAACTGAGTACATTTTACCACTCTTTCAAAGTAACTGAAGTACACTGTCGTCTTGTATACAGTGCACAAACATCATAAATTCTAAACATAGCAACTGTGGGCTTCAGTTAGAGAGTTGGAAGAGAGTTTAAGTTCAATGAATTCCTTGGGCACAGCCTTGTTTTTGTCATCCCAGGGGATTAGATTCTTACCTATCTCTATTATGAAGTCTTCAAAATACAGAAACTACTCTGCATTCTGCTTAAAATTCTACAAGGAATATGTGTAACTTTCTTCACATCATAAATGCATAAAAATGTTAATGATTATTCATTTTGTTAAAGATTTCAAGAATAATATTCAATATTCACCATCCAGAAATTTACCCTTTTTCCGATATCGATTACATATTATAACAAACCTATTTATTTACTCTCGTTTTACCTTTAGTAAAGATAGAGAATATCAGGTCCCCATGATCAAGAAAATAACATTTCATCATTTCCTATAAATGATTATAAATGACCAACTAAATGATCTCTTTAAACTTTTTTAAATAGAATTTATTTTTCTAGTCTTTATTGCTATTTTCTGAAATGTTGCTGGTTTCATAGAATTTTGGAATCTAGAAGTAACTACATTAGGTGGCCTGACAAGTGTTAAGATTTATAATGGGAAAATGTCCCATATTATATGTAAATATCTTAGATATATGTGTGAATTTTTTATTAAATAATGACCAAAAGAAAAGAAAATCTTATTTAACTAAATTATTTTTCCTCAGAAAGGATCCCTGTTAGGAAGGAAGTCTGATCTTTCCTAAAAGGGTCCACTGAACCAAACATTTAACTTAATAATTCTGTACATATTCAACATGTGAATATAATGAAAAAATTTAAGTCTTAACCTTAATGCTGAAGGAGGCATTTCTCCAGTGCTTTGTTGGTGTCTGGGTTGTCTATTATTGAAATTGTTACTTTACTGTTTTAAGAAATATTGTGTAATGTGTACCAAGTCACACTGACAGATATATGACTATCACTGAAATAATAGTAATATAAAAACAAACTAAGGAAGGTTGAGAGAAAAAAAAGGAGGGAGGTTCACAAGCAGAAAATAAAGTGGCTAAAGCAGGTGAGAGAGAAAAGAAATGGGGAAGATTTATGCTTAAGTTACAGATCAGTAAGAAATGATCTAATTGTTTATTCTATTTCACATTAATCATAATGATGTGTTCATTTCAGACAAAGGAAGAGACTACTTCAGTTGAATACATGTGTTTTATAAATCCAAGTTCAATTAATGTTTTCTTATTCTATTGCTATTTGCAAGACTGCTTGAAAACTAAAACTCAAACTTGTAATTCTTGTTACAAAACATATAGCTGCAAAGTCCTAGAACAATTATGCTAAAATTTAAACAATAGCATCAACTGTAAAATTATGGAGGTCATCTTTCGTGAAGATTTGAAAGAAAAGGCTCTATAGTCATCCTTCTAACTACATGATGTATAAGAACTCTCCATGGCTCCTAGCTTCCCGGTTCTACCCTTCAGAATATGACACGGCCAGATTTAAAGTGATATTCAGGTATGGGGTTCGGCCTCCACTCCTTCTAACTTTCATTAAACAATTTGTAAACAAAACCAAAAAAAATCGGTTTACTTCTTATTTTTTCATCAGGCCCACAATGAAACTTATCAGACATTCCTTCATATAGCAAAAACACTGAGGACATGTTCTCTGGAGGAAAAATTTACCAGGTTATCCAGCATTACTTGCTTTATCAGCATGACTTCTCCATAATTTGAACATTATGCCCAATTTGGCATTTCAGAGCCATTATGTTATTAATGTGAATCTAAAAACTGGCTACCTATTTACTATGTTCTTGCATTTAGTGTCAAAGCAAACTTTTATGTTCACCATTCTTTCCAGCTTAACCAGTATGTGTGGGTCTCACTTATGACGATGAATGCTGCCTTCCTCTTTAAGAACAACCATATCCACTTCTTTCTTTTGAAGGTCAGAGAAACAGTCTTCAGAGACCACATACTAATAACATCCTTTATTATATGCTTTACAGATTACAAAGAACTTTATCTGATTTTAGAGTTGAGGAAAGTTTAAGTGATTTTCCAAGACCACCTACTACCAAGTAGATTGCTGATTCCAGTCCCTTGGTCCTCCTACCACGGAACCTTAAAGAAAAACCTAATGTAAAGGCAAGGACAACTCAAAATTCTTATTTCTACTCCCTGGCATCATTTGAAATTAGGCACATCTTTATTGGAGTATCTGCAGATATTTTTACAAGATTGCATGTTTCTTAATGCATGCTTTGGTTTACTGGCCTTACCATCTTCTTTACAACCACTAACATATATTCTCAAAAAGGAAAATCCTTCAGAAGATATTTATCCATTCACAACTTCCTGATCTAAAGTCCATTCTTTGCTACTTCTCGTTGTGAGAATTATTGTACAAACCTAAGATTCATTAGCTATGGACAAGGGCAAAAAAATAAATACAGGTTGTGTTAAAATAAATCAAATTATATAAAATGAATATCTGCAGAAGATTTGACAGTAGCCAGATAGATGAAATGATGACTCAGTAATACCAGGAGGCATGAAATTATATCAGGTACGTAAACGAGAGTCTTACTGTAAACATTTTCTTAACTACACCTATGCATGCATTGAGTTAGAATAAGAAATTCAGTTTTACATATTAATTTTTTGTAGTGTGGACAATTCCTTTATTCTGGATAGTATCCCTGACGAGAACATGTATCAGAACACACTTTAGTTTTGCTTATGTTACATATTTGCGGCATTTTATTTTCCTTTTTATGTAATCATCAATATTAAATTACATTATAGCCCCAGTTCCTATGGAAATGGAGCTGAATCAACAACGTTTATCTTATTAGTCTAATTCTATTTTTCACTGAATAAAGCCGTCAAGCTTAGATTTCTGACTATGACTGATCAACTTCTACGCAACAGAAAGCTTAAATGGCTCCAGCTCTTTTCCAATGTTTTAGGACACGAGTTTAAAACATGGCAAAAAGAAATCTAGGTGGTTTCAAAATTTAATTACTTTTGCCTCAGTTTTACTTTTTCTGTTAATGACTTGTTAGTTACTCCAGGCCAGGTCAATATTTTCTAATATCTATGCTAACTGACCAGGATCTCAGTTGGTAGGTACCCTGTAGGCACCACTTATTCATAGAGACTCTATAGATGCTTATGGCTAAAATCTTGTAGGAATTTTATATTACAACGTAGGGAGAATCAGAAGAGTAAAGTTCATAAATTTAATTTGTGAAAAAATGAAAACTGTGGTTAGGGCCTGAAAAAGTCTCACCATGTTTATTACATCTTATTCCTAATCTGCCACAGGCATTTAACAAAATAGTAGGAAAAGTAAGAAGGAATCTGAAAAGATATCTTGCGTACAAAACTAGTACTACATGATGTACAAGATCTGGTCTGGGTTATCAATTTCCAGGATGTTTTCAGGTGTTTTCTTTTTTATCAGTAGCTAATAGCATTAGTAATTTTTTTTTTTAATGTGAAAAGCAAAGGGTGTACCCCAATATGGGCTAATTTAGATTTATTTAAAAAATAGGCAATTGTTACAGAACTGCCTAAATGCTTTTTGTGTCCGTTTACACTGTTGCTTAAACATAGATTTTAAGGTTATGATGAAAGAAGTGCCTGACTTTCTGGGCTTTTTTATTCAAGAAAAGTACACTAGATGATCAGAGATTCCAACTACACAAATTATTTCTTTAACCACCTGTGAAATAACCTAATAATAATCAGTACAAAAAATATTTCCTTATGCAGAAATAAAACAGGCTCATCAAGTGCCAACACAGACTCCTGACCACAACACTGGGCCCATAGAAATTTTATCACTTATGAAAGGAAGTTACTGATATAACAACAGTAACAGAAAATAAATCCCCTCAGAAAGCATTTGACAATAAGAGTGCTGTAAAGCTAATTAACTAACAAATAAAGGTGACAACTTAGCATAGAAGAAGTTTGTTTTAGATGGGGAAAAAAATCAATTTCTATATATATATTACTATAAAAGTAACAAATAAGAACTTTTATTAATTGTAAAATTAAATAATGATAGATATATTTAAATTAAAAATAAAATTAAACAAATGATAGATTAAAATTAAATAATGATAGATATATTTTAAATGACTACACTCCATGGCATCACTATTAAAATTATCGTTTCAAGATCATGAAAAACCACAATTAGTTTATAATCACTACAGCATAAAAACAAAGCAAACTTTATTTATAATTGCATGTACAAATTCCAAAGATGCTAATAGGAATTAAACCTTTCAGTTATATGTTCAGATTATTCTCATCACATACCTCTGTTCACGATAGTTTCTTTTCATGGACAAGAAGAGAGGGGGGGAAAAAAGAATTAGTTACCTACAAAAGTACGTTAAGAGACAGCACTAAACATAAAAGCTCTAGCATTCATTGAAAGGTCTCCACTGGAGGATTTTGAATGCAGAATTAAAATGAGGAATACAAAGTCACATAAACACAAATTTCATTCATCTTTACAAATGACACCATAGGGGCAATGACAAAGTTTTCAAATAACTATTTTTTAAAGCATAAAAACCTTCAGTTATTAAAGAGTAACTTTTCTCAATATCGATTGCATCATACTAAATAGTAATGTTAGAAAGTCAACTCTATTTCAAATACAGGTTTTCCGATGTGTATATTGACTTAAATAATGAAATGAAATAATCAAGTTATACAAATTAACTGTGTTTTCATAAAAGTAAAAATCATAATTCATTTCTTTTTGGATACAGTATGTACCCCAAACTATGATAAATTAGAGTGAGTTAATCTGTTACGGACTTCCTAAGTTATTATTCCTTACTCACATTAAGTAGTAAGAAATACTACTTCACATTAGAAATACTTTGTTCAAAGTTTAGTCTCTGTTTTTTGTTTTTTTAATTTGGCCATATTCTAAAATAAAATTACTTGAGTTTCAAAACAAACCAATCTTAAAAATGTGTTCTAGAGGTTGTAGTAGTGAGGCATCAGTGACTTTTAACTCAAAATAGTTCATTTTTAACTTTCTATCCTGACCTAATTAAACGTTATTCTGAAGACGTGTTAAAAAGGTCACACAACTGAGTGGTAGACTCCTTCCTCTAAGATCAAGATAATGCTTCCACATCGATTTTGTTTGTAGCACCTTTACCTGCCAATCTATTCTGTGTACCCAATAAGAATCTTGTTTAATAATGAGCTCATGAGGATAAAAGTGCCAACTAGTTACTTATTATTTTTCATTCTTGAAACTAGCAGGGGGAATAAGCCTAGAATCTTTCTAGTCAACATGTTTTTTTTCTTTTTGATTAGTATTACAATAGTGTGTCTTTTTTATTATTAAAATTGATTGGAATGACAATGGTCAACAAAACTACATAGGTTTCAAGTGTACAATTCTATAATACATCACCTATATATTGCTTCATGTGTTCACCACCCAGTCAGTTCTCCTTCTGTCACCATATATTTGACCCTTTTTTCCCTCTTCTACAATGATGTTTTACTTTTTATTCTCTCAATCTGATTACCTGAGTGGTCCACTAGTTCCTAACGAGTATTCCTTATTTCCTATTCCATCATTCCCCGCACTCATTCCAAGGCTTGAAGAAGGGGTAGACAGTTTAATTGGAAGAATTAATGAGAAAGTGAGTTCTCAGGTCCTAAATCCATTTTTGAATTTGAAATAGAAGATGTGAAACATCATATTCATTAATTTAATTTCTATATTAAAAATTTCTACATTCTCATTCTACTTTTAAACATATTCTGAATAAGTTTAGTAACATTAAAACTTTCATCATTTAGGTTCAAATTATTTATGAAGAAGATACTGCGTTATGATCAAGATTTGTGTTTTTCCTTAATGAATATGCAAAGTACATACATTCAGAAGTGGGAAAAAAATGACACCTCAAAAGAACTTCATGAAAATAAGAAGTGATATACAAAAAGATGTATTTTTAATTCTAATCATTAAAACAAATAGACACAAATCATTTCATTAGTAATTGGAGATGTTTAGGTTTCAAATTAGCTGAAAGGTAATTTTAGTTTTAGCTAATATCCAATTTTCAAAAGTTACATAGCATAACTTTTTAAAATTTATAAATAAAACCAAAAACATTCTAAGTTAAACTCTGAAGTTTAAGAATTAGACTTTTAAAAGCTGTAACTTAAAGTTGAATTTTAATTTTAACAAACATCTCTGAACAGTCTTTTCTTCAGACAAAAACACCCCCATATTTAACAAAGAGTGCCTCCTTCACACTGGCCGTGGAGATAAAGAGGTTTTGCCCTTAGCGTGACGCACAGCCATAGCAAGCCTCAGTACAGATGTGCTGCAGCTGCGACTCTTATTCAGGCACCGTGCTCTCTCTACTTGACTATCTTGCCTACATTTCTGGGCGTGACTTTAAGTCAAGACAGGACCTGTACCACTAACAAGCAAACCAACATATCCTCGGGATAAGACACAATTTGGATTGATTTTTACTTCATGTAATGGTTTTAAGACGATATTCAAGACTTTTAGAATACATGGGAGCTATCTCAAAATCTAAAAATATGATAAATTGTTATTACCTCTAACCATGCCAACAATAATCACTGACTGAGTGTTGAGCCAGACTGATGTCCACTGCAGGTATGTTTATCACAAAACTTCCTAGATGTTTAATTCATTTAAACAAAATGTCTTAAAGTATGTTTTGATAGTAAAAATACTGAGATGTTTCACTTACTTATAACCCCATGCAGTTATTCCTAATATGAGGGCCAGCACTAAAATGGTGCCAGCAATTATGCCTATTATGATATTGGTACCAGCAACACCTGGGGGGGGCAAAAAAGAAACAATGATGGTCAGTATATATAAGTGAAATTTTGATACAAAATTTTTTCAGGAACTTTATTCTCCAGTTTTGTAATAATTACACCAACAATATTATTTAAAAATATTTTTTAAAGTGGGTATTTTTAAAGGGAAGAAAAATCAACCATAACTTAACACCGGGCATCAATTGTTTGTTTGTTTGTTTTTAAATTATTTGTCTATGCTCCCTTTTAATTCTTGTCCAAGTACATTTTGCACAATTACAATTTCCATGCATTTTTCTGGAAAGATATGATGAGGTCATTGAACTAAAAGAAAGAAAAATAAAGATAATTCTACCATATTGGCATAGCACCCACTGGGGAGAAACTTTTAGAAATCCATGTTCCTTTTGACGCTGACCTCATCCTCAGAAATTCTAGAAATGTTATTGGTCATATCATTCCATTCTGTCAACTAATGCAAGGTCCTTATTGCTCTTGATTGTGTATGTGATATTTTGTCTCTCAAAGTAAATATAAGCTTCTTAAGAGAGAAAATATGTGTACAGATTTATATAATCAGAGCTCAGGTGGTGAAATGATAAAAGCACTGGGCTTATAGTTCCCCATCTTGGCAATGATGGCCATGGTGCACCCTAAAAAAGGAAAAACCAAAGAAAAAGAGTCTGGTGGGCTAGAGATTGGTGCTGGGGAGCCCTGAAAGCCAGGCAGCACCAGACTGGCAGAGGGTCAGGCAGGGCAGGGAGGGCACTCAGCAGTCGCCAATGGCCCTGTACGTCAACATTCATTGTCAGGAGTTTGACATGTAATCCTAAAGGGAATCATGGCAGTGAAAGTGGCCCACTGAGTTGCAGTCTTGGTCAACAAGCCCAAGTGAGGGCCCAAGAGAACAAAAGGCAGATCAGAGACCTGGTTCTGATACCAGGAGACCTGTTTTGCCGACAGTGATTTATGCCGTACGTTTAAATCACCCAGATGTGTTTCACTCAGAGCAGCTCAGATCTCTCCTTGTCTGCTGCACCCCTGAGGCATCCTTCTAGATATCAAAGATCAGTAATCCTGGGTGATGGGAACAGATTCCAATTCCCCATGACCACAGCGGCATTCTCTCTGCCTGGGAGCCCTCCATAGTCAGTTGGGACAGCAGGGCTAAGGTATCTGAAGAGACGGACAGTTGCCACCCTGCCCAGGTCCTCTGTGGGATTGGTGCCAACGCCAGAGGACCCCTGGGTCATTGGGATTTTTCCTTCTCTAAGATCCAGCATGTCTGTCTTCCCTTCCTTTTCTTCCAGGGATTTAACCTGGATCAATAAACGTAGATGCTAGTCCTGATTATTTCTAAAGAACGGTATGATTTTGACACGTCACTTAAATCCATGGACCTGAATAGCTTCATCTCTGCATTAACTGTTGGAACAAGTTCGAGTACCATTGCTAAGACTGAGGATACCAACCCCTTAATCACTCTGTGACTTTCTTTATTAAAGTCACATTGGCTAAGATTTTTAACTTGTCTGGATTAGAATGAACATACTCTTTTCTTCTCATCCTTTGGAAGCGAACTGACTTCAGGACTTGAACATTTTTTAATGCAAAAGAATACTCAATAATGGCCTCATAAAATAGTCTAAAAGGGAACATTTATCACCAAGATCTGTGTTCTCTCAACTATCTGCATTTAATTTTGCTTCTCCATTTGGGCTACTTTAGCTTGTAGGGGTGCATTTGTAGTTTCTTACCCACGTCCTTCAACCCCTTCCAAGCATGCTGACCAAGGTTACTACTTATAGAATGACCTACGGTTCAGGCTACAGAACTGAGGTTTGAATACAAATGAGATTCTATGATAAAGAATATTAAAGTCAACAAAATATTTTCAAATTAATTTCATTTTTTTCTTATGTATTCAGTCCCAAAATGTAACATTCTTCCTTTAAATTCAGAGAATTAAGAAGTGACTAGCTTCTTACCTTAAAAGAAATGCTAGGGTTTATCGTCAGCCCCAAACAAGTACAAAACTTGAAAAACCTCAGTCTGATTAAGACAAGGTACACGTAACGCTAAATCAGGGGACTAAGTTATATTCAGTATTCCATATCATTACAGGTTCCATGGGAACCATCAGTTTCATAATGTGGACCTCAGTTGTATATTGCAGTTCAGTATTTTGTGGATTTAATTCATATTTGAGTTATAAAAGTAATCCAAATGAAACTGTCTGAAGGACAGCTTTCTCTTTCCTTGTGTATAACAAATGAAGTACCTACCATTGCCAGCCAGAGTTATGCCATTCTTTGCATCGTCGTTGTGGGGGGAGTAAGTACTGCATTCGGCACCAGTCCAGTGTCCATCACACACACACTTCAACTCATTACTGCAAACCTGAGATCCAAAATAAATCCAGAGGAAAAGTCAACTCTCTGGTACAGAGGTATGGAAAATAAGCATTCATTTCTAATTAGATGCCTAGCAATTTGACGGTACTGAAAAATGATCAGTGCTTTCTTCCCAATGCTAATTATTTGTTTCTTACCCAAGTACCTAAAACAATATTTAGAGATCAACAGTTGACCCCAAAAGAATAATAAATTCTAACAGAGGAATGAACTTATATGTCTAAAAAAAAAAATCAAGGAACTACTGTTTTGAATTTCATTGACTTAAATTTTATAAGGGGAGATTTAAAAAACTAAGCAGAAAAAAAAAAGTACAAGTTGGTTGTTACAAAGTAGTCATGGGGATGTATAGCATAAGGAATATAGTCAGTAATAGTGTAATAACTATGTATGGTATCAGGTAAATAACTAGATTTATCGGGATGATCACTTTGTAAGTTATACAAATGTCTAACAATTATTTGTACACCTGAAACTAATACAATATTGTATGTCAACTGCAATTGAAAAATAAAGAAATTAAAATAAAATAATTTTTTAAAAAAACTAAGCAGAAATAACAATCATTTGCCAATTATCCAATACAAAGGTTTCTTTCTTCCAAAGAAAGCTTTACACTAAAAGTTTAGTCATCTTTTAGAAGTAGATGAGATAAAGAGAAATTGGATAGAAAAGAAGAGAGGCCTGATGCTTTGCAGGGGTCTGAGAGAAAGTTTCCCAAAGCTATAACCTTGACACCTCAATCCAAGCTACAGAGATTAGCTACCGCTGGGTCATGGAAACTGCTAATTCCCTCAAACAAAGCACAGGGGGGGAAATTTACATAAAAATGACACTAAATTTTTAAAAATTGTCAAACAATCTGTCTTTATTTATATATCCAGGAAAAAGAATCTATACCTAGATCTTATAATTCAAAACAACTTTTAATGGAGTGGGAAGTAGGAGAGAATTCAGCTAGGTTTAAGATCAGAGAAGTTCTTTAGGAGGTAGGTTTTCACTGGATGGGTTTCTGTTTTTTCTCTAATCTAATTTGCTGGAAGATGACATACATCTATATCTAAATGTAACTATAAAATATGACAAACAAATTGCAGATCTCAAATTAATTCAGATTAACAAATTTCTGCAGACTAACAAATATGCAGAAAGAAAAAGGTTTTAGGCTTAAAGTCAAAAGGCCTGACTTTGAGTTCCCCTTTTACCACTGTCTTATCTACAGATCTTAACCAGCTCAACTGGCTTCTCCAAGTATCAGTTTCCATATCATACAACAGCAGCAGTGATATAGAGACAAGTGTACAGTGATAATAAAAGAGTCATAGCTAATATTTATTGAACACTCACTATGTCACAGGTATTGTTTTAAGTATTATATATAAAAGTATTAATTCATTGATTCCTCACAACAATCCTGTAAAGTAGGCAATATTATTATTCCCACTTTACAATAGAGAAATTGAGTCACAGAGAGGCTAAGTAATTTGTTAATCTCACCCAGTTTGTAAGAAGTAGAGCTGGGATTCAAACTCTGACTGATTCCAATCCCATACTCTCAACTATACAATGCATAGTGCATAAGAATATAAATTATATTTCTCATTTTAGTTTTTGTCACATATACAGTCAACTTACTGTAAAAATACATAGAATATAACCTCTCTGTATTATGCATAATTATTGTAAATAATTTGGATATTATTTGCCATCTGATTTACTTGTGTCTATCACCCTTTTACTCATCCATTAAATAAGTGGCTAAATAATACAACTATGTTTGGACTCTGTTATATACTCAGGATTTCTAGATGAATAAGATATGGTTATTCATTAGCATGAATGATCGAGAAAATTTTCCATTATTCTTTTCCCCTGTCCCTCCAAAATGCATTTCCCCCTAACATACTCTTAATCCTTAAGAAAAGAGGACTTAGCAGATCCCTTTATAGGAGCAGAACTGCTTACTTTAATGCCTTCTCTATTCTCATGTGCCATAAGAATTCTCATCCTTTGGCAAAGAGTAACTAGTAAGCCTTCCCTAAGACATTCTTGGTATATCCTTTGGGGACATACATGGAATGACCAGGATTTCAGGCTTACAATTCCAGGACAGGGATCCTTTACCTCAACTGGATAGTACAACCAGTTCAAGTAAAGAATCTGGAATGAGAGTAAGAAGAAATCATAGCACATACCAAAAGAAAAAGAACCAGCAAAGGTTTTGTTAGTATAGGAATTCCTAACTGAAAATGACAAATCTGTAATCACTAAGAAAGCCTGTTTATTTAACCTATAAACTTATTTCTTTATTTTATTTTCAATTACAGTTGACATGTAATATTATTCTGTGTTAGTTTCAGGTATACAGCATAGTGGTTAGACATTTACATAATTTACGAACTGATCCCCCAGCTAAGTCTAGTACCCATCTGACACGATACATAGTTATTACAATATTATTGACTATATTCCCTAGGCTGTACTTTACATCCCCATGACTATATTTTTTCTTTTTTTAATTAAATTTGTTGGGCTGACATTGGTTAATAAAATTATACAGGTTTCAGGTATACAATTCTATGTTACATCATCTGTATATTGCATTGTATGTTCATCACCCAGTCAAATCTCCTTCCGTCACCCTTTCCTAACCCTCCTCCCCCTTTTCCCTCCATTAACCACTAAACTATAGTCCGTGTCTATGAGTTTTCATTTGTTTTATTCATTTGTTGCTTTCAGTTTTATATCCCACATATGAATGAAATCACATGGTTCTCGAGTTTTACTGTTTGATTTATTTTGCTTAGCATATTTCTATATGACTTACATTATCAGATATGACTAAGATAATAGAATGTAGACTTTTAAACAATGCCATTCTTTCTATTCATCTGTGAGAAACATTTCCCTAAATTACTGTTTTTATTTCTAGGAGTTCTCCTCAGCTGATGGACACTGGTGTGGCTACGGCAGTTATTTATGATGCGTTCTAATTGGTCAATGTCTGGACCATACAGTTGTTAAATATTATGGCCACTGCCCCTACTTTTTATTCTTTTTATCCCATATATTGTTTCCTAGATCACTTATAGAAAACTGATATTATATTATATGAGATCACATTAACATTATAAGAAAAAGAAGATGAAAGAATTTGGTTAGGAAGATTAGATTTTTTTTTATTCCCAGGCTTTTGCAGATTACACAGTGAAATATTCAAATAAATGACTATGATGAAATAACTGTCTACAAACCAGCTAGAAAAATGGATAAACATGTTTTCCATTATTACAGAAATATGCAGTTTAGGGTCATATCTATTTCTGTGATGTTAAAGAACTGAGTAGTTTCCCGTGCTGAGGTACTGAATACTCACTCCATTTCCTGAACAAACAGTGCCTTCTTTATTGCTTAAACAAGTACTAAAGTTGAAAGAAGCCACTGGAAGACACCGGTGTTCTAAGCACATCATTTGGGGGCCACAAGGTGTCCCATCTTCCACATAGCCAAGATCTACGTCTTCTTCAAGCTTAACATGCCCACCACTGAAAATACATTGAGAGCAAAGAGAACTTGGATTCCATTAATTCACATTCATTTTAACAATATACTTAAAAACTAAAAAGTGGGCAATATCCATTTCTCTATTTTCTATTTATTATCTCATAAAAACTAATAACAAGCATTTTTAAATACCTCTGTCAAGAAAGCAATTGAATCTCTTGATCTAATTCTTTTCAGCGATATTGATACATTTTAGGATTTAAACATAATTAAACAGTTCCTGAATTGAAATGGCTTTATCATTTTGCCTTGGATATCATGTACAAGTTGAGGCCATGATTATAGTATTTGATTTGATAAGTAAGTAGGTTTCAAGATTTCAAATGTTTTGAACAAAAATGAGAAGTGATTTTGGTTTACATTTCCAAAAAACAGTGCTATATTTACAAATTATATTTGAGAATGGCTCAACTATTGTAACTACACTATTCAATATAGCAAGTCTACATGTTATATAGGAATAAAAAATAAACAGAATAGAAATTGAAAATGTATATATAATCAATTTATCAATATGGTGCCACGTCAAGGCTACTACATAAAAATCTCCATTCTTTTTATTTTTACTAATTAGTTTAATGAGTCAAACAGATAAATTAGTTTTTTAAAATGTCAAAATCTCCACTGATCACCAGTTCCTCTTCCTGTAAAAATCTCTCCGGGAGTTCCCATCTGGACTTTCCCCTGCACCTATCTGATCTGGACGTCCTCGTATCTGGTGCAAAGCTGTACATCTTAGATTTCCCCTCACCTCTATGGGAGGACAGCCCTCTCAGAGAGGGGCTTGATTCCGAAATTCCCTGCCTTTCTCTTAGTTTACTCCTTCATTTTGGGGAAGCACAATTTCCAAAAGCTTCCTGAGAAAAGGTTTAGGGGAGAAAATTTGGGGGAAACTTGCATATCTAGAAGAGTCATTATTTTCTACTCTCATGCTTGATTGATATTTTGCCTCTGTACAGAATGGTAGTTTGGAAATTATTTTCTCCTTTGTCTTCTGGCTCCCAGGGCTCGTGCTGATAGATCCTAAGTCATTCCAATGCCCCATCTTTTTTTCCTTCTTCTCTGGAAATATTTGGGATTCTGTTCTTTGTCCTAAGGTTATGATATTTCATGATGATATGTGTAGATGAGCTTCTAATTTCATTCTCTGTACCTGACAGCTGGTGAGCCTGTCAATATGGAAATTCAAGTCCATCAGTTCTAGGTTACATCACTTTTGAGTTACTCACTGATAATTTCCTCCCTGCTGTTTTCTCTGGTCTTTATTATTTCTATTCTAATTTCTCTATCTGTTCGTTTCTTTCCCTCTTTTGCCGTACTTTTTCTGGGAGATAATTTCAACTACTGAGTTTAATTTCTGCCATCATATTTTTAATTTCCAAAAGCATTTTTCCCTTCTTGAATGTTCTTCATTTTTTAAAATAGCACTCTATTCTTGTTTCATGAGAGAAATATCTTATCTCTCATAACTATTGGTAGGTGGTTGTTATTTTTTTTTCTAAGTGGTTGTTTTTATCTCTTTTTCTCATGTTAGAGAATTTGTTCACATGTCTGATAATCTGCTCATATTTGAGGAGGGGGAACAGATAGATGTTTAGAAATTCTAGAGCTTTCTGACTGAACATCAATGAAGCAGTACCAGTTCCACACAACACTGATATCAATATAGCCTGCTGTTCTTCAGTCTGGGCACCTATTTTACAATCTCAAAATACAAAGCTCAAATCTCCCACGGGAGGGTGACCAATAGCCAATTTAGCTGAATCAAGGAATTAATCTGTTAGTGCTTCCTTAACAGAGTTTTACCTATCTTCTTTATTTTAATCCTCTTTCCTGCCCCTTAATCCTTTACTCCCTCTTACAGAAGTAAATGATGATGCCCATTTTTGAGCTTTTTAGGAACTGACAGTATATTCTGACTTAGTTCTCAGTTTTCCCCATTAACTGATTTAGGATTTCAGTTTTTGTAGTTTTTATAATCATTTGTCACACATCCTTTTGCTTTCCACACTCCAAAATTTTGTTGCTATTGTCTCCTCTCCCTTTCTCTGCTTACCTGTGGATATGTGATTTCTATAAAAGATTCAGTTAGTTTCACTTTAGTGGAATTTCAGAAGGGAACAAAAGAAGATGTATATATTTAATCCACTAATTATATCCAGAAGTTCTCATTCATTTCCTTTGATAAGAATTAAATGTAAACGAAACCCTAATTTTTATATTCTTTTCATTTCTTTTCTGTCAGGACTTACTTATTTCACTATATGTGCTAGATTCTATTTTGGTTTCCTAACATTCATATGAACTAAAAATAGAAGTAATCCTAAAATGCATTCCTCAGAAGTGAGCAGACTAATATTCTCACGGAATGGTTGGATGATTACCTGCAGTTTAATGTTCTTCCCTGCTGCACAACTAAAGTAGATGTGATTTCACCATCAAGTTCTCCAAGCCTTGGGATATTACCAATATTGGCACACAAAAGGTAACCACAAAGCACATCCCTGTATTAAAAGAGTACCAATTATTTACTTTTCAACCATGTGCAGTTAGAACAATAATCTTATCTCATTTTAGCACTTGTTTTTCATCAACTATATGATATGCTCAAGTTATAAGCAAAATAAACTAAACCCAAATACATTTAATCCAGCTTTAAAAAGAAGTGTCTTCTCTGAACTTTATTGATGTATCAAAATCCCAATTGTTTTTTTTTTTAGCTTTTGCTTTACTGTCAATTAGTTCAAGAATTTAAGGGTGGCCGGTTAGCTCAGTTGGTTGGAGCGCAGTGTCTTAACAACAAGGTTGCCGGTTCGATCCCCTCATGGGCCACTGTGAGCTGCGCCCTCCACAACTAGATTGAAACAACTACTTGACTTGGAGCTGATAGGTCTTGGAAAAACACAAATAAATAAAAGTTTAAAAAACAAAAATAAGAATTTGTCTAAAGGAAATTATCCATCAAATAGAGTTCTGATATATCGGAATCTCTATCCCTGTAACACATCACTGGATATACTAAAACATTTTTTAATATTTGATAAGTGAATGAATGACCTTGGATGAGCATTCTTTTGTAAAACAGCTCTTTCTTCAACTTTTTGCCCCAGAATTTAAAAAGAGATATATATTATATTTGTGTGTGTGTTTTTTTTTGTGTGTGTGTACACACACACACACACACACACACACACGTAGACATACATTTTGTAGATTCTCAACCATATGAGCTCATGATCCCTTCTTCAATATACTCATATTCCAATACTTCCCCAACTATCACAGATAATTCTGATTTAATGTGTAAAATATTTTCACTGGTGTTAAATACTATCTTACATATTTTTATACCTAACACATTTTAATTATTAATATAGATAATGATAAACACATATCCTTAAATATCTTCTTAGTAGGCCAGCAAGGCTGATTAGTAGGCTGGCAAAATTATATATGGAAATATTAGGCTTTATCAGGTAGAGAAAAGAGAAAAATTAGGACTCGTATCTATCACCAATACAGAAAATAATATGTATTACTTCATTCTTAAAAAATAATTTTTAAAAGTTCAGGTATCATTTTATTGTATCTGTCATAAACAAAAATGATTTCTTAACACAGAAGAGATAGTCATTCAACATTTTTTAAATGTAATTTTTGTGTACGAAACTTACTAAATATTTTAGAATATATAAAGACAATTAGACATGATTTTTATCCTCAAGGAAATTATATGCTGGATGAGAAAAGAAATCACATACATAAACAATTATAAAACAACATAGTTGTGGGGATAAGGATAGTACAAAGGGCGGTGGAAATTAAGAAGAAGAGGAAGATGATTTATTTCTAGAGTAAATCCAGAAATAACTTATAATGTGTTGTCTAAGCAAATCTTTTAAGAATGGATAGTTTTGACTGGTAATAAAGTGGGTATAAAGAGTGCTTCCAGAGAAATGAATAGCGCAAGTATAGGCACGGAGGTAGGACAATATAATGCACATATTAGGAATGCAAAGTATACTAAACAACGAAAGAGAAGAGAAATAAAAACAAAAAATGGAGGTCGGGGCAAATTGTGGAGGAGGTACAGTGCCAAGCTAAGGTTTCATTGTGTTTGTTAAACAAAACAGTATGACGTTCAACAAAATAGTTAAAAGACAATTACGAAATCAGACTGCCTGAATTCTAATTCTGCTTCTATTGCATCCTAGTTATGTGACCTTGGTCAAATTAGTTAACTGTGTCTCAGTTGCCTCCTCCATAAAATGGGAAGAACTGACATAAAGATTAAATGATGTAGCTTATGTAGAGCATAATACAGTGATTAGTACACAGTGTGTGTTCAATCAATGTTGGGTATTATTCCTACTATTAATTCGCTATGTGGAACCAGTGAAATTTGAACAAAGAATTGATACGGTCAAAACTATTCTGTATAAGATTATTCTGATGGCAACCTTTTAGAGATTGCTGATGTAAAAAACTGTTAAGAGGCTTCTGTAATAGTTGAAAAGTTAATATAGGTCTTAGTTGGGTCCTTAATATAAATCCTCAGTGCAAATGCAATAGGAATGGCAATGAAAGGGTGAATTAAAGACAAGTGGTGGGGGAATAAAGGAAAGAACAGACATGATTTGGCCGTTTGGACAATGTGCCAGAGGGAAGATGGAGTCAAGAAACGTTTTGAGGTTTCTAAACAGAAGAACAGTGAGATATTAAGACCTTTGGCAAAAACAGTGGTGTAGAAAAGTCAGAGCCAGTTAACTGAGGACATATTCTGGTGGCTTTAATTTGTGCTGGTTTTGAGATGCTGGCAGGTGTCTTTAAGGTGAGAAAGTCCCAAGGTAGCTATAAGTATGACTTGGGCCTTAGGAGAGAGGTCAGTGTACATGTTAAGATTTGGGAACCTTCTTCAAAGGCGATGCTGGAACACTGGGAAGAGATGAACAGGCAACACACTGCTTTGTGGGATGCAGAAAGCAGGAAAGTCCTGGTCACTTAAAAAGTAATGTTTGTAATTAACTAAGGGATAAGCTCAGGGCTAACTTGTCCATCTCACCGTTTGTTGCATTGTATCCATGTGTCTTTGTCTTTCCCACAGTTTCCCTTCTCAGTCCCTTCGATATTCAGTTTCTCATAGCAGTATTTGTCTGATGCCATCACCTCTGAAGCAGAACAGAGCTTTCTATCAGTGACAGGTGTAACATGTGAGCTGCTCAAAATGTTTGCAGTCAGGGAAATAGCTATTTAAGGACTCTTCTCCACTACCATGTTATCAATTCCAAAATTGTACCCACAGTTCACAAGAGTTTTCTTATACTGCAGATATCCATGACTCACATACATTTTTCATGGCTGCTCATTTGAAATTTGAAAAACAAATCTATTTAGATCTTTGATAGGATGTATTTAGGTTCCAAAACAACATTCTTCAGAATTTGGCCAGTAATTAGGGGAAGATGCTACCAACTGGTTCCTTGAATAAATATTCCACATTTTAATCTCAGTCCTAAATGTAAAGCATGAATTTCTCACTCAATAACGTTTATTAATCATAAAGACAATTTTATTAAAATAGCAATGTACTATAATTAAAGATTCAAGAAACATCGGTTCAATTTCTACCGTGATCACTAATTCTTAACAGCTAGCAAAAAGCAAAACAAAAAATTAACTTTATTTTGCTTTTAGACAAACTTGAATTCATGCAGAATCTCTGACAGTCAAATAACATTTTATATTATGTCGTCATCTTTGTTAGGATTTTATTTTTGCTAAAACCAGGTTGGTTGATTAAGTTATCCAAGAGCTATACCGAAATGACTTTGGCAAACTAATCCAAAGACCGCTTGTAGATATTTAAAAAGAAAATAATAATTATATTGGTATTTTCTTTTCCTACTTCTTTCTGTCAGCTACTATTTTTTAAGTGGAGGAAAAATAAAACTACATCTCTTTGCTGTATCTTTTTGTCCAAAGTACAAACCTGCATGACTAAATGTTCCCCCACCCCAATATTTCTCTAGTTGCTCAAAGAAAACATATACTTCCCCTCCCAAGAGGACGATAGCCAGTTTGTGACAATGTGGATTATTATTATCTTTATAGCTTGCTTTCTAATACAAACTGTCTTATGAAAGACTTTGAAAGAAAAATGGCTTTCAAAAGAGCTGGTAATACTTCTGGAAAAAATGTATTACACAACATTTAAACATATATTTAAATAGAGATATAACTTAAATAACATGTTTTTGATATAAATACTATGTCATTCCCTCTGAATAGCCTACAAACTTTGAAGGGAATAACACTAAGATTTCCTTCTGATATCGCAGAGTTACCTCAGCAGAAGGTCACCTATAAGTAGGAAAGGCAACTAGACTTTAAGAAAGATTGTTGAAGAAAAAGCAGCGCTAGCTAAAACACTACATTCCTAAACCTAGCGAGCCCTATCCAGGGTCCATGTTCATCCCACATGGTTGTACAGGTTTTGCTTAAGGACACTCAGCCAAGGAAAGTATAAGTGGACCACATGTCCAGGTTTGGTCTATTTTCCTAGCTGTACATTTTAAAGTGGCCTTCCCTTGCCTGGCAGCAAAGGCACCTTCTGTCATGTCCAAAGGCATGGCCAACTAGCCAACACGTGTATGGCTGTGTCTTCTCAAAGGAGGTACCCTTCCCTCATTTCCACAAAAGTGTCCCTGCTAAGACTTGCAATGGTTTCAAGAATTCCCCCACTCATAAAGTGGTTGAAAATTGACTTCCAGCTCACATGTCCCTTGGTCTGATACCTTGGTCATCATACTTTGAAATGATCAAGCCACACTATTTACTTACTTTGCCCCCAGACGTATTTGCATTGTCTATCCCTTGTTTTACATCTTCCTCCAAAGCAAATTCCCTAAAATGGAAAAGCATACATATTAGCTATGCAATGTTTGCTTTTGTCAGATAACTGAAAAAGTAAATGCGAGTGGGAGAACTAGTAGATGAGCACCGTAAAGGCCTTTTATCTTCAGAATTGATTACCAAACATTTAAAGTGGTCTTCCTATTTTGTTAAGATTTTAGTATTTCTTGCTGATCCACATGAAAAATGGTAAAGATGAAGTAACCTACCTGAACACCGTCACATGAATATCCATCCATTTTATGAATATTGGGGGCACACTGGCAAAAGAAAACAGAACTATGATCAAAATGCACAGCAAAATATCAGGATGAGCTAATCCTTTTAATGTTTTCATTTCAAACATGGAGTGTAATATGTGTTTAGTCTCTTAAAATATCTGAAAATAAAAGCAAAAAAGATCAAGAGAAAGTAAAAGGAATTACAATTGGTGCACCTTCCCCTAAAAATACTGATTAGAGGCAAAAACAGTTGATTACACATCAGCAAATAAAAACAATAAGATGCATAGAAAAAAATATAGGTACTAAACTAACGGACCTTGGGTTCAAAGAGCATTTTATGAATTTGACCCCAAAGGCCAGGGAAGTAAAAGCAAAAATAAATGAATGGGACTATATCAAACTAAAAAGCTTCTGCACAGCAAAAGAAACCATCGACAAAATAAAGAGACAACTAACTAATTGGGAGAAGATTTTTGCAAACAATGCCTCCGATAAGGGGCTAATATCCAAAATATATAAAAAATCGCATACAACTCAACAACAACAAAAAACAAATAATCCAATTAAAAAATGGGCAGAGGAACTGAATAGACATTTCTCCAAAGAAGATATATAAATGGCCAATAGATATGAAAAAATGTTCAACATCACTAATCATCAGAGAAATGCAAATAAAAACCACAATGAGATATCACCTCACCCCAGTCAGAATGGCTATCATCAACAAGACAAACAATAACAAGTGTTAGAGAGGCTGTAGAGAAAAAGAAACCCTCATGCACTGTTGGTGGGAATGCAGACTGGTGCAGCCACTATGGAAGACAGTGTGGAGGTTCCTCAAAAATTAAAAATAGAATTACCATATGGCCCAGCAATCCTTCTCCTGGATATCTACTCAAAAATATAAAAATATTTGTTCATAAAGATATATGTGTTCCTATGTTCATTGCAGCTTTATTTACAGTGGCCAAGACATGTAAACAACCAAAGTGTCCTTCTATAAGTGATTGGATAAAGAAGTTGTGGTACATATACACAATGGACTACTATTCTGCCTTAAGAAAACATGAAATACTACCATTTGCGACAATATGGATGGATCTTGAGATTATAATGCTAAGCGAAATAAATCAGACAGAAAAAGTTGAGAACGGTTTGATTTCACTGATATATGGTATATAAAACTGAAAACAACAAAAAAACAAGACAAGGAAATGAAGAAACAAAAAGTCAGACACAGAGGGATAGGGAGGGGGGTGTAGATGAGGGTAAAGGGGATCCAATATATGGTGATGGAAAGAGAACTGATTCTGGGTGGTGAGCACACAATGTGACATATAGCTGATGTATTACAAAACTGTATACCTTAAATCTATGTAACTTTGCTAAAAATTGTCACCCCAAATAAACTTAAAAAACAACAACACACACACACAATTTGACAGCAACAACTCAGCTAAAATTTAAGACAGCTTGCTTTATACAGATACTCTATTCCTCAGAGCAAGAAAAACAAGAGCAGAAAGCATAAGCAAGGAGGATGTCAACATAGAAGGAGCAATTACTGTATTTCCTCTTTTTCACCACAAGAAGCAACACAACCCTTACATGTAAAATGACTCTCCAGCAGAAGTCTACTTTGGGCATGATGCTTTAGAGCACCCCTTCTTTTTATGCCCTTGTGGCAAACACAGAAAATTGCAAAGCATTCTTATGTAGATATAAATAATCGGTAATTTTTAAATTTATTACATATTTTCTATCATCATAATAATAATACTCATTTGAGCAAAGTTAGGAAAGGCAAAAAGTGTTTGTTTTTTTTTAAATGAAAGACAAAAATTATTTCATTTCCACCATCCAAAGACAACCATTTTTTACATATTGGTACATTTTTTTCACTACCTTTTTCTACAAATTATGTCATTTTTAAATATAGGTATAATGAAGGTATAGATAATATTTATATTCTGCTTCTTCTCTTTACTTTTGTCATACAAATTTCATGTCATAATACACTTTTTTGTAGGTATCATCTTAATAGCTGTAACACATTGCATCGAGCTACAAACTACAGAACAGGCTCCTTCTCAGAACCCAGTGCTCTACGGGTCTGTCTGCCTGGGCTGAGCCCTGTTTCAACCAGCTGAAGAGTCTTTTTGATTCCTCCTTCACTAAGTAGACAAAAACATATAACCAACGTACTAAAATAGTCACTTAAAAATACAGAAAGTCCTCAACATCTTCGATAGGGTCTGTGACTTTAAGCAAAATGATGTATAATGAAACCAATTTTACCATACCCTAATTGATGTAAACAAGAGTTAAATTCCTAGAGCATCTCATTAATGTTATAACAAAATAACAATGACCAACACACTGTTCTTCGAGGACCTGCTGTATCTCCAGTTTACGCTGTTACAACTAATGCAACAAGAACACCTTTGCACATCCATCATTTCATCATATCCTCATCATCACAAGTGTTAGCTTAGACATGATGCTAATTACAAGTAAGAAAGGAAAAGACTTTTACATGAAAAATCTTTAGTCTCTTAGAATGACTATCTTTAAAATAAAGCATTTTTAATGGTTCATGTAGACAGACAACTACCAAATCCCTCTTCTCTAGAGGACAAAATATGCAGGCAGTCCTAGTTTTACATGGCTCCAATATACATGAATTTCAGTTACCAGGGTTTTGTTAAAAACCACTACCATGTTTCTCCGAAAATAAGACCTAGCTGGACAACCAGCTCTAATGCATCTTTTGGAGCAAAAGTTAATATAAGACCCAGTATTATATTATATTATATTATGTTACATTATATTATATTATATTATATTATATTATATTATATTATATTATATTATATTATAGACCGGGTCTTATAGTGTAGTAGAATAAGACCGGGTCTTATATTAATTTTTGCTCCAAAAGACGCATTAGAGCTGATTGTCCAGCTAGGTCTTATTTTGGGGGAAGCACGGTAGTACCCCAATAACACAGTTCTACTTTCAGTTATCATAATATATTAACTGTGAGTAATTGCATAAAGCACAAACTTTGCTAGAGCTCTTCAATTCACTTATCACTAGATTCCTAAATAACAGATGCCCATCATGGTGAATAACCCATCTTGTCACTTCTTTCAGATACAATGATTGGTCACTTGCCATCTATTTATTCAGTTCATACACAGACAACAAAGTGTGTAGTGCTGTTGTCTCACTGTATTTGGGTGATAACGTGACATGTTACAAAACTGGATAATCAAAAGAGGGAACTGGCCAACAAAGATGAAAGTGCTGCAAAAAAATGCAAAGTGATGCCTCTTGAAGAGAAATTCTCATTGAGTGTAAATGGAGTTACAGAAAAAAATTGCTCACTGTGGGAATGTTCATACTCCTGCTCCGCAAAAATCTTCACGTTCACATCTTCAGATCTCTTCGAAGGAGTGCATGACATTGAAAGCAAAAAGGATAAAACGCTAAAAGCGGATCCAAACTGAGAAAGGAGTATGATGATTCAGCAATGCACGGAGAAGGTGCTCAGTAGGGATCATAAGGTTTGTAACAAGAAGGTGACCGGCAGTTTCGACTATTGATAAGTTTTTTACAAAGAAATAAAATACCTTAATTCTTAATGTTTCTGTTTTAATTTAGTGTGCTAAATAAGTATTAGTTAATTTTTTCTTCATTTCCCTATTCACTTAAAGCCAATGGTAAGAGAGTATTTAATAGTCCAATCTTTTTTAAAGATCACAGAACAACTGTAGTTTTGTTCCACTGATTACTAGATGATTTTACGTGGTTTCAGTTTGCATGCTTGTTTTCATTGTCCTGCACCACTATGCAAAGCGAGGGCTGCCTGTGTAGACACTGATCATTTGAAATCGGGGAACACTTGCCGAAGTTTATCAACTTCCTTATCTCCTCTATTTACAACCAAATGATATTAAACTCAAAAGCAGCTACTAGTAATGGCTAAGGTGATGCAAGCTATCTCAGATAAGTAAGAGTGGAGACAGAGAGACAGGCTCCTTCCCAGAACCCAATGCTCTGAGGGTCTGTCTACCTGGCCTGACTCCTATTTCAACCAGCTGAAGAGTCTTTGTGTTTCCTCCTTCACTGAGTAGACAAAAAGCAAATAAGTTTTACTCCCTACTTAAAACAAAAACATAGCAGTGAAGGCATGCATGCAGTCTTAGCTTTGTTCAACATTAAGACAAAATTATGCTGAACATCCGCTCAAGCTTCGATTCCTGAAACTTACATTCCGGAAAAATAAAGCGAGGATGAGAGTTGATGTGAAAAAAAGAGATGAGCATCTTGTCCATTTTCCTGTCACCCGGGGATCAGGGCACTAATGATATTGCTACTTGTTCCCATCCAGTTTAGAGTAATTGTTCTGTAAATTACCTGGCTCGAATTTCCTGAGCATGTTTCATGAATATCACAATCGTTTACTGCTTCTCGGCACACAGTCCCCATAGGCTGAAACTAAAGTGAACAAAAATCAATGTGTAAAACTGTTGAAGAAAATAATTCTCACACTGTCATCTTTGAAAAAACAAAATGAGTATTTTTTGGATAGCAATATCTTAAACTATTTTAAGATAGTAGTCTGAAAACCACAGTTACTGAATGAAATTTTAATTCAATAGTTTTCAGAGAGAGTTTCTCGTGTACAAAGTAATTTGCATAGTCATCATATAAGTCTTACAATATCTTGCTACTATAGGATAGTGCTTGATGATACATTCTCCACCAGAGGAAGCGTCAGTCTGAGTTCTAGTAATTCTTCCTTCCAAATAGCTTTTGGATTTATACTTTACCTTTCATTTTTATTGGCACCTTTATCATATTACTCTTTTTTTGCCTCATCTGCCAAGAATTTGAAAAGTTACATTTTGGGCTGAATTGTTAAAGATAGATTTTCTGGCAAAGCTATTTCCTCCCATGCTTTCTCTTTCTTTCTTCTTTCCTGCCTCATTTTTACATAGGTCTATAGCTTGGTCTTTTATTCTTTTCTAATGTTTCTATGATTTGTACCTGTGCATGGCAGGTTTTTTTGGTCTGTTTTCAACCACCTTAAATATTTCTTGTTTGAGAGTTGTACAAATAAATTTTGAAGCTCACTGGATTTATGAATTACAAGAGTATTCACTATAATAAAACAGAGACACAAAGTTTTCATCCTTCCCCTCTCCTCTCAATCCCATTCTCTTTCCCTCTTCGAAATGTTGATATTTGGGGGTGGGCCCTATTATGTTTTTATCTGTGCTTACACAAACACACACATCATTTGGGACAACCACCGAACTCCTGCAAATTTCAGCTTTTCTCGCTTGTTCACTGTCTTCTCAGCAGTCAAGTTTCCTGTTCTTCCTGGAACATGAACAACACACTGCCATTGCCAATCAGCACCTCGACCGGTACTTTTTAGAAGATCTGAACAAAATTTGTGTTCATTTATTTATTCATTCATTCATTCGTTCGTTCATTCATTCAAGTATTTACTAGCCACTTAAAATGTGTCAGGCACTTTCTAGCCACTGGAGGCTCAATCGAGAACAAAACACAAGAATCCTGCTCACAAAGAACTTACATTTTAATGGGGGTAAACAGGTCATAAAAATATGGAAATAAGCAAGAGCATTTCATTTCATATACTCTGTCTTCCTCCTTGGGATTGAGGCAAACCACAATTTTAGAACATCTGAGGTAGAAATATGAGCAGATTTAAGATAGAGTTTATATGAGAATGTAAATGTTCCAAGAACTGCCAGTGACTTTTATGAGGAAGCATGGTGAGGGAGGACTTGCTTGAAGGGCTGTGGTACAGTAGTAAATAAATCAACCCAAACCCCTGCCCTCTCGGAACTTACTAATGAGAGAAGAAAATAATAAACAAGTGAATAAGCAATAGTTTACAGCAGAGGTCCACATATTATAGCTTGAGGGCAAAATTTGGTTGGCTGCCTGTCTCTGTATAGTTTTATTGGAACACAACCATGCCCATTCGTTTCTGTATTTTCTATAGCTGCTGTCAAAGGCAGAGTTGAGTAGCTGACACAGACCTATGACCCACAAAGCCTACACCATTTACTCTATGGCCCCTTACAGGAAACGTTTGCCAACTCTGGGATAGATACGTTATTATAAACACATGCAGAAAAACTAGAGATACACACAGTTTTCCATCTTGTTCTTCAATTTCCCCCTCTCTGTTTACTATCCTGCCTCTGGCTCCCCCAGGAGCCCAGGGTAGGGACGAGAGTGGGGTAGAGAAAAATGGCAAAAAAGGATCTTACTTGACTGGGACAGCTGTAACTTATTTTGTGGGAGGGTTAATCATGCCAATTTATTGTATGTATTTTAATTTTATTATTTTTACTTGTTCCTTGAAATGATAATATCACAAAGAGCTGGATTCTATAAATCAAAGAAAAATGGCATCATCAAATGCATTTTATGGATAGGCAGACTTAAATCACCAAGGATTAACATCAAGACTGGGGATCCCTTGTTAAGGCAGTTGGAAAAGCTGTCAGAATAAATAGTTGAAGCAGCCAAAATGAAAATATATTTGTTTCACCTTCAGTTTAATCTTCCTTTTTTAGAAAATGCTTTCAGAGATCTCTGCCAGGGCCTTTCTTATCTTAAAAACCTGCCAGAGACATGGTGGTCAAACAGAAACAACAGAAATAGCTGCCCGCAGATCTGGGATGTAAGTGAACATTTATTCTGTTCTGGCTGAATGAACCTACGCAGATTATTTCACTTCCTTGAGACTGGGATTGTTCAAGTGAAAAATATGGATAATGATGCCTACCCCAAAAGTGGGGTTGTGAGCATCATCTAAGATAGCAGTCTAACCAGTAGTGATTTTGCCCCTGAGGGGACATTTGGCAATATCTGGAGACATTTTTGGTTGTCACGACTGAGAGGGGTGGTGCTTGCATCTGGTAGAAGACCAGAAAGCTGCTAAATATTCTACAATAAACAAGATACACCCTCACGACAAAAAATTATCTGGCCCCAAATGTCAATAGTGCCTGCATTGAGAAATGCAGACATAAGACGATATAAATTAAAAGTGCTTACCTCTCTCTGGCATTCAGTAGATACTTAATATGATAGATGCATATTCTACCCTGTCTTAACTCTAAGACTAAAGTTAATTAATCAGCAAATAATCAGTAAGAGACTGCTGCACAGATTTATTCATTCATTTAACGAATATTTACCAAGTACTGTACCAAGTACTGTACCAAGTACTGTGTAAGTCCTGGGCTCTGCTTCCATAAAATGTACAGACTAAAAGAGGTAGATATTAAACCTCAGAAATAATGCAGACTATTGTACAAGACTTTATATCAGAAGAGAAAAAAGAAATAGATTTCTTTTAAAAAGGTAAGCCACAAATAACTCTCAGTCTTGATGGAAAGGTTTAAATATTTGGAGACAGGTATGAGGATGCTATTGGGAGAATGAAAACAGATAATGTGTTTAAAGATGCATTTTATTAAAAAGAAAGCATCCAAATAAACATTTGGCAGCAGTTTAATTTATTTAGAATTTACTGCCTTGAGATTTATAGATGGAATAATTCTTCTAAAACCAAAATATCATGCTATATGTATATTTGTATCTAAATGTACATTAACATTTTTGATGACTTAAGAAACTATTGGACAAATTGGATGATGGTGGTCAAAAGGTAAACACTCCCAGCTATGAGGTAAATAAGTACTGGGATATAAGGTAAAATATGATGATTATAGTTAACACTGCTGTATGGAATTTTTAAACATTATTAAGGATCCTAAGAGTCCTCATCACAAGGAAAAATACTACTTTTCTTTTTTTTTGGTATCTTTATGAGATGATGTATACTAACTAAATTTATTACGGTAATATTTTCACAATATATGTAAGTCAAGTCATTGTGCTGTTGTACACTTTAAACAGGGCTGTATGTCAATTATATCTCAACAAAACTAGAAAAAAACATTTTTTAAAAAGATGCATTTTAAACTCTCATACACAACACATTAAGGTGTGATCATGTCTAAAAGTATTCCTTTTGCTCCCTCAACAGCTATGCAAGAGATATACCAAGCTGAGAAGCAAGAAAAGAAAGTTCTTCTGAATACCTGTTTGGCTTTACAAGAAAGGAAAAACAACTCAAAGATCAAACACCTAGTTTTCTTTAATGTGCATGCTCCTCAGGGAGGCAGAAGCGAGAGGATAAACTCTGGGAAGGACAAAAGTTCAGGCCCTAGTTCCCTGGCTTGCTTGGTGTAAGACCCTGGGCAAACTGCTTAACCACTACAAGCCTCAGTGTTCTTATCTGTTAGATGGGAATAAAAATAGTTACTACACCTCATAAAATTTTGTGAGGCTCTTGTAAAGCCCCTGCTACTTAATCATTTAACATGTGTTAGATACCACTATTGTTATTAGAGCATATTTACCCAGCCTTAACAATTGAATCTGATATGTCCTCTTTTCTGTCAATTGGTTAAGAATCAGCATTTATTTACCTTGCACTTTTTACAACAAAGACCATCACTGCATTGAGAGTCTTGAGTCAAGGTGCATTTCTTACAACACTCTGCTCCTTCAAGGACACATTCCTAAGGAATATAAACATTGGCAAAACATCAGAACATGAAGATTTTCCTGAAAGCACCAGAATATTTTCTAAAATAAATGTATAGCCTCACAATAATAATCTTTCTTCCACAAATCTTTTAAAATTTCCAGGCATAACACTTGCTCTGTATGTCTGGGTATGTGTACCTAGAATGACCCTGAATAACCTTAAAAAATCATCAAAACATTCAGAGACTTACTGCCGGGGTCCCACAGTCACACTCCTCTCCAGTTTCAATGAAGCCATTGCCACACTCAGGGGGATCAAGAAGCTGTGGAATGAAAACCAAAAATATAGAAAAACCAACATTAAAGACCTTACAAGAGACCACAAGGGCCACACCTATACTTCTGGCATATCTGTCAGTTATTCCAAAGTATATTTTTATTTTCCTAAACAGAAAGCATGACTTTTTATAAATTTAGACTGGGAATTTTAGAAAAGAGGTGTCTAATATTATTTCCGGTTCGGATTTAATCATATTTACATATATAACATATATACCAAGTAGGGTCTGATAAATGCTACCAAAATAAAAGATGACCTAGCCATTGATGAAAGCCAAGCCAGACTGACTCCTGAAATTTCATTTCCTTCAAACAGGAAGCAAGGGATTTAGAGTCAGAATGTCTGGATTCAAATCTTGGCTCAGCTACTTATCTTGGGCAAACAGCTTGCCATCTCAGAGTCCAAGTATTTTAGTATTTAAAACAGGAATAATATTAGCTGCCCACCTACATCACGAATTGTTGTGAGGATCAAGTTCAATTACCTGTGAAAAGCCCTTTATTAATTATATTTCCTTGTGGAAGTTATTTCATTGACAATAAGGAAAACATCACAAAATAACAAATTCATTGATTTATTTAATACAAAATATAGCTCCTCCTATTAACACAGTTCTACAGAGAACAGCAATGATAATTTGCCCTAGAGACAGAAGCAGTTTTTGGCCTATACAAGAGTACATTTTAAGATTTTTACTTTTTAACTCTCCATCGATATTATCATTCAAATATAATTTATCTTGTGTTGATAGATTAAATTAGTAAATAGTTGCTATGCTCCGCACATATAACAACCATTCAAAAGTTAATCAAAATCTATGTGTTATAGAATGAAAGTGAATACACACCTATGAACACACACACAACACACATTCTTAACTAGCTAGAGGGAAAAAGCAAAATGAAATTTTAAAAAGCAACAACAACAACAAAAGAATCCCAACCTAATTTCAAATACTCTCCCCTCTCCAACAAAAGAATCCACTCATCTCTATATTTCATTTTCAGTTGAAAGGAATCATAACAAATGAGAAAGCTTTGAAAGCCAAAACTAAAACTTATCCAGATGAAAAATACTCTATTTCTCTTACTCTGAGTTCAGAATAATCAGTTATTTTGGTAAAAAGACTTGAATTGTTTTTCATTTATAGCAGCAGGAATTTAGCTCAATTATTACTTCTGAAGCTTTTGGAAAGATACTTAAAATCATCAATTCGCTTTTCAGTGCAATGTGATGCATTTCCTAAATTTCACTGGAGTGAACAGAGAACGAAACCAGGTAATGATTACAAAAGCAATGCTACATATCGCTGTGGTGCACCGAAGCATGTCACAGTTCACATAATGAACAAGGAGAAAGCAATCCACTTTAATCTGCAAAGTATTCCAGATACAGGAGGAAGACCTGCTTTCCAGTCAGTAATCAGAGGATGGTCCACAAATTATAAAAGCCTCTGACAAAGTCTAAGTACGAAAAGACTTTCTCCTTTCCTTCTTGAAGCAGATTTGGTTTTCATACTGAGAAACTTGCCATTTTAATCATACTGTTCATTCTGAAAGGTAGTGGTAGGGAGTGATGAGGAAAGATATGCTTTCCTTTCTCCCAGGATGAGCTGTGATTAGGTATCCACGGGGGCAAAAAGCTCACCAAGAAAATGAAAATGAAAGGCAAAATGAAACCATTTTTGTAAGCTAACCTGGAATCATCATTTGGCCAGATAAAAAGAAAATGGAAAATTTTCAGAAAGCACTCTTATCCTGCTTTCTATTCCCATCAGAATAGTCCCCAAAGCTCAAGATTAAAGCTGACTTTGAAAATGCAGATATTCAGCAAGTTTAGACTATGTACATATAAGCCAAGTTGAAAAACTCTTTTATGAGATCCAATGGTTGAAAAATGTGTCTTTATTATACTTTAGAAAGATTAATAACTAGTAACTCTGATCACGCTTATTACCTTAGAAGGTTTGTTGAAAAGGCAGGCGCCACCTCCACTATTTAGGAAGTCATGATACTCTTCAATGTTACACTGGGTGAACTTCTTGGGAAGATAATAGCTATAAGAGAGAAGAAAAGTAATAGCTGAGTACAATTTTCATCTCCCTTGTTTGTATATCAGTCTTAAAATTGAACACTGTCAAAATTGTACATTTTCTTAAAAATGAAAAAATAAATTCTACTTATGTACAATTATATTTAATCCCTAAGAGTTTTACTCCATCAGTATATTTCCAAATTCTTCATTTGGTGACTAACAATGATTATGGGTTCTTCATTATGTGCAAACATATTCAAAGGAAACATATACATATTGTACCTGTAATTTTGATTAAAGAGAGTTAGAAATAATTTGTTTTGTAATAAGTCTTTCCTAAATATTACTAGGCTGGAACCCAAACTGCAGAGCATTCTACAAAATAACTGACCTATAATCTACAAATGTGTAAAGGTTATGAAAGTCAAAGAAAGACAGGTACTGTTCCAGACAGCAGGATGCTAAAGAGACATAAAAACCGTTGAAACTCAGGGCCAGTCTTGAATGGCGGCTAAGACTTAGATGATTTTTCTGGTTGTACTGTGGCTTTGTAGGAGGATGCCCTAGTTTGTAGACACGCACATTAAGGTTTTAGGGGTGACAGGCACCAAGTTAATAACTTATGATTCAGGGACAAAAAAGTTCTTCAAGTTTCAGATTGTTTCACACAAACAAAAAAAATGTATACCAAAAAAGGTAATAACATTATAAAAGGTCAACAGAAAAAAAAACTTGACTATAGAGCAATTTGGCAATATGCATTAAGAATCTTCAAAATGAGAAATATCCTTAGATCTAGTAATTCTCCTTTTATAAATTTTCTTGAGGACATAATTCACTATGTATACAAAGATGTCTGAACAAAGATATTTATGGTGGCACAATTTATAATAGTAAATAACATGAAAATAACCTAAATGTTCAATAGTAAAACTGTTAACTAAACTGTGACATATTAATAAAAGTTATTAATAATCACAGTGTTCAAGAATGAAAACTCAGAAAAATGCTGACTGTACAATGTTAAGTAAAAAAATTAATAAACAGTTAAATATCCAACGGGACCCAAATTATATAAAACAACAAAAATGGAAAGAAAAAGTACTGGGATTTAAACATTATTTTAACATTGTTTATTTCAACATTAACCATGTTTATCACTGGATAGTGAGAAAAATAAATAAAATAAAAATAAAATAATAATTTATTTAAATCATAATAAAAAAATAAAAATAAAATTTTATTTTCTATATTTTTAAAAAATTCTTTTACATTGTTCTTTTATAATAGTGAAAATACAATTAAGATAGTAATACTTTTTATAACATTTCTCCCATTAGCCTGCAAAGACTATGTTCATTTATATCCCTACTTCCTGCAAGCATAGTGTTTAATGCTTTTTGTATTAATTAATGGAATTGACAATGATTATTTACCCTAAACTCATTTTTCAAGCGTTTCATGCCAAACTCTCCAAATAAAGCTGTCTCAGGTTTAAATTCTCTGAACCACTTTACTTCCTTCACTTCGCTTTCCTATCAAGTCATACACTTTATTCTTTATTTAAAGATTTTCATACATATATTACTTCCTTTTTTCTTTTCAATGCCAACCCCTCAGCCAATGTTTTAATCACCATACCCATGAATCCATTCTGCATATCTCTGCCAAAGTTATGAAAATTAAATAGGACTTTCTTCAAGTTTCCTATTTATTCTACCAGTCAAAACCTGAGATGGCTTCTACTGTCAAAGAACAAAGTCACTAAGTCTTAGTGTTGGACCCTTAGAAGTCAAAGCCTAGTTCAGCCTCTGACCTGCAAAGGGCTATCAGAGATCTCAGCCTGGCCCAACCTGCTGCCCATTACACAGTTGGAAGTGCAGCCTGATCTCCAACACTGACAGGGAATTTCCCTCACAGGAGCAGTTTAGATTTATAGCTTGCTCTTACCTTCACTGTGCCTCATCTGACTTCCGACAGTTACAGTCTGTGTTGTTATCTATATCAAATAAGACTAATTCCTCTACTACATCTTCAAATACCTGAAAGCAGATATCATGTATCTCCCTAGGCTCTGCCCCAAACCTTTTTTGCAGTGTAACATATCTGTTTATTCAGTGCATTCTTAAAATCTTAATTTTTACAGGAACTTTAAATAGGCCCGGTATTCAGTTCAACAATGCTTTCCAACATTAAGCAGTACAGAAGAACTTCAGAAAGTAGAAATGGGAGGTAATGTACCCATGGGAAATAAAAGTCCATAATTAGCGCTGTTAGGTGATGTTTGCACAGATCAAATTATACATAGCATCATACCAGACAATGTTTTATGCAAAGAGCTTTTCCCTTAAATGCATCTACCGTGTTTCCCCGAAAATAAAACCTAAACTGGACAGTCAGCTTTAATGTGCCTTTTGGAGCAAAAATTAATATAAGACCCAGTCTTATACTATATTGTATTATATAAGACCCGGTCTTACATTATAGTAAAATAAGACCGGGTCTTATATTAATTTTTGCTCCAAAAGATGCATTAGAGCTGATTGTCAAGCTAGGTCTTATTTTCGGGGAAACATGGTATTTGATGTAAGAAGAGTTCCAATACAAAGAGCTATACATATCTGAGTGTTGCCATTTGATTTTGGTATTCATTATGCTTAGTGCTAGGCAGATTGTCTATCAAATTTTGTGCTTAATAGTTATTCAGAATAATCAGGTATAATATACTAAATAGCATGTAAAAGACAAGAACCTCAAGCATGAAATTTAGTAATTGTTGGAAAATTACAACTATAAAAAAGGATATTTTTAATTTCCTCTTGTTACTAAACAAAACGTTCAAAGATATTTTAAAAATATATTTTAAATACATGATTGCATGTACTTGCCCTCCATCATTTATTTTCCTTGTCATACATATATTGGGAGTGCAAAATTCAAATATAATCAATAAATATTTCTTGAAAATCAAGTCTGTACAAGATATTATGATGTGAAGTCTCACAAAAATATCAATTAGTGTAAGATGTAATCCTCAAAAATGTGCAACTAATTGGTGAGGGGAAGCATAGCACATACAGAATTAAATTATAATCCAGGAGTTAAAATTTATAATAAATCTAAAATCCCTAGAAACGTGGTTAGATAGAGAAAAATGAGAATTCCAGATGAAGAGGCTGGAATTCTTGAAGAAATCAAGAGGCTGGAAACGTATGTATGAGGTGTGATCAAATAACAGGGTGAATGTTTAAATAAAAAGAATTTATTACAGTAAATGACACATTGCCATTAATCCCCTTCAGATTACTCCCCCTCACTGTGAACATACTTACCCCTTGGTTCTTACCACTTTCTGAAGCAGGTCTGGAAGTCCTCTTTCATGAGTGTCTTTAGTTGCGCTCTCTGGCTTCCTCGATGTCCTGAATCATTTTTACTTTGGGGAAGAGCCAGAAGTCACACGGTGTCAGATCCAGTGAATAAGGTGGATGAGGACACACCATAATGTTTTTATTTGACAGAAATTGCCATATACCAGAAGCAATGTGTGACATGGAGCATTGTCATGACAGACGATGATTTATGGCACACTTTAAAACACATCGTCTCTCAACCATAACTCATATCCAACTGACTGCAGACTGCACCAGACAAGTAGAAATTTGTCACACACCATTACTAAGTTTCAATGCACTGCTTCCTATATTGAAGATCCCTGCCTTTCCATTGGATGGCACTCAGCAGCAGCATTCACCATATTTTGTGATCACAACAGAAAGGTTCCATGTCACACATAGCTTCTGGTATGGCAGTTTCTGTCAAATAAAAACATTACGGTGTGTCCTCATCCACCTTATTCACTGGATCTGGCTTCAGGTGACTTCTGGCTCTTCCCCAGAGTCAAAATGATTCAGGACATGGGGCAGCCACGACAGTGCAACTAAAGACACTCATGAAAGAGGACTTCCAGAACTGTTTCAGAAAGTGGCAAGAAGGATGGGATAAGTGTGTTTGAAGCAAGGGGGACTATTTTGAGGGAGATTAATGGCAGTGTGTCTTTTACTGTAATAAATTTTATTTAAACATTCACTGTATTGTTTGATCACACCTCGTATAATAAAGTTTAGCAAACTGATCATGCAAGTGGAAAATAAGATTGCAAATGAGGATGAAGAAAGATTATAGACTTTTAAATATTGAGGGAAGGAATTCAAACCTTATCCTTTAAATAACAGAGACTCAACAAAAGTTCTAAGCAGGAAAATAAAATTCACGTGTCTGACACATAAATCCAGGTGCCTTACGAGTATAATGGAGAAACTGTGCCCTATACAGTCAATGAACTAGAACTATATATTATCAGCATGGATGAATCTAACAAATACAGAGTTGATCAAAAAAACAGGTCACAGAAAAATACATATAGTATGAGGCCTTTTACATAAACTGAAAATATGCAAAGCAATGCTGTATAGTACTTCAACACAAACACAAACATACAATAAAAGTATCAAAAAGGATCTGTGATGATATTAACCAAATTCAAAATGGTTACCTTGGCTGGGGCTGGGGACCAATAAGAGAGAACACAAGGCGGATTTAATTATGCAGGCAGATTTTTCGTGGGGTTTTTTTTGTGTTTTTTTTTTTTTTTTAAGGTGGGTGATAGCTATACAAGTATTCATTCTTTTACTCTTTATACCTTTTTTTTTATTGTGATGGCAGTGGATTTCCGAAAGGGAGAAAGAGAGGCTGAAAGCTACCTGAGTATCTGGCATGTTACTGAAACAAGTGCACAAGATGATAAAAGTTTAAAGTAAGATGGTAGTGATAAGCTTGGCATGAAAGGAATGGTTGTGCACTAGAAAGAATGCAGGATAGGTACTTGATCGTGTGATGGTAGCACAGTAAAAAAATGAAAACCGTTCTCAGGAGAGTAAATGTGACAACTCTTCCCACTCCTTGTTCAGTGACACACCATTGGTAGCTGGAAATCAACATTCGTAGTATTTGCACTATAGGTTTCTACATATGGTAGAAGGCTGCTGGAAATCTGAGAAGCTACAAATCTGGGCTCTTTTGTTTTTGTTTTTGAGAGTCAGCTTAGCAGCACACTAGTGTTTATAACCCATTTATCAGAATTGAAAAAGATAAAAAGAAAGGGAGCTAGTCTGTAAGCCATCAAGAACAAAGTTGTTTCTCATTTCCAGCCTAGATTTAAGGTTAAAAAAGTCTTTGATCTACTAGCTTCATAGCCATCAATTGTTTTCATAAAGAAGAGATTATTTTGTGAAAAATACTTTGCACACAAAGCCACTGAGAAAATCTACTTCTGATTTTCTCTTAAATGTCTGGGGTGAGGTTCCATGCACTAAGTTACTGAGTGGCATATTCCTAGAAAGACAACAGCATAGCGAGGAAAGGAAAAATGAATTATTTTCAAATAGAAGTGGCTCACCCAGTGTCTCCCATTATGCATCCAGACCACGTGTCCTCACATTTACACTCACCTACGAAACAGTGAATACACGTGACTTATTACAAAGTGAAAACAGGTGCATTAGAGTAGCTCCTATTTTTAAAAGTATATTTTCACTCAGGCCCTATCAAGATTATATAATTTTTACTAAACTTAAATCTTTTGCTATTTCAACAAGTGGTCATATGTTTAAAGCATTCACTTAAAATGGCTTAAATAAAATACAATCAAATGCCAATAAAATAGTGATATACCACTACAGGATACTGGTTTCATAAGCATTGATAGGAATTCTAACAACTTCCTGTTCATTTTAAAAAGCTTCTACACCAAGGCTGGTAGAAGGCAGTATAGTCAATTGGTTAGGCTTCAGAATCGGACACCTGGGTTCAATACCTGGGCTTATCAGTGTAATCTTGTGTAATCTTGGAGATATTACCCTTTAAGATCTAGTCATCTTATGTGTAAAATGGGGCTAATAATGTATTTCTTGCAGGATTATCTAAAGAATTAAAAATGAGCACCTAGATGTATTAATAGATAATACTGGCACTCGATTATCTGTCATATAATGAGTACTCCATAAATGGTAATAGTTATTATTAGTATAAAAAACCATATTTATAATATTAATTATTAAAATAATATAACAAATATTGTTATAATCAACTTACTCAACATACATAGTGTTGAACCATTCTTGGTGAAGTCAGTTAGGAAAAACATATTCTTCATAGATGCTAAACCAAACATATTTTACTAGGTCCATATTTTACTAAGCCGTTTATCAGGTTTGAACCAACCTGTTAGGCAAATTCAACCTCTGTGTCCATATTAAGAGATGGTTTAAATAAACCATAATAAAACAGAATGTCTTAACACTATATGCCTATAACTCTTACCATTTAAAATTACCAAACTGAGCTTATTTTATCCCTTTTTAGGTAAAATTCAACTATGAATTTATCATCACATAGCTTTAAATAGTTATTACACATGAAGAAATTTTCATCTGCAATGTAAATATTACCTTGTATTACTTTTGAAAAAGTTATTTTGTGCCCTGGCTACTTATCTTATACTATCACCCAAACTCTTTTGATCAAGCAACTGAATTAAAGAATCTCATTCTCCAAAATATTTTACAGATAGTCTTTTTAAAATATAATTAAACCACACATGTACTTAAACTTACCACTTGCTAACTTTCTTTTGTCTGAGATAATACCAATATTATGGGCTAATGACTGGGCAAGTGTAACTGCCATTAAATCAGTTTTCCCAAACTGAAAAACAAAAAAAAAATTAAATACGTGTAAATGCAAATGATTTTTTATTTAAGATGGGCCAGAGAAAAAGGTCACAATATAATTGAAAATAAGTAATTTCTAAGCATTTTGGTTATCACAGTTTAAACACACAATAGCTGGTGCTGAACTATTGAGCATTTGGAAAGAAGTGGTAAGAAATAAATTAGTGTTTCATTAAGTCTTACAGGGAAAACTAGAAGGCAGGGAATCATCAACTTTTGGGTTTGGAAAGTTAAATTTAATTCTGAGTGAAAATTTCACCAGTGACTTTTCTAAAAAACTTAGTACTTGCATATAATTAAAACAGTTTTTTCGATAATAAGATAAAAATAAATATGCAAATTATATGGAACTTGTTCATGCTTGTGTGTCCACTTGTACTCCGAAATTTCCCCAAATTGAATAGAATATAGCTCAGAAAATGAATGTTATGAGTAATAGGAAATAGTGATGATCTTTGGCCAAAAGAAACTTGAGAAGACCTTAGGGATATTTTTTTCAATATATAGCCTCCCAAAGATTCAAGTATTTTTCTCTTAGATCACTTCCATCAGGCTTAGTTCCTTAGGAGTAGAAGGAACCCTTTGAAAATACTGTCTTTTTCTCCAAAAATTTGCCAAATATCAAAGAAGAAAATTTCTAATTCGATGTTAGGTAGTCAGCCGATGCTTCTGGAAATTACTCAATTATCTGGAAAATCAAAGTGAAAAACAGGGCCTTATTGTCAGTGAAGCTAAAGGTAAAGACTTTATCTATCTATAAATAGCTAAATATGGAAATCACTCTAAGTTAGAACATGAACAGAATGATCAGATACTATCTTGTTATTATTTCCCTATTCTGTCTCTGGTAATTTACAGTAACCACATTGGTTGTTAATAAAACAACCTAACATCTGGAAAATGTGGAATACTGAGAAATTATCTCTTAAACATTAGGAAAACATTTTCAGCCATCATACCACTTTGTATTGTACAGATGTTCACACCTACTTCATTCACGCCTCCTCCTCTCAGCAACGAGCAAATCCCACCAACAAAAGCTGCCCCGCTCCGGCTACTCTCAAATTGACTTCCCCTTTCAGAAAAGGAAATGAAAAATACTTACTGCTCACAGTTCAAACATCATAGCACCTCTCATTATTAATTTACCACATTAATTTTCTCAATGCACATAACATTTGTATACTAGTTATTCCTAAGGTAAGAGAGGAATGTGAAAATTGTTTACACATATAACTAGAAATATATGTGTAACCAGAAATATACATGAAAGAAAAAGGTTTGTGAGGGATGTTTCCCACATAATCAATAAATATCTTCAAGAGAATTATGTCTATTAAAAAAAGAAGTACTAATATGATGTAATCTGAAAAGGATACAAAATCATTTCTGTGGTATTTCTGCCAAAAATGCATAACTTGAATCTCATAATGAGAAACTATCAGCAAGTCCCACAATAAGAAACAGTCTATAAAAATAACTGGCCTACACTCTTCAAAAATGTTAAGTTCAAAATAAACAAAGAAATGCTACAGAAATCTTTCATATTAAAGAAGTCTATAGAGACATGACAGTTAATGCAATGTGTGATCATGTATTGGATCCTGGATTTAGGGTAGGGGAGAATCGGCTATAAAAGACATTATTGAGACAATTGGTAAAATTTGAATGTAAACTATAGATTAAAGTATTGTATCAATGTTAAATTTTCTGTTTTTAATCATTTACTATAGTAAAAAAATATGTTAAGTATTTAGTAGGAAAGGCCCAGTAGATAAACGTCTCCAAGTTACTCTCAAATGGTTCAGGGAGAAAAAATTGATAGCTGGGTAGATGAAAGTAAGGGAAGGGGGTAAGTATGATAGAAGGACAGAAATAAAACAAATGGGACAAAATATAAACAACTGATGAATCTGGGTGAGGGGCATAGGATATTTCTTTGTAGTATACTTGCAACTTTTGTGTTTTGAAATTGTGTAAAAATAAAAATTACCCCCAAAATGTACACTTTTAGCTCCATTTATAATTTTCTTCAATAGCTCTGACTTAAAATGATAGGTTTTTAAAGTGCTACAATATGTAACTTGCTATTACATCAAATATGCATGTTACCCCCCCAAAATTTTTTAAACATATAGGAGTAAGAAAAAATAAAAGATAAACTCTGAAAATACTAAGCTCTCACCTTACAGCAAAAACAAAGATAACGTTAACTTTAAAAAGACAGCAACTTTAAAAAATATAATTAATCTGTTAAGAATACCCTTTATGAACATTAACAGTATTTTTACTCGGTTAATGCTCTGATTAAATCTCTTGAAAAATTAAATGAAATAAACATGCAATAATAAAATAACTCAAAATTAAACTTCTTAAATTTTCAGGACAATTTCAAACAATTTATACTTTAAAACTTCTGCCAAATGTATCTTCCCTGTCAAATCCTAACTGCGCTATGCAGTAAAATGGACACAGCTCAGTCACAAGTCATAGAGCATACAATATGGAACCAAAAAAAGTAATAAATCATTACAAAAGTTACGTACGAAAAAAGGTGAACTGCATCACTTTTCTCTTTGATAAAATCTCTCCTGTATTTCATAAACTCACGTAGGGTGATCAGTGGATTTTCAGATATGGCAAACTTGTTGTCAGCTGCCCAGGTTTCCATGGCAACCAATACTATCCTTGTCTTAAGTTGGTCTTTATATATCTATAGAATATTAACAGAATATTAACAAAACGAATACACCAGCTGTACATGTGATAAAATCAAGTGATTTATGAACAGGACAACAAAGCTACTTTTACTGAAACTCTGAGTTTTAGTAAAATATAAGAAACTTCACTATTTTTAAGGAGGTAATTGTTTTTCTAATTTACATGCATTTACCTTGAGTAACAGAATCAAATTGTTTATCAATTAACACCCAAAGAACAGAGCACCTGTTAGAAACACAAGATCACTTTTGAACCAATATTTGCACCGTTATTTAAGGCTCTCCCTGAATCCATCTTCTGGAACCTAGACAAAGAATCCATCCGTTCTTCAGTTCCCGTGGCAAAAACGGAACAATAAAGACTCTCTAGGAAACAATTTCTATACAACCAGACTGGCCCTAATTAAACTCATGGAGAAGGTACTGGCACTGCCTTGTCAGGGAAGATTTGGAAACTAGGTACAGTAGAATTATTTAGTTGCATAGTTCCCATAGCACCAGGCACTCTTGCAAAAGGCACAACTCGTAGACTGTTTTTCCATTGGTGGAGTACACAGTATCTTTGTTAGGGGCTGTGACTCAACCTTTTCTTTTCCAATGTGAAAAATACAGGAAGGAATTTCAGGCATAAATCTGTGGGCAACTCTGACCACTTCCTTTTATCACCTTCCCAGATAGAGATCAAAGTCAACAAAGTCAATTGCAAGGTTACCAGGGACTTACGGGACACCTTGGTCAAGTGTAATTTAGAGTAATGAATATATAAGAGCCATATTATCTGTTCTGTTAGTAATCAGGAGATAAAATTCCTCTATGACAATACTGATTGGGTTGATACTTACTAAATCTGCCATGTTCACCACAGATTTCGCATACGTATTGGTATGTACAACTGAAAGCCGATGTTTTTTGAACTGAAAACAAAAGAAAACAAGTGAAGGGCTTTCAGAGTCATCAGCAATAATCACCTCAGCAGAGAAAGCATGGTATAATTGCAAGTTCTCTAAGGGTGCGTAAAAAATGTAAGAATTGAGACCTAGTCCTTTATATACTGCGTAGTCTGAGGCAAGGTGCTTAAAAGTTGGAGCCCCCAATTTAGTCATCTGTGAGATAAAGTAAAAAATACCCGTTCTGTGCCATTCACAAGTTTATTTCTGTCACGGGATTATTATTCAAAATGATAAAACATATGCAAGTTATCTATGAATTACAGAACATACAAATACTGGTGTATCAAAGTCAGAAAAAGTGAATGTGAATACTGCTAAAAGTGTAAAAATCTGTTAAGTTCTACAAGGCTTATTCAGGAAGGAGAAGAAAGCCCGAAGGGTCACAAAGAGGTAGCTTACAGGCTAGACGTGGATCACATATATCTCTTGTTTGGCCTCAATGCTACTTTAAAAATCAGGAAGTACCACATGATACCTGATTTCTGGCTTCACTGGCAATTAGCATCCCCACAGGGTAATAACTGGTAAGTGCTGCAAAGCAGCTGCTCCAATGAAACAAGCTGTGTGATTTCCCTTTCACCACAGGCCTCACCCTGCCCGATTGTTTTATACCCAGTTCCCTTGATTTGCATTATCTGCCTAAAGATGTCTCCAGACATCTGAATTTGTGATATCCTAAAATGTCCAAAATTATGTTTTTGCAACTTATTCTTATTCTGTAAAAAAATCTCAGGGAACAGTAACATTCACTGAATTCAAAAAGCTAGACAGATAAAACTCAGTGTTAGCCTGAACAAGGAAGAATCATTCAATCTTGATTGTATTATTATTAACAAAAATTAAAATTAATATTACTTGTTTAATTATACGTAAATAAATGACACAATTTCCCTCAAATAAATCATTCAAAGTAAATCCAAACGTACTTGCACCTGAAATTAAGTAAAATTCAGCAATGTGCACCAGATGGTTTTTAGTTCAAAACCATGGTTACATGAAACAATTAGCATTGCGACACACTATTGTGCTGCGACAATAACCATACTGACTGAAATACGCCCACGAATTGAATCTACACATGAAGTGAATTAACAAAATAATCGACTCAACAAAAATGGAAGTTTCGCTAGGTTCTCGTCCTAAAATTCTTCACTGGTTGGCTCTACAAGCTTTTCCTGTATAGCTCTACTACATAACAAAACAGAAATAGAAAAAAAAATGTTTTTCTTTTATTAGGATAAAGCTGTACATTGCAAACTTCAGTGTCACATTATTGGTGCCTTGCTTACTTTTTCAATATAAAATGAAGTTTCCATTTTTTTTTTTTAAACCCTGCCGTTTCAGTAAGATCAGATATTAGGCCCCATATAAACCAAATAAATCCAAAGACCTGACATTCTGAGTCCCAGAAATATTTTTGGAACTTCATAAAATACCGTTTGTTACTTTTACCTAAGAATGTTTCCTACTTGCAGTTGCTGATGGGTAACAAATATGTTTGATTACATTCTCTAGGTTACAACTTTATGGGCTTCTTTCTTCTAAACATATTTGTGCACCCACCACTTTTACCCTAGGCACAAACAAGTCCAAACAACAAAAAATTCAGCAAATCTTACCATGAGATGATCGTTCACAATCATTAGTTCAATATATTTGGTTTCTTCCTCTACGTTCCGAGGATGCCGATGAAGCTGCAATATAGTAAAGGAAATAGCACCTAAAAAGGCTTGCTGAACTTGGCTGTGCAAAACTAAACAAACATATTATACATTAGATCCTCAGACCTTATTCATCTCAGAGCTGAAAGCCTGTATCCTTTTACCAACCTCTCCCTATTTCCTCCATGCCTGGCAACCACTTTTCTACTCTCTCTGTTTCTACGAGTTTGACCATTTTTTTTTCAGATTCCACATGTAATGTCATGCAGCATTTCTCTATGTCTGGCTTGTTTCACTTCACGTAATGTTGTCACAAAGGACAGGATTTCCTTCTTTTTTAAGGCTGAATAATATTCCATTACACACACACACACACACACACACACACACACACACACACACTATGCTACATTTTCTTGATCCATTCATTCATTGATGGACATTGATAATACTATAATGTATAACTGAAATTTGTTAAAAGAGAACTTCGATGGTCTCACCAAAATAAATAAATAAATAAATAAAAAGGCAAAAATGTGAGATGATAGATGTGCCAATTCCATAGGGGAATCCTATCACAATGTATATCAAATCATCCTGTTGTACACTTTAAATATCTTACAATTTTATTTGTCAATAATACCTCAATAAAGCTGAAAATGTTTTTAATAAAAAACTAAAATATATGGGAGAAATAAAACAAAATTTCCCTTTATTCATTTAGTACTATTTTTCATTTTCATCAATTTACTTAGTTTTTGAGTAAGCAATAAATTAACATGGTTCAAAAATTTAAAAATTATAAAAAATATATAGGGTGAGTCTTCCTCTCACCTTTGTTACCCATCTACATAGTTGTTACCCTTCCCCCACAATGTGTACTTACTGGTTTCTTCCAGAAATATTTATGCATATAAAATCAAACATGAAATATATTTTATTTTGCACTTCCATTTATTTCACTCTCTTTGGTATCAGGCTTTCTTTTTTTTTTTAATTTAACAGTGTATCTTGGAGATTGTAACAAATGGTTTAATTTAAGTTCCTGAGAATCTCTGAGAGGTCTACGGGGAGTTGAATGATTGGCACCTTTTAGTCCATTATCTCCAAATCTGGGATTGAGACATACCCCATCCTATGATAGGGTTCTAGGGGTCCCCCAAATGATACAGCAGCTTTGTTAGGATAGTTTTGAGAGCTCCCAACAGTCTTGAGTTATCTAGTGCAGCTATATCTGTCTATTCAACAATGAATTTTCTCCACCTTCCAAAATGACCAATGAATGGTGCTGGCAAGAGCCACTAAGGCAGCCATGCCCCATCTGTTGTCTACAGTTGGTCTATAACACAATCTTTAACAAGATCTGCAAAATCTTTTTCCTTTATGCCATAATTTCACACACATTTTTTTCAACAAATCTTTTGTTCACTTGCCCAACGGACATTTTTGTGATGAGGGTATCCAATCAAACCTAAATCGATCATGAATGTGTGTTTTGAGTACTGCATTTAAAAAATACTAAAAAAATTTCTGCCACATGGATTTTTGTTTCATTGCTAACACATTCCCAAAGTTAAAAACAAAACAAAACAAAACCACTTGTTTTTTCAACATCTCTTATACCAAGCTGATAGGGAATCACAGACTCTAATTTTGTGTTTGGAAACCAAAAAACAACATAAACTGCATCCAGTGACAAGAGCCTCTAAAAATGGGTGTTTTGGGGATGTAACTGCCTTGTTAATTGTTGAAGAGACCTGAGCCTTCCCAGTTAATACAGTAGCATTTTTAACAAGTCTCAACATTTTTCAACACAGCTTGCTCCCGCTTCACCTCCATGTAGCCACAGGTTTCTCAGAAAGAGAAGTCAAGGGTTTGTCTGCTCCGCATATGACTGGGTATTGCAGGTGTGTATGACGAACATCAAGGATCATGTCCACAGAAAATTATCCTATTATCTCAATTTGTAATTCATGAAATAAATGCTGTTTCAAATGAAATCCTGATGGCAATTATTTGTATCTATTAAATTGGTCCTCACTATATATGCATATTCCCAAATTATATAAAGCTCATGGTAGTAATTCATGAAACACAAGGGCTTCTGAGAGGCAGTTTATAGAGCATATGTGGTTATAAGACCCTCTCTGAGACCAGATTTCCTAGGTCAGAATCTCAGTTATGCCATTAAATAACCCAATGTGACCATGGGCAAGTTATCTAAGCCTCCTATATGTCAATGTCCTTATCAGTAAAACGTGGATAATACTAATACCTTCCTCATAAGATTATGATGATGATGAACTGTATTGATACAATTAAATTTCTTAGAACAAGGCCAGACACATGGCAAGTGCTCCATAAAATTTAGCAATTATTATTCACATTAGAAATCTGTCTGTAAACATTTTATTTCATAATTATTAAACATATTTTAAAAAGAAAATACCTGTTTCCTTCCATTACATATCTATTTCTCTCATCCTGTGTTTTTTATGCCACATACACACTCACAACAATCACCACCATCACAATGGTGATAATAACTTAATTTTGATAACCAGAGTTCTTATTTTGTCTGAACCATTTACCAGCTCCATAATTCTGCATAAGTGATTTTCACATTTCAGAGCCATCATTTCTTTTCCTGTGAAAGAGGAATAACAGTACCTACTTCCTGTGGTTTAAAGCCATTGTACAAACAGTTGTTATTATAAGTTCAAGATCCACTGAACATTCATAAAGTAGACATCCTAATTTTATATTCCAGAATCCAAAATAGCTCAAGTATCACATTAGCATTTTGTGGTTTCAAAACCTGACAGATTCACTCTTAAGGCAGTATCTTTAAAAGGATAAATACAAAGACAGGTACCATACAAGTAACTTTCATGATGTGGAGCACACCAGGCAAGAAAAGAGGCCTATGGTAGAAAGAACCTGAGATGTCACAGCAGGGGCGCCATAATCCATTTACATGATGAGTAACCATGTTATCATCACTATCTTGAATCCTTTTTAAGTCTATGTAATAATATGGCCCCATCTCCACTGCTCCTACAGATCCTTTACCCTTACTGTTTACCACACCCTGAAAAATGCCTGAACTAATATTTGCCCTCTCACAAAAGCCTAATGTAGATTTAATTGACTGACAATTGCCAAATGTTTTTCTAAAACATCATGACATATACCTGTGAATACATACCTGTCGTTTACTCCTTTTTGGTATTGGCTTCAAAATAAATTTTGGTGGAGTGATGTTTACTTGTTGGAATTCTAAAAGGAAATAAATATAAATGAAATTTAACTTAGTGTATATTCTATGTTACTTTCACACAAGGCAAAGTTGTACCAGCCCTTCTAATTATAAATTATATAATTATACTTTATGAATTATTATTAATAATTATAATAATTGACAATTAATTATAAGTATAAGTATATAGTTATATGATAAAAATTTTATAATTATAATGTTGCTAAATAAATATATCATTAATGACTACAATTCACAAAATCTCAAATATTATTTCTGTTCTAAATTATATTAAAATTTTTCTCACATTTCTTCTATAAAACCCTTACATTCTTTGTTGGGAATCCAGCAACCCTACTGGGTATTTATTCAAAGGAATTGAAATCAGAATCTCAAAGAGACATCTGCAATTCCTTGTTCATTGCAGCACTATTCAAAAGAGCCAAGATATAGAAGCAATCTAAATGTCCACTGATGGATGAATGGATAAGGAAAATGTCTATATATACAATTGAATATTATTCAGCTTTGAAAAAGAAAGAAATCCTGCCATTTGTGACAACATGGATGAACCTGGAGGACATTATGTTAAGTGAAATAAACCAGACACAGAAGGACAAATACTACATGATACCACTTTAATGATGAATCTAAAAGACTCAAACTCAAAGAAGCAGAAAGTAGAATGGTGGCTGCTAGGGGCTAAGGGAAAGGGAAAACAGGAAGGTATTAGTCAAAGAGTACAAAGTTTCAGTTGTACAAGATGACTAAGTCCTGAAGATCTATTGTGCAGCAGTAGCTGTAGTTAGTGCCTGTCGTTAACAATATAATACTGTGTACTTAAAATTTTGCTGAGAAGTGTAGATCTTATGTTAAGTGTGCCTATCACTAATAGCAATGATAAAGAGAGAGAGAGAACACTTTTGGAATTGATGGATATGTTTATGGCAAAAATTATGGTGATGATTTCATGGATGTATATTTATCTCCAAACTCATCAAGTTGTATACATTAATTATGTACAGCTTTATGTAGGTCCATCGTACCTCAATAAAGTGTTATTTTAGAAAAAAAAAAAAACTCTAGAGATGGAGCCAGCAGTCTGTGTGTCAGATGCATGCTCAAGTTTGGAAAACTGTTATGTAGTTAAAAATATACCTACCTTATGACCCAGTAATTTCACTCCTAGGTATTTGACAGAAAAAATATAAACATGTATCCACAAAAAAGAAAACTGTACAAGAATTTTCATGTTATTTTATTGATAATAGCCAAAAATTGGAAACAACCCAAATGTCCATCAGCAGAATAGATAACAAATTGTGGTATATTCATACAATAAAACACAGTAATTTAAAAGAACGAACTATTGCTAGCCTGACAACCTCAATCTCACAGGCATATGCTAAGCAAAAGAGGCTGGACAGAATGCATGATTCCATTTGTATGAAAATCTACAACAGGCTAAACTAATCTATGGCCAAATAAAAAAAAAAGTCAGAAATGGAACTGCCAAAGTGGGAGGCACTGACTGGGAAGTGACACAAAGGAAGTTTCTGAGCTAATGGAAATGCTCGATAGATCCCCAAGGATGTATTGTGTGTCAAAACTCATCAAATAGTATACAAGATTTGTGTATTTCATTGTAGTAATTTTTAAAAAACTGAACGCTAAGTGGTCCATAGGAAATAAATAAGCTTTTCTCAAAATGTATTCTCAGGACACTAGTCCTGACAGATGCGTCATGTGAAACAAAAGATTTTACCATCAAATAAGAATGAAGAACACCTGATCCTATTCTATATCTGGGAAATTCATAATGTGTAACAAGACAAGGTGATGATAATCCAGAACCCAGTGAGACTTTATTAAACTAAAAATAAATAAGCTTACTTTTGAGCTTATTTCACAAAATTGCAGTTTTGACATTTATTTGTATATGTATTGTTTTCTTCTAAGCTATCATAGTAAATCTAAGGATCTTGGAAGACAAACACTCTCAAAATTGACAGTGCCAACTTCTGATGAGAAAAGAAACCCAGAAACTAATTGAGACAGACCTGAGTTTCCAAGGAATATGTTCAAAACTCATATTTAATACCAGCAAAACTGTCAAGTCACCTCTAAAGTTTCTGTTAAAAAGAAGCCCTCAGCAAAGTTTTTAAAAAAATTCTAAGATTGTATCATGGCAAGCCTACAATAAAGTCCTTAGAGGGGATTTTATTTATTACTTTAAATAGTAATTAATGTTCACTGCTTCCAGTAATACCTATTAGATTTTATCTTTATTCTCAGGCAACTAGTCATGATTTATTTTCTTCCCATAATAGGCATTGAAAGAAGTTCCACAAGGTAACTGAAGGAACAGTCTAAAGTGTCTCTGTAAAGTAAGAGCATCTATACGCTCATTTGCAGATTTTTCAAAGTAGTGAATTCTATGAAATAGGACCTGCTATCCCTTTGGCGGCGGGGGTGGGGGGGGTGGGGGGGGGGTTATTTCTCTTTAAGGGAACTGCAGAATGTCAAGGAGTTACAAATTTATTTCAGAAAGGAAGGGACATTAGAAAACACTGATTTAATTTTCTGATGAGGAGACAATGTAAACTTTTAAGTCATTTTCATAAGCAGTAGTTTAGGATTTGCTTTCAGTCTAGTAATTTTTCCATTTGCCCTTGTGCCTCTTTCCCAGCGAACATTCTCATTGTGCCATAATCCAAACCCCCACTCAGTCTCTTACAAGCTGTGGGACTCTGGAAAAGACAAATGAGCTGTTCTTCTGTTTCTTTATCTATGAAATGGAAATAATAATATCCATCTCACAGAACGGTTACAAAGATTAAAGTGAGATTAAAATTTAGAATGTTCTATGGCCATAGTCAGGTCTCACTAAATAGGGGAGGGAGCATCTCCACACAGGTTACTCAGAGCATGCCCTGCCTTCGGAAGGAGAACAAATGAGTCCAGCACAGCACTCTGCATAACCAGTTCCAGGGCCAAAGTACAAGGACTCTGGCCTTGTTGTCATGTAACCATATGGATGCAATCCGCAAATCAACATCTATAAATAAATGGACTAATACATGCACATGAGAAGGAAAGACTAATTTCACAAATAGCACATAATAATAACAATGTTAATCCGTAACAGTTCTTTCTTAAAATGCTGGGGCATAAAGAGATGAGAAAAACAACAAATAAGAATGTGATTAAGAGTCATATGTCTGTTCACAAACTCAGTGTTTCACCAAGAGTGAATTTTTATATATTTTATCTATGCAGACCAATGTTTGCTCTAACATTATTTCTCCTGTAGTACCTTTCTTTGAATCCTATAATTTTAAAAAGTTTTCCTTCTCTGTGGCTTAAGCTATGTCTTTCCAAACTCATCTGCTACATATAAACATGAGGTCATTCTGCATTTTATCCTCCCTCTGGATGGCACTTCACTTTCTTTCTAAAAGTGTTATGAGCCATCATGGGCTAACGATGTTCCACATATAGATTAGCTCTAAAAGCATTAAATTATTAAAGCCGTCCTATTTAAAGTCATTATAAGAATAATATCATACCAGACGGAAGATCATCCAATGGAAATTCAAACAGTCTGGATTTATAAACCAAATGAAAACGGAAATCCTCCTGAAAGAACACAAACAACAGAGATTAAGGATGTACATCCAGGTGTCTCCAGCCTCGGGCAAGCAGGAGAAGCTGAGACCCGTAGAAGAACTGTCACTTTCATTTTTAATTATTATTACTTTCAGGTGTACAAAACAATGTAACAGACATTTACACAGCTCACAAAGTGATAACTCCCCTCTCCCCATCTAGAGCCCCTCTAGATTATCGTATGTAGCTGTTACAATTCCATTGATTATACTCTCTATGCTGTACTCCACTTCCTGTGACTATCGTGTTTCCCCGAAAATAAGACCTAGCCGGACCATCAGCTCCCATGTGTCTTTTGGAGCAAAAATTAGTGTAAGACCCGGTCTTACATTGTATTATATCATATAAGACCCACCGTACATTATATTATATAAGACCCGGTATTATATTATATTATACCCGGTCTTATATTAAAATAATACTGGGTCTTATATTAATTTTTGCTCCAAAAGAGGCATTAGAGCTGATGTTCTGGCTAGGTCTTATTTTCAGGGAAACACGGTATATATGTATATACATATATACACATATATATGTATATATATGTGTGTGTGTGTGTGTGTGTGTGTGTATGTGTGTATATATATATTTTATTATAGCTGACACTCAATATTATTCAGCTCTAGTTTCTGGTGTACAGCGCAGTGGTCAGGCCTCTACACAGTCCAAGCAGTGGTCTCCACTTTCTCCTGGGTTTAAAGAGGCGATGAGCCATTGCACAGTCCCTCCCACTCAATCCTGTATTGTCCCAGCACCACAGTGATATCCTGTTAGAAGCAAAATAACGGACAGAGAAGCCAGAGCCTACAGTAATGGAGAATAAATGAATGCTAGTATTCTCCCAAGCAGAACTAAGACATCTGGGAAAATGGGTTAATGTTTTTTATGACTGATTCCTTTCCACGGATCCCTAACCACCTTTTAGAGCCAGCCAGCTTTGCCAGGCAAAGACTGCAGAGCTAAGACTCTTCTCGGACTGGGGGGCACGCTGACTGTTACCGCAAATGGCCAAATACAACGTGCTCCAAAATTCAGGTGTTATACAAAGTCCTTTGAAAAACCAACAGATAAACAGCCATGTTTCATCTAAGATAAATTAATGAAAATTCAAATAACTTCATTTGGCTTCATTCAATTACTAAAATTACAAGAAATATCATAAATAGTCAAGTTTCATATTATGGTTTAAAAAAAATCACACAGTCAAGCAATGTGACAGGACAGCAGACAGTGGGGACCCAGAAAATAAAGCACAATATAGATAATTTCCCAAACAAGGTTTATTATGGGTGGCATAACAACGCATAGTTCTTGAAATTATTTGCCTCTGTAAGTGTTGGACTAATGTTCCATGATACAAGGAAGAATATTTGTGTACAGAGCTTGAATGGAAGTGGATTATGTTGATTTGTAGTCTATAATATTAACTTAATCCTTTTCTGATTTGTGGGAAATGAATATTTCAACTACAGTAAGGGAAGAATTGAGAAAAACCTAGATTTCTCTAAACTTCATTAGCACAGAGCTTCAAAGACAATGAGTAATAGAGAAAAATCTTGAATCTAGAAAAGAAATGGGGGTGGAAAATGGAAAATCACATATCTGTGATTTTGATCAGCTACAGAATAAATATTTGCCCCCCAAATTCATATGATGAAGCCCTAACTCCCAATGTGACTATATTTGGAGATAGGGTCTGTGAGGAAATGATAAAGGTTAAATGAGGTTCTAATCCACTAGGGCTAGTGCCCTTATAAGAAGAGGAAGGAACACCAGAGTTCTCTTTTTTTCTGCCATGTGAGGACATAACAAGAAGGCTGTCATCTGCCACCCAACAAGAGAGCCCTCAACCAAGACACCAATCCTGCTGACAACTTGATCTTAGACTTCCAGTCATCAGAACTGAGAGAAAATAAATTTCTGTTATTTAAGATACCCACTATTTTGTAATGGCAGCCTGAGCAGGCTAAGACAGATCACAGCACATTATGGTGGAGACAGAAATGAAATCTTCAGAATACTCAGAAAGAAAGTGTTTCCAACATGAGGAGGAGTAAGAGACAGATTAAAGAAAGAAAAAAGACATTTGTGGTTCTGACTTGTTTGCTATTCAATCACACACACACACACACACACACACACACACACACACTTACTATCCAGACCCTAAAAATATGAAAATAAAATAAAAGAAAAAAGAGGAGGAAGAAAGCTCCCAGCATCAACTTCTACATGTGCCACACCAAATATAAGAACTTACTTGGAAGGTGTCATTTTCTTCTGGCTCAATGAGATACGTGTGGTTCCCATCATAGAACATCCCACTGCCGAAAACAAGAAAATAATTAGGCATGGCTATCAACTCCTGCCTCAGGACAAAATCACTTTAAAATCAGCAGCAGAGGACCAGTTTACTTCTCAACACCCTTTTCCCAGTCCCACCCATCACCACCATCACACCACATATCACACACACACACACATACCCCATATCACATACTACACAACACACACATGCACACACCACATCATACACATACAGGCACTGCCACATACCACAGAAGACACCACACCACCCACACATCATACCCACACACACCACACACACACATACATATCACATACCCTCTACACACACACACACACACACACCACATACCACATACTACACAACACACACACACAGGCACTCCCACATACCACACAAGACGCCACACCACTCATACACCACACACACACACCACTGCTGAGAGAAAAAGGCCCTTCCCTCTGATTTCTCACAAGTAGCAGAGTCCCCTCAACCAGACCCTTCCCCAGGCTCAAAATTACCATTCTCTAATGTGGTCCATTATTCTTTTTTCCAACTTATAATTCTAAAATTATAATATACAAATAGTCACCTGGAGAACTTGTGAAAATGCAAAATTTTCAGGACCTTCCTCTGATTTCTGGGCTGGGACCCAGGAAGCTGCATTTTAAACAAACCCCAGGTGATTCTGATGTAGGTTGTCAAGGAGTATCCTGAGAACTTCCTACCTATCACACACTTGGAAGATGCTCTAGTAATAAGAGCTGACACATTTTAACAACGTCACACTCATTAATCTTTTCCATAAATTTATTAAGGAGGTATAATGACTATCTGCATTTTACAACGAAGGAAACCAAAGCCCAAAGAGATGAAGTAACTTGCCCAAATTACATAACCAGTGAGAGCAGGGGCAGGAATAGAACCCACACAGATTGGTTCTGGAACCAACTATCTGTTATCAGCTACACACATTCATTCATTCACTCATTCATTCAGCAGACATTTATAGTTAACCTACAATGCACTGCTTAGGTGCTGAGGATACAGTACTGAACAAAACAGACCACTTCTCTGCCCTCATGGTGCTGATGTGCATTCTAGGGAGGACAGAAAAAATACATATAATCAACAACTAAATATATAGGAAGTGGTGACAAATTCTAGGGAGGAAAATAAAGCAGGTTAAGGGCAATATATGGTGCCAGACGATTGGGTATAGGGACCAGAGACAGAAGACTGTTGATTTATATAGAGGGTCAGAGCAAGGCTTCACAGAGAAGATGGCATTTAAGCGAAGACTTGAAAGAAGTGACGAGATAAACCACAAGGATACATGTGCAGATAGCATTGCCGAATCAAGCCCCAAGGTGAGAGATTCTTGGCATGTCCCAGGAGGACTAAGGATGCAGTGTGGCTGGAGTAGAGCAGGTGGGGGAGGAGTGCCATCAAATGAAATCAGAGAAATAGGCAGGCCATCTTTGATAGGCCCTTCCGAGGGCCTCAGCTTTTACTCTGAGAAAGATGAGGAGCCACTGCAGAGTTCTAAACAGAGGGGAAGGACAATCTTCCTTAAACTTCACAATAATTGCTCCAACCACTGTGCTACAATAATCTTTAGGATAGCCAGGAGAGAAATGGGGAAATCATTGCAATGACCCAGGTGAAAGAAGATAGTAGCTTAGATCGTGGTGGTAATGGGAGAGATCATGAGGATTGGTCAAATTTTGGCTATTTTTCAAAAGTTGAACCCATGAGATGTGTTAATAGATTTGAACTGGAGTATGCAGAGCCATGTCCATGGGGATGCCAAGATTTTGACCGGAGCCACTGGCAAGATGGAATTGCCATTTCCTGAGACTAAAAAAGCTGCAGGAAGAGCAGAATGGGGTGGGCACAAGGAAGCAGGATGCAGGGAGCAGGGTGTCAGCTGGGGTTCAGCTCCGGACCTCTCAGACTGAGATGACTATCAGTCAATTGAGAAATCCTCTGGAGGGCATTTTAAGTTACAGATGGCCTCAACTCCCACTCACAGAGATCCTGACAGCCAGTCCTTTTAGGAGAACAGGGTCCTTCTACTGAGATCAGACCCTTTATGATGCTGAAGGAATATGTCATATCATCCAGGGATCCGGAGGGCCGGCAAAGATGTGATCTTCTGCAGTCGTTTGTCAATGTTAGGTGGAAACGACTGCCTGACAGCCAAGCTGTTAGCCAAGGAATAGTATCTGTCTTTCACTGATGGCTCAGTGAAATAGGCTGGTTTCCCTGAGCTGGAATCATAATGGCCTCCAGCTCTGCCTCCATCCAAATTCTTTCATTCTTGCCTTAACGTCTTCCACATGTCCTCAATGTTTTCTCATACCCTTAGAATGGCTATTCTCACATCTGTAAGGTTTTCAATCAAAAGTGTACTTTCTGAATTTGGATGACACTGTATTTGGAACTTAAAGATAAACAGATGCAGTTTGTAAGATATTACTGACAATACATGCCTAAGGAATCAAGTGGGGTGATCCTTTTCACGACAGTAGACTAAATATGGCAATAAACATTATTTCTGCCCCTGACGAGAACTGGCCAGACTCATTGAGAACATTGTACGAAACCATTGCCATTTACTAAAGTACGCATGGTAACACCGATTAAGTAGCAAGCTGATTATTTCGTTTATCTAGTACTGGATGTTATTTCCTCTTACATTAGGTTAGTGTCCAATGTGAAAATCGGTTATTTTTATTGGGTTTAAACATCTTGATGCACAGTGTAAAGAATGCAGATTTGGACACCATCTATATGTATAAGATTCTGGTTCCTTACACGACAACATGCCGTCATTAATTCTTTAACAATTAAAAGGCATACGTTTTATTTGCTTTGTTTGAGGATTGACTCCTTTCTGTTATAGTTATATGAATTCCAACAAGTGTACTGAGTCCATAACACAGTATACTTGATAAAAACGTGCAGCTAGGACAACGTCATATAAGCCAATTGAACTAAAATTTTAAAAGGCTACATACATCAAAAGATTTGAAAGAAACAGCCATTCTTACAAACTGCCACCAGAGGGCAATAACCTACATTTGGCTCCATTCTTTAAGATTCACGTAATTACAGAAATTTGTCCTGACATCAAGCCTACCAGGACCAAAATGTTACCCATTAGTCCTTCAAATTTGAAAAATGTGCTCTTGCAGGTTTTATGTAAAAGACATGAATCTGATTATTTTCCCCTTTAAGTTCTTCAAGTGAATTCAGTAAATCAAGAAAAATGAAACATCTCAATATGTACTTGGTAATTTATACAAAATGAGTCACGGATGAAATAATAATGTCATATCTAAATCACTGCAATTGAGACAATATAAATTATTTAATATTTAGTGATATCTCCCCAAAATATTTCCATCCTTAATTTTTGTTCAAAATGTAAAATCAAGATGAGAATAATAAATGACAAAAAGGAACCAGAGTATTCAACATGTTTATAAAAGTCTAAGAGCACCAAAACATACTTGTACACGGTCCTGACAGTTCCTAGACACACAGTGGGCTTTCTTTTTGCTTTTGTTTAGTTTTAAATGAAGAGGTTTCCAAAGGTAAAAGTAAATTTTACTTAAACACCTCAACCAGGCTTGAGCTAGTCACTAAAATTTCCTTAAAGTTACTTTTCTATCCTCTTTCAAATGACTGCATAGGTTTAGGAGCAAGCAATGGGTCTTAGGTTTCAGCTCTATTAGAGCCCTCATGAGGCAGTGATACCTTCTCTCTGATTCTGACAATATCGTGTCCATTTGGGAAACTGGGAGGCAATTCGGAGTGAGTACTGGGTCAGATACTTACAAAGTGAGTTTTGATTGAGATTTTAAGAGGAAGAGGGAAGGAAAAAAAGCCTCATGTTTTTTTTTTATCACTCTCTTACAATATACATTTGCTTTCACAAACGTCAACAGACCCAGTGTACAAGTCCTAGCTAACAGTTGTGCTCATTGTGAGATCAGATATAACAATTTTACTGCCAAAGAGGATTAAACGTTTCTTTTCCCAGATAAGAAAACTGAGGCCCTCGGATATTAGGCATGGATTCCTGTTTGTAAAAATGTTTCTCTAGTCAAAGAATTTATTTAAAATAAGTAGTTTTTTTCAAACAAATAATAGGCAACTAAACGTCTTCCATGCTCTCAGGCACATGGCCTTCTTTTTCTGATTATTGATCAAATCTTCACACTCTCTCCTTTCTACCTCTCACATACCTACTGCCAGAGCATAACCAGAGGTACCATTTAGGCAAACCAGCCTTCTGGCCTTTCCCATTAGATCTCTTTGCTTGCTTTCTTTAAGACCTGTCCATCTCACCCCTCTCTCGGAATATTCTATCAAACCTTGTTCTGGGGCCCACTCCACCATCCTCAAGTAACATTTCTCTGTAGCTCTCGAGTACCACCACATTGTTCAGTGTCCACACTCAGCTTGTATTTTTCTGTTTTTTTCTCTTTCCAAGAAAACAAATACACCTATCATACTCCATAGTAGGAAGCTGAGGTAGATTTCACTTCTGCACTAGACTGAGCTCTCGGGGGCAGGGTTCATGTTCTAATCACCTTAATATTCATAGTGGCTGGTACATAGCAGACACTCAGTAATTGCCAGTTAGATGAAAAATCCACATCTCTAACTTGGTAACCGACAGGAAATATTTTAAAGGTGCCAAACAAAAATTTAACGAAATTCGAAAGTGCTGGCTTGTCCCATGCCAAAAAAAGTGAAACAAAATAAAGGCACTGAAATGATTTGGCTTAAGTAGAATGCTGAGGAATGACACGGTAGCTTTGTAAGGGTTTACAAAGCAAGTGAGAGACGGCCACCTGTGTATGTGTCACCATTATCGACAGGATGGGGGAAGTAGATGTGTTCCCATGTGAAAGATCAGCAAACATTCTTTGATAATGAAGTTTATGAGAAAGGAAGCAAGGCCCCGAGGAAGGATAAACTCTGATCCTTGGAGATTTCTGAGAAAAGACAGACTCTCCCAAAGTTTGCTGCTCGGTAGGTGGAATTCTGGCATAAAAAAGGCGCTGAAACACATGAACACTGAAACACTTGAGGTCACTTGCAGCCTTTTTGTCTTTGTGCAAGAAGTCAAGAGTTTCCATCTACTGAAATTTCTATTATCCCACAAAAGTATAAAAACTAACATCAAGGAGGAGTGGGAGTACAAATGGTAGCCAGCGGCTAAACATCCACAGAAACAGAGACCAAAGTTACCCAAACTACAACTGTCTCAACTTGGATGAAACTAAAAAAAATGCTTCAAATATCACTATAAGTTATCATATTATACAATTCGAAAGCCCCAGATTCCTGCAACTCTAATTTTAAAATCTGCTTGGTTTATAAACCACAGAGGAGAAAAGATCAGATCCATTGCTGATTCAAAATTACTTCGCTTATATAAAATAGGGATTTCGATGACAGTGCATTAAAAACAAAGAAGGTAAGTGATTAAAAGAGTGGATAGTACAAAAAAACTTGTGGACACTTACTGAAGTCCATGACATGTTGACAACGCAACAAATGAGGCCGGGTTTCCTCGGATGTGGCCCTGGTAGTAACAGTGTTCTCCTCCCTGCAAACAGAAATAGAGAACATAAGCCTTTGCTATCCCAAGGAGAATTGGCCGTATCACTGCAGAGGTTTCTGCCCACATTACCATATGGAAAGCTCTGCACAATATTTTATTATTCAGATTAGTATTATCAAACCATTTCTAACAGAATTATTCATAAGCACTCCTAGTGAGCTGATGCCAAATCAAAAGACTGGGAAATAAAAGTTGACTTAACTCTCCTTTTATGCAGGTGATGAGAGAAGGAACAAAGAAACAGATATGGAAACACACATGGGGCCCTTGCACCAGAATAAGTTTAATCATCTACTTCCCTAGTCGTGAGAAACGCAACCTGGAGCAGCGGCAAGATGATGCTTTCACGTAAAGCTCAGTAAAAATGAGTATAAATCATTTGAGAGTCACCCAATTAAACTGATAGGGGTACGCCTATTTTCACAGGGTTTATATCAAAATTTGGTAAGTCTATATTGCTCTTTTCTCCAACCAGGAACGGTTTTACTGATAAACAGTCTAGGGTAGGGTTTGAAATTGAGAAGTTTCTTCTAGCAGACAGCCACATTAACTAAATGCCGCTGAGAGACTCGTGGATTAAATGTTCCTGGAAAAGTAACAGGGTGAATCCTGTGCCATCTCAGGGTGCTGCCTCAGTCTTTCCATACTTGCTACTCAGAGTGTGGTCTAGACACCAGCAGCACTCACATCACCAGGGATTTGTCAGAAATGCAGACTCTCAGGCCCCATCCCGATCTGCTGTTTCAGAATCGGCATTTTAACAAGGCCCCGAGATTCACAAGTACATTACAGGAGGAGAAGTACTGCTCTAAATGATTTCTCCCATTCCCACAACCATCTCCTATTTCTTCAGAAGCTGAAAGCTTCTCATTAAACTGACCCATTGAGGTTTGAAAGACTGAAATAGGACAAACTGATAGAATGGGTGGTTTAAAGGGGAAAATGTTACCTACTTCATAGTCTGGCTTAAGGACGACCCCTACTTAAAACATTCCGTGCTTGACAAGTAGAGGGGAGAGAACAGGAAGACACAAGGACATAACAAGGCTGAAGACATTTCTTCACTAGAATTCCAAGGAAGGCCGCCTGGCTAGAGACCCCTCATGAGATAACCCCATAAGAATGGGCAAACCTCAGCTTGGGTGAGGGCGTAGAGAGCAGATAAGATGGTGCACAGTGGAAGCCTGACCTTGTGACACCTTCAATTCCCCAGGGAGACATTGAGCATCATGAAATGAAGATTATGGATGGATGTGATGGAGGACAAGATATGGTGGTACTTCATGTGTGGGTCTGACAAGGGTGAAACCCAGAAGGCCACAAACTTTAGGGTAGAAACAAAACTGGGCACTGACCGCCCGCATAGGTTTGGTTCAGTGTAGTTGTTAACAGTGCTCCTTCACTTATGAACTGTATAATCTCAAGGAAGTTACAGAACCTGTCTGCAGCATCTGTCCAATGGGAGCAATAATCTCATAGACGATTAAACAGCAAATATGCATAAAGGGCTTAGACTAACGTTTGGCACTTGGTACACAATAAAAATGTTTGCTGCTATTATAATTACTGTGTCAATTATTGTCGTATTTAATTTACATGCATAATCCTCACTTCAATCCTACAAAGAAATATTGTTTTCTCTGTTCTACACAGAAAGTCAATCTCTGAGAGCCAAGGCTGGCCACCTGGGAAGTTGCCAAGTAAGGATGCAAACTTTGTGTGGACATGGTAATGCAAAGCCTGTGTCACTTCCCCTGCACTATTTATGGGTTGGACACAGAACCCGTGGGTTATATAGTCCAAGTCTAAGCATTCCCCTAGACTGATTTCGGGGGATTTGTTTTTGTTTTAATTTATGTTTTGAATAGGGTTCAGAATAAATATAACATAATGTTAAATATCCTCTGTTGGGGAGTTGGTCCAGTGAACTGTCCCTAAGATTAGATTCTAAATGAATGAGAGAGGTCATTGTGTTTAAAACCATTTTGACTTCCTGGACACATCTGCTTGGACCAGAAATCAACACTCCAGCTTTCTATTGGCCAGACATGAAAGGCCAACAGTTGATGATGTGACCTGGATCAAGAGAGACTTCTAGCTAAAAGTATTTCCCTATGTTGGACAGTGACTAAATAACCCAGTCAGATCTCCCTGAGGTCTAAGACACACAGTGAACAGTAGATATAAAGATAGTAGGGGGAAAAAAGACAGTAGAAACAGAAGAAGAAACAAAAAAGATAATCACAAGAATTACGGTATCAGATTAGGGAACAATAGAAGTTGACAAATCTCTGTATGTGGGGAAAATATGTTAGCAACAAAGGCATATAAGAAATATTTTATAAATTACCAAAGTTTTGTTTAAAATATCAATTCTTGAAACATGTTATATTAAATCATAAAAAGAACAAAGAATTTGTGTTTTAAAACAATCCTCCATTATCTTAGGGATAAATAGATGATTTGATAATGGAAAACAATCTTTCACTAATTTCTGATTCTGAAAAATAGGAGTCAATCCAAAAACAACATATGACCAGGACCCATCTGCACAAAAGCCTAACGCTGAAAATGAAGTGAAGAACTCAGTATGGTTGATTCATTATCAGACATTTCCATGATACTTCAAGAGAAGCATAAACACCAGGAGGAGAATCTTCTCAATTTGGGCTATTAAAAGGCAAATTTTGAGGTTCTCAACTAGCGGTATGTAATTTTTCTAAATAATGGTGGAAATTAATTTTTGTGTTGTGATATTTTTTCAGGGATTATTCACTATCAATCAATATTTAAACTAAGAACTAAAGTAATGGAGCTTTTTTTCATTTAACATACCTGAAAATTTCTGAGTATCAGATAAAGGTCTTAATGTTAAAAGGCTTCTACAATTTATAAAAATATAGTATAGTATAAAACTATCAAAATAAATAAATGAAATAAATTTAATAATTTTATTTTTAATAGTTATTTTTAGCCATTGTTTTAAAAATAATAAATGCTAATGGAAAAAATTCTAAGACTTCAGGCAGTACATGGTAAAGAGTACAAAATATTCACTTCAGTTGCCCAGGCTGCAGTTTTTCCTTAAAAGTAAGGATTTGGGACAGATTTTTGTGCATCATGTCAGGAGTAGTCTACGCATATTTAAGGAAAAGTGTATATATACAAATAGATATTCTTTTCGGTGCACAAATGGGTTTACACTATTCATACTGTTCCGCCACTTCATTTTTTTCTTAAGGTAATCTTGACATCTTTCTGTATCAAAACTTCATTCTTTCAAAGATGGCATATTTCATTATAGGAGTGAACAATAATTTATTTAAATAGTCCTGTACTAATGGACATTTAGATCGTCTCCATTTTTTTGCATTCATAAACAGTATTGCAACAAACATCCTTTCACATATTTTTTGTTCACTTGTATCAGTGTATGTGTAGGATAGATTTCTAGACGTGGACCCTTTTAGGTCACAGAATATGTGCATCTAAAATTTTAATAGCTATTTTGAAAGGCAAATATAATTGTATTTCTTTGCACTTAACATCTGTTTTCAAAGATGTACCTTTGAAAATAATAAACTGCATTTCATTAAAAATTGTGTATTTCAATAGACCACTATTTAAGCTACCTTTCCCAAGTCTTATGAATTATAAAGTTTCTCCATATCTTCATATGACTTTCATGAAGAACCAATGCTTTACGCAAGTAGGTATTATATATAATAATCTGAGACAGATGTTGTAGGAAAAGAGAAAAGCCAGCACATCCTAATAGAGTTTGGCTCTTTATTTGACTGCCAGTCACAGCTTTTTCCTTATTGTCTCTTTTGTTCCAGAAATAAATCAATTGTCCCTGAAACTTTCTTCATACTCCTTGATTTAATAATATAGTTATAATAGTACAGATGCTTATTTTCAGCTAATTCATTATAGCTAAAATAATTACCCCCTCTATAGAAATGAACTATATGATGGTTCATATGTCTATTGGTTTATCTTCCCAATGGACAAAAAGCTTATTGTAATTTTTATTCTGGTAAGTCAAAATAATCATTTACTTGTAAAAGTCAAAGACAAACCACACTTTTATTAATCAGCCAGAAAGATCTTAAAACAGAATTTATTATAAATATGATTTTAAAAAACAGCACAAAGGCAGTTACCAAGACTGGCTTATAAAAATCTATGAAAATTCAATAAAGAGAACCAGCAGCAAGGCCGTCATCATTTATCCTTCATCCAGACCCTCAAAGGAAATGCTACAACTTTATCAGCTCCAGATGGGCCAGGGCCACCTCCTCCAAAGAACCTTCTCAGATTCCTTCCTCGTGACAAATTCTCACTAACCACTCTTTCTCTGAGTTTCCTTTTAATTTGTACTACCTCTCTTTACACCTGCATTCCTGTTTCTATCTTCAGTTCCCCACTAGATTTTGGTTTTCTTTCAAGGAAGAACATGAGCGTGATCTATGTTTATATCCCAAAAGTGCTGTTAGAGAGAAAACCTCCCTGAATCTCACTTTCCTCATCAATAAAATGGAAATAATATCTACCCACGCTGCTTCACAAAAGTATGCAGGGGATTCCATGAGATAAAAACTGCCATAAAAATAGGAGAGATGTGCAGTCAGAGAATATTTATTCAATGAGGGATTCTATGGTGTCCCTTGAGCAAGGATTCTCATTATTATATGCCTTATTTGTGAAGACTAACATTTCAGGCCATTGACTAATAATGCAGATTACTGTGTCTCTGGCCCAGAGAGTTTGCTTAAGCAGCTCTGAGCTGAGACCAAGAATCTGCATTTTAACAAATACTCCATGCTTTTCTTACTGCAGGAATACAGTAGAGCAGTGGTCTCAACCTTGGCTCCATATCAGAATTACCTGGGAAGCTTTAAAATCCCAGTGCCCAAGCCATACCCCCAAACAGGGAAATCATAATTTCTGGAGATGGGGTGCAGGCTTCAGCATCCTTTTAAGTGTTCCAGATGATTCAGTGAAGTTGCACTGGTTGGGAACCCCTGTACTAGAGAATTGTTGCTCAGTAGCTGTGGTTCCCAAAACTAACTGAGTCACTGTGGTGAGCTTTGTAAATCTGATTCCCAGGCCTTCCCTCATACCTACGCAAACAGAATCTCCAACGAAGTAGAGCCCCAGGTTTTTCAGAGCAGCAGAATGATCTCCAGGTGATTTTGATTATTGTACTTGGAATTATTAACCTACAATAGTCAATACAATACCATACCATCCCCATGTAAAGGATATCAGAAAGATACTGGGACCTTTCAGAGAATGAAAGTGTCTACCATATCCTGGGCATTGTGCTTGGTGATTATGGTGACTTATGGGCTACTTCATGATGACTGATGAGGTAAATATAAATTTCATTGTTTTACTAGTGAGAAAATAGATTGAGACAGAACCTTCACACCATTTTGAGGTCAAGTCTTTTGACACTGGTGGTTCTCAAACAAGTGGTTTCCAGCCCCAAAGCATCTGCTTGCTAGAAATTTAAATTCTGAAGCTTTATCCCACATTTACTCAATCAGAAGGTTTGGGGACATGACCCAGCCACCTGTGGTTCAGCCAATGCTCCAAGCAATTTTGAGGTACTCTATAAAGTTTGAGAATAACTGCTTTACACTACACCTGCTTCTGTGTTCTAAAGCTCCTCACTGCTGAGCTCACTGAAATCCCACACTAGTTCCTGAGTAGATTTTTACTGAAGCATAAAGAATGTAAACAGCCACAGCTCTTCTCCACGTCTTTTCTTGTCCCTCCCGCCCCCCGGCCCCAGACCAGCTGGCTTTATCAGAAACAAAATGGAAAGTAAAAGGTGAGATAAAAATCAGTGAGAATTTAGCCATGTACTGAGCCAGGAAGAGCGGAGGTGCTGGTAATAGGGCACCACACAGGATGCATTGGCCTGGATTAAAGCACTAGAATGATCAACAGCCCTGCTTAGCCTAGGACCAAAGGGTTTCCTAGGATGGGGGTCACTCAGTGCTATACCCATGAAAGTCACAGGCAGTGTGGGGACAAAGCCAGGAGTGCAGTTTCCAGGCTCTCGTCCTCATATAGAAAGGTGCTGGCTCAGGTAGTATATGGCCATCAACTGTGATTGGATGGCCATCAGCTATGGCTAGTTGGCCGTCAGCTGTAACCAGTGAGCCATTGGCCACTAATATAACTGCTGTGGCTACGCTAACAGCAAATGGGGGCTAGCAAGAAGATGGTGGCTGAGCCTGCAAGAGCAGATTGCAGAGAGGCGGATGCCGCCAGAGAGAATATAGCAATATGACTCCCCTACCCATGGCTCCGTGGGTGCTCCTTTTTGGCCTCACCATGTTCTGCGTTCTTATGTGGGGAGCGCGACCAGAGACCCCGCAGGCCGCCCCACACGACAAATGGCGCAGCCAGCAGGGTACGGTGCCGGCCAAAGCTCTCCGAAGGGCAGTGGAACAGTTTGTGTGTATGAACACTCAGTCTCAGGAAAACCAGGAAGAGCAGCTGCCGGAAAGCTGGAACCCTGTGGAGGGGTGGAAAGATGTGGACAGTTCCCCAACCAACAGAGGCTGGAGAAAGCAAAGGTTGTTGTGGCCCTGTGGGCTGGGAAGTGCTTGTTGAGGCAGCCCGGATGAAGGATATGTAGTCCCAGGAGGAAACGCTTGCTGAGTCCTCCTTGGGAGATGTGGGTGAAGTCAAGGTCATCCCTCACCCCCAGGACAGCCCTGGAAAATGACTCTGGACTATGGGGAATTGCCTTCTATCCCTAATTTAATGGACCACTTGACTGTCTGTTTGGGAACATACCACCATGTAGTGGAATTGGCGGATGTTTGCTTTTATGTCTCAACCAGCCACCATCGAGAATATGTAAGCACTTTGACTGTGAGTCACTGTTATTCCAGCATAGTACCCTGAGAGGCCCAGAGAGAGTGGCAGTGCCCTGAGAGCCCTGGCTGAGACCAGGAAATCTGGCTGTGCCCAGAGAGAGTGGCGGTGCCCTGAGAGCTCTGGCTGAGTCCAGGAAGTCTGGCTCTGCCCAGAAGCACTGGTGGTGTCCTGAGAAACCCTGGCTGTGTCCAGAGAGGCTGGCTGTGTCCAGGGGCTCCTCACATAGGGCCCCTCGCGGAAGACACTTGTGGCGTAGATTGTGAGGCGAGAACCTGTAGGAGTAGAGTGTGGGGACAGAGCCAGGAGTGCAGTTTCCAGGCTCTCGGCCTCACATGGAAAGGTGCTGGCTCAGGTAGAAAATGGCCATCAACTATCATTTGGATGGCCATCAGCTGTGGCTAGTTGGCCGTCAGCTGTAACCAGTGAGCCACTGGCCACTAATATAACTGCTGTGGCTATACTAGCAGAAAATGGGGGCTAACAAAAAGATGGTGGCTGAGCTAGGAAGAGCGGATTGCAGAGAGGCGGATGCTGCCAGAGAGAATATAGCGATATGACTCCCCTACCTATGGCTCCGTGGGTGTTCCTTTTTGGCCTCACCATGTCCTGCGTTCTTATGTGGGGAGCAGGAGCAAAGACCCCGCAGGCTGCCTTGCATGACAGGCAGATACACATGATGTGATCACCATGAAAGGGACAGGACTTGGCAGACATTTTCAGACCAAAATACCAACGCTGCAACCCTGTGCTCTGCTCCCTGAGCCACAGCCCGCTCCCCTCTCCATGGTCCCAATCCCAGGCCTGGCCTTCCGCCCTGCAGATTGGGGCTCATGCTAGTCATCCACCTCCACTCTAGCACAGTAGTTCTCAACCCTGGGTGCACATGAGTTTCACGGGGGAAGCTGTTTAAAAAATATCAAGCCTCACTTCATGCGAATTAGATCAGAACCTCTAAGAGTGGGACCTGGGTATTTTTTAAATATGCCCAGATGATTCCAAAATGTTGCCATGATTGACAAGCTATACACCTCTGCAGGAACTTCAGCCCTGCCCTTGAACTGTATTGCACACAGGATCCTCCCAGGCTTGTACCCTGCCGAGACTTCCGTTTGTGGCTGCATGGCTACAGTCTGTTCTACGAGGTGCTCGCCTACAATAACCTCCTCCCAACTTCCTCTCAATTGGCAATCTCTTCCTACCCTTGGCCCTCCCTCCCAACAGTGAGAAATGGCATTTTCAGGCATTTTTGAGTTGGAAATATTCTGAGGCTCTGTAGGGCCATTTGCATCAAGGAAATTCCTAGAAATGCTAAATCTTATGTTGGAGAGGATCCACTAACCCACCGTGACAAAAATTCATAACCTGGAATTATACAAAATTAGACTGGATTCATAAAAGGGGTACAAGCTAAATGTCTGTTCAGGTTTAAAGTGTAAGAGTATCTGATTCTACATGCTCTACATTTCTCTACAAGAAAAGTAGAAAGATAATTTTTCATCTCATTTTACAGTAAAGTAAAATTCAATAAGCTATGCCATGGCAGTTTCCAAAGGCCAATAATCAATCTGTGGATCATACTAATGCATGTCAAAATCTTTTACCAGTTCACACCAAAATGAGAAAAATAAGTACAATGTAGTCAATTTTTCACAAAGCTAAATGTATTTAATTTCTACATAACTGTCCCTTCCTTCTCTTTTATTACTAAAATTATCCCTTTTTTAAAAACATTAATAGACTTTATTTTGAAATAATTTTAGATTCACAGAAAAGTTGCAAAGGTGGTAAAAAGTGTTCTAGTATACCTATTATCCAGTTTCGCACATTATTAACACCTTACATTACCTGAAAATATTTGTCAAAACTAAGAAATTAACATTGGTACATTACAGTTTACTAGACTCTGACCATTCAGAGTTCACCAGTTTTCCATTAACTTCCTCTTTCTGTTCCAGGATCCAACCCAGAGTACCATACTACATTAGTTGTCATATGTATTTTTTTTTGAATTGGTGGCAATAATAAATAGAATTTAGGTGTTTTGAAGGGGTTGTTTCCATACCTGGAAAAATAAAGATACTGATCCCTAAAATTTGTTTCATTAGTATACCAGGCTATAAAATATAACTCTAGGATCAAGAGTATAAGTGAATACTTAATCCTATAGATTTTCAAAAGTTTTTTTAAAAAAACTACCCTACATAATCAGGTTTAATTTAAATGACTGATTAAAATGTCATTTTTAATATAACTGATGGAAATTAATTCTGAAAGGTTACTCAATAACACCTGCTATAATAAAAATCTAGGACTCCTTGTTACCTGAGATTGTTCTGGACTATCCTTTCAAGAATGTTTGTATAGTGGACAGACTGGGAAGAAAGATATCTCTCTCTAGAGCAAAGGGCAAGCATGTTTATTTCCTATTAGAAAAGATTCAGGTTTCCTAAATTTGGAATTTCTCTCTAGTAACAATACATTGTGTGTACAGGTGTCACCTGGCCCTTTCCTCTGTCACTCTCTGGGCATAAAGGCTCGTAATATAAGAAAATACTGACACTCTGGGTACTGCCATGGCCGTGAGTTAACAAAGTCCTTTGTCTCTGAAATTGCAGCAGGCTAACTTCTTTTTTTTTTTTTTTTTAATTAATTTTATTGGGGTGACAATTGTTAGTAAATTTACATAGATTTCAGGTGTACAATTCTGTATTACATCGTCTATAAATCCCATTGTGTGTTCACCACCCAGAGTCAGTTCTCCTTCCATCACCACATATTTGATCCCCTTTACCCTCATCACCCACCCCCCACCCCCTTACCCTCTGGTTACCACTAAATTATTGTCTGTGTCTATGAGTTTTTGTTTCTCATTTGTTTGTCTTGTTCTTTTTGGTTTATATACCACATATCAGTGAAATCATAGGGTTCTCTGCTTTTTCTGTCTGACTTGTTTCACTTAGCATTATTCTCTCGAGATCCATCCATGTTGTCACAAATGTTCCTATATCATCTTTCCTTAATGCCGAATAGTATTCCATTGTGTATATGTACCATAACTTCTTTATCCATTCATCTATCGAAGGACATTTTGGTTGTTTCCATGTCTTGGCCACCGTAAACAAAGCTGCAATGAACATTGGCGTACACGTGTCTCTATAGAGCAATGCTTTTATATTTTTGGGGTAGATACCCAGGAGAGCGATTGCTGGGTCATATGGTAATTCTATTCGTAATTTCTTGAGGAACCTCCACACTGCCTTCCATAGCGGCTGCACCAGTCTGCATTCCCACCAACAGTGTATGAGAGTTCCTTTTTCTCCACAGCCTCTCCAACACTTGTTACTATTTGTTTTGTTGATGAAAGCCATTCTGACTGGGGTGAGGTGATATCTCATTGTGGTTTTCATTTGCATTTCTCTGATGATTAGCGATGTTGAGCATTTTTTCATATGTCTATTTGAGCAGGCTAACTTCTTAACTCGTAAATAGGATAAAACAAAATCTCAGACCTTCACAGTTCTTGAAACTTAATTTCCATCTTCCCCTAAAAATTAGGAGATTTGTTAAAAGTGAGCCTCCATTCCCACATTTCCATTTTCCTGTAGGACAAAAGTTAGCTGAAGGTGAATAAGGCACACATTGCTCATTTTATCACACATAGCCTATCTTTCATTTATACTACTGGTTGAAACTTTTGGACATTTGTGTTTGCCACCTCATTTCAGGGTACAAGTGTTCAAGTAATATCCAAATTATTAGCTCATTCCAACATCTAAAGCTAAGTGGTTGTTAAAATCTCTGCAGTATTTTCATATGCATTTATAAACATTTGGGTTTTATAGCATAGTCATCAATCAAAACACATGTGAAAAACTAAAAGTAGACAAATCTAGCTGACAAAAAAGAGAATGCTTTCATTTAAAAGATGCATGGTTCCTGTTGAAGAGGAAAAGATAAAAAAAAAATTATTATAGCAAAGGTTTCCACAAGAAGAGAAAAAACCAGAACTAGAAAGGCACTGAATATAAATAAAAGTGATAAGGAAAGAGTTAGTCTTATTGGAAGATGGTGAACCACACAGAAAATAGACGGGCCATAATTTTCTTTTGAGCTCTCAAATTAAAAAAAAAAAAAAAGCCCACCAGGGACCCAGCGAGCCTAAAATCTATTTTTATGGTTGTGCAGGAGTCTTTCCTTATACTGATTTCCCTGGGGTAATGCCAGTTGTGGAAAACAAAGTCTGAAAACTATGATAGATTCCCAGGAGTTACAGCTCACAAGTACCTTAAGTGAGCAATTTTTAAGGTCTTTTGAGCTGCAATGCATTTCCAAAAGGTTCAGACTTTCTTCTTGTATGTTGGCTCAGGCACCTCCAGCACATACTCTAATTGTTTTTATATTAGTTATAATATAATTAAAATGTCTTCTGTATTAGTTTCCTAGGACTGCCATAACAAATTATTAAAAACTCGGGGGTTTAAAACAATAGAAATTTATTCTCACAGTTCTGGAGGCTGGACGTCTGAAACCAAGGTGCTGGCAGAGCCATGCTCCTGCTGAAGGCTCTAGGGAAGAATTCTCCCTTGCTTCTTCTTAACTTCTATGGTTGCCAACAATCCTGGGTGTTCCTTGGATTATAAACATATCCCCAATCTCAGCTTCTGTCTTCACATGGTGTTCTCCCTGTATGCCCGTCTCTGTCTCTCTGTGTAACCTTCCCCCTTATAAAGACACCAGTTATTGCATTAGGGCCCACCCTAATCCAGTACAATCTCTTCTTAACTTGATTACATTTGCAAAGACCTATTTGTGAAAAAGGTGACATTCACAGGTACCAGGGGACAATCACGTTAAGGGACACTATTCAACACAGTACAGCTTATCTCTTTGAACATGACAAGTGAATTTTTATATTCATAATCCAGAGATTTTGCTTCTAAACTTGGTTCAGTGGAATAAACTGGAGGTGTCTACTACAGCATTATTCACCTAATAAGATTAACCTTTATCTTAATTACCTCTAGCCAACCATTCTAGTTTCCCATAACTTCATTTAAAAATACTGGTCATTATTTTTACATAAAAACTCTCCAATTCTATTAAGTCAAACACAGCTTCCCAAATTGCTTTTTAATCACAGAATAGACAAGAGGAATTTTTTTTTTTAGCTATCAGGTAATCACTACAGACCCATTAATACAACAATCTCTTATCAGGCCACCAAAAAAAAAAATATTTAGGTTCCCATAAAACAGCTTGGCAACAAATCCCTGTAATACAGAGAGGGTACTTACCAGGTTCTCTGAGTTGCAGCTCTAAACTGGTAGAAGGGAAAATCAATGTGGACCACAAACAATGACTATATAATTACAAACCCATGAAATTATAACTCTTTCCAGGAAACCACCACATAACTGTATCTTTATACAAATAATAGAAGTTTAAATGCATTGCTCTATATGAATTTTTTAGCATAAGAGATGTGTATTACCTAAAATCTCATTTTGTAATTGATGTTTGACTATAACAGGAAGAAATATAATTGAATAGAAGGAAGTTACACAAAATGAAAGCATATCTGGCATCCCTAAAATAAAAAAAGAAAAAGGGTTTTATTCCACCTGAAAAGAAAATTTTGTTGTTTTCTTTAACTCTTTTTTTTTTAAGAAAATGTAACTATATGAGGGTCTGAGGTAAAGAAAAAAAAGGACGTGTTTTTTTCCACTTACACCATGAACTTATCCTCATTTAATTTCACCTCCATTGTATCATCTTCTCATTCATTCTTTTCTTTGAAGAAGGATAAACAGGGAAAATTTCCAGCTACCAAAAAAGGTTGCCTTGTAACATCTCTTTTCCCTCTTGTACCTTGAGCCTTAAACACTGTGCTCAAGAACTCATCACAAGTACTCAGTGGTGCATTTTTTTTTTACCCCTCTGTGGATGATTTTGACTTAGTCCAGGAGTGATTTAAAGGTACAAACAAGAGGTTTCTCAAAAAATTAAGAATAGAATTACCATATGACCCAGCAATCCCTCTTCTGGGTATCCACCAAAAAAACCTGAAAACATCCATAAAGATGTATGTACCCTTATGGTCAGCGCAGCATTATTCATTGTGGTCAAGACATAAAACAACCAAATCTTCTTCGATAGATGATTGGATAAAGAAGATGTGGTATATATACACAATGGAAAAAATGATATAGTGCCATTTGCGACAATATACATGAATTTTGTGATTATCATACTAAGTGAAAGAGTCAGATAGAAAACATCGAGAACCATATGACTTCACTCATATGTTGGATTTAAAACTGAAAGCAATAAATGAATAAGACAAACAAAAACTCATAGACACAGACAACAGTTTAGTGGTTACCAGAGGGTAAAGGGGGAAGGGTGGTAGAAGAGGGTAAAAGGGATCAAATATGTGATGGTGATGGAAGATGGAAGGAGAACTGACTCTGGGTGGTGAACACACAATGCAATATATAGATAATGTGTTACAGAATTGTACACCTGAAATCTATGTAATTTTATCAACAAATGTCACCCCAATTAATTTAATAAAGGTAAATAATTTAAAAATAAAGGTACAAACAAAGGGTTGGACTACTGAGGAGGAACTTCTCAAACAATGTCCCTCAGGGAGGCAAACTAGTATTTAAGGTTGTATCTGACTAAAAAGTAACATAAGACTGAAAAAATTGTTTTTTCCCCCCAGCAACTGTTTCTATGGGCGTAGGTTAATCACTTGTCATGTTTTTTTCCTTACTTATTTTCCTATAAAATAGAGGACGGAGTTGAATTAGGTGGTCTCTGAAGTTCTTTCTGATTCCATGATTTACAATCTAGTTATAAAAATCCAATTTTTTTTTATTTTAAATACTAAACCAAATTCCAAGGAATCAGTTATCTTGTACACTGCACTTACCACAAAAGAATAAAAGTAGAAACGAACAACAAAAGATGCTCATATGTTTGGAAAGTTTTTAAATGTTAAATACAAACATTTTAAACAATTTAAAAAATATTTCTAAAAATCAGTAATTTAAAAATAATATAAAAGTCATGGTATAAATTACAGAATATGTATATGGACAATAAAACAATCTAGGTAATCAGAACTTCTAGGATGGTGCTAAAATGGTACCAAACAGTAAATTTTACATTCCTATATGCTTATAGAAATGAAGAAAGATCAATGAATAAGTCACCATTTAACTTAATGAGTCATGAAAAGAATGAAATGTAATTTTTAAGTAAAAGAAAGTAACCATTAGAAATGAAAGTAAAGCTTGTTCTTTGAAAAAAAATGTATTAAAAAAACTCTAACAAGATTGATCAAGTAAAAGTAAAGGTATGAATAAAGTATAATAGAAATGACATAACAGATATGCTGATAAAGAATTAGTAGACGTTAAGAACCAGAAAAGGTTTTGAAGAAAATATGGCAAAATATTGACATGTTAAATCTACATGTGGATATCTGTTATGATATTTTGTTCAATTTTCAATTTGGTTTAAATATTTCAAAATGACAGGATTTATTTTTTATTTTTTTTATCACAGGTCAATTGCTGGAATCTCATGGCTTCAAATTTAATGTTGAATTAGAAGTGGCTCTAAAACACCTCAGGAAGGAACACATGTAGAATATAAGCCTCAGCACACAGGATGAAGCCTGCATCAGGTGAGCAGAAGTAAGGTTTGCTACCTGGTTTTTATTTTTCACTGCCTCTTTTTATAGCGGGGGAATGATATGCTCTCCCAGACCTATCCACAGTGAACTACTCTCCACATAGTGTTGGGTGAACAGGAGAAAGCACCCAATTTCCTAACACCTGGTTTAATTCATTCACTTATTTTTTTGTTCGACAGATTTTATTGTTTTCTAGGTATACACATTAAGCTAAGTGCTAGGTATACAGTACAAGTTTCCATGGGAGTTTACTTTCGGAGTAACTTCTCATGGAATTGACAGTCTGGGGGCCTACTGTGTTTCCCTGAAAATAAGACCTATCTGGACCATCAGCTCTAATGCATCTTTTGGAGCAAAAATTAATATAAGACTCGGTCTTGTTTTAATATAATATAAAACCGGGTATAATATAATGTAATGTAATGTAATATAATACCGGATGTTATATTATATTATATATTATATAAGACCCAGTCTTATATTAATGTTCGCTCCAAAAGACACATTAGAACTGATGGTCTGGCAAGGTCTTATTTTCGGGTAAACACGGTAGAAAATTGCCTTATTGTGAAGCAGAGGTAAAGGACTGCTATTAGTGATCCCAACATGTTTCCCATGTCCTGAGTAGAAACTAGCAGTAAGAATGGGTAGAAGCCACCAAACACCCAGCCAGAACTTCTTTACAAACAAACTTCCACTTGCTCGTAATAACAATATCAATACTGACATTTATGGAGCACTTCCCATACCCTAAGCTCTAGGCTATGTGTCTAGGCTCATTTAACAGATGAGAAAAATGACCCAGGGAAGAAAAAAGTAAGTTGTCCAAGGCCACAAGAATATTAATTGGCAGAGTCAGGATTTGAATTTAGGTCTGTCTAGCCCCAACAACATTCTCAGTCTCTAAGTTTTACTTCCTCCAAACTCCAAATCTATCCTGGACTTAGAAATACGAGAAGTAACTAGTTCCATCTGTTAATACTAGCAAAGGAAATTTTTTTAAAAATTTTCTTTAATCAGAAAAGTAGCATGACTTCAAGAAGACAGCACTGACTCTGTCCAAAAATGGAATTTCTATGTGGAATACCTATTGACCGCGCTCAAAATTACCAAAACAACCATTCTGCCTTCCAGAGAGAGTTACAGGTCCACTTCCAGATTTTCAAGACTATTGAGGGACGAGAAGACAAAGGCAGAAAGTAATCAATGTGTCAAGTCCAAAGCCATAATTAGTCTTGCTGCCTTTTGGGTGCACCTGATTTCTTTGAGTTGAGGGTCTGGTCAAACATTGAACTCCTAGTTTTTCTCCTTCTTGTACCACTGTCTTCACCTCTTAGTCTGTCCACCCTCTCTGACTTTGTTCTATTCCTCTCATGCACCAAGGCCCCTGGGCCTTTGCACATGTAATTTCACTGCCTGAAAAGCTAATTTCACCTGTTTGTTACTTATCTTTTAAACTTCAGAATTAATATCATTTCCTCAAGGAAGTCTTCCCGAAACAACCAGACTAGGTCGGATCTCCCATCAAATCCTTTCAGGACAACATGGACTTCTCTTTACCACACTCTCATAACTATCACTTAAGAAGACCTTTTGGTAGTTATATTTATTAAGCTAACACCCTACTAAACTACTAGCTTTATAAGGGCAAGAACTGCAGCATCTATTGTTCCTAGGGATATCCATGAGCTGATGGCAAGTACTCAACACATATCTATTGAATGAAAGCGGGCTAAAAACACAAGCAGGATATCTCACAATTTGGGCTTTTTTCCCATTCTATTACGTATGTCTAATGTCAGCTTTCCTGTCTAAGTATCTAATGTCACTTAATCTCCATGTGCTTAAACTTGTAAGAGTTTCCCATGGGGATAATCAAGCCCACCTGCATCGACCTCCTTTTCCACCTTATAGAGGCAAAGGCTGCTATAATATGATGTCGGATAGCTGATACTGGAGCCCTGATCAATTTCCCCCCCAAAATGGGTAAACACTCAAACCACTCAATAACAGGTACTTATTCTCTGGTCATTATTACCTGTTTCTATTTTTACAGTGGCCGTTTATTCACCAAAAATAAAAACTTTTTACAAATGAGTAAGAAAGTAACATAGTTAGGGACAATGCCAGGGGAAAAAGTTGTGATTTTTTTGCTTCAAACCAGTTTCAAATTTTAAAAAACAACACGTCCACAACTTCCACAACACATCCATGTTCAGTCATAATTACTATAGTAGTGCTCTCTGAATTTCAAAAAAATTTGCAACAGATTTGCATAAGCTGTTATATAATGAAAAGATTAGTTCTGTAATTAGAATTAAAATAATAGTCTAGTATAAAATAGTTAATTGGTTCTGTACATAGAAATACCCCTTAGTGGTACTTTAATTTTTTTAAAAAAATGTATAGCTGAACATGTCTTTTCAAGTTTATGCATAATATCTTAAATATTAAGAGATGAAATAATTTAGATAGTGAATGGAAAAAATAAATCTTACACTAGCAAGAAACTAAAGAGGACTTTCTACTCAAATAGGTTACAAATGGAGCTTACAAACAGAACTCATGCTGACACCAGCTGTCACTTTTCATTTTTCCTTACTCCCAGCACTAAGATACCTGACCTGTATAAACCAGTAATGGGCCAATATATTTTCTTCAGGGTACAGAGTTAAGACGAGTTTGCAATCATCAATGCCATTAAGGCAGCTGATGCATTATACATGATGATGGACCTTGAACAACCTTGCTTCAGTCCTTGCTTCAGGGAACGCAAAGTTTACTTAATCCCCAAAGAATTTTTTCTATAATGCAAAGCGAATTAAATCATGAAATCTGAAACCTTTCTGAAATCACACTGATTACAAGATGGAAAGGGAGCATATGTCTGCAGAAGCCTGCCAGGGGGAAATGCACACACTGTCCAGCTCATTAAAAAGATACTATATAGATGACCAGTGGTGGATAAAAAGTAAAGTTATGAGACATACCTGAAATAACTGTTACATGTAAGAAGAAACATTTCATCAGTTTATTAGATCTGTGTAGCTCTTTTATTCTGTGTGTGTGTGTGTGTGTGTCTGTGTGTGTGTTGGGGATGTGGAGGGGGATGGGTATACCTTGGCAGGGATACAACCAAGTATCTTCTAGTCTTCTGGCAGGACGATGATATGTTTCAGCTTAGTTATTCTTGTCCATAAAACTTCACATTTCCTCCAGATGCAGAAAAATTTACACATAGGCCAATGATGGGCAGAAGAACTGAGCCATGTGTTTGCCATGTGCAAAACAGCAACATTATTTCAAATGGTTACAGTTTAGAAGCCATGGCTATGCCCTGTACTGAACAATCCTCAGTCTCACTTGTATGGAGAACAAAGGACTAAAAATAAACACCAAGAAAAAATGGTTGCAAAAACAGGGCTTCCTTAGAAGGTATTTGGTTTTCTTTAGAATAATGGAAACTTTATATTTAGAATAATCAAGACTCATCTGAACCAAACAATTACATCTTCAATTCATGGCTTACTGCAACAACTGCTAACGAAGATGGTATAATTGCAAATGGTGAGTTTCAGTGCTGAAACTTAAATATCTGCTTTCCAAGTCCTCTGCTATAATGATTATTTGTTTGCACTCCACAGAGAAGTTAGACTATAGTGGATAATAGCATGAATTCTGAGACCAGACTGCCTGGCTTCAAATTCCTGTGCAAGTTAAACTTCCTGTGCTCAGTTTCCTCACCTACAAAATGAGAATAACGATGGTACTACTGGAGGACTAACGGACTGAACATGCGTGAAACACTTAGTAGACTAGTCCCTGGCACATACGTAGTAAGCGCCATATAAGTGTTTGCTGTTTCTCCAACTGCTACTAGTAGCTCTACCCTTATTATTCCTCAGTCCAGTTACCAATATTGATCCCATCGGGATATCAATATGATTCGAAGAGGCAGAGATTGTACAAAACAGGAAATCCATAAGGGCAAAATAAGCCTCTATGGGGTATAACAGTCATTTATTTGCAAAAAATACAAAAATTTGAGAATGATATAAAACAGAAGCGCCGCAAGCCATTATAGTTTTTAATTCCATTAAGGTGAGGGTTTCATTCGTTGGAGAGAACATGGCAGTCACAGCTTCAAGGAAGGACAATTAGTAAGAAGTTAATTCTTCCAAGTGACTAGCATGGAACCACTGGCAGCAGCTCTCTGCCCCTACAATCAGACAGTCTTGCAGTCTGAGTTAATAGATAGCAAATGAAACCATAGTCCTTCTACAAAATGGCAACATATAGTAATTATCAAGGAAACCAACTCACTAGGACTCCCTTACACCAACCATCAGGTATATGGTTTTTCCAACTATGCTTTTGTTCAGAATTTAAAATACTTCTGTGACAATATTATTAACAACAGAGAAAATTAATGAGCTCTCCTTCTGATATAACTCACTACTTAAAAATCAAAGTATTTAAAAATGGGCAGCAACTCAAACCCACAGGGCCCAAAGGACAAGGTTTCCGGTGCAGGCCCTATTTGCAATTACAGAATCATCTCCAACTCAGAAGATCCTGGAATTGAATCTCCCCACCATCCCCCAAATTCAATTCAATAATTTCTTATTAAATTACTAGAAGATTAACCCTACTTGTACATTTAATTTTTTAGGTCTACATCTTATTCTTGTAGGACCCTTATATCCTGAGGTTTAAAAAAATCATTTATGTCAGCAGTTAGGGGCTAATGAAGTCATTAAATACAATAAAATTTAAAACTAGTTTAGCGACAGCTAACAATTACATATCCATGTAGAAGGAAAATACATGAATCACTATTTTTTAAATCATTCTAGTTTATTACTAATCAGATCGATGTTAAGTCATGGCTAAATTGTTTCAGGGTACGGACTTGAAAAGAAATTTCTCCAAGTTATGTACTTGAATGTTTTATGTTTAATGTTTTTTATTAATGTAAAAAGGTATCATGCCCATAGCTATGACATCTGAAATACTCCCCTCTGACAAAGAGAACCTGGTGAGGTACCTGCATGCCCGTATCACAACCGTGACACCTGCGCCTCAAGGTTTCCGACATAATGCCCTAGAGTTTACGTTCAGTGGTGAGAGTCCTTAACCTAAATCTCCCAGAAAGTGCCACGAGAAGAACATAAATACAGATCTAATATACGGCAAGTTGTATCTGCTAAATATTCCTATCATTGCTTCATTGACTGTGATAGTTTTAGTTAACTCTATTTACACATACTCAGTTAAAGAATCTGGACTGCCTAATATACATAAAAAGACCAAAACTCACTTCAGTTTATGGTGTATGAAGTATACCTCAATAAAATATATATCCTGTTAAAAATATATATCCCAGTTATATACATAGCTATATCCCAGTTAAATATATAGCTGTTAAAAATATATATCCCAGTTCACATGGCAGCAGGAGCCCCTCAAAGGACCAACTAAGGGTGTCTGATTGATAATCTACCCCTCTGCCTTAAGATGCACTTCCCTGAATTTCTTTACTGGCTAAAGGCCTCCTCCATGGAGGCTCAGAAAATGCCTGAAACTTCAACCTGACGTTAAGAGTGATAAAACGAAGAGCTTAGATAACAATTTCTATAAATAGATCTGTTTCAAAAAAAAAATCCTTTCTAAAAGCATCTTCCCAGGCCATGTGACTTAATTCCCGTCTAGTTGACAAAGCATTATTCCCATATTCAAACAGCTCAGAAAGAGCTGCTATAGTGAGAATTCAAGATAGAAAGCATGTTTCTCAAATATAAGGGAAAGTTGTAAATAAGAAAGGCATTTTGGAAGAGAAAAGCTGTTGCTGCAATATTCTCCTAAAAAAAAGGAAAACGAGGTTTTAAAAAACCTTTGAATAGATTACTTGGCAACAGGGGTGGCTGCTTGCATTTCATCTCAAAAACAGACTCAAAAACAAAAGCTAACCTAAAAGCTATTTGAAAAAACATGCAAGTCTCTGCTTCAGAAGATTCATCATTGATGCAATGGTATGATGGCTTTGTATTAATGCATGCAGAAAAATTTGCTGCATACCAACACCTGGTTTTTCTTTTCTTCTTAATTACTCTTCTTGCTTCTATAGAAAGAACCAAGATTCAGCATGGTAATGCAATTTTTGAGAATCAATAAGGAAACTAGATACCCAGGATAAGCAAAAGCAGATTAACACCTTTGTTCATCGTTTCTGCTGCAATAAATACATATAATGACACTTTGTCTGTTTAATAGCTATTTTGGGGCTCTCATGGCCAAAAACGTAAACAGTTTAAGCATTTATGTACTATTCAGTCATATGCAATGAACTCGAGAAAAATTTGTGTCTCATAAAAGGAGATGTTAAGATACTCTCACTACAAAAAAGGAAGAGGTAGAAGAAAAGAGAATGCAGTCACTAAACTATAACCTACATTTTAAATAAACTAAATGCTGTGACTAATGACAAACTAAGAACATTTTTTTACTGAAGAAAGGAGTCCACAATATTTTATAGCACCATGTAATTATTTGTGGGGTTGTTTTTTCAAACTAAACATCCTAAAAGATAATCTTAAGAACATATTGTGCATCTTTTACAGTACTCAACTGTTGAGAATTATGTTCCTCCTGGAAAAATCTAGAAAAGGAGACATGAAAAAGCTGGAATACAATTCAAGATTACAATTCAAGCAATTGTCTATGGATGTGATTCAGGCTTATGGGAGCTACAAACTTAGCATAAGCCTGGGAGGTATCTGCTATTCTGATAGTCACCATATTCAAAATTTTCTAAGTGCTTTTTTACACTTATCCTCCACTAGCATTTCTTTTCTTGACAAAGAAAATGAAGAAAAAGAAAAACATTTTCTTGACAAGAAAATGTTGTTTATACATTCGTTGGGTGAAACAACAAAAGATTCAGGTTGGAAATACGACTTAGAAAAATGAGTGCAAAAGGAACCCAGGGACTCTGCTTGTAGCACAGAGGCCTGCTGGGAGACAGTACCATGCTAAGCTAGAAATCATTCATTGAGCTCCCACCCCAGGGAAGGAAGATGGATGTTACCGCAGGAGAAAAACTATTTTGCAGAAACACCTCAGGCTTATCTCCGTGTTTCTATATCACCTTCTCTGATATACTGTTCCCAGTATGACAGTGGCCATTTCAGTTTGCCTATAAAATATTTTATAATGAAACTTACACCACCATCCCATCAGAGTAAATGGTTCCCTAGAGGCCTAATAACCTCTCCCACTTTTAAGTGGGCACTTTCTCCTCTAACACACAGCCTCTCTACAATTCCTTTACCCAAGTCTAGGCTTCAACCTTGACCCACAGTCCTTTGCTTTCTTATCCATCTTCTTAATGCCACTATGGACATAATTAAGACTTTGAGACAAAGATCCACGAGTGTCTCAATTCAATTTAGTGATGCATAGTAACCAGTTAATTGCCAGGCAAAAGTCAATACTGTATAATGGGTGTCTCTGAACACACCCATCATTAAGGATTAGGATGCCAATCCAAGGACAAGTTGGGAATGCTCACATACAGTCATTTTGAAATAATTTGAGCTAATAAAAAAGACACTCAACAGCTATTACTTTTGATTATTATCAAAAGACATCAAATAATTTAACAAAAAAATGGTTAATAATATTGATAACTGGACATGATCTTTCAATGGCAATAAATATAATAAATCATATCTCTATCAAGATGTCCACTTTCACTTTTTGACCCCAATGAAATCTGCCCCCTAGCCCCATCTATACATATTCCTGGTATATATAATACAAAGGATTTACAATTCTTCTCCTAGCATTTTACAACTCTTACTATGGCTATTTTCCTGAGATGTAAAAAATAAAACTGGCTTGATAGTGGAGTGCCTCTTTACCAATTTTGTCCAAGGCAACTGATGTTACAGAAAAGCTACCCAGATGCAAAACCAAATTTGAGAGAAACAGCTAAAAGTTCTTTAAGTAGACAACCATTTCAGTTTAAAGATTAGACTATAAATGAGTTATTGTTAGGTACCTCCAGAATGAATGAGATTTGTATGTAATAGGTCTAAATAAAATACATGTCAATTTTTATGACTATCCTATTTTGTATAGTATAAAATATATGGTACATAACATGGTAGAAGAATCAGCTCTGGAGTTACATAACCCAAATTCAAATTGCAGCTCGACCACTCATCATGGTTACTTTCAGCAAGTTATATAACCTCTCTATGCTTCAGTTTTCTGTAAAGTGGAATAATACATAGTTACATTTATAATCAGATGTTCTTTTCAGGATTTAACATACATAAATGTGTGTGCCAGTCCCATAATGAGCTATACATGTAGGCAATTACCATTATTAGTATTATAATACTTATTAACTAGAGCTATATAACTAGAAACTTCAACTAACCAGAATACTGGCAGTTTTCAACTTCAACACACACACAGACACACACGCACATACTCACTAACAGCAAATGGCATGATCCTTTATCTTAAGAATCCGAAGCCATAGTTCTCCACAATCAAAATATTAAAAAGTTTGGATGCAAGGTATTCTAATTAGCGGAGGCTTTATGTTTAAATTCTTCTTAAAGTTTATATCAAACACACAAAAGTTCTCCCAGAACTAAGAGACAAATTTAAAATTTAATTTTTAAATGAATTGGAAATAATTGTAAATGGGAGATGAGATCACTATGTTCATTTATATATATATATATATATATTATATATATATATATATAATATATATATATTTATTTATTTTATTTTTGCTTAAAGCCTTTATCTTCGCAACATTTAAAGAACATTTTAATAGGATTAAGCACCAATCTGACCTGGATAAAACTTCCTTCAATGAGGTATAGACTGTCTTGCAGATAAAACAAATCATTATCTTAAGGAAAGATCATTAAAATGTATTTCATGTTACTCTAAATATAAAATTGCAACTGACAGCAAAATCCAGATTGTCAGGAACTGCATGGGATAAACAATTTGGTTTCTTGCACAAATAAATTGGTAAGGATAACTTAAAAAAAAATAGAAAGATAAGGAGAAACCAAAGGATTCAAACGTAATTTTTAAAACGTAAAAAAAAAAAAGACTTTTTTTAAAAAACGTAAAAAAAAAAAGAAAGAAAGAAAAAGAAACCACAGGGACACATGCTTGGGGGATAAAACTATGAACAAAAGTAAGAAAATGATAGCCTTAAGAGTCAGGACATGGTTTCCAAGTTTCACTAGGGAACAAGGAGGGCGCTGGGCTTTGGGAGGCAGCACATGTAATTGCTGGCGAGCCGTATTTCTTGAACTGGATAGTGGTTATAGGGTGTTCACCCTTAGCAATTTCTGCATCAGTGTGTACTTTACAATTTAAAAGGTTTCAAAAATAAAATCTTTTAAAATATAAAAGACTCACCAATACAGCTATGATGTATTTTCTTCATGCAAATGTATTCCTTTTCCCACGTTCATACTCACACCCTTAAATCAAACGCATTGCACCTGAATTTTCACAAATAAAAGGTTCCATGACACATGAGCAGAGACACTTACTAGACTGGTTTCTAGTCAGTGTTTAAATCTGATTTGATAATGATGCTGATTTTAATTTTGCATCCTCAAGATAAATAGGATCGTGTTTGTGCCAACGGACAAAAAATGTTCTTACATATAGAGTTTTGCTTTGATCTCCTTATACCTTTTCATTTACTTCAGTCTCAGGAGAAAAGCCAATTTTAAAAAATTCACAGGGCTCTTAGGGAAGTTGTTATGAGGTGACTTGCATTGCTCTAAAATTCACATGTTGGCATCCTAACCCCCAGTATGTCAGCCGTAACTATATTTGGAGAGAGAGTCTTTAAAGAATTAAATTAAAAATAAAGGCATTAGGTACCGGCCCTGATCCAGTATGACTGGGTTTCTTCTAAGAAGAAACTGGGTCACAGATACACACAGAGGGAATACCAGGTGAAAACACAGGAAGATGACAGCCCTGTTGACACTTTGATCTTGGACTTCTAGCCTTCGGAATTGTGAGAAAATAAATTTCTGTTGTTTAAGCCACTCTGTCTGTTGTATGTTCTTATGGCAGCCCTAGCAAACTAATACAGAAGATCAGAGAGAAGTCCAAAAAAACAAAGCTACAATTTTACAATTTCTTCACTCACTATAATATATAGTGAAAAGAAAAGCTTAAGAAAATTATGAGTCATTAGTAAAGAAAGGAAAACTAACAGATTCCACATAAAAAGGAAATACCCCAAAAAGCTAAGCACAGAGGACAAGAAGAAACAAGGGAACTAGTAGGAAAATAACTGGTTGCTGACTTTGGATTGATGGGGAGGATTTAGCACTTTCAATGTGGTTTCTGGTTGGGGGTTGGGGGGGGGGTGAGGAACAACCCAGAGAAGAATTTTGAGTTAGATTCCCTCGTCCATTTTTTTAAAGGAAGTAGAAACAAATGGAGGTGATGGGTGAGATCAAAGTGGTTTTCTTAAAAGAAGAAGCATTCTCTGGGCCAAGGGTTTGAATGAACTTTGGATTTATCTTTTCCCTGGTTTGACAAACTTGGGGGTTAGGTAAAACCATCAATAAAAAAAATGCAATTATCAGGCTGGAAAATCAGCAAAGATTGTGTGGTCAAGTCAGTGCTCGGGGTGTTACATATACCCATGGAGCCAATGGCCTCAGAGGGAAGTACACTTCGCTGATTAAGTACAAGTTTCCCGAAAAGGGATATTACTGTGGAGACAGCAGAAGGCTGTTTGCTGGATCCATCCTCAGTGCTCATATTTGCATTTCATCATTCCACTTATAGACTTAAATGGAAATAGTCAACTGCCTGTTTCCTTTCATCTTTAATTTAACAAAGGAATAAGACACAGTCTGCATTCAGAAAAGCATCATATAAAATAGAGAAGCAAAGCTAAACAAACAGGGATAAAAATAAAAAGAGCCTGGAGATTATAAATCTAGGTCATTTTTTTTTCAACTGTGAGCAAAATGGCTCCATTCTTCTGTCATATCTAGAAGAATCCTGATATCCTTTCTGCAGAAAGGCAGTGATACAAATCAGTCAACCGTCCTACTAGTCAACCTTAAGTTTAGAATAACTTTCTGGAGGGGCTGGAATTTTTAAATTTGCAGATTTTGTTTTAAATCTTTATCAGTTAGAAGTATAAAGACACATTTACTGTGAAAATGTCCCAATGTCTGGAATTTCTTTTAAATACGAGGGAGGGAGGGAGGGAGGGAGAGACAAAGAGAAAGAGAAAGAAAGAGAGAGAGAGAGAGAGAGAGAGAGAGAGAGAGAGAGAGAGAGAGAGAGAGAATATTTATAACTGTTGACACTGGATAATGGGCATGTGAGAGTTCATTATAGTATTCCTTTCACTTTTGTATATGTTGGAAATTTTCCATAATAAAGTTTTCTTTTGGTTCACATATAATTGAAAAACCCAGTTCTCTTCATGTTGTTTCTTGAACAGAATAATATAATCTATTTTAGTTATTTACTGATATAGAGTTTAATAGGAATAAAAAGCTTTATGATGGCAATATACTTGAAAAGCAGTGAACATAAGCTTTAAAAGAAACTAACTTGGGAAAATGTTTACAATATAATACAATGTTTACTTTTAAAAGCAAGATACAATGTTATAGATATGTATGATACTAGCTACATAAAAAAATAAAACTACAAATATTGGATAAAACAACACTGAAGGGAAATACAACAAAATGAAAACAAAGTTTACCTCAGTGATGAGTTGAAGGGTGATTTTTCCTTTTTCTCTACTTATAAGCTTTTTAAAATGAGTATGTATCAAATTTATAATCAGAAAAAAAGCAAATACACACAAATGGCATTATAATTCTAACATGGCAGAATAGATAGTCTGAACACATTCAAAAGAAAATAAACAACTAGCTAATACTCACTATACTAAACCTATTGAAGAAGGAACTTAAAGAAACCCTTTGGTGAAGTCTGGTCTCATATGCCCTCAGCTTACAGCAGCAGCAGACTGGAAAAACACACACATTCTTATACCTATAATTGGAGGAGGCTTTTATTTGTGTGTAATCCTTTCCGAATTTACCCGACAAGAAACAATATCCTGAGATTTCTGTCTCCGGGGATTTACAACTCCCTGGGACTTCCCAGTTGATCTAATAAATTCATAATTTTACTAGGGAAAGTCATTCCCAACTGCATGCAAAGCCATGTACCTACCCTGGACCCAAGATTTCACCTCTTGGTTCTCTTGGTTCTTAAGTGCTAACCTTAAAGGCAAATTTCAGAAATTATTTTCTGTGATATAATCAAAAAAAGAATCAAGAACCACTTGCAGCTATATTAATTCCATAAAACATAACTCCAATAACTCCTACAGAATACTAAGAATTATTTTTCTGAAAATTTTACTTTTTTCTACATATGGGTAATACACTTTCCTGATAAATTCTTAAATATAAAAACCCCAAAACTGTACATTAGAAGAATCAGTGAAAATTAAAATCATATTCAATCTTTAAAAGATTCTGAAAACACTTGTCCCAGAGGGAGGAAAACTTGACTTACTTTAACTTCCACAGTCTTCCCTCCATGTTCAATGTGTCTCTCTACATATTCAGAGGACAGCAAATCACTGCAACAACAAAAGAAATGATGATTAAAGAGGACCTTGAAAATGTAAAGCATTTGAAAATCAAGTTTACAGTTTCAATAATTCTTTAACCCAAATTTTAAAACAATATAGGTTTCTCTCTCTCTCTCTCTCTCTCTCTCTCTCTCTCTCTCTCTCTCTCTCTCTCTCTCTCTCTCACACACACACACACACACACACACACGGTATAAGGTTGAACTGACTAAACTACAAACCACCTGTCACCCCATCGCTCAGCAGAGCTGATTCCACAGATCTAGCACAGAAATTCTAGGAAACTACCACAAGCACACCATTATTTTTAAGACATCTTATTCTTCCCTTTTTTACTTTAGCTGTTTATCAAATTGTTTTAATTTGTTACTATACCTTACCATGTATGTCTTGATATGTTACATGCACCATTTTATCTAACAAAACATTAGGTTCCATCACAAAAATGAAAAGAGGGCAAAGAAAATTAAAAACAATTCTCTTTTGAAGTCTCTACTAAACTACAACCTTATAGAATTTTAAATTGTTTACATCTTCTTAAATATACTTCTGTTTAATTCCATATACGTGAAAAAAAATTCCCCTTTAATGGGGGGTGCCTCAAGGCACAACTTCATAAAAAAGACTTAAAGTCTTCACATTTTAAAGCACTAAGATATAAGTAAAATTAACATAATAAATAAAAACAACACATGAAGGTATAAATAATCTGCGGAACCTGAGAAAAAATTTATGTATTAAGAAGGGCTCCTGCTAACTAACTGGGCTCCAATTTAAAAGTAGAGCCTAGCAGCTGTTTCTAAACAGGCCTCTCACCAGACCACACTTCAGGAAGAAGACTGCACTGAACTGCCTGCCTGCGCTGTATCCCATCTGAGCCAGCCCTTATAAAGGAGTTCCTGGCATTGTATGCCAACCAATAGGGCTGAGGCCCTCCCCAGTCAGCGCTATGCAGCTATCCCCATCAGCATCGTCAAGGACCAATCAGAGCAGCTCCATTCTGACCAATCCGGACTGTGCCTTTTGGACCAATCAAACTGTGAGGATTTGAAGTCCTCATTTGCATGAGTATGAACCAATCAGCAACCAAGGGCGGGGACTTCTCTCTATATATAAGTCAGCTCCCCCGCTGGTTAGGGGAGCGCACTTTCCCTTTTCATCAAAGACTGGGGACTGTATTTTCCCAACTGGAGCAAACACTAAAAACCAACTGAAGACTTCTCACCAGAGCAGAGCAGGGAAGAGCAGAGCTGTCTGGTGGACAGCCACCTCAGCCCAGGGCTCCATCAGCTTAGGGCCTCCTCACAGCCCTCCAGTTCCACAGCTATGCTGTTTCGAAATTGAGCTGTTTACATGGAATAAAGTTTCCTTCTTCACCATACCCCAAATTGGAGATTCCTGTTAGCATAGAATTGGTGCTTATGACCATTGGTTTATTTCTAAATCTATGACTCTGTTAACAGACATTCAGCGAACTAAGAAAATCTTTTTTCATAGTGTTCTGAAAATCACCAAGCCCAAATTGTCCCAATTATAAAAAATAATGTGAATTTATGAGCACATAGGCCCGCCATGATAAGCTCTACGCCTACATTTGCTTCAAATGTAAACAGAATGATCCAAAGTTACATTAACACAGGCACCATATTCAGTTTCCCATAGTATCTGATGTTTACAGCACCATTTAGGAAACCTATAATCATAGTCTAAGTCCTTGTTTCAGTTTTCTTTGGAATACATTTTCCTATTGACTTTACATGGGAGAACTAGCTGGGATGTTCTAGGCTGCAAGTGGCAGACAGCACAACTAAAAGTGGCATAAACAACCAGGACATTTATATATTCTCTCTTGTTAGAAATTCCCGAGCAGGTTCAATGTGAATTTGCTTTTGCAAATCTTCAATTCTGTTAGATGAATAAATCTGAAGTTTATAAAATGTAGCTAAACACTCTTAAGATGTTTTAAGTATAGATAACTAGCTAGTAAGCAAAATTTTGGTAGACGCTGGCAGAATGCAAAGGATGTGTATAGGCAAGAAAATATGTATGTGTTACACGTTGATAGAAAGAGATGGATGACCAAAAGATACTTAATATTCATGAGACAACTGGGTAATAAATGTTCTTAATATAATAAATACACAAGATACACTAAATATGCAGGATACACTATACATAAGCATTTAATATTTATGAGGTCTAATTCAATCACCTATTTGTGACATCCAGGGTTCCTCGACTTCCATACTACTGACATTTTGGGCCAGAACATTCTTTGTCTTGGGAGTATCCTGTGCACTACAACATATTTAGTAATATCCCTGGCCTCTACCCACTACATGCCAGTAACACCTCTCTCTCTCTCTCTCTCTCTCTCTCTCTCTCTCTCTCTCTCTCTCTCTCTTTCTCTCTCTCTCTCTCTCTCTCTCTCTCACACACACACACACACACACACACACACACACACACACACACACAGCAGTCATGACAATCAAATGTCTCCAGACATTGCCAAATGTACACTGGAGGACAAAATCACCCTGGTTAAGAACTGCTGTTGACACCCATTTCTGCCTAATGTTTTCTATGTCCAAAAACACAAATAAAATTCATGACTGTTCATCAAGTGAATTGGCAAGCTACAGTTCCTGACCAGGCACATTCATCGCAGTGTACCTCATATAGCAAGTGGGCGTCATTAGGTCATTAGCTTGGCCATCTTCCCTCTTTGGGGCTTGCCCAAAATCTCATCTGTAGTCCTTGAAACCACATTATCAGCAGGGAAGGTAGATGCAGTAGAGAGGAAAGCAGGACATATGAACCCTGTGGAGCCCAGGATTAGCTGACATGGTCCTTCCACGCCACTTGCAACCTATCCAAAATGTTCTAACCTACCAGTTCTCTCCTCTTGCTTCTTGCCATGTGCTTTGCATTGATTTAGCAAACGATGTGATTTGAGGTTTTTAATTTGGTCTGCGGGGCTTTCTGTTCCCTTACTTCTGGGGTAGCTTGCCTACTAGTATCCTTGTAGGTTACCATTGCATCAAAGTAATTTCCCATCTGACATCAGGGCAGTTCCAGGGTGGTTCATGTGTTGGCTCAGCACCATTAATGAGACCACAAGGATGTTCATCTTTCTGCTCTGCCAGCAGTGTGGTGGGTGACCTGTTCTCTTATCTGGCTCCTGTCATGACACTAATGTGGCTGCTGCAATTCTAAGCATTTCATGCAAATAAAAGTATACCAAGGTAAAAAAAAAAGAAAAACAAAAACAAAAAACAACCTTGTATTTCTTTTTCTTCTTTCTTTTTTTTATTATTAGTTTCAGGTATGCAAAACAACATAATAGACATTTACACACCTCGCAAAGTGACAATTCCAACAAGTCTACCATCCGACACCACACATAGCTATTAAAATACCACTGACTATATTCTCTATGCTGAATTTTACATCCCGTGATCGTACATAAATATATATATATATTTAATTATAATATGAGTTTCAGGTGTGCAGCACAGTGGTCAGGCATCTACACATTCTATACAGTGATCCCCCTGATAAGTCCAGTGCCCCTCTGACCCCCTACATAATCTTTACAATATTAATGACTATATTCCCCACACTGTATTTCACATCCCTCTGAAACTTTGTATTTCTTTAAAATAGCAAACTCTTCACAAAAAGTCCCTAGCATTTCATCTTCTCAACTATACTTTGCCCGACTTACATTACTTGGCCACACCAAAACTCATCCTTTGACAAGGTAATCTATCTTTGAACAATCAACATTCTCCTCCTCCAGGGCCTCCAATGAACATCATCACTACTCAGAAAGGGCTGAACAATGTTAGGGGGAAGAAGACTGGTGAGAGAATAGCTGATGTACAGCCAACCGACAGTTGTCCTTTTTTAAAAAATCTTTTTATCATGGCTATGTCAGATATTTCACAAATTTCCAAAGGCTTCTAACAAAATAGTGAAGCTGCATGGTAAAGCTCTGCCTCAAGCAAATCTTGTCATGGCTCCATCATCCACATCCCAACCTGTTGCGTATTCAAGACCAAACCCCAAACAGGAAAGGTACCAGCTAGATGTTTGCAAGAGACTGTCCCCTAACTTGACTGTCAGTCTCAAACAACATCCCCAGAAGTGGGAGAGAAAAAGTCATGTTTATTATCAGAGCCAGCCATGTGCCCTCTCTTGGGAATCTGAACTAGTAAACTCAGAATAAACTCATTCAGCTGTTTGGGGAAAGAGAAAAATAAAAACAGGCAAACACTTGAGCAAAACTGAGTTGTACCAGTGGTGAATACCAACGTGAAAGCCCCAAATCTCCACTGGTCAGGTCCCTGGATCCAAAACAGCCCATCTCTGGTGCTGGATATCTGTGGGATCCTTTCTCCATCAATGACACAAAAGTAAATTCTCATTATTGGACCTAGCATGAGTGAAGCCAAAAGCACTGACATAAAATATTCCTTAGAGAATGACAGCTGTAGTAGTAGCAGTGATAATAATAATAATAACAATAATAATAATAATACTTTTTTTGAACTTTAGAGTCTTCCAGGTTTTCAAATTTCAAGGGAATATTTTCCTTTGAATTATAAAATCTATGAATTAAGAGAGTATGAGTCACCACATGGATGTAATTACAGCAAAGAAAATCCTCTGCTCAGGAATTATGTAGCTATTTCAATCAACCTGTATACCTACAAGTATTTCTGGAAAGCGTTCCACGTAATTTAAACCAAAAAGAGCCCATGTAATTTGGTTTTGTTTGTTAGCAGTATTGCAGACATCTGCGAAATATTGTTAGTTTAATTATTAGACTGAAAAAACTTCTGTTTAAAATGTTACTTTTTCCTCTACTGAAGCATAAAATCCTTATTATCATCAGCTTAGAACCTAAGTAAATTTTCTTGAAGCCTCCTAAAAAGTAGAGGTAATCAAAATTACCTGAGTTCTTTTCCTTAGTTCCATATAATTTATTGTTAACTAAAGATCTGCTTAAATAATTTTAAGTGTAGGAAAATGGAGTATATCCTTAATATATGGGAAATTTTATTTTACACCAAATTGATCAGGTAGAATTCACTCCATGTTCACAGCTTACTCAGGACTGATGTATAAATGCTTCTTTGTGAATTTTGAAAGATTGAAGTGAAAATCATTTTCAATCAAATACTGAACACCACTGGTTTCTAAAGGAAGAGATGTTTTTTAAATTAAAACTGTATTCTCAGGCCTTTTTTCTCATTTGCATGCCATAATAAGACTGGAATAAGCAAAACAATTACAATGTAAACATTTTAAGTCATAATAATGATTATCCTTTGTCTAGAGGAAAACTCATAAATCAGAGACAGCTGGTATAGTACAAAGGTTTTGGAGTTTAAAAACCAAAACAAATATTTTTATTTCCTATCCAAACTTTGCCATTTACTAGCTGTGTGGCCTTGGTCAAGTTATTTAATCTTTATGAACGTAATTTTCCCATGTCTAAACAGAGACATAAAAATTTCTTCATAAAATTGGTATGATATTAAACTAGAACATATGTGAAATGCCTCCCAAAACCTGATTTCAAGCATCCCACTCCCTGTTCACCATCTCCAATCCATCTTTCTAGAATTCTCACTATAACTGTTTGGAGACTTTTAAACCTTTGACCCTACCTACCACTTTTTCACTTTCCTTCACTTCCGTCTTGTCCACCTAATCTAGTTTATATGCCATGATTCGTCATGCTAATCATTCCCTGGCACACACTCTAAACCTCTTTACCACTCCCCATTCCTCCTCCACTACGCTCACTTTGGCCAAATCTCAACAGTGATAAAACTTTTCTACTAATCAAAGTCTGGCCCCAGGAAACAGAACCTCCCGATTGGTCAGACGTTGAATTTATGACCACAGAACACTGCCCAGAAGTCTACTACATTTCCCTAGTCAGTTTGCTCTGCGAAGACCCTTCCAAACTTCTCTCTCCTCAAATCTCTAAAGCATTCTTTCATCATCACTTCCTGTTAATGACCTCACTTGTGTTATTCATTAATAAAATGCAAGCAGAAAAGGACTGCTTCATCTTTCCAATCTACCAACCCCCCTGTTTCTGAACCAGTCTCTATTAAGTGTTGATAGGCATCTCAAACATAACAACGTCTAATGCATAACTCAGCCAAATCCGAACATTTAATTTTCACATTCAAAATGAATCCTAGTAATAACCACAGTGAAGAAAATGGAGGACATTACTTTAACCAGCTCATCATAGTTAACATCACCAATGAAGGAAGAAACCAAACTCGTGCTCCTGAAGTGATGCATTGAGAACACATCATTTACAGTATTCCCACCAAAAATGCACAACAAAGAAACAAACAAAAGTATAAAGAAACCTAAACCAGCAATAGATTTCCAAAGAAATAGCTTCAGAACAAAGATCTAAGCCAAACTGCTGCCAGTAAAATGTGACCTCACGGTCAAGATCAAACCAAGGGTGTGGTTGTAAGATCCTTTGTTAAGACCTTAGAAAGACATAAGGCTTTCTTTGCCTAGACAATATCATCTATACAGAAGAGTTTCTAAGATTCTTAAGGGCCTGCCTACTAGATCCTCAGCTATGGCAAAGAGTTTCTGAGAATTTAAAGGTATAACTCATAGACATTCTCACCTAAATAAAAAGTCTTCTAAGAATCTTAAGGGCACTGTCTCATAGCAGCTTAACTCATAGTCCAAAGTAGAGAGGGGTGTATCCCAAAAAGATTTCTGGGTGTGGTTTTGTATAATAAGGTAAATCCCAATGAGACTCACAAGAAACCCACCAATGAAATCACCATCAGTTTGTATCAAAATAGTCAGTTCAAACCTTTTACAATCAGGAAGAAGACCTAGAAATATATTAAGGCCTAAGCCATTTATAATGGAAAAGAAATGGTGATTCTAACAGCAACCAAGAACCATAGGCAACCACCCCTAGAAAGCAGAACAAAGCTTGAATCAACATATATCCCCTTTTCTCAAAACAGGGGACCTGGTGACTTACACCTGGCTGAACATCAGAACTTCAAAAGACCAGTGATAACTAGGTACCTCCAATTTCCCTTTTTTTAAAAACAGGAGAATCTACTTCAGTCATTCTGTCCTTATTTCCCCATTGTGTCTTAAGTGAGTGTGGAATAGATAACTTGTCTTTTTAATTCAAGCATCTATACCTGAATTACCTCATCTAAGAAGCTTTAATCACACCAGAACCTGATTCAGAGAGAACCTGAACCTTTAGTTTGAACCTGATACTGTAACGGAATGAGATTTTTTAGAAATCTTTGGAAGAATTTAGTAAATTTTACATACGTGAGATATGTAAATAATCTGTGGTCAAAGGATGAACTGTGGATGAGTAAAGATAGCTACAAATTCTTTATAACTCCTTGCATGGCCAATGGGAGACCATTTCTCCTCCCCTTGAAGGTGAACTCGTCCAGTGGCAAATATAATGAGGCAGAAGTGATTTGTATAACATCTGAGTTCTGCAGCTTCCACTTTCACGCATGTGGAACTCTCCATCTTTCAATCTTTGAGTCCAGCCACCATGTTGTGAGAAAAGCCAAGCAAACACACAAGACCCTTGTAGAGGAGAACCAAAGTCCCTAGCTGACAGCCCCAGTTTAATTTCCAGCCAATGCTGGCACCAATTTCCAGCTGTGTGATTGAGGCCATTTTGGATCTTCCAGGTGTTAGTGCCCCAGCTAACACTTTTTGAAGCACAGCTGCCCAGTTAACACAGAGAATTGCACAAAATAATACATTTTCAGGCAATAGGCTGATTATGTCTTCTTATTTTAATATTCAATGATTGTTAGACTACACAAAATTAACATCATGTTTTCCTTAGGGCGGTCTCCAAATAAGCACAATATGACTTATTTGGGATAATATAAAGATCAAAGAATCATAAAAGCTTCAAGTATGATTTTATCCATCCAGAGAAATAGAAAAACAGCCCCTTAGGCCATGAGTTAACACAGAAAATTAAAGATTTCATTGGGTATCTAAGCTATGAAAATCTTTACAGAAGAAAAGAACTAGGAAAATGGAAAATTTAAGAATGCAAATTTTATTATTTTAGAAAAGAGGAATAAGAAATTATAAGCTTAGGAAGTTTTTCAAAGAAAACACTCTCCCCATTCTCCCATCCTATGCATTCCTCTACCACTTCACCTTTATTTTCTTCCCGTATCTAGCCACGCATTAACCTTCCAGATCCTTTTGGCAAACGAATGTCTTTGCTGAGACTCCTCACTACAGAAAATGGATACATGTCCTCTACCTTCATACCGCTGAGAATTAATCATTCATTCTTCAGCTCTCTTTGTGCCAGAATTATTGTCTGTATCTTCAGTATGTCATAACTAGTATTTAAAATTCCCATTTTGTTTAAACTAAATTAAAATGAAACTACAAAAATTAATTAAAATCTTATCCAAGATCTGCATTTTGGATGAAAGTTTCATTTCATTACTTTTCAATTTTTAAATATGAAAATTCCTTTCCTGCTTGGGTACATAGAGTATTTTCTTTCGCCTAAAAGTGAGGCTATTTTAGTTATGTTCTACCTAGGAACTCATAATCTGATGAAAATGTTCAGGGAGCTTTCAATGTGTATGTGAGGACTAGGGCACTTAGAGCAAATGTGCATAGGTGAGAGTTGAAATGGGCACTACTTTTAATATGAGCCCTTATTTATAGAAGCCTTATTCCTACTAGGGCAAAGGTTTCTCAGCCTGGCTATGCAGCAGAATCACAGATTATTTTTTTTAAATGCTTGATCACCACCTAGGTTTATTCTGATACATAAAAAATGTTACCAGGACATGAAAGTATAATCAGATTAAGTCTACAGATATTCTAGTAAAATTCTATTAATGTAGAATTTTGTGTTGGCGTAATATAAAATATGTGTTGGCATATTCTGATCACTGTGACTCATTACCACATTGAAAGCCAAAGACACCAGCAAGCAAGTAAAAGGTGTCCTTCAAATATATGGTGATGGAAGGAGAGCTGACTCTGGGAGAGTGAACACACACTGTGATATATAGATGATGCACCTAAAACCTATGTAACTTTACTAACCATTGTCACCCCAATAAACTAATTTTAAAAAAAGAATCACGTGATACTATTTCATTCCCACTAGGGTAGCCAAAAAAAAAAAAGGTCCTGGTGAATCTTATGACATGTAATCAACAGAGGGACACATGTTCCTCTTCATTACAGCCAAATCAAGGACTAATTTCTTCAGAAGAAAATTGCCAGACTTACTTCAAAATTTACGTTGCTTTCCTGTGAGCACTCTAGAAATGGGAGATTTTGACATTTTTTTAAACTTGCAATTCTTAGGTGTAGTTCAAATAAATTAACCACACAAAGATTTCAATTTTTGTAATATTAATCACTTAAACATTAGACTTAGCAAGGCAAAGCTAGCCTCAAATTCTCCCTCCCCCTCCCCCTCCCCCTCCGTCCTCTCCTTTTCCCTCTCCCTCTCTCTCTCTCTCTCACCATCTGCCTAATAAACGTCTTTACCTTTTTCATCGCCTTCCTCTCCACATGCATATTCTGGGAATGAGACTATATCCCTCAGCCAGACTCCATCATCAAAAGTCAAGAGGAGCCCAGTGCTCAAAGGAAGACTGCTCCCACCCCCTCCTGCGTGACCCCGTAAACTGGAGTTAAGAGCGAGTCCCAAATTCTGCCTTTTCATGGCAAGAGAGCATCTACCTACCGTCAACACACACAACCTCATCATGGCGACCTGCTTTAGAATCATCAAGATTAACCCAATCAGGCCCTTTAGCTAGTTCATGTCTGTCACCTCAAGAAGCTCAGGCTCCCAAATCATCCCTCATCTCCAGCTCTCTAATTCCCATGTGGTTTTGTCCCCCTTTTCCCACCACTCTCCGTTTCCAGATACCCTTTGATGACAATATAAATGTATGAAGGAAAAAGACAAAAAGCATACATTAAAATGGTACCGTGTTTCCCCGAAAATAAGACCTAGCCGGACATCAGTTTTAATGCCTCTTTTGGAGCAAAAATTAAGACCTGGTATTATATTATATTAAATTATATTGTATTGTATTATATTATAGTATATTATATTATATTATACCAGGTATTATATTATGTTATACTATATTATATTATACCTGGTCTTATATTAAAATAAGACCAGATCTTATATTAATTTTTGCTCCAAAAGACACATTAGAGCTGATGGTCTGGATAGGTCTTATTTTCGAAGAAACATGGTAGCAGTCCTTATCTCTTGATAATTCAATTACTGCTACATTAATTGTACACATTATGTAAATTGTCTAAATTATCTAAAATTTATACAATAAACATGTATTACATGTAAGAAACTAAAGAATTAAGTTTTATGTATATACACGGAAGGTGCCAAAAAAAAAGTATACACATTTTAAGAAAGGAAAAAACTGTATTAAAATTTATGCTGATGGTAACCACCTTGAGCACCTCTTATAATTGCAGAAGTCAAACATGACTTGTATTCACCTTTTGTTATCAGTACATATTAAGTATTACAATTTTAATACAATTTTTTCCTTTCTTAAAATGTGTATACATTTTTTGGTACCCTCTGTATATTTCATAATTTACAAAAATAAGAAAACTAAATTTGAAATGTATTTCACAAAGCCATCATCCCAAAGTTATTCACAAAACAATCTAAATATACCAAAATAGGTGATTAGTTGAACAATTTATTTTTCATCCATTTAGCGGAAAATAATGAAATCAACAAAACTTAAGAAGAGTTTGTATTAATAGGGAAAATGCTTCAGTTAAAAAAAAGCACTATCTGAAATTATACAGAGAGACTATAACAATTATATAATAAAACAATGCACAGAATAAAAGATTAGAAGGAAACGCACTTAAATGTTTAAAAAGTTCGCCTTTAAGTAGTGGCACTATAGGTTATTAAAGAAATTTTTTTTAAGTTTATTAAACAGTTTTTCTTTCTGGGTATTTATCACCACATTTCTCAAAAAGAAGTAAGTTCAAACTTGTGTCCTGATTTTTTTTAATTTTAAAATTAATAGCAATAATAAAAATAACAGTTAAAATGTTTGAACCCTTACTACTATTACTACTATTATTACTAATACTACTACTACGAATCTAACATCATCACATGGACTTAACTTGTTAAGTAGGTATCTTAGTATCTCCATACAGATGAGGAAGCTGAAGCACAGAGCAGAAGTAACTTATTCAAGGGTATGTGGGTAGTACTACATGGTAGTAATACGTGGCATGACGTGGTATTACATGGTATTACGCGGTATTACGTGGGTAGTAATACGATGGTCTGACTCCAGAGCTCAACTTCTTGACTAACTAAACCCAACTCTAACGTACTTTCCCTTCTCCCATAATTTTCTTCTCTTCTTAATTAATTTTCTACATGTCATTAAAGCAGCCCCAAACTTTACACAGAGTTGTAAAACCTTCAGTACTGTCAAACATATCAAGTACTCAATTAAAATTCCATTTTTTTCTTAGCTACGTCCTCCTGTAGCCCTCCATCCTTTTGCTCATACATGGACTAACTCAACTCTAGGCTTTTTATACAGCTGTAATCCTGGAATTTCTCTTCACTGTGATCTGGGAATTCCTTGTGATTCTCTCCTCACTACCATAGTTCCCTGAAAATAAGACCTAGCCAGACCATCAGCTCTAATGCATCTTTTGGAGCAAAAATAATATAAGACCCAATATGTTATACTATATTTATGATATGATATGATATGATATGATATGATATGATATGATATGATATGATATGATATGATAGACCTGGTCTTATATTATAGTACAATAAGACCGGGTCTTATATTAATTTTTGCTCCAAAAGACGCATTAGAGCTGATGGTCCAGCTAGGTTTTATTTTCGGGGAAACACAGTATATCTCTGCTTCCTATATCTCACATCTTCATCTTTCTGGATCTTCTCCATTTTATTTTGGTGTGACTCAATCTCCATACCTTCCAAAAAAAGAATGCATGATGTTCACTTATTTTAGACCTTGCATGCACATTTTTTGAGAACTCACCTTTAATTGATGGTTTGGATTTGTAAGTATAGAAATCCCTCAGAATTTACACTGCATTGCTCCACTGTTTCCCAACTTCTAGTATTACTAATGAGAAATCTGATGTTATTCTGATTCTGATCTTTTCAGTGTGTCCTGGTTCTTCTCTTGAGAAGCTTTTTTGACCTTCTATCTCTACTTTTCTAAAACTTCAAAATTATATGTGGGTCTTCTTTCATTTACTGTCCTGGGCACTCAATGAGTCCTTTCACTCTAGAAATTCATGTCCTTCAGTTATGAAGAATAATCTGATAACTTCCTTTCTATGTGTTCTCTCTGCTCTCTGTATAGGATTTCTACTAGTCAGATGTTTAATCTCCTGGATTGATACTCTCACAGTTTTTGTCTTTTCTCTCCTCGTCCACTTCTGCATCATTTATCCTGTTTTCTAGGAGATATTTTTTTCCCAACTCCATCAGTTAACTTTTGTATTGATTTGTACTGCTTCTAATATTTTCTAGTTTGTTTTCTCTTGGTTTCCAGTATCGTTTTCTTATTTCACAGATGCAATATTTATCTCTCTGAATATATTATTATTGGGTTGTTGTTTTTTTAAGATTCTGTTCTGTTCCCTGAATTTTCTTTGTTTCAGCTGAATTCTTTTCATTTGTTTTGATTTCTTTTTTTTTTTGTTATACGTTCTCAAATGTCTGGTAATCCATATGCTAAGTTTCATGCTTTTCAAACAAATATGTTAGTAATTTTAAATGTTTTTGTTTTCTAACTATTGGAATTCCAATACTTAGCTTTGACAATCTAGACTTTTCCAACTATTGGTGAAAGAGTTGATCAAGATAAAAAGCAAACATTCCTCTTTCCTCTAGAGCAGCAGGAAAGCAAATACTAATCTATGTCATAGAACAGTCTTTGAAAACATCTCTAACAATAGGTTATCCAGAATCCAGATAAGAAAAAGTGTTGCTATGTTCTATGAAAGTAAGTAAAACCTCTAAAGTCTGTAATTCTATTTGGTTTCCTTATTTAATAATCTGTTATCCTATTAACAATATTTAAACATACATATCTGTTTTGTGTAAAGCATAAATAATTATTAAACCAATAGAGTATTGCTGACACTTTTGTCTTCTCCCATATGTTTATAGATGTAAAATACAATAAAACGAAATTATGACTGTTGCATTTCCCATAACAAAAGTTTTAGAGTTTCATATGGTTTTAAGGCAATATAAACTACTTTCTCTTTCAGCACCACCCTATATCCCGCTTTTCTAAGACATCTGGCACCTCCATTTCCTCCATTTTCAGGTTCTGTTTCTTGTTGCAATTAGAAGTCAGCTTTTTCCACTCACTCCATTAAGTCCGTTACCACTGTCCATTTTTGTTCTGTTTTCCAAAAGACAGAACTCTCATCTGCTTTGTTCTTGTGATTTTATTACACCCTCACTGCCATTATAATGGAGGAAAGATATATTTTAGGGTTCAATCTGCCATACCTAACCAGAAATATGTTAGTAATTTTAAATGTTTAGTTTTCTATCATGATCATATAATTTTTATGATGGAAAATTACTAGATTAAACCTGAGCCAGGGAAATCTAGGAAATATGAGCATGAAATAGACACCAGAGTAGAAAATTACATCTCACTATTCGTCTCAAAACTCTAGCAATAAGTCCTTAAAAGATGCCCTTTCTCGAAAGATGATATAGGAGCATTTGTGAAAACATGGATGGATCTCGAGAGAATAATGCTAAGTGAAATAAGTCAGACAGAAAAAGCAGAGAACCCTATGATTTCACTGATATGTGGTATATAAACCAAAAAGAACAAGACAAACAAATGAGAAACAAAAACTCATAGACACAGACAATAATTTAGTGGTTATCAGAGGGTAAGGGGGTGGGGGGTGGGTGATGAGGGTAAAGGGGATCAAATATATGGTGATGGAAGGAGAACTGACTCTGGGTGGTGAACACACAATGGGATTTATAGACGATGTAATACAGAATTGTACTCCTGAAATCTATGTAAATTTACTAACAATTGTCACCCTAATAAAATTAATTAAAAAAAAAAAGATGCCCTTTCTGCTCTTACATATTTCATTCTATTTCATTAGCTGTCATTTCCTTACTTATCTTTCTATTCCAACGGCCATTTCCAGCAAATGTCAGCCAATCTACAATTATTTTTTATGAGCAATTGGTAATCACACAAAGTCAAACTTTTACATTTTGGTTCTACTAAAATTCCTTTGTTTCTTCACAATGCCAGAATGTTACAATTAATAATGAGTGCTTTTTAAAAATTATGACAGAACTATAGCCAGCTGAATGCTGTCACTTTCAAAGCTGTCATCTTGAGATCCTATTCACTTATGCCCGTGATATTGCAATTGCTTGAAACTTTGTTAAAATTTCCCTTATGGAACTGCTTGCGGACAATTTATGTGACACATAAGAAAAGCAGTCTATTTCCTAACCATGTCTTCTGAAGGACAAATAGGCTAATCACCCATGAATGGTTGATGGCTGCTTCCAAAATTCAAATATAAAATATACCTTTAGTTATTGATGTCATGTCACCATGTAAAAAGTTCAAAAAATGTGCTATAAACTTTGATAGCAATCCTCCTCAAAAGATCTAACACTGTTTTGAGGAATAGGCTGATATTATAATAAATGCAAGGCCCTTTCATGGTGACAACTTTGATGGAGACAATTCACTTGGCTGTGTAAGTTTTGAAAAGCTTGTTTACACACAGTGTCGTTACTTCCTACTCACTCCTCACACTGGCTTAAATGAGCAATAAATGGAAAGAAAACTAATCAGCTCTTTACACTATGACATGATTCTGAGTTAGTTTCCACCTAATAATCAAAACACAAAACTGCAAACATAACATTACATATGCTTTGCACTCCTATTTTCTTCGATTTTACAAAATTATCTCTAGGAAAGCCTTTTAGGAGGAAATTTTCTTGTGGAAAATTACTGAACATTTTGCATCTGCAAATATGCGATAGTAGATAAGAAGGAAGAGGAGAAAGTGTCATATAGGTCAGTTTTGTGAATATCTGTTCTCCAGACACAGAGGATTGATTATCTTAGGGCTTTGTATGTGGCACCTCTTTTCACACTTATCTAATGAACCATTGTATTCCTGTCAACCTAAATTCAGCCACCAACCCAGGAACAGGAAAAGTCATAAATTTCAAATTATGTTTTCATAAAAGAGAAATCAATGCATAATGTTAATGCTTCATGTTCAGCTACTAGGAATAAGCAGAGATCCTGAAACAAAATAATCTCTATTATTACAAACACCCAACTGAAAAGGACCTAAAATATATCTACATGATTGACATATGCCTCCCATGGCTCTCTGTGATTTTTGCTCTAAGTTTAAGTTTCAGGACCAAATGAATTAGGCATTTGTGAGGGAATGTTTTAATAAAAGTTAAGCATTTCTCTTGCCTATTAAATAAAGAGGATGGAAAAGAAAGAACCTCTGAATAGTCTATGCAGAGGTAACAAGAAATATAAAAAAAACTGTTAGAATTAACAGGAAATCCATAAACATTTAAAAATTGCAATGAAATTGAAGTGGGAACTAAGGATTGCACAAGACTACAGAAATATTTCTCAAAATGCTTGAGAGTCATGTAGGGTTTTTCTTAAATGCAGGTTCCTGGGCCATGAAAAATGCTATCAGGGATGCGGAAACCTTAAAAGATGACTGGCAATCCAAGCAGCAAGTAAAGCATTTGTTATGGAAAGAGGTTGGAAACTAAGAAAACTGGGTTATTACAGTTCCAGGAGAGAGAACCAAAGGATGAGGAAAAGAACACAAAACACATTAACAAAAAGAAGACATGTGCAATAAAATGAGCACATAACTAAGCATGGGGAGAGTTAAGAAAAATCTGTTAGGGAGGCTCACTTTCCCTCCAATACTCCTTGTTTTCATGTCTAGGGGTCAGCACTGGATTCTTGCCTGGATTCTTATCCTTCTCCCTAGCTGAAGAAGTGAGTTGACCTGGTTAGGAGTAACAGTGGTCTACATTCCTGAAAAGGGTGAAGTTAATCTTTAAAAAGTTTGTCAACACTGAGGACCTTCTCTTTTTCTCTTCCTCTCTGCTACAGACCAACGTGAATACAGAGATTCTGAGAAACTGTCTACTCTCCAGACCCAAATCTTCCCTAAATACCACAGTTTAAACTTTACAGGAAGAAATGGAGACAGGAAGCATCAATAGGATCATATGGGCCTTCTCACTAAGGGATGGTGTTTTAAACTGTGTTATCAGTAAAAACAGTACTTCCATGCTGTCTAGCCTCTTATCTATCGCTCAGTGTTTCCAAACTTAGAAAGTCCTGGAAAATTTGTTCCAAGCAAGGTGCTAAGAACAAAGGATGATTGAGCAATAGGAGAAATGGAAAGAAACAAAAGATATGTGATATGTCTTTGATAGTTTTTGAGTCTAAAGAAACAACAGCATATTCCATTATAAAAATCCTGCAGATCAAGGACTGTAGTATTGGGGTATTGATTTGAACCCAGAGAAAAGTGAATCAGAATTAAGTGAAAACAACTGGCTTTAGCTTTTTCCTTAAAGAAAGTAAAACAATAAATTCCCTAATTTTGAATTTAGAATATTAAAATTAAGAACTCTATTTTCCACTAATAAAGTGAATGTGTTAGATTAAACAATCACTAAGGTCCCATCCAACTCTAAAAGTCTGACATTTATTTATATTAATTCATTCAAAAACATATTTACTGAACCTCTCCTACATGTTAGCATAGGAAAATGTTTTAGACAGAGAGTCATAATGGCACAGCCTGGAGATCTGTTGAATGAAAGTATGAGCAAAGAACCAATGAGGACAATTCATGGTGATGAGCATCGTAACAAAAGTATGCAAGAGAAATCTGCTGTTTGCAGAGGAGTGTCACACACACAAGGAAGAGGGCACCGAATTGGGTCTGGGAAATTCCGGGGTAAGGGAGTAGAATGGTGATTATGGAGCAAGGATATTTCTAAGAGGAATTTATGATAGAGCTGAGTCTTGAGAAAAAAGGAAGACTGGGGGAAGAGAGCGGGCAGTGGGGGACAAGGTGCAAGGTAGAGGAAATGGCATAAGAATCTGGAAATTGAGAGAAGCATGAGAGAACATGGCCCCCTAAGGAAGTCAAAAACAACTAAAGCAAAGTTGTGTGTGATGGATACTGGGTGTGAGAAAAGAGGCATTCTCACATGTTTTCGGTGAGAACGTAAAGTGTGTATTCCCTCTGACCTAGCAATTTCATTCCTAGAATTTATCCTACAGATATAATCCCACATGTTCAAAAGAATATGTTTATAGAATTTATCACAGAACCGTTTGCAATAATAAAAACTCTGGAAACAACCTAAATGGCGCTAAACAGAGAACTATTTAGTAAATTATAGTCAATCCATCAAATTGTATACTATGCAGCCCTTAAAAAATTCAAGGCAGCTCTATATATGCATTGATACAGAAGTTATCTCCAAACATATATATTGCAAAGTGATGAAATGTCACATAATGTATTTAATATGCCAACATCTATGTAGAAAATATACAATTATTTTGTGTGTGTGTGTGTGTGTGCACGTGTATGCACATTCGCATATGCATGCCCACATAGGCTACCTCAGGAAGGATACACAGTAAATATAATAATGAATGCTGCAGACGGGGAACTGGGTGGCTGGAGAACAGGTATGTAAGGAAAACTTTCTTTAAAATTCTGTACCATGTGCCTGCATCATCTAGTCAAAAACTAAATATACTTTTTTTTTTTTAATTTTTAAGATTTTATTGTGGAAGGGGAATAGGACTTTATTGGGGAACAGTGTGTACTTCCAGAACTTTTTTCCAAGTCAAATTGTTGTCTTTTCAGTCTTAGTTGTGGAGGGCACAGCTCAGTTCCAGGTCCAGTTGCCATTGCTAGTTGCAGGGGGCACAGCCCACCATCCCTTGTGGGAGTCGAACCGGCAACCTTGTGGTTGAGAGCCCGCGCTCCAACCAACTGAGCCATCCGGGAGCTCGGTGGCAGCTCAGCTCAAGGTGCCATGTTCAATCTTAGTTGCTGGGGGTGGAGCCCACCATCCCTTGCGGAACTCGAGGAGTTGAACTGGCAACCTTGTGGTTGAGAGCCCACCGGCCCATGTGGGAATCGAACTGGCAGCCTTAGGAGTTAAGAGCACGGAGCTCCAACTGCCTGAGCCACCGGGCCGGCCCCCTAAATATACTTTAATTCATAAAAATATTTGACAATAAAGTGTAAAATTAAAGTCCAAGAATAATTTTTTAAAATTTTAAATGACCTCACATATTCAAAAGAATATGTTTGCATATTTATCACAGCACTATTTGCAATAAAATGGTGTTTTTTAGTTATCTTATTGCCATCTCTAGGACTCACTCTGGACATTTACTCTTCTGTTTAATTCTTTTAAATTTTTTCAAAAATTTAAATTATTTTATTTAGTATATAATAATTATTTAGAGACAAGAGTTTATAATCGAAAATCAGAATTGCAACAATGTTCTATAGCTGTACTTTTTATCTACTGTATTTCTGAGTTGACCTTTTCTTGGGTTTTTTTATACAGTACACATTCCTATTTCCTCTTCTGAATGCACTTCATATTTCAAAGCTTCTGTTATGTAAAGCATTTTATATAAAATGATATATTTCATCATTCAGTTTAAAATAACATCTGCTGACCAAAAATAAAAATTGTATACCACTCACCAATTCTAACCTTAGATTTCTCAATTTATGATTAGTGTCATGACAGACAAATCCCACTCACATCAAACGTTGTTATCCCAATGGTACACAGAGCAGTATATGCAGAAAAATTCTAGATGAATTAAGATGTCAGACACTGGACAAGTAATTTACCCTTTATTTGAGATGAGAAATAATCTAACTCTGTATTTTATAAATAAAAAAAACTGACACTCAGAGAGATTAAGGGATTTTCCAAGTACTTAATCTGTTAGTAGCCACTAAAACTCAGATAGAGGCCTTCACTAAGAACAATTGACAGATCTTTTTGCAAAATAAAGCTGCAGACTTACTTCATACTAATACCTGAATAAATCTAAATGGGTTAAATCATCAGATTTAAAAATAAAATCATAAAAGTAATAGGAGAAAATTTGAACGACTAGTTCCTCAATGAAGAGGAACTTTCTAACACCAAAACTGAAAATAAAGCATCTAATAGATTTGGCTACATAAAATTTAAAAAGCCCCTTTGACAAATGACACTAAACCACTAGGGGTTAAAGAGTGAAGGTAGAATTATTTGTAGAATATATAGGGTGGCCATGAATTTTGGAAACATGGATTCATATTTGATCATAAAGTATAATAACTGGAAATCATTTATTGTATATTTTCCTGTGTTTCCACGTGTGGTTATAACACTGTATATCAAACAGTATTCTCAATGTATAAAAAGTACTTATAAATCAGTAAGAAAAAAGTGAACATTTCAACAGAAAACGGGAAGAGTACATGAAAAAATAATTCACAAAATGCCTACAAAAGGTCAATCAACATTTCAAAAGATATGTTCAACCTTTCCAGAATCAAAGAATAAAGAAAAGAATTTTTAAAGAATAAGTTTTTTACCTATCATAAGCAAAAATTTTTAAAGATTAATAAAGGTATAGGAATACAGACTGATTCGGAGAGAGTAAATTAGTGTAATCTTTATAGAAGTCAGTTTGACAATACTCATCATAAATAAAAAATGTATTCTCAATCACCAAATACCCCTCCTAAAAAGAGGTCCAAAGAAAATAATTGGCCAAGAACACTTATATATATGAACAAAGATGTTCATATTATAATAGTAAAATATTAAAAACAATCTTAATATCTACCTAAGAGGTTAATTATTAAATAAATTATAAAATAACCATATACTGGTAACCATGTAACCATTAAAAATGATGATATGGATATACTTACTAACATGGAAATATTTATAATATAAAGTTAGTAAAAAAAAATAGCAGACCACAGAACAGCAAAAAGACTATCCTTTTTATACATTTTATACATGTAACAGGGAAAATACTAATTTTTTTCAATAGTTGGCAACAGTCCAGAAACAGGGCAGGATGTGAGGAAAAAATATAGCCAGAGAGAAATTCTAGGATGCAGAGAGGTTCAGGGAACTTCCATTTTTACTATTTTTTAAATAAACTATCAAAACAGAATATCAAAATTATATCTGTACCCCCATAATGTTTATTGCAACATTATTTACAATAGCCAAGACATGGAAATAACCTAAGTGCCTGTGCATAGATGAAATTATAAGGAAAATGTGGTATATGTATACAACGGAATATTATTTGGCCATAAAAAAGAAGGAAATCCTGCCATTTGTGATAACATGGGTGAACCCTGAGGGTATTATGCTAAGTGAAATAAGTTAGACAAAGACAGACAAATACGGCATGGTATCACTTATATGTTGAGTCGAAAAACCCACCTTTTGAAAATCCCATTTTTATTCCCATTGATATCTTTTCATCCTTTTAAAAACGTATTTAATTTTCTTCTTATATATGTACACATAAATAATTTTATTTAAATGCACACATTTGATGCATTCATTTGTGCCATTTATTTATTTATAAATACACAGTGCCCTGTATATGTGCGCTCTAAAAATTTTAAATAAATCCTTGTGAAAGGCCTTGCCAAAATAAATGACAAAATAAATTTTTAAATGAAGGTATTCCAGATTCATATATTTTAATGAAATTGTTAATTAAAATATTTGGTAGAATATTCAGTTTTCATTTGCAAATATAAACAGTTAATGGCAATTAATATAAAATCATCTTTTAAAAAGACAAAATACAATTCAATCATATGACTGCCTGTTCAATTCTTCGGAAGATTTGAGAATTGAAGGTAACTTCGAGTCTTATTATGGAAACAAGAAAATACAAAGAACAGATCTCAATGCAATGTATTATTGAGAGCCATGATAAATGGAACTGACAGTAGGCACACATAATCCACAAAAAGAAAAGATCTCTGTGAATTAGAACAATCAAGACAGGGATCATGAAGGAAACAAGACTTCACTCTTAGAAGATAGAATGTCACTAGGTTGGAGAGAGGCAGAGGAGGACATTTCAAATGAGAGAAGTAACAGAAGCAGAGTTGTAGCACAGAAAAAACTACAAGTGACTCCAGAGGTAGTGAAATAAGTCTACTTAGAGCTGAGGGTTCAAGTTGAGGAAATAAAACTAACAGCTAGCATTTGTGGAGAGCTTACTGTGTGTCAGACACGGTGCTAGGTATTTTAAATGCTCACTGAAGTACACAGGCAATTGATAATGTAGATATAAATATGACCCCATTCGGTAGGTGAGAAAACAGAAGCCTAGAAAGGTCAAGTGGCAAGCCCAGAGTTCCTCAGCTAGTCAATGATAGCACCAGACTGATTCCCAGGTGTCTGATTTCTAAGTCTATGCTCTGAACAATCACAATTCTCTATTAATAGAAAAGGGTGAAAACAGACTGCTGAGGTTTTTTCCTATAGCAAAAACATGGCCAGTGAACATGAAAGGACTATTCAAGATGAAAGGCCTATTAAAAATAACCTAACGGCAGTAGGTAGAGATGATTAGCAAAGGAGATTCGTCATAAAAATGTCTCCATTATATGAGATAGAATGAATTTCTCTAACTCACGGTAGATTAGTGGAAAATTCCACATATTCATCTATCAGTGTATTATCATTATGAGAACATCTAATAGAGTAGATAACAGGGAAGTTCATGAGCATTCTAAAAAAGCCATTATCATCATAATCACCAATGACATGTAAATGCAGTATCCATGATCCAAAAAGAATATCTTCTATGTTAATTTTAAATCACTTTCTTCAAACAGTGCAATTACCAATAGCTTAACCAAAAATGAAACTGCAGTGTAACATCTGACAGTTGTAAAGAGCAATAATATGTCTACAATTTTGGAAAATATTTGAAATATTTACTTTTTAATAGATTGCATATTGTTTAGCTTCCCTATTTTAATTTAAAAAAGAAATACTTCTCTTTGGATTTAATGTAAGCCATATTGTAACAATAAGAAGAATGGTATATTTGATTTATATAATGCACATACATAAAATAGATGAAAAGAAGTATGTTTGATGCTGAGGATGGAAATTATTTTCCCTAGGATTTCTTGAACTCTTAAATGGTATGCATACAGATGAAAAACTCTCCACAATTTCCATGCACATATGGCAATATGTGGATGTGCATGGACGAAATAATGTAAATGCTCTTTTTAAGTATTTTGCCTACACCTTTATTCAACTTTTTCATTGATTCAAATAGGAAATGAATGAACATTTCTAAGTGTACATTTTTTGTAATATGGAATACTATAAACTTTACCATAAAGGGAATATTCCTTACCCATTTGTTTATATATCTTTGCTCATTTATACATTTAGTAAGATAAATAAACTGAATCACTTTTATTATTCTTACAACAGTTACTTCCCTGATATCCATAAGAGAAGTAAATGATAAGTTTCAGATAAGAAATGGCTTTGTTGTTTGAAACTGCATATTCGAAATACGGTGTATGAAGCTACCATCGAGCCTTCGTGAAAAGAAAAAACAGGAAGCTACTTGAAAAGTGACCACTGTGCAGAGAAATGCATTTCATCCACCTTCTTGCTACTGGTAGCAAGAAATTTTTCCTTTTACAGCTGTGATGTATTTCTTTCCTTAGAAGGCTATTAATATCCTCAAAATTAGATCTGGTACACCCAGGAAATAGGAAGAAACATTGATGAATGAGTAAGATAACTAGGGCCTAAAACACATCAGATGCCTTAAGATTGGATTAGAAGGACATTTTTGTGACACTCAAGAATAAGACATTATCTTGTGGATCATAGCGATCACCAAGGCTCTCTTAATTGAGGCAAAATGTCAGCCTGACTGGAACAAGGGCAAGAAAGACTTGAATCGGAAGGTGAATATAATTACTAACAGAGCCATGAATCTTAGAGAAGAGAAAATGCTAAGTCAATCAAGAAAAATCAGGACTGACTGTGTATGTGGGTAGAGATAAGCACATTAACTTACAATTTCATTTTAAACTCCTTCAGATCAACTGCAAAGCTAGCAGGTCTACAGCAGAGTAATCTTATATATACCACATATATATAAGGTTTTTCCACATAACGGTTTTGATAGCTATAAGCAGCTCTACATTAAACAAACAAAACAGTTAAGTCTTCAAGAGTCAGCATTTACTTTCAAATCAGCCAATTACCATATTAATATAAACCACGGATTTGGAAAAAAGAAAAAAAAACAGTTTACTTCTTCCTGTTTTTCCTACAAAATATTCTAATATATTTGTAAAAATCATGTAAATATTTAATCCCAGCCTCTGTAAAACAGAAGTGAGATTGAATATATCTCTTTCTTACAGTTTGTTAAATAGCCAAAAATTGGCAATAAGCTCAGATGTATGCAAAATCTATGAAAAACAGTGGCTCCCTTAAAGAGATACTTTCTTATGAGACTGGGGAAATGGTTTAGACAGTAGAGCAAAGCATATAAAACAGATATGACTCAAAGAAAGGCTCTATCACCAATTTTGGAAACGCCAACAAAAAATAATTAATAAAAATCTCTCTCTCTCTCTCTCTCTCTCTCTCTCTCTCTCTCTCTCTCTCTCTCTCTGTATGTGTGTGTGTATATACATATATATACACACATACATATATATCATATATATGGTATACATATGGTATATATATGGAATATATATGGAATATATATAGGACATATATGGTATATATATATATGGAATATATATATAGAGAGAGAAACATGCTATTTATAAATACATTTTAAGAAACAAACATTATTCTCTTCATTCAAATAAGAAATCTACATTTTTATTTCTTAATAGATTTCTTCCTAAGAAAAATAACATTTCAAATGTGGTTTGACTCACACACATACACACAAAAGCAACTCAAAATAAAAGGAATGCTGTTCCTCCAAAGGTTAGAGGGTGAAATAGGATGACAGCCATAATTTGATTATTCACTGAAGCAATTATTCTTATCTGGGAGGATATATGGAGACAGTTACTTCATAATACACCTTACCTGGGCTAACTAGGGGGAAAGCATATACAATTGTCCAGAATTTTATAACAAAGAATAAGGAGAAAAAGTATTTACGTATATCTCTCAATAAAAACATAATAGTTCTCAAATTAATATTAAATTTAACATTCAAATATGAGTATGGTTGAGTTGTGGGAAATGTTTACCAAAAAGCATCAATGACCCAATGACAGAGTTAAGATACAATTAGTGTAGTAGAGGAGTGTAGATAAGTGCATAGCAAAACATTTCCTAGGTATGCCTTTAAAAATATATACAACTATGGATATATCATTAGTTAGCTTTTCATAAATACACACTAATAACATCTTAAACTTGTGCTTTATTGGTATAACAATCTTAATGTCATCACTTAAATAACGAATGATGGCACTCACTACCATCCTTGCTTCCACCTATCCTGTGCTAAGCAGAACTCTAAGATGGCCCCTGTGATTCCTACTGGATGGTATATACGCCCTGCATAATTACTTCCCCGAGTGTGGGTGGGACTGTGAATATGATGGGATATCATGCCCATGATTTTGTGTATGGAAAAATGGACTTTGCAGATATAATTAAGGTCACTTATCAGCTGACTTGGAGTTAATAAAAAGGGAGAAAATATAGAGTGGGCCTGACTTAATCAGGTGAGCCTGTAATCAGGTCAGGAAGCAGCAGCACAACCTCTCCTGCAGGCCTAGAAAAAGCAATAGTCATGTTACGTACTGCCTATAGAAAGGATTATGTGGCAAGGACACAAGTGTAATCTCTAGTTTCTGAGCTAGCAAGAACACAGGAACCTTAGTCATACCACCAATTCTGAATTCTGCCAATGACGTGAATAAGCTTGGAAGACAATCCCGAGCCTCAGATGCAACTGCCTCCCCAGCCACCAGCTTTATTCCATCCTGAGCAGAGGACCAAACTAATCTGAAAATGGTCTCCTGATCCACAGAAACAATGAGATAATACATTTTGTTGTTTTCAGCTACTAAGTTTTTGGTAATTTGTTACACAGCAATAGGAAATTAACCCTAACCAAAATTCTAATTTTCTATTTACCCCATTATCTGCAACAGATACTTAACAAACTTGGATGAGGAAGTATTAGAACCACTTCAAGATATGTGAAAATCTTGAAAAAGGCCTATACAGGGGAAAAGCTGATGAGTTTAGCAATGGACATGTTGATCTTGAAGTGATTACAGAAAACCTGGTCCATTGAGAGGGTCACAATAGTACCTGGAGGTGTGTGGAGAAAACTCATAAAAGAGGTCAGGCTTAGAAAATATCTACAAAAATAGAGTTGAGCTATGATGATAAGTGGGATAATAAAAAGGGCTTGGATATGCCCACATTTGGATGAAGATGTGATATGAAAGAAACAGGAGAAGAGGAAGAATGAATTAGTATTTTAAAAAAGACTTTGGAGGATGAGAGAATCAACCTTTCAACCCTTTGAATTACTTACAGAGACATCAAGGACAAAAGAAGCCATTAAACTTGAAGACAAGTATGTTACTGGTAACATGAGTGACAGCAGATTCTGTAGAATAACACTACCAGAAATCAGTGAGAAAACGAAAAAGCAGTTTATTATTTTTTCTTTTTTTTCAGAAGATAATAAATAGCAGATAATAATCACCACTGCCAATTCTAAAAAATCAAATACACATACACATAAAGAATGAAAAACATTTCAAGTATAATTCTATTACATATTCTAGTCCCGAATTCTTCAATATTTGGAAAGATGTGTAAACAAAATTGGGTTCAGAGTACAGCTACCCTATGGGAAGTTATTTATTTTCTAACTTAGAATGTCTTTTCATAAACTAGATTATGTCTACCATCCTTTGCAGATCCATAGTTGTTTTTTTGGGGGGTGGGGGGATTGGAAAGAGCCAGCTGGATTAAGAAATGTATGTACACGGGGATTCCAGTCAAGATGGTGAAGAAGGTAAAAGCTCTGCTCACCTTCTCCTAGATCACATCAAAATTACTAAACTACAGAACAACCATCACTGAGAACCACCTGAAGTCTAGCCAAACAAGAGTCCTATAACTAAGGATATACAGAAGAAGCCACCTCAAGACTGGTAAGAGGTTGCAGAGATGTGGAAGGGGGTAGTCCCACACCCACATGTGGTGGTTAAAAATCAGGAAGGATATCTCAGCTGCAGAGATCCCCTCTGAGGAGCAAGAGATGCCAGCCCTACACCAGGCTCCCCAGCCTGGGGATCCAGTATCAGGAAGAGAAGTTTGCATAACTTCTGGCTGTGAAAATGAGCAGAGATTCTGGCTGAGTGAGACTGAGGGCAGCTGCAGTCCCAAGTGTTACTCTTAAAGGACCTGTGCACAGACTTACTTGTTCATGGACTCACTTGATCTGGGCTCCAGTGCTGGGGTAGCAGTTCGAAAGGGGCCAGGGCAGATGAGAAGGAAGTGAATTATCTGATTTGAGGGCCAGGGCTGAAGAGGCAGCTTTCTTCCAGACAATTGCTGGCTAAAGCCATTTTTCCTTTGTTGAGCCCACCCCTCACCCAGCCTGCACGTGAAGACAGGCACCATATCTGAGTCTCCATCGACCTGGTAACACCATTCACTCTGCCCTGGTGATTACCTGAGACCCTGCCCCACCCAACTTGCAGGCCCATGCAAGCTACTTCTAGTGACTTTTCCATACAAACAGCCGGTCTTGGCTTATGCTGCGGAATTTCCTAAAATATCTTAAAGGTCCACAAACCCCAAACCAGCAGCATCTGGCCTCTGCATTTCCCATACCTCTTGCTAAGCAGTCCCAAGCCCAGCACTAGCAGCAACCAGCCTCAGATTGCAGATTAGCCTCTCTCAGGTACCTACAAGCCCAGCACAAGTGGCAACTATCTGCATATCACTTTGTAGCTCATACCAAGTGGCCCTGAGCAGGACACAGACAGTGGCTGATCTTGGCATAAAACAGAGCCCCTTCCAAGAAGCCCCAGAACCAATACACCCAGTGGCCAGCTTCAGACGACACCAGACTACCACCCAACCACTTCCACAAATGACACACCCAAGATCAGAGTTGGCAGGCACCAGAGCCCTGGTAAACTGAATCGTGCTCTGAAGGGTCAGCCCTTGTACAACAGCTCCTCCACTATACTCATAGCCAGTCCTCACAACCAATCAGCCTGAGAATCAACCCCTCCCACTGAGGTGCAAACAGCAACCAAGGCTCAACTACAACAGGAGGACACACACAACCCACACAAGGGACACACCTGGAGTACCTGACTCAGGTGACCAGGGAGAGTGCGCTACTGGGCCCCAATGGACACCTACTACATAAGGCCATTATACCAAAACAGGAAGACATGGCAGCTCTACCTAACACATAGAAACAAACTCAGGGAGGCAGCCAAACATAAAACAAAGAAAAATGTCCCACATGAAAGAATACAACAAAGCTCAAAAGAAATTTTTTTAAATGAAAAATTTTTTAAAAAAATAAACAAATGGAGACAAGCAATCTACCAGATACAGCGTTCAAAACATTGGTTATAAGGATACTCAGTGATCTCAGTGAGACCTTCAGCAAAGAGACAGAAAACATAAAAATGTAGAAAGCACTTTAAAAAGTCAGAAGTAAAGAATAGAACAATTGAAAAGAACCCATTTGAGGGAATCAACAGATTAGATGAAGCAGAGGATCGAATCAGTGATTTGGAATTTAAGATAGCAAAAAACACCCAATCAGAACAGCAAAAAGAAATGATAATTTAAAGGGCCCCTGGGATATCAAGTATACCAACATTTGCATCATAGGGGTACCAGAGGGAAAGAGAAAAAGCAAGGAACTGAAAACCTATTTGAAGAAATAATGACTAAAAATATTCCTAATCTGGTGAAGGAAATAGACATACACAACCAGAAAGCACACAGAGTCCCAAACAAGATGAACCCAAAGAGGCCCACACCAAGAAACACCATAATTAAAATGCCAAAGGTTAACGACAAAGAAAGAATTTTAAAAGTAGCAAGAAAAATAGCAGTTAGTTACCTACAAGGGAACTCCCAAAAGACTGTCAGCTGATTTCTCAGCAAAAACTTTGCAGGTCAGAAGGGATTGTGAGGAAATATTCAAAGTGATGAACAGCAAAGACATACAACCAAGATTACTCTACCCAGCAAAGCTATCCTTTAGAATCAAAGGACAGATAAAGAGCTTCCCAGACAAGAAAAAGCTAAAGGAGTTCATGACCACCAAACAAGTAATTACAACAAATGTTAAAGGAACTTCATTAAGAAGAAAAGATAAAAAATATGAATAAAATGGCAATAACTACATATCTATCAACTATTACTTTAAATGTAACACCAGGTTTCACATCATATGAAAATGAACACTGGGTGTCTGTGGCCTTTTTGTGGCCACTATGCAGGGCCCAGGGCCCTAGCAGGCTTCCCTCAGCAGGTTCCGGACTGAGCTGGATCAGGAAGTCCCAGACTGAATTCTGGGTAAAGAACCACATCGTCCCTGCTGCCACCGCAGGCTGCAGTGCCTCAGATCCATCTGGATCTCCAGCTGCCCAAGCCGGGGCAGGGAAGAGCGAGGGCAGCACAGTATTTTTTAATATCAAAAAGGCTATAGAGCTCATAAGATATTTATCAAAAGAAATGTGCACAAATACTACTTTTATCCCAAACTTTATGTAAACATTATTATATCCGATCATTTCTTGCAAAGTAATTACACAATTTGCTTTCTAAGATTATTAGGTAAGAATCAGAGATGTTTATTGCTAAGAAGCCATTATTCACTGCTAAAAAACCATTTAAATAACATTTGACCTCTAGGGATTTTCATGTTCCAAGTTTGTGTGCTCGAAACAGGAAAACAGGAAGTGAATACACCATTGGGAGTCTTAAAGAGTGAGTTCAATTGGAAAAATCTTTGGAAAGAGCCCTTTCTTTCTTTACAATGTGCCTTATTGTCATGCATGTTGCAAATAAGAAAAAAAAAACCAATGTGTTTGTAGCCAAATCTTGATCATATCATTTATTCTATTAGACTTTATTCTATTAGACTTAAATACATATACTGGTGTTTTTCTGCTCTAGTTAGTGGGACTATGCTAATTTGGTAGAATTGTTTAGTGATGGGGAAAAATATCTAGATTATCTAATATAATTTTTTTACAAAATAAAAGGTACCTCACAGAGTAGTCTAATAATGACACTGCCCTGTAATGGTTCTCAACAATGATTTAAGGAAGAAACACCATGCAAAAAGAGACTGTGACATCTAGAACAAAGTAAAACAACAGGTAAAATGCTGGTTTCAGAAGACAAAAGGAAGGGAAAACCACTTCTTTCATGGCCACCTGACCCAATATTGTTTGGATGATCTACATATGAGTTAGCACACATACAGATGTGATACACTGTGTTATTTGCCAAGTCCTTTCATTAAAGGGTGGTAAATACCGACCCTGGACCACAAGTCTTTATTAAAGTAAACGGTCCAATGTGGAGTCCTGAAACAAGAGAGGACCTTAGAAGAAAATCAACTATTAACTCAAAGGGACCATCTCAGAGTCTTTGGGGAATTGGGAGAAAGTGGCAATTTATAAGGATTCTCCTTGATTTCTAGGATATATGGAGGAAAAAATGTGGAGAAAATGGAGAGCTAATATATTTTGTATTTTTTTTGTGAAAAAATTAGGAGAAACAAGAACATATACACCTGCATGCTTGCATTTGTAAAAATAAACAATGAAAGGAAAAGTCAAAAATCAATAAAAATGGTAACCTACAAGAAGAGAGGAGGTGGAGAGTGGGTAGAGGGAACAGAAATGTAAATGTAAATGAAACTTCTTTGAGTATACACTTTGTATATTTTAAATAGTTCTTAACATGATATGCCTTACGTATTTCAAAAATTAAATTGATTAAAAAAGAAAGAATGCTGGTTCTGTTGGAAAAATAACCAAATTAGTAGTATAACTAAACAGAGAAAATAAGTGTTTAAAGTGAATTTGGAGTACAGTACTTTGACTGTACTTTAGTGGAAAATATTCTAAGATCCAGGGATGATACCAAATAGTCTTTAAGTATCACTCAGTGGTTTTATGATTATCAGAAAGTAATTTTTTTTACTGTTTTTAAGAACTATGAAATTTAGTGTGAAAAAGATACATATATTTAATGTAACTTAATATATTGTAATGTACTTACTGATCATTATAATTTTAACATCTATCCCCTAAAAGGGCCTAGAAATAATAGCAATAAATACATCTGGGATCCAGCTTTTAGTCTCTAGAGCCATTGCCCATTGCTCTAGAAGGGGTGAATTTACTATTTTGTCTTGTTTGTATTTTTCATGAAAGCTGTAACCTTTGTTAGGTCGGGCCCCTAACCACATGAAAATGGAGAGAAGACAGAAATACAATTAGAAAACATTACATTCCCTGGCAAAACTCAAGAGGCTTTAGGAAAGTGGCTTTCACACTTTGATTTGCATAAGAATCACTTAGAGGCTTTTTAAAATACTGATGCCGAGGTGCCATGCCCCAGAAAGGCTAATTACTGGGTCTGGAATGGAACCTAGAACTGCTCATTTTTAACAATCATCCCATCTAATTTCAATGATAGTAATTAGAGAACATACAGTAAAAAAACAGTTTTAGGGAAAACTATAATAGACATTTTCTACATTTATTACATAGGAGAAAAAAGTAAGAAAGAATTGAAAGCGGCTGCCGCATGGGAAAGGAAAGTGTACAATTATTCAACTCATTTTAAAACGTACATACATAACCATTATCAAAAATAAAAACTCAAAGGTGGAACACAATAAATGTCTCTACTCCACCGTACAAATTTCACTAGAGCAAAATGAAGCATAGATTTTTAGATCAGTAATAAAAGAACAATACAAGAGAATATTAAACGTCATCATTTGCTGGAACATGGTGCTTAAAGAAAAATCCAAGCTGCCTGGCTTCAGAAGTCAAGCTTTTAATATTTCCTGAGCTTTGCTTGGCTTCAGTCAGAAGGCATTTAATGTACTAAGATGAAATGTGATGGTTGGAGGTCTGGTTCCATTTCCTCCTCCAGTTTCATCAGAGCGGCTTTTTATTTGATCCAACATACTCCTTTTGCCACTTAGCTTCTCTTAACCTCTTTCCTGAAACCAAATGCTTGCAGCAATGCATGCTTGTGCTGATTGATTCCAAATGTGTATGGAAGGGTGTCAGGATGGTGGAGACAGCCTAGTCACACGGACAGAGCCAGAATCTACAATTGTTTTACTTTGCTAGGATATGGCATAATGGGGGGAATTATTTAGGCATTTTACTACTCTCTTTCCACCTCTTTAAAAGAAGGACAAGATTTATCGACTTCATAGTTAATGTTTAGTGCTTCCCAATGTCTTTGCTCAGAATACCATAAGCTGTGGTGGCTTAAACAGATATTTATTTCTCACAGATTGGGAGGCTGGCCATTCCAAGATTAGGTGCTGGCAGATTCAGAGTCTGATGGGCATGAACTCTTCCTGGCTTGCATATGGTGACCTTTTTTATGTATCCTCATGTGGCAGAGAGGGGAAGAGCTCTGGTCTCTTCCTCTTCTTATAAGAGCACTCAACCCATCATGGAGGCTCCAATTGCATGGTGACATCTAAATCAATTTACCTCCCAAAAGCCCCACCTACTAGTACCATCACATTGTGGTTTACCACTTCAACATATGAATTGGGGGGGGGGGACATTCAGTCCATAATACCAATCCACAAATAACGTTTACTAGGGTTAAAACGAATTCAACCAACTTTAAGCCCTAACTCATTGTAAGATGGCTTTTAAGTTCTTTCAATCTCCAGAAGAATGTATATGAAGTACACACAATCCATTTTTTTCTTTTTAAATTAAATCCTTGGTACTTTATTTAGAGTAACAAGAAAAAAGTGTCACAGTGTATGTTAGACTATTCGATTAGGTTTCTACCTCATACCAATGATCACTGCATAGACCAGAGCATATACTCACACAATCATGGCTCTCTGTTAAAATCACTTGGGGAGTTCTACAAACCTGAGATTCCCAGGTCCTCCCACCTGGTCTACTGAATCTGAATCTCTGTGGGTGACTTGGCTAGGGAATCATTTCCCCACAAGTACCCCAAGTGATTCTGCTGCAGCCAATCTGAGAATTAGCATTTGGAGATCACTGGAATGTCACAGATCTCAACAGAATAATGACTTGGGAAATGTTGTCTCTGCAAACTTCCTGCTGCGTAAAGACTCTCAGGAAAACTCTGGGTTTGATGTGGCAAATTCTTAGAGAGCCCAGTGTTACCAGAAAGTATATGACCTCTTGACAATGCTCCTAACACAGAAAGTTCCTCAGCTGACCCTCAAATTTAAGGGGTTGTACAACGGAATACTCTTTTGAAAAAGTGTAGGATGGGGAGTTGGTAGAAAGGTTTGCATTCCCAGAACAGAAGTAGTAGTGGTGTCTATTTCATCCTCACTCCTATGCTATCCAGAGAGACAGAGTCTACTCTGGTATTACTTAGGGGAATGTTTTCCTGCTTAACCAGCTAGTAGTTGAAAGAATTCAAAACATCAGTATTATAGTTACTTGCTACTCATAAGCTTAGAGCACTGTTTCCAGCATGAGTACACATGCTACTAGTCACAGAGGATGACTTTAAGAACTTTTTATTCTAATATTTAGAAAATTATTTCAACATATATCATAAAGATATACAACTAGAATATCAAAACTATGATTTTGGATATTACTGCTTAAAAGGAGGGTGCAGTCAGTATTTTAGATATTAAAAGTGAATTGACTTTAATAAAAAGATGATATAAATAATAAAATAAGTAGTACTTAGATAAGGCTAAAATCTATTCTTTGCATGAATATTTATTAAGTACCTATAATTCAAGTGGGTTTGTATTAGAATATAGACAAGTCTTTGTCCTCATTAAACTTACATTCTAGTAATGTCTAAACATGAATATGGAAAATAGTCTATGCTACTTTTTGTAAGAATATGAATATATAGAGTCACATTACGGAAAATCACTCATCTCAATATAGCATTCGGGATGTTCAGGTAAAATATAATCTATAGAAAATATAGACTTCTGGTTTCATTTCCAATATAAAGAGCTTGGAAGTCATCATTCATATTCTTAAAATAAGAAAATGCTGAACAAATTGAAAATTAATCACTTTTCTTTGCTCTATCAGAGGGTAGACACCACAGGCAAATCGCCACCCCAAAATCTGGAGAGACAGAAGAACATAGAGAATAAGAGCTGAAATGAGCTTACCTGGAGCAGAAGCTACTGGGGTAGGAACAATTAAATGGTGACTCTGATCAATTTCTGGGGACTGAGTGTGAACTAGCATGAGAGTGAGAGACACCTGGAGGTCACAATCTTAGGGGGACGCACATACTTTTCAGAGTTTTACCTGCAGGCACCCCACTGGGTTCTCATGGTAAAGAAACAAGAAAGATCCCTCCCCTCCTCCATCCCATCTCCTCCCCACCAGAGGGCAAAAACGTAACCAATGTGAAATGTGCTCAAACCCCACCTAAGGTAAAATGCTAAGAAACACTTGTGAAGGTCACAGCAGAGAGATACAGGCTTACCCATTAAAAAACTGAGATTTAATCATAAGATTATAGACCACTTCTCCCACTCTGCACATTACCACCATAAGACCAGAGGTCTAGTATAAAAACAGCAATTATGGCTGAAGGAGTTCTTACAGCTGAAGGACAACAGGAGAAATCAAAACAAGGACATTAGAGGAATTTGAAGCCTCTGGCACTTACGGATACAGCAGTCATTAAAACAGCCAAACTCCTATCTGTTAACATCAAGCCAAACATGTATGGCCTATTTGTATTAGTTCCTATTATCTGATACATCATGTCCGGTTTTCAACAAAAAATTACACGGCATTCTAAAAGGCAAGAAACAATCTGAAGAGACAAAGTAAGCATCAGAACTAGACTCAGAAATGACATAGATTTTGAGATTACCAGACAGGGAATTTCAAATAATTATGATTAATAGGTTAAAGGTTCTCATGGAAAACTAGATAACCTGCAAGAACAGGTGAGTAATGTAGTAGAGAGATGGAAACTGAGCATGATCAAAAAGTAATGCTAGAAAACAGAACACCTAATTACCGCAATCCTAACAGGTCTTTTCTAAGACAAATTATATTGAAGCTGTCAAAAACTAATGACAAAGAAAGAATTCTCAAGGCAGCCAGGGAATAGAAGACAATAACCTACAAAGAAAAGTCCATTAGATTATCATCAGACTTTTCAGCAGAAACTCTACAAGACAGGAGGGAGTAGAATCAAATATTCAAACCACTGAAAGAGAAATTACCAGCCAAGAATAATATATCCAGCGAAGTTATCCTTTAGATATGAAGGAGGAATAAAAACCTTTCCAGATATACGGAAGCTGAGGGAATTTTCCATCACAAGGCCTGCATTACAAGAAATACTGAAGGAGACTATTCAACCTGAAACAAAAAGACAAAAGGATACAAAACCACGTGCAAGATTACTGACAGACAGAAGCAGGAAATGACTACCCCTACACAGAACCGGGCACTATACATTTAAACATAACATAAAGGGTAAAAAAGATAAAAACATAAAAAAAGAAAAAGAGAAGAAGATAATTTGCTACTGCAACTCAGAAATCAACTCACAGCATAAAGAGGGATAATTTGTGATAACAAAAACATAAAAAGGGAGGATGGTAAAGGTCTGAATTTGCAGAGGTATGGAGGTAAGAAGCACGAGAAGAAAAAGAACTACTGTATATACCGTGTTTCCCCGAAAATAAGACATAGCTGAACCATCAGATTTAATGTGTCTTTTGGAGCAAAAAGTAATATAAGACCTGGTCTGATTTATATATTATATTATGATATTATATTATATTATATTATATTATATTATATTATATTATATTATACCCAGTCTTATACTATATTAAAATAAGACTAGGTCTTATATTAATTTTTGCTCCAAAAGACACATTAGAGCTGATGGTCCAGTTACGTCTTATTTTCAGGGAAACATGACATGAAACTTTCTTTGACATAAATTTAGTCATAAACACACACACACACAATCCAGAACTGAGGTACACAGAATAAAAAAAGAGGAAACAGAGGGAAAAAAATCATAGAATAACACCAAACTCAAGTAACAGACAGAAACAAAAAAGCAAAGAAACAATGGAGACACTGAGCAACCAGAAAACAAAAGATAAAATGACTACAGGAAATCCTGACATATCAAAAATCACCCTAAATTTAAATGGACTGAACTCACCAATAAAAGGGCACAGAGTAGCAGACTGGATCAAAAACAAAACCCAACCATATGCTTCTTCCAAGAGAAACATCTCAGCTACAAGGACAAATATAGACTCAAAGTAAACAGTTAGAAAACAATACTCCAAGCAAATGGAATCCAGATAAAAGTGGGACTAGCCATACTTATATCTGATAAAACAAACCAGTAAAAAAAAGGTAAAAAGAGACAAAGATGGACATTTCATAATGATACAGGGGACAATACAAGAAGACATAACACTTATCAATATATATGCTCCCAACTGGGGAGCACCAAAATATATAAAACAACTACTAAAAGAAGTAAAGGGAGAAACTGACAACAACAGAATTATAGTAGGAGACCTAAATACATCATTGACAGCTATGGATAGATCATCCAAACAGAAAATCAATAAGGAAATATCAGTCTTAAATGACACATTGACATTTATAGAGCACTTCATCCTAGATTACCAGACTATACATTCTTTTCTAGTGTGCATGGAACATTCTCAAGGATAGACCATGTTGGGACACAAAACCAGCCTCAGTAAATTTAAGAAGACTGAAATCATACTAAGCATATTCTCTGACCACAACACTTTGAAATTGGAGGTCAACGGAAAAAGAAAGCCAGAAAAACCACAAATATGTGGAGATTAAACAACATGCTACTAAAGAATGACGGGGTCAAAGAAGAAATAAAAGGAGAGATCAAAAGATACCTCGAAACAAATGAGAATGAAAATGCATCATATCAAAATTATTGGGAAACTGCAAAAGCAGTAATAAGAGGGAAATTTGTATCATTACAGGCCTGTCTCAAGAAACAAGAAAAATTCCAAATAAACAACCTAACATTACATCTTAAAGAACTAGAAACAGAGAACAAATGTAACCCAAAGTCAGTAGGAGGAAGAATATAATAAAAATTAGAGCAGAACTAAATGAAATAGAGAACAAAAAAATAATAGAAAAAATTAACACAACAACGAGCTGCTTCTTTGGGAAGATTAACAAAATTGACAAACCAATGGCTAGATACATTAAGGGAAAGACACAAACAAAAATCAGAAATGAAAGTGGAGAAATTATGATGAATACAAGAGAAATACAAAGGATCATATGAGAATAGTATGAAGGACTACATGATACCAAATTCAAAAACCTACAAGAAATGGACAATTTCTTAGAAATATATTCCCTTCCTAGACTGAATCACAAAGAACCGGAAAGTCTAAATAGAACAATCAACAGCAAGGAAATTGAAATAATCATCCAAAACCTCCCCAAAAGCAAACGTCCAGAACCAGATGGCTTATCACTAGTGAATTCTAATAATACCAAACATTCAAATATGATTTAATACCTGTCCTCCTCCTCAAACTTTTACAAGAAATTGAAGGAAAGGCAATACTTCCTAACTCATTTAATGAGGCCAACATTATCCTGATAACAAAACCTGGTAAGGATAACACAAGCAAAGAGAACTGCAGACCAATATCTCAGATAAATACAGACACAAAAATCTGGAACAATATACTAGCAAATAGAATATAAAAATACATTAAAAAGATTATACATCATGATCAAGTGAGGTTCATTACAGTGGCAGGGGATGGTTCAATATACACAAATCAATCAATGGGATACACCACAGAAACAAAAGATAAAAATCCTACTATATCAATAAGTGCAGAAAAAGCATTTGACAAGATTCAACATCCATTTATGATTTGAACACTTAATAAAATGGGTACAAAAGGAAAATACCTCAACATAATAAGGCCATATATGACAAAACTTCAGCTAATATCATACTTAATGATGAAAAACTAAAAGCTTTTCCTCCAAAATCAGTAACAACACAACAATGTCTTCTCTCACTACTATAATTTAATACAGTATTGGAAGTCCTAGCCAGAGCAATGAGAAAGAAATAAAATGTATCCAAATTGAGAATGGTGAAGGTAAATTGTCACTTTTTCTGGATGACATGATTCTTCATATAAAAAACCCTAAAGACTCCACCAAAAACACTATTAGAAACAAAAAACAAATACAGTAAATTTTCAGGATACAAAATAAATGTACAAAATCCATTGCATTCCTATATACTAACAATGAAATTTCAGTAAAAGAAATCAAAAACCAATTCCTTTCAAAAGAATAAAATACATCGGAATAAGCTTAACAAAGGATGTGAAGGATCTAAACACTGAAAATTACAGGCATTATTTAAGAAATTGAAGAAGACACAAAGAAATGTAAAGATATTCCATGTTCATGGATTAGAAGAATAAGCATAGTTAAAATGGCCATATTATTCAAAGCAATATACAGATTTGATGCAATTTATATCAAAATCCTAATAGCTTTTTTAAAAGAAATAGAACCAAAAAAACATCGTATTTGTATGAAATCACCAAAGACCCTAAATAGCCAAACAACCCTAAGAAAAAAGAACAAGGCTGGATGTATCATACTCCCTGGCTTCAAGTTGTACTGCAAAGTGACAATAATCAAAACAGCATGCTATTGGTAGAAAACTGGACACACAGACCAATGGAATAGAATTGAGAACCCAGATATAAGTCAGATAATCATTTAATTATCATTCTCCTACAAACTACATTTTTTAATTTAAATGCAAGGAGGAACAAAAAGTAATTCTTCTTAATGAAAACAATGGTTATAATCTCCCGAAATAAAGTTTTAACGATATGTTACATATAGTTAAAATTTTTCAATCCAATTTTTTTTATTTCATTTTCTTTTAGCTAAAGAACTATTGTTTCAATTCTCCTTTAGGGGGGTTCTATTTGTTTTTGTCTTTGTCTTTTCATGATTGATGAAAAATCAAATTAACTGATCTACTTCAAAAGATATTTGCACAAAAAAGACACACATGGAATATTCTTATTTATCCAGGGGGCAGGACACATGATCAGAAATAGAGCAGGACCTCCGTCTATTTGGAGTTGCCTCAACCTCCTTCCCCCACATGTAAGCTGTGGTTGTACTTTTCTCATTGTACTTTCCTGAAGAACAATACAGCAACTATCAAGAGCCTTTAAAACATTCCTCCTGTTCTTCAACCAGTAAACCTACATTTATGAATGCATCCTAAGGACACATTTAGGAATGGCACAAAGATTTATGTAGAAGAATATTCACTAGAGCTGTTTTTAACAGTGAAAATGAAAAACAGCTCAAAAACTCAACAATAAGTGAATAAATAATATTTTAAAATAATATTTAATATTTTATAATATGTATTATATAATGTACATATATTATATTAATATATTAATACTATAAAGCCAAAATTCAAACTATTTCTTTATTGATAAACAAGCATCTTTTCACTCTACATGTTTCCAACACGTAGTTAAGAGCTCTGGAGCCAAGCTGAGTTCAAAAACAGCTCCATCACTTACCAGTTGGGTTATGGGAAAATTTAGCCTCCATGAGCCCCAATTTTCTCTTCTCCAAAATGGAGATAATAATTGTACCTATTGTGTTAAATTGATTAAATTAGAAGAGGGTCTGATACATTGTAAAAGTTAAATAAATGTTGCCTATTATTAATTTTATTATGTCTTTCTAGTTAATATCTTTCCTGACATCTCCAAGGTTTATCCTTCTAAAATTGCTATTTCACAAACCCCTTTTCTCTAAATAAAATACAATAACTTCAAAAAATCTTTTCTCCCATAAGAGCAGTTATATTTTTTAGTGAAGTATACAAATTATTTATATACAGGGTTAAATATTCCCTTTCAAGATCAAATTTCTAAATTTTACATTCTATGTTGACACCATGTTAACATCCACCAAAATCTAAATTATGTCACCTCACTCGCGCCCGTGTGTGTGTGTGTGTGTGTGTGTGTGTGTGTGTGTGTGTGTGTGTGTGTGTGTGTATGGTCACGGACTATGGAGTACAGCATAGGGAATATAATCAATGGTATTGTAACAGCTGTATACGATGTCAGAGGGGTAGTAGATTGGAGGGGTTATCACTTTGTGAGGGGTGTAAACGTCTATTACATTGCTTTGTACACCTGAAACTAATTTTAAAAAGTATAATACCATTTTTTTATTACAACAAGACAATGTCATTGTAACATTCTACCACTGAGAATGTTTCTCACACAGGTATCATCCAATAGGCAATATATTTCTTCCAGAACAAGAGTATATACCTAATAAGTGAAGAATAAAGTTTAGTTTATATGTTATAATTCCATAAAGTTTGTATTTCTTTAAATCTATGTATGACCATGTTATTACTATAGAATCTCAAATAATTAACAAGTAATTACAAACTTTATTAATGTACACAAATTATAATGCATTCCAAATTTGTTAAGTCATATTTGATAGAAATGAAGGTTATTCTCAGGGCTTACCATCCATCTTCCCTTCAAAGAAAAATAGTAACAAACTATTAATGTTCTCCACCAGGTTGACTTAAGAACAAAAATGCGGAGTCTTTAATTTCAATGTTCAATATCAGTTGTCTTAGTTTAAATCAATAATAGTTTAATTTAAACATTCCCTTTTTACCATTTTAATATAAGCATTAATAATGTTGCTTCTGAAAGTTTCTTGGCCCTTGGATTCCTTTGTTTCCCAACTGACAACTGAGCTACTAAATTCCAAATTATATGAGTTAGAGCCCTGCATGATTTTTAGAACTAATTTAGTCCCATTTTACCCACATATTAATGATGGGTTAGGTGAATTAGCTCCTAATACACTGTGACACACTTTAAAAGGCACACCCTTAACAATCACAGAGAAGACACTTTCTGAGACTTAGTGAACTTTGTGCCCGAATTTATCTTCCAAGTGGGGATAAGTTACAAGGCATGGCACACTCCCTGAGGTGGGCTTTATCCGTTGTATGATGTCCATGCCCACCTCCATACCAGGCCTTGGCCTCAGCTACTCAGTGAACAATTAGGGTTTTATCTGACCAAAATGATACCCTGCTTCTCTGGGAAACCTGCTCCTCCCTCTCAAGATCACATGCTAATCACAATGCCCCACCCCTGCTGTCCCCATGGAGAGGCACAGAAAAGTCACTGCTTCAACAAATAGCACATCATCCAAGAAGGGCCAGAGTTATTCGCAAGGATGATTCCGAACAGGAACTGAAAAAGAATTTTGTTTGTTTCTTCGGCCACAGAACCCCACACTGCCTTTAATCATTTTTTAGGAAAAGGTCATTTCCGGGAGTAGAGAATAAAACTAACAGAGAAAAGGAGACGGGAAAAGAAGGAAACAGATAAATAGATATGAAGCTGTTCAAATCCAGGTCATCATTTGGTTAGTTCCAATCTGCTTACCTTGTAATATTTTGTTACCTGAGCCAATAAATTCCTCTACCAAAGCCATGACTAGTTAAAATTGGGTATCTGTCACCAGCAACCAAGAGTCTTGAGCCAAATTCATAAAGGTATAATTGAGACCAGTGATACCTGATCATTTCACCTGAGACACATTTGAAATTAGCTCAGTTTCTGGCATCCTCTAACCAGTGTGTCTCATGGACAGTGCTTTTATGGTTCACTAAGTGATTTGTTCCAAGTGAAGTATAGCCAGAGGCAGGGTAACCCGGAACCTAAGAACCCCTTCCAAGCACAGTTCACTTCCAAGTCCTATGACAGATCCTAGCAATATGTTCACATGACCAACATGTTTTCTATATTTGCAAAAGATATTTAACCACAACAGTTTGGAATAGCTGTGGGCATCTTTGGCATCCAGACAAAGGGAAAGCAGAGTTGGGAAAATACTTATGTGGTTAACATCAAGTTCGTGTACAATTAAGTGATTGCTAGTGTTCGTGGTGCAGCAATGGCACCCAGGTAACTCCTACAGCCCACCATCAGCACAATAAGAAGGTGCAGGGCCAAAGTCCTATCAGCACACGGGTTCACCCTATGATGCCTGATACTGAAGGAAATGGGTAGTGAAGATGAAAGTTTTGAAATAAAAGCTAATCTGTGGGAAATTTTCCACTCACCAGATGTCTAAAATTATAAACAGAGGATTCCATTATCACTGATGCCTAGTCAAAATTCAAAGTGCTCTCCTGTCAGAAATGTATTCAATATAAGTGCACTATACTTTTTTTTTCTGTTTTAATGGCATATTTTATAAAGTTTGAATATACCATTTTAACTGCAATTTGGAAAGACATTGCAATAAAACTAGTGAAAAATTATGATGACTAATTTGGATATATACAAAGGGAACCATCTTTTGTCATTTTTACATTTGTTAAATTGTAAGATGTATTAAATTTATTAAACAACTGTAAATTTATTAAACTAAAAGAAAATTCTGATAAAAACATTAATGGAATCTACACTAAAAGTGACAAAGAATAGTCATGTAACCAATTAAAATTATTTTAACAATGAAAGGCAAATATTACAAATTTTTTTCAGATTGTACAAAAGCAGCAATCCATCAAAAAGAAATAAAAATAATGAATAGACTCATGAGTTGTTTAAAAATCTAATTATGAAGAGGAGTTAATCATATAGTCACACTAAACAAGATTTAAATTTCTTACTGATTTTAGGTGAAATACTGACATCAGTGAAGACAATACAAAATTCATACAATGCCACTAAATGAGGATGCTGATGACAAACCATTTAACAAGGGCCATTAATTCAGAGTATTTAAGATCTGCCACTGTCCACCCAAAATATGAACTGCTGTAAAATCTTACAATTCATTATGATCATGGTTTTCCCAAATTTGACCAAAATCCCCCAAATTTACAAGACATTCTTAATTTAAAAAAATGAAAAGCTGAAAGAAATTTTTCTACCAATAAATGAAAATAAATTCCAATCAATCATGCTACTGGTAAGACTGAATTATCTCCATATTCCCTCTATAGAAAATGATATTTGAAAATGATTATCATATTAAGAGGTAATTATAAAGGATATAGCCACAACATGTAGATTAAAATAAAGTAGTAATGTGATGTGTCAGGCAATTAATTAATTTCTTAATGTTATTTTTTCTGGATTTTGTCATGTTTCTTATATTTGTTAGTATCTTTATATGTATAATTTCTTTTCTCATTCTATATAAATATTCATATCTATACTTAACTTTGTATTTTTAAAAAAAAATGTCGTTTCAAAATTGTATACCTTTCAGGTCTTATAGAACCTGCATCTAACGATGGACCTGTATCATAGTAATACAATTCTAACTTAAGCCTACGTTAGTTAAAGATGGTAAATGTGGCCGATTTAGCATCCTTCTCTGCCTGAACCCTTCACCCAACCACCTCAGCATCTGTGTAACAGGTGCTCACTGGTTCCTATGAGCTCAAGTTCATTCACTCCTAGAAGCAAAATCTGAGCCTGTTAATCAATACAGGGTTTGAAAATGAAGTTCATGAACTTGTTGCCATAACGTTGCTAACCTTTTTTGATATCAGAGGGATTATTCATTAAGAATTTGCACCAACTGAACAAACAGTTAACCGAGTTTACTATTTGGAAGTGCTGAATATCATTGCTGAATATGATATTCAGCATATCATAGGCTGTGAGAAAAAGTTAGACAGCCTAAACTTTTCGCCAACAATTCCTGGCTCTTGCATCATGACAATGCACCAGCTCACATGGCACTGTCTGTGAGGAAGTTTTTAGCCAGTAAACAAATCACTATATTGGAACACCCTCCCTACTCACCTGATCTGACCCCCAATGACTTCTTTCTTTACCTGAAGATAAAGGAAATATTGAAAGGAAGACATTTTGATGACATTCAGAACATAAAGGGTAATATGACGACAGCTCTCGTGGCCATTCCAGAAAAAGAGTTCCAAAATTGATTTGAAGGATGGACTAGGTGCTGGTATTGGTACATGGCTTCCCAAGGGGAGTACTTCGAAGGTGACCATAGTGATATTCAGCAATGAGGTATGTAGCACTTTTTCTGGGATGAGTTCACGAACTTAATTGTCTGTCCTCGTATACTGATACAAACCTCCAAGAACAAATTGGGTCTGGAAAGAATACTTTTCTTACCTTAAAGCTCAAACTGTTAGAAGGCAGTAGATCCCATAATGATGATGACAATGGTGGGGCTCCATCTTCTAAAACCCACCTCCTCAATAGGAACCTTCTGCTTATCTAGGCAGCCTCTACCACCCCTGTAATGCCCACAATGCTCCCTGCCTTCCCAAGCCCTGACATCCAGAAAGCCTTGTATCCAGTGAGTTAAGGAGCTGCTTCATCCCACGTCTCTTTCCTCCAAGTCCTCTGGCCTTGTCATTACTGTCATCAGCGACTTCCTGACTAACATCAAATTATCGTTCAGTCTGAGCCCAACCTTCACAGTCCACAAAGCCTCGAAGTGCATGCTCTTGGTTAATGACTTTTAATTTAAGATGGTGATGACCCATCCAATTGTCAATTTGGCTTTCCCACTAGAGTCGCCTTCTCTTTTGCTCTGACATTCCCCCAGAACATGCTGATCCCTTTCCCTTAGTTCAGAACAAAATGAAACACCAACTGGCAACCAGCTCAGGTGATCTCCTATCTTTGTGATATACAAATATAATGGGAAGTGGGTGGATGAACAGAAGGCGCAATTAGTTTTACAGTAATATAGCATAAAATTCCTATATTCGGTGTTGGATTACCCAGAAGTCAAACTATGCTGATGCTTCAGGTTCCAGAAAAGGAAAAAGAGAGAGAGAGAGAGAGAGAGAGAGAGAGAGAGAGAGAGAGAGAGAGAGACAGAGAGAGAGAGAGAGAGAGAGAGAGACAGAGAGAGAGAGACAGAGAGAATATTCTGACTAAAATTCAACATATTCTTCAAAACCATCGAAGTTGTTCATCTGAGGCAGAATATATATTGTTTAAGAGCATAAACTCTGGTGCCAAACTGCTTCATTTTGAATCTCAGCTCTACCACAAACTCCACAGGTAGTCTCATGCAATTTATTTAATCTCTCTCAGTTTATTGCTGTGGGTTTTGAACACATTTATACACATGAAATACTTAGAACAGTACCTGGCACTCAGTAAGCAATAAGTGTTTTCATCATTTAGAAAATTAGAAGTTTATGGGACTTCCTTACCTTATTTTATACCTTAATATTCTTTTATCTTGAATTATATTTGACAAGACCACCAACCTCTCTTCAGTGCCTCAGGTCTCAAAATTCATCATTTGACCCTTGTCATATCTTCGGCCTTTATTCCCCTAACTGTGGTCTAGAAGATGTTAACAGATGTTTCCACAAAAACAAAACAAAACAAAACAAAAAAACTAATATATGATCTAGGAAGCCTGAGAAATTCTGAGATAATAAGCAAGTTTCTTCTCCCCAGGGCTTCTCAGAGCCTTTAACCAAGCTGACAGGCTAACAGATACAGAGTTACAGAAAAATGATTCCAGGTCTTCACTGCATGAAGAGGCCTCTCTGTGCAGACGACACAGCAGCACTTCCAGGAAGAGAAGTCAGCTCCTCAGGACATCAAATCACCAAGACAGCCCCAGCTGCTTAAGTTTCTGCTCAAAAGGTGAAATATTCATTTAGATTTTCAAGTCTTTTTTACGCATTTCTTTCTAGACCCTCCTAACTGTTGTATCCCAAGCCTGTGTCTGCCTGTCCAGAGGTCCCAGCAACCAACAGCTCCACACATTCCTGAGCGCTCCCTGGAGACTAAGGAGCAAGGACAACACCCAGGTACCACACTCATCCACACAGGATTCCAAGAGGTGGACATAACACAGAGTATTTCCCCAATTTTTCTGACCACAGAAACTTGTATTTAGGAACAGTGAACATCTCCACAAACACCAGTTGCCCTTAAAGAGTGACAAGATTTTTTTCAAAGTTTCTGAAAATACTTGTCTTTTGACTCAGCGTTTCCGTTTCTTAAAGATCAAGACTTCTCTACTTACAAGATTGCTCTGTTTCTGGAGGTTATACTCTTGTCTTCCGTTCACTTCCCAAATTGGAAATAGTCAAATATTTTACAATATCTTATTTAATTCTGGCATGCAACTCTATGTTTTAGAAAAATCCAAAAAGTGATTCTCGGGATATATCTAATGTGAGGAAACAACTCAAATAAAGAAAGTTTGTTCTCATTCCTTGGAAGTTGCATGGAATACTCAAGTTACGGCATGACCACCACTGATCCACTTGATTCTCAGGTAAAACCTCATCTCTAATATTGAGCAGTTGCAGGTAATTGTAATAACTTGTGGTTGTGATAACAAGGCAAGTTATTTAATTTCTTGAAGCTTGAGTTTCCCTATCTGTAAAATTTATCATGAGGTTTAAAGGAAATGATGAATGTAAAGTTTATGGAACAAAGAAGGCCATTTTATTTTATTTATTTACTTTTTAAAGTTTATTGGGGTGACAATTGTTAGTAAAGTTATATAGATTTCAAGTGTACAATTCTGTATTACATCATCTATATATCACATTGGGTGTTCCCCACCCAGAGTCAGTTCTCTTTTTATCAACAAATATTGGGTCTCCTTTACCCTCATCTACTCTCTGGTAACCACTAAACTATTGTCTGTGTCTATGAGTCTTTGTTTCTTCAATTGTTTGTCTTGTTCTTTTGTTGCTTTCAGTTTTATATCCCACATATCAGTGAAATCATATAGTTATATTGACTTTTTCTGTCTGACTTAGGTCGGTTGGCATAATAATCTCAAGATCTACCCATACTGTCGCAAGTAAAACTATTTCATCTTTTCTTATGGCAGCGTAGTATTCTATTGTGTATATATACCACAACTTTTTTATTCAACCATCTACTGAAGGGCACTTTGGTTGTTAACATGTCTTGGCCACTGTAAATAAGACTACAGTGAACATTGGAGTCATATGTCTTTATGGATAAATGTTTTCAGATTTTTTGGGTAGCTACCAGGAGAAAAATTCCTGAGTCATATGGTAATTCTATTCTTGATTTTTTGAGGAACCTCCACACTGCCTTCCATAGTAGCTGCACCAGTCTGCATTCCCACCAACAGCGTATGAGAGTTCCTTTTTCTCCACAGCCTCTCCATTTGTTACTATTTGTCATGTTGATGATAGCCATTCTAACCAGTATGAGGTGATATCTTATTGTGGTTTTTTTTTTTTGCATTTCTCTGATGATTAGTGATGTTGAACATTTTTTCATATGTCTATTGGCCATTTGTATGTCCTCTTTGGAGAAATGTCTATTCAGGTCCTCTGCCCATTTTTTAATTGGATTGTTTGTTTTTTGTTGTTGAGTTGTATAAGTTCCTTATATATTTTGGATATTAGCCCTTTATTGGAGGCAAGAAGGCCATTTTAAATTATCAATTTCTTCCCTGGGTTACAGTTGTCTAACTCTCTGCCTTTCTAAATCTCTTGTAAGTTTGTTTATTCCAAATCTCCTCAGATTCCCTGTTCTCTGCAGAGGCAGCAACAGCATGCCTCCAACAGATGTCTGTTTTTCCCAAATAATATTTTATTAGTTTTCATAATTTTCCCTACTTCAATCCTTTTCATTCTGACCCCACTTAGTCACTGAAAATTAGAACAAATTTCACAATTTGTGTAGCTACTCTTTTGGCTGTAACATGTACATTTCTAACAAAGAATTGCTAGTTCTAACTAAAGATTCCAAGGCTTCACAAATTACACTCTCCTTTTATTTCAGCGAGGGATGAAGTTTTCCTAATCCCATCCCTTTGGACGGAGCTCAGCCTCCTTAAAAATGAATTGTTTCTTGGATTAGGATCAAGAAAGAAGTGAAAACAGTCTCATAAAATGGTCATCTAATAGGGTGGACGTTAGTATCACTAGACACAATGATTCTTTTCCAAAGTGCATAAAGGAGAGGATTCTGCATCACCCACATTATTGTATTTATCTGTCCTCAGTACATTTCTGGTCTTTTTCCTGAATGGTTTATTAAATAAAATTTCCCTTTGAAATTTGGCTTTCTTGTTTTTTTATGAAAGTCCACCTAACTATTTTTTAACTTTTCTTTTAAGCCAGTAAATATTCTCTTCACAGAGAATAATAGTATCTTATTCAGTGGAAAGTTGTTCTTGTGGCACAGAATTCCAACTTTGGTAAAAGTGTGCCCTGAAAGTCCTTTGGGGAATCCCCTTCCCCGTCTCCACATTCACCTCATCTGGTTTAGGGGGGATTGATTGCACACCCAGCAACAGTGATAGGTCCAGACAGGCCTTAGTCCATGGCCATATTGTATTTCCTGATTATGGAACCCGGTTCAGGGATGGGCATGTGACAATCAAAGCTGGTAGAAACCAATAAAACTCACTGAGACAGAAAGAGGCAGTCCTCCCCACTAGACTAAACTTAAGGCACGTCCAGTATCCTGGCCAGAGATACACACTGAGTTAGAAACCAAAGACAGAGAGGAGCAGAGCTAAGAGTGAAGAGCCAGAGTCCTGAGACTGAAAACTAGTCCTGCCCCTGCATTCAGTCACATGAGTCAATAAATCCTGTTTTCCTTTGCATATTTGGGTTTACATTTTTGTCATTTGCAAATGAAAGATTGCCGACTGATACGCAATATGTTTGACTGCATTGCAAAGTCTATAAAACTCTACCAGGTCAAGCAGAGCAGGAACATTCACCATTTTAAAGCCAAGGAAACCGACTTCCAGAGAGAGATTATACAGCATGGCCAAGGTTACATAACTAGTAGGTTATAGAGCTACCACTGAAACCTGGGGCTTCTGAGTCCCAGCTCTGTCACAAGTTTTACTTTTCTACAAGCATTATATTATAGAAACTTCCAATGTGCTTGTTCCTGCTTGTCTCACCTTGTTAGTTTTTCACCCAAGTGCTAGATCTTATAAGACTCTCTTTTTGGCAATTAAAAGAATTACAGACATCATTAAGCACCATAGGAAACAATGGAGAAATGATCATGGTCTTCTACAGTGGAAGTTTGGCTTGGAAAATACAAATTTATTAAGTGACAGCACATAAGGTGCCACACATCAAATCCAGCGTTAAAGCTCAAAATGTTCTTTTCCTCCACCTCCTTTCCTGTGGCTTTGGAGTTGAGCAGCAGACTCCCAGGTATAAACACAAGTCTATAAAATCAGGAAGTCAGGGAGCCCCATCGGTCCCCTCTCTAAACAGACAGTCATATACTAGATCTCTAACCACGAGGGAATGATTTATTCCTAAATATCTTAGCCTTTCAGTTTCCACTGTCTTTCACGGTGTTTTGGCCAAAAGCTCATATATTATTTTTCTATATGTTTCTATACCTTTTGGCTGAATGATTAGCCAATGCCTCAGCATAAAATGCCTTCTTTGGATGATTCAAATACAATCTAACCAATCTCAAGTCTTCCGAGCCAAAATTATAGAAGCAATTCTAAGATAACATAATCTTAGTGCCTGACTTGGAATGCTGTCTATAAAACAAAAACAAATAATGAAAAACAAACAAAAGAGATACAGAGCACCCTTGCTCGAGGCCAGGGTAAAAACAAAACCTCGTTCTCTTTTCTCAGTCATTCTACTTCTTAATTTCCCAACATACCATTTTCCAAACATATTCCCAACACAGTTAATTAAATTGTATTTATCCTACTGACAGCAATTAATTTTCCTAAGCTTTAGTATAAATGGACAAATATTCAAATAATCATATTCATTATTGTCATCTATCTCGAAGATTCATTAGTGATTTTTGTTAAAGAATCCATGTTATGTAAGATGAAATTTATTTTGTTGAATCATAAAGTTGTTCTCTACGGGCCAAGATTTTAAAATTTTTATCATCATAAATCATGCTAAACTATTTTCTTTGTGGATATAAAAACAAAATAACAGGAACAGAATAAAGACTTTAAGAAAATCTTTAGCCTTCATTTCACATGTATTTTGCAAAACGGTACACAATCCTGACTATGCATGCCTATTACAGTTTTTTTATCCCATGGCAATCAAAATGAAAAACAATAAGATTATTTTAGTAACAATTTGGAAGCAATTCCTATTCAGACACTTATTACATCTGTGTTTCTCCAGTTTTGGTTAAAGTACTCTCTTGAAAACTACACTGTGATTTGTTGTTCTAAATGATGCATATTTTTATCTCTCTGTACAGTTGCTTTCTGTCAACACTTTACTGCATAGAGAAAACAGAGACCAAAACAGCGAGGAGGAATTTAAACAGAAATCAGCAGGGGAGCTGTTTAGTTTACAAAAGTGAATATTTTTTATTGAAGAAATAACAAAGTGGATATCTGAGAAATAATAAGGGATTACTTAAGAACACTGAAGGTAAAGAAATGTCCCAGTATTATAAAAATGTATTATTATTTCCAGCATTTAATAATGACTGCAAAATTGGTAAGTTGTGTCATTTTGAGAGATGGTAATTTATAGCAAAAAAATTTTATAAAGAATTCACCTAAGAATAAAATATTAGATTGAGACTCTATTCTTAAGGTTTAACTGATTAAAATGATCCTAATATAATGGAAAATTTTAATCCTGTATAACTGATATCCTAAACACAAATTAATACCAGTAACAAGTTAAGCATGATAAATTTGTCCCTGTAAGAAATCTTAAATATTTCAAAAAGCACTTGTAAATCTATAATTATGTATTAAAAACAACTATCATAACAGGGTAGGACAGGAGACCAGAGTTTAAATTCCAGATCTGTTTCCAAATAGATGCTTCTTTGATTAATGGAGAAAGCAGATTTTGAAATCAGAGTCAAGTTCAAATTCCAGTTCAAATTCACTGACTAACCATGTGACGCTAAGCAACTTACTCAGTCTCCTTGATTCTTGATTCCAACACATGTAAAATGAAAAAATAACAATCTACACAAGCTCTCAGGATTAAACTACACACACACAAAAACACACACGTGTGTTGTATGACTGTATGTAAAGTGAATAGCATAGTGCTTGATAAATGTTATCTTTCATTCTTTCCCTTCTTATCTGTAATATTGATCCCTCCTTCCGAATCTTTAAAATAATGAATCTATCTCAAAACTCCCTTACACAAGTTCCCTGTGTATGACTTTGGCAAACACAATATTTCTTCTCTCAAGTAGTAAGTGTTACACATGTACCATTTCACAGTATTCATAAATACAAGTATATATAAATGTAAATGATTTTAAAAATATCTTTCACCAGTAATTTTTTATAACACATCCACAATCCCTTTAACAACCCTTGAGGTAAGATGTGTTTTAGAGTTAATTTTTTTTTTTTTAATTTTAGAAAGGTAATTATGTGTATGTACTATCTACTACATAATGCTCCCAAGCAAGATGGAGGACAATAACCTATAATCAAACATATTGATATTTCTGTATTAAATGATATTCACACTAACCAGGATAAATAAAAACTATTAAATAAGTTTAATGCATTGTGATAGGCACAAGTCTCAAGACATCCCCATGATTCCCATTCTCTCATTAGTGAATCAAATACTAATTAGGTACCGCATGAAGATAGTTTGCAGATGGAATTAAGGTTACTAATCAGCTGACTTTAAAATAGGGAGATTAGAAAGGAATGGCGGCAGCAAGGCGGACTTCTTGAGTTCTCCTCCGGATCTTACCACAAACTGAACTTCTATAACCCATCAAAAGACTCTGCTCATCACGCAAAACAACTAAGAGACTCGTAGGAGGATTACTTGAAGGTGGGCAAATTGGGCAAGCAGGGGAAAAGGGAAGGGAGCGGAGTGGGGACACGCCTGCATCTGCAACGGTGGAAAAGCGGCCGGCATCCGGGGCTGAAGAGACGCAAGGGATCTCAGGACGAAACAGAGAACACAAAAGCCAGGAGGTGGGCTCTTTCCCTGTATACCATAGCTGATCTCTCCCGCCACGAGGGTAGCATATCCAGCATTTGAGGCAGTAACCTCAGCTAAGACCTCCAGCTGGGCCCTAGGTCGGACAAAGGACATAAACTCCATACCTGGGACCCTACCCCCACTCTCCCAATCCTATCCCCACCCTTCCAGAAACTTCAGCTGGCCCCTGAACTGAGGAGTAGTGTCAGATTACAGAAGAGCCTTAGTGCTCAGGATCTGGGAAGACCGGCATGCAGCTCTGACCCAGGGAAGAGGCTGGAAAGAGTGTGATATTGCTGAGCTGGGAGAGAAGAGACTCCTCCACCCACAGCCACCACCTTTTCTGGCATTCGGGAAGAGTGTGACATGGCTGGGCTGGGAGAGAGAAGACCCCTCCATCCCCAGCCCCCACCCTTTCTGGCCTGCCTAGGGCGGGACAATTACAACTGCAGAGACACTCCTGGGGATCAGCAGTAGGCAACAGATCCAGCTCTGGGCTTTCAGCAGCTCAGAAATCTCCCGCCCGCCCACACCCCCCCCCACACACACACACAGACACACACACACACACACACACACACAGGCACACACGCATGCACGGAAGAAGTGCCCTAAGACTCAGGAGAATTGAACAGGACTGGTTCTGTCACTCTCAGTGCACATATGGGGAGGCAAAGACAGAAACTGCACTGACTTTGTAGAAACTACCATCTAGAGCCCTCAGCCCCACGCATCTAAATCTGCAGTCCCAAGGTCACTCTGGGCACCAGGTGACCAGCTCTGCCTGAACAATACGCAGAGGACTCTTTGTCACAGCAGAGGACAACGTGGAGATTACTTGTGGGCTTAAGCCAAGACTGGCGCTGCTTTTGTTTTGTTTTGTTTTGTTTTCATATCTTTGATATCTTTGGCTGTGTTGAGTGGGGGTTGTCGGTTGTTTTTACATGTGAATGTATTTGGTTTTTTCTTTGTTGTCATTGTTGTTGTTGTGCTTCGTGATTTGCTTTGTTCTGAAATTGCCCTACACAAGAGCCCAGCTTAAGAGGGACAAGATTCAACATACCCACAGGCCAACTCCAGACCAAACCAGAGTACTACCAGGTTTGACCAACAAGTGGCACACCCAGAGGGAATTCTCTACAGGCACAAGAGCCCATAGAGGCCAAACCACATTTAAGTGGTCAACCCTCACACAGCAGAATATCCTGCTGTAGACAGAGCCAAGTCTCACAACTAGTCAGCCTAGAAGTCAATCCCACCTACTCACAAGCTAAAAGCAATAAAAGATCAACTTTAAGAGGGCAATATACACAACACAAGAGTCACCTTTGGAGCACACACAGAGGAGAAGAAAGAAGTGGCATAAGTCAAACATAAAGGACACATACTACATAAGATAATCCAGCAAAAACTAAGAACCCAAGGGGATCTACCTAATCAATCAAAGCAAACACAGAGAGTTAGCCAGAATCGGGAAAAACAGAAACATGTCGCAAATAAAAAAACAGAAGAAACCTCCAGAATTGGAACCAAATGAAATAGAGGTAACCAACCTATCAGAGACAGAGTTCAGAACACTGATGATAAGAGTGTTTAAGGAGATTAGTGATGACATAAAGGACAGAGAAATCATAATGAACAATCAGTTAGAAGTAAAGAATACAATAACTTAAATAAAGAACACACTGGAAGGAATTACCAGCAGGCTAGATGAAGTAGAGAATTGAATCAGTGACTTAGAAGACAAGTGTCGTGCAGGGGACCCTGATCGCTGCACCATGTATCATGCGAGGCGTCTGGTGGGGTCTCAGCTCCCACTTCCCACATAAGAACGCAGGACATGGTGAGGCCAAAAAGGAACACCCACGGAGCCATAGATAGGGGAGTCAAACCAATATATTCTCACCGGCGGCATCCGCCTCTCTGCAATCTGCTCTTGGTAGCCCCCATTTTTTTTTGCTAGCGTAGCCACAGCCGTTATATTAGTGGCCAATGGCTTACGGGTTACAGCTGACAGCCAACTAGCCACAGCTGCTGGCCATCTGATCACAGTTGATGGCCATTTACTACCCGAGCCAGCACCTTTCTATGTGAGGCCAAGAGCCTGGAAACTGTTTTTTGGGGGGCTTTGTCCCCACACTCCACCCCTACAGGGTCTCGCCTCACAATCTATGTCACAAGTGTCTTCTGCGAGGGTCCCTGTGCGAGGAGCCTGGAGGTGAATGCAATATCCTGGACACAGCCAGGCTCTCTGAGCACAGCCAGAGTTTGTTAGGGCACCACCAGTACTTCTGGGCACAGCCAGACTTCCTGGGCTTCTCAGGGCACCACTAATCTCCCCGGGCACAGCCAGGATTTCTCAGGGCACCACCCCAGTACTTCTGGACACAGCGAGACTTCCTGGGCTTCTTAGGGTACCACCTGTCTCCCCGGGCAAAGCCAGGGCCTCTCAGGGCACTGCCACTCTCTCTGGACACAGCCAGACCTCCTGGACTCAACCAGGGCTCTCAGGGCACTGCCATTCTCTCTGGGCTCAGCCAGACTTCCTGGACACAGCCAGGGCTCTCAGGGCACTGCCACTCTCTCTGGGCACAGCCAGACTTCCTGGACTCAGCCAGGGCCTCTCAGGGCACTGCCACTTTCTCTGGGCACAGCCAGACTTCCTGGACTCAGCCAGGGCTCTCAGGGCACTGCCACTCTCTCTGGGCACAGCCAGACTTCCTGGACACAGCCAGGGCCTCTCAGGGCACTGCCACTCTCTCTCTGGGCCTCTCGGGGTACTATGCTGGAACAACAGCGGCTCACATCAAGGTGCTTACATATTATCAATGGCGGCCAGTCAAGACACAAAAGCAAACATCCGCCAGTCCAACTACATGGTGGTATGTTCCCAAACAGTCAAGCGTCCATTAAATCAGGGATAGAAGGCAATTCCTCATAATCCATAGTCATTCGCCCGGGCTGTCCTGGGGTGAGGGATGACCTTGACCTCACCCTCATCTCCCACGGAGGACTCAGCAAGAGTTTCCTCCTGGGACAAGTCCCGCATCCGGGCTGCCTCAGCAAGCACTTCCCAGCCCACAGGGCGGCAACAACCTTCGCTTTCTCCGCTTTCTCCGGCCTCTGCTGGTTAGGGAACCATCCATGTCTTTCCACCCCTCCACGGGAATCGAGCTCTCCGGCAGCTGCTCCTCCTGGTCTTCCTCAAACTGAGCTTTCATACGCACAAACTGCTCCACTGCCCTTGGAAAAGCTTTGGCCAGCACCGTATCCTGCCGACTAAGCCATGTGTCGTGCAGGGGACCCTGCTCGCTGCGCCATGTGTCATGCGAGGCGTCGGGCAGGGTCTCAGCTCCCGCTCCCCACATAAGAACGCAGGACATGGTGAGGCCAAAAAGAAACACCCACGGAGCCATAGATAGGGGAGTCAAACCAATATATTCTCACCGGCGGCATCCGCCTCTCTGCAATCCGCTCTTGCTAGCCCCCATCTTCTCTGCTAGCATAGCCACAGCCGTTATATTAGTGGCCAATGGCTTACGGGTTACAGCTGACAGCCAACTAGCCACAGCTGCTGGCCATCTGATCACAGTTGATGGCCATTTACTACCCAAAAAGAAAAAACAATAAAAAACAATGAAGATGATTTAAGAGACCTCTGGGATAACATCAAGTGCAACAACATGTGTATCATAGGAATACCAGAAGGTGAAGAGAGGAAGCAAAGGATTGAGAACATATTTGAAGTAATAATGTCCGAAAACTTCCCTAACCTGATGAAGGAAACCAATATACAAGCCCAGGAAGCGCAGAGAGTTCCAACCAGGATAAACCCTAACAGGTCCACACCAAGACACACTATAGTTAAAATGGCAAAGGTTAAAGACAAAGAGAGAATCCTAAAAGCAGCAAGAGAAAGACAGAGGGTTACATACAAGGGAACTCCCATAAGACTATCAAATGTCTTTTCTACAGAAACACTGAAGGCCAGGAGGGAGTGGCAGGAGATACTCAAAGTGATGGATCACAAAGGCCTACAACCTAGATTGCTTTATCCAGCAAGGCTACCATTTGAAACTGAAGGAGAGATAAAGAGCTTCCCAGAAAAGAGCAAGCTAAAGGAATTTATTACCACCAAGCCAGCATTGCAGGAAATATTAAAAGGGCTTCTGTAAACAGAAGAAAGATGAAAACAATCTAACTACAAATTAAAAATGGCAATAACTATGTACATATCAATAATCACTTTAAATGTAAACGGATTAAATGCTCCAATCAAAAGACATAGGGTGACTGAGTGGATAAGGAAGCAAGACCCTTGTATATGCTGTGTACAAGAGACTCACCTCAGATCAAAAGACACACACAGGCTGAAAGTGAAGGGTTGGAGAAAGATATTTCATGCAAATGGAAATGAGTAAAATCCTGGAGTTGCGTTACTTGTGTCTGACGAAATAAACTTTAAAATGAAGAATATATTAAAAGACAAAGATGGGCACTATATAATAATAAAGGGAGCAATCCGACAAGAGGATATAACCCTAGTAAACATCTTTACACCCAACATAGGAGTACCTAAATACATAAAACAGATACTGACTGACATAAAGACAGAGATCAACATTAACACTATCATAGTAGGGGACTTCAACACACCTCTGACAAAGGACATGTCTTCCAGACATCAATTAGAACAGGTATCAATTAGAACAGAAGTATTTTTCAGAATATCTCAGTATCGATGAGTGTTCCTATAAATCCTGAGTGTGTGGGGAGATGGGGAGGGCCATTCTGTAGGACCCAAAACACCACCGATAATATCAAAAGGCTCACGACAGATCAAAGACCAAAGGAAGAGGTACATCAGAGTTCACTAATGGAAAGATAATGGCATCTGGGAGCTGGTGAGGAAGACAAAATTGAATGGATGAATTTTTAGAACAAAAACACACTTGAAATAAATATGGCACAAATAAATTATCAAAATGCATTGAATTATAATAATTCCAAGATGTTTCTTTCATTCCATTTTGTGTGCTGCTAAGGGAGAAAGATGGGAGGCATAGTCCGAAAGACCTAATGGTTTAGTTTTAAAACGTTTCAGCTATGTCTGGAGCTTCGGTACAGTGGATCAGGCAGAGCTTAAAGAAAAAAAAGTATCTCTTCAAGAAAACTGAGATCAGATCCAATATATCAGTAAATATTCACAATTTTCCCATGATTTGAAGTAAATTATTTTAAACTGACACAAAAGTTGACAACAAATCTGTTCTAAACAATGTATCGAACATTGACATATGGTAATTTACTAATTAGAGAAAAATAGGCAACACTTAGTTCTGGAATTGTGAAACTGAAATTGTGCAAACAATTACTGGATTGAATCAATAGTGAAAATTGGTAGACTTCCTGTCCCTAGCATTATTTCAATCTGATTCCCTTGAGCCCAGCCAATTTTATGCCTATGAAGTAGCCACTTTTGGAAGCAAATTCACTTTTAACAAGGTTCCATTATTTAAAAACAAAACAAACCAACAACAACAACAACAACAAACCTGAAGGTATCCAAAATGAATACACACCTGAAAGTATTTTCTGAGGGAACTACTCATCTAAGCTTCGGTAATAATAAGCACAAGGTGGTTTTAAGAACTATTGCTTGTAGATACCTTTTAAATGATCATTTTGCATAAAAACTTACACCCAAGTAGTGCTTCTCAAAGGGCAACACCATTTCTTGGCTGAGGGAGGGAGTGGAAACAAATCATCTTAAGGGCTTTTCAAAATGCAACACTATCCATCCCTGGAAAAACATTCTAATACACTTTTTTTTTTCTTTTTAAAGCATCCTACAGAGTTTAAATTCTAATAAAGTAAATATCAGTCTTTAATATCCCACATACACAAAAATTTCTTCGGGGTACCCCCTTTCTCAGAGTAAAGAGGTCTTGAAACCCAAAACTGAGAGAACTACTGTAGTTCATCCTTAGCCATATCTGGTCAGTTTCTGGCTCTGAGCTCATAAAGCACCAGTGTGATGAAATTACCCAGAGCTGCTATATAAGGCCTGGCTGGGCTGAGCTTTCTGTCCGTTATAGCCCAGGAAGCTGATTTGTGGTGACCTGTTGGACTTGGACCTTGTAGCTTGTTTTCGCCTTGTTCCCCCCGACCCCCATTTTATTTTTTCCCTTCCCTCTTGTTTCCTTGGTCTCATTTGTTTAGTTAGTATTATTACTTAGTATTGTTAGTACAGTTATTACATTTAGTCAGTGTAGTTAGCATAGTTACTGTTTATTAGCACACTTAGTACATTGTCGATACAGTTAGTATATTTAGGCAGCGGAGTCAGTGCAGTTACTGCTCGTTGGCACCGTTGGAGAGAGTAGTTAGTGTCAGTGAGTGTAGCTCGCGGGTCACCATGTCACGGGACTTCACAGACATCCCCGTGGACCGGGAGCCCCACACGGCCCATTACGAGCTCAATGGATCCATCGGCGAGGGCACCTTTGCCAACATAGTGGCGGGCATGCACATCCTCACGCAGACGAAGGTGGCTGTGAAAATCATCAAAGAACGTGTCTCCGACGACAGGCGCAGCGCTCTCCTGCAAGAGGTCCGCTGCATGGCAGGCCTGCGCCATCCTAACATCGTCCAGCTCTTCCACGTCATCATCTCGGCCGATTGCCTCTACCTAGTCCTGGAGTTCGTGCCCGGAGGGGACCTGCTGGGCCACCTCCGCGAGCACGGCCGCATGGCGGAGCCCACGGCGCGCGGCGTCTTCCGGCAGCTGGTGTCGGCCGTGCACTACTGCCACGAGAAGGACGTGGCGCACCGGGACCTGAAGCCGGAGAACGTGCTGCTCGACGCGCGCATGCACGCCACGCTGGCAGACTTTGGACTGGGCGCCCCCTCCAACATCCAGCAACTCCGCACCTTTTGTGGCAGTGTCTATTATATAGCCCCAGAGCTGTTCCTGGGCGAAACATACGACGGCCGAGCCGCGGACATCTGGAGCCTGGGCACACTGCTCTATGAGATGCTGACGAACACCGTGGCTTTCGATGGACCGAGCTGGCTGCATGTGATGATGAAGATAGGCGGCGGGCGGTATGTGGTGCCAACCTACCTATCCACTCAGGTGGCAAACCTCCTCCAAAAGCTGCTGAACCTCAACCCTGAGCAAAGAAACAACCTGAAGGACATCATGCCAGACCCCTGGCTCAACATGGGCGAAGAGGAAGAACTGAAGCCGTACGTTGAGCCACCCAGTGAAGTAATAGACACCTCGGTGATGGAAGAAATGGTAAATATGGGCTTTTGTAGTGAAGACATCAAGAACACACTATCAAATAAAACCTACAATAACATCCTGGCCACATACTACATCTTATACAGAAAACACTTAAAATTCCAGCATCGTACCATAAAGGTTAAGCCCTTTCATCCTCCTGAGATCCAGAGCAGCAGCCCCTCCCCAGCCCAGGAGGTTCAATCCGACTGGTCCGGTTGCCAGCAAGCAGAGCAGCAGCCTGTGGAGCCAGGGCAGAAGGCCCAACAGTCTGCCGGTCCTACATACATCCAGGAGTACAGAATAACCATCTCTGAGTCCAGTGCCACCCCACCTCCATCCAGCCCAGGATCCAAGACCGCCATTCCTGAGCCCAGCCGGGAGTCTAGGAACGCCACCCCTAAGCCCTTCCCTCCCAAGTACTGCTGGGGCTCCAGGACCTCTACTCCCAAGCACAGCCAGGACTCCAGGACCGCCACTCCTGAGGAAAGATCAGGCTCCAGGACCGGCATTCCTGAGCCCAGCCGGGAGTCTAGGAACGCCACCCCTGAGCCCTCCCCTCCCAGGTACTGCTGGGGCTCCAGGACCTCTACTCCCGAGCACAGCCAGGACTCCAGGACCGCCACTCCTGAGGAAAGATCAGGCTCCAGGACCGCCACTCCTGAGGAAAGATCAGACTCCAGGACCGCCACTCCTGAGCCCAGCCGAGGATCCAGCACTGCCACTCCCAGGCCCTCCACACCCAAGCACTGCTGGGGCTCCAGGACCTCCATACTGGAGCACAGCTGGGGCTCCAAAACTGCCACTCCTGTGTCCTCCACTGTCGAGCCCAGCCAGGACTCCAGGACTGCCACTCCTGAGGAAAGATCAGGCTCCAGGACTGCCACTCCCGAGCACAGATCAGTTCCTGAGCACAGACCAGGGTCCAGGAACACCACCACCGAGCGTAGCCCTGTTTCCAGCACCATCCTTAGTCCAGGCCCCCAATGTCACCCTGGGGACTCTCTGTCCAGCCACAGCACCACCAGCAGCAGTGGAAACGCAGAAAAAATCAAACTGGGCCGGCGGCAGGTGTTTAGGGGGTGCTTGAATTTTTTTCGGAAGATGTTCTGTCTGCCGCCCAAGAAGGGGCACTGTAAACGGAGCCAGGAAAAGCCCCTTTAGACCCTGGACAGCAAAGTCAGGGTTATAACAAGACTCCGGGGAGCTCAAGCCTGGCTCCCTGCATTTAAAAGGCTGAACGGGGTGAAGCTGAGGTCCAGGGAGCCTGAGCACGCCGTGGGGGAGATCGGCCAGAGGCTGGACGCAAACTGCAGGCGGCAGCAGTACAAGAAATGCACATGGTGCGTCCAAGGAGCCGTGGGAGAGAGGACTTGGTCCAGCAGACAATGGAGATGTAAACCGTGCCATGGCGTCTCTGCGTGGGATTCCCAGCCAGGGTATCTGGCATCGCGTGGCATCCAGCATGGCCGGGGCCTTCAGAAGGACCTCCTTGGAGGACAGCCTGGAGCTCCCTGGGAGACAGGAGGAGGGACCACCATTGCTGCAGCTCCACCACTTCGGCCCCCAGCTGGGTGAAACTTCAGAGACTGGGCTGTTTTTCCCGGGACCCTTCTTCCCTCCCCTGCTCTGTGTGGAGGGGATATTCTTATTAAAGTACTTGGTTTTCCAAACCTTTCAATAAATGTCTTGCTTCAGAAAGATGTATTGGGTCCTCTTGTTTTGCATCCTCCAGTTTGAGGAGCGTGTAGTGATGTAATACTTGGACTTCATTGGCACAACTCTGCACCTTTGCATGTGGTACCCTCTTGGTCTTCTGTTTCCTTGGCTTTGAACCCTCAGCTCCCTTGTCCATGTCTCCTTTGTGGCAGGATGGTGTTGCTTGCTCACATAGCACACATGCTGCCTTCTTCCTGTGGATGCTCAAGTTGAAGGAATCACAGTTGGTCCAAACCGGTTATGGAAACCACTCCCTTCTCCCACCCCCCCTGCTAGCGAATGGGTGAGGCAAGGACTCATGACCCAGTTTTGGCCAATGAGATATTACAGGAAGTCCACAGGGGCTTCTGTGAGAGATTCTCCTTCCTGCGTGCTCAATGATGTCAACAGGAATCATCTGCCCTGACCTGTTGGCTTTGCCTCCTTCCCTCTGTGCTGCCTCATTCTCAGGTGGTCTTTCCCTTTATGAAAGCGAGATAGCCACCAACCGCCACAGGATGACGTCATATCCCATCAGCACCGGGACGGAAATAGAACGTCTCTTTCCCATGATTCCAGCACTGTCGAAAGATGTGTATCTTCAAAGTGACATGAGCTCCCAACAGCCCCACATCCCATTCTTCTTAGAGGTCAGAGCATGGTTGGGTCACCTTATTGGTGAGAATGGAACATTTCCCTGAAGCACGGAGTGGGAATAAACCCCATAGCTTAACACTCCATTCAGCACAATCCTCATCAAGCACTACATTCTACCACCAGCTCAGCTAAATCAAAGAATGGATTCTAGAGGAATGGCCACAGCAGGTGGTCTTCTTGAGTTCTCCTCTGGAACTTACCACAAATTGAACATGTATAACCCACCAAAGGACTCTCTGCTCATCACACAGAACAGCTAAGAGGCTTGTACAAGGATTTCTCAAATGTGGGCAAACTGGGTGAGCCGGGGAAGAAGGAAGGGAGCGGAGTGGAGACGCTGCCCACATCCATGGCTGGGGACCCATGTGGGGGTCCCAGGACACAGAACAGAGATCACAAGAACCAGGAGATGGGCTCTTTCTCTGCGTCCCACAGCTGATCTCTCCTGCCAAGAGAGCAGCGCATCCCGTGTTTGAGGCAGTAACCTAGCAGAGATCTCCAGCTGGGACCTAGGTCAAACAAAAAAGCAAAAGCCATACCTGGGCCTCTTCCCCACTCTCCCACAGCAATCCTACCCCCACCCTTCCAGAGTCTCAAGCTGGTCCCTGAACCGAAGAGTAGTGTCAGATGACAGAGGAGCTGTAGTGCTCAGGACCTGGAAAAAGCCACTTTGCAACTGTGACCTAGGACAGAGGCTGGGAAGAGTGTGACACTAATGGGCTGGGAGATGGCAGACACTTCCCTTCCCAGCCCCCAACCTTTTCTGGGCTTCTGTAACAAGACAATTACAGCTGCAGAGACACATGCAGGGTGAATAGCAGACGGCAGAGGCATCTCAGCACCTTCGCAGCTCAGAAATCATGAGCCCTCCACTCCCCTTCCACCTCCCCCCAAACCTACAGAAGAGGTGCCTAAGACTCAGCAGACCTGGGCACAGGGCTGGCTGTGGTGCGCGTATGTACAGGCGAGAGCAGACACTGCATTGACTTTGTAAACACTACCAACCACACCCCATAGCCCCACTCATTTAGAACTGCAGTGCCAGGATCACTGTGAGCGCCAGCTGGCCGGCTCTGCCTCCACAAGATGCAGAGGACTCTGTGCAAAAGAGGACAACCTGGAGATTGTTTGGTGGGCTTAAGCCAAGACTGGCACTGCTTTTTTTGTTGTTGCATTACTATCATTTTTAGCACATATATATGTGTATATATACACATTTTACCCTTTCCCTCTCTCTTCTTTTTTCTCTTCCCTGCCCTAATTTTCCTCCTTCTTCCTATTTTTCTGTATTTCTTTTTCTATATTTTTGACATTTTTGCCTGTGTTGAGTGTGGGTTATCGGTTGTTTTTACATGTGAGTGTATTTGTTTTTTTCTTTGTTGTTGTTGTGGTTGTTGATTTGTTTTGTTCTGAAATTGCCCAGGGTACAACATGCAAAGGTGCAGAGTTGTGCCAATTAAGTTCAAGTATTACATCACTACATGTTCCTCCATCACTAGTGCCCTACAACATACCCCGAGGCCAACTCCAGACAAAACCAGAGTAACACCGGGTTTGACCTACAAGTGACACACCCAGAAGGAATTCTCTATAATCACAAGAACCCATAGGGAACAAGCCTCATCTGGGTGGTCAACCCTCACTCAGCAGCTCATCCAAGGTGGGCAGAGCCAATGCTCACAGCTAGACAGCCTAGGAGTCAATCCCACCTACTGACAAGCCAAAAGCAATTAAAACTCAACTTTAACGGGAGAATACATACAAAACAAGGGTCACCTATGCAGAACACACACAGGAGAACAGGGAAGTGGTGCAAGTCAAATACAAAGGACACATACTATATAAGATCACCCAGCAAAAACCAAGAACCCTAGGGGATTTACCTAACATCGAAGCAAACACAGACAGTCACCCAGAATGGAGAAACACAGAAACATGTCCCAAATAAAAGAACAGAAGAAACCTCCAGAATTGAAACCAAATGAAACAGAGGTAACCAACCTATCAGAGACAGAGTTCACAACACTGATGATAAGAATGTTTAAGGAGATTAGTGATGACATAAAGAAGGATAGAGAAATCATAATGAACAACCAGTTAGAAGTAAAGAATACAATAACTTAAATAAAGAACACACTGGAAGGAATTACCAGCATGCTAGATGAAGTAGAGGATTGAATCAGCGACTTAGAAGAAAGTTAGCAGAGATCATCCAAATAGAACAACAAAAAGAAAAAAAAGAATAGAAAACAATGAAGATGGTTTAAGAGACCTCTGGGATAACATCAAGCTCAATAACATGCATCAGAGGAATACCAGCAGGTGAAGAGAGGAAGCAAGGGATTGTGAACATATTTGAAGTAATAATGTCCAAAAACTTCCCTAACCTCATGAAGGAAACCAATATACAAGCCCAGGAAGTGCAGAGAGTTCCAACCAGGATAAACCGAAACAGGTCCACACCAAGACACATTACAGTTAAAATGGCAAAGGTAAAAGACAAAGAAAGAATCCTAAAAGCAGCAAGAGAAAGATAACAGGTTACATACAAGAGAACTCCTATAAGACCACCAAATGACTTTTCTACAGAAACTTTGCAGGCCAGGAGGAAGTGGCAGAGGTACTCAAAGTGATGAAAAACAAAGGCCTACAACCTAGATTGTGTTATTCAGCAAGGCTATCATTTAAAATTGAAGGAGAGATAAAAAGTTTCCCAGAAAAGAATAAGCTAAAGGAATTTATTACCACCAAGCCAGCATTGCAGGAAATATTAAAAGGGCTTCTGTAAACAGAAGAAAGATGAAAACAATCTAACTACAAATTTAAAAAATGGCAATAACTATGCACCTATCAATAATCACTTTAAATGTAAACGGATTAAATGCTCCAATCAAAAGACATAGGGTGACTGACTGGATAAGAAAGCAAGACCCTTGTATGTGCTGTGTACAAGAGACTCACCTCAGATCTAAAGACACACACAGGCTGAAAGTGAAGAGTTGGAGTAAGATATTTCATGTAAATGTAAATGAGAAAAAAGCTGGAGTTGCAATACATATATCTGACAAAATAGACTTTAAAATGAAGAATATATTAAAAGACAAAGATGGGCACTATGTAATAATAAAGGGATTGATCTGACAAGAGTACATAACCCTAGGAAACACGTATGCACCCAACATAGGAGCACCTAAACATATACAACAGATATTGACTGACATAAAGACAGAGATCAACAGCAACACTATCATAGTAGGGGAGTTCAACACACCTCTGACAACAAGGACAGGTCTTCGAGACAGAAAATCAATATGGAAACAACGGCCTTAAATGACACATAGGACCACTTGGATTTAATCGATATATTCAGAGCATTTTACCCCAAAGCTGCAGAATACACGTTCCTCTCAAGCACACGTGGAATATTTTCTAAGGTAGACCACATGTTAGGCCACAAAACAAGTCTTAATAAATTTAAGAAAATTAAAATCATACCAATTGTCTTCTCTGACCACAGTGCTAGAAAATGAACTACAGGAAAAAAACTGGAAGACACACCAATTCATAGAGACTGAATAACATGTGACTAAATAATGAATGGGTCAACCATGAGATCAAGGAAGAAATCAAAAGATATCTCGAGACAAACTAAAATGAAAACACGACAACCCAAAATCTATGGGATGCAACGAAAGCAGTCCTAAGAGCAAAATTAATTGCATTGCAGGCCTATCTAAGAAACAAGAAAAATCACTAATCAACAGTTTATCTTCACACTTAAGGGATCTGGAAAAAGAACAGCAAAATAAGCCCAAAGAGAGTACAAGGAAGGAGATAATAAATATCAGAGCAGAAATAAATGAAATACAAACCAGAAGAACAACACAAACGATCAATGAATCCAAGAGTTGGTTTTTATAGAAGACAAATAAAATTGACAAACCTTTAGCCAGACTCATTTAAAAAAAGAGATAGAGAACCCAAATTAATAAAATCAGAAATGAAAGAGGAGAAGTGACAACAGATACCACAGAAATACAAAAAATATTAAGAAATGAGTATGAGCAACTATATGCAAACAAATTTGACAATCTGGAAGAAATGGACAATTTTCTAGAAGTATACAACCTACCAAAGCTAACTCAAGAAGAAATAGAAAACCTGAATAGACTGATTACTACCAGGGAAGTTGAATCAATAATCAACAATCTCCCAATAAACAAAAGCCCTGGACCAGATGGCTTTACAGGTGAATTTTACAAAACATTCAAAAAATAATTATCACCTATTCTCCTCAAGCTCTTCCAAAAAATCCATAAGGAGAGAAGGCTCCCAAACACTTTTTACAAGGCCACTTTCACCCTGATCCCAAAATCAGACAAAGACACTACAAAAAAAGAAAACTACAGGTGGTATCTCTAATGAACATAGATACAAAAATCCTCAACAAAATATTAGCGAACAGAATTTAGCAATACATTAAAAAGATCATACACCATGATCAAGTGGGATTCATCCCTGGTATGCAAGGGTAGTTCAACATCTGCAAATCAATTAATGTGATACACCACATTAACAAAATGAAAAATAAAAATTATATTATCATATCAATAGATGCAGAAAAAACATTTGACAAAATCTAGCAGCCATTTATGATTAAAACCCTTAAGAAAGTGGGAATAGAGGGATCATATCTCAACATAATAAAAGCCATATATGATAAACCCACAGCTAACATCATACTCAATGGGGAAAAGCTAAAACCATTCTCCTTAAGATCAGGAACAAGGCAAGGTTGTCCACTTTCTCCACTTCTGTTCAACATAATGCTGGAAGTTCTAGCCACAGCATTCAGACAAGAAAAAGAAATAAAAGGCATCCAAATTGGTAATGAGGATGCAAAATTTTCATTATATGTAGATGACATGATACTATATAGAGAGAACCCTAAAGACTCGACCAAGAAACTATTAGAGCTGATAAATGAATTTAGTAAAGTATCAGGATACAAAATTAATATTCAGAAATCAGTTGCATTTGTATATACCAATAATAAAATATCAGAAGGAGAAATTAAGAAAATAATCCCATTTACAATTGCTTCAAAGACTATAAAATACCTGGGAATAAATTTAACCAAAGAATTAAAAGATCTGTACTCAGTAAATTATAAGACACTGAAGAAAGAAATGAAAGAAGATACAAATAGATGGAAACACATACCATGTTCACGGATAGGAACAATTACTACAGTTAAAATGTCCATACTGCCTAAGGCAATATATATATTCAATGCAATTCCTATCAAACTACCAACAACGTGTTTCACAGAAATACAACATATAATCCTGCAATTTATATGGAACTATAAAAGACTCTGGATAGCCTCAACAATCTTGAGAAATAAGAACAAAGTGGGAGGTATAACGATACCTGACATCAAATTATACTACAATGCTACAGTAATCAAAATAACATGGTACTAGCATAAAAACAGACACATAAATCAACGGAACAGAATAGAGAGCCCAGAAATAAATCCATCCCTATATGGTCATTTAATCTACAACAATGGAAGCAAGAATTTATGGTGGGGTAAAGACAGTCTATTCAATAAATGGTGCTTGGAAACCTGGACAGACACATGCAAAAAAATGAAGCTGGAGCACCTCCTTACACCATATACAAAAATACAAAATGGCTTGAAGACTTAAATGTAAGACCTGAAACCATAAAATTCCTAGAAGAAAATATAGGAAGAAACTTTACCAGGAGTAAGATTTTTACTGATATATCCCCTTGGGCAAGGGAAGTAAAAGAAAAAATAAACATGTGGGATTACATCAAACTAAAAAGTTTTTTTTCACAGCAAAGGAAACCATCAATAAATAAAAAGGGATCCTACTGAATGGGAAAAGATATTTGCCAATGATATATCCCATAAGGGGTTAATATCACAAATTTATAAAAAGCTCACTCAAATCAACTCCAAAAAAACAAACAACCCAATTAAAAAATGGGCAGAGGACATGAAAAGACATTTTTCATAGAAGGACATACAGATGGCAAACAGACGTATGAAAAAATGCTCAACCTCACTAACCATCAGAGAAATGCAAATAAAATCCAGAATGAGATACCACCTCACCCCAGTCAAAATGGCTATCATCAATAAATCAACAAACAACAAATGCTGGCATGGATGTGGAGAAAAGGGAACGCTTGTGCACTGTTGGTGGGATTGCAGATTGGTGCAGCCACTATGGAAGACAGTATAGAGGTATCTCAGAAATCTGAAAATGGAACTACCTTATAATCCAGTAATTCCATTCCTAGGTATCTATCTGGAGAAACCCAAAATTCTAATTGAAAAAAATTCATGCACCCCTATGTTTATTGCAGCACTATACACAACAGCCAAGACATAGAGACAACTGAAATGCCCATCGGTAGATGACTGGATTAAGAAACAGTGGTACATTTATACAATGGAGTATTACGCAGCCATAAAGAAGAATGAAATCTTACCATTTGCAACAATATGGATGGACATAGAGAACATTATGGTAAGTGAACTAAGTCAGACAGAGAAAGACAAATACCATATGATCTCACTTATATGTGGAATCTAAAGAAAAGAATAAGTGAATGAACTAATCAGAAACAGTTTCAAAGACACAGAGGAAAAACTGAGGGTTGCTAATGGGAGGCGGGGTGGGGACAAGGGGAAAGGTGAGGGGATTAGAAAGCACAGTCAGTAACCACAAGATTGCCAAGGGATCACGAAAGTTAATTTGGGAAATGTAATCAACAATGTCGTAAAGATTTTGTAGGGTATCCGATGGACACGTGTCTCATTAGGGAGACCACCTCAGGGATGATGTAGATGCCTGATCATGGCATTGTACACCTGAAGCTGAGGCTGAACAATAATGAACATCAACTACAAGTTTACACATATATATATGTATATATATATATATATGTATATATATATATATATGTATATGTATATGTATATATATATGTATATATATGTATATATATATATATGTATATATATATATATATGAAGCAGAGTACAGCATTAGGAATAAAGACAGTGGAAATGTAATGGCTGTGTGCAACGTCAGAGGGATAGTGGATGGGGGGAGAGGGGTTGACTGATTAAAAAAAAGATGTCATCTAGCAATGTAGGGGATGCTTAAAACCATATATAAAAATATATTTGTTAAACAAACAAAAATATAGGATTTTGAGATAAATGTTTTAATAAAAAACCCTAAAAAATGGCCAAAAAAAGATTTTTAAAAAAAGAAAAAAGTAAAATAAAATAGGGAGATTATCCTAGACTATCTGGGTGGACCGACATAATCAAAGGAACCCTTAAAAGTAGGAAAGGGAGACAGAAGAGTCAGTTGGAATGAGACAGTGGAAGACAAAGGCAGAGAAAAGATGAGGCAGAAAGGGAGGTCAAAGAGATTCAGAGCCTGACACGGACCTGACTGGCCTCAGCTGCTGGTAAAGATGGAGGAAGGGGCCACTAGCCAAAGAATGCAGGCAGCCTCTAGGAGGAGGACTCATGGCCACCAGCCAGACAGGAAGTGGGGACCTCAGTCCTACAAATCTCAAGGAACTGAATTTTGCCAACAACCTAAAAACGCTTAGAAATAGATTCTGCCCCACAAGAACCTCCAGGAAGGAGCACAGCCCGAACCTCACCTTAACTGAGGCCTGTGAGACTGTAAGCAGGGGATCCAGCTGAGCTGGACTTCTAACTCATGGAAGCCGTGAGACAATCAATTTGTGTTGTTTTAAGCCAGTAAATTTAGGATAATTTGTTACGGCAACAATACAAATACACAGGTATACCAAGGGTGCCAAAAATACATATGCATATGACTTGTATTCATCTTTTGTTATCGGTATATATTGAGTATTACAATTTTAATAGTTTTCCTTTCTTAAAATATGTACACAGTTTTTTGGCACTGTGTGTGTGTGTGTGTGTGTGTGTGTGAGTGTATGTGTATGTTTTCCAAGTGACGTTTTTCATGCCAAGTGAGTTGCTGCAAATTTATAAAACCTCTGTTTTCAGAACTTTGAGGGTTGCAGAATTGCACAGAAGGGATTCAGAACTATTAATTTCTGTTATTTAAATTTGTTGAGTGAGTTTACCAAATTAATAAATACTAATAAGGCTTTGAAACTCACTAAAACCTGTTACATATGCTTAAAAAAAATACTCCAATAGTAATTTTAGGGCCTAAGTCCCTTTTAGTCAATCCCTTTAAGACAGCTGACCTCACAGCAACTCTTTAAAGCAAAGTGCCTCTGTTAGCTAGTAACAGCTAAACTCCCTGAGCAACTCTATATACCAGGCACTGTTTTGGGTGCTTCACATACATTAACTCATTTAATCGGCCAACCACCCAAACACCCTCTGAGAAAGGTACTATTACCATCTCTATTTTACAGTTGGAGAAATCCAGGCACTGAGCAGTCAACTGACTTGCCCAAGGTCACACAGGTAGTAACTGGCATAGTTTCTAAACCTAGGCATTCCAGGTACAAAGATTATGCTGCTGACCACTTGGGTCGGTGTTTCTGTGTTGATACTGGTACCATTTAATCAAACATCTACAACTGCACAACAAATACAAAGTACGCTACCCAAGAATATACAGGCTCCATTTTTTTTCTCTATAGTCTTTTGCATCGATCCCTCAAGTGCCAGTAGAATTTCCTCTGGGAAGAACAGTGCCTTAGCCAGACAACCAGCACAATCTGCTACCCATGGTTTCCTGTTGAGTTGCCTTTTCTCTCCTATTATACTGTGAACTTCTGGAAAGTCATGACAACTATTGGATCTAAAACCCCAAATAATGTGGTGTCATGGCCATAGTCCTATTATTGCAAAATAAACTCACTGTGACTGACTGGTTGATTCACAATTTTCCAGCTCAAGAATACACCACCTCAGGTCAGGGTAAGCCACACTTGGCCCAATAGGCAGGCTTCTACAACCTGAATTGTGATAGCCACGCGTGCAGAGAAAAAACAAACAACAACAAAAAATACTGGTCATATTTTTTAAGAGGATTTATCCATCTTTATTATAATATGAATGAGAACAGTTTTTAATTACTGAACCTTAAACAAAAAAATGTTCCTCCTAGAATAAATGTAAGAGGATGGGTGGTATATAGGTACAGCGTTGGGGTCTGGACTGTATCAAGATCATGAAAAGACAGTGATGGCAGGAGGTGGACGTCAGAGGGAAATAACACTAGATCAGTGGTTCTCAAACTTGAACATACATCATAATCACCCAGAGGGCTTGTTAAAACGCAGTTTCCTGGGTCTCCCAGCCCAGCAGACGTTCTGATTCAGTAGGTCTGGGTGAGGATCTTCCCCGTTCATTTCTAACAAGCTCCCAGGAAACTACTGCACTGGTTGGTCTGGGATGGGACTCAGGTATTGGGAGTTTTTAAAACTGTCCAGTTAATTATAATATGTAGTCAGAGTCGAGATCACTGAGCTAGGAAAACCGTTAACGAGGAAGAAGACCTTAATGTAGAAACTGACTGCACGACAGGGCTGACCTATCACAAAAGGTGAGATGCCCTTGGGAGGATGGCTTTGCAGGCTCATTTATGGCCTCTGAGAAGAGGCTTTCGGAGATTCCCCAGTAGCAATCAATGGTGTACATGAGGGAAAACCCTAAGCCTCTTCATCAAGGCACTGTGATTCCCAAGATCATTTTTGCAAAGAGAAATAAATCCACATCTGTTATTTCTCTAAAATCCTCTGAAATTCATATCCATAGCCATGTGTTACTAGTTAACTAAGTGGCCTTTTTTAGGGAAAAAAAAAAAAAACCGCTGCCAGAGGGCAGTTTCAAAGCCATTTCCTCACTTTGGCTTTGAAGACTATCTATTCCCGTGATAAATTTTAATTAGGATGTTTGTGTGATTGTGTACTTTAAATGCGAGGTGCAGAGCAAAGTGAGAATTGGGATTTTCTGCGACCTCTGTTAAGCTTTGTTGTTGGTTACAATCTGAGCCACAAGCTACAGAAGAAAAATCAGCATGAGACCAGAGTGAAAGAAAAAAAAATTTTTTTAAAGAAGAGATATGAATTAGATCCACATCAAAATCAGATCCGTAGAGACAGAAAGTAATGGGAGAAAGGGATTACTCAAGTGACAACAGGATACCTGATCTACACAAAGTTTGGCTGAAGAATGACAATCAACTACTTTCACTGTGGAACTGACTTCAATTCATACAAAACTGCCCAAATAATTTTTGTTAAAAGGTTTTTTTTGTGTGTGTTACTTATATAGAAAACTTAGAAGCTTTCATCATTAAGATGGTTTGATTTTTTCTTTCTCTAAATGATTACCGCTTGAGTGTTCAGAATCTCTCAGTAAAGTCTGGTATAAATCTGGGTTCAGGGGCTCAAATCATCCTTTCAGTAGAGCTAGTTCTGTGCAAATCATGCTTTTTGTGCAGTGAAATTTAGGAGACATCACAATACTCAAAAGCCTTCCCTGTCTTCCTAGCTGGCCTGAAATACACCATTTAGAGCCATTCCTTTGAGTTACCCCAAAGAGGCAGGAACCCCTCTAAAAAGGCACACACATGGGCTAAGGGGGAGTAGAACCAGCCAACACATCATCATGGAATAATTTATCAGAGAACAGGTGACTAACAAGACCAAGGGGAGCTAGGTGACCAGCCAGCAGGGGGAAGGATAGAAGGCAGTGATGGGTAAGGTAACGGAAGGGTAAAGCATGGGCTGGGAAGGTCTCAGGCATATGGACTGTCCTACCCAGGGAAGCTATAGGCTCCAGTGGAGTCCGGAGTCAGAGGCACATCATGCCTAGAGCTATTCTTGAGTAACCTGACATTTGATACTTCTCATCTGATTATTCAGATACTTACAGAAAAAGTGACTAAAATGAAAATATTTCAAAGCAATTTACTGCAGAGTCTCAGTGAATTAGTAACATGTACGTACATGGGATTATAAAAGCCAATGAATAAAATTCAGTAAGGAGACTGTCACATGTCTCATTATTTTTTTCATAAAGGGAGTCCCTCTTGGATTCAGTGCAAAGGGTGTCCATTTAGAAGATCGGGGGTTCTCAGTTCAGCAAGTTTGTGGAATGAACTCGCAGTAGCACTACAATAGCACTATCGTCTATTCTTTCAAGGTCACCTTTATCCCAAGTTCTCTCTGGCAGACCCTATTGGCTATCTCTGCAATATCTACCCCATATGCCACAAGCTCACAGAACCCCGAACAGGTCGGAGTTCCTCCCTTCTTCCACATGATGGGGAGGCGTGGGGGATGAGCTCCCCCGCAGCTCCAGGCCGATCCTGATTAGTATCAACTAATCAGAGACACTGTCCTTTGCTAAGGACTGGTTTAGCAAGAGGTTTGAACCAATTCTGGCTAACAGACTTTGGAAGGTTCAGTAAAACTTCCCTGGTTCCCTACAGTGAGAGAGAGGAGGGGGTGGCCTTCTTGTCTCTCCTGGACAGGAGAATGGCAGAGCAGAACAGCTGAGTCACACCTGGGGCTGCTCACCTCTGGATTTACCATAATGGAAGAAAAGAATATCCTAGGAATCAGACGCTTTGAGTCAGACAATTCTACGGTATCACTTTTAGTCCAAAGCATCCTGAGTCATTATCAAAATGTGCTTTAGGCCTCCAGAATGAAATAATAAATTTCTGTTGTTATGAAAAAAAAAAGTGCCACAGGAAAACAATTTCATAAGTAAACAATATCAATGAGTAAAATCACCACCTATAGTAGACATAAAAAGTAATACTACCTATGGGATTCAGGAATTATTTCAAGAATCAAAACCACTAATAAAAGAAAGCATCTAACTAAGTCGTTCAAAACATCCAGGGTGTTTGTTTCATGATTTATCAAATTCCAATACTACTATCAAAGCTATCTTTCTGAAAACAGATTGAGTTTTCAGAATCAATCACTTCAAAATGTTGACAGTCCTCCATTACTAATCAGATGAAGTCCGTATTTGTTAGTGTGGCAATCAACTCACTTAGGCCTACGTGATAGGCCCCAACCTAACAAAGAAGCTTGGTCTCCCAGCCCTCCCAGCTCCCTGAACTTTATACATCTCAGCCTGGAGGCACTTTCATATCACCCTATCATTGTTCGGTCTCTTTTCTCTGCTTTAGATAATCCCTGCCCTGGCAAAATCTTATACAGCTTAAAACTGAGAAAAAAAAAGTAATTTTTCTGTGAAGTTTTATCAGAAACCCTTTACCTTTACCGGGCAAGACCGTTCATTCTCTCCCTGGGTTGATACCACTAGAATCCACTCTGATCCTCTGGCACTATAGATTGCTGAATTGGTGTCTGTTTCCTCCACACCTTGAACAGTAAGGTCACTTCTCTGATCTTGAGTTGAATCTGATTAGTTTTACAGATCTCTAATCAACTCTCTTTAGGTTAGAAGAGAAAAAGACATTAAGAATCTCACTAGTGGGTAGGGAAACAAATGTAGTTCCTTTTTAATTGAATGCTTCAACCTTGGGCATATTAAGAACTTACTGCCTTACAACTCTAATGTTTCTTTAAACTCCTGATTATCACTTCAACTTCCACTTATGGTTAACTACCATGACATTCTGAAAGAAGCTATACCTGAGGTCCTGTACTTCACTGAATTTAATTATATCCAAGGGTGTTCTCCCAAAAGACAACTAACTGGAATGCTTTTGTCACTGATTCTTGTGTTGGTTCAATATTTGATTAAAAATAAGAATAAGTGATAGCTGTCAGTCTTTGATTTTTTCCTGTAACAGGATAATGATACACAATTGAAACAGTAAAATGAAGACAAAGATCAGTGAGTAAATTAGACACCATAAAAAAAATAGAAATCAGTTCTAAACTAGAAAGTGAACCTGTTTCAGAAGGTTAAAAAAAAAGCTTTCTTCTTGTCCCAGAAAGCAAAGAAGCACTTAATGGTCATGTCAAAAGGATACAAGAACCAAAATGAAAGGATTCCCACTAGCCAACTTTGGGACAATTGGAGCAACACAAAGAATAATCATTGTAACTGAATGTAAACATTGCATAAAAATCTGCAAGTTCATCCTGCATTCAAATTTTTTTGAAGAAAGAGAGATGTACTTTTGTGTTTAGGGATGTGTACATAGGTGATAAAACTATAAAGAAAATTACTGAAATGATTATTACAGCAGTCGGGGTGGTTGTTTCCGGTGGTCAGATGGGAGAGTGTACTGCAAGAATGCTCGTCATGTTCTATGTCTGGGGAATAGTGATACTAGGAGTCTCCTTGTGATATTTTAACTGGTCAGATATGATTTTGAACTATTCTGTATATGTGCCATTTCAATATTTTAAAAGCACTTAAAATAAATAAGATTTTTAATCAGTCATAATGTAAAAATGTAAAACTAGCAAATAAGCTTTGGTGTCTGCAGAAAAATTATCACTAACTCCAGCAAACGAGTTCCTTCTGTTCAGTAAAGTTCCGACACACTCCCGGTGTTACTTTCCATACCTGTGTTATGTCCTTTCACATCCTGTCCATCACTGTGTGCTTCTCTACCCATACTAGGCTGTCATGTTTCTGGGGACAGTGTCCTTATATTTTCATATCTCTATTCCCAAACCTAACAGTGTCCAGTACAGGATGAATGCTCTATAAATCCTACATTTCCCAAACTTAAATTTTGTTATAAAATTTTGTTACCAAACTTAAAATTTGTTATAAAGCTTGAAGAGGTATAAACCTTTATTGTTTTTACCTGTTAAGTCTGGAAATAAAGCATAAGCAACCAGCAAGATTAATTGTTCATTTGCTAATTCTTCTTCCCTTGGGATATTAGCACAAAGAATACAAAAGAAACTGACTTTTTTAAGGGAAAGTCTTCCATTTTTCTTTCTGCAATTGTAGTTTCTCTTTTAAAAGCCTACGCTGGGGAAGCAAAATTCTCTAGCCTAGGACTATAGGGGAGCTGTCTATAGCCAAGCTGTTCTATCATGTCTACCGCAGAGGGATATGTGTGTTTGTGAATTGAAGAGGCCCATCTGCTGCTCCTACCACTGCTGAAGAGGACACCTGACCCTCTGAGAAGCAGCAGAAGAGAAAAGAGCAAGGCAGCAGAACGAATAACTTCAAGAGAGATTGTGTATACGAGTACTGTAGGCCTCAGTTGGCCTCACCTATCCAACATCTCTAAATTAGATAAAATTGAAGTTAAGGTGGGCTAGTTATGGTAATAAGTCATCATAAGGTTTCTGTAATACAAAATACATCAATATGACATATTAAAATATGCAATTAATATAGAAATGCCTTGCCATAAAACATTAACCTAAAATGTATCCTACTGTAGGACGAATTTCTAATATTTTATCCCAAGGATTTTTATCACTGCGAGTCGGGGCTGTAGTTGGGCAAGTGGGAGTACACAAACTGAATGGGCCCCCCATAGGGTTGTTCCAATACAGTCCTCACAGAGGTGCATCACAGTACCTTTCTGACCAAATCCCCCAGCTTTATAACAGGACCTGGTATAATCCCTCCCAGCTGCTATTCATACAGCTATAACCAACCACCTTGCTGCAACAATATTCATGACCCCTTCCTACCATCAAACCATGATGCCATACATACCTTGCTGCCTGTGGATTCCCATCCTATGCTTCTGGGACCATTTCCTTGAAGGAAGTTCAGCTAATCTTTTCAATTTCCAGGAAGAGCCTTGAGCCTCTAAAACTTTCATTTTAATAACTAGGCTTTAATTTTTCTTTGTTTCTTAGTAGTATATCTAGCACTATCATTTCTACACCATTGTTGGCCAAAACTGTTCAAGTTTAGACAAAAATAAAAGAATCATCTGAGAATATCGTGACCACATTCCCTGCCTCAGAATCGTTACAATTAACACTCTATCCAGAGAAATCCAAAATACTAATTTGAAAAAATTTATGCACCCCAATGTTTATTACAGCGCTATTCACAATAGCCAGGACATGGAAAACAACCAAAATGCCCATCAGTAAGTGACTGGATTGAGAAACTGTGGTACATTTATAAAATGCAGTATTACTTGGACATAAAGAAGAATAAAATCTTACCATTTGCAATGACATAGATGGACCTAGAGAACATTCTTCTAAGTGAAATAAGTCAGATGGAGAAAGACAAATACCATATGATCTCTTATATGTGGAATCTAAAGAATAGAATAAATGAACAATCAGAAACAGTCTCAGAGATATAGAGGAAAAACTGAAGGTTGCCAGATAGGAAGGGGGTGGGGATGAGGGAGAAGGTGAGGGGATTAGAAAGAACAATCGGTAACCACAATTGCCACGGGGATAGAAAAGAAAGTTTGGGGAATATAAACAATAATGATGTAAAGATTTCGTAGGGTATCCAATGGATATTTGTCTTATTAGGGAGACCACTTCATCGATGGTATAGACGCCTGAACACTGCAGTGCACACCTGAAGCTGAAGCTGAATAATAATGAATGTCAACTATAATTTAATATGTATATAATCACGGGATATGTAGTACAGCCTAGGGAATAGAGTCAATGGAATTGTAATAGATATATACAATGTCAGAGGGGCAACAGATTGGGGTGGGGGGTTATCTCTTTGTGAGGGGTGTAAATGTCTAACTATTACATTGTTTTGTACACCTGAAACTAATTTTAAAAAAACACTCCTGGTACAACAGTGTACAGTACTATCTGTCATATCACATCTCACTGGCTGAGAACATATGCCAACACGTGAAGCATGAAAAATATACATACCTATATTCACAGTGTGCAGTAACAGACTGATATGTATTTTTGAATTTGTGAGAAAAATACTTCAGAGACAAAGAACACCAAGCCAGCTCTACGCAGATGGCATCACTTGGGGTGAGCTCATAACCTTATACATCACTCAAAAACATAGTCTTTACTATAAAACAAATAGTGCTATTACGAACAAGTGTCCAATTACTCAAATTGAGTCTTTTTCCTTGCAAGACTTTGTTCACCCAATATTTTAACAGCCCTATCATAAACTTACATTTATTAAATTTGTCTAGGGGACCCAATTCACTGTCCATGGCAAAGTTCCCTGGGGTAGGGCTATACCGCTGTCACTGCTAAGGTAACTTAGCAGAGTTCAGTAATTTGGCACCTGGAAGAAAAACAGCAGTGAGCCCTGATAAATTAATCTTCGATGTGTTTCCTAATCTCTATAAAAACTCAAAAGAGTTTCTATGCAACTATGCAAAAACGCTTCTTACAAGTTTCACTATCGCACATGAGAAGTATTTACTGTATCTAGCAAATTACATTTTCAACCCATCTAGTAAATCTGTAATACAAACTATACAGTAATCTTTTTAAGTATAAAATAGTATTTGTATGGTATTTTACCGGAACAACTAAGGACCATAAATAGTCTTGGTTATACTGAATAATTCTGGTACTATTTTGTTTACACTTTAAATAATATGGTCATAAGTATGCTGGTATCTCCAGATTCCTCTATAAAAAGAGCAGGCAATGCTAAAAACATCTCAAGGCATATTAAACCATCAGATGAAACACAATCTTCCTGCACTAAGGCTGCACTTTTAAAACCAGACCAGAAAGTGTAAAGCTTAACTAGATCAATAGCACGAAGGTGTACAGGGACCTGACTCCACTCTGCTCAGCTCTGATCTATCCTTACAAAAGGGCTGACTTGAGCTTGCATAGCTTCCTCCCCACCCATGAGTTTGACCTTCTGACCTCTATAAAAGGCCCCAGCCCCCTGGGCCCAGTTGCCTGTAGGATTCCTTCCAGATGCACTTTCTAAAACAATTTCATTTCAGCTTTAGAATTGGCCTCTGCCTTCGATCACTTTCTGGCTCTTTGCCAGACACATCCAATGGCCCCTCCAGTGTCTTCCAACCCAGTTCCCCTTTGTTGTGGGCTTTGTGGTCAAGGGCTGGCCCACTAACAATTAAAGCCATCCTGGGCTGAGCCTAGGCAACTTTCTGCCTGTGAAAGAAAGTTATAAAGTCTAGTTTTAGGATTCCCAGTTTAAAACCACCACTTTGCAACTTATAACAAACAATAGGAAATGAAATATGCTTCGGCTGGTATAAAAAATGTGAGGTCTATGTAAAGTTCCTTAGAGTATTCCATCAGTAGTAGAATCTTACCCCTTAAAAAAATATCAAAAGTTCAATACATGTTTCAAAGGTAGAGTTTTATTACAAATCAAAGAGCATAGATCATTACCATAAGAAGTATGGAACTCTTGCCAGACTTGCAACGGACATGGAACTGAAAACCTGAAAGCTTAGCAATTATTTACACTTGATACCATGCCTCTTATGATACAGAAGTTACAGAAAAACAGCTGTTACTGTACCATTAAAAAGGAAAAAGTTCCACTTTGAAAAATAGTTTAGCATAAAACTACCATATGACCCAATGTTTCCAGTTCTAGATATCCACCTTAAAGAAATGAAAACATATCCATACAAAGACTGGCATGTGAATGTTCCCAGTAGCATTATTTATAATTGCCCCAAACTGGAAACAACCTAAATGCCCATTATCAGGTGAATGGATAAATACAATGTGACATACATATATATATATGTATATGTATATGTATATGTATATACAATGAAATAATACTCAGACATAAAAAGGAATGCATTAGTGACGCGTGCTACATCATAAGTGAAGTACAAAACATGCCAAATAAAAGAGTCAGACACAAGAATACGTACTGTATGATCCCCTTTATATGAAATGTCCAGAAATGACAAATTTATAAAGACAAAAAGTGGATTAATGATACGCTAGGGCTGGAAACAGGAATGAGAATTAAGGTTTAATGGGAATGAGGACTCTTACTGAAGAAATAAAAGTGTTTTAAAACTGATTTATGGTGATGGTTGCGACTATTCAGTAGTCACTAAAAATCATTGAATTGTACACTGGAAGTGGGTGAATTTTATGACATGTAAAAACACCTTAAAATTATTTTTAAAAACCACAAGTGTTTAATTTTATGTAATAGGTATGTTCCTAAAAGTCCCTACCTTATAGTTGAGATTATATTTGATAAGCACAAATAAAAGTAGCATTGAGAAAGAGGATGTAACAGTAGGTATAGAAGAAATTTTAGAAATTATTTTCCAACAAGCACACACAAATGTATTTTGATAAAGCTAAAATGCTCATGATGAGGACAATTCTTCGGGAAAATACTTTTTTCCAAAGTTAGCTTAGAAACAAGTAAATGAATACATCATATCCACCAAAAATATTATTTATCAAAAACTTATCTCTTAAAAAGGTTGCATACTAGTCAGGATAAAGATAAGATTAAAACATCTACATGACTCCTATACTACATTAAATAATGTTTCAGGGAATTATTTTTAATTACAAAAAATTCATTTTTTATAACTTTTTCACTCTGATACAAAACAACAAGACTAATGCCAATCTCATTTATGATTGCTGATGCAAAACTGCTAATAATATAACAGCATTTCTATTTTAGTAGTAATGGTGTACCTTAAAAGACTGGATGTCAAATTTTTAAGCTAAAAATTGCCTTAAAATCAGTTGCAGGGTTCTAAAACGGACATTAAATTTTCAATTGGGCAACCCTCCTTTTTGGGGGACAGATTCCCCCTAGTTAGTCATTAACTTCTCTGAACTCTTGGCAAAGCTTGAACCAGTCTGGAAAAGCAATTACACTCACCTCAAGATGTTAACTCCAAGATGCCATTCTGTGTTTGTTGTCTGTCAGCCTGTCCCACTCCTGAAAACTATCTGTATGTCATTGGCTAAGCACTGGATCAGAGGAAAATAAAAACCAGAGCTATGTAGGAAGGCTGTGCCATCCTGGTCTACTCACCACTGCATGCGGGAAGACTATGACAGGAACATGTATTTGGTGTTCTGGGCTGCACTCATTCCACACTGGTTATGATTTGAAGTTGAATGAGCCATACTTTGGGAAAGATACTGTCAAGCCATGGGAGTCAGATCATAACTCTGAGAGTCGGGGTCCAATTTATCTTTCAGAGAGTAGATGTCCCCACTGCTTTTCATCTTGAGGCACAATGTAAGATGCTTTGGACCAGAAAAATGAATTGCCCTTTTCTCTACTGGGCTCTACTAAGTAGAAGATAGGTGTACATTCTATGAATGGTGGCACCAACCCTCCACAAGAAGGCCTGTGGATGGGTTTGGGCTTGTGGGTTTTTGGAGTGACCACTCTTGGCAGATGTTAGCAACCATCACTGGAGGAGGACTACTATGCCCAGCAAAGCAGCTGTCTTGAGGTTCGCTGCAGGGTATCTATTATCAGAGGCAGGAATAATGGCAAAATAAAAAGACTAGAAAACAAATCTCAGAAATATTTGAGGGAGATACGTGGAGATGGAGGTAATTTACAGCATGAAGGCCAGCAGGGGGTTGTGCCATAAGACTTCAGATTAAAAACAGGAGGTGTAATTCCATTCTATACTCACATCTAGAGAGACCAGCAACATATGGGCTACAACTGTAAATTACGCAACATAACCAAGTAGAGTTTATCCTCCACAGTCAAGAATAGTTGTTAATAAGGGAAAACATGAATAAATCACAATAGGTCAAATAAAAAAAGGCATGTTCACTTGAATTGACTAGAAAGGCATTCGATAAAATCTTATACCCATTCCTTTATTTAAAAAAAACTTAATAAACAAGATATGGGATACTGCTTGAACATTAGAAAGACTAGAGCTCAAAAGTCAATAAATTATCAACATTCTCCTTAACAGTGAATACTAGAGATATGCCTATTGCCAAAAGAACCAAGACAAAAAATGCTACTATCACCAAATAATAAAGTTCAGGATTTTCTAGAAAAAGCATTAAGGTGAGCAAAAATAATAAGTATCATTTTGGAAAGAAAAAAAAAGGCTCTCATGATTTTCCAGTCACATTATTGTATAACTATAAAACCCAGAAGAAACAATGAAAAGCCATTAGCAATATTAAGAAAAATTAATAAGGTAAAACACAAATCAATTACTTTCTTACATAGCATCAATAACTAAATTGTGAAATATGGAAAAATATCCACAGTAGCAACAAAAAATACAATTCCCGTGAAAATATTCTACATAAAATGTCCATGACCTATAAAAACCAAAGTACTAAATTTTACTGAGAGACATAAAAATGCTTAAACTTTTTAAAAGTATACAATCATATCATGCTAAGCAAAATGAGTCAGACAGAAAAAGTAAAAAACCATACGATTTCACTCATGTGTGGGATATAAAACTGAAAGCAACAAATGAACCAGACAAACAAACAAACAAAAACTCATAGACACAGACAACAGTTTAGTGGTTACCAGAAGGTAAGGGGGGAGGGATGGAGGTAGGAGAGGGTAAAGGGGGTCAAATATATGGTGATGGAAGGAGATCTGACTTTGGGTGGTGAGCACACAATGTGATATATAGATGATGTATTATAGAATTGCACACCTGAAACCTATATAATTTTATTAACCAATGTCACCCCAATAAATTTAACTTAAAAAAATTGCAAATAGGCAACTTGAAAAAATACACAATGATACTGGATGGAAAAACTAGGTTCTGTAAAAACATGTACTTTTCCCAAATTAAAATATAGGCTTAGTGACAGTCCAATTAAAATTCCAAAAAAGAAACAAAATTATCCTAAATTTCCATATTAGAAAAGGCAAAAATATCTAAAAAGTTTTGCACAAAAAAATTAATAATGCGAGAGTTTTCCATGTTATATATTAGAACACTTATAAAACTACAATAAATACGCATACTACAGTGGTAGTAGGCCCAATAATTAAAGAATAGATCTTAAAGAATAATTAAAGAATAGATCTTCAGTAGAGATTGCTTTGAGAAGATATTAAAGTACATAACTAAATATGATGAGTAAAGGATTATAAGTCAGTGGGGGAAGGAGTGAAGAATGCAACAGATGATGTAGGGAAAAATCAGTAACCTCTGCTTGGACTATCAGCCAGTCTTTTCTGTGGCCTATGAAGAGCTCTATGATTTGGGTCCCGCAACCTCATTTAATTACTCTCTGGCTCACCCTGCTGCAGACTCCTATGCTATCTTCCTGTCTCTCAAACCTGCTAAACTTGTTCCTGCCTCAGGACCTTGACACCTGCTGTTCTCTCTGATTTTTTTGGGGGGGTCCCTTCAGTTCAAATGCCATCTCCCCAGAGATGACCTTCCCCTGGCAACCATTGCTCAAATACCACTTTCACCTTCACAGCAGGCACTTGCTTGCTATTAATATTAATGGCACTATCAGTGCCTGGAATTACTTCGTTAGCATGTTCACTGTCTTTTTGACTAGAACACAGGCTCCCTAAGAGTAGGGTATTCATTTCCTTGTTTCTAGCAAGTTCTCGTTGTCTAGAAGAACTCTTACCACTTACAAGAGGCTTAAGAAATGTATATATGTGTGTGTACGTACAAATCTATGATATGTGTATGCATTCATATGTATTGTGTACATATACACATGTGTTTATATATATGAGTATGTGTGAATGTGTATAAAATGAAGATAAGGAACCTTACTGATAAGGACTATTTCATACAGATTTGTCTCCTACACAATTTTGTATTAAATGTACGTATAAACAAATTTACCATAATAACTTAGTTGAACAGCAAGATATTCAGTTACAGATTTATTAATAACAGTGAGAGACCTACAGTGTTATTCATTATCATCACATATCATCATTTAATTATAATCTTAGCCTCACCACTTATTTTTATCCACACTGTAAGCATTCTACTTAGCACACTGTAAATAGCACATTAAGGAAATGAGCCTCTTGCAGATCTAACTTCCAATTCCAGTTGAATTCATGCCGTCTGGTTTTCACCCATTGTGATTCCTACTTTCCCTGCAAATTCAAGAGTCTCACTGGTAAACAAGGGAGGGGTGAGTGACAAATGATTCTCCTAAATGATAGACAGCACTGGACTTGCCCACTTGAACTGAATTTGGGTTTTCCCTGCCTGAGCTTGCTCCTGCTTCTCCCTCCTCCAGCCCTACACCTCCTCCCATTCTGCATGGGCAACCCCATCTGCTGACAGCTTCATGTTTGAGTCCCTAGCTGTCTGCCCTCCTGCCCACTTTGAAATGGGGGGGGGAAAGAGAGACTGATATAAGGATCGTAAGTAAGAGAAACTACTTTTGTTGTTACTGGAATAAGAAGATAAGAGGGAGAGAGTCTGTAAAATACAGTTAAAATTTAGGAGTAGGATCATCCAAGATCTGTGAGCTGTTCCACAGAATCCCTTCCCAAACAAACAGGTTCTAAAAGATTGTTCTTTTCTTCCTAATTATATCTTTCACCTCCTAAAACAATCAACCAAACTCCATGTGGAGTATTTGCTTCTTTGTATGTGGGGTATATATGTGCATGTATATGTGTGTCCACGTGTGTGTGGTTTGTTTTTGCCAGGTCACAGGTTGTAAAAGGATCAAGGAGAATTGAAAGGGAATTTTTTCAATATTTGTGCATTACTATGGGCAGTTTAATTACCTACTTCTTGAAGAACAGGAAAGAGATTTACAGGAAGAGACTTGGCTTGAATTGCTCAAATAATATAGTTAAATGTCTTTATCGAACTTTTTTTTTTTCTGAGAAATGTTTCACAATAAAGTATAAGTTGCTGACCTCAGCAAAGGTCCAACATGGCCTCAGGACTAGTTTGACCAGGCCAGGCTATATATTTGGCTTTATTAATATAATCTGTTCTAAAGAGTGAAATTTCACAACTATGTGACTCCCCATGAAGGAAATAAACATTTTTTTCTACCCTTCATAATCTTGAAAAATAGGAACTGGCTGTGCTTTTCGTTTTTAATCATTCCATATTCTTTATCTTCTTCCTGTAGAAGTTACAACCCAAAGGTTGAATTCTTGTGTAATTTGGTTATAGATAATCTTGTTTACTGAACATTCAGAAGGAATATTATGTAATTCCTTCCATTCCCATCTAAAAATATCTATTACTGGATCCATTCTGCAACTGTAATTCAGCTACACACAAATTTCATTTGCCTCCAATTTAAAACAAAACAAATAAACAAAAAACTCAGTAGGATGTGCCACCATCTTAGAATTGCTTCATTAAAAAAAAAAAGCTTTTAAAGAGCATGTTCAATTTTTCTCCTTCCTGCTACTTAACCAACACAACCACAAGATGATACATAAACTAAAACCATGAAATAAAAGCATTCTCCATTAAAATAAGAAAAAAAATCTTTGTATCAAATCATCCTGGCTCTTATAGCATAAAGAAATCAACTACCTGCCACCTTTGCTTAATATAGATGCCAGGCCAAAAAAAAAAAAAAAATCACTGCATACTTCTCAATCCAGTTATCTCCATTTATGTTATTATTTTATCCTTTGTAATTTCAAATTTCCATTGCAATGAGAAAAAAATGCCCAATGGAGGTTCTGACCAGTATCTCAAAAAAATTATACTTCACCCCTAGTATTCTAAGTTTCATGCTCTGATAAGTAGGGTTATATGTGTTTCTCTTTCAGGAACAGAATGTTTTTGGGCTCAGATTTCTCCAAAGGAAGTGAAGTGGTTTGGGGAGAATGAACAGGAATTAATGTCCCTTCTTTGTTTGAGTACTGAAAGTCAATGTGTTACAAACGCCAGGAGCCAAGGCAGGGCTAGCCACAGAACAACGATTTAAAGGAGGGATGGGAAAGAGTCACTGAAATAGAAACCTAAGAAACTGACTTTCCAAGTCACACCTAGTTATATAGGCTCAGCTTTTAGAAGCTGCAAACACTTATCCTCTTTTTCTTGTTTGCTGCTTCACTCTTCCGAACTAACAGCTTCCATTCTCATCTAGTCATCTCGTCTGTCTCCTGGCTATTTCCAGCCTCTGGTTTTTAAGTCAATATGACTTCCCAGCCTGGAATTTAGCACCTATTCTCTGCTGAGGATACAGCAGTGAAGGAAAATAAATCTCTACATCAAGGAGCTTACATTCTAGTTGGAGAGAAAAGATAATAAACAAAATAAATAATTAAAATATAGAGTATTAGTTGACCATATGACAAAGCTGGTCAAACTTTTGCCCTGCAAAAATGGAAACTTCATACGAGTCAATCTATATATTAAATGGTGATTAATATTATTTTTAAAATGAAGCTGGGGAAAAGTACAGGCAGTAGGATGGATGGAGGAATGAGGGCAGAGAGAGTTACAACCTAAAATACAGCAATCAATCTCAAAGTAGTGGAAATATTTAAAACTGTTTTTCTACTTTCTCATTATTTTTCTAAGAAGCATGCATTTCCTTATAATGAGGTTTTATAAACTTGTAATATTAAAGTTGCTGGAAAACTGAAATGAGTCACTTAAACACGTAAATTTTAGATATAGTTGGCAGGAGAGAGCCAAAATGGCAGAGTAGATAAACACTGTGCCTGCTTCCTTCCATGAACACATTAAATTACAACTAAATCATGGAACAATCAACCTGGAGAGCTATCTGAAACCTGACTGAACAAAGGTTTCATAACTAAAGATAGAAAGAAGAAGCCACCTTAAGACTGGTAGGAGGGGTGGAGACGCGGAACTGGCTAACCCCAAACCTCCATGTGCTGGTTGAGAATCAGGAGTGATATCTCCATCGAGGAGGTTCCCCCCAGAGAAACAAGAGACCCCAGCCTCACACTGGCCTCCACAGTCCACAGTAGTGGTGCTGGGAAGAGGAGCCCCCACAATATCTGGCTGTGAAAAACAGTGGGGATTCAGACTGACCAGGTGTGGTGGAAGGGGAAACCCAGAGTCCTCTTAAAGGGCTGGCACGCAGAAACTCTCACAGGCCCTCACCTTGGGCTCCAGGAGAGGGATAGTAACTCAGGAGGCATCATAGGCATTCGGAGGGGTGGGAGGTAGGGGGGCAGACTGAGGTGTGTGGCTTCAGAGACAGGGCTGGAGGACAGTTGCCATTTTCTCTATGATGGGGCCTCCACCTGTGCAGCTGGCAGGGGGGCACCATCTTTCCCCTGTTGAGTCCATCCCCACAGGCCAAATCTGAATTTGACTGGCTTGGTGAGTTCAACTGATCCATGTTTCTTTCTGACTCATTGGGACCTACCCACCCAACTCACCCAACACCCGAGGCACTTTCTCCAAGAGCAGCCAGCGATGCCCGCATTACACTCTTTCTTGTAAAACTATCAGGGTCCTCAGGACCCAGATGGGAGGCAGCTGGCCACAGTGTGCTCTGAGACTTTTGCTGACTAGCTCCAGACTCAGCACTGGCACCAAACCAGAGTCTACATTAACCTGTTGACCATAACTCTTCCCACTCTTGTGACTCCCTAAGACCCTGCCTCACCCAACTTGTGCACCATGTGAGGCTTTATCAGTGGCTGAACTTTAAGGGAGCCAGCAGGTGGCAAAAAGCCTCAGGATGACCTGGCTTTTTGTGGAGCCACCCCAGGCCAAGGACTGGTGGCAGCCATCCTCAGTTCAGTGTGGCCTCTCCCACGCACCTCCAGGTCCAGCACAGGCAGTGAGCAACCGTGGATCACTTTGAAGCTCCTACCAGGTAGTCCACAGCCAGTCACAGGCAGTGGGTGAACTGGGCCTGCACCCGTGCCCCTCGCAAGAGGCCCCAGAACCAACATACTTAAAGGTTGGCTTTAGACCACAGCAAAGCACCACCCAGTGACACACCCAAAGGGTGGTCTCAACAGGCAAGAGTCCATTGGAGTGAATCCCACTCTGTGGGTTAAGCCCCCCACACACCAGCCCATAAGCTGTGGATGTGGCTAAACCCCACAGCCAATCAGCTTGAGGTTCAATCCCACCCACTGATGTGCCCACAGCAATCAAGAATCAACTATAACAGGAGAGCACATACAACCGACATAAGGGACACTCCTGGAGCTTGCGAAGCAGGTGACTACGGAGACTGTGACAGGGCCCCACAGGGCACCTACTACATAAGTCCACGCAGCCAAGACTGGGAGACATAGCAGATCTACCTAAAACATAGAAACAAATACAGAAAGGCAGCCAAAATCAAGAAACAAAGAAATACATCCCAAATGAAAGAACAGGAGAAAACTCCAGAAACAGAACTAAACTAAATGATGGCAAGCAACCTACCAGATACAGAGTTCAAAACAATGATTATAAGCGTGCTCAAGGAACTTAGTGAGAACTTCAACAAGAGATAACCAACATAAAAAAGGACATAAAGACCATAAAAAAGAACCAGTCAGAAGTGAAGAATACAATAGCTGAAATGAAGAATGCATTAGAAAGAATCACCAGCAGACTAAATAAAGCAGAGGATTAAATCAGTGATTTGGAAGACAGGGTAGCAGAAAACACCCAATCAGAACAGCAAAAAGAAAAAAGAATCCAAAAAAGTGAAGATAGTTTAAGAGACCTCTGAGACAACATCAAGTGTAACAACATTTGCATCATAGGAGTAGCAGAAGGGAAAAAGAGAAAGCAGGAATTGAGAACTATTTGAAGAAATAATGACTAAAAACTTTCCTAACCTGGTAAAGGAAATAGATATACAAGTCCAGAAAGCACAGAGAGTCCCAAACAAGACAAACCCAAACAGGCCCACAATAAGACACATTATAAATAGAATGGCAAAGATTAAAAACAAAGAGAGAATCCTAAAAGCAGCAGGAGAAAGGTAACTAGTAAACTATAAGGGAGCTCCCATAAGACAATCAGCTGATTTCTCAACAGGAACTTTGCACACCAGAAGGAATTGGAAGGAAATATTCCTGAAAAGTGATGAAAAGCAAAAACCTACAACCAAGATTACACTACACAGCAAATCTATCATTTATAATTGAACGACAGATAAAAAGCTTCCTAGATAAGAAAAAACTAAAGAAGTTCATCACCACCAAACCAGTATTACAAGGCATGTTAGAGGAATTTCCTTAAGATAAAGAAAAACGAAAAAAAAAGATGAAAAATATGAATAAAATGGTAATAACTACATATCTATCAACAATTACTTTAAATGTAAATGTATTAAACATTCCAATCAAAAGATATCGGAGGGTGAATGGATAAGAAAACAAGATCCTTATATTTAGTGCCTACAAGAGACTCACTTCAGATTGAAGACACACACAGACTGAAAGCAAAAGGATGAGGAAAAGATATTTCGTGAAAATGGAAACTGGGATAGCAATACTTATACCAGACATTATAGACTTTAAAACATAGGCTATAACAAGAAACAAAGAAGGACCCAGTAATCCCACTTCTGGGCATTTATCCGAAGAAACCAAAATGCTACTTTGAGGAGACGTGTGCATCTATATGTTCACTGCAGCATTGTTTACAATGGCCAAGATGTGGAGGCAGCCTGGGTGTCCGTTGATGAAAGAATGGGTAAAGAGGAAGTGGTACCTATACACAATGGAATATTGCTCGGCCATGGGAGGAAATGGGTTCTTGCCATCCGTGGTGGCATGGATAGAACTGGAGGGTATCATGCTGAGTGGAGTGTCAGACAGAGAAAGAAAGATGCAATGTGATTTCGTTTATATGTGGAATCTAAAAAACAAAATAAACAAAGAAAATAGAAACAAAATCACAGATACAGAGAACATATTGATAGTTGCCAGATGGGAGGGGAGTTGGGGGTGAGTGAAAAAGGGAAAGGGATTAAGAAGTACAAACTGATAGTTGGTTGTTACATAGTAATCACAGGGATGTAGGGTATGAGCATAAGGAATACAGTCAATAGTATTGTAATGACTCCATATGATGTCAGATGGGCACTAGATTTGTTGAGGTGATAGATGGGAGACAGCTGGGGGCAGTGTGAAAAAGGTGAAGGAATTAGGAAGTACAAACTGATAGTTACAAAATAGTCATGGGGATGCAAAGTAAAGCACAGGGAGCATAGTCAATGATATGGTAATAACTAGGTATGATGCCAGGTGAGTACTAGACTGGTCAGGTGGATCACTTCTTAAATTATATAAATGTCTAACTACTATGCTGTACACCTAAAATTAATATAAAATAATATTGAATGTCAACTGAAATTGAAAATTTTAAAAAGGGGAGAAAAGGTGAAGGGGTTCAAATTTCCAGGTATAAAACTAAGTCATGGGGATGTTATGTTTAGCACAGAGAATTTAGTCAATAATATTGTGACAGCATGGTACGGTATCAGATGGTAGCTGCATTTATGGTGATCATCTCTTTAGGTATATAAATGTTGAATAATGATGGTGTACCCCTGCAACTAATATAATTTTGTATGTTAGATATATTGTAATAAAAATCTTAAAATAAAAAAGAATCATAAAAAATAAAAACAATAAAATAACAATAAAATAATTAAAAAATAAATAAAATGTTATAGTTATTGCATTAAAAAAGCATGTAAATTTTAGGGCATTTACATCTACCAGGAATATAAGATACAGATCATATTAACACAATCTTATTCATGCCCTATGAAATTAGGTTAAAAAACTCAGTGTGGTGTAAAATATTTAATTATATATGTTCTAAGCCATTAATTATTTTTAAAAAGAAATAAACTGTTTTAATGACCATAATAGAAATATAATTTATGTTACACTTTTAAAATCTAAGAAGAAACAACTCTCATTGTTGGATCATCCAAATAGTCAATTTCCATCTAACACAATGCTTTTCAGTATTTGTTTGTGAATTACAAAAATGTGGGGAAAGGCAAGAACTACTTACAAAATGTACCTGTGGACAGCTTAATTAAAAAAATAAACTAATACATGGCTTAAACATTAATGCAAAAATAGTATTATCACAAATTTCATTTAAAAATTCCATGAAAATTAGGGTAATAATAAAATTAATTAAATTAATACATTGAACATGGACTGAAATCTAAAAGGAAGAAATAAATTCTCCTGAAGACTAACAAACCTAACTCAGTAATCTAACAGTTCATATGTGCCCATTCCCCAAAGAAATCTCTAAACCAGCATGATCCAACAGAACTTTCTGCAATGAGGAAAATGTCCTGCCTTGTCCAGTAAGATAACCACTGGCCACACATGCCTATCAAACACTGAAAATGTGGCTAATGCAATTGAAAAATAGAATCTTAAATTTTATTTAAATGAATTCATTGAAATATAAACAGCCACAAGAGGCTGGTAGCTACTTATCCAGATAGCACAGCTCTAAGTTCTGCTTCTAATATCCTTTTTTATTAACTCATAGTCTTCCATCTACCTGGTTCCCCAGTGCATACAACTTAGGCTCTAGTTCTCACTCTCGGTCTACATTTCCATCCATCTGGCCTTGAGTTTTCTTCCTGAGCTGCTGCATAGCTGATTTCAGGCAAGCTGTTGGGGCAGTGGTGCTCAGTTCAGAAACACAGCTGGCAGAGTCCTGGTCCCTCCCCACCTGCTTATGATAAGAAGTAGGATACAAATGCTTTTTTAAAAAAGTGAACAGACAACTAAATGTCCTGTACTATACTTACCCAAAGGGAAGAGATTAAATCCAGTGACTATCAAAAGCTACTTCCAAACCTAAAATTCTGTTATCCCAAATTCTAAAATTCTAGGTAGATAAAATACAATTTCCAACATTATACTGTATTTAAAGAATAATCTCAGTACCCTAAACCTCACAGAAATCAACTCCCATATCAAAGCAATTACACATCATGCAGCCAAGTCCTCTGAATAATTGAACAAAAGGGTAACTTTTCCTTTTCTGCTGTTCTTAAGAAAGACACGTTAAAGCCCAAAGTATTATTTTTATAATTTTATATAGGAACTTAGGTCACGTATATTCTTATATAAAATATCGGAATTAAGTCCTGCCCTCCACTTTACATTGTTAAATCTGTTACAGCTATTCAATTTCAAATGGATATCCATTTCCTGTTATTTGCCAGACTTTATACCTTAAAATAGATATAACACATATTATATCAATAGACATAATAGTTTTCAATGTAGTATTTAACTGATATAGGAAGATGAAGTAAAATATAGTAAGAAAACAAAACTTTACAGAAGGATAGGAAAGTGGATTCAACGTGTATCTGACAAAAGTGAGTGCAGCTCAACAAACTTACTGGTTTAGCACGACATCGAGAATAAATGATGTTCCAAAGGCATCAACCTGGAAGCTTGCCTGATCAACATGAGTCAACTGCAATATCAAACAGATAAAAAGTATTTGTTATTCAACCATAGTGATCAGACAATAAGCATTTCTTATGATCCCTTGAAAATGGTTTATAATATCATAAATTAGAAAACCAATTCAAAATGGAGATTAAATGAAAACAAAGCAAAATTTACATTTTCTTAGAAGCCAAGCACTCACCAATTGGAAGTAAAGCACCATCTAATCAAGGAGGGCAAGTGTCTACCTTTCTGGTTTAACCTCAAGTGCTAAACATTTCATTTGCACTGAGACTGCACTTCTTTTTTCCTATATTAAGTAACTGGCTCCTTTAAAATTAAGCTTTGTACCTTAAAAAGAAATAGAGCAAATATGTTCAATTCAAGAGTAAAATAATGTGGTGAATATGACCTAAAAAAAAACACTTTTTACCCTCTCTCCAATATATACTTTTAAAATATTTCAGCTCTAATTTACTAAACGTAATTTCATAGAGGTTTCCACATCTCCCTAAGAGCAAAATTGAACTTCGGACCATCTATCTATTGCAAATATCACCTATCAAAATATTCTGGAGAAAATAAAAATCACTATTTCCCATGCCATTCTTGGAACTCTCAAGAGAAAATCACAAGGGACTCTAAACTAAAAAAATATAGTGTTACCGATAATGTAATATAAACATATTGAAGAATCATATGTATTAACTGAAAAAAAGGAGGAAGCACAACTGTTCATTCTGTTTGACTCCCCAAATATTAATAGTAACTAATCTAAACAGCAGGACTGAATTACTTGGAATTTTTTTATATGTTTCTATAATATCCAAAATTTCTAAAGGAAACCTGTATTATTCCTACATCAAGGAAAAGCAAACAAACACTATTTTAGAGTAAAAACCATCTGAGCAACTACATTTATGCCACGTGTGAGGCAAAAGGTGTTGCTGCTTCCTGAGAACCAGCGCATCTTAGGAAGGAACATCCTAGGATTCTGTGGGGCGTAAAGGGCACCTGAACCATTCCTGGGATTTTCACACATAAGTAAGCTTATGGTATTAGGGGAAAGGAGAGCACTTAACTAATAATAATAAAGCTGTTTTGAAGGAAAGGATAGCTCCTCTATTTTAAGGTATTTTAAAGCACTGGGGGGTGGGAGAATGCAATACCTCAACTGCAAACATATTCCAGTCCTCATGAAACACCAAGGATGAACTATCTGGATGCCTCTCTGTCTCATTACCCATTCCACTTTAACTCTTCACTCTTTACAATAATGCCCTGGCTATCACCAAACTCTAGCTTCTTTTTTTATTTTTATGATAGTTCTTGGAGGCACACCTTACTCTTCATTTCCATATCTGCCACTGATCATATCCTCCCTGATCTTTCTAAAACTGATTCCTTACCAAAATCCTAAATGTAAACACCAGATTTTCTGCTCTATCAAATACAAACTTTCTCTCCCCGGATATCAAGATCCTCCAAAATCACCTTCTCCACCCCAGACATAATGGCACCCAAGTCTCTAAGGACCCACCCACACCCCATTCACACTCAGTTCTTTTTTTCTGCTCTTTAATCCAACAAGCTACGTGTGTTCCAAATTTTTTCCATGGCTTTCACTCATCACTGCCGATGAGTGCTTTCCCAAACCACGGCCTTGGGTAGTGATCTTCACCCATGCCATTTCCCAGAAATGGCCTTATCCATCCTTCAAGACTTAGGTCAACTTCCTCCTGTGTTAGTCTGCCAGGGCTGCCATAAAGAAGTATCACAAACTAGGCAGCTTACACAATAGAAATTTACTATCGCACAGTGCTAGAGGCTGGAAGTCCAAGATCAAGGTGGTGGCAGATTTGATTTCTCGTGGGGCCTTTCTCCGTGGCTTGCAGACAGCCACCTTCCCATTGTGTCTTCACATGGCCTTTTTCCTATGCGTGTACATCCCTTGTATATCTATCTATTTATCTATCTGTCATCTATCTATCTATCTATCTATCTATCTATCTAATCTCTCTCCCTCTCTTCTTATAAGGACATTAGTCATATAGGATTAGGGCCCACACATATGACCTCATTTAACCTTAATTACCTCCTTAAAAGCCCCATCTCCGAATACAGTCACATTAGGAGTTAGGGCTTCAACATACAGATTTTGGAAGGGACAGAGTTCAGTCACACATTCCTCTTCCACAGTCTTCCCAATCTTTCCAGCCTCTTTCTCAATACTGTTCAGTTGGATATCACAGCCTCAGTTCTGACCAACACCAGGCACTCAATAAATATTTCCTGACTGACTGACTCAGTTGAAGGTTTGTTTCATCAGTCACCTGGATGCGTAAGTGAACAACAATGCAACAACTATAAATGACCTGCTAATAAAATGCAGTCTTTCCATCAGGGTTGTTCTTAATGTCATGACAACGGATAATGTCTTTGCTTTTGTCTAAAAGCTCTTTGCATTTCCTGAAGTGCTGACTACCATATTTTGGGAACAGCCTGAGGAAAGCTCTGCTTCTCAGAATTGACGTCTCAATTAAAATGAACTTCTCTCCTCCATTCTTTCTCTGCCTTTGTTGCGGTGAACAGGGCAGCGGCCATATCCTATTTATCACGGTATCATGTGATGACAGGGTCAAAATAACATTACCATTCTTTTTAGCAAGACATTGACTCTGCATTAATTCTATCTAATTCTTATATTTTCTCTTGCTTGCAGCTTCATTTTACATTTGGTATTTAATTTTATCGATCTCATCCATGTCCCAAGGAGAAACCCATTACGTAACTTCAAAAGATAATCTATTGACAGCATGTTTAACTGCTGTTTAGTAAAAAAATGTTTGCATTATTGATAGTAATAGTAATAGGAGTGTATTAATACAGTTTTAATGTAAAGAAGGCTTCCTTAGACTGTATGCAGATTGATTCATTCAACAAACATCTTCTGAGAGTCTACCAAGGGCGGGGAACTATTTTGATTTGTGGACAAGGTGGTAAAGGAGACTGACCATGTTTCTGCTCTAGTGGAGCTTATCATCTAGTAGAGGGAGACAGGAAGTGACAAGTAAAACAACAGAAAATAAACAATTAAATAAAAAATAAATTAAAAAAAGAAATATGCTACTGTCAGATTTAATAAAAAGAGGGTAAACAGATGACCAGGGTAAATGGGATTCTAGGTGGTCCTAGAAGCCTCTCTGAGGAGAGGATGCCTGAGTGATGACCAGAATGACTAGAAGGAACCCGGCAGACAGAATAACAACCCCCACTCTAATCCTCAGGACCTATCACCAGGTTGCTTTACATGGCAAAAGGAATGTTGCAGGTGTGATTAAATTAAGGACCTTGAGATAAAGAGATCATCCTGGATTATCCAGATGGGTCCAATCTAATCACAAAGGTACTTATAAAACCAGAGTCTTATAAAGGTCAGAATCAGAGAAGGAGATGGGGTGATGAAAATAGAGAATAGAAGGACCTGAGGAAAAGGCTCCATGCCAAGGAATGCTGTCAGGCTCTAGGAACCAGAAAAAACAAAGTACGATTTTCTCCTAGTCTCCAGAAGTTGCTCAGCCCTGCCAACACCTTCATTTTAGCGTTTAAGACCCATTACGGGCTTCTGTTATCCAGAACTGTAAGAACAGTAATTTTTGTTGTTTTTATGACATTAAGTTCGTAGTCATGGGTTAGAGCAGCAATGGGGAACTAACACACTAATACACTAGCACTATTCTTGAACACTTACAAAAGTAGCTCCAGTGAAGAGTTAATTTCACCAGTGTTCAATGTCACTTTCCTCCACGGCTTGATTATAACCAAGGCATTCACAACATTAGGACGGACTCCCATGAAGGCACAAGGATCAAACACAGGACTTCCCAGCCAAACCAAACTGGCAGTGGTGATCACTAAATAAACATTAGCATGGTTTCCTCGCCTTCTGTGTGGTCTTCTACCATTCAGGAACCTACCTTCCCCACATGTCTGATTTAACAAGCAGGCCAAAGAAAAGAAACATGTTTACATCTTTAGGCTATCTTGCAGAAATAATAAATTAAGTAGAATGACACTAAATTCATGCTATATTAACAATCCAGCTTATTATTCAATGCCATAGAAGTGAGACAGGATGGCTCTCAGAAGGTTAATCTTAGGCCTTGCCTTTTTAGTTCAAAGGAAAGGGAAATGTATGAGAAGACAGAGGTAATATAATATTATCGGGATTTTCCTTCTTGTTTTTTTTTTTTTGGAAGAGGGATGCCTAATATATATTGCCAAACAAAATCTCTAATAGTTATTAACTTTAATTTGAAGAGGAAAAGCTAGTAATGGCTCTCAGAGATATTTGAAAAATATAATTTTGCAGAACCATATTCAATGACTATATATGATTTGTGATTTTAAAAACTGTTAATCAAACACTTTAGTATCATAGAATAATACTGAGAGAACCCCTAGAGCTCATAGAATACAACGTCCTTATTTTCCAAAAAGGAAAATGAGGTCAGCGCAGGTAAATGTCATTTCCAAGGTCACACTACTGAGAAGCAGAGCAAGCATTTCACCTCCAGGAAGGCCTTTTCCAATCAGGCTTCATCCTTGCTTTCATTCTGCAATTCAGAGATGCTTGCAGGTTTTACTGGGTTCTGACGAGTAATTGTTATAATAAGAGCATTTTCAGAGTCATGAAAATGCCTTTTGAGAGTATATGAAAAGAAAATCCAATGATGAAAAACAATCTTTAGAACTGTTTTCATCAGAAAAGTCAATAACATTACCATATCAGACACAGAGTACATGTTCTAAGGCCGATTACAACCTTAGAAATTGAGAAGTATGGTTTATAATATACATGGACATCCATCTTCAAAGGAAAAAAACTGACGGGGGTATGGTAAAGTGTGTGTGTGTGTGTGTGTGTGTGTGTGTGTGTGTGTGTGTGTGTTTAGGATTGAGACAAGTAGTAAGACTGAGATTTATAGAAGCTGCGAAACAAAAGATTGAGGGAGAAAAATGCAAAAATATAAAATAACTATCCAGATGGCAAGAAAACAATATAATTACATAAGGATAATTTTAATTTCAAAAATTAATCACAGAATTTTAGGACCAGAAGAACCTGGTACAATCTCCAGATTGAGGCCTATTTATTATTCATGGGCAATAGCTGAAATTTAAATGTGAAGTTAACATAACCCTCCTGCTCCTTGTGCGTTTTGCTTCTTGGCAGCCTATCTTTTTCTCCTCACTTCTTTTAGAGCCAGTGAACCTAGGCCAATCTACATATCCCAAAGAGCGAATACAAATGAGCTTTTCAAGACTGCCTTATTCATACCATTTTTTTAAAGCAAAGTTGACACTAAAACGCTTATGGTAGAATCAGAACTTTGACACAAGGGGAAAGACAAGGTAATTTGGGTTTTAATTAACCCAACTTGAATAATGAATCAATCAATAAATACCAAAGGGTGGGAGTATTGCCAGTCAAATGGTATTGTGCAACGCAATAATTGTGAAAGTAATGAACATTATTTTAAAAAGTTTTTAATGCATGTAACAGAATCTTTAGCTATTCTGCATCCTAAATACTTCTTTGCTACTTGATTGCTTCAACTTAGTTTTGAAAAAATACACGTGTAGTTTCTGATGCCTAATACCTTGAGTTCAATAAACAACAAAACACCAATTTTTTTTTTTTAATGTGTGTGTGTGTGTGCCCTCCTTTTCTATATCAGAAAAGGCCAATTGAAAATCACCATAAACTCACTGCAACTGGTCCACTGTCTTATGTGAATTACTGACAAAAGAGCTCACAGAGACTGATACTACATTATCTATTAACATTAAGATTCCTCATTCTAGAATTTGTTGTGGCCACATCAGTAAGACAGTTTTCCCTTGGCTAGTTAGTTAAGATATGGAACTAATTTCATGAAGCAGAACTGTATTACAATGGCATTTGTTAACAGAGAATTCTACCCAATAGTTTTACTTAATACATGCATTAGCATGATACATGTAAGAAAAAGTGTTTTTTATTCATATGTCTATATCTATGACTTTATGTTAAATTTTTCTCCTCTTATGTTAAAAACCCCTCCATCTGGTCAACTCAATCACGTCAATAGTTTTCATAAGCTGTATCACATATTGCATTAATGCATTAATTTGAACATTATCTTTAATCAAACTGTTCATAAAAATCCAACCTTCTGCATTTAGTATTACAAGAACCAGTGTCTGGCAGCTGGACATTTTAAAACAAAATGAAACAAAACAAAACAGCAGTCTTTAAAGTCAAGCAGAACTGAGTTTGAATCCTGGGTCTTCCATTTATTAATGGAACAAAGTAGGACAAATTGTTCAATGTCTCTGAAATGAACATATTCAGCTCTAAAAGAGCAAAAATAATATTCACACTTTGTAGATTTATTGTGATTACTAAAGTGTACGTGGCAGTTCATTCAACCTTTGCGGAGTGCTGACCATACCTCCGAGGAGACATATGAGGCCCTGGGGATACAAAGAAGAGTTAGACACGGTCCCTGCATCCAGAAAACTCACAGTTAAAAAGGGGAGCTACTAAACAAATCATCACAGAATATTTAAATGTCCAATAATAGACATATGTGCAGGATAAAGAGCAGCCCTCTGACTGTAGGGTTACAGAGGGTAGAGGAGGTGCTCCTCAGACAACAAAGCAGGGAGAAGTGCTCCAGGCAAAAGAACCAACAAAGGCACAAAAATGGGAAACAGCCCAGCATGTAAGAAATGTTGTATTCCTGAGGCAGAAAATGAGGCATCTATTGTAGGAAAACAGGCACAAGTACAGATGCCAAAGAATTTCTACACCAGTGGTTCTCAATCCTGGCTGCACATTAGCCTTGCTCAGGAAGCTTGTTAAGAAATACCAGTGCATGGGCCCCAAACTCAAAGATTCTGATTCATTTAGTCTGGAGTAGACTCTGGGCATTAATATTTTTTAAAGAGCTACCCATGTGATTCGCAGGGGTCAAAGGTTTCGAATCACTATTCTTCTTTTTTTCCCCCTAGAAGAGAAACAGAGACTGAGATTTATTTGTAGAAATTAATCTCCACCAGAAACAATTATAATCCATAATCTTTCAGGATTGTGCTTTTTCTTAGGACTTCTTTTTGGAGGTAGGGAGTTGTTTCTCATAAATGTTTGCTGCATCATGGAAAGGAAAATACGGTCTAGTCCCTAGAGAACAAGCAAGTAGTCCTCCAGGAAAGGAGCCCTCATGGTTCCTGGAGGTGACAGTCATTCTTCCAGGGTCAGGGGACGAAGTCAATGAACCACCTGCCCCAACCCATCAGTACTAATAAGGTATAATGAGGTGAACGGGTCAGGTAGTTACCAGCTGGCTCACCCATGGACTAGAATCTCCAGAACAGGAATGCCTGGGTTGCAGTAAGACAGAGCTGGAGGGAGACATCTACAGAGTCTACAGAATGGGACTAAGAATAAAGTATGAAAAAGATACAGGTTTCTCACCAGGGGACCCACAGAAAGGTAGTACTACTACCAATCAAGGGCAGTGCTCTGCTTTCCTTTGAGATGAGGGTACACTGATTGGGTTCTCCAGTTTTCACATAAAAATTGGACTGATACTAGAAAGTGAAATCGGAGTTTCCCTCCTGTGTTCAACGAACACTGAGAGAACACCTGTGTGTAAGGCAATGGGGTAGGTGCTAGAGGAAGAGTAAAGCTGTCTGAGACGGGATCCTGACTTGTGGGAGTAACCTGACCCCTGCACACTACAGAGCACTGTATCTCAGGGGCCACGTGGAGGGAAGATCACTCTGATTGGCGGGGTCAGGGAAGGCATTCCCCAGTCCTCTCCTGCTGGGTGTCAGCATGTCCTTTGTGCCTCTATGTAACTGCTCAGCCTTATCTTCCTTGGCAGTGTGAAAAAAAAAAAAAAGAAATTTGAGAGGATAAGATCATGCCTCACAGATGCTAATAAATTTGTGTGGAATTAATGTGTAGTGGACATATCACGCCATCATGGTCCAGAAAGCTGGAAAAATTTTAGAGAAAGGAGAGCTAAGATAGTGGTGGAAAGGATAAGGTGTTTTAGTCAGAAGGTGGGAGCAAAGGCATGCCAACAAGCAAATTTAGTACATGGCTTAAACCAGATGATAAGGAGAGAGCACCAAATGGCCAAGGATCTCAAGAAGGTAGCTGGCAGCCCTCTGCCAAACAGGTTAGTCTGCAGAATTGGAAAACTGAAATCTTTTCCTATTATCTACTCAAGATCAACCAAAACATAAAATAATGAATAACTAGAAGATCTTAACTTTCTAGAAAGTAGAAAGATGGAGTAAACACAGTACCCCTTCAAAAAGGTGAGATTAGATGTCACAGTGTAAAGAAACTTTTGGATGTCTTCTCTAAGTTGGTTTTTGGCATTTTGGTCAGTAAGCAAGCAAGATGGAGAGAGGAGCTATCCCAAAGGGAAAGTCTGTAGGAACCACTGTAGTGGGGCCCCACCATTCATGATGCCCTTAGACTTGCACAGTACCGTGGCATAAAATGACTCTCCGACGTGATTCAGCCAGGCAAGCCAATACCCATTGTGTAGGAGGGTGGCATGATGGTTCCGCCAAGTACTGAGTGAAGGAGCCCAAGGGCTCTAGGCTCTGATAAGGAATTCTCTGAGGCCAGAAGACAATCCATGTGTAAAAGCCAAAGGAAAGGGTGATGACAGGGAACCAGAACAGACTGCCCCTCTGGAAGTAAACGTCATAGCATGCTGTTGTCCCCATCCCTGCAGCACATTCCCTGGAAAGCACAGCCTCAGGAGGGGATGCAGGCAGGGGAGGGGGCAGAGCTGGAGGCCACCACTATTCTAAACCAATGTAAGAAATGTACTCTTTTATCCTGAAAATAATAGGAAATGCATGTAAAGGCCTTGGAGACAATAGATGCTCAATAACAAACAATAGATGCTCAATAACAAACAATAGCTCCCTTCTCTTCCCTTCACAATTTATGACAACATTTGTTTAACTCTGAAAAGAATGACATCATACTTATGGAATTCCCACAAATTTCTTGCAAAAAAAGTCTATGTTATTTTGACAATTTCCTGACTGAATTTTGTGGCTGTGTTCAACCAAATAAATACAAGTTTTAAAAGTTTAAAAAAAAAAGTCAAAAAGGAAGAAAAAGGAATTCCATATGGTGGCCTCCCCACATAAATCAAGTGAGGGACTATAGGTTTTCAGAAACATCTCTACACGCACTTTACCACTTCACCCTACAGCCTCACACACGGTAGACTCTCAACACACTTTTTTTTTTCTAATTAAGGAAAGAAAAGGAGCAATACATTGGAATTCCCATGGTATTTTTTTAAAGAGCTAACCATGTGAGTCTAATGTATAACCAAGTCCGTAAAATTCTCTTCTAGTTGAACTTGCTCTCTAATTTAAATTCCAGTTCTTGTTATTGACTTTATTTGATGTAAAAATTTTTATAATTGATGTAAACATAATGTAAACATGTTTAATTGATGTGGATATGCCCTTAGTTTAGGGTGTATTACCCAAGTACAGAGATTATGTTGTGGAAGTCTCGGTACCCAGGAACCCCCAGGTGAAGCCAAATATACAGCACACCAAAAAAAAATAATAATAAAGGCTTTCCGTAGATGAGCTTTTGACAGGCATTCCCTGAATTTGCCTTACTTATTGTCCAGTTCTGATGGCACAGAAAGCCCTAAATTCTATGATATCCTGGTGGCAGAGGGCCCTGCTCTCCAGGGGCCCCTGCTCCAACAAGCTAGAGGGAGAGAAACTGTGCTCACACTGGTAGCAGCTCCAATTTTTTCATCTCATTCAGGAAGTCAGGCAGCCTCATTAGCTATTTATGCTCCAGCTATCTTCTGATAAATCAGTCTCTCCATCATCTTAGACATTAACCTCCCATTACTAGGCCTTCAATGTAAGGCCTGAACAGGAAAACGCTTACTCGCATCATCCTGAAAGTCAAAGTCTTTAAGATCTTTAGTAGCCTAAGAACAATACAATACGTAGTCATATTGAGCTGTAATTAAATCTGAGTGCAAGGAATCCCAACATTTGGATGCAACAAAACTAGCAGACAAAGTCCCTGAGATAAATCAGCTCTGGGAAACTGATACTCTTTCTTAATGCAAGGAAGGCTTAGGAGAAAGATTTAGAGCTCTTCTCGGCCCCACTATGGATTTGATATATGATTTGAAATGGAGTTACTAAAACTTTCTATGCTTCATCTTGTTTTCCCCTATATGTGAACTGAAAATAGTATCAATTATAGAATGATACGGGAAAAATGTGTTTTGTTTATGATCAAAAGAATATATAAAATCTTGTTGCAAAGAAATAATATAACTATTGAAAGCTAAATTAAGACAGATAAAAAGAGGCAAGGAGAGAAAAAGAGTAAAAAGTTTAGCTCAAGTGAATAAGTAGACAGTTCAGCTCTAAATGAGATCATTTTAAAAGCAGGCCTGGAAATAAGGGCTGTCCCTGCCACCGGGTCACAGTCTCTCCTGGAGACAAAATCAGAAACAGGCCAAGTCCAATGGATAAAAATAAAAATGGTGAGTTCTTCACATCAAGATTCACTTCACCCAGCTCTGTTATGTCAATGGATTTTGTTTGCCTGCTTGCTTAATTTCATCTCCCTTACATAGATATTAGATATGACATTTAAGGCTCACTGCCACTAAAGGGCCAGCTCCAAATGTTTGAAGAAAGAAAAATCAGAAATATCACTGAATAAAACCCCATAATGAATAGTTGGCACATACGATAAGAATTCCATAGAATTTCCTTTGATAAACTAATTTACATATGGTAAAAAGGTGTTTTTCTCTCCTAGAACTAAAGACTAAAACTACATAATTCTAGAAGACTTTCTGCTCACACATATAATATATATACATATATATAGTATTAAATATATATATATATGTATATATATATATATATATATATGTATATATATATATATATATAAAACTTTAAAAGGACCAGATTCCTTCCTTGCTATCTCATTTGTCCAAAAATTTTCCAAGAACACAGTCACAGAATAATCTAAGTAAAACATTGCAAGAACAAAGCTCCTGCTTAAAAGAAAAAGAAAGAAAAAATGCAGTAAGTCTCTAATGTCAAGAATATTCAAAAGATGTTTTTTCACCTGCAGGCTGAGAGTTACCCACCAAAGGCTTTCTTCATTAGGAAACAAAATCAGAGAATCTTAAGGGACATGAACCCCTACAAAAGTACTTCTTTTTGTTGTTGTTTTCTTTCCCAAGTCGCTAGAATAAAGATTAGTAGGAATTACAAACTAGTTATCTTCATTACCACAATTTTGACGGGAAGGAAGGGAAGTGTGTGTGTGTGTGTGTGTGTGTGTGTGTGTGTGTGTGTGAGAGAGAGAGAGAGAGAGAGAGAGAGAGAGAGAGAGAGAGAACAGATTACTAGCCATCTCTGATGAAATGATGGCTCATAACCATGAAATCTTTCAATACACATACAGTCTATAACATAGCAAGAATCTGCAACAGAGGTGACATGCATCTGCCTCCCCAAATTCTTAAACTGATGGTCTTCCACATATCACCAGCTGGTGTCTCCAAGCTGCTTTGAGGGGTAACCCCTTACCATTAAATTATAGGAAAATTGAAAGACTCCATTCATGATGCATGTTTGTGAGAAAACCAAATACACAACAAGAAAACTTTGTTATATCTGCTGCATTATATGTATCTGGTCTATAGTCTTTGCAGGATATAAACATCTGAATCTCAAGAAATTAAATGAGCACAATTTTTCAAACAGATTACCAGGAAAAATCTAACAGGTAGCAAAACAATGAAATCATTCTGTTGGATACGAGTATAACGCAGAACCACTCAAATTGGTCTTACCCTATTTCTAACCAGATGCTAAATTATTTTTCAGAGACAACAGAACAAAACCACAGGTAACGCAGCAGAAGCATACTCAGAGGAGAGAATTTTCACACCAAATAACACCTAGAACCAAAGTACTGTCTCCCTCACCCATCCCCACCTCCATTCCTACCCTACCCCCACCCAGCCACTACAGAATCAGAGAGCTGGGACTTGAGCGGAACTTATCACAGGAATCCTTTCAGAAACAAAGGGTCCGCTGTCCAAGAAGATCTGGTGCTGAAGCCCAGTACTGTATTTCACCATAAATGGTCAAATTCCAAAGCCCTCCAATTGAAACCTGCTCTGCCAGCGCTTCCACCTACCAGCCCTTCTTTCCCTAAACACTTAAATTCTACCCTAAGCCCTCGGTCATGGAGACAGATTTTAGCCTTTTCTCCTGTCTCCTTGCTGGTGGACCTCAGAATAAAGCCTTTTCTTTTCTCAAAAGTTGATGTCATAGTATTGGCATTATGCAAGTGAGGCAGTGAGTGCTTGCTTGGTAACAAGAGTAATGAAAGAGACTCTAGGAATTACTTTTACTTACACTTCCACCATTTATTGGTGCTAGTCACTATTAGCCCGGGCAATAAATAGACCAATCTGTCACCTGATCCTTACCACGAAACACTTTCCCTATTAAAGTGAAAAAAAATGACTTTTAAAAATACATTGACTATAAATAATCTCTGAAAGCAGGAAATTCTAAGAGATACTATTGTAAGGAGAAACACAAAAAGTAAACAAATCAAGTCACATTATCCATTGCAGATCCAGTAAGGCTTACATGTGCATGTGCTTAGCGTGTACACATTATGGCAAGGAAAGCGGGAAGCAAACTATAACTTGGAAAACCATTACTATTTGAAACAAGCTAACTCTGTAGTGCTGGGGTGGACTCCCAGCATTCTGAAAGGCAGAATAGAAGGAATAGCTGCTGCCCTAAAAGAGGGAGATGGAAAAGATCATTGCTGAAGGATCTTCTAGACCTGGGACAAGCTAAGAGCGTCTAGTGACATAAAGTCAGAATCGAATGTAGACTGTCCCTTAGCCCCGAAATATACCATCATACAAGAAAAAAACTACAACATAACTTTGGAAATTTCTAACTATTTTTTATGACTTTGTGTCTGAATATAAAAAGGAAATAAAAGTCCTAGTCTCACCGCTCTTTTCTTCACTGGCATGACTCAGCTCTTGACAGAAACAATGTCATGTCAAAGGCTGATGGAACTTGACCCACTCTGTGTCAGAAGCAGAATGGATAAGCACATAGAATCACAAGGAACCATGACCTCGTTTGGGCAGGCTGGCAGAGCTTGGGAGCCACCAGCTAGATGAGAGCCATCCATTCCTCCCTCAGCTTAAACTCTCAGCTTTAACAAAAGAGCATGCATGCAGGGACACTGAACTGTTTCCACTATTCCATCCATTCCCCAGGTCTCTATGCTGTTCATGTGTTTTGACATAAAGCTGAATAGACTAAACTCTTTAGGTTTTGCTTCCATTGGGGACAAATTAAAGCAGTTTAATGAGTCCTGCATGCCTCTGACATGCTGGGTTCAAGAAAGGATTCCTTCCTACAAGACTTCTTGATTCTCTTATACAAAGGAAAATGGCTGGGCACAGTCATTCTTTCTGTCCATTTTATGATAGCTTTTTTTTTTTTACTTCCTGTTGCTCTGAAGCAAATGAATACTTTGAAGTAACACAGACTTCACTTTTCCATCAATTTATTAAATGATGTCCTAGGAGAATTCATTCACTTCTGAGAAGTGTGCGGGTAGTTGCTCTGCTCTCTCCCCACTGAGCTTCTTAGAAGCTGCCTCCTGGCAAAGTCTCCTGACTAAAACATTCCCAGGATCAGCATCCTCATCAGACTGTCACTGCCGCCTTCTTTGTCCTTCTCTGGCCTTCCCTGCATGCTCTGCCATCTCCAGGACACCACCAAGCACCGCTCCCGTGAGAGCCACAGCAGTCTCTGAGGAAGACACAGTCTTTGCCCACACATTTCTATTGGCTGGAAAGACACGTTACTACTGTACATGACAGTAACATAATCCAGTGCTAAACTCTTTTGTCCTAAAGAGTGTTCCAGGGGCCGGCCCAGTGGCTCAAGTGGTTAGAGTTCCGTGCTCCTAACGCCGAAGGCTGCCGGTTCGACTCCTACATGGGCTAGTGGGCTCTCAAACACAAGGTTGCAGGTTCGATTCCTCGACCCTTGAAAGGGATGGTGGGCTGCGCCCCCTGCAACTAAGATTGAACACGGCGCCTTGAGCTGAGCTGCCGCTGAGCTCCCCGATGGCTCAGTTGGTTGGAGCATGTCCTCTAAAGCACAAGATTGTCAGTTCAACTCCCGCAAGGGATGGTGGGCTGTGACCCCTGCAACTAACAACAGCTACTGGACCTGGAGCTGAGCTGCGCCCTCCACAACTAAGATTGAACAACTAAGATTGAAAGGACAACAACTTGGAAAAAGTCCTGGAAGTACATACTGTTTCCCAATAAAATCCTGTTCCCTTTCCCCAATAAAAATCTTTTTTAAAAAAGTGTTCCTTCTGTTTTAAAACTGTGAACAGTTATTTCTGGAAAGCTGTAAAGGGTAGTGGCTAAAAACTCCAGATCCTAGAGCCAAATTCCCTATTTCCAATTCTACCTCCATCCCTTCCCAAACTGAATGATCTTGGGCCAGTTATTTAATCTTTCTTTGCCTCAAGTTTCTCCATTTAGTAAATGGAACAATAGCACCAACCTCTGAGGACTGCCAGGAAGACTGACTATGTGTAAAGTGCACAGAACAGTTTATGTCCATCAATGCTACTCATTATTGTCACATGATCAGCAAAAGTCTGACATGTGTGAATAGAATTTGGGGCTACGTTCAGTAGTCAGAATGCTTCTTGCTTCTCCCTTTTCACTTGCATATGACAATTCCTCTTTCACTCTCTCTTTAAGGTCCACGTCTTACAGATACACCATCTGTCACTCTAACCTCTGTGCCTCTGTATTCCCACCACTTAGCACCTTGCTTGGCACAAAGTTTGCGCTCACTTACAAATGTAAAACAGATATGACAACTATTATCTGACACTAATATGAACAAAAGTTATTTTGCAAATTCGCAAAAATGGGAAAAAGGTCTCAGGAATATAATCATAATAAAGGCTGCTTTCTTTGTTTTTTCTCTAGTAGTTATAAGCACTAGTTATAAACTCTATGATTTATATAGAATATAACTGTTATAAGCATATGCATTTCACTGACTCTCCTTAAAAATGTCTAACCTGTGTTCCTGTGCTCATTTTATTCAACCAACATGTGTTAGTCAGTTTGGTAGTCCTTTGGCTACACGACTTGAAATACAGAAGATGCCAAAAAAAGTATACACATTTTAAAAAAGGAAAAAACTATTAAAATTGTAATACTCAATATATACTGATAACAAAAGATGAATACAAGTCATGATTGACTTCTGCAATTACAAGAAGTGCTCAAAGTGGTTACCATCTGCATCCAAACACTTCTGATTAAGGCAAACTACTGCTTGAGCAATGTTCACCAAAGTGTCCACTTGTACACATTTTTTTTTGGCACAAAATGGCACCTGCGGTGTGCATTATCCATAGGTCAGAGGGAGAAGCATAGAAGTTTGAGCTTTAGGGAACCTTAGTGAGTTATGTGATTCATTCCCCAACTGTGAGGAAACAGCATCTACTCAACCACTTTTAAAAAAATAACTGTTGAGGCTATCTTATAAGCTCTTGAGACAGTTCATCAACCCCTATTTGAAGTCTGTCCCAATGCTGAATCATCTTATTTTCCCTCTTAAATAGCTAACAAAACTCTCTTAATGCAATTTAGGCCTATTTCCTCCATTTGTGAAACAGGATATGTTTAAAGAGGACTTGGAAGTATGCCTCTCATCTGTTAGACACAGTAGAAATGATTTGCTACTTAGTAAGCTTTATGGCAGGCTAGCATTAAAATTATCTACCACCACATGGGATAAAACATCCTGCAAAAAGAGTGACCCATAGCCATGTATGTACTAAACATAAAAGAGAAGTAAATGTAAATGCACGGAAGTAATTCAGTCTTGCACAGAAGAATCCAAATGCATTATGATGTGTGTGGGGGGTGGGGTGGGGGTGGATTACATTCAGCCACCACAGCGAAAATCTGTCTGGTCTTCTTTGGTGAGATAATACAATCCTTTGAGAACACCAAATGAAACTGAAAATACTGCCAGAGACATAGATAAATTCCAAATATTTCCCCCAGTACAGTTTTCAGTGAGACCTTCTGACACCTGTCTTCGGAATAATAGCTTTGTTACTCATACTTGATAAACAAGCTCTAGCCTTGGCGTCATTGTACTGGCTGTTCTCAAGTCCTGGAATGCTCCTCCTCAGAGAGCTGCCTGGCTCACTCCCCACTTCCCTCAAGGAGTTTCCCCATGTCACCTTCTTCGTGAGGCTTAATGGACCACCCTATTAAAAATTACAACCTATACTCCCCTCATCCCCCAACCTTGTACTCCCAATGCTCATGATTTTGCTATACTTTTTCTTTTCTTTCCACAGTACTCACCACCTTCTAATATGATATATAATTTATTCTGTTTTTGTCTATTACAACATAAGTCCATGAAGAAAGAAAAGGGTTGTCTTTTTTAATTCATTGATATATCCCAAGGGCCCGTGACAGTGCCTGCCACATTGTAGGCCCTCATTAAATACCTCTGGAGAGAGTGAATTTAAAAAATATCAGTTCATAAATCAAATCACAGGACATACTTCTACCACACACACATGCACACACACACGCACACACAGTGTCGCCCAATATAGTTATTGAAGCTTAATCTGAAAAATAAAAGAACCAATGGAAAAATGTTAATTGTAAAACTGGGAAATTTAAACTTCATATGAAAAGGAACAAGAATCAAAGTGTATTAAATATTTGCAATCTTCTCGGTTCCCTCATTATTCAAAGACAGGATGACAAAAAGAGAAATCAAGAACCTCTAGTTCTAGTGAAAACACGCTGCAGAGTACAGGAGCTATAAAAAGGCATGATGAATAGCTCAAACATAACTAAAATACCCAACGATACAAGGGCCAGAAGGTGCAGAACAAAAGTAGCTGTTTCTCCCATCAAGTGAAATATGAGGACTAAATTGAACCAATGGCCCTATGGAGATGGGATATCCTGTGAAGACTCTCCACACAGATACACAGACACCCCACTAACACCCCCAGCAATGATAAACATCTGCACTTGGAGCTCCTCTCTTCTTCAACACTTTCTGCCGTGAGCATATGATGCTAAAACAAAAGCATACGGACTTCTTCTAACCTAATTATTTCCTGAAAAAGAGAAATAACACAAACCATTAACTTTGGAATGACAGATTTTGGAAAGGCTGATTGTTGAAAACTGTTGGAGATTCAGGAACACATGGTTGATTGATTAAGTGTTAAAATATTTATTAAATATGAGAATCCACTGCAAGAAAGTGGAAGTTCTTCCACTGAGCTAAAGGCTACATCTAATGCTGGGCCCAGAGTTATCTAAACTAGAAGCTGAGGAAAGGAAGTTATGATCACAACAAGTTTACAATGAGACAAAAAAAAACCAGAATGATAAAAAGTGAAGAGTATAACAGAAAGAGAAAAATGGAGAATTCAGAATGACTAGACGTTTTATTAAAAGCTGTATTAAAAACCCGTGTAGATTTTAAAAGAGTGAATTTTATCATACTCAAAGCATAGTTCAACTTGTAAAAATCATATTTAAAATGAATATGGTTGTCATAAATATATTTCAAATGCAAGGCGATCTTAGTTTCCACAGAAGAGGAATGAACTTTGTTATAATAATTAGTATCTTATATAAAAGTGTGGGAGCCTTTTCTTCCTCAAATGTCTGTTCCTTCTGATTTTTGCATTTTGAAGTTCTGCAGATAAAACATGTCTTTTAAAAAAGGAACTAAAACAAGCTATTAAAATAGAGCATCTCATCCTTTCATCCAGTTAAAAATATAGATTCTAACACTCAGTCTAGTTTGGGAACTATAGTCCAACCTCTTACCTTGCTGCCTCTTAACCTCTTCATGATCTGCTCTCCTTCCCTCTCCTCACTTCCCACCTGGAACAGCCCTACTCAGGATACAGACTGCTGAGGTCTTAGCTAACGCAGAGATGTAATAAAGCTGCATGGTTACTCATTCAATTTAAAAAAACAACAAATCCCACCTGATGTTTGAAATAATATTATGTGGGAGAGAAAAAAAAAAAAAAAAAAAACAAGTCTAACCTGGTTTGTTAAATTCCTAGAAAGAATACAGGGAGACCAAACCACGACGCAGAATTAGCATTAGGGTGCAAATTGTTCTACCTCCTGGAACACTTGATCACAGCTCTGGTGAAGTCAGAGAAATCCACTGATGTGTGTACACAAAAAAACTATACACTAGTTTTATACAAAGAAACCATTACAGGAGCTGAAAAAAAAAGCAAACATTAATTGAGCTCTTTCTATATGTTAAATGCTCAGATGCAAGCTTTGCATGTTCTACCTTCTTTAAACCTCACAACAACATATGAGCTGGGTACTATTCTTATTGCTATTTTATTGGTGTAAAAACTCAGGATTAGAATAATTAAGTGTGTGCCAAGTTCACACAGTTAGCTAGTGGCAAAGGTGGACTTTGAATCCATACACTCTAATTTCAGGTCTCTAACTCATAATCACTACCCTATAATACTTTTTTAAGAAGAAAACTTAATCAGGGACTTGTTTTACTAAAAATTAAGACATTCAAGGGACGTCACCAAAATGGCGGTGTGAGGTGAGCCTCTGTAAAGTTCCCCTGGAATTTACAACTCATAGAACAACAATAACTTCACAAAGAACTCCCTGCACAGCAGACAGGCAAGATAAAGAGGCCCACTACTGAATTCACCTAAAGGTGGGAGAGTCGTGCAAGCTGGGGAGGAAGGAAAGGAGAAGTGCGGGGACGGAGCCACGCGGGCGCAGGACGCAGACCTGGCTCAGTGCTCCGAGCTCGCTGCATCCTGGAACTACCGCAGCTGCGGGAGAGGGAAGAACTCGGAAGGCTAGGGCTCCGCTTATGGTCCACAGGGCAGAGGGGGCAGCATATAACACAGCTGAACCCAACGCTCACGGCAGAGACCTCAGAGAAAAGACTGAGGGAAGAAGGCTGAAAACGGTGGTTTAAACCCTCATTGCCGAGCAGAGAACGGAAGCCTTAGGCACTGAGACTAGCCGCCCCCTCCCTACCCTCCCAGAACTTGCCCCGCCCCCACCTGCCCGGTGCTAGAAGCGGAACAGTAGCAGTGTCAGATCAAGAGAACAGAATATTTGCTGTTCTGAGAACTGTGGACCGCAGACACAGATTCGCAGCCCAACTAGTTCCGGCAAAAAGGAGGGAGCTGTGGAAGCAGGACCAGCTGTGGTGGTGGTCGACGCCATTGCTCTGGGCCACCTCTCACAACTCACCCTGGCCCTGGCCCCACCTATCTAGGTGGATCCCTGCAGGAGTAAACAGAACTGCTGAAACATACAGGCTCTGAATCTGGTGCAGGAAGAGCTTTGGGACTTCAAAAGCTCTCCACATCCCCACACGGACACTGCGCCCTGTTACCCAGGCAAACTATTAATAGAGGAGAAGCCTGTCTCCCAGGGAATCCCCCCATGTGGGAGAAGCTGGAATAGTGCAGAGAAAACATAGCACTACCATGTGAGAGAGAAAAAAAAGGCTGCAGTCATACAGAAAATAAAACATTCCACCAACAAGTACTGGAAAACAAAAGAAAGACCTCTTCCTATCAACTTGTTGCAGAAACCACTCCTGTAGATGTCTAGGAAGAGAAATAATAAATCAGTAATTGCCATGAATAACCAAGGCAACAAGACAGCTCAGAAAGAAAGTGAAAAGTCTCCAGAAAAGGAACTTAAAGATATGGAAATATGTGACATAAATGACAGAGAATTCAAGATTGCAGTTCTGAAAAAACTCAACGAGATGCAAGAAAACACAGAAAGGCAATTTAATGAACTCAGAAACGCAATCAAAGAACAACATAAACATTTTTTGAAAGAGATTGAAATTTTAAAAAGGAACCAAATAGAATTTCTGGAGATTAAGAACTCAATAGAAGAAATTATGAATGAAATAACCAGCTTAGATGGTAGAGTTGACCAGATGGAGGCAAGAATCAGTGACATCGAAGGTAGAAACCTGGAAGGAAATTACACAGATGGAAGAAAAAAAGAGACTTGTGACTTAAAAGAAATGAAAGAACTCTACAAGAACTTTCTGACTCCATCAGAAAGAGCAATATAAGAATAATGGGCATACCAGAAGGAGAAGAAAGAGAGAAGAGAACAGAGAATATATTCAAATTGTTGATGAGAACTTCCCAAACTTGTGGACAGAACTGGAGCATTGAATCCAAGAAGCAAATAGAACACCTAATTACCTCAATCCCAACAGGCCTTCTCCAAGGCACATTGTATTGAAGCTGTCAAAAATCAATGACAAAGAAAGAATTCTCAAGGCAGCCAGGGAAAAGAAGACGGTAACCTACAAAGGAAAGCCCATTAGATTATCATCAGATTTTTCAGCAGAAACCCTACAAGCCAGGAGGAGTGGAACCAAATATTCAAACTATTGAAAGAGAGAAATTATGAGCCAAGAATAATATATCCAGCAAAGATATCCTTTAGATATGAAGGAGGAATAAAGACCTTTCCAGACATACAGAAGCTGAGGGAATTTTCTAACACACGGCCTACACTACAAGAAATACTAAAGGAAGCTATTCAACCACCATCAACAGGGACAATTAGTGGCAACCAAAACATAAAAAGGGGGACAGGAAAGGCCGGAACCGGAATATGGGAATGGAGAAAGTAAGTTTGCTGAAGAAAATGGAATACTCTAAATATCAAACTTTCTTTTACGTAAACTTAAGGGTAACCACTCAAAAAAAAATCAAGAACTGAAACATATACTGTAATAAAAGAAAAAACAGAGGTAAACATCATAGAATACCACCACACAGAAATAACAGACAATGACAAAAAGGCAAAGAAACAATGGAGACACAGCCTTACCAGAAAACTAAAGATAGAATGACAGGAAATCCTCACGTATAAATAATTACCCTAAATGTAAATGAACTGAACTCACCAATAAAAAGGCACAGAGTAGCAGATTGGATCAAAAAACTAAACCCAACCATATGCTCTCTCCAAGAGACACATCTCAGCTACAAGGACAAGCATAGACTCAAAGTGAAAGGGTGGAAATTGACACTCCAAGCCAATGGTACCCAGAGAAAATCAGGTGTAGCCATGATGATATCAGATGAAACAGACTTCAGGGTGAAAAAGATAACAAGAGACAAAGATGCACATTTCATAATGGTAAAGGAGTCTATACAACAAGAAGACAGGACAGTCATCAATATTTATGCCCATAATCAGGGAGCACCAAAATATACCAAGCAACTACTAACAGAACTAAAGGGAGAAATTGACCAAAACACAATTATACTAGGGGACTTAAATACATCATTGACAGATATGAATAGATCATCCAAACAGAAAATAAATAACGCAATAGCAGCCCTAAATGATACATGAGATGAAATGGACATAATTGACATATATAGAGCACTTCATCCTAAAACATCAGACTATACATTCTTTTCTAGTGTACATGCAACATTCTCAAGAATAGACCATATATTGGGACATAAAATCAGCCTCAGCAAATTTAAGAAGATTGAAATCATGCCAAGCATATTCTCTGATCACAAGGCTTTGAAATTGGATATCAACTGCAAAAAGAAAGCAGGAAAAAACACAAATACATGGAGATTAAACAATATACTTTTAAAGAACGACTGGGTCACAGAAGAAATTAGAGGAGAGATCAAAAGATACATAGAAACAAATGACAATGGAAATACATCCTACCAAAATTTTGGGGATGCAGCGAAAGCAGTTTTAAGAGGGAAATTTATATCAGTACAGGCCTACCTCAAGAAACAAGAAAAATCCCAAATAAATAACCTCATGTTACACCTTAAAGAACTAGAAAAAGAAGAACAAGTGAAACCCAAGGTCAGCAGAAGAGAGGAAATAACAAAAATCAGAGCAGAACTAAATGAAATAGAGAACAAAAAGACAATAGAAAAAATTAATGTGACAAAGAGCTGGTTCTTTGAAAAGATTAACAAAATTGACAAACCCTTGGCTAGACTCACTAACATAAAAATAGAGAAGACACTAATTAACAAAATCAGAAATGATACAACATCCATTTATGAGTAAAACGCTTAATAAAATAGGTATAGAAGGAAAATACCTTAACATAATAAAGACCACATATGACAAGCCCTCAGCTAATCTCATAATTAATGGTGAAAAACTGAAGCTCTTTGCTCTACGTTCAGGAACACGACAGGGCTGTCCCCTATCACCTCTGCTTTTCAACATAGTGTTAGAAGTCCTTGCTAGAGCAATTAGGCAAGACAAGGAAATAAAAGGCATGCAAATTTGGAATGAAGAAGTTAAATTATCACTCTTTGCAGATGACATGATGCTATATATAGAAAACCCTAAAGACTCCACCAAAAAGCTATTAGAAACAATCAATGAATACAGTAAAGTTGCTGGCTACAAAATCAACGTACAAAAGTCCATTGCATTCCTATATACTAACAATGAAATCTCAGAAAAAGAAATACAAAAAACAATTCCTTTTGCAATTGCAGCAAAAAGAATAACATACCTAGGAATAAACTTAACCAAGAATGTGAAGGACCTATATGCTGAAAACTGTAAGACATTTTTAAAAGAAATTGAAGATGACACAAAGAAGTGGAAAGACATTCTGTTCTCATAGATTGGAAGAATCAACATAGTTAAAATGGCCATATTACCCAAAGCAACATACTGATTTAATGCAATCCCCATCAAAATCCCAATGGCATTTTTTAAAGAAATAGAACGAAAAATCATCAGATTTGTTTGGAACCACAAAAGACCCCGAATAGCCAAAGCAATCTTAAGAAAAAAGAACAATACTGGAGGTATCACACTCCCTGACTTTAGCTTGTTCTACAGGGCTACAATAATCAAAACAGCATGGTATTGGCAGAAAAACAGCCACGTAGACCAATGGAATAGAATTGAGAACCCAGAAATAAAACCACATAAATATGGACAGATAATTTTTGACAAAGAAGCTTAAAACATACAATGGAGGGAAGACAGCCTCTTCAATAAATGGTGCTGGGAGAACTGGATAGCCACGTGCAAAAGAATGAAACTGGACTGCTATCTGTCACCATGTACCAAAATTAATTCAAAATGGATCAAAGACTTAAGCATAAGACCTAAAACAATTAACTGCATAGAAGAAAACATAGGTACTAAACTTATGGACCTTGGGTTCAAAGAGCATTTTATGAATTTGACTCCAAAGGCAATGGAAGTAAAAGCTAAAATAAACGAATGGGACTATATGAAACTTAAAACTTCTGCACAGCAAAAGAAACCATCAATAAAATAAAGAGGCAACCAACTGAATGGAAGAAGATTTTTGCAAACAGTGCCTCCAATAAGGGGCTCATATACAAAACATACAAGGAACTCATGAAACTCAACAACAAAAAAACAGACAACCCAATTGAAAAATGGGCAGAGGACCTGAAGAGACATTTCTCTAAAGAGGACATACAAATAGCAAATAGTCATATGAAAAAATATTCAACATCACTAATCATCAGAGAAATGCAAATAAAAAGCACAATGAGATATCACCTCACCCTAGTCAGAATGGCTATCATCAACAAGACAAATAGTAACAAGTGTTGGAGAGGCTGTGGAGAAAAAGGAACCCTCATACACTGTTGGTGGGAATGCAGACTGGTGCAGCCACTATGGAAGGCAGTGTGGGGGTTCCTCAAAAAATTACGAATGGAATTACCATATGACCTAGCAATCCCTCTCCTGGGTATCTACGCAAAAAATCTGAAAACATTTATACATAAAAACATGTGTGCGCCAATGTTCATTGCATCTTTGTTTATGGTGGCCAAGACATGGAAACAACCAAAATGTCCTTCAATAAATGAATGGATAAAGAAGTTGTAGTATATATACACAATGGAATACTATTTGGCGGTAAGAAAAGATGATATAGGAACATTTGTGACAACATGGATGGATCTTGAGAGTATGATGCTAAGCGAAATAAGTAAGACAGAAAAAGCAGAGAACCATGTGATTTCACTGATATGTGGTATATAAACCAAAAACAACAAAAGAACAAGACAAACAAATGAGAAACAAAAACTCATAGACACAGACAATAGTTTAGTGGTTACCAGAGATTAAGGGGGGCCGGGGGAGGGAGAAGAAGGTAAGGGGGATCAAATATATGGTGATGGAAGGAGAACTGACTCTGGGTGGTGAACACACAATGGGATTTATAGATGATGTAATACAGAATTGTATACCTGAAATCTATGTAATTTCACTAACAATTGTCACCCCAATAAATTTTTTAAAAAATTAAGAACATTCCAAAACTAGTGTAGATCCTTCAGTAGTAAAGTAATGCACAAACACACCAAGAATCAGGAAGGAAAGGATTGATATGGATAAGATCAAAAACATTTTTTAATGTTACAACAAACAATACCATGACAATGAATAGGTAAGCTACAAGATTTTTTTAAAGTATTTGCAACAGAGATAACCAATGATAGAAAAGAATCAATAACATATTTAAAATGCCTATAGATTAGTAAGAAAAAGACAAATAGCCCCCTAGAAAAATGGGGAAAGTATCCAGTTAGGTCATTCAGAAGAAGAAATATAATCACCAAAGGTGCTCTATCGCATTAGTCATCAGGGAAATGGAAAGTAAAATAATTAAACACCACTTCACACCCATACTATTGCTAGAAATTTAAAAGTTTTATGATTCTAAATGATGAAGAAATTCTCATGCACTCCCAGTAGAATGCAAATGGGTACATCACTGTGTGATCTGGCAATTGTAGAGAAGCTGAGAAGGTACAAACTCTAAGAATCAACACTTTCACTTCTAAATATATGCCCCACAGAAGCACACGCACATGGATATGTCAATGGCATACACCTCTTATACCAGCAAGAAATTGGAAGCAATCTATAAAGGCCATTAATGGGAAAAGAAAGAAAGAAATGACAGTAGGTTTACAAAATGGAAAGTGAGATAGCAATAAAAGAGAACAAATTCATTTCTTTTACCTGTATCAACATAAGAGATTGAAAATCAAAGTTGAGAAGTGGCAAAAGGATCTATATGATACTAAACATGTACATTTAAAAAACACACTATATAGTAATATGTATCATTTATGGATAAATATTTATGTAAAAGTATGAAAACAAAGCCAGGAAAGATGAATGCTTTGCAAGATAATTTCCTCTGGAAAGGCAGGACATCATCAACTAAATCTATAATGCTTATGTCTTCAAAAAAAAAACAAAACTAAATTTTGTTGACTGGATGGTGAGAGTGAGAGCGTCTATCACATTATTCTGTATACTTTTTTGTATGTTTAAATTATTTCAAAACATAAGCTTTCTAAAATTAAAAACGTAATAAAAGTTGTCCTAAAGCAACTTTCCCAAGCACCTTCCCATGGTTGATTTCACTGATGCCACATTAACAGCTGAGATGGGAGTAACACAACCATAGACACGTCTCTAACTAAGCCTGTGGCCAGGAAAAGCACAAGCAACAAAAATTAATGGCTGGAAGCTTCAAGCAGGCACATGGTGACTCAACCTTCTAAAACGTTTTTTAACCAGAGTCGCCCAAAGGAAGAACTGCCTCCTAAGTACTAGTCTCATCTGTCAGGAACCCCTGCAGCACAGTTTTTAAAACTGTAGGTCTGCTCATCCATTACAGGACTGTGAAATTGCTTTAGTGCTTACTGGCCAGGAATTTTTTTTAGAAAACGGCAAAGAACAGAGTAGAAGGAAACGTATACTGCTGCATGTATTAAGGATAAAAGTATTGTTTCACAACTTGTTTTGATCTTTGGTGTGTGTGTTTTCACACAAAAACTTTTACATAAATGTTCATAGCAGCATTATGCATAATTCCCCAAAAGTGGAAACAACCCAAATTTTCATCAAGATAGATAAAGATGGAATGTTATTCAGCAATAAAAAGGAATGAAGTAATGACATGCTACAACAGGAGTGAACCGTGAAAACATTATCCTAAATATAGTAAGTGAAAGAAGCCAGTTACAAAAGAGCACATAGTCAAGGATTCCATTTATATGAAAAGTCTAGAATAGGCAAGTCTATAGAGACAGAAAGCAGATTAGCGGTTGGCTGGGGTTGGGCATAGGTTCAGGAGAGAGTGTGGGGAATGTGTATGAGGTTTATTTTTGAGGTGAAGGAAATGTTTTAAAATTGACTGTGGTGATGGCTGCATATAAAATTGACTGTGGTGATGGTTGCAGCTGTTTGAATATACTAATAAACTAAATTATACACTATTATTAAATAGGTATATTCTGATATGCAAATTATATTTCAATAAAGTTCTTATAAAAACTACCTATATAATTAAATATATATACATATATAATTAAAATATGAATTATTGTCCTAGGTCAGCTGAAGTCATGAAAACTGTTAAAGAGTTAACTCTTCTGCCCAGCTACTTGATCTTAATATCTTGATATGAAACATCCTCCCCACCACAAGCCCTTATTTTCTTTTCTGACCTTAAACTTACTTTCAGATCCTTCATTCACACTAGATACAAATGCTTGAAAACAGCTCAGAGAGCCATCCTTCCCTAGGATCTCTACTTATACCAATGTGACTATTCTCTACTGGTGTTTTTGTCTGATTCCAATGAGATGTGCAGAGCTTTTGGAGGCATGGAGATTTCATGGAGTAATACTACTATATGGGTAATATCTACCACCTAAGAAATAAAGTACTTTATATTAATTTGTTAATTCCTAAAATGGAAGTAAAAATTGGAAAAAATAAAAATAAAATATTAGACAAAAAAGCATGTGGGACTTATCTACAGGGGAAAAAAAAGAATGTTGTCCTTAGTTCAAAACTATAGTTCAAAAAAATCAAAACTCCAAAAACAAATCTCAAGGGAACTACTTGGCTAAATATGTCATATGATTTCAAAGCCATCAAAAATACTATATATCACTCTCCCAGAAGACATATATATATATATATATATATATATATATATGTATGTATACGTACACTTATATAAATATATATAAATATATATTTATACTTATATTATATAATATATATAATATATACTTATATATATATACTTATATAACTATATATATATCATTGTCTTAAAGAAAATGCAGCTCCAGGCAGCAAATGGCAAAATTTGGTGAATAAAGTCACACACAAAGGTTAAACAGCTTGGATTTGTTTTTGTTGGGAGAAAGGGCTATAAACTGACATGAATGATTTTGTCACAGTGATTAAAGCGGCCAAGAGCAGCATGGTGGCTCTATATGGTAGAATAAGAGTGTGCCAATCATTGTCTGAGTTCCCACCACTTCCTCCAATGTTCCCTCCCCTTATCATCAAGGCCCGGCTTTTCCTAATAAACCCTGTCTCAAATTTAAGGCGAGAGGGACAGCTGTATCAGTTCAGAGGCTCACAGAGATGGGCCTCTCACAGAACCTGGGCATACCATATATGGCTCTGTTGGGCCAGCAAGTACACAGGTGGGGAGGAGAGGAAGAACAAGGTCAGAGATAAGACATAAGTGTGGAAGGAGGCCCATGTGCCTCTCCAACCCATCCCAACAAAATAGTTTAATAATCCAGAGGGAAAAAATACTGTTTATTGGAAACACATCAAAAGAACAAAAAAATCAATAACCTAAATGGTCACAGAACTTTTTTTCTGCATCTTTGAGACAGAAAACTGAAACAAAAGCAGACCATACATATTTACTGAGCACCAACTATGCATCAGGCACAGTGCTAAGCAGTAAACAAATGATGGCGATTATGAAGGATCAAGTTCCAGCCCAAGATCACCATCTATCTCACGGGGATACCTTCTATTAACATACCCAAGTTATCGGTGTTTTAATCCCCACCCCCCCAACGTAAGCAGTAAGGATTTTATGACAAGTCTATCAAGGCAAGTGTAACTGTAAAAGTGCCTCATCACTCCGTAACACCGAGTCTGAGTCCTGCAGCCACGTGACAATGGAACACTGTGGAAGACTGAGAAGTGACGTGCTCAGCACGTGAGGAGGATGGATTGAGCACATAACTCACTGTTAAATCCAGAGGGGTTATGAGCAATGAGAAAAAGGGGAATGGTTTTAGAAGGGCTGTTAACCCAGCAGTAAAGAGTAGAAAGGATACTTCAATCCACACCCAAAGAAGAGAATAAATAAGGGAAAATTGAAGGGGAACAAAAGAAATAAACAGAAAAAAGAAAATATGCACACACAGAGATATATACACACATACACACACTAAATAAATAAATAAATAAATAAATAAATAAATAAATGAATAGGGCTTAAAGGTAAGCAGTAACATGGAAAGCTTGTTGAACTATAACACATTTTCCAAATCCCAAAATACGACTCCAGCAAAGTGCAGCAGAGATGGTTCCCAACAGTAAGTGCAAGTAACCTTTCAGAGAGTGTTTTTACTGTAGTTGCCAAGAGAAAAAGAGGCACTCGACAGAAATAGAGTGGGAAATGAGTGTAAAATAAACCAGGGGTCTTAGGGAAAGTGAACAGAGCAAGGCTAAATTCACAGGAGAATGACAAATGGAAAGAGGCAACAGAAAAGTGGGCAGAACCTGTACTAAGAGATGAGGAAAACAAGAAAGAAAAAGAAATAATTGACCAGTGAAAACCTAACATAACAACAGGGATCTGGGGGCATAAGAAAGGAACAGGGCTCTCTGTAAGTCATTGGCATCGATGATTTCATTCAGTCAATGTTTCTTTGTTGAGCACTTGCTATATTCAAGGCTCTGTGCTCAATGCTGGGAAGAAAAAAAATGAAGAGGAGGATGTATGCCTTCACTCCATGTTTTTCTGCACAACTAAAGTAATTTTACCCCATCACCCTCTGACAACTGCAAACTTCATGATTTCCTTAGCAGAACATTCAAGAAACGTCCTAAACAACCCATTAATCAATGACTTCAAGTAGATTTCATATTAAATTGGTTAAGTTATGAACTAATAGTACTTTTCCTTCATTTATTGTGAGAGAACATTGTCTATGTAAGATCATTAAGAACTATAAGAACACCATGCTAAACTTACCCCTGAAATTAAATCAAATGAGAATTCTCAGCATCTCAGCCCCGAAATTTTCCTTTTTAACCCTAGAGGGTACTGAGATGCAACGAACATTGCTATACACCATGTTTTGAAATAGCGTTATCGCTAGTCACTACCCAGTCAGAAAATAGCTTCACTTTTGGTGACAGCGATAAATACTTCTTGAATCCCCCCCCCCCGCGACCCATCTTATTCATCAATACCTGTCCAAGTTTAAAAGTATACTTATGAGGAAGTAAGTTCGAAAAAAAGCAAAGTTCAAAAAAAACAAAAGTTTTGATCCAGGACTGCGAAATGGTTCTCATAGTTTAGGATGTTCTACATTCGATTTAGCTATAATAAATAGTACGTGCATAATCTTGACGGTTACTTATGTCTGCTGAGGATCCACAGCTGGGTTCCTGGCCAGACCCGTAACAGGATATTTCAATGACATTAAAAATCCAGTAGGCAGTTTGTGGAAATCTGCAGAATCAGGTTCTGTGAAATGGCAGCTAGTCCTGCCAGTTCTGTGAAATGGCAGCATCCTGCTATCTAACCCAAGAGAAAGAGATGCCACTGAGAGAAAAGCTTGAGCTATGACCAGGAGTACCAAACTGTGTGTCCCAGCCCGAATCCCAACATCCCGACCTCGCGAGTGGAGGAAATGAAGGCAATTTCTCCCAAAGAAGTCTACTTAAAAGGCAAACTGAAAAAAATTAAGAATAGAAAGGGACCAATTAGACATAAAGGCGAGAGACATGAAACAGTGCCTAGTAGAATAAATGGTCTAAGAAAACTGTCAACCAATTCTGCCGTGGGTAGAAAAAATTTAAACCACTTGCAAAATATGAGCTCTTGAGGTCTGTCTTCAGAAAAGTATCATCGATTTCCCATCTTCAAAGAGTTATCTAATGTTCTTTACGTGGGATAAAATAAAATGCAACAAAAGGGCAACAATTGCTAAGTGCTAAAATTCCCTGGTACAAAATTAATTTTTAAAAAGAAGAAGAAAAATGTTGATTAATCCTTGCTAACAAACATGATTCTGAAAAATTTCTTCAAATAGATTATGGGACAGGTGTAGGGAGTGAGGAGGGGTCAGGGATTGAGTTTTTAATCCCTTCTCTTTCCATTTAGAGCTGCTAATTATGATACAGCATTTTTTAAATTTGATTTTCCAAATCAAGTTATGTATAATAGTCTGTGCTGGGGAAAACAGATTTCTACCTTAAAAGCAACTCAAATGATGAAATCAGAAGTAAAGAACACCAAAAAGTCTAAAAACAGTTTTTATATATGAAGTATTTATATTTTTAAAAACACAGCACATTGAACTCTATGTGTAAAACAAGTATAAGTATTAAAGGGGATATATCATGTCTGACAATAGAGTTCGCAAATTTGTTGCAACGATGTTGTTAACCTTTTTTGATATCAGAGGGATTATTCATTATGAATTTGTACCAACTGGACAAACACTTAACCGAGTTTACTATTTGCAAGTGTGGAAAAGGCTGAGTGAAAAAGTTAGACAAAAACAACCTGAAATTTTAGCCAACAATTCATGGCTCTTGCATTATGACAATACACGGCACTGCCTATGAGGGAGTTTTTAGCCAGTAAACAAATCACTGTATTGGGACACCCTCCCTATTCACCTGATCTGACCCCCAATGACTTCTTTCTTTACCTGAAGATAAAGGAAATATTGAAAGAAAGACATTTTGATGACATTTAGGACATCAAGGGTAATACGATGACAGCTCTGATGGCCATTCCAGAAAAAGAGATCCAAAATTGCTTTGAAGGGTGGACTAGGTGCTGGCATCGGTGCATAGCTTCCCAAGGGAAGTAGTTGGAAGGTGACCGTAGTAATACTCAGCAATGAGGTATGTAGCAATTTTTCTAGGATGAGTTCGCAAACTGAATTGTCAGACCTCGTAAATTCAATATTGCAAAAGCCTAAAATTATTCATGCATTTATTCATTTGGAACACTACACTGTTCCAAAAAGGATTTCAGGTTGTTTATATGGGCAATTACAAGCTAAACTAAAATTTTTAAGCAGATGAGGAAACTGGGGAGAGAGAAAATTCATTATTTCAAGAAATATTTATTAAGCACTGATTGTGTCAGGTTCTGTTCTAGGCAGGGGAGATGTGTCATGAATGAACAGGCCAGATCACTATTCTCATAGTTTACATTCTAGTAGTAGCATCTTGGAAGAAAGACAATAAACAAATCAATCTTTAAAAAGAATGTCAAATGCAAACAAGTGTTAGGCAGACAACAGAGTAATGTAATGTAATCAGGGATGGGGGAGGGGACCACTTTAGAAAAGTGGACAGAGGAAACCTCTCTGAGATTACCTTTTTTAAGTCTGAATATTTAATCAGAGTATAACATGCATATGAAAATGTGCATATATCTGACTTCCCAGATTGATAAATCTCACAAATCAATGAATATTTCAGAAGACTTCTGAATTGAAACAGGGATGATGAGAGAGAGCACACTGAGGAGATAGTCGTGAAGCTGCTATGGAAACTCACACTGTGACTTTCATTTTGCAGGAGAGCACAAGTTGCCTCCAACTCAAAGAAGGAAACAGTTACATGGCAAATCTCTCCTCTCGGTCCTGATGAGACACCGTTTGTGTTTGTATTCCGTTAATATCGTAACTGGTTTCTCAGAAATATGTCTTACAATGACATTAAAATATCCTTTAGAAAATCATGGTAGGCAATTGAAGAGGTCAGGGAGTGACTGAGAAAATTTGTAACAGCCAGTTTGGATATCAAACTCTTTTGTGACTAACTTAAATCCAAAGAGATTTAAGAAAAAAAAAATCCCTTAAATTTTACGAATACTCAGAGCTCCTCAACCCTGGGTACAAACTGGAATCCACTGAGGAGATTTTTTAAAATACCCTCACCCCAGGACCTCAGGAGGTGAAGTCAGGACACTATGGAGGAATAGAGGATAATCCTCCATAATTAGTTTCTTGTAAGTGAATTTCTGGCAGATTAAACTCCAACAAATACTCAGAGTACAGATATTCTCTGCTGCCACTTAGATATAGATTTAGGTATTAAAAGAAGATCTGAGCTAGAAATAGAAAGTATACCTATTTCTAGAAATGAACATAACAAGTGCTCAACATGACATCCATCTACCTCTGGATGAAGTTAGCTAGGAAGGAGACCTGGCCAGGACTAAGAGCTTCTTAAAGAAATAATGTTAGGTATGTCCCAGCACAGAGATAAATGGGTAACCACATGTTAAATAAATAGCAACAATTATTAGGTTGGTGCAAAAGTAACTGCGATTCTTAAAATTATTTTTAACCTTTTAAACCGCAATTACTTTTCTACCAACCTAATGAAAAGGATTATTTTATGTGGATTTCTAACGTTCTCTTTGAGAATTCTTTTCCCAATACTATACTGCTTATTAGGTTTATATCCTGTGCAAGTTAATTAGCTTCCTTAAGCCTCAATTTTGTCATTGATAAAATGGAAATAATAACCTACTTCATGAAATAGAACACATGTAAATCACTCAGCACAATGCCTGGTACATGGTACATGTTCAATAAATAGTAATTGTTATTTTTCAGCTTTCACTAAATAGTTGCTTTCTAGTGCTTTTATTAGCAAAGTGAACACATCCAACTAGATGTTCTCTGCAGCTATTGTTTTGGATAATTATTGACTGATTATGTATCTCTTATACCTGAATGTTCTGACATTTGGGATTCTGGAGCTACTTGTTCTATGAAGAGACAAAAGATATTTTACACCTTTTATTTTGGAGAAGAACATATGAATATGGATCGCTGTTTAGCATTTGATGTTTCTGTCTTATAAAACTTTGACCACAAAAGAGCATATATAATTTTGGTGTTGACTGCTGAATACTAAAATCTTTGATTTATAAAGATTATAATAATCAATGTACACATCGTTCCAAAACAAAACACATGTCCTTCAAGAGGTGTTTTTTACCTTTTGAATATTAAATATCTTTCCATATTCCACTCTCAGTCTCAAGACAGTAGAAATGAAGAAGCCCTGCTGTGTGCCGCAAGCTTCTTCACTACCACCGTGTTTCCCAGAAAATAAGACCTAGCCGGACAATCAGCTCTAATGCGTCTTTTGGAGCAAAAATTAATATAAGATCCAGGCTTATATAAGACCTGGTATATTATATTATATTATATTATATTATATTATATTATATTATATTATATTATATTATACATTATATTATACCCGGTATTATATTATACCATTACATTATGTTATATTAAATTATATTGACCCAGTATTATATTATATTATATTATGTTATGTTATGTTATGTTATGTTATGTTATGTTATGTTATATTATATTATATTATATTATATTATATTATATTATATAAGACCTAGTCTTATATTATAGTAAAATAGACCGGGTCTTATATTAATTTTTGCTCCAAAAGACTCATTAGAGCTGATTATCCGGCTAGGTCTTATTTTCAGGGAAACACAGTCTATAACTTGAACAAAAATATTTCAAGTGCTGCAAGAAATATATATTTGCAAAGGGCAGATGTAAGAAAATTTTGACCCCAGTGCTACTGAACGACATTACAGAAATGCCTGTGGTCTCCCACCATAGGCCAGTTTAGCACCCTGGTTAAGCACAGAGTCAGGGCAAAGACGCAGAAGTGCCTGGGTTCAAGGTGCCCCTCATCTTTCTACCAGTTTTGTGATTTTTACAGCTGATAAGTATTACCTGTCACATGATTCTTGTGAGGATGCAATGCGTTAATATACATCAAGTATTCAGAGAACTGTTCGGCACATAAAAAGTCACCACATAAAGTACTGTCGGCTAAATATTTTAGTATATACTATAACATATGATAACACGATTGTAAGTATTTCTCTCTTTTCCTGATTTCTCTTTCCTTCTCACTAGTCTCCTCAAGGTTTCTTCCTCTTCTTCTGCTCTGCTCCTCCTGGTATTACCGTTCTTTTTCCTTTTGGGGCTTATCCATGAGACTTAATGATAAATGTGGCCCTATATCTGGGCTCCATGGGAGCTACAGAGTACTACAGACCTTACAGATTCCTGCTTTCATTGTGTTATACATGTAGTTTCCTCCCGCCATGTACTTGCAGGAGGGGCTCCAATCATTAAAAATGATAGCACACTTGGCATTCTTTAAAATAAAAGAAAGCAAGTAAAACTAAGAAAATTTTTATCAACCCATAGGCTCTGAGAGTACTTCATAATCCCATATGCAGCTGTAAAGAAGCTATGAAAGACAGGTTGTTTTTGTGCACAGTAAAATCATTAAGCAGACTTTCAAAGATGACCAAAAGAAATACATACAAATTGAGACCTCATAAAGATAAGACAATGGAAACACGTATAATTCTGAATGTCATTTTCTTTATTATGGCATAATAACTTTTCAGTACTTTATTGTAAGAGAAGACAGTTGATAGGGGAATAAAAATGCACTAAGAAATGTCGACTTGTTATTTATAGCAGCAGAACAAAATTTTGATTGGTGGCAAAAACTTTATCAATATTGAGCTACTTAGGTTTAACAAATGCACATTAAGAAAAAATGTGCTATCCTTGCAAAATACTTTTATGGCTGTAATTCCTAGGAGCCCTTTTCCGCTAGGGAAGCAGTACTGCAGACAATTTACAGTCAAGCTGACTCGATGCTCCTAAGCAAAACAGCACCATTTGACGTACAGCTCATCATAGGCATATGTATAAATATAATCATAAAAACAGAGCATGCTTAGGCATATATATAATCATAAAAACAGAGCATTCCTACTGCTTACCATCTTGCTATCATCTTGCACGTTCCCCATTCATTACTGATTATCAAAACTACGATAACTTGTAGGTCTATGTTCTTGGCACCTGACTACTTGAGAAGCTACACTTTCCAGGGAAAGAGATAAATAAGTAGCCCACTTATTCACTGACAACAAAGACTTCTGACAAAAATAAATTCTGCTACATGTAGAGAAATGTAATAACTGGGTGAAAAACAAATTATTGAAAATGTATGGGATGACCACACAACAAAATAATCCACCAAATAACCTAACGTTGATGCTACTATAAATCTGTCATGTGTGGCTAGCAAAAAAGGAGTAACCATTAAGGTGCTTATTCTTAAAAACAGCAATTATGTGATTATCAGTATCAAACCACCAATAAGACTCAATAGGTGATAGCTTGCCCATTGGGTATTGAGTTAAAAATGTTGTCCTTTTATCTGCAAACAATTCCTTCAGCACAAATAATTTCAAGTCAAAAGAAGAAAAGAAAGACTAAATATTTTGAATATTATAGTTGTGAGTACTATTTTACAGGATTGAAATTACTTCAGACTAGGTAGCCAATCTTGAGAATAGCAAGGTTACCCACAATCAAATATGATTTCTTTGCCAAAGAAATGATTTCTAGGACTTCATGGCATAATACGCTTTCAGTATGGGCTGATCATCCCACTGGGGATAAAAATAAAGCATGCATTCAAGTAACTTCAAGTAAAGAAATCTTTTGCAACATGGACTCATATCAGCAGAATTATTATGTCACACCAATTGCCAGTAATTCCACATAACTACAATCTAAATTTCTTCCAAAAATATGTGTTCTGTTTCGTTTAGTGATGAAAACTGAAATAAGGACAAGTTAAAAGTAAAAGTAAGGTATTTTATACCATCATATTTCTTGTGAGCTTTCTGAAAAATTCAGTGACACATGACTGGTTTCCTTACTCTGTGGCTTGATCTTCGGTGATTTTAGGTGAGAAATAATTCCTGAATTATTTTAGATGACCTGTAAGGTCTCTTCCATCTCTAGCACTGTTAGATTCCACTTAGTCATGCAAATTCAAATCATTTGTAACTTACATCTGGGAATGTGTTAAACTCAGGTAATTAGGGCACAATTTTTGCTTTAGAGTGATGTCATATCTAATTTCTCAGTAGTACTCAAGCAGCCTGAGGGAGGTTATGTTATTTAACATACAGTATTTACAATATGCCCAGCATTGTTCTAAGTGCTTTATAAATATTAATTCATTTATACAGTATTTTCAGTCTACTTAGTAATTAAGTCCTTATGAGGCTTAATGAGTATGTGAATTGGCATTTACCTATGAATTAAACAACCCATTCAATTACTCTTTGAAATTAAAATTATTCATTTCTAACAATGAGAATTGTCCCACAATAACACACATCTGGTCATTAATTCTCCTTACTGAAATCTTTAGATTGCCTTTATGACAAAGTCCAGATTTCCTCCACAGATCACGAAGGTGCTGCCGCATCTACTATCTGCTTTCCTGTTTCATCGTATTTGTCCCTTAAATCCTAAATATTTGTGGTTAACAAAAATGTGTCCTGACTCTCACATGCCTATGTACTTGCTGCCCCTCGGCTTTGATACGCCTGTCCCCTCCCTTTCATGTGGTCAATTCCTACTCACTCTCAAAGCAGAACTCAGACAGTACCTCCCCCAGAGGGCCCACCCTGACTGCTCACCTGGGTTAGTTAATTAATGGGTCTTCTCAGCTTCCACAGCTCTCTGTGATCAGCTCCAGAAAATCACACAGAAGGCAGAATATGACTGCTTATTCACTCATTCATCTTCCCATTTGTCCGTAAATCGCTGAAAGGCTAGAACTGTGTCTTTTATCTCTAAATCCCCAGGGCCTTGCACAAAAATTGGTACCCAGTAGCTCAAGTAAATAAATGCCTTTAAATAAACAAATCAACAAATGAAAATATAAGTTATATATAAATCATCCTACTTTATTTCTTAAGCAGAAAAGAAATTGCTAAAAATATCTATGGGTAGCTAAGATGCCATACATTATATCTATTTAATTACTAAATCTATTATATCTATTTAATTACTAAATCTATTATATCTATTTAATTACTAAAGAAATCACAAGGACCATATACAATCAACTTGTGTTTTCAGGTCCAATGACAGCTCTTATGGAAACTAGAAATGCCAAAATGCAGGAAAACTCCTCAGTTTCCTAATTGTAGGAGAAGTCAGCATATGGCAAGTAGGTCTTCACAACTCTATCTGCCAGATTCAGTTCTCGTGTAAGTGATTTCTAACTGTAGTTTAAGGAACATTGGAAATTACAAAGGCTCCCCAGGTGATTCAGACATCCAACCAAATGTACTATGTGCCAGGCACTGAGATCATTTCTTGTAATAATTACTTTGATGACAAGACAGTATTTTCACTTTCATTTCTGACTTGAATTAATAATCTACTCATGCTGTTTAACCTAAATCCTACCAATTCATTCACACCTCACCAAAAGCCAGAGCCATTCTTCACAACGGTGAGGTTTACTGCTGTAGAAAGTAAAAGCTGCAGGGATCCAAAGTATCTTCTGCCCCAAGTGGAGAGGCCTATGAACCAAAAAACTGCAGAAGTAGAGATCCCTAAATGAGGAGAAAATTAAGAGGGCTGGCCTGTTTTCCAAAAGTGGTGGTATTTCACCAACAACAAGAAGGGCAGAGGGGCCTAAGGACATTACCAGCGTGAGATAGAGATTTGGTGTTTCCAGGTTAATCCTGCAGTGTTTTGTTTTTGTTTGTTTTTTCTGAATTTCTACTTCATTCTGTCTCCCTTTCTCTCTGAGAAAGTCTTTGTGATCTGTTTTAAAGCAAGCACTGGCTATATCAGCAAAAATTCACACTGTGGGAAAAGATCCCATGTCTTCAGGGAATACATTGTAAGAAAAAAAAAAAAGAGGGAAAAACTATGCATTAAAGTTACCAAAAAAATAAGTTTATTGCTGTCTACAGACATGATTTAGGACCTGGATCAAATAAACAAACTTAAATATATTATGTATTATATTTACATATATTTATTTAATATTTATAATTTAATATAATTTAAATATAATTTAATATACATAATTTACATATAATTTACATATAATTTAATAAATATAATTTAAATGTAATTTAATATTATATTTATTTAAATATTAAATAAAAGGCCCAATATACAGAGGGTGCCAAAAAAATGTATACACATTAAGAAAGAAAAAAACTGTATTAAAATTGTAATACTCAATATATACTGATAATAAAATATGAATACAAGTCACATTTGACTTCTGCAATTATAAGAGGTACTCAAAGTGGTCACCATCAGCATAATTTTAGTACAATTTTTTTCCTCTCTTAAAATGTGTATACATTTTTGGCACCCTCTGTATATATACATATTTTAAATAAATATATTTAATGTATGTACATACAATACATAATATATTTAAACATATTTATATACTTAATATTTAATATATATATTATATATAATATGGTTGCATTTTTAAAAGAATCCTTATCATTTATTGATGCTTAGTGAATTGTTTCATAAATGAAATGATATGATTTTGCTTCAAAATAATTCAGGAAGAGAAAGAAAACAGGTGGAATATAGATAAAATAAAATTAGTAATTGAGTTGATTAATTGGTAATTAATGAGTTGCTAATTGTTGAATCTGGGAGTTCATTATAATATTCTATCTATTTCTGTGTTTGAAATTTTTTTACTGTTTTTTTGAGCTTTTTTTATAATCAAAAGTTCTAAATAAATGTGAGACTAACTCTAACGCACTGAAAAATGAGACAATGCCCCCTGCTTATTCAGTTTTACTATGGAAACAAGTTAAAATGGTAAAAGAAAATAGGCATTTACCAAACATTAATTCAAATATTGGAATGCTTCATTAAAGGCTTGGCATATTAGGTTTTGTACTACGATAATCTAACTTTGATGAATATTACTGTAGCCCTTTACATTAATTCCTAGCTTATATTAAAATTTTAACAAAACTAAGCATTTGGCTACAAATACAAATTAAAATAGTACTGTCCGATTTTTATAAATTTTACACATACAGATAAATTAGTGTAACTTTGCTTCATTTAAGTTTACAAATTTTCAACTACATGAACAAGTTCTATCTTAATATGCTCTTACAGGTGGGTGAACTGGTCGCCAGGTTGATATATATAAACACGACACAAAACATGTTTACAGAGCCCCCAAATAGTTAATGAAATTAACGAGTAAGTTCAAAATAATTTTCAGGCATATCTGTAGATGTGTGATATTGGTCTAAATACGGGTAATTGGCAAACTTACATTGTATTCAACACAATTTATAAATGCCAATAAACAACATGGCCCTAATTACACCAAGAGGGCTCCTACCAAGGAAGAAAGGAGGGAGGGGTACGCCTTTTCTGGAAGGGCACATCTCTGGTGTCCACAAATTGAGTGAGCTGGAAACCTTGCAGTTTAGCTTATTTTCAGTGTTGAAGTTTAGTTCGGAATGTCTAGGCTTGTTTTCCAAATTTTTCTACAGTGCCAAGCTTTATTTAAATCACTTTTAAAGTCTCTTTGAGGATTAAAACCACCACCACAACAATAATGATGCAAACCCTGCCCAAATATTATATCCCTTCTTGCCTACGCATGGCTTTTGCTTGGGAGAGGTGCGAGGGTCTCCGCCCTGCTGGAAGATCCTGCACAAACTCCTCTCGAGCAAAGCCCCCCCTCCTGTGGTTGTTTTGGGGTTTGGTCCCTGCCTTTCTCTTCTTTTTTGCACAGGGACCGCCCTGCAGGACTCGCTTTAGGATTGCGCTCATTCCACAGGAGACACTGTATCTCCAGGGCAACCGAGAGCAAACCGGCCGTCTGGGGCGGGCCGGCGGCGCGGAGTACCCCCCCCCCCCAGACCGCGCCTCTCACCTGTCCGCCGCCGGGGTCGCCTCGCACCCGCGTGTCGAGCGCGTCATGCCCAGTTTCGTCTTCGCCACCGGAGCGGTAGATGAGCCTGAGTGGCACGATGCTCTGGCGCTCCAGGAAGCGGTTTTCGTTCCTCCTCTCTAGCTCCGTCAACGAGGCGTCTCCTCCAGGCAGGAAGGAGAGGAGGGATGGGGAGAAAATAATGACCCTGACTTACGCTCGTCCTTCCCGCTGTCCGACGCCTCCCCTCTGAATATCCCAACGCCCCCTCCCTCCCGGACTCCATCTGGGAAGGACACAGAGACACCAGCCGGAGAGCCTCGGGGCCAGCTCATCTGAGAGCAACCAGGATCGGGGCCCAGAAGCAGAGCACCCCTTTCCCATCCTCCGCACGCCTCTTCTTCAAAATAAAAACAGGCATTTGACCCGAGGCTTCAAATGCACCCGCGCGCCCCCACACATATTTTTGCTCCACTTCTCACCACCCTTCCAAAAAAAAAAAAAAAACGGTAAAAAAAAAAAAACGGTCTCCCCGCGCACTCGGGAAATGGGGATGCTCCTTTGCAATGCGCTGGAGGACTGCAGAGGTTCCTGGCAAATGGTACGTCCCGAAGACACAGAGGATGGCGAACTTACCTGCCCGGCCGCAGCGCGCCGGGGGGCAGGTCCCCAGGGCGCAGAGCAGCAAGAAGGGCACGGACGCAGCCGCCGCCGCCTGCATGGTGCTGCCGTCAGCCCGCCTCGCTGGAGACGCTCAGCTGCTCATGCCCGGGCAGCTGCTCCGGCTCCCTCGCCCAGAGTCCCCCGGCTCGCCTGGGCCGCCCCCTCCCAGCCGCGGCCGATGCTGCAGCGGCCGTGGCTCTGCAGCCTCCACCGCGGCGCTGCCTCAGTGCTGCATTGTGCTCCGCGGACGCTTCCGCTGGCGGGGGGAGCTAGCGAGTGCTGCATTGAGCGGTTGGCTGTAGCTAAGTGGTTTCTAGCGCCTCCCACCTCATCCCCTGGCGAAGGTTCGGGCGGGCAACGAGCGCCCCGCAGGGAGCGAGCGCCTGGTGCACTCGCCCCCCGCGCGCGGACAGGGGCGCGCGCAGGAGAGTCAGCTGGGAAATGTAGTTTCCTCGCGCGAACCGCTGGTCTTCCTCCCCGCGCGGGCTGTTGCGATCTCGAGACGGCGAGGTCCTCTACAGCCTGAAGACCAGAGGGAGGGAAACGTGTGAAAACGACAGGGCATCGTTGGCAGGCCTTTTGGCACCGAGGATGTCCAACCGTGCCGCTCTGGGAGCCGGTATTCATATCCGCTTCGTCCACAACTGTAATAATGTTTCCCACAAATAGTTATTATCAGGGAATTATACTTTCACCAATACATGGTAAGGTAACCGTTCAACAAGTATTGATTGAGGATTTACTATGTGCCTGGCAGTTGCCTAAGCCCAGGGGACACAACCGTGAATCACACAGGTGTGAGGCACCTGCTCTCAGACATAGCTGAGTAAACACCGTTTTTTTTCAATACGGTGTGAAAAGTGTCCTGGTAATGCCTAGGGGAGGGTCGTTAACGCAGCCAGGGGCAGGCAGGAAGAGTTTGACGGCCTTGAAGGACTTAGTGGATTTAGCCCAACTCTTCAGGGTGTTTTTGTCCTTTCTCTAATACAGGCCTGCCTCAAACCTATATTTGAAAACCAGACTTGGGCAACTCTGCTTTCTCAGCTGCTTTTTCCATTTTTCTTTAATTCAAAAATGTTAGAAACTCTTGCGGATACAACAATAATAAAACAATTATCAACACAATTAACAATTGCGTAGTACTACGGTACAGGTTTTCAGAGGTCACATACATTATCGTGAGAACCTTAGGTCGACAATTCGATGTGTTATTATTCGCATTCCGGAGAGGAGGAAATTAAGGCTAACAGCTGCACCTTTCAAATACTATAGCCACCTGCCACATGTAGCTAAATTTAAATTAATTAAAATTTAAAATTCAGTTCCTAAGTCATGCTAGCCACATTTCCAGGGCTAAATAAGACACATGTGGTTAGTGGCTACTGTACTATACAGGAAAAAATGGAAAACTTCCATCATTGCAGAAAGTTCTATTGGGCAGCACTGGATTCAAGAATTGAAATGACTTTCCCTTGGGTGGTGAACACACAATGGGATTTATAGTTGATGTAATACAGAATTGTACACCTGAAATTATGTAATTTCATTAACAATTGTCAACCCAATAAATACATTTAAATTAAAAAAAAAAAAAAAGAAAAAGAAATGACTTTCCCCAAGGTCTCGGTCATGAAATAGACTGGACCTCCTGCTTTCAGATTTGTCTCTTCCCACCTCTTCCTCGTTGAACCTGTGTTTGTGTAACGCTGTCCTGGTTCTGGTCCTGCAAAACATACAGAAGACTCTTCCACATGATTCTCTCTGGAGGTTTTTCTACTTCGCTGGGGGGCTTCTTTTTTTTTTACCCCTGCCTCATGTGACATGGTTTCAGTTTCCCTTACCATCATGATGATTTGAAAACACATTCCAATGTACCAATGTCCCCGCTAAACCGTAGTACCCAGAATTAAATGCAATTTAGACAGTTTCACAAGCAAACAGTAGAGAGAGACTCTTTTCTCCCTTATTCCAAATTCTTGCCTATGAGAACATTCCATCATATTTTGGTAGTCACATCACTGTGCTTCTTGTCATTTCAAAGAAATTCCCCCAAATCTCCAAATAATGAGACACTTAATAATTCTACATACAACATGCAATTGTAGCCTGAATAGGGGTTACAAATTTTCAAAAGTACACTTTACACTTTGATGCAGAAGATTCCCCTAATAGTCACTATAAAAGAGAATTAGAGCCCAAGGGCCTGGAGAAGCCCTTTATCTTTATCCCCTACATCATGGACACAAATTCTTACCCAATTTTCTAATTCGAAAAATTAATGTTACAGATTTTGGTATATATTGTGCTGCTCTAAGAATACTCCACACTTTTTTTTTCCTTAAACATCTTTTGCTGTCATAATCAATGCCTCCGTGTGTGTTGTGAGCATTTGTCTAAGGTAGATAGTAGCAGAACACGGAATTGCTTGGTTCATAGAATTTGCACATTTTTAATGTAATAGATACTTGCCTTTAAACCACTCCATCTCCTTGGCACAGAATAGACCTCCTGAGAGGCAAGGTAACAGAGAAGACACCTGCGGCTCTGAGGATATAATTTCTCCAAGGTATATGGGGGTGGGAGGTAGCAGAAGTAAGGTTATCTCTGTAGCACATCAGAACAAAATATCCTATCTATCTTGCAGAGACATAGTCTCCTTTGAATCTCCGTGAAGTAGTGTGCTTCTGGCCACATCTTATGTATTTAACATATGTATGTGTTATTTGTGTTGTTGTCACGGTTTTCATTTGATTCCCACCATAGAGTTAATCAATACATCCATCACCTCACATTTTTTTTTTTTGGTGAAAATATTTAAATTCTACTCAGCTAATTTCAGTTATATAACAACACACTGTTATCAACTACAGTCACCATGTTTTACATTAGATTCTCAGACTTTATTCATCTTATAGCTGAAAGTTTGTACCCTTTACCAACCACTCCCCATTTCCATCACCCCCAGTCCCTGGCAACCACTTTCTTATCTCTGTTTCCATGAGTTAAACTTTTTTTTAGATTCCACATATGTGATAACATGCAGTATCTCCGTTTGGCTGTTTCACTTAGCACAATGCCCTCAAGGTACATCCAAGTTGTCATAACTGGCAAGATTTCCTCTTTTCTCATGGCTGAATAATATATATATATCACATCTTCTTTATCCATGCATCTGTTGATGGACACTTAGGTTGTTTCCTCATCTTGGCTACTGTGATAATGCTGCAATGAACATGGGAGTACAGCAGTTTTGGGGAAGCTCCCATTCCCAGCCCCACCACTTTCAACACTGAGAGTTAGGAGGTAAGAGAGTTGAGGAGAAACTAAAAAGTTGTGGGTTTCGGTCGACTGAGAATAACCTAATCCATACGCTACCTGAACCTCTGGATTCTGGATTCACAGACCAAGCCCAAACCCAAGCTCATTCTTATGTCATCATCAAGGCCCCTAAATGGGCACTCTAGGTACTTCTGTTTGTTTTTGTACATTTTATTAGAAAGAACTATAAAATAACCACTTACACACTTTACCTCTAGCATGCAAATGTAAGTAAGTTGTAATACAGGAATCTTTTTAATATAAACACAAGCCTGTCCAATTTCCACTGTACATTACTTTTTATTCACAGAGCTATCTTTTCATTGAAGTAATTATTAATAGGTATGTAGTTGTTGCCATTTTATTAGTCATGTTTATGTTTTCTTTTCATCTTAAAGAAGTCCCTAACACTCCTTGTTAGAAAAAAAAATGTTTCTGTGGTCTTACATTAATCAAAACTACACTTATAGAAACTGGTATTTAAATAAATATAACATTTATTTTGGTATTTACATAGCAGTCTAGTATTAACTACACATCCATTCTAGAACCAAAGTGTTTCTTTAAAAAAGACCTAAATTCTCATCTAATAAAATAATCCCACATTTCTGGAAATAAGGATTGAAATTCAAGTTTTAGGTGAAAGTTTTAATACATATAATGCTTTGCTTTCTGTTACTCTTTTAAAGTAGTTACATTTTGTTTTGCCATTCATGAGGGTTGTCTACAAATTATACACATGAAAATAACATCTATATATAGTTCCATAAATTATTTTAATAATCTGTGTATGCAAAGAAGTCAGTGGCTTCAAAACCAATTTAAAAGATTCAATTAAAAGGTGTAAAATACACCTTTTGCTACAATCGCTTGTCATCTTAGAAAAATAAACACTTGTCACAAAATCAGTCTTCACTGCTGGTGTTTCTGGCTACTCCTGGAAAAAATAGAGCTACACTCTGTTGTCCTTACCTTCAAGTAATGTGGGTGCATTTTTTTTTCTTTCCTAACATCTTTCAATTTCAGTGCTCTTAGTATCAAGGAATTCAGCTCTTTATGTGCTTGCTGGGTTTTGTTAGATACTTTTGGCAAAGCATGTCACTTTCTATCAAGCAAACCAAGAGTTTTCTATCTATCCTGCTGAGGATCTTTGAAGATTCCAACTTCTGAAGGTGCCTAGCTACCTTGTCCTTTTGTGAACAAATCTTGAAACCACACAATTAAGTGCTGTTAGAATTAAAAACAAAACAACATTCCCTCTGGATAGACACAACCCCAAAGGCACCTTAGCCAGGTAGCCTTTATTTTGTAATAATTAGGAAAAAGTATTCCTAATGCTAAGTGATTGCACCCTCATATTTGGGGCACACTACCTGCTGCAGATTGCAGGCTGAATTTTTTCCTTCCCATCTCTTCTTGGCTGGTTGTCCATCTGCACAGCACAAGCTACACAAACTCTATGTGGTGGTCCTGCTACAATTTATAGCATTGTTCCAAACAAACTGAAATTTACGCCATTTTTTACAAGTAAAATACTCATTATGAAGATCAGCGGGGTGGAGTGGTGAGGATGTTTTAAAACAGCGGTGTCAAAATAAAGTGAACAGCTTCTACCAGAGGGGTTCAACTTGGACCTTTTTCTCCTTATTAAATACAACAAAGGTAAAATGATTCCAAACTATCATGGGAGCAAACTGTACCACTCTAAATTGAAGAGATTGCCACTCTAAAAGTCTAAGGATTATAGAACAAGTTTAAATACCTTTTAATTACTAGGAAAATTTTGGGAAATACGGGTAATACTAAAGAGGGGAAAACCTTCTACAAATAATTTTCCAAGTTTCTTCTAGGTTTTTGGAAAACTGTAAAACCTGACAGACCCACATATGAGGTCTGACAATTAAGTTCGCGAACTTGTTGCACCAATGTTGCTAACCTCTAATATCAGAGGGATTATTCATTATGAATTTTTACCAACTAGACAGTTAACCAAGTTTACTATTTGGAAGTGCTGAAAAGGCTGCGTGAAAGTTAGACAACCTGTTTTGCCAACAATTCATGGCTCTTGCATCACAATGCACCAGCTCACATGGCACTGAATTTTTAGCCAGTAAAGAACTGTATTGTACATTCTCCCTACTCACCTGATCTGGACCCCCGTGACTTCTTCCTTTACCCGAAAATAAAGGAAATATTGAAAGGAAAACATTTTGATGACATTCATATCAAGGGTAATATGATGACAGCTCTGATGGCCCTTCCAGAAAAAGTTCCAAAATTGCTTTGAAGGGTGGACGAGGCGCTGACATCAGTGCATAGCTTCCCAAGGAGAGTATTTTGAAGGTGACCATAGTGATATTCAGCAATGATGTAGCACTTTTTCTAGGATGAGTTCACGAACTTAGTTGTCTGACCTCATTTATACACATGAATTTGTGACTGAAAATGCTGTATAAGTAATTTACAATGGAAACAAGGTTTGCATGTATGCACTGTAAAGTATCTTTCAGCAGTATCTTACTGCTATGAATCAAGTTGCTGAAAAGTGAGTATTTCTCATTGATATTGTCCAAATGGTCAATACAAACATCAAAGCATATGAACTAACATATTGGGAGCCATACAGGATCTCAAAAAATTAGGACTGGTAATCGGTTAATTTAGTGACAATGCATTCATATAATGTTCAATGGCACCGATTTTTACTATGAAAAATATTTGTAAATGCTTCACTCTTGCAAGAACATACTCAAAGGCAAATGCCTCCAACATCTACATGCAAGAGTTGAAATTTTTCTTACATTTTAATTTTCTCTAAATTATTAAATCAGCAAGTATCTGATCAAAGGCAATCCTCATGTTTCCAAACTTGTATCGATTGTTCAATGGCACCCTTCCTTGTTCATATCCTGATACCAAATCAGGGGGTAGAGTCATTTTTGGAAGAAATTATTTCCAGAAGTAATTATTAAGAGTAGAAAAATTATTTTATTCCATATGATAGCCTGGTTAGTTTTCCTTCATGGCTCCGATTTATCCCTACAAATAACTTAATCCATCACTGCAATATATACTAGCATGGTCCAACTAGGTCACCCTCAAGTGTCAATGTTTCTGGTGCAGAACCCAAACACAGAAATACTTTTTCCTTCTTGTACAAAATTTAGGTTTTTAAAAGCAATACTATCATGTTGTCATGGAATCTATTTTAATAGACAATAGATATAACCAGCATATCCAAATTTATAAAGCTAAATTTTGATCTTCTCAGAATTTCTCTTGAAATTAGTTTTCAGTGTCATAAAGCAAACTTACTCATAATAATTCTTAGGAAACAATTATGAACATAGTATGTAAAACAAGAGCCATAAGTTTATTTTACAATTTTTCTATAATAGGTATTCAACTGTTTGGAAAATGCAAACATAACCTTTATTGTTAACATTTACATTTGGTTCTGTAAACAAAGTTGGCAAAAAGAACGCATAAGAATTTTACACATATTTATATAAATTTCAAGAGTATGATCTTCATTGCTTCTGAAAGGCATTTAAGTCTAAAAGCCAGTAAATGTAGAAGTTGAAGGGGAAGAAAAAAACATTGACAACAGATTATTTGAATTTTCCCCTTCCCAAATACCTAAAACATCACATATACCACTATTTTCGGTGTAGCTTGTGAAACCCAAAAATTCTGACTTCTCTTCACTAGTCTGAAATAAATCCAGTAGAGATTGTATTGGTGAACTACAAATTCTGTTTTCATCTTGTGTAATAAGGCATTCAGTTCTTTTCTTATCTAATTCATTTGGTTCTAGATTTTCTTTTATATTCTTTCCTAATATTTTCACTTTCCGACGGATTTTACCAGAAGGTAAATTATCCATAATCTTGATGTCACACTCATTGGGTTCCTCGGGACGACTTTGGGATGGAGTCTTTGCCTGAATTGTTAGGTGCTCCTGTGAACTGTTTTCTGCTGACAGGCCAGAATCATGACCAAATATTGAATGATGATCCTTTTCTTTCAGATCCTTTGCTGGAAGAAGCACAGTATCTGACTTTTGTTTTGGTTGACATTCACTATTATCTATATTGAAATCAGAAACTTGTATGGATGTCTGTAGCCTACATGGACAGTAACCTACCCTTAGTTCTTCTAAGTCATTTTCATTTATAATTGATTTATGTTCACAAACATCAAGAATGCATCCCTGTTCATTTTTATCTGGAGGTAGATGTGTATAATTTTGTTGTATGTCATTTTCAGTTGTATTTAACATGGAACATTCATTAGCTGTTTTCTCATCAAGTCTTCTCAATTCACTTGAAAGATAGGGGTCATGTTCTGAAATAAACACAAGCTTTTCTTCAGGTTTCTGGGTTTCTTTATATAGGAAACTCTGCTCAGTCTCCTGTACATTGTTTTCCCTGAAGTCTTTCTGAGAAATAGGTTGCAATTCTAGCTTTTCTTTTGGTTTAGGCTTTTTCAGGACATTTGCTGTAACAGGAGACAGGGATCCAACACTGTATTTTATTCTTTATAGGAAGAAAAAAAGAAAACAAAATTAAAATAACTGCTATCAAAAATTTCTGAGTAATTAAAATATTAGTAAAAATCTTTTAAAACTATTTATAAAACCTATTTAACTTAGATAATATTACAAAAATAGTGAAATCTTAACATTCAGTCAAATTTACTTTAGATATTTTAAAGTAATGAAACTTTACAGATATAGCTGAAAACTCCAGTGTACCCTTTCTTCTCATCCACAATCCTGTCCTGCCTTCCAGAGATAGCCAGCATCTTGAATTTGTTTTTTACAACTATTTTAAACATATAAACCAAAGAAAGATTATAGCAAAAGGATTTGGGTCTCTTCCTAATTTTTTCATTATCCTGAAAAACTTTGTAACTTCTATGATTTAATTTACATTAATATTGTCTCTTCATTTTAGTTAGCAATGTAAAAAATGAGTATTTATTGGGAAACCTAAAGCAGAAGCATTCATTCATTCATTTATATTTAAGTGTAAAATAATTAACATCAAAGTGAATTAGAAAGTTGGTATCTTTTTACTTCTAAAGACAACAAATTAGTAATCATTAAGTTTCACACACATATTTGAACTGAAACCCTTTTCTTCATGGAGCCTTTTCTTCATTGATATCCTTAGGCTACAGTTTGTATTAGACAACCCTAAATTACATACAAGTAGGAAGAAATCTAACCAGCTTACTAATTACGTTTTATGTTATACATGCTACAGATAACACAGAGAAATATAGAATTCCACTACCCTCTTCAAAACCAGAATGGTTCCTTTATTTTGTTTATACTTTCACTTAAGATTCCTCTCGAACAAATGGAGGATAAAAGAATGTAAAAACACTCATCCAACACTGTTCTTTCCTTTAAAGTCTAGAGATGTTTATGTGACTTGCCCAGAGAGTTGTGCAGATAATAGATAACTGATTACGGAATAACCAATTTACATATTACTAGTTCATAATTTTGCCGCAGTTTAAGTTTTTAAGAAACTAAATTTTTACAGTAGCCCATATAATTTTAATAGTTGGAAATATACCTCCTCTCCAAATACTATACTTTATTTAAATCAGTCATAAACAACCATTCTAAATGTTATAAAAAAATACGAGATGGTTTAGGAACTATTCTACTTAGTCTTAACAGCAGTTAAGCGGAGGGCTTCTCAAAACTTGTTAAGATTAACTAAAAATTCTAGTATTTTTTTAGTCCAAGTTCATGGTAAATTTCATGGCTTTAGATCAGAGGCTGACAAAACTACATAACAGGTCAAATCTAGTCTACCCATCTACTTTCTAAATAAACTTTCATTGGAACACAGCCACTCCCATTCATTTACATATTGTCTGTGCCTTTCATTTGTCAATGGCATAGCTGAGTAATTCCAACAGAGGTCTTATGGTTCACAAATCCTAAAATATTTACTATCTCATTCTTCATAAAAAATGTTTGCCAACTCCCTTCTAGACTATGTTAAGATGACCTTAAAAGTAATCTAAGGTAAGCACTTTCCATAGTGGAAGAGGAGGAAAACAGGAAAAAGAAATCAGTTCTTACCCATATTTACATCCTCAAAATGTATATTCCTACTAAGAACAGGAAACTTTGGAATCATTTTTAGTTTAATAGTTTAATATTCTAGAAATTTTAAAACTTAGGGTGATAAATTACCTTTTCTTTTTAGGCACTTCCCTTTCACATTCCACAAAGTCAAAAACTAACTTAGATACAATATCATCAACAACTTGATAGTGATTACTCTGTGCAAAGTTTCTGTGTTGCTCAGTTAAAAGATGCTGAAACAAAACAAAAAAGCATATAAATCATAAAATTTTATTTTTTAACCAACAGATACCTTTTTGTTCAGATTTTCTAATATTTACATGTCCCTAAAATTAGGTTTCTAATAACGACCCCAAAGAAAATATCCTTTACTAGAACTTCAAAGGATGTTATGAAGTACATAAAAACTCAAACTGAAACCACAGTTGACCCCTGAACAATGCAGGCATTAGGGGTCCCGACCCCACGCAGTGAAAAAATCCACATATAACTTTTGACTCCCCCCAAACTTAACCACACCGGTTGTCCCTCTGTATCTATGGGATACTGGTTCCAGGACCCCCTGTGAATACCAAAATCTCAGAATGCTGATATCCCCTATACAAAATGGCGCAGATCAATGCATATACTACACATCCAAAGACTCCCAATCTCTGATCAAAAACAGTACAGATATTCATTGAATACAATCTGCATAAGTGGACCCATGTAGTTCAAACCCGTTTCTTCAAGGGTCAACTGTACGTTGGTTTTCAGTCAAGTACTAATTTGTGGTTTCATTGAACTGAAAACAAATAAGCTGTATCAGAAAATAAAGATGGACCTGAAGCTAGTAATAAAAGAGAGAAAATAAAGATGAGAAAAACAACAGTAACTTAATACTTAAGAGTGTGCTAATACTTTGAAAACAACTTTCCCTCTACTACTTTATTTTACTTTTCTACAATTACAACTAAGTAATTAGTTGTAGGGCTTATAAAATGTTCAGTGAATGAAATGTTATAATTTAACAAACAAGAATCCAAAACAAGAATTTATATGGTAGATTAAACAAATGAAGTATAACGAATGCTGTGAAGTATAAAAAAAAGATTCTTAACTAAGGAACACATTTGAGAAAAAGCAAATAAATGATCTCCATTACCCCATGCATACAACAGAGAGTACAGAAGTTATTCTCAATCTTAAGAAATCGAAAACAAAAGTAAACAAGTTCAGTGTACTGGGATGAAACTATTTCCTTTGAAATAGGTGGAATCTCCAGGCTAATTCTATCATTTATCAGCTGATTAGGGAATTATATCTAAAAGCCTGTACCAAGATGATCACGGAAGAGTCTCATTTGTATTTCATATAATTTTAACTTTTGATGATTTGATTGTATTTCCAAAAACAAAACGCTCCAGTTGTCACAAAAAACAGTACAGTTAACCCTTGAATAACCTGGGGGTTAAAAGCACCAAACCCGTGCCAGTCCAAAATCTGCCTACAACTTTGACTCCCTAAAAATTCTAATAGCCTATTGTTGACCAGAAGCATTACTGGTAACATAAACAGTCAACACATATTTTGTATGTTATATGTATTATATACTGTACTTTTACAATAAACTAGACAAAAGTTATTAAAAATCATAAAGACAAAATACATTTACAGTATGTTTGCCATCTGTTTACAAGATTGTCAGTACCTACATCAATATTGTTTTATATAAAACACTAGATGTTGTTGTATGTATTACTAACAGCAGATATCAAAGATGAGAAGACAATGTGTAAAAGAAACTCAGTTATTTATAGGTATAACAATTCATGCATTGAAAATGAAGTAGCAATATAATTGCTTTAACAGTAGCCTAGCGTAATTGATATGATTACTTCATGGTAGAATCTCCAAAAAAACTGTCCAGTACATTTATTGAAAAAAATCTGTGTATAAGTGGACCTGTGCAGTTCAAACCTGTGTTGTTCAAAGGTCAACTATATTCTGGAATATATACATATTCTCTTTTTGCTTGCAAAATTTACCACATACAAGCTACATATATGTCTAGTAATGTTAAAGGAAAAATGATTAAAATTTAAAAAGAAATATTAACTAAGTTCTGATTCAGTTTCTTCATGTTCTTGGAAGGAAAAATAATTTACTAATTGAAATAAATTAAGAAAAAACAACCTCTAACTTTTGTGTAGGTCCCCATTAACTTCACCTAGTTCTTACTCATCCTGTAAGTATTGATTTAAATGTCACTTTCTCAGTTGAGCCTTCTGTGATCCTCATTCTACGGTAAGTACCCTCATTATTTATTACAATTTCATTTTATACTTTGCTTTTCTGACACTCACACAACTTGCAAATACATGTTTCATATCTATCTTTGTGACACTCATCCCACTTGCAAGTACATGCTATCTTTTCTGCCAGATCATAAGATATACAAGGGTGGGGAACATGTTTTCCTTGTTTGTTGCTTAATCTTCAGTAATCAACTTTGTTAAATGAATGCCTTGATATAGATGGAACTGAATCACTGTGAAATCACTTTAGATTCAAAACACTAAAGGGTGTTTTTTCATTAGAGACTAAGAAGCATATACATAAAAAACTGTAGAACAATTTTTTAAAATATCAATCCCAACAACAAATGTTTCTTCTTGGTGGCAACCAGTGACCAAGGTTTTCATTTTTCAGTTCCAACATTTTCTCAGCATCAAGTTAGGATAACAAACTGATATTAATGAAAGTATGCATTCCAGATTATGTTACTGCAACAACAGCAAAGTAAAATCTAAGGACCAATCTACAATTTAAATTTTCTAAATGATTTTTGGGAAGGGGAAATATTTATCAGATAGTTTAGCTTCTGATGAAAAATAATTTTAAACTAATTATATTTTTCTCCTTTATTATATTTTGTTTAAACAAAACAAAAACACACAAAGCACTAACATACTTTGGGTTATAAAACAATCAAACTTCATTGAAGAAGACATAGTTTATGAATCAGAAATTTCTAAATATTATTTTTTCTCCCTAACTTTTCATCATACCATCTTCTCCAAAAACAAAGAACCTTCAAAAAAATCTATCTACTATTTTAAAAGTTAACAATTCAAATTATAACAACTAACATTTAATAAGCAAAGTGCCAGGAACTGTCCAAGGTCACACAGATAGGAAGCCAGGATTCAAACTTGGACAGCCTGGATCCAAAGCTCTTGCTTTTTTTTTTTTTTTTTTTAGTATCAGTTTACAAACTATAATAATTTCCATCTTTTTAAACTTTCTCTTCATCCCATACATCCTATCCTTCCAACTATTATTTTTCTCTTTCTGCTACTTAAAAGAATTCTACTTTCTTCTCATTCTCCCATTATATCACATGCCTGTTTTTTAATTGCTCAGGCCTGACATATTAGTCACCCTTGACTCATCTTCTCTCACTCCAACACCAAATCCACTACAAAGTCCTCTTGGTCCCACTTTTAAATTATATCCACAATAGGACCATGTCGCATGACTTCCACTACCACCACTTAGTCCAAGCTACCATCATCTATTATTCGATCACATCAATCACTTCAACTTAGCATTTTTGCATTGTTTATTTCAATATCCACAAGTCTTGTTCCCTTACTTCTCTTAAATCTCTCCTCAAATTATCACCTTATCAATTAGAAATTCCTTGTCTAGTCTAAATAAATAGTGACATCCCTATTCTTGCTTTATATTTTCTAATAGCACTGATATAATGTTTTCTATATGTACTTTATTATTCTTTTATACTATGGTTACCTGTCATCCCCCTCCATAGAGTGCAGTCTCCATAAAAGTAGGGAATTGGTCTCTTTGTTCACTACTGTTCGCCCAGAACAGTGACATGTACATAGTAGATGCATAATATTTGTTGAATAAATAAATAAAAATGATTTTTCAATATACATTTCCCCACTTTGGGTTCTTAAAATTTCAGATAATTCCATCAAAGAAATATATACTACTTAATAATTTATCAAATTGTAAACCAATCAGATATTTATAGTTTTAGAAATATCAACCCCCTAAATGTAAAATCACATTTACAGTTTCGAGATCTTCATATTTTTGCAAGCAACATTCACAATATCCTTTTTTTTTCTTCTCTTTCAACTGGAGTTGAATTGGGATTCCACCACATTTATCGCCATCCATTTGGATTCTGATAGAAATATACGGTAAAATAATTAACTGCTGAACATAAGGAATAATTTTTAAAATTTAGTCTCCTATCAAACAGAATCTGCCATAATTTGTACAGAGATTTATATCAACAAATACTTTTAACCATATATCTTTTTAAAAAATTGAGAAGCAAACTAAGAATGTATTCTGGAGAATATTTCAGACCGCTTAAGAAAAACAACACATTTTAATTATTTGCAAATACTTTCAAACCCTCCCCACCCCAGTCTTTAAGTGTTTAACTGTTATACACTTAAGAGATTCAAATCTAGCAAAGGGACAATAAAAATATGGAGAGGGAAACCATAATATTGATCATACACATACACACACTCTCCCCCCCCCAAATGATCTCTCTCTCTCTCTCTCTCTCTCTCTCTCTCTCTCTCTCTCTCTTTCATCCATCCACCATGGCATTAAATGAATTATTTTAATGTTTGTTTTAAAAAAATAGAAAATTACCTAAAGGTTAAACTAACCTTAGTTTAACCTGGGTTTGCTTTTGGATGCTAGATGGCTTATCTACATCAAATGGACTGGAAGGCTTCTGAACAGAATAATTTATAAAAGGCATATTGGTCAGCTGAAGATAAAATGGTCTATAAACTCTAAAAGAATAAAAAGAAAAATACATGAGATTCTTTATGATGAAAGAAAACATGTTTGAAGTTTTATACTTCAAAATCAAGTAATTAATCTGGAATCTGATAAACAACAATTGGTTAGGTTTCCCTATCCATTTCTAAGACCTAATTTTTTTTAACATTAAAAAAAATTTGGTTTTTGAAAAAAAAATTTTTTTTTTGAATTATGGTAGAACACACCTAACAAAATTTACTATCTTAACCATTTGTAAGTATACAGTTCAGTCATATTCAGTACATTCACAATGTTTTGCAATCATTAATACCATCCATCTTCAGATTCTTTCCATCTTGCAAAACAGAAACTCTGTATATTAAACAATAACTCCCCATTCTCCCTTTCCCACCAGCTTCTGACAACCACCATTCCACTCTGTCTCTATGAATTTGATAACGCTAGGTACCTCATTAAGTAGAATCATGCAGTATTTTCCCTCAATTCACTTAGCATAATATCCTCAAGGTTCATCTACGTTGTAGCATGTGTTAGAATTTCATTCCTTTTTAAAGTTGAACACTCCATTCTATGTACATTATCCATCTGTTAACATGAGGGTTGCTTCTGCCTCTTGGCTACTGTGAATAGTGCTGCTGTGAATATGTGCATGTATCTCTTCGAGACTCTGATTTCAATTATCTGGATATATATCCAAAAGTGGAATTGCTGGGTCATATGGTAGTTTTATTTTTAATTTTTTTGAAGGACCTCCACACTGTTTTCCATAGGGGACGTATCATTTTACAATCCTACCAACAATGCACAAGGATTCCAATTTCTCCACATCCTCACCAACACATTATTTTCTGGTGTTTTGATAGTTGCCGTGGGTGTGAGATGAGAGTATCTCATGCAGTGTTGATATGTATTTCTGATGATAAATGATGTTGACCATTTTTTCATATGCCTGTTGGCAATTTGTGTATTTTTGGAGAATCGTCAAGTCTTTTTTTCAATCGGGTCATTTGTTTTTATGTTGTTGACTATATTAACACTTTATTAAATATATGATTTGCCAGTATCTTCTTCCATTCCATGGGATGTTTTTTCACTCTGTTGTGGCCTTTTGTGCACAGAAATTTATAATTTTGATGTAGTCCAATTTATCTTTTATTTTGTTTAGCTTTTATTTCATAATCATAAACTTAACTCTGTAACCCAGCTAGATTTGGAGGGGGCCAAGGAAAATATGGAACCCAATGAACTGCAGTGAGAACACAATGATTATGGGGTTTTCTGAGCAGATAGGGGTGAAGGGTGCTCTCCCAAGCTACAAAAGTAATGGTCTGGTGGTTAAGATAAAACAAGTCAAATTTACCAGAGTTGTCCAGAGTCAGCAATGTAATCTTGCCATCTTGCTATTCCTGGACCCAAAGTGCACCATGGCCTCCACAATATTCATACCAAAGACCATAAGCTTGCTATCCAACCACTCAGTCTTGGCAGTGCAGATGAAACGCGGAACCATTTGTATTGGGTCCAGGGTTTGCCATGGAAAACATACAAGGACCCATATGCATCAGGATGAAATTGTCATCATCAAACTTCTCCCTATAGACTTGCCACCCGTGCAATTATGGCGTGTGAAGTCACCACCCTGACACATAAATCCTAGAATAATTGTGTGAAAGCAGGAACCTTTATAACCAAATCCTTTTCCCCCAGTGCTCAGGGCATGAAAGCTTTCTGCTGTCTTTACAAACAGCTCCAAGGAGACAGGGCCCAAGGGCTCACTACTGACAGTGATGTCAAAGAACATGGTGGAGTTGACCACAGCAGACTGTGGGCGGCTCCCGGAGGCACCTGGAAGGCCTATTTCTTTTATCTTTTGTTGCTTGGGCTTTTGTTGTCATACCTAAGAAAGCACTGCCAAATCCAATATCTTAAAAAACATTGCCCCTATGCTTTTTCCCAGGAGTTTTACAGTTTTACATGCTTTCCCCGAAAATAAGACCTAGCCAGACAATCAGCTCTAATGCATTTTTGGACCAAAATTAGTAAGACCGGTTATAACATAATATAATACAATATATAATATAATACAATACAATACCGGGTCTTATATAAGACTGGATATGATCTGATCTGATCTGATCTGATATATAATACCAAGTCTTATATTAATTTTTGCTCCAAAAGACGCATTAGAGGTGATTGCCCAGCTAGGTCTTATTTTCAGGAAAACACGGTAGGTCTTTGATCTATTTTGAGTTAATTTTACATATGGTATAAAGTCAGGGTCCAACTTCATTCTCTACATTTGGATATCTACTTTTCCCAGTACCATTTGTTGAAGACACTGTCTTTCTCCACTGAATGATCTTGACATCCTTCTCAACAATCTTTTGACCGTAAATGTAAAGATTTCTGGGCTCTTTATTCTAGTCCACTGGTCTCTATATAAGTCTTTATGTCAGTACCAAATTGTTTTGATGACTGTAGCTTTGTAGAAAGTTTTGATGTCAGAAAGTGTAGACCTCCAATTCTGTTCTTCTTTTTAAAGATTGTTTTGGGTGTTCAGGGTCCTGTGAAATTCCGTATGAATTTTAGGATGGATTTTTCTCTTTTCACGAAAAAAGTCATTGGGATTTTGATAGGGATTGCCTTGAATCTGTAGCTCATCACTGGGTACTACTGACCAAACATCTTAACAATACGAAGTCTTCAAATCCATGAACATGGGATGTCTTTCCATTTATTGGCATCTTCTCTTGGCCTAATTTTGAATTGAATTTTTTCCCCACAGTAACATATTTCATAAAAAGAAGCATTCAACACCTCAATAAGTACCCAAGAGAATCACACATGTCTAAATGAGTGATTTAAATAATAAATTTTAAATAATTTTAAATAAATTTTAAATAAAGTAAAATAATCTGATTTTCCCATGCCCAATTAATTTACCTATATCTTAATCTTCATTAAGATAATTCTATAAAATGTCAGAATGAATTTAGGAAAACCACCATTTAAATGTTATACTTAGATTTTATATTTCCAAGTAGTACCTAATGATTTATTTTTCTGAAATGTGGAAGTAATCAAATAGTTGTTATAAACCATATGGTACTGCATTTACCCAGACATTGGTTATCTGAAATACTAAAAAAAATGAGTTGGTCTTATGACTGTTCTATAATAGATATTTCAAGGAATTATTATTTACAACATACTGAAACCAAATTCAGTACTTGAACACAAATTAATTAATGCTACTTTCTGTGATTTGTGCCACATGCCTACGTATCAGTAAAACAGTATTAATGGAGATACCTTAGTCAATTTTTTTCTTTCAATATTGTATTTAAATTATAGAGATTAAACATGGATACTTACTGGCTCTCATCTTCCACCTTTACAAAAGGCTTTTTGAGTCTACCTGCTTGAGAACATACAAAACGTTATATAAGATACGTACACATCCAGGATTTTTTTTATTTTAAGACAAAAATACTCTGGCTAAAAAAAACCCCAACTATGTATCCATTATCCTTTCATTTCAATGAGAAGTTTTAAGCCTCAGGTGAGGTATTTTACAGTATCAACTCACTCCAAAATAACAGAAACTCTGTCTATATTCTGAGATTCTTAAACTAAATGGATCCTTCAAAGCGTTTATGAATAGAATTCAGAAGGATCAAGAGCTAAAAAAGGAAAAAAAATTCAACTTTTATTTTCACTAATCTCTAACTGAAATTTAACATTTCCTTAACATTTCCTTCAATTATGCACATACACAACAGAATCACAGTAGCTTACCAGTGCCTATAATTTTGATACTAATTGAAACAAGTATTTTGATGTCACATTCATTATTACAGATATCTCAAAGCATCATTTATGCTTATCACTTCAAAATTACAGTAGTAATTAGAATCACTGTTAGAACTTGATTTTAATGTGTAATAAAAGCAAGTACATCTCTATTTATTAAAAATATTCTGATAACTGAATTCCAATAATTGATTTTCTTAGTAATCTAGTAATTTTTTAAAAAATGTTTTAAAAAACATTCTGAGAAGGGGTTCGTAAGCTTCACCAGATTTCCACAGGGGCCCATGTTCTAAAAAAAGACTAAGAACTACTGAAGTCATTTAAAGAGTTGTTTACATGATTTTCAAGGAGATTTTTAAATGACATGTTCTATTTTCTAAAGTAAACAAAACACATTTAAGGATATCAAAATACTTACTTCTTGCTTTCTGTGTGCCAATTCCTACTCTTTTCCCCTAAAAATAAAAATAAAATAGATAAAGTGAAAATACATTAAAATGTCTATTATACAGTCAAAAATTATTTAACATATTAAGGACCAGGAACACATGGTCAATTCTTGAGGGAAAAAGACAATCAGCTGCCACCCCCAAGATGTTTCCAATGTCAGAATTATAAGAAAAAAGACTTTATTGTAAAGGGAAACATACTTAAAATGAGTGGAAAGATACATGTCCTCAGCAGAGAACAAACCATATTAAAGAATCAAATGGAAATTGTAGAACTGACAAATATAGAATTCACTGCATTTCACTTCACAGAGTGAAGTGTCAGTGAGCTTGAATAAAAATCTTCAATTAGATGAACAGAGAAAAAAAACACTGAAAATAAAATGAACAGAGCCTCAGGGAACCAACAAGCACCTTATATTCTAGCTATAATTAGTATAAAAAGATCTAACAGTGTTACTGGAGTTGTAGAAAGAGAGAACGATGAAGAAAAATAATTTTAACAAGTAACTGAAATTTTCCATACATAAATTTACAGATTCAAGAAGCTCAGTGAACAGCAAACAGAATAATCTCAAAGTAAACCATGCCTAATCCTATTACAACTGAACTGCTAAAAACCAAAGATAAAGAAAAAATCTTGAAAGCATAGAGAAAAATGACACACCACATAGAAGAACAATAATTCAAATGACTGCAGATTTCTCATCACGATCCATGTAGGACAGAATACAATTAATTGTAGAACAATTGTAAAGTGCTGAAATAAAGAATTTTTGATTCCTAATTCTTTATCCAGTGAAAATATCTTGGAGGAATGAAGGTGAAACAAAGATTCTCACGTGGAGCAAAAGAACCAGAATTCACTGCCAATAACCTGCTCTTTAAAAATGCTAAAGGGAGTTCTTCATGCTAAAGGAAAAGAGTATCAGAGGGAAACCTGGGCTTTCAGGGATGAAGAGCAAAAGGAAGGATAAACATTTGGGTAACTATTTTTCTCCTCTTACGTTCTTTAAAACATGAATTGTTTTCAAGCAAAAAGGGTAACACTGTGTGGATTTTGTAATATATGCAGATGTAATAAAATAACTATACCATAAAGATTGCTGGGAGAGGGTAAAAGGGCTCAAAAAGTTTTGGGGCTTCTACATTTTATTAGAAATGGGTAAAATATTAATTCTAAACACTGTGAAAGGTTACATATGTATATTTTAAATCGTGTAGCAACCATTAAAACAAAACAAAAATGAAATATTTTTGGTCAAAAAATATTTGGTCAAAAAGCCAATGGATAAAAATTTTCAAACAATTTGAAAGGTGGTAGGAAAGGAGAAACAGAGGAAAATATAGAGCATCAACATAAAACTATTAGCATATTGACAGGCCTAAATTCAATGACATCAATAAATAAGCAGAAATCACTGAAACATACTAATTAAAGGAGACTGCCAGATTTAAATATATCTGATTTTAAACCGGATAAAAAAGACAACTTTTTACTATTTACCAAAAACCAATTTTAAACATAAAGATATAGATATGTTAAATGTAAAAGGAATCAAAAAGATATATCACGCAAACACGAATGAAAGGAAGCCAGAGTGACTATATCAGACAGAGCAAACTTCTGAACAAGGAATACTAACAGGGACAGAGAAGAACATTATAATAATGATAAAAAGGTCAATTCACCAAGAAGACATAAAATTATTAAACGTGTACACACCTAACAAGGTTCAAAATACATGAATCAGAAACTATCACAAAACTGGAAGGAAAAATATATCAATCCTCATTTATACTTGGCAACTTCAATACTTTCCTTTAATACTTACAAACACTTCTGTAATTAACTTGACAATTTAGATACAACATACAAATTCCTTGTAAAATACAAACTACCACAGTACATTCAAGAAGAAATAAACAACCTGAGTTTCCTCTAATAATACAGAAACTGAATTCATATTTGAGAATTTTCCAACAAAGAAAATCCCAGGCCTAGATAACCTCACTAGTAAATTCTACCAACATTTAAGAAGTAAAACTGACTCTACAAAAACATATCTAGAAAATAGAAGTGGAAATACAATCCAGCATTTTATGAGGGCAGCATTAACTTGACACTAAAACCAAAGACATCAAAAGAAAAAGACAACCAATATTCCTCATGCATATATATGCAAAAAATCCTCAACAAAGTAAGTTTCAGGTAAACTGAGGGGAAAAAATCCTCAAAGCACTTTTAAAAAGTAGTGGAGCAAAATATATTTATCCAACTTAAAATCTAATAAGAGTATTTATGAGACTGTAATTAGTATGTTAAAATTTACATGTATTATTTAGTGTTTATAAGCTTTATATATGTCCATTCAAAACTCATAAATATATCTTTCTTAAAAAGTTTTATGTTTTACTACTTGGCAAACCAAAAATATTTCAGAAACATTTTTTTCTCACTTCCAAAAAAAAATTCAAGTATTGGAAATCAAGTTGACCAATTATGCATCCTGGATTATTTGATATTTGGTATTCCTATCCTTTTTATTTGGGGAGAAATGTAAGATCTTTTTTTCACAGCTATTTGTCACAGCTTTTTATTGTTTCCCTAGTGCCAGGCACACAATAGGCACTATTTGTTGAATACTGAATGGATAATGGGGGTTACTTCTGTAAACAAAACCCAGTGTTGAAAAAGATAAAACAAGATCTGAACCCTCACGAAGCTTATATTAAATTCAAGCCATTGTTTACTTTTTTTATTTTTTTTTATTAGTTTCAGGTGTACAAGACAAGGTAATACTTAGACGTTCATCATTTACATCCCTCACACTGTGGACCTCCCTCCCCCCATCCACTATTCCTCCGTTAAAAAATATGGTGATGGAAAAAGAACTGACTCTGGGTGGTGACCCCACAGTATGATATATATAGGTGATGTATTACAGAACTGTATACCTGAAATCTATATAACTTTACTAACAATTGTTATCCCAATAAATTGTAATTAAAAGAAAAAAAAGAAACCTGTTAAAAAAAAAAGTCTTTCAAATCTTCTGCCCCACTTCTGTTACTACCTTAAGGAGGCCTTCAACATTTCTCATTACTGACGTAACATCCCAGAACACTTTGTAAACTGTGGACTGTGACCTATTAGCAGGCTATAAAATCAATTTAGAGAGTTGCAATCAGTTTTTAAAAATAAAAGAGAGTACTATAGAAATACGATCATGAATCACACTAATAATTAAATATTGTTTCATGAAATTTGTTTCAGATGTACTTATATATGTGTGTAGACTTGATATGTGTGTGTATTCAGAGTCCATAAATGTCCTTTTGAGTTTAAATTTTCATACATTTATTTCTATATACAATCCAAAACAATCTACAAAGTACATTAGCATATTTCAATAAAGGACTATCCACCCATCATTCTGCAAAAATTTGGGAAAGCTGATTGGAATTTTTTTTAACTTATAAATAAGATATCTAAACAAATAAAGTATTAGTAGTTTTATTTAAATACTAAGCAAATTATCTGTTGCTTTCTGCAAATTACTCAAATCTTACATAAATTAAGTATTTATTAAAAATGTGAAGTTCACAATGACTTTATGAATCTGTATATAACATGCATACATTGCATAATCATGATGCAAATATGTTTCTTACTAAAAATTGGGTTAAAGAGATTCTAGTCTTGCCAGCAATTATTCTTTACTGGCAACCAGAGGATCTTTCCAAATTGCCCATCCAACCAGTTACTCTCCTATTAATATCTCTCATTAATTTTCCAAACCCTTCAAGATATAATTTAACTCCTTTATAGTGTACAGTTTCCTTTATACTATCTGAACTTGGTAATTTTTCTAACTTCATTTCCTGTTATTCTCTCACTCAATAATCAAAGTTTTATTATAATAGAGAAAATTTCCAAACACGCCATCCTACTTACGACTTCGTCTTTGTATGTTCTTCTGTAACGTTTATTTTCCTTTTAGATTGTAGTCATTTAAGAATTGAGTGAAGAAAAAGCAGACTGTAAAAGAATGCTCTAATAGATAAAAAACCATGAGAAAGCTAAGAGATAACAGAAGTTCCAGAAGAAAATAGGTAAGTTCGAAGAGGAAATGGATAATAGCTCAAAGACCCAATATGACTGGCTTTAAGTTAACACATCAAGTGTTAACTTGATGTGGCAATTGGTCAGTGGTTTTATACAGGTTGAAGAGTGAATGGAAAGTATAAATATGGAGATTTGAGAAGACTGGATAGTAGTTAGGTAGGGACATGACATCAAGGAAGGTTTTATTGTACAGTATTTGTTTCGAAAGATGGAAGAGGACTGATTATGTATACAGGCTTCAAAGAGGAAGCTAGTAAAAAGGGAAAGGACTGAAAATATGAGAACATTAGGTCTAACAGAGTGAAATATCCAATGTCCTTATTTAACAAATATTTTCAGGTTAAGCCAGATAATCATACTATACAAGATTCTGCTATACCACCATCTACAACAGTTGAAAAATAAGTATATTTCCTGTTTATGTTCCACAAAGAAATACATTTTTCATATTAAGAAGTTCTCATGAATAGGATAACTGGTGTTTTCCTTCAGAATGAATAACAGTATCTGGCAAAAGCAGCAGCAAGCAAACAAGAGAAGGAACAAAACTATGCTACCACCCCAGGAACAACTTTTACCTCAGAGTAAATCCTAAAGTTAAATGATACACAACAATTTAATCAAATAACAGAAACATGCATACAGTACACAGGCTTACCCGTGGGATATTCTGGCAATAATATTTTCTACTTGGCAAGAAAAATCTACAGATACGTAAACAAAAAACCAAATTTGATCACTTTCTTTAATTAAAAATTAAGGAAAATAACATACCACATCTCTTACAGAAGTGCTTGATTTCTTGAGTAAATACAATTCTTTTTTCTTTTGTTCAATGTAGCATCTAATGTCTTCATTGAAAGAAAGAAGGGTTTAAGATTAGCACTTTTACTTTTGGCATTAAATTGCTTTTTTTTTAAAAATTGTACTAAATTTACATGAAAGAATTATCAATACAGGTATCTCTTGCTATCAGAATTCTCACTATGTTAAGTTCGAAAACAAGGGACAGAGATGGCTACTTGTAAGAAATATTGTCCAAAAACAACTATAAAATCCTTACCATCAATATGAAGAATTTTTACTCCCCACGATAAGGCATTTGATAATACACTACTTGAAGGAATAAAATCCTGTAAAAGAAAAAAAAAAAGTTTTGATACTTTTCCTAGGAAATTACTATTTTAAATGAGTTAATTTAAAAATAATCTGAAGCTTAATGTAACTGTAGGATCAGAAAACAGACCCTACAGTTACAACAGCAATGAGGACATCAGCTTTTTCTTTTGGAATTTCAAAAATCATTCTTGCTTAATATATTCCCAAATTCTTGACAATGCACACTGCAGCCTTAAAGTTAATAGTTCCAATAAATTATTCCATTTAAAAATTGAAAAATGCCACGTTCCAAAATTCTCCAGTAATATTTAAAAAGGCCACAAGATGGAGATGTTTCTTCATGAAAAGTAGATTCTGTTCTTTGTAAAATGATACCTGCTGATATTTGGGCTTTTCCTATTAAAAATGAGGAACGATTTAAAAAACATCTCTATTTTCCACTTGTGTTCTAATAACAGAATATACACTGTGAAATTTTTAAATTCTTACTTACATGGTCCTTGATAGCTTTTTCAACTAATAATTTTCCTCTGCTCAAACACACCTATGAAAGACCAGAAAAGGATCAAACATAGAAAGTTATAACACAGTGCCTCTTTGAAAAAGGTTAAAAAGATAAAAGAGCTAAATACATAAAATTTATACATTTTAATATAAATATGAAACTTAAAATAGATAACATTTACTTGTTCAAGCCTTAATGATTATCATCACCAAAATAAATATATGGTAAAAAGTGGTTTTCTTAGGGTCTTTATAATAAGCTGTCCTGTTAAGAAGTCTGTCTACAACCTGAAACTAGATAGATTGATAGACAGATAGATAAACAAACAAATAAATAAATAAGAAGTTTGTCTTTTTGGGTGAAGCAACTAATTTCAATTGAACGAGACCCACAATTAGTGCTGTAGAGAATTCTCTTCAATATGAAAAATAAAATAGCTAGGTTCCTCTGAAATTGTCTATAATTAAATAGTAAGTTACATCTTAGTTTTTCCTTTAAACTGAAGATCTAAGAATATGAATAAACTATATATGCATTTTTACATGGTATTTCATTTTTTAAATAAAACACTAGAAAAAGAAGTAAAAATGCTATGAGCAACAATTAATTTGGAACTAGTCACTGGTGTATAATCTATTTCTTTCCTCCAATAAAGCATTAATTAAAAGAATGAGTCTTCCTTGGTCTCCTCTAGTTTGACTTTTTTCTTCCACGTATTTATATGTCTTTTTTCAAGTGATACCTCTTATGTAACTCATTTATTTTGTTTCTCCCTGCTATTTTTCCTGCTTTCCAAATGGCTACAGTAGATAAATTGAGGATATTTTAAAATAATGTAATATTTCAATAAAAAATGAGATAAACAGAAATAAAGAGATCAACATTTTATTTTTCAATTTTTTCACTTCTCTACACCCAATCAAATCAGTTTAATTTATCCTTCATTGTATCTTTCAATTTATTGGTAATGGAATGCTAGGGATATGATGTCAGTAATTCTAGACGAGGAGTTGGCAAACTTTTCCCGTGAAGGGCCAGATATTACATGTTTTACGCTCTGCAGGCCATGTTATATAGTCTTTGTGGTAAGTATCCAATTCTGCCTTTACATCAGGAAAGCAACCAGTCAATACATAAAATGGGTATGGCTATGGGCCAATAAAACTGTATTTATGGACAATGAAATTTGAATTTCATATAATTTCTACTTGTCACAAGATATTCTTCTTTTGATTTCCCCCAAACCAATTGAAAATGTAAAAACCATGCTTAGCCTGCAGGCTGTAAAATATAAGCATGTTAGATTAGGCCTGTGTCCATGTTTTCCTAAGCCCTGCTCTGAAACAAACAAAAAGGTTTCCATTTTTTCTTTAAAACAATGATGCTTACTTTTTAGTTGCAAATTACTCTAAAAAATAAAAGCCATCCCTAAATGCAAGGGTATATTTTAGGAATCACAAGTACCATTAAGAGAAAAACTACCTTTCCAACCTTATTAAGGACTGGAAAGCCACAACGCAGATATTGTTCTACCTAAGCGAATTCTGCTGCCAGCCTGATCTTGAAAATCATGAGATCCTCAGGTTATATAGACTCTCTGAGAGTTTCAAAGCATATTTAAGAGACTTACTGAATCTGGAGACTTAAATGAACTTCCATCATGGCTGGGATGAGGTGAAGTGGTTTCTGCATTATATGTAGATTCTGGACTTGGTACAGGAGAAATTCGGCCAAAGGTTTGTGCAAATTTAGCTTCCTTTTTATTGGAAATAAGATAACTAATATCTTTGCTGAGAAATTCTTCAACACGCTAAAGGAAAACAAAGTATTTTTAAGTAAGTCATATAAACCATAAACTGTTTCATATGCTAAGCTCAGGTAAAATGACAATTTGATGCATTTTAATATTTTGTAAATTGGTAGTTTTTATACCATATTCTTCCGAACCTAGAGCTCTGAGGAAGTACTATAGAAGTTCCAATAACAACACAAGAGCATGTGCCAGATTAATTTAATCCACATTAACAAACCCATAATACTAATTATTATCCACATTTTGTGGAGAAGAAAACTGAAGAGAAATACAGTGACTTGCTTGAGGTTACACCAGTAATAATAGAATTTGAACACAGGTATTCTGATTCAAGCCCATGCTTTAAAGCAGTACTGTCCAGTAGAACTTACTGCAATGAAGGAAATGTTCTTTATCAGCATTGCCCAGTATGACAGCAACTTGCCACTTGTGGATACTAAGTACTTGAAATGTAACTAATGAGACTAAGCAACTGAATTTTAAATTTTCTTTAATTCTAATTATCTTAAACTTAAATAACCGCATAAGGCTTAGGGCTATCGTAATGGACAGCACAGTTCAAAGTCATAAAGTTATAACATCTTCCAGTAAGACTTCAACTAATGGGAAGGAGGGAAACCTTACTCCTAAAATTTTAAGACTGAAGAGAAATTTCCCTACTAAACTGTTTGAAAACCACTACCTTAAGTGCCTGAATTTAGAAACACATGTACCAAAGTCATTAATATTGAAGATCACTCCTATCCACAGGCAGGAAAACTAAACTAAGTAGAAATAAATGCTATTACTCATTAACTATTTAGACTTCTAAAATATTTTACAGTTCTAATTTCTACAGGATCTCACATTATGAATGGGGATAATAAAAAAGCAAAGCATGTAAGAGATGAGTTAATTTCATCTAAGCATTAAGCAGAAGTTTGCTGCTAAGACCATTGGCCCCCTTGGTTAAATACAAACCACTACTTCTTTTTTTTCCCTCTTCTGAGCAACATTTTCATTAACCAGTAAATAAAGTATCCACATTTATTTATTCCAGGAATTACAAACTCAAATGCCTACGAGGGCCAGCACATCAAATACTTCCTTTTTTTTCATAAATATGTGGTCCTAGCACTGCCAGAGGTTCCAATTTTTCAAGAGAAGCCCAATATCCTATATGGTTTTTAAAATTGGGATAATACATGTATAACATAAAATTTACCATTTTAACCATTTTTAGGTGTACAATTCAGTGGCAGTAAATACCTGTATATCATGTTGTACAACCTCACCACTATTTCCAGTACTTTTTCATCATTCTGAGGTGAAACTGTACACATTAAATAAGTCCATTCTCCCCTCCCCTTTTAATACCTATTCTTCTTTCTGTTTCTATGAATTTGCCTATTCTAGGTATCTCATGTAAGAAGAATCCTACATTTATCCTTTTGTGTCTGGCTTATTTCACTTAGTACAATGTTTTCAAGGTTCATCCATATTGTAGGATGGTAAGAGTTTCATTCCTTTTCAAGGTTGAATGATATTCCATTGTAAGTATGCACCACATTTTATCTGTTCATTTGTTAGTAACATTTGGGTTGCTTCCACCTTTTGGCTATTGTGAATGCTATGAACATGGGTATACAAATACCTCTTCATGACCCTGCTTTCAATTCTTTTAGGTATATACCCAAAAGAAAATGCTTGATCTTATGGTAATTCTATTTTTAATTTTTTGAGGAATGACCATACTGTTTACCATGGCAATTGCACCATTTTACAATCTCACCAATAGTGACTTGGGTTCATTTCCTCACACCCTCACCCACACTTAGGGACTAGCCTAATGGATGTGAGGTGGTATCTCATGTGGTTGTAATTTGTATTTCCCCAATAATTACAGATGTTGAGCATCTTTTCATGTGCTTATTATTGGCCATTTACAGATCTTCTTTGGAGAAATGTCCATTCAAGTCCTTTGCTCATTTCTTAATCAGGTTATTTTTGGTTGCTGAGTTGTAGGAGTTCTTTATGTATCCTAGATACTAATTCCTTATCAGATATATGATTTGCAAATTATTTTTTTCTCCCATTCTGTGCGTTGTCTTTTCACCCTCTTGGTAGTGCCCTTTGATGCATAAAACCTTCTCATTTTTATGAAGTCCAATTCATCTATTTTTTCATTTGTTGGCTGTGCTTTTGGCATCATGTCCAAGGAATCAACATCAAATCCAATGTCATGAAGATTTTTTCCTATATATTCCTCTAAGAGTTTAATGGTTCTTTTGCATGTGGATATCGTTTTCTGAGCATCAACTGTTGAAAAGATTGTCCTTTCCCCACTGGTCTTGGCACCCTTGTTGAAAAGCAATTGACCACATACGTGAGGGTTGATTTCTGGGCTCTCTATTACACTGCATTGGTCTATGTTTGCCCTTATGCTCGTATCACACATTTCCTTTGGTTTTCCATTTCCTATAGCTGGAGTTATAACTCTTTAATAGTGAATAAAAGGTCAACCATAATTTCGCCCCAATATAATATTGTTTCTTGCCATTTCCCCCATCTAAATCCCAAGCTCAAGTCATATAATATTGGTAATTGCTCAAACAAACCATAGACATATTATTTTAAATATATTCTTTCCTCTACTTAGTTTGCCTCTTCTTTCTGGTGGTATATTCCTACTAGGTTTTCAAGCTCAAATTTTATCTCTGCTATATGCTATGATTTTTAAAGGCAGAGTTAATCATTTCCATCTCTATATTCTAATGGCAATTTCTACATAATTTCTGTTAAAAGATTGACAATGCTATACTGTAAATTATTTATTTAGGTGTCTGATGTTCCTGTAGACTGAGAATTCCTAGAGGACTAAACTATCTCTTACTTATTTTTGCATCCCCAGCATCTAAAACAGTGCTGGCATATGGGAGACACCAGGGAATACTTCTTTAATGACTCTCCACATGCCCAAATCATAATATTCTTCAAAGCTGAGTTCAAATTGTGTCTGCACAATAGCCTCCAAAATTTCTCACTTCAAAGTAATACCTCCCTCTTCTTAACATTCTATTTTGTATTACAATTAATTGTACTCATGCTATCTCTACCTAGCTGAGGGCACAATGGACATCAGATTTATTTTCACATCTACCAAACAACTTAATACCATTCTCTGTACTATTGACTTAGTTTTATCACGGTCAATTAGCTATTGTTATTTTCTGATTACTCAGTGTCACAATGAACATCAAACAAATCAAGTTCATGACAGGGCAAGGTATCTCCCCTTAGATCTCTATTCTCTTCCAACTTCCTTATTTTAGCCCAAACTGTTTAGACATGGACCTAAATATGACTGGCTCCATGTCCTTTTTGGATGGTTTCATAATGGCTACTTTCCTTGGCACAATTAAAGATATTTCCCCATTATGTCAGACTTCACTGCTCTCTGTGGTGGAATTTGTCAGAAGTACACTCTCCAGATAAAAGGTGTATTAAGACCTTCATTAATATTAGAGAAAAAAAATGCATAAAGCGAACAATTAAAAAAAGGACAACATGGGCCGGCCCGGTGGCGCAGGCGGTTAGAGCTCCGTGCTCCTAACTCCGAAGGCTGCCGGTTCGATTCCCACATGGGCCAGTGGGCTCTCAACAAAAAAAAAAAAATAAAAAAATAAAAAAATAAAAAAAGGACAACAATGGTAATAATCTTGATTAAGATAAATTACAAAAGGATCAAGGACCTAAGTAACACTAAAAATTAAGTAATGCTAAGTGTAATCCTTTCAAGGAATAACTATTTAACTAAATAGTTCTTAAAGTTGAATCTTAAAACTTTTCAATTAGTGTCTAGAGGTCTAAGTTCCTTTATCGTTCACTAGGAGATCTTCATAGTCTTTTTCAGCAACAAAAATGGTAATGCGCTAGGGTGAGAAATCAGGACATCATTGAATACACTCACTGGAAAGATACTGTGAGGGGGAGTAAAAATTTTTTGATTAAAAAATTTTAAAAAGAAATTAAATAAAGTTAATAAATCAAATTCACTTAAAAATTAACAGCTTGGTTGGGTAAAGTCTGTAAACTTATACCCTTAATATTCTCCTCACTTTCATTGGTCTACTTCAAACAATTTTAGGATAAAAATTTGAAGTGTATAAACTAAAAAGTCTCTATTATCTAAAGCATAAGTTAATTCAAACTTTGTTTCTTACAAATGCCTCAGAAAATGATGTGGGGAGGAGAGGGAAAAAAATGGGGCAGAGCAAGCAGTCCCTGCACTAGCTTGTATACTGTTTTATCTAGAGCAGTTCCCTTTTTACTGGTTTTACACACTGGACTTCTGAATATGATTTTATTTGAAGGATTCCACTGCTAAAAACACAAATCTAAAATCACTGATTGAGATCAGAAGGATTAATAATGGGTTATTCACCATATTTGAGAAAGCTGGGAACTATCAGATAGCTTCTTTGTAGCCATTAATTGTTAGATGAACCAAATGGTGCAGTTACATGTTAGCATGGGAATTAGGAAGCTAATCCTACCACGGGCCAGTCATTTAACCTCTCTGGATCTTTAAGAGCTTGAGTTCTAAAATGAAGGCATACTCAAAGTCTAAGGTCCCTAACACATTAAGACACTCCTGATAGGTGGTATGGTTAGTATGGTGGCAGGCCTACAAAACATGACCTTTCGGCATGCAGTCATATGGTCATTATGATATGTGCTACTACTATTACAGATGTGTGACAATGTTTTAAGGAAATGAATAGCAAAAGAGTAGAATGGCTTTTCAAAGATAGACAAGTAAAATATCACAAGAAACAATTCCAAGAAACCCGCAGAACCTGTTACATTCTGCAAATTTCTATTCTAGGAATGACTGGATCTGTTCAAATTATTCAAAGATATTAACCTTGACAAATTCAAAATGCAGCAGAAACATTTTAAACAAGAATAATTAGAAAATAAATTAATAAAATCTTAACCGTAGTTGCCAAAATTTACTTAATATTAACTTTAACCCTAAGAAAAGCTTAAAATTTTACCCAAATTTTCTAATTCCTAATCATTTACTCATTGTATAAAGTAGGAAAGAAGTAGGTTTTTCCATATTCCCAATCCAAAATTCTGTTTCCTTTAATGAAATGCATTCTGTTGAGACTATCAGTCAAGAGCAACTTTAACTTTTAGGCTTTGCTTGTTCTGTAAATAACATTCTTATTGTTATGCTAATCCAGGCAACTTTATGTAGCTGCCCTATAATCATAATCCAGTAGTTCTTGCTGTCTGCAAGCATTCCAACATTACAATACGGCATCTGGCAGTTCCAACAGGACAAGGGATTCTCACTTCTCACACTTTATGAACTTTACACTAAACTAATAATCACAGAAAACTGAAAGTTTTGTCAGGCTACAAAAGGTTAAAACATAAAACAGATGGTTTTTCATTGATGATATACAACTGATAAGCTCGGTACTTATATAAACTTTACAAAATGAAAAATTTAAATGATTCCATATTATGAAGTACTAGTTACAAATTGTTCCTTTTTTGTCCATCTATGGTTTTGACTTACCCCTCCCAGATCCTTAATGTCCTTTTGCAGTTTTTCAGATATGGTGACAGAAGGTAAGTCAATGTAAAATACTTTCCCCCAGAGTGGCTTATATTTGGATTTTTCTGGTTTGTTATCAGTTTTCAAAGATTTCAAAGATGGTCTGTTTTTTTCATTTTTGACTTGGATTCCACCTATTGTTTAAAGAAATTTAGAATTACATCATGTTTTCTGCAGACAGAAATTTTTACTGTTTTAAAAATATTTCTTTATACAATAATATCACACGGGGGGAAAATCTTTATCCTACCAATTTAAGTCATTAACATTTTAGTGTATTTCTTTGTAGTACCATTAAGATAGTGACAAATTCCCTCTATATTTTAACAGATACTGTAGTGTAAAATAATTATTGTTCACAGACAATAGTTGAATCTGTAGGAAATATTCATACGTTTATGTTTTATGTACATAAAACGTTATTGAAAGTTCTTCCTCTTTAGGATGTATACTCCATGGGGTATTTACTCAACAAATATTTCTGGGGCATCTGCCATTCTGGTGAACACTCAAAACCTGGGCTTAAAATGTTAAAACACTTAAGAAGAAAACTGTTACCCAGAATGTTCTAATCCTCAAAGGCTCCCCACTGCTCAAGGTTTAGTTTCAGATAGTTACTAACACAGAGTTACTTTGTCTATATTTTAATAACGAAATGGTCCATTTGAAGAACCAAATCACCGTTCATTTGATTATTTCCTTTGAAAACAGACCCGAGATCCATTTAACTACGGCTTTAAAAATTACCTTTTAGAACACGGGTCAGAAGTTGGGAGGTTACTCTACACACACACACACACACACACACACACACACATAAATATACAAGTTAAAAAGGAAAGCTTAGAGGCTGGAATGTTCTACCCAATTAAGTGACTGAAAATGGAAGTTTTTGTTCTGTTTGTCTATAAGGCTGAAAACAGCAACGGGACGTTTGAAACACAAATACTTTCTCTCAACTTTATGAGAGAACACAGAATAAGACCAAGAATCCACCCAAACCCCCCAGTGTGAGCGTGAATGAAACACGTCGGGAGGCGCGGCGTCTGCGGGCGCCCCGGGGAGTCCCCGGCCCCGCACATTGTTTTCTAGTTGAACAACCCACCGCACCGCCTGGGATTTGGCGGCCGCAGCACAGGCGTGCAGACAGCCAGGGGCCAGGCCGCGGTCCCTTCCCTTTTTGAGGCAAAACCCTGAACCGATCCCTCCTTCAGGCCGCAGAGAAGGGCGCACAAGCCAGAAAAGAAAAACAAAAAACAACAACAACAAAAAAAACAAGGACCCAAAAGAACAACTCTGAAGAATCCATGGTGGAACCACGGGGGAGAAAAGAATTAAAGGGACTGCAGGCGGAGGAGGGACTTCCTACCCTGGAAATGTCCTTTGCTGTGGATCCTCATGGCTCCGGAGTTCATGGCAGCCGCCCGGCACCTACATGCTGGGTCCGCAGAGGGTGTCGCGCCGGGCGGCCGAGAGAACACGACTCCCCCAGGCCCGCGGAGGGCCAGTCGCCTCGGCCCTTCCGCGGACTTCCACACCCACGACGCACAAATACCGCGTCCGCCCGCCGAATTTCCGGGTCCAGATCCGGCTTCAACGCGCGGTGGAGGAAGGGGAGAAGCACAAACGAGTGAGCTGCAGCGGTTGAAGATTTGAAAACGCGTCACGCGGCCGCGGCGCCGATACGCGCGCCCCGCCCCCTCTCACGTCGCGCGTCGCGCCCCGCCTCGCGCTCGCCCCCCACGTGCCCGCCTCCTGGCGCGGCGCGTCCCCACCCTCAGGCCCCGCCTCCTCGCGCAGTGAGCCCCGCCCCCACAGGCCGCGTCTCCGCCCCGACCCCGCCCCTCCCTGGTCGCGATGCCCTCTCCCTTAAATTCGCACTTTACGCGCGCGGTGTGTCGTCTTTGCGCTGCCCTGAAAGGTCTCAGCGGCTCGGTGTTCACCGTAGTGGGTGCAGTTAGCGCCGGGGGCTGCTGGCCCAGCCCTCTGCCAGGGTCGTTCCTACCTTCCAGGTTATCCGGGGTCGCCTGCCCTCCGGTCGTCTCCTGCACCAGGTACCTTATTTCTCGCGAGTCGGCTGTCCAGTAGGCGGGAGGCGCGGCGGCTGCGGCGGAGCCGGGACTCGGCTTTGGGCGCGGGGCGGGAGGCGGAGGCGGAGGCAGCCACTGCTCTTTGCGGCCGGAGTCGCGGAGCTTGGTTTTCCTGCCGTCACCGCGGCCTGAGACGGGCCCAGAGGGACACCGTGCGGTGAAAGCGGCCGCGGGGCGTCGGAGCGGGGGTCGAGCTGGAGGCCCGCCGCCTGCAGCGCGTTCTGGTCGCCCTGTGCCCTTTGGTACTGGACTGTTCTGCTCTGTTGACTGACCTCTTTTACACAGACCACTTTTCGTTGTATTGTGTAGTGGTTTATTTCAATAATAATAGAGTGCAATTTGAAATCTCAAATCTAGGATTTGGGGTCTGGGCTGGCCACTTACCAGCTTGTAAGACTTTAGTTAAATTACCTAATCCCTTTGAGTCTCGGTTTTTCAACTGTAAAATTTTGTAAATGGGAAAACGCTGACCAAAAAAAAAAATGGTTTGGGTATGTTGCTGCTTGTAAACTCAAGGAGGAAGAAGATTTAATCTTGTACTACCTTGAATTCCTTAACTCCCGGCCATAATAAGTACTAATTACTGTCCGTTTTTTTTTGTGTTTTTTTTTTAAACTTCGTAGTTCAGAGAACTTAGTGCCAGTAACACCGTTTTTGCAAACAGGTACCTGAAAGGCATAGACAAGGGTGGATTGTGATAGCTTTAGCCAAAATGGAGAACACGAAGAGGTGAATCAGGTTTGGTTAGGGAAATGAGAGTTTTACTGTGGATGGCTTTAGGTGGAAGGGCCTGGGGAGAAAATCATGAACTATCTTTATTAGACAGTTGGTGATTGTAATTCAGGAGAGATACGGGGATGGGTGACACACACCCATCACTGATTTTCAGACATGGGGTGATGCATAAAAAGGTTACAGATCTTGAGAGGCAAGAGGATGGTAAATAAACACTCAACATGAGAATATCTATTTGGGAAAAAGAGCCTTTTTTCAAAATGTAAACTACAGAAAGAGCACAAGATTTTTATGTTTATAAAAGCTATAAAAGGTTATTATAGTAGAAACAGTAATTTAGAATGCTGTTACAGTTTTGGGAGGAAATGAAATTCCCCAGGAGAGCATGTGAAATGAGAGAAGTAGAGAATGAGCAGAGGGTGAGAAAATAATGAAAGAGATGGAGAAAAGGCCACAGAGTTAGGAGAGAACTGGGAACAAAACTGTCAAAAGTCAGAATTGCAAATATTGGGATCAATGCAGGCTTCACTGTATGGCTTTGGGTAATTTTGAGCCTTGATTTTAATCTGAAAAGGGAGTAATAAATACTTATTAGATGTTGTGAGAATTAAATGAAATATTTTTGAAAGCTTAATTAGTACAGTGCCTGGAACAGAGTGAGAGCTCAGTGAGTGCTACCATTGTGGTACACTCTGCACCAATCCCTCCATCCTCAAGACTTGAGAAAGGCTAAGGACTTGAAAAACAGGCCTTTGATTCTGGCATTTAAGATGTCATTGGTTTCCTTACTGAGAATTTCATTAGGTGGCTCAGGTAAGTACCGTACTAGATTAAACGATGAGGTTGAAGTGGAAACAGATTGAGTATACTCTTGCAAAAAATCTGTCAGTGTCGGGAATTAAAGTGATAGGAAGGGAAGATTAGGTCTTTGAAAGGTTTAGAGGATATGAGAAAGATGTAAACACATTTTTATTGAAGAAAATAAAAACTGGAAGTCCATTTTAGTTTCGAGTGAAAGATGAATTTCCTTCCTTATTTACTATATGAGGAAGGACAGTAACATAGTTGTACCGTATGCTTAGACACACCCTTGACTGCACTGTAGGTGATAATACCAAGCTATGAGAAGCAGAAAGTCTGTTTTATAGGATAGTGTTAGTAATCTTCTAATCTGTAACCCAAGGTTAATTTTTAAAAATAGTATCACTGGACTCAAATGTTTTAATAGCCACCAGAAGAACTTGGTCATATACTTGCATCTATGGCCTGTAAGTATAGAAACCTCCTTACGTCTCATGTCAATAATCTGGGCCATCGGTAAGAGAATAAGATTTATGTTAAAGTATATCTTGAAATGTGCTCCAGGTGAAAAGTATACATCCAAGAAGAAAGGAATGGGGTCAGGGTTATTAGTGGTGAGAGTTTGGTTAAAGAGTTTTCTATTAAGTAAGAGAACAGTGAGTAGAATCATGATCTAAATGAACACGTTAGCTGTGGAAAAATCAGGAGAAATGAATTTTATTCAGTATTGGCTCTATTTCTAAGTCATTTTATGACCTTGAGCAAGTATTAACCTTTCTATACTACAGTTTATTCCTCCGTAAATGAAGGTAATATCTATCTGCTCAACCTACCCAACAGCATTTTGTGATTATCAAATGAGTCCTAATCTGCTTTTCCAGACAACCTCACACATATCCATACACAAATTTTTTATTCTAGAGTCTAGACAAATGGATTTATTCACTCTTCTGCAATATCACTTTCCTGTTTTCTTTCTTTTGCTGAAGTCCCTCCACCTGGTTGGCAATTGTTCCTTTTTCCTTTCATTGCAAGCCTAACTTTGATTCATTCAGACTTTACCTCCTGCTCATTTTGGACCTTTAATAATATTCCTGTTTGATTCATTTGCCAACTATTAATATATTATCCTCTGAAACGTGTTCTGTTGTCATTTTTATTATTTAGTGTTCATATTTCAGAGTCTTACTACCCTGGTGAATTGGAGGCCCTAAGATTTTTCTGAGGTTAAGTTCTTAGTTTTGCAGGCTAAGCATATGAAAGGATCGAGTTGGTTAGTGGCTGTGGCACTGAAATGCAAGTCTCAGATGAGGGTGGCTGGGAAACCAGGGAAAATACAGCATGTCAGGTCCTTGAACACACCTAGGTGAAGGGTCAAAGTGGACAATAAGCAAGACATAAGGATTCAAAATTTGAGAGTGGATCCCCCTGAGACAGCATAATTAAGAGGCTGCTGGGGCACCTGTAGGAGCTGGTAAGGATAATAAACTGGTTCAGAGGTTGTATGTCCTCAACCAGATTATGAATTCCTCTAGGGTAGTACAGAATACACATTGACCATAAAACAATCTACTTAGCTATCCCACTTCCTTCTTCTGTATTGATTGAGTACCTACAGTGTGCTACATCCAGTGAGACTGGTTTTGTCAAAGACCCCATAGAAGTCTCATCATATAAATTTTAAAAATTTTAATGCTCTTAATCCATGTATGATAAAATGCACCCATTTATTACAGATTGAAGAATTCTAACAAGTATGGAATTACCACTCCAATCAAAATATAGAACGCTTCTGTCATCTCAGAAGGTTATTTCATTCTTTGTTCCAATCTCCCTTCTCCCACCAGAGGTAGTCACTCTTCTGATTTCTATTATCATGAATAGCTTTGCCTTTATTTCAGCTTCATATAAATGGAAACATGTAATTTATATGTTTTGTGTCTGGATTATTTTGCATAACGTAATATTTTTATGATTCATCCATGTTGCTACATGTATCATAGTTTGTTCCTTTTTATTGCTGAGTAGTATTCCATAGTGCAAATAAATATACCACAGTTTATCTACTCACCTGTTGATGGGTATTTGGGTTGTCTCTAGTTTGGGGTTGTTATGAATAATGCTGCTATGAACATTGTTTTCAGGTCTTTTGTGGACATATGTTTTTGTTTTTATTGGTATTGCTGAGTCATATGACTGAATATTTAACATTATGAATGAAACTACTGAAGTTTTTAGCCCTTCCTTCCAGCAACATATGAGTTGTTACATATCCTAGTCATTTACTGAGTGTGAACTGGTATCTCATGTAGTTTGTTTTTGTTGTTTCTGGTTTTAGAATACCACATCTTTAACTTTACAATACGTTGCTGAATTTTTCTTTAATGGGGTTATACCATGAAGTGATAATACACATCAAGTAAAGTATAAATGTTACTTTTTTAAGACACATTATGTAAAGCTAATTACCATACAATAAATTTTGGGGGAAATTTTTTGGGGAGAGATGAAACATCTTGCTGAGCTCCTGGCATGTAGATTAAATAAAGTTTACGTATTATTTTCATTATTGAATTACTCATTATATTGCTGTTGTGGCTCCCTGGTGGGTCTAGTGGTTAGGATTCGGCGCTTTCTCTCATTATATTGCTGTAAAATGCTTATTCTAGTGTCCATTACAATTTATGTGAATTCTCCCATTATCCACTCAAGGTGGCTTCTTTCAGTCTTTGAAATTTCTTTGCTAGAGTTCTATTTCTCAAAGCAGAGTCATTGCATATATTTTGATCTTGATTTTTGATCATCCAGTGGCATTACATACTGAGATAGGTTAGTAAGTTTATATAATTTGATGAATAAATTTACACGTTTGTAACACTTTTATTGAATATTTGATCCTAAGCAAAATTGCAGAGTAGAAACAAAATTTTGCTTTATCGTTCCCATTGAATTTTATGAAAATTGCATGTACTTTTTAAAAAATTAGTTTTTGGTGGATAATACTAAGATATTTATCTTTTCTATTAGATGTTAGAACAGTCAATCTTGGTAGAATGACCAAAGGGAGACCTCTAATCTGGATTCTTAAATTTGACACTATCAGTGAGGTGGATCAACATTTGTTTCAAAAGAATCTAATTAGTTTATTTATCGGCATTACTTTTTTTAAAAAATAATTTTCATTTTTCTCATTGCCATTTTTTCTAGGATCCTTAATTAGTCTTGATCCAGTCAACCCCTAGTTTCTCTTTTCAGATGAGAAATGCATATTGTTACACATAATCTTTCAGTAACTGCTCCTCCATCTTTTTTATCATGCATAGCAACAATCTTCTCTCCACCAGCAAATGTATTTTGAAATAACATGGAGTTTTTTTAAAAATTGAGCTGAAATTTACATAAAGTAAAATTCACCGGGGCCAGCCCGGTGGCTCAGGCGGTTAGAGCTCCATGCTCCTAACTCCGAAGGCCGCTGGTTCGATACCCACATGAGCCAGTGGGCTCTCAACCACAAGGTTGCCAGTTCAATTCCTTGAGTCCAGCAAGGGATGGTGGGCAGCGCCCCCTGCAACTAAAATTTAACATGGCACCTTGAGCTGAGCTGCCGCTGAGCTCCCAGATGGCTCAGTTGGTTGGAGCGGGTCTTCTCAACCCAAGGTTGCCGGTTCGACTCCTGCAAGGTATAATGGGCTGCGCCCCCTGCAACTTTCAACCGTCAACTGGACCTGGAGCTGAGCTGCGCCCTCCACAACTAAGACTGAAAGAACAACTTGACTTGGAAAAAAGGCCTGGAAGTACACACTGTTCCCAATAAAGTCCTGATCACCTTCCCTAATAAAATCTTTTAAAAATTAATTAATTAATTAATTAATTAAAATGGGTCCTTTTTAGTTAGAGCACTTTTAAAACTTATTTTTCCACTCTCGGTCTCTTAATTGGAGAGTTTAATCCATTTATATTTAATGAAATGATTCATAAGAGAAGACTTACTTTTGCCAGTTTTTTCTTGTTTTCTATATGTCATAATGTTTTTTTCCTTCTTTTATTACTTTCTTCTTTTGTGTTATAGGTAGATGATTTTTAGTGTACTATTTCTTTTTCTTTCTTTCTGTCTCTCTATATGTTTTACTTATTTCCTTACTCGTGCTGAGGATTATAACTAAAATGTAATTTATAACAATTTAGTTCAGATTAATACCACCTTGGTTTTAATAGTATATAAAAACATTGCTCCTGTATAACTTAATTCCCCAACCCTTTTATGTTGTTATTGTTATAGATGATGTATTGTTATAAGTGACAAAGTTATAAATGACAGCAATCAACAGATTTATAATTATTGTTTTATATAACTATATTAAATCATGTCAAGGGAAAAAAGAGGAATTATTAACCAAAAATACGTTAATGCATATTTGTACATTTACCTTTGTAATTATTTTACTTATGTTCCATTCTTTAACTTTCAGCCTATTTTTGTGTTTGAATCTATGACATCTTTCTTATAGACAAGGTATAGTTTGATCATTTATATTTTTTTTTAAGATTTTTTTTATTGGGGAAGGGAAACAGGACTTTATTGGGGGAACAGTGTGTACTTCCAGGCCTTTTTATCCAAGTCAAGTTGTTGTCCTTTCAATCTTAGTTGTGGAGGGTGCCGTTCAGTTTCAAGTTGTCCTTTCAATCTTAGTTGTGGAGGGCGCAGCTCAACTCCAGGTCCAGTTCTCGTTTCTTTAGTTGCAGGGGGTACAGCCCACCATCCTTTGCGGGAGTCGAATCGGCAACCTTGGGGTTGAGAGGACGCATTCCAACCGAGCTGAGCCATCTGGGAGCTCAGTGGCAGCTCAGCTCAAGGTGCCGTGTTCAATTTTAGTTGCAGGGGGCGCTGCCCACCATCCCTGCGGGAGTCCAGGAATTGAACTGGCTTGTGGTTGAGAGCCCACTGGCCCATGTGGGAATCGAACCAGCAGCCTTCAGATTTAGGAGCATGGAGCTCTAACCGCCTGAGCCACCAGGCTGGCCCTGATCCATTTATATTTAATCTGGAAGGATTTACGTCTACCATTTTGCTTTTTTTTTTCTCTGTATGTCTTATGTTTGTTTTGTTTTACTCTTTATTATTGCCTTCTTTTGTTTTAAATAGATATTGTCTCAATATACCATTTTAATTTACTTGTTTCTTCTGTTATGTTTTTGAGTTATTTTCTTATTGTTGCCTGGGGGAATGCATAGTATTTTAATTTGGTTCAGTTTAATACCAATGTAATTTCACTGGTCTACAAAAAATTTGCAACAGCCCAACGAAAGACACTCACGAAAGAGGACTTCCAGAACTGCTTCAGAAAGTGGCAAGAACAATGAATGGGATAAGAGTGTTTGAAGCAAAGGGGAGTAACCTGAGGGGGTTAATGGCAGTATGTCTTTTACTGTAATAATTTTTTTAAAATTTAAACATTCACTATATTGTTTGATCACACCTTGTAAATTCAGATTAAAATTTTTCCCCAAACAATACATTATAGATGATGTTAGATAGTTAATTTTGTGTCACAGAATCAATTAGTTCGACTCTTAAGCTAAAATTGATCAATGTGTTCAGGTTCTAAAATTGTTTGTTTTAAAGCAGAATGTATTTACTGGGATAATAGGAAGTTTTCGTGAATATACTTTCAAAACTCACGCTAGCATTTATGGAGTGTTCTTCATATTCCTCAAAGCACTTAGTAGAAAGCATTCAATAAATATATAGTGATTTGTGTTGTAAAGTTTCTTAAATATTCCTTCAGGCATGTTATCCCTTTCCTGTGTGAAAAGATAAAACAGCTACTTTGTTTTTTCACTACAGATTTTCAGCTGCTGATGTTACATACAATAAAATATTGGAACATAGAGTTGAGGAAAAGACTTAAGACAGGTAGGTAAAGTCTAAAACAATAAAACTACCCATTCACTTTAATAAAGTCATTATTGGGATAATTGATAAAATTGGGATATTAACTACAGAGTACTATCAAAATTAAGTTTCCTCAATTTGATAATTGTACTATGATTTTATAAGAGAATATTCTGAGGTATTTAGGATCAAGGGGTGTGATGTGTGCAACCTACTGTCAAATGGTTCAGAAAAAAATGATCTGTAATGTGAGAGAGGGTTAGGTGAAGTTGTGGGTTAATATGAACTCACATGGCCAATGGAAGTATAAATTGGTTCAATCCTTCTGGAAAGCATTGTGTCTCAAGATTTTAGTGTAGCCAAGCAATCTTACTTTTTCTCCTGTAATAATTGAAGGAAGACTACAAAAAGATACAGGTTTAAGGATAGTTATATGAGCATGTATGAAATGAATGAATGAACTAATGAAAAATTGGCTGTAACCTAGTTGTCTAACAATGAGACTGATTAAATAAATAAAATTAAAAATTGTTTAAGCATGAAAAATAGTACTGTAAGTCTATATTTATTGACACAATGTCTATAATATATTTATATAATATATAAGTATATATTTAATATACAATATATATATTATAATATATATAATATATAAGTAACATATAATATATGTGTCAAAGCTGGCTACCAAACAATATGAACAGTATTAACCTATTTTGTTTTTCAAAAAAGGTGCATGTACACAGATACACTGACGTTTATACATGTTCAATTGATTAGATGTAATATGTACATGCGTTTATATATATAATATATACACACATTTGCATATTTACTTATGTGGTTGTATGTACATAGACATTTGGAAAATGACACCTGAATGTTGCCAGTGGTTATTTTTGAATAGCAAGTTTATAAGTGATTTTTATACCTTTTTGTATTAACTGACTTTTTAGAAAGAGTACAGTTTGCTTTTTTCATCCAGTTTTTCTAAGATAATGCTTCTTATGGAGGTTATGTTTTTTTTATTTTATTTTCTACCTTTGCAACAACTTCTGATATGCAATAAAAATAATGCTATATTTGCTGTTAACTTTGTACCAGATTTGAGGATCTAAGAGGCTAAATTCACAGATTTTGAGCCTAGTTGGCCAGCTGCTTTCATTCTTTTTACATGTCCAGAGTCTGTTTTCTTAATGCTCTATGAACTGTCTTACAAATGCGATGCTGCTTGCACAGCTTAGCTGAATGAAATGCATTACCAATTTTTACAAATCAGAGAACACGTTCTATTAATGACAATTGTGTAGTGCCTTTGTGTATAGAACTTACATATTTACTTTTGATAGTGGCCACAAAATGTGCTTTGATATTGATTATTGTTTTTAATAGTTTAATTTTTTAGCAGTCAATTTTGAGGGCATTTTCCATTAAACTTTTATTTTACATCTTGCTTTTCTGTACCAGATTTTTCTTCAATTAGTTAAAAAATATGGATCCTGAAGCAGGGGGACCACAGATTATCAAAGTGACACCTCTTCAGCAAATGCTTGCCTCTTGTACTGGAGCTGTATTGACATCACTAATGGGTAAAATAATGTTTTGTAGATTATGTGACTGAATGAAGCAGTGAATACATTTGACTTTTACTATCTGTGAAATAATGATAAATTATCATTCATCCTTCATAAATGACACTATCCCTCCACCATGATAACATGAAAAGAACCCTGAATAGAGAATCAAGAGACTTGAATTTTAGTCCTTGCTTTGTCATTCTCCGGGTGAGTGCACTTTGGGATTGTCTTTACTTCTCTCTGAGCTTCATTTTTCATCTGTAAAATTAGGGGCTTACACCAGGAGTTCTTTGTGGTCCCTATTGGTATTAAATTTTTATGATTCTTTTTTGAATAAAAAGCATGAATAATACAGAATTTGGGCAATTTACAAGTAGCAGCAAATGCAAGTTATGCTTTACTTTGTTTCCATTAATGGTGAATTTCTTAAATTTCTCTGGACGACATTTTTCTGTTTTTTATAGTCAGTTTCTTATAGACATAGCCAAATGACATAGTTAGGTGATAATTTAGCATTTTAATGATTTTAAGTTGGCTGGTTTATTTAAATAAGATAGCAGATAACTAGAACAAACATAAACTAATTGCTTTAGGATGTAGTATGTTACTTCAGGTCAGAATGTTAGGGTTTGTAAAGGTCTTAGAGATCATCCAGTGTAACCTGCTCATTCTCAGATGAGGAAAAGTTTTCTTAGTACAATTATTTGGCATTTTTTCTATTTGGACAAAATGCAGCATGCAATTTAAAACCATTCCTCTTTGCTGTACTGTTCCCAATTGGAATAACACGAGCTGGTGGTAAAGATGATTTATGGCTAGCTTACTGAAATATACATACCTATAGTTTTTATTCGCTATACGTGAATTTAATAGATTAGGAAGACTACAATTGTTTGATTATTGATACTTATAATACAGAGTTATTCTCAAATATTTAAATAGACTTTTGGACTAGTATTTTAGTTTTAATAGCATTATAGTTGTAGAAATATTGCAAATGATATTTTAGTACTTGTGAAAGAAATGATTACATAGTATTCTCATTAATCCTCTTCAACAAAATTCAAGGACAAAAAATAGAATGATATTTTCAAAACTACTTAGGATAAACAATCTTACCCATTATAAAGTAATGATGTATAATTCGATGTATTTTGTGTTCTTTGGACAAACATCTCTAAATTCACATATATCACCTATTAATTGAAATTTATGTATCTTCATAGTGACACCCCTGGATGTTGTTAAAATCCGACTCCAAGCCCAGAACAACCCATTTTCCAAAGGTATATATTAATTATCCTAAAAGTGTTATGTTGGATTTTTAAATGTTACTACATTCATTTTTATTTGAATAATATTCTCTTTTTATCAGTTGAAATAAATTGATGCCTCTTTATCCTCATGCAGAAACAGTTTTTCCTTAGTTGTACATGATGAGATCTAGGTAGAAAAGAAATATGCATACATAAAACTTTTATGAACCTACTAATTAAGTCAGAGGATGGTTTTATATTTGGGTATATGCCTCTTAAGAACAGAATTGTCCTTGTAAGGAAACAGAATCTAGCTTCCTCCTTAATTGCTAGACAGTATAGTTTATGTGGAATTTGAGAAGAGTAATTATTCATTTTTATTAGATGGGTAAAAACCACAATTCCTTGATCAATTTGTATAGTCTTATAAGGCGCACTTCAAAATATGTTTAAATAGCAGGAAACTGACTGGACTATGTCATAGTGGCTCAGACATAAATGCCACTATTGAACACATAGCAATGAGGCGGAATGAACAACAGGCATATTTCAGATGAATGACAGGGTAGGTGGATTGTAGGGAGACACTAAAAAGTAAGGTAGTTTCCTACACATTAAAGAAAGCCTTTAAAACAGAAGGAGGACACTTATGTATTATGAAACTCACAGAATTATACATGGCTGAACAGAGAAGACAGTTTTGGCAGCAAGAATGAGTCCAGTAATTGGAAGGAGTCGGTATTAGAGGAAGTAGTAAATTACGTGGGAGGTGACGAATGTCTAAAGTGAACAGTATAAATACAGAGAAAGGGACGAAGCATAGCATTATTTACATTGATTAAGAAGAATTTTTTTTTATAATTTATTTTTTTATTGACATAACATATAACATTGTATTAGTTTTAGGTATACAACAATGATTTGATGTATGTATATATTGCAGAATGATCACGATAAGTTTGGTTAACATCCTTCATCTCACATAGTTAACAAATTTACCTTTTCTTGTCATGAGAACTTGTAAGATTTACTCTCTTAGGAACGTTCAGATATACATTACATTTCATAATATATTTTTGTCTGCATTTTCCTTGCATACCAGAGTTTAGTTGTGATCAAACAGAGAAGACGTACACCCATGTTCTCTTTTCAAAACAGTTGTTCCTCCTTTATCTTTCCTCTTCATTTCCTCAGATAACCAAAAAGAATTTATTTTTATGTGCATTTGCTTACTACAGTTCTGAAAATGTAAAACCTACTAATTTACTCAATTACTTTTCACCAGTGTGAATTTAGCTTTCATTGCTGTGTCATTAAGCAAATCAAATAACATGTTACATCCTAAAAGGTGAGGACACGGTTATATCTCTTCATAATTTTCTAGTCTCCTCATTGTAATTTCAGTTTGTTCATCAGTAAAAACAATACAGTTGTGTGAAGTAATTTTTGACTGTTGGAATCTTCTCTGTTAGGAAAATGTTTTGTATATAGTAATGGACTTATGGATCATGTATGTGTTTGTGAAGAGGAAAGCAACAAAGCATGGTATAAGAAGCCAGGATGTTTTCGGGGAACCTTGGTAAGGACATTATATTATTTATAAACACTGTATGTTTTCTAATTTTTATTTAATGTTATATATGAAAGATTTTCCAAATTGTAGGAGAGTAAAATTTCATCGTATATTAATACTTAGCACATTTATCAGCAATTAAAAAGTAGATACTAAACAGAAAAAGGGAAGAATTTTTGTCTTTTAACTTTGTTAACTTTCTTTTCAACTGTTCATGCTTTTTTATGTAGGAAAAAAAGGGAGTACATTTTTTAAATTCAACTTTTTTATTTTGGGGTAATTATAGATCATGTGCAACTTTAAGGAAAAGTATATAGACAGATCCCATGTACACTTTTCCCAGTTTCCTCCAAATGGTAACATCTTACATAAAACAAGTGCAATATAGGATGTGAACCAGTATGTTGACATCGGTACAGTTGACATACAGAACAATTCCATCACCACAGGGATTCTTCTGTTTCCTTTTTAGAGTCATACCCATTTCCTTTGTGTACTCACCTGCTCCTTAACTCCTGGCAACTACTAGTTTGGTCTCCATTTATGTAATTTTGTAATTTCAAGAATTTTATATAAATGGAATCATAAGATAATACTTTGGGATTGGCACTTTTCACTAGCATAATTATGTATATACAGCTGGAAGTCCAGGTTCCCCACTCAGCCTCCATGGGTACATGGTGTGGGGGACTACCTCTTCATTGTACAGCTGCTATGATCTGAATGTTGTGCTCCCAGGCATGCGGGAGACCCTGCTCGCTCCGCGAGGCGGCCTGCAGGGCCTCCTGTCCTGCTCCCCACATAAGAACGCAGGACATGGTGAGGCCAAAAAGGAACACCCACGGAGCCATAGATAGGGGAGTCACACCACTATAGTCTCACTAGAGGCTGGAGTCACACGACCTGCAATCTGCTGTCCGCTTCGCTGCCTGCCAACCGACCGACTAACCAACGTAGCCACGGCAGTTGTATCAGTGGCTAATTGGCTAACTGGTTACAGCAGACGGCCAACTAGCCACGTTTTTCCCTTGGGTATATATAGGCTTTGTTAAGGAAGACAGAGGTTTGGATTCTATTTTCAGATGGTTACTTTTTCCCATCCTGTTTGAAGCAAGAGGGAATTTTTCTCTGATCGTCACAGTGAGGATCTAGTAGGGCTCATGTACTGTGTTTCCCCGAAAATAAGACCTAGCCGGACAATCAGCTGTAATGCGTTTTTTGGAGCAAAAGTTAATATAAAACCCAGTCTTATTATATTATATTGGGTCTTATAGTAAAATAAGAGTGGGTCTTATTAATTTTTGCTCCAAAAGACACATTAAAGCTGATGGTCCATCCCGCTAGCTCTTATTTTCGCGGACACGGTGTAAATGTTTTGTATATCAGGTTCAGTGATATACTTTGACGACTTTTTTCTATTATAACTTTAGGATGCCTTTTTGAAAATCATTCGAAACGAGGGTGTAAAGTCACTGTGGAGTGGCCTTCCTCCTACCTTGTAAGTTGAAATTTAATATTTTTCTTACAAAATGATGGTTGTTTTGTTTTGACTTATAATCAGCATGATTAGACAAAATCATGCATTTTTAATATTTGAACTTCATTTTTTAAAGCATTGTTTTGTGAGTCCCACAGCCACGCACACATTTGATGATTTGCTAATCAAGTCTAAAGGAGGTTTTACTCACGTCTGTGTTTTCTTGCACAATTAGTAAGTGAAAAGACACAACAGAAGTTGACCAGGCAATAGGCTCTGGAGTCTTCCCTCATGACATCGCACAGGGTGTGCTTATTCTCTCAGCATGGCAGCATGTGCAAAGTATTTCTACCCTAAAACACACTTGAATTTTAGAGTCTAGGGTTTTTTGGGGTTGATGGCATAGGCACATTCTATCTTTGTGACCAGCTCAGATTATCAAAACTCCAGACCCCCAAAATGAAAGCAGATTGTAATGGCAAGGGTAATACTGGGGCTCAGCTCCCAGCAGGTGAACGCAGAATACAGTGAAGCTGAAAAGGAACAACAACGGAGCCATGGATATGGGGTTTATACCACTATATTCTCGATCGGAGGCTGGTCGAGACACAAGCAGCAGACATCTGCCAACACCCCAACGAGGGCCTTCCTGCAGCACAGTCTCGCTGACGGCCGGGTGAGACACAGGATGTGGGATCCACACGACCTATACCATCTGCGCTGGCCAACGTACCTACCGCAGTTATGTACCATACAGAACAAGAATGGCTGACAGTCAACTGGTTACGCAAGTGCCTACATAAAGATGCATCCCGTGCATGCCCAGGCTACACATCTGGGCCAGCAGCTTTCCACATGAGGCTGAGAGCCTGGAAACTGCTTTCTGGGACTCTGTCCCAACCCATGTTTACCACAAATGACATCATTTGCACAGATAAACCTAGACAAGTTGGTTTATCGCTCCAGACATACTAGAAAACAATAATGGGAAATGTTCCAAGGGCTAAATTTCTTGGAGTTGGCCAAAGGTTAAGTGTGCAGATGTGCTCTGCTGAATGTACAGAAGTTTTGAGCAACCAGGCTTGCTGTGTTGTCTTTGGTGCACAAGCATAATTTTTTTTTCATGTTCAAAAATTAAGAATTTGCTGTTCATTTGACTTTTTATTTTACTAAAATAATGAGATACTGCGATCAGTGTATTTTCCCTTTTCCAGATAATTCTCCACTATCTAGCAATTATATGAATTAATGTGATAAACTGATAAGGCTGAATGTAAAAATCCCAATCAATACCTTGCTTTTCTGTACATCATTGCTTTCTAATTTATCTTTTTATGCAGCAAATTAGTCAATTTTGAGGCATATATTTTAAACACTGCCTAAGGTTATAAAGTTAGTGGCAGATCCAAAACTAATAGTCAATCCTATTTCGAAATTCTCATAATCAAACTTCACTATAGTAGAACATTGGGCCTTCCAAAGTGTGGTCTATCTGAATGTTCTTTAGTTAGTCCTTAAACAGATTGTTTTCGTGTTGCATTAATATTTATAATAGTGTCTGCAACTTTAATAATTCCCTTTTGATATTTTCATTTAAAAAATAATGTCATTGGAATTTCCTCAATATAGTAAATAACTTTGGCGACATTAATTGTAATTTATTTACAGTTATAAGCAGGTATGATACATGGTCCATAGTTCAAAAATATTTTACAGTTGCTCTTGTACTTTTTTCTTCAGTGATTTTCATGTTATGGTAAATATAATTGGGAAGGAAGATTTGGGAGACCAGAAACAGGACAAGTGTAGGAGACAGAAGTGTCCTTATTTGTCTTTTCCTCTTTATGACCTGACTGGGTGCTCTGTAACTTTTCACAACTAGAATGTAAACTTCTGGAGGGCAGATACCTATTTTGTTGTGGCCTATTAAATGAAAGAAAAATTTATCTCCTTGGCTGATTCATTGTGGTTTTCAGCTGATACAAAATATAAGTATTTTAGCTTGTATTTAATATGTTTAAGCCTTTTGATAATTATGTACAAATATTTTTGTGTTTCTAACAGAGTGATGGCAGTTCCTGCCACAGTTATTTATTTCACCTGCTATGATCAATTAACTGATCTTCTGAGATGTAAATTAGGAGAAAATGGAAGCTACATACCAATTGTTGCTGGAATCATGGCCAGATGTAAGTAATAAATTTACTATCTTTCATTTTGATTTCTGTTTAAAGCTTCTTTTAAAAATTTGACATTCACAGAGAATTTGTATAAAATACGAGTAAGTACTGGTAATTTATATTTTGCATTTGTAGTTTGTACTAATTTGTTAATATTTACACTCTAGAAGTCATAGGGTATGTTATGGCCATCAGAATGAAATGGGATCAACCCATCCCTGTTGAATCTTGGACAGAGATTTTAGATTCTAGGTTTTAGGATGACATCAGATTAATGTCAAATTGATGCCAAAGTCCTGAATCATTTTCCTTAGAGACTTGGAGATTCAGAGTTTAATCAGAAAGAAATTTGCCCCTATACAGAAGGATATTTTTCTCTGGGCAGTTGGTGTCATTTTTGTAGTAGTCCCAGCTGATGTATATTTCTGGAACTGCCCTTGAAAGAACTGAAACCAGAAAGAGTAAGGTATATGAAGGCAGACTTTTAAGAAATACCTTTATCAAGGAAAAAAATCCGTACCAATATGTTGGTATCATTAGATATTTGGTTTTCAGGTTTATAGACATTTCAGAATAGAAGTTTAAAATACAAAATGCATGAAATATTAATTGTGCATGTGTTTGCAGAGTACATGGCTTTGTTTTTGTTGTTTTTATATTTGCCTGTTTGTATTAGTCGGTGCAGTAACTGTGATAAGTCCATTAGAATTGATTAGAACCAAGATGCAGTATAAGAAGTTTTCTTACAAGGAGCTGCATCAGTTTGTCAGCAAGAGAGTGTCTGAAGATGGTTGGATTTCCCTATGGAGGGGCTGGGCCCCCACTGTTCTTAGAGACGTACCGTTCTCAGGTAGGATTTACCTTATCAGTGTCTGCTAAATTCTAAGTAGCTTTGTTTTATTAATATTTTACTTGTAAATCAACTAAATTTTAAACCTTTTAAGACTATAAAGGTAAGAAGCTATCTTTAGTAACCACAAACTCTTAGTTCAGTGTTGGGCTCTCAGAGCTTTATGAGTGTATTGAATGAATAGTTTCTAATTCAAGCCTGGTGTTCTTTTCTCTGGTGTTTATTTTCTTTTTAGACGTTAATTGGTATGTATTTATGTTTTGATAATACAAACTATCTTTAACATTATTCTAAGTCATAATTAGTAAGGTAAGTAAACTACCACAAATCAAAATACTATAAAATACATTTAAGACTACCTATGAATTATATTGACTTCTACATTTTTCAATTATTAAAGATAATAACCTCCCCCAGTAAATGAGCATCTTGTAAACAAGACTGTTATAAGTCAGATAGGAGATTGTGCTAATCACTGAATTATGAAAAGAATGAAGAAAAAAGTGTAAAACTAACAACTTGTAGAATGTGCATACTTCAGTAGTATTTCTCTTGTGAATCGTAGTTTTCATTTAAGAACTGAAATAATTATTGAGAACCCTTGTATTAATAGTGTTCCTCTCTTTTCCCTTTTGAGTTAGTCTTTTTCTTAGGCTCTCTTATTCACTTCTCTATGCATTTTTCCCTTTTCATTACTATTTTTCTTCAACATTTTGTGTTCAGTTATGTTGTCCAGACATGTACAGTGTAATTAACCATATGTTCCTAGGCAAATTTTTTAAAAATTATATTTGATACAGAAAAATAGATACAAATTATGAAGTACACTAATAAAATGAACATCTGGGAAGTCACCACTTCAAAATACGAACTAGAAAACTGCACCTAGAAAACTAGAAAACTGTTTATTTTACTAAAAATTTTCTTAAGATTCATTCTTATTTTTATGTGTAACTTGTCTTCATTTCTTGTTTATGCATACACAGATAGTGCTGCTGTTAACATTTTGTAAGTCTCTTAGTGTACATATACAAGAATTTGTCCAGTATTAGAGTTGCTAGTACACATATATACTTCTAAAATTTTATTAGGAAATATCAAAGTCTTTTCTAAAGTGATTGTGTATATCTACACATCTACCAGTTTCCTGCTACTTCCCTTCATACCCTCACCATCACTTTTGTTGTCATAGTTCTTAATTTTTGTTCAGTTGGTAATTTAAAGTGGTTATCTCACTTTAACTTAAATTTTTTTCTGATTATTAATGAGACTGGGCCCTGTTTCTCTGGCCATTCATTTATCGATAATCGATTTGGGGTTATGGACTGAAATAAATATTCAATTTCATCTCCCCCCACAAGTGGAGAGTTATCCTACCATCATTTATTAAATAACCGTATTTTTTCCAGTAATTTGCAGTGTCACCTCTCTCATAGTATAAGTTTTCATGGATCTGTTTCACTGGCCAATTTCCTGCACTAATCTCATAGTATTGTCTAAATTACTAAATTATAAAAAAGCCTTTATGATACCTTGTCCCCCCCCCCAGGGATGTTCTCTTTATTACATAACTCTTCTTTAAAGTATTTTAGTAGAAATTTAAAATTTTCTTCATAATGGTTATATACAACCTTTTTTAAAAAGATGTATTTATAGGTATACCCACACAGCCCCAACTTTTGATAACTATTTTAAAATTTATATTTAAAAAAAATGTTTTCCAAATCTTTGTAGCTGGTGCATTGTTATAGTTGATTTTTGTCTACTAGCTTATAGTAAGCTGCTTTTAAAACTGTCATAAATTCTAATTTGTTGCATATCTTTTGGGTTTTCTATATAGATAGTAATATGTAAATTATAACTATTTTTATTTTATTTTATTGGGAAATATTGGGGAACAGTGTGTTTCTCCAGGGCCCACCGGCTCCAAGTCGTTGTCCTTCAATCTAGTTGTGGAGGGCGCAGCTCAGCTCCCAAGTCCAGTTGCCATTTTCAATCTTTAGTTGCAGTGGGCGCAGCCCACTATCCCATGCAGGAATTGAACCGGCAACCTTGTTGAGAGCTCGCGCTCTAACAAACTGAGCCATATGACCACCCCGTTTCTTCATTTTTAATCATTATAGCTTTTATTTTCTCTTTCTTACTGTGCTGCCTAGGACAGTTTTGCATAGTAGCAGTGATAATGTTGCATCCCTATCATTTTCCTCATTCTAAAGGAAATAGTTCTGTTTCACCATTAATCATTATTTTTCGTATAGGTTCTTGCTGCATACCCTTTATCAAGTTAAAGTTCTTTAACCCTAGTTAAAGTTTTCCAAGAAATTAGTTTGCTTTAAAGGAAAGTGTGTTAAATGACCTTGTTTTTCCATCATTGTAGATTATCCCGTGGTTCTGTCAGTGTGGTGTATGGCATCTAATGGGTTTTTATTACATTTACTACCTTTGCATTCCTCGGACATCCCAATGTAGTCATAATGTCTAGTCTTTTATGAAATACTTTTGACTTCAGTTGTTTTTCATTAATTTTTGTAGGATTTTACACATATTTTCATAAATGAGTTTGGCCTATACATTTCCTTTCTCCTACTGTCTTTGTCAGGTTTTGGAATTAAAGTCCAAACTTCACTGATGCATAATTTTTTTTTTGTTTATAAGTCTGCTAGAATATTACTGACAATTTGGTTCCTTTTTTTAATCTCACCTAGTATGTGTCTGAACAGAAAGCAAGGTATGTCAAGGTTAGACTTTCTCTTTTCCTTTGATATATAATCTTATAAATAAAGTCTTTAAAGTCCTGCATTTCATTTCTAAATAAGTGTTCACTTCATTCTCTGTTTTTATAGCAATGTACTGGTATAACTATGAAGTTTTAAAGAAGTGGTTGTGTGAGAAATCTGGCTTATATGAACCAACATTTATGATCAGCTTTACTTCAGGGGCATTGTCTGGTTCTGTAAGTGTATTCTTTTGTTGTTAATATGATAAAATAATAATTGTCTTATTCAAACTGAACAAAATATTATATAGCATTTATGTTTATTGAGATAGCATTTTCAGGCTGCATTGTTTTGAAAATTTCTACTTATCCTATTTTTGAGGAAATACATTATTAGCCATTCAAATATTTTACAATGCTCTTTGTATCTATGTTTTTAATATATTACAAATACATTATTATATTTTTCTGGACAACTTTTGGATTCGTTAGATAACTACAGTTATGATAATGATAATAGATTAAATAGTGCTTTATTATTTACAAAGTATCTGGCAATTTATTCGTTAAATGCTAGTAGGCCTGGTTAGATATTTAATGGAGTATTATGTCATATGTATAAATGGACTGAATAGAAATAATTTCATCTTCTGCTGCTAATTCCTGTATCTTTGGGAACATTTTGGCTAAGTACTTCTTAAAAGAATTTTAACAAACATAACATTCAGAAGGGAGGAAGCTCAAATGACTGTTTTTGGTAGTAGAGGGGACCCCTTTTCCCCCTCTTCCACCCAATGAAAAGTTGTGTAGCAGACTTCCTTTATGCAGATTCCTGTCACCAGGATCTTGGCCACAAAGAGTTTTCTTACATGCACATACTTACAAAATGACTTTGTGATGACTTAGAGCGAGGTGCTGACATACTGGAACCAAATGAAAACGAGTGAAAGCGCATAGTGAGGTGACAGAGACCTGCAAGAAAATATTGGAAAAATAGTGTCAGAAAACCTAGGCTAAGAAAGCCACTGTGATTGAGTTCAAAATTTAGCTATCAATATTCCCAGATCTGAGATCTATCAAACTAAGCCTAGTAGTGGGTTATAAGCCCACTGAGGCAAAAAAGCAATTACTTTTTTAGCAATTTAAATAATTACAGTGCCAGCAAAATCTCATTATCCCTGTTATTTGTGAGGTGATTAAATGTAACTTAATTGTATTTCTCTTAATCCAGCATGAATGAAGAAAAACAAGTCCTGTTTATTTTTAGAAATTCCTAACAGTTGGAATTATAACACTAATTCCATACTTAACTTACAAATAAATGCTTAATATCTAAAAAGAGTTGAAAAATGGCTTTAGCGTGTCGTAACTGCTTTCTGGTAGTATAAAGGAAAAGTTTTATATTTTAATATTTCTCTTTAACATAGAAAAATTATTTTAAAAAAATTTTAATAATCTAGAAAATATTGGTGCCGTTTGTATTATATGTATTATGTATATTATATAAATATGTATTATATGTATTATACCTTCATGTGAAATAAAGGAATGGAACACACAGGAGCATCACAGATTCTGAACACTGGTTTTGGAGTCACAGGTCTGGTTGGAATTCTGTCTCCAGCACCACCAGTTGTGTGACCTCAGGAAAGTAGGGGAAATTTTCTGAGATTTTTACTTCTCAATTTTGGGAGAAATACATAAGGCATGTATCTGTTTTCTTTAATAAAAGCTTCTCTTTATATCTGGTTTTGTTTTAAGTTTCAGTTTAGTTATGATTTTCAATATTATCCTTATTAAGCAATGTGCAAAACAGAAGAATGTAAAAATATTTTAGAAAAAATTCAAAGGTAGATTTAAATTAATCAGTTTTACTTTTTGATAGTTTGCAGCTGTTGCAACTTTACCATTTGATGTGGTAAAAACACAGAAGCAGACACAACTTTGGATGTATGAAAGTCATAAATGTAAGTTTAATTTAAAACATTTTCAAGGCACCATGAAAATTTTTGTTTTTCTTTCCAGATACTAAGTTAGGAATATCTAAAATAATAATAAGATTTTTCCCCCTCTGCCTTACTCTTTAACTGAAACGAATACACTGTTAGAATACCCAGAAAAAAAAAATTCTAAGTCCAAACAAATAATTTAAGAAATCTTAAAGTCTATGTATTTTGCCTGCCATCAGTTTAGTCCCATACCTGCTATATGGAAGATTAAATAATACAATTTTTTTTGTTTTTTTCAAATAAATCTAGATAAATCAGGATGAAGGATTGTAAATTACTGGGAATCCTTTTTCTCTTAGTGTGTTTTGTCTCATTAATATGTGTAGAATTCTTTGTTCTTTTTTTTTCCTGTTTATTTTTTAGTTTCCCTTTTTTTGATTTTTTTTTTTACCTATCATCCCATCTACCTTTACTTCTTTATAACCTGTAATTTCTTCTAGAACTAAAGTGTACTCTTAGTTGCATCCATTAGATCCCTTCTGCAATTATTTATCTGTAGAAAGTATAGCAAACCCATTGGAAATTATCTATTACAAAATTGTGTCATGTAAGCTTTGTACCATTCTAATGTAAATAAATTCTTATAGCCCACCAGTATAGTATTTGGCATACAAAGTAAAATAGGTATTCTAATGTTGAAAGAAACATTGATTACAGACCTTTGAAAATGATTCTGCACATTAGTGACAACTTTGTCCTTGACTTACCAAAGTCCTAGTCCCGTCTAATATTAGAACTAAAACATGAGGTAATCAAAATTTATTATAGGGTTTACTCGCTTCCCTCTTTAGGGTGTGTCAGCCGTTTGGTTGTCTAAACCCTATCTCTTCTCCCTTAATAGTCCAAATTATTTTGTTTCCATCTTTCTACCAACCCATCAGAATTCCTGTTCCTCTGTTAAGTGAAAATAGTAGGAATAGTATTGAAAATAGTAGGAATATTCTCTTTGTTGTAACTTACCATAAGTGATTGATGTTGTGGTCATGGTAGTCGTATGTTGGTCATGGTGACAATAAGGTAAAAAATGGGAATCTCTACAAGTCAATTCTTACATTCAAGTTTGAGATCCACTTACATAGGTAAATAATCACTGGAGTCACCTGGGGTGCCTTTCCACTGCACGAAAAGCCGAACACCACCCTCACTGGACTTGTATTTATTAGATCTAAGGTGGGGCTCTATCTTGTGTATTTTGGAAATGTTCCCTGGGTTACTGTCATTGTTCATCCACACTGAGAATGGCACCAGGGGGCATCTTTCATTAGATTTCACTCTTACCTATCACTGCTTTTTTTTCTAATTAATGTTTCTCGGTTTAAACCCAAAAGAAGAAACCTAAATAAGCCTTGGGTCTTAGTTTTCCATGATTATTGTTAGTCACTTTAACTCGTTACTCTGCGTTAGCTATGAACCATTTACATTTAGCAAGATATGTTCCTATTGCAAACTACACTTCTCATTTGAGTGATAAAAGCCCAAATTTCTTCTCATTTTTATTGTATATTTATCCCCATTGAAAGAAGTAAGTCAGCTCCATTTAGAAGTGGCTTCCTCCGTTCCATATCTCAGCCATACCAAACCCTTTCGTCCTAGCAAAACAGAAACTATGAAGTGTTACCTATAGAACGCTGGTCATTTCCATGCAAGAGTAAGAGCTCTGTACCAGTGCCCTTAGGCCACTTCTCCCATCCTCCATCCATTAGTCGGCTCCTGACCGAGCGCCCCCTGGGTGTGAGGCACCAGCTGGTATCTACAGGCAAAAAAGAGGTATCTGAGTCTCTAAAGAGCTCATAACCTAGCAGAGGAGAAGCACATCGGGATGTAGTAAGTGCCAGATCCTGTACTAGAGGGAACTTGTTCATTTATTTATATATTTCTTAACATTTAACCTCCGGTTTCAGATTTATAAACCTGGCTCTGATCCACCTGTTTTCCACAGGTTAAAACTTCTTTTTCTCTGAATGTACTAAATATTTTAAAGTACTTCAATAGAAATTTAAAAATCATTTTAAAAAATGCTTGTATTTGGCAAATGTCTTAAAAATGCGCTGTATAAATTTTATCACTGGATTGTTGGGGAGAATGTGGAGCTGTGGGAACTTCCACACGGGCAGGTGAGACTATAAATTTGGAACTGCTTTGGAAAATGATCTGGCAATGTCAAGAAATGCTTTTGAACAAGCAATTCACCTCCTAGGTATGTGTCCTAAAGACACTTTTGCACATATACAAGGATGTTCACTGAAGAAGTCTGAATCCTCAAAAGTTAGAAACCACCTAAATGTTCCTTGGCAGGGAAATGGGTAAATTGTGATAAACCATACAGCAATTAAAATGAATAAAATATAGCTAAACTGCCAACATAGATAATCCTAAAGCACATTACAAGAGTAAGTATAAAGTGTGTAGTAAAAGTTTAAACACATGCATGAGAAAGATAAAAAGCTAAGAGAGTGATTATGTCTGAGGAGAGAGAGAGGAAGGATTGGGACGAAATATACAGGGGGCTTCAACTGTATCTGAAAGATCCAGTTGTTAGGATTTGATAAATTTGATAAATAAGTGTTTCTTTTATTGTTCATGCTTCAAATATTTAATAATCAAAGTGTTTCCTTACAGTATAAGAAGTTGTTGATTACCTGAAGAACAGCTCTTTAATGTAGGAACTTTAGGCAGAAGATAATTTGGAGGGTCTATTAGAGCTCTGCCATGGCTTATCTTCAATTATTAACTCTTTCTGTCCTTTCTCTTTTACATTAATTTCACCCTGCTATTCAGATAGAGACCAGTTTGGGGCTTGAGTCCTATAAGATTAGAAATACCCAGCTACTTTGCCCCCTTTCTTTCAACAGTTGTTTCCAAAATTTAAATAATTTAAACGTAAAGTTGCCAACTAGTAATATAAAGTTTTTATGATTGACTTTTTTTAGAAAGTTAAATTTCATTCATAAATACCTTGTTCTTAGTTTTAAAGTAAGTACCCTTCCTCTTGGGTTGCTATAGCTATTATGCTATTAATACTTACACTGAAAGTATAGTTTCCTGTATCACAAGGCCTCATTTATCTTCACAAAGCATCTGATATTTTATCTAAATGAAATTTGAGATGAGCCCCATTGAGATGAGCTCTATTAAGTGGCAAAATTCTAAAAAGCCATTTTTAAAAGATATCTTTTTCTAACTTTTCCCTTTTCCCTAGGCATGCTTACTAATATGTACTTATCTTTCTTAATGACTCAGTTGTCATCAATGTACACAATAATTATTGTAGAGTTTTGTAGTGCAGCTCTCAGAAGCTAGTGAGGGTAATATAGGAGTGTATGCCCATCATTCAGCTGATCTCAAATAAAGACTGAAATCTTCAGGGTATCAGATGTCTCAGTGTTCACATGGTAGCATGATTGCATCTTAGCAGACTTTTTTTAGTTACTACATCTAGTTTCTGAGCTAAGCCAGCTGTTAAAATCATTGGGTAAAATGAAGGTAAGCGAACTTTGTGCAGGAACAGCTCGTTCATAAGCTTTATGTTTTTGAACTTCAGTGACATCTATTTTTGCTGTTTTTTTAAAACTATAATTTTTTTCTATGTTCCAGATGTTTGAGTGGTTGCAAATAAATGTTTCTGTTAGTTTAAGGATAAATCTACCTTTTGGGGGAGACAGAACTTGATCTAATTTATCTCGAGTCTGGCACATCTATTCAGAAAATAGCTTTTTAATAAAGCTAGACCTTACTAGAGAGAAAAACTGTTTTCCTCAGAACCTCTTCTTAGGAAAAAAAATTTTTTAATGTATGAAATAAAAACTGAAAATGGTTATTAGTGCTTCTTTTTGGCTTTGGGAACCCCATGAAGATTTCTGTACATCTTTAAAATTTTTTATTATGAAAGTTTTTAAGACATGGAAAAAAGTATAAATTATACCTACTACCGAGCTTAAGAAACAAACATCAGTTTGGGAGAAGCCTCTGTATATTCCTCCTACATTGCATCTAGTCCTATACACCTTTAAACTTATATCCTTTTCCTAATTTTTTTTTTAATGAATACAACTATTAAAAATAAGATTTAAAATAGCTCTTTAGGCAAACATGTTTTTATTATAATGAAATGATATACCCCCAAAGGCAATAAATACTGTTTTGTGTGTATTTAACTGTATTAGAAATTAAATGGTAATTGATAATAGTATCATTTATTTAACATCTAGTTTCTATGCCTTTGCATATGTCAACCTGGGCTATAATGAAGAACATTGTTGCTAAGAATGGGTTTTCTGGATTATTTACAGGTAAAAATATTTGCTTTACCAAATTGTTGAATAAAATGTTTACTTTTACTTTTAAATCTATCACCTTCCTAACTTTCAGCAGGAAATTATTGAAAACATTCCACATTTATGATCTCCTAATTTATGATCTTTGCTATAAATTTAAAAATGTTAAATAATAGATTTACTATCAGTAAGATAAAATTTCTGTATAAAGTAACGTGGAGTAAAATTTCTGTATAAAATAACATGGAATTAAAGTGAGGAGGTTGGAAGTGAGTTTGGCTTGTTCTTTGACACCAGTATGGTACAATATTTGATATATCACTTCATTTAATTTGATCATTATCAGAATGAAACCAAATAAATTACATTTTAAAAAATAAGATAAAATTTGTCTTGATTTTTTTTCTATTCTCTTTTCAGGCCTAATTCCCCGTTTAATTAAAATTGCTCCTGCTTGTGCCATTATGATCAGTACATATGAATTTGGAAAGGTTTTTTTCCAGAAACAAAATGCTCGCAAACAGCAATACCAGTGATGCTCCTTCAACTTGAAATAACAACCATTGCCAAATAATAAGATGGAGGCTGTTAGGCAAGAATCTTTTTCACCATTATTTTACAATGATTTTATATCTTTCCTGTAATTGAAATGAATAGGAATTTGTACTTTGCCTCTAAATCATAATCCTAATTTTAAAATAAATTATCCTAATTTTGAGATATTGAAAAAGATATTCCAGAAACCACAACCATTGAGCATTTTTATTAAAAAAAGAAAAATTATCTTAGCACTGAGAGTTTGGTATAGGTTTGGGCTTAACTTAATCTTATTGGGAGTGTCAGATACTCAGAACACTGTGAATTGTGTGCTGATTGGCATACAGGGTCTAGAAGAAAAATGCCAAGTCTTTATACACATTTAAATCATGTACATAGGTATTTAAGTATTTCAACAAAGTACATGATAGAAGGCATTTTTTAAATAACACATATACCAAATATTATGTATTAGTTACTCTTTTAAAATTCAAATGCATTAGGTGTAGGTTTTGTTACTGTTTGAAGGCTCCATGTGTTAGGATTTCTTAAATCAAAGGTATGGCAATTGTATCTTTATGAACCAAAATGTAATCGTTTGTGTGATACAGATGCTGCTGTTTTTGATGACTGAAGATCCTGTATTATCTCCTGTTTCTGCACGAGAGGGAGGTACTACTGATTGTATTAAATGTTCTCTTCAAAAACTTGGGTGTACAGTGGAAAACCACATTGTATTTAGACTACTGAAAAGGTTTTGGCACAGAAAGGTCCTCTCGTTCCAGCCATGTTGTAATTCATGTATCACTGGCATTCTCTAGATGACTCGTGTTGCTTTGTTCTGTTAAATTTGATATATTAATATAATATCAGTCATACAATATTTCCAAAATTTCCCTCGAGGTTAAGCATCTTAACAGTATGCTAGACCAAGAGACTAAACAGGCAGTAGTTTCCTTGAAGAAAGAGCTTTTTGTCATTTAGGCTAATGCCTAAGTAGCTTAACTTATGACTGTAGGGATGAAATAAAAAGAATATAATGGCAGGACAGGAAATGATAATTTTTTTAAAACTTGTTTGATTTTCTGAGGACATACATACTATTAGAAAAAGCACTTTATTGCGGTCTGTGAGTTTTATGAAAATGTGAAGAATTTTTTCCCTAAAATAGGTAATATATTTAGGTAACAAATCTTCTCGAATGTTGGTAGAGGAATTTATTTGTATTACAGTAGAAAGTGTTTATATGTTTCAGCAGAAATAAAGCTATGTAAGATTTGTATGTAACATTTTGTGTTTTTATTCTGTGTTGATTTACCTTAAATTTGCAACATACATATGTATAAAAGTATAAGTATTTGATTTTAACTTATATTTTCATTAAAATATTTTATAAATTATCACTGTGCTTCTAGGTAAATATTTTCATATAATGTGTGTATGAACTTTATCTTGAAAGTTGCTGTTTAACAATATTAAATTTAACTTGGTTTTGCTATGCTTCTTTTTGATAACTGATTGGTAGAAAAAAGAACAATTCAGATTTAGAACTATACTCTCAAAATGCAGTCACATATTTCAATTTACCGTCACGTAAAAATACCAGAAGAGAAACTTCTACCTGTACACCCCAGTACTGACAGCACTTGTGGACAATTATCATTTATGACTAAAATAATGTAAATCTAATTCCCTAGTAGTTTCTCCAACACATATGACATTACACCGTATCTGGATGAAAAAAAGCTTTAGCTTTCTTTATACTTAAGTTGTAAATAAGTATTAATATACTTTGGTTAAAAAAAATTAGCAACCAAAAATGGTTTGGCTAGGAATTATGTACTTGATAATGTTTTTGAAAGGAAGTAGTTTCATTTTATTAATGATAAATTTCCTCACATGCATATTTATGTAAATTTTTAAAAAGAAATGTCTTATTCAATATTGTTTGCTACTTTTCATATAATACATATTTGACAAGAGTTGATATGGAGTTAAAATAAATTTTCCTTTTATTTCTAGGAAAATTATTCACTAAGTTTATTTAATCACATATGACTCCTTTAAACTCTATCCTCCCATTCTTGGGGCACAAATTCCAAAGATGTGAGGAATTTTAGTCTATTATTTTTTATTTTTTTTCCAAACCAAACTTTTAAATAAATTACTGCTCTTATATTTTAATGTCATTCAACACTTGCGACCTTTTATGTGGTAGATAGGCAGGATAAAAAGCACTGGAGATAAGACATTTTAAAAACTCATTGGCCTCAAGGAAGTTTCAGAGCTATGATTACTAGAGGTGTGCCAGTGATGTAATTGAAAAGGTCTACTAAGCCTGGGGGCGGCGAGGACCTTGTCAGGAACTGCTTCTAAGATCAGGACAGGTGATCCATTAAACAGACCTGGAAGTGGGAGTTTCACTCAAATAGTGGGATGTGGTCCCAGTCACTTGAGTAAAGGGTATATGGGGATGTGGTAGGCAGGCAGATTGGAAATGTAGTCAGAGGCCTTGTGTGCCAACGGAGAAGAAATACGGAAACAGGAAACCAAGGAAGTATTTTTGGTATAGCTCTAATAAAGAGTTGTTAATAAGGTGGTCTGTTTTAAAACAATCTAAAAGCTTGGTATGGACTGAAATATATTTTTAAAAGGTACCATGGTGCCATAATGACACTGATAGAATCTTATCTTTCCCTTTCTATCAGTTAAAAAGAAATGCCAAAGCTAAATAGAAGCTGCTTTGCCTACAAGGAAGAGCAAAGTGAACTAATTTTTAAAAATTTAGGAGCCCTGATGTTCAGAGCAGTAGTCATGTGATATTTCAGAGGCAATCCAATGTATGAGTTGATTAAAATTAGAGATTTTACCTAATAATAGGAACTATAACAAAGAATTTCCTAAGTTGTGAGGCATTTATAACCACTTGAAAACTTGTATGTAAATCTAATAAAGATGACTTAAATAAACTTAGTTTACTTGCATTTTTAAGGCTTCTGTCCATCATAATTTGTAGTGTTACTGGGAAAAAAAAACCAAAACACCAAAGTTCATCTACTCACTGCTCGAAAGCCCATACTGGAGACACACGTGTTGGGTGGAAAGGAAAGGCTGCTTTACTCCAGAAGCAGGTAGCCTGGGATGACAGCGGACTAATGTCCAAAGACCATCTTTGCAGTTCCGGACCAAACAGCAGAGTTGTAATGGGGAGGGAGAAGAGGGGCAGTTACAGGGAACTGAGAGAGAATCCTGTTTCTTCAGTCACAGATTGATACTTTTTCACATCAGACTCCTGGGCACCAATAGCTGGTGGCAGCTACCTTGGAGACATTCCTTCTGCAAAACACTCGTAAATTCTCAAGAGCCTGAAGTTAACTCCTCATGCTTGACAAAGAAACAGCATATTAACAACACAAAATTATACTGAGAACAAGGGGTGCTGGGTTGAAGAACCAAGATTCTGCAAAATATCTCATAATTGTGTGTCTGACATTTTCTTTAAAGCAAAATGCATAAACAGGACATCTGTGACTATCGCATTGAAGCTACCATTGTTTTGTGTTTAACTAGCTATACTGTTTCTAATATCTTAAAATATACTTTTAAATATTTCTCCTGGAACCTGCTTTACAAGCTGTCCTTCAGAACATGACTAACATGCTTTCTTAATCTTTAACTATAAGCCACATGGCAGCCAAAGCAATTGAAACATTTAGTGAAAGCTTATACCTATCTTAATTAAGAATTATTTAATTCTATTTGTCAAAAACACTTCGGGCATTAAAATCACAAGGGCCTCAGCTCCTATAGTAGCTTGTTTTTGGCATTTACCTTTTAGAAATGTACATTTCATTTAATGCTGACATCATCCTGATGGCATCACATAGGTGCTGAGATGATGCTTCCATTTTACAGGTAAGAAAACAAACACTGGCTATTACATAATCCAGTCAGCAACACTGCCAGAACCACTAGTGTACTGTGCCACTTCAACAGATGTTGTGTATTCTAACACATGTCATGGTTTAAAAAAAAATGTGTTTTATTTGATAGGAGTTAAAATAAGGATTTCTCCAAAACCATTTTCATATTACATTTTCCGTGTTAAGTAATACACGTTTACCACATTTGTTGAAACAGAAGTTCAGTCCACAACCTGAATGAAGTAACTTCGTCAAGGACAAAATAAGACCACCAGTGCCTGATACAAAATGTTTAATATACATGCAACAAGAATAATACATCAGAGCAACAAAATACGCATGGAAATACTAGCATGTAATTCAGCATTCTATTTTGGGGAGGGCCTGTGAACAATAACCACCACCACTTAAAACTAAAGATTGAGACATCAGTTGTTTCCTCATGCACACATTAACAAACTACCTCTATAACTAGTGTGAGATAAACTGTGTAGAAACCTAACTTCACATTGGCAGATGAATTTTATACCAAGAGCTCCAAGAAAGGAGGAAAAGTTACGATCCTCAGGTGTCATATTTAAATCTGCATTTAGCATGTTAAGATGCACAAGTTACTATGTCCATTAGACAAATCTGAAAAACTTTACCAATTACGAACCTTGAATTTCTGTATTATAAAAATGTATGGAAAAATTTTAACATATTTTTTTTTAATTATTGAAGGATAATGTCTAGTTGAGAATGGACCATGAATGATAAACCATTTAAATGTTATTCTGCTAGTTGCTTGGAAAACAATAGTGCTTAAGGCCAGCCTAAAAGTTTTGAAGTTCCCCTCCTTAACCCTTTCTCATTCTCCCCTCCCAAGGCTTCCATTTGTCCTCATTTCATACCTACCTTTCATCCTCCAAGCTGAGTGAAAAGTGCTTTGGATACCTCATTCACAATAAGGTGTACAGAATTACGATATAAAGTACCAATGCTCAAGAATATTTGCATGTCTACAAGTAAAGCCTTAAGCTAAAAGAAGAAAGCTCTGAGTAGTTCTGGTACATCTAAGGTAACTTACTTTAAGGGCTTCTGGGCCTCCTTTGTCCCTGAAATGACACTGTTTGAACTGTCTTACATATAAGACTAGCCTTGTTACTATTTATTATCTTAAACTCCAAATTATGAGAGCAAAACTCTGAAGACTGCAGAGAACCACCACACTCCTATATTTCTAATACAAAGAATGAATGTGGTAAGTTCAGCACTTTTTGCCTCCTCTCAATAAAAACTTTTAGGAGGAACATTCTTTCTACATATCAAAGCTATCAAGTTTGAATGTAATGTTTTATTAAACAAAAATACCACTTAAAGTCCCCAGTAAGTATTGTAGCCTCTTCATGTAAACAATGTATAAAACTTCTTTGGCACAGCTAATCCATGTTTTCCTCATAACTTACTACAGAAAATATACTTAACACATTTTCTCTTTCAGCATGGTGGAATTTTTAGGGCCAAGACGTATAGTTCCAAAAATTGCAAAAACTCTAGAAATATGGCTCACAGCTTTTTTAAAAAAGAAAACTTTTTTTTTAACCTGTAGAAGTGCAAGGATTTTTAACATTAACTTTAAAATGCAACTAAATGATAGAAGCTGTGAGACATACATGATACAATTCATTGTTGCACACAAGGGAGAAAAAGCAGTACTGTATGCCAGAAGTTCAGTATAGTTGATTACCCCACTGATCCTAATTTAAAAGCTTCTCAAGTACATAACTGAACTTGAAATCTTTCCTGATCAAATACTTATTTGAATACCTGGTCTCTATTTTTTAATGTTTCCAAATTTTGAGGCATATTTAATATTTTTTAATAACCTTTGAAGAAAATTTTGGGACAACAAAGATAAGAAATTTATTCATTTTACCTAACTGGCCTAAAATACTTTCCTTGTGACCCTAACTGCCTAAAGGCACAGTCCTACAAAATTTATAAAATGTTAAATGGAATGTTGATACGAAATAATTGTGAAAGAAAAATTGAGTTAAGTCACTGTGAAACTGCAGCTGAGACTATTCTCATATTAAAAACAAGACTTTTAAACATTAAGACCTAGGAAGAAATTAATGAAAATGAAATTGGTCATTTTTAGAAATTTTAATCATTGCATAAAAGAGTGAAAGAAAATACTTAGCTTGTCTTTGGAATAAACCTTGAACTCAGTCTCTGGCAATGATGATATATTTAAATATGTGAAAACCTGCTAAATAATAAATATGTACAATTTGCAATGGATTATTAAGTTAGAGGATCTCTGAAAGTTTTTTAAGCCTATTCATTTTAAACTTCCTCAGTGACAAATATAAGAATTTTAAAATGAAAAATACCAGAAACATTTTTTTTTCCACTCAGAAGTTTACATGGAGTGGACTGAACGCTAACATGAGTAACAGAATTCCAGACATGCCAGAACAATATAAAATTCCAAAGGTTTTTCCCATCAGTCAAACTTATGTAAATAGAACATTTGCAACAAAATCTTTTGGCTTTTCCATAAAATTTTTCAGGATGGAGTTAGGCCTGGACTTGTCATCTCTGTTGTAGGACTTGCAAGGTAGTCATTAGATTTTAGGCTTGTTAGAGATTTATAACTTGCCACTGATGTTAGAGACCCACATAGACCAAGTAATGAGGGAGTATCTTCTTTACCTGAAAATTAGGATAAAATTAACAAATATTTAATTGCCCTTGAAGAATATCAATAAGGACCTAAAACCATTAAAAACTTTCTACTTTACCAATATTGCATATTCTTGAATACTGTGATGTCAACAGTTGCTAATACATATATACATATATATAAACATAAAATTATTACAATGGATTAAAAAATAACAAGTACATTAAAATCTGAGTTAATATTTTAAAAGCAATTTATTGATATGGGGGTACGAACTTGTCAAGGCTAACAAAAAACCCTGTGTCCAGATGACTGACTGGGAGATTGGTAGTTCCTAGCAGAAACAAATTAGTCATCAGGAACAGAAAATGGAATTTTGTTTTATAGCAATAAAGGTCAGTTTGTTTTAAATGTTTTAATATGGAATCTGGACTCTAAACATCTTGGGATGGTACTGCTACAAATGGTATGAAGGTAGAAGTCACTGAGTGTCCCTTCAGTGCTGGGCATTGCGATAAAAAGATACATTTAAAAACCACTTCTTGCCCACAGGGAATTTAGTGTATGGTGGAAACAGTCACAAACAAAATTATAACAAATGCAGTAAGTGCAGCGATAACAGTGTAACTCAAGGGTATTACGGGATCTTAGAGGAGAAGTATCCAACCAAATCAGAAAGTATGGGTTAGGGGCAATTAGAGAAGTTTCAGGGAGAAAATGACTACTGAACTGAATCCTAGTGGACATGCATACCCAAGGAGGCAAAAACCAGAGAGGCTCTGCAGAGGACCAGCATGAGCAAAAGCACAGAGGGGAGAATTAACACCCAAAGGAGCTACGAGCAAGAAATGAGATTAGGGGAATGGGCAAAGACCACTGAAGGCTTTACAGTTCAGGTTAAGGAGCCTGGAAATTACCCTGTAATCGTAATCTGTTTGTACTGTGACTTGAAATTAAGTCTTCTGAATTCAGAAACATTCTTGGTCATATTAATTTACTACAGAGCCAGTGAAGCCTTACTGAAATTACTGCAATTCATACTTTCTTATAGAACAACACAGAGCTTGGGAAGAAATTTCTAAGAAAGGGAAAACAATCTCCAAGTAGATGAAGCTTGGGGATATATGCAAAGGATTGCTTGTCACATGCCAAGTATATAACTGAAGGTAGAAGAAATTTCTCAGAATAGATAAAATAAATTTTGAAGCAACAAGCAATTGGTGTGACTGATTCATGCATCACACAGGATTCCCATTAAGATGTCAAACATCAATTTGTCATGGAACTGTCACCTTTGAAGAGATTCTGTTTAACTTACAGAAGTATTTGATTTAACTGATGAAAATGAATCTATAAATTAGGCAAATAGGAAAGTATCTACATAAAAAGGTGCAGGATATTTGTTGGTAACTTGAAAGACATCCCTACAACAGTGGAGTATTTTTTTTTTAGGAAATGGTTCACTGTTGGCAGAAGATGATATTGTGAGGAAAGACGGTCACTGACATTTTGGTTCAAAAAATGATTCAAAAGACACACTCTGAACATGAAGAAGTTCTTGACAAATGATTCACGTTTATTTTCCTTCTAGAGAACACTGAAATTAATTTTAAAATCTATGCATAAAGTCTCAAAGAAGTAACCAACAATCAAAAAAATTTTTTTAAAAAAACAATTCATTTATAATAGCATCTAAAAGAATAAAATATTCAGGAATAAACTTAACCAAAGAAGTGGAAGGGTTGTATACTGACAATGACAAAATATTGCTGTATTTCCCAAATTGATCTACAGATTCAATGTAATCCCCTTCAAAAGTTTAATTCCCCATTTTTTTCAGAAATGATAAATTGATTATAAAATTCATATTGAAATGCAAAGGACCTTGAATAGCCAAAACAATCTTGAAAAAGAACAAAGTTGGAGAACTCACGTCCTGATTTCAAAGCTGACTACAAAGCTACAGTAATCAGTCTGGGCTGGGAGTAAAGACAACGAGGCAGGCAGAGACACACAGGCCCATGGGACAGTATTGAGAATCCAGGAACAAACCCATATGTGCTATATTTCAACAAGAGTTCTGGGACCACTCAATGGGGGGAAAGAATACTCTTCAACAAATGGACCAGGGTCAACGAATAAAGTTGTATGCTTAGATCACACCACACAGAAAAATTAAATCAAAATGGATCGAAGACCTAAATGTAAGATCTAAAAACTATGAAACTCTTAAAGGGAAACAAAGGTGTAAATATGCATGACCTTGGATTAGGCAATGGTTTCTTGATATGACTACAAAAGTGCAAGCAACCAAAAGAAAAACTAGATAAACAAGACTTCATCAGAACTTAAAACTGTGAATCAAAGAACACTAGCAAGAAAATGAAAAACAAACCCTTCAGAATGGGAGAAAATATTTGCAAATCATATCTGATAAGGGTCTACTCTCCAGAATACACATAAAGAACTATTAAAACTCTACCATAAAAAAAAAAAACAATGCAGTTTTTAAATGGTCAAAGGATCTGAACAGATATTTCTCTGAAGATGATATACAAATGGCCAATAAACACATGAAAAAATGCTCAACATTGTTACTCATTAGGGCAATGCAAATCAAAACTATGAAATTCCACTTCACACCCACCAGGATGGCTATAATAAAGATAATAACAAGTGTTGGTGAGGGTATGGAGAAACTGAAATATTCCTCCATTGCTAGTGGGATTGTAAAATGGTACACTTCAAAAAACAACTTAGCTGGGCCGGCCCGGTGGCTCAGGCGGTTGGAGCTCCATGCTCCTAATGCCAAAGAATGCCGGTTCGATTCCCACATAGGCCAGTGCTGGATGGCTCAGTTGGTCAGAGCGCGGGCTCTCAACCACAAGGTTGCCAGTTCATCTCCCGCAAGGGATGGTGGGCTGCGCCCCCTGCAACTAACGGTGGCTGGACCTGGAGTTGGGCTGTGCCCTCCACAACTAAGATTGAAAGGACAACAACTTGACTTGGAAAAAAGGCCTGGAAGTACACACTGTTCCCCAATAAAGTCCTGTTCCCCTTCCCCAATAAAAATCTTTAAAAACAACAACAACAACAAAAACAACAACTTAGCAGTTCTCAAATGGTTAAACATGTGATCCAGCCAATTCCATTCCTGGTTGTATACTCAAAAGAAGTAAAAATATATGTTATAAAAACTTGTACATGAATGTTCATAGCAGCATCATAGTGCAAAAGCAGAAACAATTCAAACATCCAACTGATGAATGGATAAACAAATTGTGGTACATTCATATAATTATTCAGTCCTAAAAGGGAATGAAGTACTGATAAATGCAGCAACAGAGTTGAACTGTGAAAACATTATGCTAAGTCAAAGACGCCAGACCAAAAAAGTTACACATTGTATTCATTATATGAATGTTTAGAATAGACAAATCCCGAAAGACAGAAAGCAGATTAGTAGTTACTAAGGGATGGGGTGGGGAGGGATTGGGATTGACAGCTAAGAGGTACAGGGCCTCTTTACTGGGTGATGGCAATGTTCTGGTGACTGTCATCATGGTCATGCATTGCCTAGGATGTTCCAGTCCGTGACCAACTGCATGGATGACTGTGGTCCTGTAAGATTATAATGGAGCTGCAAAAAGAAGTCCTATAGCCTAGTAATGTCGTAGCTGTCATAACGTCTTAGCACAACACGTTACTCGTGCGTGGTGATGCTGGTGTAAACCTCCTGCGCGGCCAGTCGTATGAAAGTCCAGCACATACAATGACATGCAGTACATGATACTTGATAATGATAATAAATGGCTATGTATTTATTATACTATACTTTTTTTCTTATTTTAAAGTGTACTCTTTCTACTTATAAAAAATGTTTGCTGTAAAAGAAACATTTTTCCTTTGGCAGCAAGTGGGCGGCAGCCTCGCATCTCATGTTTACTGTATCTCTCAATTGTATCATTTTCTCTTGTGCTTGATTTAATCTATTGTTTTCTACAGTTTTCTACAGTAACATGCTGTACAGGCTTGTTGCCTAGAAGCAATAGGCTGGACCATACAGCCTAGGTGTGTAGTAAGCTGTACCATTTAGGTTTGTGTCAGTGCCCTCTAAGATGTTCACATAATGACAAATTCACCTAACGACACATTTCTCAGAATATATCCCCATTGTTAAGAGGTACATGACTGTATACTAAACACCAATGAATTGTACACTTTAAAGTAGTGAATTTTATGTTATGTGAATTATAGTAAAATAGTTTGTTGGGGGTTTTTTATTTGTATACGTTTATTTGAGCCAAATTGAGTACATATATTGGGGAGCAAGAGCTCAAATGCTCCTAAAACAGGTTTTTAAAAGTCTAAAAGATCTTTTAAAATAAATATTAAAAAAATGCTAAGAGATATGGAAACGTATTATAGTTTGTCAGCATTTTATTTTTCTTTTCTTTTTTTGTGGTATATTTTGTGGTACATGTATCTTAAAAGCCAAGCATCTTAGATTTGATGAAATACAGTGGTTACTAGTATTAATAGTTACTAGCATGATACTTGTCACATACGATGGGCTTAATAAAATGCTTCTTGAAAAAAATGACTTCTCACCCTTTTCTATCAACAATTATAGTGCTATGATAAGCAGTTTGAATTTTATTCTGATTGTCATTGAGAGCCACTGGATAATTTTAAGTGGGGGTATAATAGTTCCTGATTTATGTTTTTAAAGATCACTGATTTCTCTATGGAAAATGGACTATGATGGGGCAAAAGAGAGGTGAAAGAATGAAAAAGCCATGGCCATAGTCCACCCAGCAGGCTTGCCCAGGTGGCACAGACTTGGGTTGCAGTAATGGGGAGGATGGTGAGTCAATGTATATATCACGTGTTAACTGGAGAGCTGACAGGACTTGCTAATAAACTGACTTGCAGTTGTAATGGGATAGAGTAGAATCTAGGATAATGCCTATGGTGGAGCCATTTACTGCAATGTGAGAAGACGGGGAAGAAACTGGAGGTGCAGAGGAATGCAGGTTCCCCTGAAGTAAGAAATTATCTGTCTCTCCTGAGCTCTCACTACACAGCAGCAGATGTAGAACTGGGAAGAAGTGGAGAGAAAAGATGTGAGCACCATGTCATCATACCAGCAACACTTGTCCAATCCAAAGGCACAGCTGTAGCCTATGCTGGGGGTAGAAAAGAAAAGAACTTTGAACCAACTAAGCTACTGAAGTTTGAAAATGACTAGGTTGAGTCTTGGAAACTGAAATACAATCATTGAAAGCTGCCTGAAATGTTATGGAATTGGACTAAGATGTTGTTCAAGAAGACGCAACCCAATGGAAAGAGTGGTTGATAAGAGCATAGCTGAAAGCAGTAACAGGAAAAATAGAAGTCTTATGTTCTATTCTCCAAGTTTTTCAGGACACTCAGTAAACAAGATTCCCAAAAGTGACTCAAGAATGAGGAAGTGGTCAGTTGCATCAATAGCTGCTAAGAAGTTTAAGAGGACAGAGAACTGATGTTAGCAACATGGCAGTGGTTAATATCACCTTGGTAAAAATCAGTAAGTGGTAGAGACACAAAGTTGGAGTGGGCAGAAAAGAGTACAGGAAGTGAGGAAATAAAGTAAAAATTACAGATAATCTTTCAAGGTTTGCCATAAACACATGAGCAGACCACTTTTAATTATACTGGTAGCTTAATTCTTATCACGCTTCACAGAAATATCACTATTATTCTTCAGTGATCCTCTGCAATCAAAATATAGATAGTGCAGGAAAAATCAATTTTCAAATAGATTTTTCCCCCCTTACCTTCACTGATTGAATTTAATGTGTCTTGTTTTCCATCACCTTCTTGTGACTGACCTGGATCCAGTGAACTCTGAGAAAGGCTAACTTCAGCTGATAGCTGGTCAAGACTTTGATAACTCTTTCTGTAAAACAAGAGAAAAATACTACTTGAATTTCTTCTCACAAAAAAATAATTTAAAAAGATGTTCTTCGATTTCTTCAATTTATTGAATTTCTGATTAATTACTCCCCAATGTTTCCCCTAAACTTTGTCTTTATTATGGCTACAATATGAGCTCCATTATATAATACTTTTCCTTCTACCATTTTGGAGGTCTATCTGTTTAATTCACTAAAAATGGAAAAGAAAATTAATTTTTCAAACAAATTTAAATCTTTACACCAATTTGGATTATCCAGCTGGTCAAGAAATGGGGACTTCTGGTTATTATCTGTCATCAAAGGAGCAGAAAAATCTACAGAATACTCTTAATGCAGAAACAAAATCAACATAACAATAATAATCTACTGTCTCCTAAGCACTTCAAAATTGTTCAATGTCTTGATATTTGTACAGATGGTTATTATATAATATAACAAATTATTATAAATTCCTGTAATTTAGAATGTTAAAAAATTGGGGGTAATAAAATACCTGTTTGTGTTAATATACCATCAAGATAATTAACCTCCTTTCCTCATCTATTTGCAACTGTGAGCCCATTTTCTATTAAGGAAATTAATTAGAAATAAATTATAATAGAGGAAAAACTCAGTTACAAATGAAAAATAAATGAAGATTTATTATTAAACTGTCCTCATTTGTTTTGTCATGTTAAAACCAACTCAAAAGATATATGCAGCTTCGGTATAATTGACATTTCAAGTAAGGGCACAGAATTCATTACTATTTCCAAATATAAACGATCCAGGGAAATGAACATATTTTTTTAGGTTTAACATCTATTTCCTAAGGTAGTCAAACCCTATCTAATTTCCTAGAAATGTAACATTATAGGAAAGCACATATAGTTTAAATGATTTATTACATAGCTATTCTCTATTCATACTCACAAAAGTAGACATACAAGTTTATCAAATGCATGTATATTCAGTAGGGGGGATATATACAACAGGTACCTACGTGTTTTTTTCCTCTAAGAAATGAAATGAATAATGCGGTGATGGAATAACTACTAGCTTATAAAGCAAACAGTGTTCTCACTTTATAACATGATGACTTTTCAAATGTCGAGATTATAAAAGTTCTTAATTATACTTTTAAGTAACAAGAAGAGCTATTATTGTAGGAAACTTCGGCTAATTATAATAGATAATATGTATATGAGCTATACAACATGTAATTTAAAAAATGATACCCAATATTTATATAGTTCTTTAAAAATGCTAGGCACTGGTCTACATATTTCATATATATTAACTTATTTAATCCTCACAATTACCCTAAGAGGATGGAATTATTACGATCCCTACTTTATAGTAGAGGAAACTGGGGCAAAAAGAGATTAGATTTGAACCTGGTAGGCTGGCTCTTATTCTGTCCCCTTCACTACTATACTATCTCATCTCTGGAATAGGAAGAAAAGATTTGGCTTCCTCTTTTAGAAGCTATTCTTAAAGAACAGCCTTGTTTGCTGAGATAGACCATATAAACTATACTATATTTAATCAAATCACTGAAAATTTCACTTGATTTCCATTGAAATCTTATTTACTTAGCTATAGAAGAAAGCAGGAACACAAGAATTTAATAAAGGAAATTATAAATAAGCTTCTCTTCCAAATTATTTTTCTGTGCCTAACAGGTGGAGGGCTTGCTTTTAAAATTAAATGGTTTAAGGTGAGTTTCTGACACTAACTTTTCATCATAGGAAACTTGTTCATTAATGTTACTGATTTTTAAAAATTGTGTATAGAAATTTACACACACAAAAATACCCAGAAAAAAAGATTTAGAATTCAACTGAATATTGTAAGGTCTCACAGCACATTTACAGTAATCTCAAGGACTGTCACCTACTTGAGGGAGGAAAGCTTGTAAAAGCAGCCTCTGATGATGGCAACATAGAATGAGCTTTCTGTGTGACCTACTAAAGTTCCTTTTAGAATATCATATTCCAGATCCAAAGTGATTTGGGGGACCTTTCTACCCTTTAACTTGTCACTTTAGTGAAAATCCTAGAGTTTATAGGCTTTCCTTAACCAAATGCCAATGAATATAGGAATAGAATTTGGTAAACGATGACATTCTGCAGCAATAATAAAAATTCCAAGTCGAAATTAAGCACCTTATTCATAAGATATTAAGAACAGTATCAGACAGTATCTTCTTGCCTGAAAACAACTACAGACCCACCACCTAGGAAAAGTCTAGTGCAGCTGCTTTTCAACAATGACAAAGAATGGGTTGGGTTTTCACATTCTCACCTGATTTCCAATGTGATTGGCAACTCCATCCGACAAACATGCTGTTGTCATGGAGTAAAACTAACTGTCTATGGGACCTCTGTCTTTAGAAAGTCACCACTAGATCCTATCTTAGAATTCTAGACTTATTAACATCACACTGCAAGATTTAAATGTAACCCACCAGACACATCAAACCAATTAACAATCTATTACTATCTCTCAGGGTAGAATTTTTAAAATAGTAATAGCTTGATCAAAATAAGAATCCAAGACTGTAGAAGTCATGTACTATGTCTACATAAAAGTTTATAGTTTATGTCATTACATTGTTAAATATAATTTAAATTAAACTTGGCGGAATTACATGTCTTGAGCATTTGAGACATAACCATTGCATTCAACATAAACTATTTAAACATTTAAAATAACTCAAATACAAATTTCAACATACAGAACTGGTACCAAATAAAGGCAAAAGAAAACTGAGCAACAGACCTGAATTCACTTATTAGTAAATTTTTCTACAACCTTACACTTTGTATCAGTGATCAGAAGTAATGATATGAATAACTTACATCACTTATTTGCCCAACATATGTATTGAGGTCAATAATAATTTACATTATCTGGTAGTTACTGGACAGCAGAGAGTGTGATGCCCAGAAGAAAATAAAAACAAATGCATACAAAGAGGCACATGAATGTACTTGAAAACAGATATACTATTCTTTTTATTCTTGATTTGATTTCATAGAAATATATTTAAGGAACAAAATAAGCATTTGCTATAGCAGAATATCTATATACTCTTAATCTACTAAAATCAATGGAAGGATGCAAAGAAGCCTGAAAGAGAAGGACATATTTGAGTCAGGTAAAACTTACAAACTGTAAAAGATTTTTGCAGCCTCAGTGCTTTAGGGAGTTCTACTCCAAAAATATTAGAAAGACACACATGGGAAGGAGAACCACTAGTATATTTAAACTGATTATATCTACCACTCAGAAGTCATTAAGAAAAATTAGCTTTAACAGATCATGAAGGGCATATAGAAGCTCATAATTCTCAATAATTTTGTGAATGATAGCCAAATTGGCAAACAATGATAAATTTGGAACACTGAAAAGGCTTATGTAAAAAATATAAATATGATGACACTGAATCTGGTCTGTTAGGATGGGAATGAGTGGGTTAGACAATAACCTAACAAAATTATATAACCAGTATCTAACCAGCTCATGTGACCAAGACTTTACATATAAAGAAGCATATTAAAACAGAACTTACTTGAAACAAAAAGTAATTACTCTCTCTGTGTTAAAAGAATATACCTTATATACTTAGTTATATTTGAGTTCTTACAGTAAGCCTATAATTCCTTAAAAATTTTTAACACAATATTCCTATGACTGCAGTAAAAGATATAAAATCCAGCATAACTAATCTTGCCAAGTCTAAATATATTTTTAAAGTTTTATAAACAGTATAGTAAATGGAAATAAATTTAAGCTTTTCAGTTGTGAAAGGGATCCTTCCACGAGTAGATGACAACATAGCCAAGTTATCTAATGGGTCATTTTAAGAAACAGACAAACGGATAAAGAAACTGTGGTACATACGTACAATGGAATATTATTCAGCCATACAAAGAATGGAATCTTGCCATTTGCAACAACATGGATGGACCTAGAGGGTATTATGCTAAGTGAAATAAGTCAGACAGAGAAAGACATACCATATAATTTCACTTATATATGGAAACTGAAAAAAATAAAACAGAAAAAACTCATAGCTATAGAGAACATTTTAATGGTTGCCAAATGAAATGGGGGTTGGGGTTATGAGCTAAAAAGGTGAAGGGATTAAGACATACAAATAGCAGTAACAAAACAGTCATGGGGATGTAAGAAACAGTCAATAATATATAGTCAATAATATTGTAATAACTATGTATGGTGCCAGGTGGGTACTAGACTTAATGGGGAGATCATTTCATAAGTTATATAAATGTCTGTCCACTATGCTGTACACCTGAAACTAATAACATTGAATGTCTACTGTAATTGAAATTTTTTTAAAGATATACATATATATTTTTTTAATTTATTGGGATGACATTTGTTAGTAAAATTACATAGATTTCAGGTGTACAATTCTGTATTACATCATCTATAAATCCCATTGTGTGTTCACCACCCAGAATCGGTTCTCCTTCCATGGTGATGGAAGGAGAATGTAATTGAAAATTTAAAAAAATTATTTTAAAAAAAGAAATGTCAACAAGTTCACAAAATTCATTGAATCAAACGCTCTCCTTCTCAAAGCTAACTGGGAGAATTAATTTACAAAGCTCCTAAAGAAGTAACTATAGACATCCATGGTTATTTATAATAACCATATTCTTAGCAGGAAATTGTCAGTTTCTTTCTCCGAATTATCAAGAAAGCTAATGTTCCTTATTAAAGTTGTTTTGGTTACCTCCTCCATAATTTGTACCTCCTCAATAAATGTTTGTTGAACTTATTTAAGATATTGGTCAAATTAAGAGGAATTAGTGATCAGGTTAGTTCAAGAGCTTTGGTTTATATTATGAATTTGAAGAGTACAAAAGACTGATGAAAAGACATGACTTGTTGCTAACATGATTTATAGAGCACTATTCTGTTCTAAAAATCCAAAATCTCCATTTTTACATGAAAAAGTTGGAATTACTTATTCAGAACAATTGGGGATTGGCTGGTCATTTTAATTTTGCATAAGGTTTTACAAGTTCTCTAAGAAAGTAGAGCTTGGGATGTTGGGTGAGTGTATATTCTCCAAACATGAAAGATATGAGGTTATGTGAGAGTATAAACAAAAAGATTATAGTATAAATAAATATTTACTGTGAATCTATTAAGTGTCAGAAAATTTATTACCCCATATGATCCTTATAATTCTTTTTAAATAGGCATTACCCACAGTATTGCATGTGCAGAAACAAAAGGTAAGAGGAAGTGTTAGTATTACCCAACAAATAAGTAGCAGAGATTCCTTTTAAGTCCTGACTTAACTCTAGGTCCAGTGATCTCACTACTACACTCTAGCTGCATACTTTTGTTCAAGGACATTCGTTTGGCAATAGGACCATCTAAAAGGAATATCAACAACTAAGGTCAGGTCAAATTAAGAGATGATGCTGGGAAGGAAAGGATGTCTCTTCTTAAACTAATAGAGTAACTGTGTCAAGGAATATAAAGTTTGGATGCACAATTTATGAACCGGCAGTTTCACTGTTTTCTTTTGTCAGACTTCAGTTACATTTGTTGCCACTGTAACACTTTGTAAAATCCAGTCACTACTATTACTTGCAAAGACAAGCTACAAGTAAATCATCTACTTAGACTCTCCATCTGTTCCTCAATAGGTAACTCTATAGGCAGGGAAACATGTCTTTTGGCTAAAATATTTAACCTCCCACTATCTAAAGTGACAAGGTAGATATTGCAATAAAAAGGCATAATTATTAGTTTTTTAACTAGCCAGGACTTAAAATGCTAATATTTTTGCAGTTAAAAAAGCAGGAGCATCTCATACGTTATATATAGACAAGATAAGTGTACCAAGTATCACCATAAATTTAGTTTTTCAGTCATAAGTTAGAAATACAAACTCATATTCTTCCATTAAAGTCTTCCACTAATTAAATATGCCACTGAAAGATAAAATTACATACTAGCAAAATAAGATACATTCTAGTTATTCATAACTTTCATAAGGGTATAAAAGAGAACTTTTTTTCATGGATTAGTCCCAATCCATGAAAGACTCAGTTAACACCTTGAAGCAGCATGGTTAGTAGATATTGAAGAAGAGTTCTACTGATTTATTTATTTTTTAATGTAATTTATTTAGTTTTAGGGAGGGCACAGCTCACAGTGTCCCACGCGGGGATAGAACTGGCAACCTTGGTGCTATTAGCACTATGCTCTAACCAACTGAGCTAAAGGGGCCACCTAAGTTCTACTGATTTATTCTGTAAATAATCTGCTCACATTTTCTTGTTTATCTCTAGCAATCAATAAAAGAAAAAGTATTTAAGCCACTAGGAAAAATTTTAACAAAATGTCACATTTATTTTGAATTCTACCATTGATAAATGAAAAATACAAAATTCCAGAATAAATCAGGTGAAATTGTGTCTGTGCTAAAACGTTTCTTGTAAAAATGTATGGCTAATTACCTAGTGATAGTCACTCTAAGAAGCACAGACAGAAGTGTGTTACTTTGCTAGCGAAATTTAAACAAGGGCTCTAAAAGATCAGAGAAAGAAAAAGAGAGAAGGAGAAAGGAAAAAGAAGAGATAAGAGGAAGGAGGGAAAAGGGAAACAAAGGAGAGGAGGAAGGGGAAAGAATAGAAGAGAATGGAGGGAGAGCAGGAAAAATAATCAGAACATTGGCTGAAGACAGGATAATAAAGATATTGAAAAAAAATTATCAAGATTGGAAAGTGCCTAAAAGCCAAAAGACGGTAATAAAATCTACAAGTTCCAAAATGAAGATTACCTAAAAGAAGACAGCCTAAGATTTTGCAGCTCTCTCAAAATGGGGAAACTGCAAGTAAATGACAGTCCTGAACAAAGGGATCAAGAAATAGAAAAGGGGTCTTGTGACCCATAGGTGGAATGATTATATCTTCTACGGCCTCCAAAAATTAGATTTATTGAAAATAAACAACTCTCTTTCACACCCACCAATAACATGTAAATATCGTTCTATCATGAGATGGAATTTTGTGTTTTCTAAATAGCAGGAAAATTAATCCTATGGCTAATACAAACACTAAAGCTAGAATTAAAAAACACATGGCTCCTGTTTAATAGGAATTCACAGCCTTAACTGAAGGACTGGCTGAACATTAACTGAAGGAGAAGGAGGTAACTTCTCTGCGTACAATGCTGCGTAACCATTTCTCAGATATTTTACTTCCCCAGGGTGCCTTGGCTTCCAAACATTAGCACTTCACTGCCTTAATCTAACCTTACCAAGCCCAAGTAGTCTTAAATCCTTTTGCTTTAAGCTAACAACAAATTCAATTCAGTAAGAAGCATAACTGAGAAACCAAAGTGGATAGCCATATGTTTTGGTACAACTAAATTTTGTAATTAGTTGGAAAAAAAAGTATTACACTTACTCATACCACTGTTTATTGTGTTTTCGGTAAAGCAACGTATCCAAGGCAACAGCATGGACATCCAGAGCTCCTGGGGAAGGCCACTGGTTGGTGAGGTGGGCAGTTAACTCTTGTCTTGATCTTAAATCATTATTCTTTAGCACAGTCCTGTGAATATTAAGATGGTGAGTGCTTTGGTCTTCATTGTTCTGCAATGGCAGAGGAACCTAAGGGTATCAATTCAGGCCCCCACAATTCATCTTTTTAAAATGGTTATGTTAACAAACTGTGAACAAAATTACAGGAAAACTAGTTGGGGCTTTGACAGTTCTGTTTCCTGCAATATGTGTTTTTCACTCTTTCTCTGCTGGCTACAACAAATCACTTGTGAAATTCAGACCTTCTCTCTTTTCCACAGAGACATTAACAAAGGACTAAGGGACTCAAGCTGCATTTTACACCTTAACTAAAAAACAATGGTGATATGTTAAAGTTATAGCCTACCAGATGCCAGTTAAAATATGAAGTAAAGATTCCACGTGTGGTTTTCTAGCTTCAAAATTCACCAATCTATTCAAGTAATTTAATTCAGTAAACAAACAAAAAATTTTAAATGAATTAAAAATAAAACTAATGCAGAAAAACATAAAATAAAAAATCCATGAGGTTCTCATAATTGTTTTTGAAATAATAAATTTTCATGAAAATGATTAAGACAGTGACAACTGCATTGAACAATATAATCCACCAGAAAGATTTCAACTGCAGAATACAGCCATTATAACAACTCGTGGTTTCCTTTCATTTTTGTAGAACTCTTACTTGTTAATAAGAAATTGCAAAAGAACTAGTTTTTTTGCCAAATTTTCAACTTCACAAACCAACTGATCATTGACACAAAACGATGCCCGGACCTAACAAATGGTCACATGGTCCGAACGACTGGCTAAAGAGAACATCTTGACTTCAGTTATGTTTCAGCTCCTGAGCCCTAAGGTGGAACAATCCCCTGGTCACTTCCCCATGAGACTCGAAAGACGAACTGCGGAAAAGACCTCAGAACTGTCAAGACATGAGGAAATGATTCATTTCTCTTACCTCACCTCCGACCAATCAGCTCCCAACATGACCTGCAGTGTCCTGTGACTTTGCCCTGTATAACCTGTAACCTACGTGCCATCGGGGAGCCAGGTCCTTGAGCACCAGCTCACGTGTCTCAGGCTTTGATGCCATTTGCTTAGATAAACCTCTACTTTCTTTGTTACAAACTCCGGTTCATGTCTCTATTGGCTTTGATGTGTGCAGGCAAAACGAACCCCTTGAGTTCGGCAACAGTTTAAGATAATATAAAAGCATAATTCTGTTTACAAAGGTCTTATTCTATCTCTAAAAAGACTAAAATACCACACAGACTCCTGCATTCTCCAACAGGAGTCTATGACGACTTTAAAGAACCAAGGTTCTGAGCCATCAGCTCAAAAACAGGAATACATGCCTGCCTCTAACTTTCAGAGGTAATAGTCCTGTTGTGGGGTTGCAGAGTCAGGGGTGTGCTGGCAAGCCAATTCCACACTAGTCAGCCTGCACAACAGCTCTGGCTGTTAACATGATTCTACCGAAATAACCCCATTTAATATACCTCTAACACGCTACATACAGATATTTCTGATTTTACAGTGTATCTGTGTGCATTTAAAACTATTTGCTCCACTATGTCTACAAAAAATATTATCTGATGTAAACACTAGCTCATCTCTCAGAATGGAATACAAGTGAAACAGGCAGAAGTCAGTAAGAATGTATCTCATTAAGACAGTCTTTTCGGGTAGGTCCTACAATTTCATTTCACTGGAAAAGCAATTAAAATTTTTAAGTGAATTATTAAGATACTTTAACATCGCTTTTTATGAAAACAGTAAAGATTAGAAAAATTTTAAGAGCAACAGAAAAATCATGTAAAGCAGAAATGGGGATTACTGGCCTGAGATTCTATTATAATAAACTACTATTTTACTAGGTTCTCTTAGATTTTTCTCTTTCACATATTCCCTCTCTCTAGGGTCACTAGTGAATGTCACTAGAAAACTCAATTCCAATGTCATAACCGATTTATAGGAAATATTCAGAGCACAAGGCTAGAAAGACAAATGTGCATCTTTGAGGAAATGACATTGGTAGAATTCGGTTAACGATAACTAACTGAACCTCCAATTTAGAATATATTCTTTCTGGAAAGTAAAAAAGTTTACACCACATAAAATGGAAACAGGAACTGAAATTTCAAAAAAGATTTTACATACTCTGTCCATAGAGAATTTTTGCCTAATGACAAATTAAGAGATCTTTAGACCTCTGTGCTTAGAAATCCTAATGATATTGTTTTTTATGGGTATCTGCCTGGTCCTCTTTAACAGAAGAGATTTCAGTGTGTTGAATAAGCATAGTTTTCATCCATGCCACATCTATTTTCCATCTTTAGTGAAGAATGTGGAGACAGTAAGTCCTGGCACTTGACCTACCATTGTGAAAAAGGGAAGTTCCTTGAGAATTCTTGTATAAGGCCCTTTCTTTCACCATTCCAGTACACTAGACGACAGTCAAGTGAATTAAGATAGGTTAAAAACCCTATCCCTGAATTTTGAATCCTGACTAGTCTATCTCAAGTAATAGACAAAACCGTTTATTCATTCTAGCAGTGGAGTCTTGATCAAAATATACCAGCAGAGTGACATTCCTAAAGTTCCTACTTTTCAACCCTCTGAAGTAGCTCAGCCTACCTCTTTCCAGGCCAACTTTTCTAATCTTTCTATCCATTCCATGAGTTGTTATCAATCTAATAAATTCCCTTCACACTTAAGAGTTGGTTGTGGTTGCTTATATCAAAGAATCCTATTACTTACCTTAGAACAAACAAAATATACCTACTCAACTTCAAGACCTACTCAAAGGTAATCCAACTGATGTTAATATGAAGAATGAGGATATTTTTCTCATTTGGCCAAACTTAAAAATAGGGTCATTATTAAATTATTCAACAATCACTGTATGTCATAGTTCAAAAGCAGTGGCAATTAATGGTAAAAGGATGTGGTTTTTAGCATTTAACTTTAATTAAAATTCTAATCACTGCTAACATTACTAAACTAATCTAAAAACTGAATCATTCTTTATGAGTTAGATTTTACGTGTCACTTAAAATACAAGTCAATTTAACATTCTCTCTTTAAGGTAGTAATTCTACAGGAAGATACACTACAAGAAACTTGTTTAATTTACTAACAAAGTAGCAATAATATATTTATCACAGCTAATTTTAAGAACTTTCTGGTGGTACATACCTCTAAATTGCTACTGTGTTTCCCTGAAAATAAGACCTAGCCAGACAATCAGCTGTAATAAATATTTTGGAGCAAAAATTAATATAAGACCCAGTCTAATTTTACTATAAAACCCAGTCTTATATAATATATAAAATATAACATAACATAACAATATAATCCTGGATCTTATATTAATTTTGTTCCAAAAGACGTATTAGAACTGATTGTCCGACTAGGTCTTACTTTCGGGGAAACTGGGTAGATAGTCAGCCAATTTCTCTTCAGAGTCTCAATAAGAACTATTCAGGAATTTGGCCACAAAAAAGCCCATAATTCAATCTTTTATCTCCCCAGTTTTACTGAGATATAATTGACAATTTTAAATTGTATACATTGAGATTTCTGGTCAAGATGGTGGAGTAGGAAAATGCTGTGCTTACCTCTTCTCATGACCACATCAAAATTACAACTAAACTACAGAACAACCAGTATTGAGAATCACTTGAAGTCTAGCTGAACTGAAGCCCTACAACTAAGCATATACAGAAGAAGCTATCTTGAGACTAGTAGGAGGGGCTGAAATGTGGACCGGGCTGGTCCCACACCCATATGTGACCATTAAAAATTGGGAGGGATACCTTAGCTGGGGAGGTCCCCCCCAGAGACGTGAGGGGTCCCCAGCCCCATGCCAGGCTCCCCAGTTGAGGGTTCCAGTGCTGGGGAGAGAAGTCTCCATAACTTCTGGCTGAAAACCAGCAGAGACTGTGGCTGAGAGAGACAAGGGAGGCTGGAGTCCCAGATGTTCCTCTTAAAAATGCCCATGCATGGATTTACTTCTGATGGACTCACTCATTCGGAGCTCCAGTGCTGGGGCAGAAGCTCAAAAGGTGGCAGGGACATACGGGGAGAAACTGAATTGTCTCATTTCAGGGTGATGGTTGGAGGCACAGTTTTTTTCCAGAGGGAAGAGTTGGTGGAGTCACTGTTTCTTTATTGAGTCTTCCCCTGTCCCAGCCTGCAGACATGGGCTGCCACCATATCAGAGTCTCCATCAACCTGCCTAACACTATTCCTTCATCCCACCCTGCTAATTCCCTGAGTCCCTGCCCACTCTAACTTTTGGGCACACCCAAACTGCTTCCAGTGGCTTTTCCATACAAATGGCCTGTCTTGGGTCATGCACTGGACTTTCCTAAAATCTCTCAAAGGTTCACAAAACCCAAAGAAGCAGCATCTGGCATTGGCATGTCCTGTACCTCTATTTGAGCAGCCCTAAGCCTGGCACTAGCGAAGCCAGCCTCAGTTCATGGCTTGGCCTCTCAAGTCACCTTCAAGCCCAGTGCAGGTGGCAGCCATCTGTGGATTGCTTTGTGGCTCTTGCCAGGTGGCCCCAGGCAGGGCACAAGCTACAGCTGAACTTGTCCTGCTACAGTTTCCCTCCCAGGAGGTCCCAGGGCTGACACACCTGGTGACCAGATTTGGATCCAGTGACCTCCAAGGAGGACATACCCAAAGGGCAAACTAGGCAGGTACCAGAGTCCCGCTAGAGTGAACCTGGTAGAATCAGCCTTACACAACAGCTCCTCCATTGTAGACACAGCCAGTCCTCACAACCAATCAGCTTGAGGGTCAATTCCTCCCACTGATGTGCCAACAGCAACCAAGATTCAACTGCAACAGGAGGGCACACACAGCCCACATAGCTCAGGTAACCAGGGAGACTGTGCCACTGGGTCCCACAGGACATCTACTACATAAGGTCACTCTACAAAGACAAGCAGGCATAGCAGTCCTACCTAATATACAGAAACAAACATAGGGAGACAGCCAAATGGGAAGACAAAGAAACACATCCCAAATGAAGAAACAGAACAAAGCTCCAGAAAAAGAACTAAACAAAATGGAGACAAGCAATCTATAGACACAGAATTCAAAACACTGATTATAAGGATGCTCAATGATCTCAGGGAGAACTTTTGACAAAAAATAGGAAACATAAAAACTGAGACAGAAAATATAAAAAGAACCAGTCAAAAATAAAGAATACAGTAACTGAAAAGAAGAACACATTAGAGGGCATCAACAATACATTAGAGGAAACAGAGGATCAAATTAGTGACTTGGAAGATAAGGTAGCAGAACACACCCAATCAGAACAGCAAAAAAAAGAAAATGAAAAAAAAGAAAAGAATTTTAAAAATGAGGATTGTTTAAGGGGCCTTTGATCAAGTGTACCAACATTTACATCATAGGGGTACCAGAAAAAGAAAAGAGAGAGCAAGGAATTGAAATCCTATTTGAAGAAATAGTAATGGAAAACTTCCCTAACCTGATGAAGGAAATAGATAAGCCCAGGAAGCACAGAGTCCCAAACAAGATGAACCCAAAGAGGCCCACACCAAGACACATCATAATTAAAATTCCAAAGGTTAAAGACAAAGAGAGAATCTTAAAAGCAGCAAGAGAAAAGTAGTTAGTTACCTACAATGAAGCTCCCATAAGGTTGTCAGCTGATTCCTCAACAGAAACTTTGCAGGCCAGAAGGGACTGGCAGGAAATATTCAAAGTGTTGAAAAGAAAGGAGCTAAAACCAAGATTACCCTACCCAGCAAAGCTATCATTTAGAACTGAAGGACAGATAAAGAGCTTCCCAGACAAGAAAAAGTTAAACGAGTTCATCACCACCAAACCAGTATTACAATGTATCTTAGAGGGATTTCTTTAAGACACACAAAAAAAGATAAAAAGATGAGTAATAAAATTACAATAACTACATATCTATCAATAATTACTTTCAATGTAAATGCATTAAATGCTCCAATTAAAACTAAGGTGGCTAAATGGATAAGAAAATAAGACTCTTACATATGCTGCCTACAAAAGACTCACCTCAGATCAAGAGACACACACAGACTGAAAGCAAAGGGATGGGAAAAACAGATTTCATGAAAATGAAAATGAAAAAAGAAAAGCTGGGATACCAATACTTATGCCAGACAAACTAGACTTTAAAACAAGGGCTACAACAAGAAACAATGAAGGGCCCAGGAATCCCACTTCTATTTATCCAAAGAAACCCAAAACAGTACTTTGAGGGGACATGTGCATCCATCTAGACATTTCAGCACTGTTTACAATGGCCAAAACGTGGAGGTAGCCTGGTATCCATCAATGGATGAATGGATAAAGGGTAGGTTGTACATATATACAATGGAATATTGCTCAGCCACGGAAGGGAATGGTTTCTTGCCATCTGCAGTGGCATGGATGTACCTGGAGGGTATTAAGCTGAGTGGAGTATGTCAGATAGAGAAAGACAGATGCAATGTGATGTCGCTTATATGTGAAATCTAAAGAACAAAACAGAAACAAACTTATAGATACTGAAAACATTTTGATGGTTGCCAGATGGGAGGGACACTAAGGGTGAGTGAAAAAAGGGAAGGGATTAATAAGTACAAATTGATTTTAATATAGTAGTCATGGGCATGTAAAGTACAGCATAAGAAATATAGTCAATACTATTGTAATTACTATGTATGGTGTCAGATGGGTAGTAGACTTCTCAGGGTGATAGATGGGAGAGGAGTTGGAGAGCAGGGTGAAAAGGGTGAAGGCATTAAGAAGTAAAAACTGGTAGATACAAAATAGTCACGGGGATGTAAAGTACAGGGAATATAGGCAATAACATGATAAAAATTATGTACAGTGCCAGGCGGGTACTAGTCAGGGCATCACTTCTTAAATTATAAAAATGTCTAACCACTATGCTGTACACCTGAAATTAATACAGTTTTGAATGTCAACTGTAATTGAGAAATTAAAAAAGGGGGGGGAAGGTGAAGGAGAATAAGAGGTTCAAATTTCCAGGTATAAAACAAATAGGGCATGGGGATGTAATGTACAGTATAGGGAATAGAGTCAATAATATTGTGATAGCGTGGTAAAGTGTCAGGTGGTTGTTGGACTTATCGTGGTGATCACTTCTTTAGGTCTATAAACGTCGAAAACTATGGTGTATCCTGAAACAAATGTAATATTGTATGTTAGCTATATTTTAATAAAAATCTTAAAAATTAAAATTAAAAAATTGTATACATTTAAAGTGTACAATTTGATGATTTGATATACACATAAAATGTGAAATAATCACCGCACTCAAGTTAATTAACATATCCATCACCTCCCATAGTTAACTTTCTTTTTTCATAACAAGAACACGTAACATCCACCCCTTAGAAAATTTCAAGTATACAATACAGTATTAACTATAGTCACATTGTTGCACATTAGATCTCCAGAATTTATTCATCTTGCATAACTAAAACTTTGCACCCCCTGACTAATAACACGTCCCCATTTTCCCTTTTCCCCAGGCCCTTGTAACAACCATTCTACCCTCTGCTTCTACTCGTATATACATACCCTGTGTCTATATACCACATACAAACACAATGGACTATTATTCACCTTAAGAAAGAAGGAAATCCTGCCATTTGCGACATAGATAAACCTAGAAGACGTTATGCCAAGTGAAACAAACAAATACAGAAAGACAGTCTGTTGATCTCACATGTGGAATCTATAATAGTCAAACTCATATGTCGTGTGTGTGTGTGTGTGTGTGTGTGTGTGTGTGTGTTTGTCTGTGGTTATCACATTTTCTTTATTCATCCATTGATGGACATTAAAATTACTTCCATCTCTTGGCTAATGTGAATAATGCTGAGGATCTCTCTTCAAGATTCTGATTTTATTTCCTTTACATAAACACCCAGGAGAGAGACTGCTGGATTATAAGATAGTTCTATTTTTAACATTTTGAGAAACCTATATACTGTTTTCCAAAGTGGCTGTACTAATTTACATTTCCACCAACAGCACACAAGCGTCCCCTTTTTGCCATATCCTCACCAACATTTGTCATCTTTTATCTTTTGATAACAGACATCCTAACAGGTGTGAGATATTTCATTGTGATTGTGATTTGCATTTCTCTGATGATTAGTGAAGTTGAGCATCTTTTCACATTCCTGTTGGTTATTTGTATGTCTTCTTTGGAGAAACATCTATTCAAGTCCTTTGCCCATTTTTTTTAAATTGGGTTATTTTTGCTGTTGAATTGTGAGTTCCCTGTATATTTTGGATATTAACTCCTTATCAGATAGATGGGAAATATTTTCTCCCATTCTGTAGGTTGCCGTTTCATTCTGTTGCTCCTTTGCTGTGCAGCATTGTTTTGATACAATCCCATTTTTCAATTCTTGCTCTTGTTGCCTGTGTTTTGGTGTTACATCCAAAAAAAAAAAAAAATCACTGCTCAGAGCAATGTCAAGAAGCTATTTCCTTCTGTTTTCTTATAGTAGTTTTACAGTTTTAGGTCTTATGTGTTTATATCTGTCATCCACTTTTAGTTGATTTTTGTAAATGGTATGAGTTAAGGGTCTAATTTCATTCTTTTGTATGTGGATATTCAGTTTTCCCAACACTGTTTATTGAAAAGAATATCTTGTCCCAATGTTGCTCTTGGTACCCTTGTCAAAGATAAGTTGACTGTAGATGCATGGATTTATTTCTGGGCTCTCTATTCAGTTACAATGGTCTGTATGTGTTTTAATGCCAGTACCATGCTGCTTTGATTACTGTAAATTTTTAATATATTTTGAAATCAGGAAATGTGATGCCACAAGCTTTGTTCTTCTTTCTTAAAACTGCTTTGGCTATTCAGGGTCTTTTGTGGTTCCACATGAATTTTAGGATTATTTTTTCCATTCTTGTGAAAAACGCCATTGGGATTTTGACAGAGATTGTATTGAATCTGTGTATCACTTTGAGTAGTACGGACATTTTAACAATATTAGTTCTTCCAATTCATGAACACAGGATGCCTTTCCATTTATTTGTGTCTCCTTTAATTTCCTTCGTTAATGTATTTAAATTTTCAGTGTACAAATCTTTCACCTCTTTGGTTAAATTTATTCCCAAGTATTTTATTCTTGTTGCTATTGTGAATAGGATTTTTTAAATTTCCTTTTCAGATAGTTCGTTGTTTGTACGTAGAAACATGATTGGTTTTTGTATGCTGATTTTGTATCCTGCAACTTTGCTGAATTTGTTTATTAGTTCTAACAAGTTTTTGTTATTGTCATCTTTATTTGCTTTATGTATTTAGGTGATCTGATGTTGGGTGTTTGTATATTTATATTTGTTATATCTTCCTGTTGAAGTGACCCTTTTATCATTATATATATATATATGTCTATATATCTATATCTATATCTATATCTATATATATATATATATATTTATCATTATATAATGACCTCCAGAGACAGTTTTAGAGGTAAAGTCTATTTTGTCTGATGAGAGAAGAGACACCCTGTTTTCTTTTGGTTACCATTTGCATGAAGTATCTTTTTCTATCCCTTCCCTTTCAACCCATGTTTATCTTTAATCTGAAGTCAGTCTCTTGTTGACAGCATATCGATGGACCTTGTTTTTTTAAATACATTCAGTCACTCTATGCTTTTTGATTAGTGAGTTTAATCCATTTATATTTAAGGCAATTGCTGATGAGTGTAGACTTACTACTACCATTTTGTTCACTGTATTTTTTGTCCATTTTTGCAGTTGTTTTATCTTTCTCTCTTGCAGTCTTCCTTTGTTACTTGATGATTTTTTTTGGAATAATTTGTTTTGATTCTTTTCTCTTTATATTTTGTGTTTCTGTTATAGGTTTGTTATTTGTGGTTAGTTTGAGTCTTGAATAAAATATCCTTTAGGCATAAATTCCTATTTTAAGTTGACAACTTCAATTGCATATATAAAACACTATATGTAAAGTACTTTGAGAGTGCTTTATAATTTTTTCAGTATTTATTCCCAATTTTAAATTAAATCTTTAAATATAAATCTAAAATTTTAAATTAAATCTATAAAATATTTCACAAATAGCATTTTCATGAAAATTGAAAACATATTTATAACTAATATCAAGTAAATATATTAAGTGGGCAGTGAAATATACACTTAAAATATGTGAAGAAACAGCCACCTAAAAGTACCTGTAATTACATTTTTTCATGATAAACATCCTCAAAAGAGAGAGTCCAGAAAGTACAACCTAAATTCTCCTGTAATATTATAGTCTATCATTCCCAATAACTGACTTCTAAATCGTTTTAAGAATCTTTGCCTTGCTTATTGTAAAAAGTTCTTTTACTTGGCCAATAAAAATGTATCATTTAAAAGTAAAGTTTGTTTTTTTATGTTGAAATATATGTATTAATTTATCAATTGACTATTTGATTAGTTCTTTGACTATACCCATAATTGTCTCATAAGAGTACGTCTTTGATGAATATATGTAAATTCAAAATACTGTGGATTTATAAACATAAAACCTCTCTATGAAATATGGAGTCCAGCTCTCCTGTGAAATAGTTTGAAACAAACAGCATAGTTTTCAGTTAAGGTTCAAAGAGCCATTTTATTTTTCAAAGGAAAAATAGATCTTATTAAGTCCTCCTTGGCTCGACAGAAACATTCAATGAATATAATTTATTCTATGGAACCTAGCTAAATCCTGAAAAGTTCCTGTACCTTCTAAATATATAATTTGCACTATCTAAAAGAATGTAATTTGCCACCATCACTTTATTTTTCCAAGGTTTATAATGATTCTTCATCTGATTATTGTTAGTTTATCTTAACTAAGTATGGTACAATACAACATAACACAATAAGACTCTGGGTTAATCATAAACACCAAAGACTTCACTGTGAATCCTTTATGCCTTCTCAGGAGGAAATTTGTGTTTCTCAATGTTTTTAAAGAAAAAACAAATATAGTAAAAACGCAGTTACTGTCTCTTTTTAAAATAGCATTTCACATCCAAGTTATTAATTATTTGCTAAAATTCAGTTTGTGAGAATTTGTCACATGAATTGAGCCATCATTAGGGTACATTTATGTCCTCCTCTAATAATGTGGAGCATTTTACAGGCATTTTAATTCATAACAGAAGCTTATCTCAGTTTAAAATGTATAGTCTCAATAAAAGATATTTTAATGTTCCTATATATAAACTATCTGCTGCTAATTTTCGTTAATATTTTATTACACTGATCTTCCTCATATGATGTTTTCCACCTATGTTTCTGTATATGCTCTTCCCTTTGCTTAGATTAACCTTGCTTTCTTCCTCTCCTTTGGTCACCTAGAGAACTCCTGAAAAGCTCTATTCAAATACCAACTTTTAGTGATGCTTTCCCTAGATCACTACTCCTGTACAGTGTATACAGTGTATATACTTTTATTAACACACACACACACATACACTCATCCATCATTTAGATGTCAGTTGTTTAGTCGACTTTGATATTCTCAAGATTATCTTATTCACGTTTAAATTCTCAGTGTCTAGCGCAGTTTCTGGAACAAAGCAGGTATTCAGTAAGTATTGATGAATGCATTAGAATATATTATTTCAAAGGTTTATCTTTCTAAAATGAAAATCTGATCTGATATTGATAACCCCACAGAGCTCCTTAGCATGGAATATAAAATCCTTTCTCATCTGGACACACACACACACACACACACACACACCCCACTTGCTCTCCATGTTTGAGTAACAAGGAGCCACCATGCAGTTTCCTGTATTTGCTGAACTCTTTAATCTGTGTTTTTGCAATTAAATTGCTGTTAAGAGCATAATAAATATCAATTCACTTTGCTAAACATCAAAATAAACTTCTAGACTCATGGTTCTCTACCCTGACTATATATTCAAATAACTGAGGAGGTTTAAAAAATATTGATACCCAATCGTCATCTCAGATCAATGACATAAGAGTCTATGAGGTATCTATGTAATTTCACTAACAATTGTCACCCCAATAAATTTTTTTAAAAAGAGTCTATAAGGGTGGTGCCCAGGCAACAGTATTTTTTTAATGCTTCCTAGGTGAATCTAATAGTTTTTCTCTTGTGAAATTATAGCAAAACTACATCTCTCTGCCTGTTCTTTCTTGGTCTCTTTCAGTGGAGGTGCCTTCCTCCACTTAGTTTTTAAATGTTGGCGTTCCCAACGATTCCCTCCACTTCTATTCTCAAAGTTCTCGGATTCCCTGCAAATATTGAGTACGCTGTCTTCAAAAATGAGATCTACATTCTGTGGAGTCCTGAATATTACATTCATGATTTTAAAGGGAAGAGAAAAAGATAAGATTTCCAGAGTGTGGTCTCTTTCCTTCCTTTCAGGGATTAGACTCAAGTCTACTGTTACTAACAAGTTCTTTTAAAAGATCTAAAATTCTGTGCTCTATATTTTGATAGCAGTGCTTAGCCATTTTAAAGATATAATTTTGTTTTGTTTGTTTCTTTATCTTGTGTCTCCAAACTTAAGGGTTATCCTCTCCCCTTTACTTTGCTTCTTTCTCATTTACTTCAGAGTCTGTTCTAATGGTTTATGATGAAGTTATACTTTTGATAGATAGATAGATGTGAGAGAGAGAGAGAGAGAGAGAGAGAGAGAGAGAGAGAGAGAGAGATAATACAGATACTAAATTTAAGTGCCAGGGGATGGATATTATCTGTGATTCCAAGTATCCCTAAGCAACCCCAAAGGTCCGTAAGATGAAGCAATTTTTAATTTTGATATGGCAATATATTTGAAGCCCATGGCTATGAAGTAATTTTTGAGAGTGGGTCTAACAAAATGGTTCCTTTCCACTTACCACTTATTTTCTTTCTTTTTTTTCCTTCTCTTTTTCTTTTTCCAGCTGTCTTTCCCCGACCACTTATTTTCTGATGTGCTGACATTCTTAGGGTATATTGGAATGCTATTTGTGACATGGCACACTGATAAAATCTTAGGCTATAATCTTCATGAACGTGAAGTATTTAATATAATCATGACAACAGTAAACGCACACTTTTATGCTCATGGACCTAGTCAATGGCTAAGCAGAGTAACTAAAAGTAAAAGAAAGGGAAAACCACCGAACATAAGATGTTACATACACTCCACCCCCTCACTTTCCTAGGAATACAGGATGCCAGTTACCTACCTTCAACCTCTCTTGACTACTTTAGAAGAGGGACAGGACCATCACTCAGATGTTATTTGTTTACTGTCAGTCTCTGCTCTCCATCCAAAGTAAGCTCTGTGAGGGTACAGACTGTTTTATTTATTGCTGAGTAACCAGCACCTAGAACAGGGCCTGGCTTTTCACACATTCTCAATAAACATGCCAAGTGAATGAATCAATGTTAGAGAAGTTATAAAAGCAACCTAGTACCAAGAGGAGTAATGAGAATTTACTCTACTTTATTCATTTAAAAATTTCCAGAATCGGAAAATGATAATACAGCTTGTAAATACCCTAATTTCTTCATAATGTTAATATAAAAATGTTTTTTTGTGTTTTTGCTTCTTTATTAATTTTAGACATAACCATGGGATAAAGATTAACTTTATATCACTTTATAATTATTTCCCTTCAAATAAAACTTTTTGAAAGAAGAAGCCTAGCCAAAAATTATAAGTTTATTTACCTATGAAATATTCTTGCCCAAAAAGTTAAACCCAAATCTAACCAAGTCTCTTAGAACAGCAGTGGTTTTCAACCCTGGTTGCACTTTAGAACCCAACTTGACAGTATCTTTTGAAAAGAAACATTTATGGGGATTTAGAACTTCAAAAAAAACAAAAATAAAAAAAGGTCAAGTGCCTCATTTTTCCTCCAAATTTTAAAATCTAAAATAACCCTGGATCCTTAGAAAAGTGGCCCTCCAGATCTGCGGCATGAAATATATATAAGATAAGCCTTGGGATATCTTATGCCAGAAAGAAAGAAAATTATCAAAGACAAACGGGTCATGTCAGAAGGACACAGGAATTAAATAAAATTCATTAGTCAAAGATGGGACAATTTGAGAATCAAAAAGAAAAATAAAAGTGATGGAAATACACTGAATATAGGCATTTCTGCTATAATACAAAAACAAAATAGTGTTCTGCAGTAACACAGGGAAAATAACTCGCATAATGGGGAGAATAGGGTTAGGAGCTGACAACTTAAAACATATTCTATTTCCTAACTGGAACACTAAGAAAAACACTAACAATCCTAATAAAATTTCAAATCCAATTTAAAATATTTGTTAAATTCCTATTAAGAAATATAATAACTTTACAACAACAACTTTAACAACAACAAAGGAAAAGCCATTTGATGGAAGATAGTGTAAGGAAGGGCTGAGGCTGCTGAGACTGAGGTTTGCCATGAAGGCAGACGAAAATTCATGAGCACCTTCAAGTTATAGTTCAACTGAACCAGAGGACTGCACGGCAAAAAAAAAGATTACATGCAGTGAGAGGTCGCCATCTATTGGTGGCTTGCAGTATTTGCCTGTATTCGTGCATTTTGCATTCGACTGGTGTTATGTGCTGAGAAACAATTAACTTCCAAGAAAGATCAAGTATGAATCGAGGTGATTTTTTGTTGTTGTTATACTGATGTCATCACCTTATTTATGAATCTCGTATGAGTTAATTCACATTATAGAAGAGATTATATATAAAAAGTTTGTAAAATTCTCAAAAATAAAAAACAAAACAAAATCTTCATCTCTTTGGTAACAAACTAGAGCATTGGCATCGTATTCTGAAAATTAACAGTATCTTACATAACAACTGTAGTGGTGAATAGCCCTAACTGACGAGGGAAAGTCCTTCTTTATAAATGATTCTAGCCAATAGCATGGAAGGAGTAACAATTAAGAAATCACCATTTTACAAATCTTAATGAATCAGTTGCTCCAGGTAATGCTCATCCATGGTTCAAACCATTAGATGAAAGGTTAATGGGAAGTTTTACAAAGAAGAAATAAGGTTGTCACCACCTTAATTCACTGTTCAATCTTAAGATCACTAAAAGTGGAACAAGCAGTGTGCTTCCCAGTATGAAGTACACAGCACTGTAAAATATTCTTGTCACAAAAGTTAAATGCAAATCTAACCCAGCATCTTAGAGCAGTCGTTTTCAATGCTGATGGCACAGCAGAAACATATGGGAAGGTTTTTAAATACACACTTACCTGCGTCCCGATGTAGACCAATTAAATCAATATCTCTTACATAAGGTAAGGCTCAGTCCGGCATCCTCATTTTTCAAAAAATATTTTTAAAAAGCTCTCTAAGTGATTCTAAATATGCAACCAGGATTGAAAACCACTCTTCCAGATTCAAGAGGATATACTTAGATGATACACAGCACACAGCAGCGATTCTCAAACTGCAACGTGTCAATTAATCCCTTGAGGATCTTATTAAATATACAGATTCTGATTCACTAGGTCTGGAGAGGGGCCTGAGATTCTGCTCCCAGATGATGCTAAAGGATCCAGTCCACTCTGAGTAGAGAGGATACAGTTGTATAACAGAGATACAAGAAAAGTCACACATGTAATTTAGAATTCTTATAGCCACATTAAAAAGCAGGGGAAATTAATATTAATAATGTACTTATTTAACCCAATAAATTCCAAACATTATCATTTCAACATGTAGTCCATATAAAAAGTCATTAATGAGGTATTCTACATTCTTTATTTCACACTACCTGGTGTAGATTTCACACTTACAGCACATATCAAGTACTCAATAGCCATGTGTGGCTAATGGCTAATGTACTAGACAGCACAGGTATACAAGAACAAATTAAATGAACCACAAAGTACGAATACAAAAGGCTGGGCATTTTATAGGAAGTCTGTCAACACACAATGACAGGAAAGGTGAAAGTAGGAAACTGCTAAAAATTAAGAGGCTTAAGTGACACAACTTATGTAATATATGACTTTGAATCCTGATTTGAAAAAAATCTGTTACAAAAAAGATTTTTTTTAAAGAATTGGTAAAACTTGGTATGAATGAGCATTAGATGATAAAAAGAATTGTTCTTGATTTTATCAGGTGTGATTATGAAATTTAGTGACAAAGTGTCCATTTTTTTAGAGATGTGCAATGAAGTTTGTAGGAATCAACGTGATTTGCATCAAAAGAGTGCAGCAAAAGAAAAAAGAATGAAAAATAAAAGAGATAAAGCAAATGGACAAACTCTTGGTAACTAACTGCTCAATCTGAGTGATGGGTAATCAGGGGTTTATTGTACAATTCTTTCTTTTGTGTACAGTTAAATATTTCCTAATAAAAAATTAAAATATGGGGGCCAGCCCAGTGGCTCAGGCAGTTGGACCTCTATGCCCCTAACTCCAAAGGCTGCCGATTCGATTCCCACATGGGCCAGTGGGCTCTCAACCACAAGGTTGCCGTTCGACTCCCACAATGGATGGTGGGCTGCGTCCCCTGCAACTAACAAAGGCAACTGGACCTGGAACTGAGCTGCGCCCTCCACAACTAAGATTGAAAGGACAACAACTTGACTTGGAAAAAGTCCTGGAAGAACACATTGTTCCCCAATAAAGTCCTGTTCCCTTTCCCCCACATAAAAAAAAAATTAAAATATAATAATTGCTTCAGAACCTAAATGCTAATTTTAATTTTCTAAATGTCAACTAAATGCTAAAAATGGAAATAATGAACAAAATAATATTTATATATTAATATTGTTATTTATAAATTGTAATTTAAGGAGGCTTTCTACTTTCAAGTAGTCAATGTAAAATATTTACTAAATAAGGATGCCCAAAGTAGTCTTTTTTTCTATTCTAATGAGTCACTTGTTCTCAATGAAATATTGTATTGTTAGTCCCAACTGTTGCTAGCCCCCGACCCACGTATAAGGACATCTGCTCTGTAGGAGACTCTGCCAGCAGTTTTAATCAAACACCGTGAGTAAAGGCAATGAAACAACATCCATATCAAATCAGTACCCGTTCCTGTTGTAATTTCTAATTTCCCACAATCACCAAGAAAGTACAACAGACGTGGTTTTACTTAACTATCTGGTACCTGGCCTTTTCTTCTTCTGGGTGCATTTTCTTGATTTTTCTGTTCTTCTATGCACAATAGAGTAACATATACTAATATGCTTAAAATTTAATATTTTAATAACTGCTACCTGCCAAAAATATACATATGACCAGAAACTGTCGTAATTTGTCCATTATTAATGGGGCCATAGTGACATTATTGCACTCTCTTGTCAGGATCCATACCACTCATCCTAAACCTTCTGACACGAGATGCCACAGCATCACTGACTTCTGGTTTGAGGCTGGTAGGATCACATCATCACTGCTTCCCACGAGCTACACCAACTGGGCTGCTGAACTGCACAATGGCCTCCTTTTGGCAGTGATGATTTTTCACTTCTACTATTTAAAGTCTTCAGTTCCTTTACTAGGGAACCCTGTATAACATGTTACTATCCCGAGAAGCTTTCAAATCACGAATGGAAAAATTTTACCAGCTAACCAGAAAAAATTCCTTATCACACATTTCATTGCTCTATCATGACAAAGGTATCCAGCTTTTGCACACTGTTCTGAGGCTGTCTATTCTACACGTTTGCAATGAGTGTTTTACAAAGAATCATTTGTACAGCAGATCATCTATCTAAAGGTCTAATATTGTGGATGAGGACAAAGCTTCCCTCCCATATATGGCCCTCTTTAAATAACAGTGTGATTAATTAGGTAAATCTTCACTAGCTTATGAGCCCTTTGTAAAAAGAAACTATGCCTCATTCTTATCTGTACTTTCTGTTATTCTCAAGCACAAAAGTATACATTTAAATAAATGTTTACTAAATTAAAAATTAAAAATTAAGTTTTTCCACATTTATTAGCATAAATGTGACAATAAGTTTTTTAAAGGCCATGAACAGAATGTATTTCATAAACTTATGAGAACCTCTCCATGTATTGATTCAAAGTATATTGATTTCAAACTATACCACAGATTTCAATAAACTATGAGAGTAAAAAAAACTATAATAATGCCATATATCCCAATGAAATAACAATATTTCTAATCATAATTTTTGGAGATGTAAAATTATTCAATACTTTACAACTCCACCAACCATAAACTTAATCACTCAAATGTACCTTTGTCAATGCCTTGTAAAATACTCCAAATTAGTATTGCATCAGTTATCAATGAGAAAAAAAATTACAGTTAAAAGTGGCACCCATTAAGTACTAAGTAACCATATATGTCTCCCTCACATCTGTAGCATACAAAAATCTATACTATGATTATAAATATGAATCCAATAGCCTTTTAGGAACTAGATCTCAAAAGTGAATTTCCTGATACTCAGGAATAATACAATCAAGTTCAAACTCATTGTTTGATCTATAGTTTTGGGGCATGATAAAGTAAAACATTTTAAATTCACTATCTTTCTGAATGAACTTACTAAAGGGATTAAGGTTTCTATAAGCCAAAACATTGGAATAATTTTTGAATCCCTTCTTTGTTCTAGCTATAGTACACATTATACTATTTAATACTCATAATAATCCACAAGATGAATATCATCTCCATTTTATCACTAAAAAACAGACTCCAACACATTAATTTAAGTTTGCGCTCACAATAGGCAAGTATAGAGCCAGTATCTGAACACAGTCTTGATTTTTAAGAAAGCTTTACGATGCTTCTGCATTCCATCACAGTAACTTGTACTCTGTTACCAAAACTACAAAATGTTCATATTTTATGAGTAGTCAGAGGTATAATTAAAGCACACTTTAACAGTAATTCAAAAACACATCCAACTATTGAATAATACATAGAAAAAAAGAAGTGACAAATGATTTAAGTCACTCAATAAAAGATAATCAACGTAAGGTAGAAGCAAATACTACATGCTTCATCATCTATTTAATACTCCTCTTTTGACCTCTCTCATCATACATTATAAATTTAATCTTCTCAAGTCTTTTATCTTTTTAGGATCTAACAAAGGAATTTCAGTGCCTAGCTTTGATGGAGGCCTTCCTAACTGTTGGTTACAAAAACATCTCAGCAACATTAAGAAGGAAAAAAGTGTCCACTCTCTCCCTAGAGCTGCAAAGATGCCCAGAGTATTCCTCACCTTAAAAATTCTGATAACATAGTGAATTGTGAACATTCTGAAAGGAATGTCTCTTATTCTTCTGTTCAGCATTCTTATAACAGGTTTTATGCAAAGGAATCTTGTAAGACATCAATTTTCACTTACCTAGAGTGTAAATTGGGAAAGTAAATCTTTAACCTCTAAATGAAAGAAAATAGTCTAATTCTGACTGTTGGCCTTAATTTTTTATTTATTGCTCTGGTAATATTGTTTTAGCTAAAATCTCCTTTAAGGTATTAAAAATAACTGTAAGGTTTCTTTGCAAAATCAAGAGGATCAATGACATTTTTCTATCATAGAAGTATGATAAAACTGTAACTTGTAGATTCTTTTTGCAAACTAAAAAGTTTGAGTCTTTGTTCCTTTAAATTTAATTGAAGGTAAAATAAATGTGATACATTCAAATTTAATTCTTCAAATGAAAATATCTATTAAATAAAACTGATTTCATAATTATTTTTAATTTCAAACATTTCAGACAGACTACCAAGATTATTTGCAAAAGAAATATTATTTCCTTGACATACAAATGGCCAACAGATATATGAAAAGATGCTCAACTTCTCTAGCTATATATAAGGGAATTGCAAATCAAAACCACAAGGAGATACCATCTTACACCTGTTAGAATAGTTACTATTAAAAAGACAAGAAATAACAAGTGTTGGAGAAGATGTGGAGAAAAAGAAACCCTCATGCACGCACTACTGGTGGGAATGTAAATTGGTACAGCAACTATGGAAAACAGTATGGAGGTTCCTCAAAAAAATTAAGAATAGAATTGCCATACGTATCACCCAGCAATCTCTTTTCTGGGTATCTATCAAAAAAATCTGAAAACATGTATCTGTAAAGATACCTGTTCACTGCACCATTATTCATAGTGGCCAATACATGGAAACTACCAAAGCGTCTTTCGATAGATGACTGGATAAAGATGTGGTACATATACAACCATTAGAAAAGATGAAATACTGCCATCTGTGACAACAAGAATGGATTTTGAGAGTATCATGCTGACAAGAACTATATGATTTCCCTCATATGGGGGATATAAACAGAAAGCAACAAACAAGCAACGAAAACAAACTCACAGACACAGACAACAGTATGAAGGTAAGGGGAAGCAGGATAAGGAGAAGGTAAGAAAGCAAAGGGGGGTCAAATATATGGTAACAGAGGGAGAACAGATTTTGGGTGGTGAGCACACAAAGCAATATACAAATGATGTATCATTGAAATGTACTCTTGAAACTTATATAATGTTATTAACCAATAACACTCCAATAAATTTAAAACAATTAAAATTATCTTCTGAATCTTTTAACTACAAAGAAATAACCAGAAATCTCTACTGTTTGGCTCTTGGTATTTCTCACCCTGCTTACAGAAACAGGCGGGCTATGGAAACTGTTCATCTGCCCCTCGAGTGATACCCCACAGGACAAACACTTTTTAAAATACTTGAAAACATATAGGAAACCATATATGAATATAATTCCTTCCTTCAAGATACAAACTCCCAGAAAACATTACATTTTTATGTTCCTTAAAACTTTGTTACTTAAAAAAATCATATTTTATACTTACTTAATCTCCTCGCAAATTACAAGTTAATTACAAAAGGAACGATAGTAACTATACAGAAGAAAAAAATACCTTAACCGAATGATAAAAATTAATATCACTACTAAAAGGCCAAGAGACTTCACAGACCTCTGGATGTGATAACCTGAGGACACATCACTTATGCTGTTTTCTAGCCACAAATAGATAAGTCTCATTATAGTCACAAGGAAAAACAAATTAAAACTGAAGGACACTCTATAAAATTACTAACCTGTATTCTTCAGAAACATCAACTTCATGTAAAACAAATATTGAAAAACTATTCTAAGTTAAAAAAGACAAGAGACTGACAACCAAATGCAAAACACGATCCTGGACTGCATCCTTATCAGAAAAACAAAAGTTGCAACAAGAGACATTATCTGGACAACTGATGAAAATGAAATATGAGTCACAGATAAGATGAAAGTATAGTATTGATTTACATTTCTTAAATTGAAAGCTGAATTATAGTTATACAAGAAAATGTCTTGGTTCTTAATAAAGACACACTGAAGTATTAAATGGTAAAGAGATATGATGTATGCAACCTCACAGTGGGTTCAAGAAATAACATGCACGTATTATACATACAGGGAGAGGGAGAGAATTATGATAAATGTGGCAAAATGTTGAAAATTGGTGAATCTAGGAAAGAGCGTATAGAAATTAATTTGTGTCATATTTGCAACTTTTCTGAAAGTTGAAATTGCTTTAAAAAATTAAAAGCCACCCTTTAAGATTAAATGTTAATTTGAAAAGATTTTCACCATAAACAATTAATAAAATCAAGTTTGACAAAATGGTATGAGTAGTGCAAGTACTTTGAATCAAGACAAGTTAAGGCGTTTAAACCAGAATGTAAATCAACACACAGCTTTCTTCATCCAAAGTTTGCTATGGAAAAAGGTTATTAACTATACTAAACTGTGCTTAGTGATATTCTGGCACAACCTGGTAACAGTTTAAGCACCGGCACTGCACTTTGAGCAGTACTGGTCTTATATACCATCTTTCTGCAATCAGTCAATTAATCAGTCAGTCAATTAATAACTAACTTTCCTACAGTGGTACCTCGGTTTTTGAACGTAATCCATTCCGAAGACCGTTCGAGTTCTGAAACGTTCGAAAACAGCCGCCAGCTAAGGCTCAGGTTCTTGCACTCAGCGGAAGCTGCGTGACATGTTCGACTTCTGAGGCATGTTCGAAAACCGAAGTATTTACTTCTGGGTTTACAGCGTTCAAAAACCGAAATGTTCCCTAACGGAGACATTCAAAAACTGAGGTACTACTGTAAATACTTTAAAAATTATCCATATGCATTTGAAAGAATATACACCAAGTTATAGCAGTTAACTCCTGCTAGCACAACTGAAGATGGTTCTTGTTTTCTTCCTATATTTTGTGATGTTTCTACAATGAACATGGATTACTTTTATAATAATAAAAACAAAACTAATCTTTTAAAAAATAGCATATGATCTCACTTATATGCGGAATCTAAAGAAAAGAATATGTGAATGAACTAATCAGAAACAGTTTTGGGGACACAAAGAAAAAACCGAGAGTTGTTAGATGGGCGGGGCGGGGGGGATAAGGGGAAAGGCAAAGGGATTAGGAAGCAGCTGGTAACCACAAGATGGCCTCAGGGTTTTTTGAACATTAATTTGGGGAACGTAATCAATAATGTTGTAAAGATTTTGTTGTGTATCCGATGGACATGTGTCCTATTTGGGAGACCACCTCAGGGATACTGTGGATGCCTGATCATGGCATTGTACACCAGAAGCTAAACATTAATGAATGCCAACTATAATTTTATATATATAATGTGATGGCTCGGTGTGAGGTCGGAGGGATAGTGGATGGGGGAAGGGAGGTTCACAGTGTGAGGGATATAAATGATGAACGTTTAAGTATTACCTTGTCTTGTACACCTGAAACTAATAAATTAAAATAAAATAAAATAAAATAGTAAGTGAAAAAGAACTTAGTAGCAAGCAATCAGATATTTTGGAATTTGACTCCTATGCCAAAACATGACGCTTTCTTGTATTCACATACTGCCAGAATTTTTCCAAAAGAATCTCACTTACAACTGATCTTGAAGCTCCACAATAATATATTCTAATTGTTCCTTTTCCAATTTATGGGCTAGATCAGAGTCTTCAATCCTTTGTAGCAGTATTTTATTCTGGGAGACAGATTCAGATAGCTGGTTCTCTCGAAGTCGTAAGAGTTCTTCAAGATAACCCTGGAAATAAAGATCACCAAGATATAGCAACTACAAATTTCAGATATATATATATATATCTTGAAGATAAATGCTGAGTAGCTTAAATGTTATTCTTACCTATATTGTACTAAAACGATTTCAAAGTATTACTGATGAAACAGTAAAAAAAAAATTGTTTTAATTGAATACAAAAATTCCGCATATGTTCTTCATTATTTATAGCTCTTCTCTCAAGTTCAAGACATGTTTGTAATTTAAGGTAAAACTTATAATTTCTAAACTCCGCAACAGTGATAAAATACCTTATGTGATTATATGTGAAATATATATTTATGTGTGAAATCATATTTATAGTTTCAAAATACAAACCTAATTACAGAATGACCAATTGAAAAGCTGCCTCCATGTGATTATTTTTTCAAAAGCAGATATTAACATTTTAGTGTTAGCAAATTAGTAGAAAGCACTATAGTTTTGGTTATGCCTGCAGATTTAGGGATTGCCTAGTGTCACATTCCAGTTCTAGTTATCAGCTATGTGTCCTTGGGTAAGTTATTTAATCTCTCTGTGTGGTAGTTTCATCATTTAATAAAGTGAGAACAGTAATTGTGCCTAAGTGGGAAGAATAAATGAATCGATACAGGTAAACTGCTTAGAATACTACCTGGTACCCTGTATGCAATGTATAATTCCTAGCTATTATTATTAGCAAACACCGACTACATATGAGATCTCTAGAACTGGTGGTCCGTTTATCTTTTTACTCATTTAGTTTCTTTTTCCTCTTGATCTGCTTTCTGGGAGATTTCATTAAATTTATCCCCTAAACCCTTATACTGAATTTTTGAATTCAGGAAAACTTATTTTTAATTTCCAAAAGCTCTATGTGGTTTTGATTGTTCCCTTCTCATGGCATCCTATTTTTGCATTGCAATGTGCTTTAAAATTCCTCCCAGGATATTGGAATCATTTTCTCTTAAAGTATTCATCTATTCCCTTATGTTATACAATTCATATGTCAGTAACAAACTGTTTTAACTATTTTAGCTTTATGATACATGTTAATAGAAGCTAGTACTATTCTCCAGTCATTTAGCTTCTTTTTCGGATTCTTTCCTAACAATGCTCAAATATTTGTTTTTTCCATAATAAAATCTCAAAAATTAAAAATAATTTTTTTACAACTGAAGTATTTTATATATGCATACACAACTTAATATAAAAATATATATGAATACTTAGAAACATTAGTAATTAAACAATACTTATATACCCATATGCTCACCACCTAAATTAACTACCAATACTTTCAAGCCCCTATAATGCTCTTCCTTGGTTTTACCCTTCTGCCTCCTTCACAAAGATAACAATACTCTGAGATTTGTGTTTATCACCCCTCCTTCTTTCTAGCTTTACTACAAATGTATATTATCTTAAACAATTGTTTAGTTTAGCTAGGTTTTGTATATCTTCTTTTGAAAACTGCTTTTTCATCTACAATGAGTCTAGTTATAGTTTGTTTACTTTTTAAAATATTTTTTCATTTTTCAATTACAGTTGACATAAAAAAAATTATTACAGTAAAAGACACATTGCCATTAATCCCCTTCAAAATACTCCCCCCCTTTGCTTCGAACACACTTATCCCATTGTTCTTGCTACTCTCTGAAGCAGTTCTGGAAGTCCTCTTTCGTGAGTGTCTTTACTTCATCCTCCATCATGACAATGCTCTATGTCACACATTGATTCTGGTATATGGCAATTTCTGTCAAACAAAAACATTACAGGAGGCTGCCAGTTGGCTAAGTTGGTTAGAGCGCAGTGCTCATAACACTCAGGTCGCCTGTTCAATTCCCACGTGGGCTAGTGAGCTGAGCCCTCCACAACTAGATTGAAAACAACGACTTGACTTGGAGCTGATGGGTCCTGGAAAAACACACTGTTCCCCAATATTCCCCAATAAAAAAAAACTGGAAAAAACACACATTATGGTGTATCCCCGTGCACCTTATTCAATGGATGTGGCACCGTGCGACTCCTGGCTCTTCCCCAAAGTCAAAATGATTCAGGACATCAAGGCAGCCTGAATGACACAGCGCAACTAATGACATTCACAAAAGAGGACTTCCAGAACTGCTTCAGAAAGTGGCAAGAATGATGGGATAAGTGTGTTCAGAGAGAAGGGGAGTATTTTGAGGGGAAGTAATGGCAATAGTCTTTTACTGTCATAATTTTTTTTATTTAAACATTCACTGTATCTTTTGATCACACCTTGTACAATATTTTATCAGTTTCAGGTGTACAACATAGTGATTAGACATTTATATAACTTACAAAGTGATTACCCTGATAAATTTAGTACCATGTTTCCCCGAAAATAAGACCTAGCCAGACCATCAGCTCTAATGGGTCTTTTGGAGCAAAAATTAATGTAAGACCCAGTATTATATTATATTATATTATTAGTATATTATATTATACCAGGTCTTATATAAGACCTGGTCCTATTTTAATATAAGACCGGATCTTATACTAATTTTTGCTCCAAAAGATTCATTAGAACTCATGGTCCAGTTAGGTCTTATTTTCGGGGAAACACAGTATCTATCTGATACCATACATGGCCATTACAATATCATTTATTATATTCCCCATCCTATACCCCATATCCCCATGACTATTTTGTAACTACCAATTTGTACTTCTTAATCTCTTCCCCACTTTTTCACCCATCCCCTTAATCCTCATCCCATCTGGCAACCATCAAAATATACCCTGTATCTATGAGTTTGCTTCTGTTTTATTTGGTTTTTTTTTATTTGGTTTATGGGAAGCATTTAATTGCATTAAAACTTATAGGGAGAAATGACCATATTTGAAAACAGCCACAAGGATCAAAGTAGCACACAGGATGGTAATGAGCAGAGTCACAGAACATACTAAAGGGGTATGTATAGTCAGTCCCACTGGAACCTGCAGAGTCACATTCCTATATACTGATTTATATTTCATATTGTTCCATTTGCAAATATCCTTATTCTTCAAAGCACAAGGAGCTGCCACTTCTGACTGGGCCCAGCATTTCAAAATTGGAAACTCTTGTTCACAATACATCAATAAATCAGGGTTATGGAGCACAATAAAAGTTTCTCCATCTTTACTATGTGGCCAATGATAGCGGTAGTGCACAGGCAAAACAGCTTGGAAACAATCAGTGCACTGTGCATCTTCTCTGGCATAAATGAGAACTTCAGATTCCTTGGACAAATAGCTGGGAGCTTCTATATTATAATTTTCTGAAACCATCACTGCCTCTGTTATGTTTCTCTCTTGTAATGAAGCCAACTCATATGGATCCACAAAAAGTCCTGACAGGATGTAATGTTTAATTAAGAGTCGGCAGGTCTGTAACTCCTCAATGCTTTCTCCAAGTTTCACTTTTATTACAAGGTCTCTGTGAAAACCATCTTTTAGAACTTCTTGCTTCAAAATAATTTCAGAACAAATGGCCCTTATGCCTTGTACGATTATTGTCTGTTTGATGCAGTCTGTCTTTCCTTAAAGTGAAGGACCATGTGTCGCTTGGATTTGTTCCTCCATTTCCTACTACCAGGTCCAGACTCTGTTTTATTTGTTTACTTATCCTATTCTCTAAGTAAAGTCACATGGCATTGTCTTTCTCTGTCTGACTTACTCCACTCAGCACGATACCCTCAAGGTCCATCAATATTGTTGCAGATGGCAAGATTTCATTCTTTTTTATGGCTGAATAATATTCCATTGTATATATGTACCACTTCTTCTTTATCCAATCATCCCTAGGTGGACACCCAGCTAGCTTCCATATCTTGGCTATTGTAATTAACACTGCATAAACATACAGATGCACACTAAGTAGCGTTTTGGGTTTCTTCAGATTAATACTCAGAAGTGGGATTACTGGGTCCTTCTTTGTCTCCTGTTATATAGCCTTTGTTTTGTGACCTAGTATGCTCCATAAAAACTAGATACTGTCCTTTGTGTGTGTGAAAAGAATGTATATTCTGTTAGCACTTAACATATTTTAGATCAAGCTTACTAATTGTGTTGTTCAAGTTCACTACATCCTTACTAATTTTTTACCTGTAAATTATTTTGAAATACGTTAAAATTTTCTACTATAATTGTGTATTTAACAATTTCTTCTGGAATTCTTTTAATTTCTTCTTCACATTTTTCACAGCTACATTTTTAAATGCTCTTAAGTTCAGCACTGATATACATTCCTCATGAACTGTTTTTTTAAAAGACAATATTTTTCTTTAGGCGTAATGTTTTTGCCTTAATGTCTACAAGTATGTTGAATAATATTAATATAGAATTTGTTTGGTTAATGTTTGCTTACTGTATCTTTATCCTCCTAGTTTCAACTGTTCATGTCATTATATTTTATGTACGTCTCTAACAGACAACATGTAATTAAAATTTATGATTTTTAAAAAAGTAAATTTAAGAGTTTGCCTTAACTGTCAAGTGTACACCATTTATTTTTATGTGATGTTGATTCTTTTGGTTATATTGAAATTTATTTCTACCACTTTATTTGGTGTTCTTTTAAAAATTTTTTTTTCAATTACAGTTGACATTCAATATTATATTAGTTTCAGGTGTATAGCACAGTGGTTAGACATTTATATAATTTACGAAGTGATATCCCCTTAAGTTTAGTACTTATCTAACACCATACATAGTCATTACAATATTATTGACTATATCCCTATGCTGTACTTTACATCCCCATGACTATTTTGTAACTGCCAATTTGTACTTCTTCATTCCTTCACCCTTTTCACACAGTCCCTCCAACCCCCTCCAATCTGGCAACCATCAGTTTGTTCTCTGTATCTATCAGTCTGTCTCTGATTTGTTTGTTCGTTTATTTTGATTTTTAGAATCCACATATAAGTGAGATCATATGGTATTTATCTTTCTCTGTCTGACTTATTTCACTTAGCATAATACCCTCTAGGTCCACCCTATTTGGTGTTCTCTTTATACCATCTTTTTTTTTTTTTACTTGCTACTTTCTATTGTAGTAATCAAATTTTCCTTATTTCTCTTCTCACTATTAGTTTGGAAGTTAAATATTCTACTTTGAATTGCAACTTTGGAAATAGGTATGCACATTAAAAAATGTGCCTATACTCTTTCACTATAATACAAAGACTGCAAATGACGTTAGGATCAATCATCGACATTTACCTTTCTTAATACTGTTAGTTAAAGCTTTAGTTCACTCTTCTTCCCGGGAGTGGGTGGGGGGGACACTACAGTCAGCTTGTTCAGCTCTCGAGAGCTGATTGTTAAATTTCAGAAATTTTGTAATACAGTTGTTAAATACACTATTATTAAAAATTGTATAGATATAATTAAGTAAATTATACTAAAACAAGGAAATAACTACTCAAAACTCATCACCATGTATTTTACCATATTTTGCTAATATTATCTCTCTTCTTAACACCATTTAAATCTATTGTATCTGTCTGGTAGAAACACGACATAATGGTGTGCTACTGTGCATCTCTTCTCAATTCTGCATTCAGTGACATGATACTGGTAGTTTAAGTTGGCCCTAATGGGAGCATTTACCTCAGAGAGTCAGCATATGCTACAAATTAGGCTCTTGTATTTCTTCTGAGAAAGCCAATTGTTCAATGTATTTCAGCACACCAATGCCACCCCATTTTGACCATTAATATAATTGTTATTGTTTCATGTAGTCAAGGTTTATTTACCAATTTCTGTGCTTACTCTGCCAGTTTGCACTCACTCCTGCCTTCTAGGTTCAGTTTCCATCTTGAATGATAGTGGGCCTAGATTTGCTGCTGCCCTGTTGGTATTGAAACACAAGCACCTAGGTTAAGGGAATGGCGCCTCACCCCCACTCCAAGGGGCTGCAGTGGCTTTAACTCATGACCTATTCCTCTTCTGTTTCTGTCTTTCTGTGTTGCTGGTCCTCAGTGAGCTCCTCATCTTTGAGAGAGCAGCTCTGCATGAAGCTCTTTTAAAACTGTATTCTACTCAGCATTTTCAGACTTTTACAATGTAAAGGCTTTCAGATTATCTTAGTCTGACCCGTTGCTGGTATGAAGAAGTCTTCTTTAATAGGATATTAAAATTTTCTTCATATAGATTATGCACATTTCTATAGCTAGTATGTATGGCATCTCCTTCTTTATATTTTCTAACCAGTAGCTGTCTACAGGAAATCTATTCATATTTGTAAATTTACTTTGTAAGCTTTTTCCTTAGTGTATTTTTTTATTGTTCTAATATTTCTATCACAAATTCCACCAAATTTTCCCATACAGATCATCTATGAATAATAATTACTCTGAAAGGAAAGGTACAATAGACAATACAGTAAAATAGATAATACAGTAAAAACGAAAAGGCAATAACTCCTCAAGGGAGTTTATTTTCCTTTCTACTTTGCCTACTGCAGTGCTTAACATCTGAGAGCTGTTAAAATAACTGATTAAAAACGAACAAACAAGACATACATGGAATTTGTTTTAGGCAATCACTGCACTTTTCACAAATCAAATAATCTTTTATGAAATTAATCACAGGAACTAAAATCTCAAACATATAAATGAAACTGTATACAGAAGAATATTAACATACAAAATCAGAAAAAGTTTAACAAACAAAAGCCTTTCCTAAAATATTGTCTGGTTTTTAATTAACAAGAGGACAATTCAGGAACAGAAAGGAAGTAGCAAAGGGTGAATACTTTCATTCAGCTGAAAGATCTTTCAGTAGTGACAGTCTAAAGGTAATAAGTAGAACCAAATTAAATGACTTTTGAAAATGGATAAATACCTTCTGTTCCAGTGTTAGCTGATATTTTTGTTTAACTCTTTTACACTTGTTGAACCAACTATTCTCATCCATAATGAAAGGAGGCCCGACATTCTCTGGAGTGCTGCTTTCACTACCACTGCTTCCCAATGTCCTCAGCTCTTCCTCATCACTGCTGATACTATCAGAACTGGGAGATTAAATTTTTAAAAAGAAATAAAATTAATAATACGTTCCACTTTGATTTGTATGAAATACTGTTGTATTTGTAAGCTACTGGTGAGCAAACTCTAAAATATTTAGTACTAAATATATAATTATAATAACGATATTATAAAGACTTTAGCTTCCTGTATTTTCTAATTTTTCTACAATGAATACGTTATTACTTTCCAAAAAAATTAAAAGCAGTAATTTGGGGAGGAACAGATTTTTAGGGTTTCTTAAAATTAGGAACATAATTTTAAGTTTTAAAAAATGTGTCTAATACAGGCACATAACAGTGGAAGCAATTAAATTTTTAAATATTGGTTTATGACAATTAGGATAGTTTAAACCTTTCTAAAAAGAAACACTCCATGGTCAGTAATACTAACTGGTTTAACACTGGGTTGAATTGGTATTTCTCTTCTCATTTAGTATCCTTTATACAACAAAATAGTATGAATCGCTCACTATATAAAGGAGAGGAAGGTATACATACATGTTTGGATTAGTGCATAAAAGAAAGAGGAAAACGCATAAATATTCAGACAAAAAGTGGTTAAGCAGTTAAGAACACAGAGCATATACCATTAAATTCAATCTGAGGGCACCAGTTGATAAGTTTCCATTACTGCATCATTTAAAAGCTTTGTAATAATTACCACAGCCTCTTACATAAGTGAGAGAGGAAAAGTAGTACTCACATTTACCTTTATATTTTCATTTAAGTCATTTCCTAAATCACTAAAAGTAGCTTTCCATCTACATGTTGATGACGAAACTCCTTTTTCCAGCTGTCATCTTGTTCTTTAATTTCAGACTTATTGCCCACTTTGTACAAACTAGCTGTGTGACTATAGACAAGTTATGTGACCTCTCTGTGTTCGTTTTTTCATTTGTAAAATATGGATAGTAGCACGTATCTCAATGGCTTTTGAAGATTAGTGAGTTAACAGAAGTAAAGTACTTAGAACAATGCCTGATATAATAAGCTTACAGTAAATATTACTATTATTTTACTAGTAGTATTATTTTGAACTATTCATTAGTGTTACAAAATGTCCTATAATCCAACAATTTCAAACAGTATAATTTTATGCCTGTTCAAAACATCTTCTTCCTGTATTTCTTTTCTAGATCAAACATTCTAGAATTATCTCCTTTCCTAAGGGATCCACTTATTTAAGCTAAAAATCTTGGTAATACAATACTTTATTTCTACTTCCCCCTCATCATCCAAAATATCTTCACACTCCTTGCTCTGAAATAATAGTGACTTCTCACACTAGATGGTGATTATCATGGGGCCAGAGCTGTGATCTTTTTCAATGGAGATCAAATGAAAAATGGCCTAAATAATGAATTTTAGTTTTGAAATCTCAATGGACTACTATAGAGCTATTAAAATTATTATGTATTGACTATAGCAATAGGAATACATGCTATTTTTAAAAAACTATATTGATGCCAGGATTACAATTATGTAAGAAGTATATATTTACATAAATACTAAAAGTGCAACTGGAGTTTATCTTTTTGAATGATTTCTGATATAAAATAAATGTAAAAGACATTTAATAATAAATTAAGATTTCAGTAACATATCTCAAAATGCCAAATACCTTTGGGTAAATTTCAAATACGGGGTATAGTCTATAACAGCAGGAAAGTTGCCATCCAATCCCTCTCCCTTTAGGCAGAAGCTAAGACAAGACAATAAATATTTCACATTAATACATAAAATTTTAAATCAAAATTAAGTGTTACAAACAATCTCTTGTTAGAGACATTGGTTTCATCAAATTGCAAGTGAATTTTTTAATTGCAATTTAAATGTTACTTCTTACAAATAAGCACCTTAGTAAAGATATTCTACCTTCAGTACCAATGACAAAGGATTGTACAAATTAAGATAGTGTTATATAAATATATCATACAAATGTAAAAATTACTGAGAAATCTTTCCAAACATTATTTTTTCATACTATTAAACTTTTTAAGACGTCACTAGAGAATTTTCAAATGAAGATTTGTTGTTCAAATTTACATACAAATTCTCATGTGACACTGAATACTTACAAAAAGATCTGAATAATTAGAAAATGAGGTTTTTCCAAAGTATCTGAATAGGTGAAAGGACTTGGGTCTTAGACCGAAAAAGAATGCTAAAAATCTTCTATCCAGTCAATGCTTTTTGAGGTCACAGCAACAAGGGAAAGGTTAAGTGACTTGCCCAAACTCATACTGCAATTCTCATAAAACCAGCAAAAAAACTAGATCTCCTGGTTCCCCAATCCAGTAATCTTTGTTTTGTACAATGGTATATCCAACTAGATTTTTACCAAAGATGTTTTGTTTTAATATTACTATTCTTCAAAGGAAAAAGTATATTTTCTAGGAAGATAAACAAAGAAATAGTCAAGAGATGTAGGTTAATGTTCAAGACATGTAGGCTAAAAGAGATGTAGGTTAAAAGATGGTTAAAGATGTAGGTTAAAAGAAATGTAGGTTAAAAGAGATGTAGGTTAAAAGAGATGTAGGTTAAAAGAGATGTAGGTTAAAAGAGATGTAGGTTAAATGATGAAAAAAATCACCCATGAACTCCTATCTTCTGGTTTCCTTGGGAAGTTTGCCTGTTGAAATACTTGTTCTAATATATTAAAATCAAGGATATGTTTTTTTCCAGACTTGAATAAGAAGAAAATCAAAGAGGTTAATATTTTATATGGGTTTTCCTTCATTTACAGAAATATTACTAATGTACCTTTAAGATATTTGCTTTCAGTTGATCATGCAGTATCAATGTGTTACTATAAGCCAATAGTTCACATTCTTATCCCAGGTGTTTTGTTTTGTTTTGTTTTTACCAAAAGGAAAATTGTAAAGGATTTTGACAGAACTAGCAGCATGCCATGTAAAAAGTTAACGCCTTTAGAGGGATCATAAAGACAACCTATTATGTTCATACTAAACAAGCTAGTTTATCTAATACTACTTTATTAAATATTAATAAAGAAAATTATAAAATGATCAATATTTTGAAAAGGAAGTTATTTATTAGTAAAAGGTAACCTCAGTGTAAACAGGCAGCATTATGCTTTAGTTCAAGACCTAAAAGTAGATTTTCATTTAAGTTTACACTTATTTTATTAATATTCTTAGATTTTTAAGTGATGTTTTTAAATAAAAACACATTTCCTTCATTCTTATGCTTGAGTTGTTACAGACAAATCTTCTACTTTTAGTATAATACAAAATCTTGTATCAATTAAAGAAATACAAAAACATGATTTCATAAATCTAAAAGAACTTACAATATCCCTTTTTAGTACTTGTAATCTTACTCTGGAATCAATTCACCTTGTTGACAATAAAAGCATATATTAACAATCATTTTTATATTTTAGATACATAACACAAGAAACATAAGAAACCCAAGATATCCTGTCATGATCTTATTTATCTTAACACAAGGGATAATGAAAATCTTTCTGGCTTTGAATCTTTTAGTTTATTTTCATTTTAAAGCAATAGCTGAAACATAGTAAGAGATAAGATCCCAAACCTTTTTTCAGTGCTGCCGGAGTACGTGATTTTTCTGCTTGGGGGAATGTAATCTAAGCTTTCTTTTTACCCAAACTTGAGAGCAAACCTCTCAGTTAGCAAACCTCTCAGTCAGTTAATTCCTTAAGTTTGAGACTGTCTCTTCTGAGAGCAAACCCATTTAGAAAATTGACGTCATTTGAAAGGAAACAGCATGAATCAAATATCAATATCCAACTGTGTGCTTTTCTTACAAAATTGAAAGAAAAATATCCTGAGTGGGAACCATTATAAGGTAGAATAATTTAAAACTTAAATCCATTTAGTAAGATTAAGTACCTGAAATCAATAGCATTGAGCCCAAGTAGCATGCCAGCAAGCATATTTGCTTCCTCACCCAAGACAATTGCTCCATCTTCATAAAATCTCCTAAAAAATGAAATGGGTGAATAGATAAATATTAAAAACAGACTGAAGTTTCATCTAGAGAAATCACTTAGAGCCCAAACTAAAATAGAAAGAACTACATTGTATTTGTCAAAATAAAAACATATTTGGATTATCCAAATTTTGTAGACATTTCGAAGAAAAAACTGTCACATAACAAAGAAAATCATTCTAAGTATTCCCAATTCTCTTATAAAGAATCCCTGAACTGACTCTTCCAATGGGCCTAGACTGTCTAGCATTTTTCCCTAATAGCAAAGCAATATAAATTTCTCCTGAAAGGTAGCCAATTCACGGTCATTTATACTGATCTATTTTCACACCAATGTAAATATTGTTGTATACTAGAACAAACACAAACATACATTCTATTTTTCTGTAATTCTAAGGGTTATTGCCTAAATTAAGAAACAGGAAGGAGTAAATTATTATTAGTTTATGCTAACCTTTAACACTGAAATACTAATAGAGTAGGGGAGCTACCAACATGGCTATACATGAAAAATACAGTATTCATTATCTCTTTGACAAACTATGAATACGAACTCTTTTGCTAATTCTTATAAAGCCTTCTGTTTTAGCTAATGTTAGTTTAAAAAAAATACAACTTTCTTTTAAAATATTTATTAACAAATATTTAGAAAATGTATCATAAATGGGCCTAAGGTGTTTTTCCACTAAAGAATGTAAGGTCATTGAATTTACTTAAAAAAAAACACTACTATGCAAAAACTAGTTTATGTTAGGTAACCAGGGATCATTAAATTGTTATACCTATATTACACATAGACAGCTACTATTAAGCTATAACACCCCACTAACATTTCACTAAGTAAATAAAATTAGTCTTGTTTTCCTGTATTTGTTTTTAAAGGCTGAAAAATATTTTCATATGGTCTTAATCCCACCATCAATTTTGAATACTTCATGGTCTACCAAATACTTTTACAAACATATCATTTGATACTTGCAAAAAAGCCCATGAAGTAAATGCAGAAGAAATTGTCACTAGTTTCAGATTCATCATAAAGAAAAGTAAGAGTTAGGTTAAAACAATTTTCCCAAGCTCATGTTGATGAACTGTTCAAGGAAGAAATCCAATTCTTTTTATTTTAAGTTCCAAATGTTTTCTATTATACCATGCTACTTCTTGTAAAACAAAAATATTTAAAGAGAATTTAAGTTCTGTGTTGGTTCATAAGGAATTTTAAAGTGAATGCATAGTACAAAGGAAAACAAGACACAACCATTTACCCTCTGACAGATGTAAGGCTGCAAAAAAACATGGTAAAACAACTAACTTGGAATAGGTGTTTGTTGTGTCCTTGGAAATATGGGAACTGCTATTATTGATTCATATAAAAGAAAACTAGAACTTTCAGCTTAGCAAAGATTAGTAAAACAAATGGAAGTGATTTCTAACATTCAATTTGAGGTGTTCCACAAAAAAATAAAGACATGTAGACAAATCTATATACCTGAGATTTTGTCCCACCCCAATGGCTAAATTGGCTGTTGACAGAATATTTTAATGACTCCTGGAAGAACTATGATTCCAGTGGTTCGAGATCACCAAAGTCTATGGAACATATGCTTTAGAAAACAATGCTGGATTTTGATATTGGGAATCACTCATTATTCCTAGTATTTCCTTATGTAACAAAAGGTCTATTTTTTTTTTATTTCCCTATCTTGAGCCCACCATGTTTAAAAGTACATTCTAGGAGTCAGATCAAAACTATTCTTGCTTGCTTCCTAATGTCAACGTTGTATGAGGGACTGTTGAAGAATACCAAAAATAAACACAATCTAAGTGGTTTTAAAGATTTATTTTTTAAGTCTAAGGGTCTTTTGTAGGTGTATATAATATTGTTTTAATGAGTTTTGGCTTTATTTTTACTAATGATTTTTTAAGTTAACCAATGCAAGTGAAATGCTTGCCACATATGAAATCAATAATTCCACTCAAGTAAAATCATACCTGAAGCATAATATTGTACAGATTTGACTTAATATAACAGTTTTTACTGCAACACAGGGAAAGGGAGGACAAATGAAAGAAGGGCTAGTTATCAAGATTCTCCATTGTATACTGAACTTTTTTCATTATTAGTTCCGGTAAGAAAAAAACGTTTTCAGAAAATACATTTTTAAGTTTGAGATAACATTTTTAAAATAACTTAATTCAGCATTTAAAAAAGTACTGAAGTGATCTGAAAAAGATCATATTTTATTTTTTTATTTCCAGTACCATTTTCATTTCAAATTATATTTATGGACTATCCACTTGGGCATATACTACCACAGAAGACATTAACTAATACTGTCATCACAAAGCATCATTGTTCCTTTTTAACCTCAGCCCTTCAGGCTTAGTTTCTAATTAAATCCCTTAACCAGCTTAATTTTCAGCCTGTTAAAATTGGATTTCATTAAAACGAACATTTTATTTATAACTGTATAAATCAAACATCAAGTGTCAACTACTGCAATAACACTGGTTACAAGTAACACTTGTTTTAAACAGGCCAAAGTATGGGTTGGCAGGTTTAAAACAAAAAAAAATCACCTGAATTCCCTGAATTCATTGTTAGTGACAATGTAAGTGCTTGAGCACATTGTTTAATTACCTAGACTTCTAAATAGAATTTCCTGAAACCTCAGAAGTTGGAGTAGAAACAAACAGTCCATATTCTAGGAAAAATATGATACCAAGATTTTAAGAATTAAATTTCTTCAAAGTCTCACTAACTATCCTCCACTCCCACTTTTCAACAAACTAGAAGGAAAAAAGTCCTCTCTAAAATCAGTATCTCCTTGGCAGATGCATGCTACTATCTTGTCTCTCATTTTTCATCCTTAAAAAGGCTTAACAGTGTTTTTTTAAGTATAATATAAAAGCTATTTATTAACAACAAAAAATAGTTTATACTTGTCTTTACTCCAAATTTCATTTCCCTGATACAGCCAAAATTTTAGACTGTTTATGCACAAAAGCATAAAAATGAGATATTACAGTCTTTCACCTACCATCACATATGTTATATATATATAACATATATATATTATGTATATAAAATAAGAACAGAAATTTAAGATACTTAATTTCTTGATTAAACTATTAAATCCCCCTTATTCAGCATGATTAGGCTTATTTATTGTCAACTGTCAATTCTCCAAAACACCACTAGGAAACCTCAAAAAGATCGTATTTTAATATCATTTAATCAAGTCATTCATATGTATTAAAGAGGCAGAAGCTATTAGGAAAAATTAATTTTTTATTTCCTTAATCAAACCAACACATAATTTGAACTGAAAATCTGATTTCTGTTATCAACATTTTCAAAGACTACAAAAGACTGTAAGTTTTCAACTTCTTCATTTTATCTCATAGAAAAATTAGAACATTAATAAAAGTTTGCTTACATAACCAAGGTTATGTAACAAATGAGCCAAAACTAAAGTCTAGTTTATTGGATGACTAATCCAATAATAGTAAGGTATACACTAAAAAATTCCCTTTCTTTTGTTGAAAATATTTTTTGTTCTAAAGAAAATATTTTTATGAAATGGATCTAACCAAAACACTGTACTGAACCACAAAAACATTATTATATTTAAAGTGCCAAGGGGAAAATATATATGATTTCCATTTAAAGATTAATATATTAGACTATGTCTTTCAAGAAGTTTTGTATTTTAGAAGCAAAAGAAAATTGTGAGCAACTATTTGATGTGAGTGTAACCTGGAAGAAAAACCTCCACTTTTTATTAGATATACTTTTTCCATTTATTTGTATGTTGACAAGAAAAGTATTAGAAACTATAAAAGTATAATACTCTAATGATACTTTTTATCTTTTAACCCATAATTTAACTCTAATTGAAATATGTGTCTATAATGCTATTCTGAGTGTTCACTCTGTAAGACTATTTTAAGGCCTTTCAGGTACTTCAATAACAAATATCCTTTGGGTGGGATCCAAAAGGAACAACCAGTATAAACTATGTTGATACTGCACAGTATCATGCTTGCAAAATTTCCTTTTGTGAAAGTCAGAAGCTATTCTACACACTGAAAGTGCAATATGAAAATGTGAGAAAGCTTATCTTACAAACCAAAGAAATTTCATTAGCAACCTTTCTTGTTCTTCCCCAATTTAGTCTTTATATAAAAAATTTTAAGGGAGAAGATAAGATTCTCCACCATGACATGCAAAACACATTACAGCATTATAAATAAATGTTATATTTTATTCAAAGTCCAATTGAATGAGAATGAAAAGCTGACCAAAAAGTAAATGTCCAAAGGTCTTGATACAAATGTGAGAGCCATTATCTATTTTATCAACAAATGTATAATAAATTCCTGGTATGTGGTCAGAACGGTGCTAGGTCCTAGAGCTAAAATAGTGACAAGCTAAACACAGTCTCTCTCTATGGAGCTGACCATCTAGGGGAGAGGACAGGCAACAAACAAAAGAAAAAGATAATTAGAGACGAGTAGTATAAACAGGTTGCTGGGATAGAGAAAAGGTGAAGGAGAACCCCACTCTGAAGAAAGTCATTAAGAAAGGCATTCTCAAGTATTTAGCCTAAGACCTTTGGCCCACAGAAGTCTGATCACACAGGGCTTTGTAGGCCATACAACATTAATAACAACTGTGAATATTTACTGAGTGCCAGGCACATTTATAAGTACTTTACATGAATTATCTTCTTCAACTTTACCACCCACATATCATGTCACAGAGGATTTAAGCAAGTTTCCCAAGATTCCACAGCTAGAAAATGGTGAAACCAGGATTTGACTCCAGAAAATATGTTTGCAGAGCTGCTGGCTAATGTAATGAGAAACCATTTCAACATTTTAAATGGGAATTATCATGATCCCTTTTTCTTTTAAGAAAATTGGCTAGAAGCTGGATGGTACTTACCAGAAGGGGGAAAACTGAAAGCTCAGTTGGGAGGCCAAGAAGAGAGTGCAGGCAAGAGATGAGAGGTCTGACAATTAAATTCACGAACTTGTTGTACTGATGTCACTAACTTTTTCTGGTATCAGAGGATTATTCATTATCAATTTGTACCAACTGGACAAACAGATATGTTTACTATTTGGAAGTGCTGAAAAGGCTGTGTGAATAAGTTAGAGGACCTGAACTTTTCGCCAATAATTCATGGCTCTTGCATCACAACAATGCACCAGCTCACACAGCACTGTTTATAGGGAGTTTTTAGCCAGTAAACAAATAACTATATTGGAACACCCTCCATAAACACCTGATCTGGCCCTCAATGACTTTCTTTACCTGAAGATAAAAGAAATATGGAAAGGAAGACATTCTGATGACATTCAGGACACCAAGGATAATACGATGACAGCTCTGATAGCCATTTCAGAAAAAGAGTTCCAAAATTGCTTTAAAGGGTGGACTAGGCACTGGTATTGGTGCATAGCTTCCCAAGGAGAGTACTTTGAAAGTGATTGTAATGATCTTCAGCAATGAGGTATGTAGCACTTCTTCTAGGATGAGTTCACAAACTTAATTGTCCAACCTTGTACATTACTAGAGCAAAGAGATAAAAGTAAATGTATAGACTTAAGATAGATTTTGGAGATAGGATTGATAAGACTTGCTAACAGAACAATTATAGAGAATGAGGGAGACAGAAGAATCAAACATGAATTTTAGATTCTGACTTGATCAGCCATGTAGGTAGGTAGTGAAACCATTTCTAAGAAGGGGTAAACAGGGTTAGAGTGGAAAGAACTATTTAGCAAGAGATTTAAATGTGGTGTCATGATAATATAGGTGGTATTTAAAGCCATAGGGAGATGAATGCAATTCTAGGAAGAAAGACAGAAAGAAAAGTGAATAGAGAAAGAAGAGTAGACAATGGAGGACTGAGCTCAGAGAATACTGACACTTAAGAGAAGTGAAGAGGAAAAGAAGCCTGAGAAAGAGCAATTTTAGAAGGATAAGGTAAAGCCAAGGAATGTTATATAAGTTAAAGACAAAGAGGTTTTTCAAAAAAGAGGAAGTATTCAACTGTTCTAGCTGGACAATGGAGTACAAGATAGAGAAATGTCCATTAAACTTGGTACCTTATAGATTATTGATATTCTTTTAAAAAGTATTGTCCAACCTGTACAGTGGTGAAGTGGTGAGGTGCAGAAGCTGGATAAGAGTATATAGAAGAGTGACTCTGGTTATTGGACATCATCAAAATGGCGACGTGAGGTGAGCCTCTGTAAAGTTCCCCTGGAATTTACAACTAATCAAACAACAATAACTCCACAAAGGACTCCCTGCACAGCAGACAGGCAAGACAAAGAGGCCCACCACTAAATTCACCTAAAGGTGGGAGAATTGCGTGAGCAGGGGAGGAAGGAAGGGAGAAGTGCAGGGACGGAGCCGCACGGGCGCAGGACACAGACCAAGCTCAGTGCTCCGAGTTCCCTGCATCCCGGAACTACCGCAGCTGCAGGAGAGGGAAGAACTCGGACTGCTAGGGCTCCGCTTATGGCCCACACGGCCGAGGGGACAGCGTATAGCACGGCTGAACCCAACGCTCACGGCAGAGACCTCGGAGAAAAGACTGAGGGAAGAAGGCTGAAAACGGTGGTTTAAGCCCTCATTGCCGAGCGGAGAACGGAAGCCTTAGGCACTGAGACTAGCCGCCCCCTCCCTACCCTCCCAGAGCTCGCCCCGCCCCCACCTGCCCAGTGCTAGAAGTGGAACAGTAGCAGTGTCAGATCAAAAGAACAGAATATTTCCTGTTCTGAAAACTGTGGACCGCAGACACAGATTCACAGCCCAACTAGTTCCTGCAAAGGGGAGGGAGCTGTGGAAGTGGGACCGGCTGTGGTGGTGGTCGCCACCATTGCTCTGGCCACCTCTCACAACTCACCCCGCCCATGGCCCCACCTATCTGGGCAGATCCCTTTAGGAGTATACAGAACTGCTGAAACAAACGGGCTCTGAATCTGGTGCAGGAAGAGATTTGGAACTTCAAAAGCTCTCCGCATCCCCACACGGACACTGCACCCTGTGACCCAGGCAAACTGTTAACAGAGGAGAAGCCGGTCTCTCAAGGAATCCCCCCATTGTGTGAGAAGCTGGAATAGTGCAGAGAAAACATAGCACTACTGTGTGATAGAGGAAAAAAAACGCTGCAGTCAGAGAGAAAATAAAACATTCTATCAACAAGTACTGGAAAACAAAAGAAAGACCTCTTTCTATCGATCTATTGCAGAAGCCACTCCTGAAGATGTCTAGAAAGAGAAATAATAAATCAGTAATTGCCATGAATAACCAAAGCAACAAGGCAGCTCAGAAAGAAAGTGAAAAGTCTCCAGAAAAGGATCTTAAAGATATGGAAATATGTGACTTAAATGACAGGGAATTCAAGATTGCACTTCTGAAAAAAATTCAACGAGATGCAAGAAAACACAGAAAGGCAATTTAATGAACTCAGAAACACATTCAAAGAACAACATGAGCATTTTACGAAAGAGATTGAAACTTTAAAAAAGAACCAAATGGAATTTCTGGAGATTAAGAACTCAATAGAAGAAATTAAGAATGAAATAACCAGCTTAAGTAGTAGAGTTGACCAGATGGAGGAAAGAATCAGTGACATTGAAGATAGAAACCTGGAAATTACACAGATGAAAGAAGAAAGAGACTTGAGACTTAAAAGAAATGAAAAAACTCTACAAGAACATTCTGACTCTATCAGAAAGAGCAATATAAGAATAATGGCCATACCAGAAGGAGAAGAGAGAAGGAAACAGAGAATATATTCAAACAAATTGTTGATGAGAACTTCCCAAACTTGTGGACAAAACTGGATCCTCGAATCCAAGAAGCAAATAGAACACCTGATTACCTTAATCCCAACAGGCCTTCACATTGTATTGAAGCTGTCTAAAATCAACAACAAAGAAAGAATCCTCAAGGCAGCCAGGGAAAAGAAGACAGTAACCTACAAAGAAAAGCCCATTAGATTATCATCAGATTTTTCAGCACAAACTCTACAAGCCAGGAGGGAGTGGAACAAAATATTCAAACTATTAAAAGAGAGAAATTATGAGCCAAGAATAATATATCCAGCAAAGATATCCTTTAGATATGAAGGAGAAATAAAGACCTTTCCAGACATACAGAAGCTGAGGAAATTTTCTAATACACGACCTGCACTACAAGAAATACTAAAGGAGGCTATTTGACCACCATCAACAGGGACAATTTGTGGCAACATAAAAAAGGGGAGAGTAAAGGCCTGAACCGGAATATGGGAATGGAGAAAGTAAGCATGCTGAAGAAAATGGAATACTCTAAATATCAAACTTTCTTTTACATAAACTTAAGGGTAACCACTCAAAAAAAAAAAATCCAGAAATAATCAAAACAGCATGGTATTGGCAGAAAAACAGACACAAAGACCAATGGAATAGAATTGAGAACCCAGAAATAAAACCACATAAATATGGACAGATAATTTTTGACAAAGAAGCTAAAAACATACAATGGAGGAAAGACAGCCTCTTCAATAAATGGTGCTGGGAGAAATGGATAGCCACGTGCAAAAGAATGAAACTGGACTGCTATCTGTCACCATGTACCAAAATTAATTCAAAATGGATCAAAGACTTAAGCATAAGACCTGACACAATAAACTGCATTGAAGAAAACATAGGTACTAAACTTATGGACCTTGGGTTCAAAGAGCATTTTATGAATTTTACTCCAAAGGCAATGGAAGTAAAAGCTAAAATAAACAAATGGGAGTACATGAAACTTAAAAGCTTCTGCACAGCAAAAGAAACCATCGACAAAATAAAGAGGCAACCAACTGAATGGGAGAAGATTTTTGCAAAGAATGCCTCTGATAAGGGGCTAATATCCAAAATATACAAGGAACTCATGAAACTCAACAACAAAAAAACAAACAACCCAGTTGAAAAATGGGTAGAGGACCTGAAGAGACATTTCTCCAAAGAGGACATACAAATGGCAAATAGACATATGAAAAAATGCTCAACATCACTAATCATCAGAAATACAAATAAAAACCACAATGAGATATCACCTCACCCCAGTCAGAATGGCTATCATCAACAAGACAAACAGTAACAAGTGTTGGAGAGGCTGTGGAGAAAAAGGAACCCTCATACACTGTCGGTGGGAATGCAGCCGTTGTGGAAGGCAGTGTGGAGGTTCCTCAAGAAATTATGAATAGAATAACCACATGACCCAGCAATCGCTCTCCTGGGTATCTACCCAAAAATTCTGAAAGCATTTCTCTATAGAGACACGTGTACTCCAATGTTCATTGCAGCTTTGTTTATGGTGGCCAAGACATGGAAACAACCAAAATGTCCTTCGATAGATGAATGGATAAAGAAGTTGTGGTATATATACACAATGGAATACTATTCGGCGTTAAGGAAAGATGATATAGGAACATTTGTGACAACATGGATGAATCTTGAGAGTATAATGCTAAGTAAAATAAGTCAGACAGAAAAAGCAGACAACCCTATGATTTCACTGATATGTGGTATATAAACCAAAAACAACAAAAGAACAAGACAAACAAATGAGAAACAAAAACTCATAGGCACAGACAATCGTTTAGAGGGTAAGGGGGGTGGGGGAAGGGAGATGAGGGTAAGGGGGATCAAATATATGGTGATGGAAGGAGAACTGACTCTGGGTGGTGAACACACAATGGGATTTATAGATGATGTAATACAGAACTGTACACCTGAAATCTATGTAATTTCACTAACAATTGTCACCCAATTGCATTTATTATTGACAAAATAATTGTCAATAAATTTTAAAAAAAGAAAAAAAAGGAAGAGTGACTCTAAAGTAAGGAAATGACGGTGTGTGTAAACATTTATGAGAAGTTTGGTGCTGAAGCAGAACATGGAAATGAGCAATAGTACAGGATAATATATGTTTCATGGAGAAGTTTTTCTTTTAAAGGTAGGTGATACCAGTATATGTTTCTATTTAGGTTTGGTGCAAAAGTAGTTGCAGTTTAAAAAGTTAAAAGTTGCAAAAACAGCAATTACTTTTGCACCAAACTAATATATAGGTGGGAATGATTCATCAGTGGGAACGAGACTGAGGACGAGGAGAGAGAAAAATGATAATTAAAGGAAGAGGTGAATCAGGACAGGATCAGAAAAAAGTGGCCTCTGATAGGAGGAGATACATTCTAAGACAACAAAAAAGAACAAATAGAATATGGTTAGGGTGTAACTGGTGATGGGAATAACAGCATTCATTTATGATAGCATTCAATTTTCTAATAAAAGGAGATCTTACACTAATAAATTAATACAAATGTCTAGTTCTCTCTAAGTAGCAATTTTTAAAGGGCAGTTGAATGCTTATTATTCTCAGATCACATGTCTGTATACAAGACTAGGAAGATTATTCTGATCCTTACTATAGAATAATGCAAAACATATCTTGAAGGTTCTCTTACTTGTTTCAAGGAATATATGAATTTACTGCTTGCATGCAAATTTAAAAACAAGAACAAATATTTAAACAAAAATTTTAAAAAGTTTTTAGATATTTAATAAGCCCGAAACTATTTTTATAGACAATGCAAAAAGACAATAGTTGAATAATTACTCAGAACTCTAAACTATTCTGGAGACATCCACACATTTGAGATTTTATGGTTTCTGTGTGAAACAGGACTCCCTTCTCTTCCTTTTTTCAGTTACAAAAACCTGTATTAGTTATATCTTTCTTACCCCACATGTAATTCAATCAGCCTTAAACTTTTTAACAACTTCATTGAGATATAGTTCGCATATCACACAATTCACCATTTAAAGTACAATTCAATGGTTTTTAGTATATTAACAGATACTTTCATTACCCCCAAAATATGCTATAACCCATTAGTAGTCACACCCGATTTCTCCAATACCTCTCACCCCACTCAGCCGTGCTCACACAACCACTGACCTACTTTGTCTGTATAGATTTACTTATTCTGAACATTTATATAAATGAAATCATATACTATCTGGTCTTCTGTGACTAGCTCTTTGACAATGTAATGTTTTCAAAATTCATCCATGCTGTAGCATGCACTTCACATCTTTTTTACATTTTTTTAAAAAGTTTATTTAAAGAACAAGATGCTTGGTTTGAAGGGAAGACTATCTAGAATTCATTTCTCTTAGAATAATTGATCCCAACTTAAAGGTTGTCCTACATGTAACAGTTACATACAAAAAAGTTAGAAAACTGTCTTTTTGATAAATGAAAAACATTAAAATTCCCCAATCAAACAAAGTATGCAAGGATTTATATGTTCTCATTTTGTTAAATGGATAAAGCAAAATAACCTACTGGCATATAAATATAAGAGCTAAATGAGCATGAGCATAATGAAAAAAGGTATTTTCACTGAATCAGTATTTTTCCCATTGCATCTTCATTTGATGTACAATAACAGAATGAGCAAAGGGAAAAGGAAAGAATAGAGAAAACTATACAGCAGTCGTCAGGATGTGGTGGAACCAAATTGCGGTTTTCTAACTGAGAATGTATTTTCAGGCTGTAGGAACAGAGTTCTGGAATAAAGTTCCCTCTTTAGTAGACACCTACTGCCTGCTGCAGTAACACATCAATTGTATTTTCATCCTCCATTTCCAACTGTGCAGGTATATCTGTTTCACTGATTGGCTGACCTTCAAATTGGGAATTTGATCTGCCTTGTTGACAAATCCTGGAGTTCACAACAGGCTTTCATTCATTTATTAAGTAATGTATGCCTCTTAATCTTACACTGTGACACAGAACCATCCTGCCCCATCACCTTCAAATTAATCTGATTGCTGTTCTCAGTTTTGACTCCTTCTTTTGGCTTTTTGATGATCATGACAGCCATGGCAAGCTCTGGAGTCCCCTTAGCTGCCATTTCACAAAAGAGGTACCAAGTCTACACTGAACAAGCACACAAGCAAGTACCAGGAGCAGAAGCAGCATTTCATTTCTTTTTATGGTTGAATAACATTCCACTATATGAAATACACATTTCTTTCATGAGTTGATGGTCTTTTGGGTTCTTTCCACTTTTTGGCTATTACAATTAATGCTACTACATTTGTGTACACATTTTTTTGTGAACATCTTTTCAGTTGGCGATATCTATCTATATCTACCTATATCAGTCTATCTGTCTACCTACCTACCTAGGAGTCATGTACTGAATCATATGGTAACTCTATGTTTAACCTTTTCAAAAACTGCTGACTATTTTCAAAGCGACCGTTTCATTTTACTTTTATTATCAATGTATGAGGGTTGCAATTTTCCACATCCTTGTCAACACTTGTCATTATGTGTTCTTTTGATTGTAGCCATCTTGGTGGGCGTGCAGTGGTATCTCATTGTGGTTTTGATTTGCAATTCACTGATGGCTAAGGATGTTGAGCATCTTTCATGTGTTTATTGGTCATTTTCACATCTTTGGAAAAACATCTCTTCAGATTCTTTGCCCATTTTTAATGTTTTATTTTAATTACTGAATTGTAAGAATTCTTTATATATATATATCCTAGAAACAAGTCTCTTATCAGGCATATGCTTTGCAAAAATTTTCTCTTTTGTGGGTCATCTTTTCACTTTCTTGATAATGTTCTTCAAAACACAAATTTTTAAATTTTGATCGTGTCCAAGTTATTTTTTCTTTTGTGGTTTGTACATTTGGTATCATATCTAGGAAACTATTGCTTAATCTAAGGTTATGAAGATTTACATCTATGTTTTCTTCTAAAAGTTTTACATTTACCGTAATTCTGATCCATTTTGTGTTAATTTTTGTATATGCTGCTGGGCAGTAGTCCATAAGCACCTTTTAATATTTTTCCATCTTAATGTAAAACTTTTAAACAGATTCAGATTTTAAAAGTCTTTCTTAGCTATTGAAAGATCTGGTAATTTATCACTATTCTATCTACTTTTCTATAATTGAGGGAAATGTTTATCAACTCATTTTTTTTTCACTTCATGATAGCCTGGTAATTTATGAAGTTTTATACTTCTCTTACTCCTACTATAATGAGAAAATTAACATTTCTTCTGAACACTTTTGTCATTATAAATTAAAGTTACTGTGGTACAATTGCAAAGTACTAAACAGGTCTCTATAAAGTTAATTTTATCTCTAATTTATACTTTCCATACTTGTTACTTCAAATTCTTACAAGAATATTTTCAATCTTGTTTCAAATGCCACATTTGCATTTTTCAGCTTAACTTTTCTAAGTATTTTTCCGTCTGTTGGTGGGGGGAAATTAAAACTTTGAACAAATTAATTCAGTTTCTACCTTCTCCACCTCTATGTTTTCCCAGTAACCTACTAAAACAATTCCTTTTTTTTTCTCCCTTGTGGACTCTAATATTGACTCTGTCAACTTCCAACTCTGGCTATTTCCCAATAACATCCCAAGCCCTGAATTATGAAACTCTTCAAGGATTTTTAAAAAAATTTTTTTTCAATTGCTTACCAAGACATCTTCCACCTTAGCAAACAGATCACATGAATTTCTGTAATACTTTGGAGCCATTATCATTTACTCCAAGATGAATATTTATTGTGTATCTGTTCTCCACAGTTCTCCTACCAACCTTAATCTTGTCTTTTCACTGGTTAGTACTTCAGGTTTGCCTATCTTAGCTCATGTAGCTGCTCCTTCTGTACTGGGGTAAAAACTTGTATCACCTTTAGACATCATTACTCTATCTGTGAACAGTAGAACAAGAAGAAATCACTTGTTTCAGATACTCTCAAGATTCTTAAAGGATTAGAGATCATTTCTCATGTCTAGAGCTCTTATGTCAGGAAGCATCCACACAAAAGGTAAGGTGTAAATATGCTTTCCAATAGTTTGCTTGTATCTTACAAACCGAATCTTCCAAATAGATATGTTTTGTCTAGAAGTTCATAATCATATTTACTTGCAATTAAGAAATTTCTCTGGTCTGATTTCAGTAAAAAAAAAATAGTGTAAATAGTTTAAAAAAGACTTTTTCACAACTGCATTTTTTAGCTACTTTCTACAATAACAATTCTGAAATAACTCCCCACTTAGTTCCTTTCTTGAGAATTACAGGGTCATTATATTCACATTTAAATACTATGTGTGTGTATATATATTGGTGTATGTGTATAAACATACTAAGCCATGTTTCTGTTTGAATAATATATGTTTATATATTGTTATAAGAATATTTTTACCTCATGGACTTTTTGAGCTGAATCATTTCCTTTTTAGCAAAAAGGACAGCTAACAACTGAGAACAAGGCAAAAAGCTTTTCCCATTCTAAAAATAGTCTATTCAAGAGTTATTTCTACCCCACCCAACTGCCTAAACTAAGCAACATGTCTAACAGCTTGGAGATATTATTAATGCTTTAATTTCTATTTAGAAAAGACTATCATAACTTAATCTTATTATTGCACAGGAGATAATTAGTGTTAACTTCATTTTGATTCATTTAGGATTTTTAGGTTTTAACTATGAGTTTTCGACACTATTCTTATTTTCAAAGTCTTAGTATCCTCAATACTTAGTATATTTCATAATTAAACTTATTTACTAGTAATAATAAATAAAAGAAACAAATGCTTCATTTCATAAGGTTCATTTCAAATATCTAAGACTTTATCATCACCTCACTGTCCATTTTTAGAAATAGTGCAAGAGTAGCACATTGCTTTTAAAGAATTCAATAAGTACATATCAGATTTGCTTTATGCAAATAGTTCTTTTAGTTAAAACTCTTTATATCCTGGTTGAATTTATAATCGTGATAGTATTTATTGTACACGTGAAAAATTTACCATTTTATTATCTAAAAACATAGACACATCTAAGTAAAGATCTCATAATTTGTACCAGATAGTCAGCTAAAAGAATGTGTCATAATAAATGCCCAGATTTTCTCAAAATCCAAAATATCAAATAATGCATTAGGACATGGAAATCAAGATTCTAGATAATTTCTTTATATATGTGCCTAATTTTCTCTATCAAGACTGGTTTATAGCTGTCACTCTTTTTTTCTCTTTCAGAAATATGATTAATGAGGTTGAAATAAGTATGGCAATTTAAGAGTCTAAGGCAGTGCTGTCTGACAGAACTTTCTATGATGAAGCAATGTTCTTTTGTGCTAATTTGGTAGCCATTAGTCACACATAGCAATTGAACACCTGAAATGTGATATTGCAAGTGAACAACTGAATTAGTGATTTTATTTAGTCTTAATTAATTTCAAATTACATAGTGGCATGTGATTAGTGGCTACTGTACTAAAAAAGTACGTCTAAGTTATTGAAATTCTTGAATATTTTCATTTACAAATAATTTTGAAATGGAGAAAAGTAATTTCTTTAACAAAAGATTAATATATTAGTAGACTAGAGCTTAATAGAAATGATAGTTGTCCTAATATAAGACTTTTCTTACCAGCATAAAAAGTTAATAAAGCTCTGTTTGTCACATGGCACAGTATATCATTTCTTAACAACCCAAGTAAAACAACACTGGTACAGACTGCCCTAAAAAAGACAATCAAGTAATCATTAATTATATAATATGTAAATTAAAGAAGTAAATGATCCATTTATATTACTTACAAGCAAAGAAATAAAAATTGTAGTGTGGAAAGAAAAAGAATGCTATAGGAATTTCATACATTTTTCTTAAAATTGGTCAGGGAAAAGTCTGTGGATAGAATGAAACTTCAAGTACTGAAAAAGTGAGAATTAGAAATAATTCAAAAAGAAATTCCAAACATAACGTGAAGCCGGAAAAGACAAACCAAGATAGATGTATGTTTAGTCAACAAACTGCATTTTCCTGAGAAGACAGTGGATTTACCTGACTAGTACAAAAAAGGAGGAAATAATGAGGACTTTAGAAAGGAATGAGTCTTCATTCTATTCTTATTGCTAAGTCTTTAGATGACTCTTGCAAGTATATATTTGAAAATTAAAAGGAATTTTAAACCTGGTTGTTTTGAAGTCTCTCAGAGCTGTGGAGATGTATTCAGATAAATGTTTTTCCATGAGTGCTACTCTGATCCAGGCTCTACCCTAAAAGAAAGAAAGAATCATATATGAAAAAAAAATAGAAGTTAAAACTTATTTTGCTCACTACATCACTGAAAATATAAGCATATTAATATAGAGAGAACATTTTTTTCAGAATATACATTTGATAACGACTAACAAAATTAAGTAAATAAAAATAGGTAAATTTTGATTACCTAGTACATATCTTGTTTCTCTGAAGGTGTATGGTTAAGCACGTCAGATTAACTTTTTAAAGAAACAGAACCATTGAGTAGTTGGGTAAAAGATATTTTTTGAGTCCTATAATGTATCAGAAGACATAATGCTCTATTTCCATGCCCAAATCAACATGCTAAATGAGTACCCTTATAAAACATGAGGAAGAAAATCCATTCTCCTTAATAAAAATAATCACTCTCACGCCACTTGTTTAAGAAAATTTCTCACTTATCTTTCCAGAGGGAGGTTTTAGACAACTAATAATGAGCCAAATTTCACTATTTAGCATGTATCCAAATCATGAGTTACTGAATTTGGCACTTCCAGAGAATTCTGAAAAACTATTACCAAATATTTAAACCAGAAGAAAACAGACAACAAAAATATCTCAGAAGCACGCTCTAGCACAAAAATCACAGAAAGAAATAAATCTGACTAAATGTCAATAATTTAATTTTACTTAGAAAAGGGGTAACATCATTCAATAGTCAGGAGTAACCAATTACTTTCTTTATAATCCAAAGCATTTCTTCTAGACTCTGTTTAGAATGGAAGAGTATAAGAGATTATATTTGTAGTGAGAATTTTTAAATTCAATTACTTTCATTTTTACTCAACCCTTTCACGAATCTTCTGAAAGTTAATGAAGATTGACTATATACAAAATCAAAACACTGCAATGGCAGCTGAGAAAAAAGGTGACACTAATCAATATATATGATGGTCGACTACCAATATGGAGGAATAAAGCATTTTTTTTTAGAAATCACTACCAGTCCAGTGAATTTACCAAACTCTTGGATTGAAAGGATCAAAAAGGAGTAGTAAATCTAGACAGTGGTAAAACCTGTCAGAGTAGAAGCATCAGTATTGTTGGGAAATAAAGGAATGATATGGGTATGGTTAACATGCCAGTCAATTTGCCCATTAAACTCAAAACCCCTTTTAGCTTGCCCTGGGCTCATCACTTCATTGGTCTTGCTGAGTAAGCCTAGGGGAACCTCCAATGAGCTGTAGCTGATTGGAACAGAAGAAGGAAGAGGCAAGCCACTGGCCAGCAGTCTCAAGATTCTCTTGTGAAATTTCATCTAAAAGGCACAGACACTAGTGATGGTGGCCTGAATCACAAGGTCAAGATTTCACCAAACAGAAGAAGGGAAAGTTGCTTTCCAGAGAATGTGAAACACAAGACACTATGCTATTGCTAGGTAAGAAACATGGGGAAAAGTCCTGCTTCCTGATTTATTAATTTCAACCCACACAAAACTGGGCTGCATTCACCTTCTTGTGGATACTTATGGAGTTCTCTGTTATATTTCGATAATAAATTGTGATGGTTTTAAGTTTCTTTTTTTCAACAAAAGAACTTTTACTAGGACAGAAGATAAATACTTATAAAGGTTTTGGGACCATGAAGTGAGAAAGCTGAAAACTAAGTTTAACATTTTAGACTTTATCAGTTAGATAATGGTGAACCACTGAAGGTTTTCTGTTCTTTGGTGTGTTTTTGTGTTTTTTATTTTGTTTGTTTTTCAGAAACAAAAATACTAATTTGTTTGCTACTGAAGGTTTTTGAAAAAAAAAATTAAAAGTAGTCAACACTTCTTAATGTAATTAATATATGCTTGGCTCTGTTTTAAGAGCTTTATATACACATTAAGATATTTAATCCTCCCCAAGACTTATGTGAGTTAGGTTACAATACTATCCTTACTTGACTCCTCGGAAACAAAAAAAACAGACACAACTAGAAGACTGGAAACTCATCTCACAAACCAAACTACCAACCTGATTGAATTTTAATATCCATACATTCTACTCTTCCTCTTATTTCAGGGGATGAACTACAATCATTTAAGAGTGAAAAGATGAATCACAGTGTGGACAAAGATATTTGCATTATAGATATTTAACAAAAGATTCTCATTTGTAAAATACAGAGAATGCTTACAAATCCATAAGAAAAAGACAACTCAATTTAAAAATGGGCCTGGAAGGGGAAGATTTTAAACCACAGATTCAATTCTTTAGCAGATATCAGAATATTTAGATATTTTCTTCCTTTTTGTGTTAGTTTTGTAAGTGATGTTTTTCAAATAATTTGCCCATGTCACCTAAATTTTCAAATTTATATGTATAAAGTTATTCATAATATCCTCTTTTAGGATTTTTAATTTCTGTAGGGTCTATGGGGTTGGCTTCTTCTTCATTCCTAATACTGATAATGTATAATCTCTTTGTTTTCTTCTTAAATAGTCTTGTCAGAAACTTATTAATAGTATTAATCCTTTAAAAAACACTAATTTTTGGTTTTGTTGATTTTCTTCTAGTGCACATTTGTTTTAATTTAATTGAATTTTTGTTCATTATTTCTTTCCTTCTAATTTGGGTTTATTACCTTTTTTTTTAAAAAAAAAGTACCGCTTCTTGAGATGAAAGCTTTGATCACTAATTCTTGGCCTTTACTCTTTAAAAAAAAAATACATAAAAGTGTATTTAAGCCTATTTTCCACTAAGCACAAGTTTTTATGTGTTGTATTATCATTACTTTCCAAATTTTTTTATTTCAAAAGCCATTTCTTCTTTCATGCATGAGCAATTTAAAAGTCCTTCTCAATTTTTATTTACATTAAGCATTTTTAGTAACCTTTTTTGTTATTGATTCTAGCTTAACTCTACTGTGGTTACAGAACACAGTTTATATGATTTCAATTCTCTGAAATTCACTGAGATGAAGGATAGGTCAGGAAATAATCAATTTTGGTATAAGTTCTGTATGTGTTTGGTAAAAATGAATATTCAGCAGTTTTCTATTTTTATTTTCTTATACATTACAGTACTTTATTATTATTAAACTTTATTTGTATTTTCTTGAACTTATACTTACTTAAATTTCCATTATCTGCATCTCCCATAGGTCTATTTCAATTGTCTGTTTCATATTTCTTAGTTTTAGTCATTCGATCTTGTTTCCTGATATGCCTGGTGATTTTTGATTGAATACTAGACACTGTGTACGAAAATCTGTGGCAGCTCTAATGCTACCTTTCTCTAGGATTGATTTAGTTTTCTTCTGGTAGGCAGACAGTGAACTTGAAACTAACCTTGCACTATTTAAGGGCACCGCTTTTAAACATTTTGGGGGCTGGTATTCATATGAATTTCCCTTACTCCCAAAGCATAGCCTTTCTGGGGTCTCAAATAAAAGCCTGAAGTGTTTAGAGGCTCCTTGAACTTTACTGACTTTGAACTCTAACCTGTGGTCTCTTTAGAACAAGACTGAAATCTTTGATCAGCTTGTTTAGCGTCCGACTTGCTGCTATACTGAACCCAGCTGATCATTTAAAATGTAAATCAGATAACAGTACACTATTGTCTTAAAAAAGTAAAAAGTAAAAAAGAAACCCTCAAGTAGCTCCCCATTGCATTGAGAATGATATCCAAACTCTTAATCATGACCATATCTTCTAATTTGCACCTTGCTTCCTCTTAATATTTGCACAGCACATTTCTTCCCATTAATTCATATCCTGACTCAAATGTTACAGCCTCACAGAATCCTTCTCTAACCACCCTACCTAAAAGAATGTGCTCTCTTCCACCACTCATAGCACTTTCTAACCTCTTAAATAGTTCCATTTTTCCCCCATGGCCCCTGAGATATTATTTATATATTTATTTGTTTGTTGTATTACTAAAATGTAATGTACATAACATTTGCTCTTTGCCATCTTTTTCACCACTGCCATTGTATCCTCAGTATTTATAAGTTTCTGGCATACAGTAGGCACTCAGTATATACTTGTTGAATAAGTGGATAAAATTAAAGAACATAAATAATTTCTTCATAGCTACTAGGCACTGGAGTCACCAGGGAGAGCTGGAGAAAAGAAATGATATGAGAAATATAGTATTTTAGAAAGATTTAAATACAGTATTTTAGAAAGAGTTATATGAAATTAGTATTTAAAATGGATAAAGTGTAGAACAAATGGGCATATCTCTGGTTTCTGCCTGGGAAACTGTTTCTTTATTTTTAAATCTTCCCAAGTATTTCTGACATTCTTCCAGGTTTGGGTCCATCAAAAATAAAGAACTAAGCATAGGAAATATCAAGTCATGTTTAAAAAAGGAGACAGATTTGTGAGTAATAGAAAATGATCAAAAAAGGCCTCTATATAATACTATACCATATTGTAAATTTTGAGTATCTGATAACTCTTGTGTACCTGTAATTAATACCCTCTCTGCCTCTGCTTCTTTCAGTAGAAAATTTGGCTAACCTACCTCTAGGGCAGACCACTGACAAGACCAGCATCTGAACAAGAGAAAATGCAAAAAAGAACACAAGACAAAAACACTGGGAAGGATTAGGGACATGTGTCATAAAATTGTATCACAGGTGGCTCAATACAAATTTATCAGAGTATGGTTGGTTGATGTGACTAGTATATTCAGAAATTGGTCTAATATATTAAATTTAATAACAGAAGGAATGTACAGGGTAAGCAACCACAAACTAGCAAAGCCTAACCTAGCCTAAAACAGTTTAATTGTTCTTAAAAACAAGAAAAAACACACAAAAAGGGCCGGCCCAGTGGTTCAGGTGGTTGAAGTTCCGTGCTCCTAACTCCGAAGGCTGCCAGTTCGATTCCCACATGGGCCAGTGGGCTCTCAACCACAAGGTTGCCAGCTCAACTCCTTGAGTCCCACAAGGGATGGTGGGCTCCGCCTTCTGCAACTAAGATTGAACACGGCACCTTGAGCTGAGCTGCCGCTGAGCTCCCAGATGGCTCAGTTGGTTGGAGCGTGAGCTCTCAAGCACAATGTTGCTGGTTCCACTCCAGCAAGGGGTGGTGGGCTCCGACCCCTGTAACTAGCAACAGCAAGTGGAGCTGGAGCTGAGCTGCGCCCTCCACAACTAAGATTGAAAGGACAACAACTTGACTTGGAAAAAAGTCCTGGATGTACATACTGTTTCCCACCCCCCCCAAAAAAACACACAAAAATAGATATATAGGAAGATAGGAAGAACTGAAGAACAGTACAGAGCTAATACTTTGAGGCCAAAAAAGAAAACCTAAGAGGGAAAAGAATTTCATGAGCTTGAAATCATTTGGAATGCTACAAAAATTCAATGGAAATATCTTCAAGATCAATAACAATAGTAAATAAGTATCCAAATAGGGGAGTTTCTGTCAAAGACCATATATTATGCTTATAAATCATCATCACAATAGCAGATGGGAAAGATCAGTGAGTTCAGAACAAAGTAAAATAAGTGCCTATTGAGATGAAGTTATTTTTCTAAGAGTGCTAATTCTAGTCTGAAACCTAAACAAATTGACGTAGAGAAATCCTATGCTCCAGAATCACAGCATATTATAAAAAAAATAGCTGTAAATATACCTGAGATGGATAGATTACAGACAAGGATCTTCAATTCAAGTAGTCCATTCAATTGTTAGGTAATTTAGACACTGGAAAATACGTTCAACTAGTCACAGACTAAGCAAAGAAAGGGAATAGTCTGCATTTCATAGCTCTTAGTTTAGAGTGACTAAGTATCAGATCTCCTATGGTGGCAAGTTTCTACAATGTGATTCTAAACTGCACAGTGGTAACAGGACATAGACAATCCTGATTCAATCAACTCAACTTTAATCAACTCAAATTTAAAGAATATTTCTAGAACTGACTCTGGGTGGTGAACACACAATGTGATATACAGATGATGTATTACAGAGCCGCACACCTGAAACCTATGTAACTTTACTAACAATTGTCACTCCAATAAACTTTAATAAAAAAAGGGAGGGGGGCCGGCCCAGTGGCTCAGGCGGTTGGAGCTCCGTGCTACTAACTCCGAAAGCTGCCAGTTCAATTCCCACGTGGGCCAGTGGGCTCTCAACCACAAAGTTGCTGGTTCAACTCCCCGAGTCCCTGCAACTAGCAAAGGCAACTGCACCTGGAGCTGAGCTGCGCCCTCCACAACTAAGATTGAAAGGACAACAACTTGACTTGGAAAAAAGTCCTGGAAGTACACACTGTTCCCCAATAAAGTCCTGTTCCCCTTCCCCAATAAAATCTTTTTAAAAAAAGGGGGGAGGGGGTGGTAGATGAGGGTAAAAGGGGATCCAATCAATACATGGTGATGGAAAGAGAGCTGACTCTGGGTGGTGAACACGCAATGTGAGATATAACGATGATGTATTACAGAACTGTACACCTGAAATCTATGTAACTACTAACGATTGTCTTTAATTAAAAATAATAAAGATACTTTAATTAAAAATAATAATAATAATTCCACTCTAAAAAACAAAGAATGTTTCTACACTAAATTAGTCATCGCTCCACAGTGCATCTTGTCTTCCATTGCTTCAAATGTCATTCACATAACCCTAAAAGTGTAATCAGAATGAATCTGGCTTCTTATATAGAAATAAAAAATGAAGCTCTGTTTTGGTACCCAGTATACTAAACTGCACGTTGTTTAGCATGTAAATTTGGTACTTCGATTCTAGTATGTTTTCATAAGTATCAAGGTTAGATAAGAGTACTGGAGTCACTCCAGACTGAAGCTCAAAGGCCCCATAAATCTGCCATCTGAGGTATTTGTTTAATCTTTCAATCCTGTTACTTGGCAGGTGTAATTTACTGAGTAGATTAAGTACTTTCTTTACTCTTCTTACTGCAATGAATAAAAACAGAAAATCTTCGCCTGCAGATTTTTCACAGTGTAACCAGGTAAATCATAGATTTCTCTTTTCCCAGTAAATGGCATTTGTTTGAGGCATGATCAAAACAAAGACATAAATGTAGGATTTGGAACGTGAAACGTTCTGTGGTGTTTTGATACTCAACACTGCTTTTTGTTTTTTTGTTTTTGTTTGTCACAGAATAAAAATATTAAGTCTCTCTGCTAAGCAGCATCTTCCAGTGCCTAATCCCAAGAGTCTCATTAAGAGAGGTGGTGAGCCAGGCTTTGGGTTTCTTTGGTACACTCAGGTCCAAATACTATGTCTCCAATGTTTATTAACTTCTTGACTACTTTTGTATTTGGGGATATGCTAGTTCTATAAATATATTCTCCCTGTGTTGAAGGAGTTCAGAATATACTTGTCATGTTAATCTCTCCTACTTTTAATTTGAAAATAAAGTTTATATTCCACCTGGGTAGTTTCTATTTTTATAGACTTGATTAATTCAAATCACAGCTAGTCTTTTAATCTTAAGCTACACAAACCAAGATATTATTCTTAAACCACAAGGAAAATATGAGAGGAAAACTGATACAAACTCAATTAAGATACAAAAGAGAATTCAAATTTTACATTTTTTAAACCTGTAGTCAATTAGACAATTAGAAAGTAAATAAACGAGTAAATTCAATAGTTGTGACTAAAAAAATTTGTTAATATACAATAAAAAACAAAATGAAACATCTATGAGAAAAAGTTTTTAATTAAAAATTTAGGTATAATTGATTAGAAATGAAGGCATTTATCGGTGTAAAAAATTATGTGAGGCAGAGAAGAAAAGTAATTCAATCTAAAAGAGAAGATACTAAAGCAGAAGTATTGTTCAGACAGCCCCTTGCTTGGAGACTGGCAGGAGGTAGTGAAGGAAGAAGCAGTGGTTTTAGAAAGTGAACTCTACAGCTTCAGAAGGTGACAAAAATCATAGCTATCAACTCTATCCAAAAATACAATTCCATATTATGAATTTTAAGCTGTTTAAATATGTTTCTAATTATGTCACTAAATTTAAATATTATAAATCGTTTTTTAAAACTTAAATATTCAGTTCATGTTATACAAAATGCTTTCTTTAATTTCTATATGTATTAGCCAATATTGTGAACCAAAAATATTCCAAGAGAAAAAAGAAATCCTAAATAAAAATGGATACAGGAACAATAAATAAACTTAAAAACTACGCTTTTGAAAGATAATCATTATACTCTTGCTTATTATACAGACATGTAATTTATAAGTTTATAATTGTGAAACAATGAATTAAATTATGTCTTAAAACTGTACATACCTATTTTTAATCTTTATTTTCTACTTCGTTTCATTCTGTAATTGTGTCAAAAATAATAAGGAAAACTACTATGACAATCCAATTTAAAATACCTCCTAAACTAAAGCTGATACAGCTTATCAGTAACTCAGATATTTTATAATCTTAACAATTACTGAGGACTCCAAAGAGCCTTTACATAGGTTATCGCTATCAATATTTGCTGTATTAGAAGTCAAACTGGAAACTTCTAAAATACTAAGAAGTTTAAAATAAATGCACTATGCTAACATAAATAACATTTTAATGACAAAAATCTATCTTTTCATAAACAAAAATATAAGTGAGAAAAGTGGATGTTTTACACTTTTTCCTTAATGTATATGGCTTAATAAAAGAGAACTACATATATGCTTCTTATTTTTTATTTTTATTTTTTATTTATTAGTTTCAGGTGTACAAGACAAGGTAATACTTAGACGTTCATCATTTATATCCCTCACACTGTGAATCCCCCTCCCCCCATCCACTATCACTCCGACCTCACACTGAACCATCACATTATATATATAAAATTATAGTTGGCATTCATTAATGTTTAGCTTCTGGTGTACAATGCCATGGTCAGGCATCCACAGTATCCCTGAGGTGGTCTCCCAAATACGACGCATGTCCATCGGATACCCAACAAAATCTTTACAACGTTATTGAATACCTTCCCCAAATTAATTTTCAAAAAAACCCTGAGGCCATCTTGTGGTTACCAGCTGCTTCCTAATCCCTTCACCTTTCCCCTTATCCCCACCCCCCCCGCCCCCACCCATCTAACAACTCTCGGTTTTTTCTTTGTGTCCCCAAAACTGTTTCTGATTAGTTCATTCACATATTCTTTTCTTTAGATTCCGCATATAAGTGAGATCATATGGTACTTGTCTTTCTCTTTCTGACTTATTTCACTTAACATAATGTTCTCTAGATCCATCCATGTTGTTGCAAATGGTAACAACCGAAATGCCCATTGGTAGATGACTGGATTAAGAAGCTGTGGTACATTTATACAATGGAGTATTACGCAGCCATAAAGAAGAAAGAAATCTTATCATTTACATATATGCTTCTGCATCAATCTGTTACACTGTTGTTTTGATTGAAGCATGTGAATTAAATCTAGCTTCATACAGATCATAGCTAGAGAAAGGAATTTTTTAATAGCCTTTGCAGATAATTGTGAATATTCTTTGGTTCTGCATCAAAAGTCAGTAAGTAATAATTTCTTAAAGGTTAATTGCAACACAGAATCTACAACCACATCAGTGAGCTTTTCCATACTGTATTACATTAAATCCACTGATCTGTCTTTGCACTTTGAATGGACACTTTTACTCATGCATGACTTTATAATTCTATGCATTGGTTCATTTGAAAAACATGCATTATCCTGGTCTTCTATCAAGTGTCAACACATTTCATTAAACAATTAAAAGATACACGTGGTAATATCAACATCTATGTCACCAGGAAAGTCTTTAAGTATTGGGGAGTTACCAAGTTTAAGATAGTGAATACAAATTTTCAAAAATTCTAATTTTTACATGAAAGCTTTGAATTTACTATTGGCAACAAATACTGTCAGCTGTTTTTCTTGAAGTAGTGGCTCATTTTGTTCAAGAAATGTCTGCCAAACGTCTAAGTCTAAAAAAAACTATAATTTCAATGTTTTTCTTTCAAATAAAAATAGTATTATATGACAAAAGTGTCTAGTTTGGCTTGCAATTCAAACAACCGCATGAATACTTTTCCTTGAGACAATTATCATATATCAATATGCTGCAGAAATGCTTTATGCATACTTCCCATTTTGTCACTCAGTATATGAAAAAGACAGGTACTCAAAGGTTGAGACTAATAACATTAATAAGGTTTACTACACCATCATGGACATTCTTAAGTGAAAGTGGCTTTTTTTTTAAGGGTGAACTGATGTTAGAGAAGAATTCAATAACTTACTATTATAAGAGTATATAGTTTGATACCATTGCCTCAATTCGTGCTAAAGCACCAGCAACTTTACCCACCACTGCTTCTGCATCAGCAGTGCAAAGGTCACCACAGTGCAAAAGGCCAATAACATTTTGATATTACATGAAAATAGTTTTGATATTATGGATCCCCAGGGTTCTGCAGGACACTGAAAGCCACCAATTTTGGTAATTCAAGAAATGCAGAAAAGTCACAAAATAGGAAATATTTCATTGTGCTTCTCAAAAAAGAAACTTACAGTGACTAGCTTCATACCTTCCTGCTATTCATAAGGCAAAAGTGAAGATTCCTGAGCATTCTAAAATAACTACATGCAACTAAAAAAAAAAAGGAAACAAGCCTCTGAAAGATATTACATTTGGTTAAGTGCTTTATTGCAACAAAGAAAACAAATATTTTAGACAGCAAAGAGCTCAACATTTTCCATTTGGGTCAAAACTGCTTAGGATTATACACATTGCATATTAATATTTACATCTTACCTTAGCTCTAGAAGAACTGACATTTTCCATATTTTCAATGCTGCAGATACAATTCTGTGAAACTTTTCGGCAAGCCACTCTGATATAGTCCCAGAAGCTACGAGGACTTTCATAACCAAACCAGGTTACTTGACCTTCAGGAGACAAATTGTAATACAAAATAAAAGAAAACGAGACTAGAAAATTCAAAATACACGATCAGAACTCTATGGTGTGGTATAGTAGTGGAAAGGGCACTGATCTCAATGTCAAAAAGCCTTAAATTGAGTCCTGTTCTACCTTTACCTACTTATGTTACTTTGGGCAATTTATTTAATTAATTTGAATCACAGTTTCCTCAAAAATAAAACGAAACCAAATGAAGTAAAAAGGGTCTAGATACTTAAAAAATCTCTTGCAGTTTAACATCCTATTATTGTAGCATAGTCTTTTAGGTATCACACAGATAATTTTCCTTGTGGTTCTAATTAAACATTAATTTAAATGTCACCAGTTGTATTCTAAAGCTTTCTCTAGTCAGAAAAACAGAAAGAAAAAAAAAAGTAACCTTTTTTCTCCTCTTCATAGAGATACTTCAAACAAATGAAATACTGTGTAGTCTATCCTATCAGTAAACATAATAAATTAGAATCCCACATTCACTAATCATTCATAATCTTCTACCCAACCATTCTCACTGATAAAGCCATAAAGCTTGCCTGGAACTATCATTTATCTGCTCTCTTCTAGTCACCAATCCATGAAAAGTCAGTCAGGCATTTACTATTCTAACCTTTCAAATTTGAGTAATTATGTATCTGTTCATGAACAAATGTTCTTTTGTGTATTTCTTATATTAATATTTCTATGCGGGACTTTTAGTAGATCCATGGGAACCATTTTGTACTCAGTATTTTTAAATGGGATATGAAAGCCATCTTAATACTTTCAATTGTCTGGAATGATTAATCTTACCTAGGGAAGTTGTTTAATCTTAATGTAGAAAGATTAGCTTTTATATATTTTTAAATCTGTGCTTCTGTTTTCAATTATTTATCTCAAACCTTCCTTTTTCCAGTAACAACTCCTCTCTAAGCAACATCAAAAAGTGTTCTTGTCAGCAAGCACCATTTAAATGGAGCAGTGTCTGAAATGATATTTGAGCGGTTTCCAACCACAGCATCCCATAAGAGTAACTGGCTTCTTTTAACAAATACTCATGCATGGGTTCCACCAAAACAAATAACTAGAATCTTTAAGGGAGAGGCCAGCCATTGGTGTTTTTAAAAAGATACCCTTGGTATTTCTAATAATATGATTAATCAACCAATAGAAAGCTTATATATGGTGATAGGTAACTCTTATAATTCAGGAAATTTTAAGGGCCTCCTCTCCTACAGTGAGCCAGTCCTGGGCATTCTAAAGTGAATACAAACTCTCCCTATCTGCTGGCATAGCACCCTGTACTTACTTATCCTTTTAATGGCCTGTTTACTTGATTGTCTCACATATCAGGTGGTAAAATCACTAAGGCAGGGCTTTTGTCTTTAAATTGACCTCTAGCATTGACACAGTGCTTGGTTCACAGTAGGCACTGAATAAATATTTGTTAAACAAATCAACTGATAAATCAACACAAAACAAATTATCTTAATTGCAATGCATGTAAAAATTTGAATTTAAAAAAATCTAATTAGTATCTTTTTATTGTGACAGTTCAATGACAATCTGGTATCAAAATGACTCCATGTTAGATTACAAATATCAAATATTCTGAACAAATATACTTACTTTTGAATAAATATAAATAAAAATATAAAGGCGTCTACAAATCCTTACTCAAATGTCTCTTTAAAATCAAATATTACCAGCAACAAACAAACATCTATAGGAATATTTATAATCTCCCTCTTCTTCTCAATCTCTCCCCATCACTTTCATTTGCCCCCTCTGTTCTTTAGGTGAAAAAGTTCCTGGAACTTTCTCAATATAGTTTGTCTTTAGGGCAATTTTCATGACATCAATTTGTTTGCCATTTGGATGGGCTTTTGAGTCAAGTGGACTTGAATTAGATCACTTTCTAGCTACGTAATCTTGAGCACATGACTTCACTCTGTAAATCTGAGTTTCCTCAAAAATTGACAATTGTAGTACCTACATGATAACACTTGTAGATTAGATCATGTATGTGCAGCAATTGGTATACAGTCTAGCACAGGTGTTAATAATTACTGGTATTGTTATTACTACTATCATACAAATAGTTAAGGGACCCAAGCTCCCCTTGTGGGAATGAGATACAATCTTAAGTTTTTCCCATCGTTTTCTTACAATCTAGAAAAGTCTTTAAAATTTACTCCCTAATCCAACCTTGGCCCATATCAACCATTCTAAATTTGCTTTCCTAAAATATATCTAGTCTCAACTAATTTTTCTTTGGCTTCTATCAATTGGGATCATTCCATAATTTTAAAAAAATTGGATCATTCCTTGTAGAATCACAAGGTTTCTCTGGTGACTTTATTTTAAATTTCCTGAGTCTAACATGGCTGAAGAAAATTTATGAGAAGTTTTAAAGTAGAGCTTTTGAAAACCAAAAGAATATAACAAAGTCCCATTTTGGAGGAGAAGAAAGATATAGAAAAACTAAAAATCTAGAATTAGGTTAAACAGAGAAGGAATGGGCACTAAATCCTTGGCACTCTTGCTGTGTATAGGAGATGCTATCTATAAGACTTTTACACAGGAGAGAATGACAAGATTTCCCAGATTACAAAACAAGAAACTAGGTAATTAACCAAATGCCATATCATCATTCTTTGCAGGTCCTGAAATAAACTAGTATATCTTCATGACACTTCTATCTACTCAACAAACTAAATGTGAGGATGATTTGGCTTGAAGCCTTCCTTCCTCTTCCATGTATATCATTTCCAAAGTGAAGTTCTTAAATCAAGACACGGAATTTTTCATATTCTGAGGGATCTGCTTTGATTAAAAGAAAGTGGATTCCCTTGTTAAAAACTTCCAAACTGTCACGTAAATTGTCTGTACATCCTAGAATTCTAATTAAATAACTAAATAATTTCTGCACCTATGAAAGGGTTGAATTTAATTAAAAATAATACAGGTACTATTCAACTGGTTATTTGAGATACTATTACTTGAACATTGCTTTTATTTAAACACAGATTAACTGATAGCAAAAGACGTACTCAGGCTATTTGAAAATTAAAAAGCAAAGCTACAAGCTGATCATGCCTTTAAAAAGTAATAAATAATCACTCCCAAGATATTCTTATTTCCTTTAAAAGTAACCACAAAAGCAAATCACATTACAAGAAACTGACTAGTCTGTATCTTGAAGAAATTTTATTCCAAAGAAGAAATATGTTGTCATTAACAATTCACTTTTTAAAGCTCTTGACAAGTATAGGTGTATAATATGCTTTCAATCATATATGTTGTTAGAAGTTGACTTTTTACCAATTACAAAGTTAAACAAGCTTTTCAAAACTTATTCCCATTCTATTAATCCAACTTTAATTCACTTTAGGCAGAGAAGTGGTGAAAAGTTTGCTATACTAAAAGGTGATCTGCTACAAACCAGCTACGTGATGTCTTTCCCACTAAACTGCCTCAATTTCGGCACCTAAAAATAGTATGTGATCTCTAGGATCCAATGTTATTCTAAAATTACTCTTCTACATTATTTAAGTTTGACATCTATTCACTTCATGTAATACATTTGTGTTTTGTTTATATCTTATTTTATGGACAGAATGAGAACTTCTGAGAAGAACAACTAAAATTTCCAAAGTGGTTCTCTACTAAATAAGTAGTTAATGACACGTTACCTTTTGATAACATAATATAAAATATAAATGAATCTGTCATGTGCCTTCCTTTCTCCACCCTTTGTACTAGTGCTTAGCTAGATAAAGAACAAATGAAAACCTGGTCTCACAAGCTGAAGTTCTCTTCACATTAAAATATTACCACCTAGATGACAATAACAAAGAGCTGCTATTCATCTAGACAAGCAGTATAAATAGTCACATCAAATTTTAATAAATCATTCCAATATCTCTGCAAATATTTTCAGATATTTCAAGGAAACAGGTTACTTATGGATTTATTGTTGCCAATATATTAATATATAGATATTTAATTTTTCACTTTAAACTTTGTAGCACCAATCCTAAGTTTCTTACTGCTCATTTATAAAATCAGTTTAAAATTTTCCACTACTTTTTACTGAACAGAGAAAATTCCCACTTCTATAAGAGGTTAGAATCCTTTCCTTTTTTAAAAAAGTAGTATTATTGGTTGAGGTTCATGTTTATTTAGATCACTCAGCTTTGAAGGTAAAATTATGACCTTAATTTTTGAAATAAATTCTCATATTAATGTTCTAAAAAAACAAAGTTAAATACTTTAAAAATAACTTTAATTACACTTTAAGCTGAATCTTATTAAGTATGAGTCTAGACTAGACAATTGTACTTATACTGCTAGCTCTGTATGTTACTTACAGGATGCCTCAAGGAAATCATTTAGCAACTATGAATCAGTTACTAATACATAAAATGTATTTATGATCTGTTATTACTAACAACATCTTGTTCACTGGTAAGGAATTTATCACAAATATCTAATCTATGTATCTATACCATAAGAATAAGTCAATTATTAATTTCCAGAACAAAAAATTAAGATAAACAGGTTTATCCAAGAATCTGAAAACTGAATTTGGCTTCATATTTATCCCAGCAATTTTACCATCTTTCCAAGTACAGTACAAAAGTTTTGGTTTTTATTTCTTCCACCAGCATTTTTAATATAAGGTTTAGATTACCAGCAGATTAAATTAGAATACCAAAGGCTGAACTCCATACACAGAGCTACATATAAATGTGTAGACCTGAAGAAATTAAGTGTGATTTGTTTCAGTAGTGATTAAGTCTTACTGTAATCTTTAAAAATAATGAGTATTTCTTTTCTAATTAAAAAAATATAATAACAGGTTAGGTCATAAGTACAGAGGCCTAGTAGTGTTTTACACACAGCAGCAACTCAATAAAAAAGTTCCGAATAAGTGAATGAAGGAATGCATTCTCCCTGGGAGAAAGGAAACTAAGGAATATATTCCCACTAATGGTTCAAGAATGGCAAAGCAGTTACTGTTGATAGTGCTCATGTAGGTTTTACTGAGTGATTTTGGAAAATTTACAGCTTGCCCAAGCCTCTGGTTTGCATGTAATAGAAATATTATTACACAGCAGTTATAAAATTGAGGAAATAGCCAATAACTCTTACATCATTAAGGGTTCTAATAACACAGATATACTTGATTAATAATGTTAAAACCATGAACTTAATAGAAATATGGAGGGGGTCACATGGGAGAGGAGAGAGTAAATGGATTATTATATTGTGTGGGTTTACAAAAAAGATTTTAATTTAAAAATTAGTACAAGCATACTTGTGCCCTCTGAATTAACAAAAACAAAACCAGAAAGCTTTGCAAAACCCATGCAATGTACTAAAAAAGATCACTTAACTGATACAGCCCTCCCCAGTAAGTCAATTCCATGCTCCCGTGCAGCTCAGTGGCGGGAGACATCACCAGCATAGAGTACCTTGAAGAGGTATTTGGAGATGAGCCAGCCATCTGCAACTTTGGGAAATCTCTTTAAAAAAAATAAACAACAACAACACACAGATATTTAAGAAACCTGCCATCAAGTTTATAATTGCAAACTGAATACCCCAAATAAGATGGCTAAACATAATTTTGACACAGTAAACACTAAGCTCAAGTAAGATGAATATGAGCTATACTCAGCATGTAACTCAAGCTGGTTCCTTGCAGTCTATTCTATTGGAGAGACTAGGATGTATGTAAGTCACTGAAATAAGTAAGAAGCAATTGTTCCCTGTTTACTTCCATCTCCATCATTCTTTCTCAAATATAATAAACTGGTAACAAAACACAAAATGAGAAAAGCTTGACTGAATTTGCTAGATTTTCATCTCAGAATTAATAAACTCGGTTAGGAAAATTACTTATTGAACTATAGGCTCTAAAAGTTTAACTTTAAAAATAAATACACGTTTTTACTGTTAACTTTTCTCAAAAGTTATAAACAAATTCATTTTGAAGAGCAGTCCTCTTGTTTTGGCATAAGAAGAGTTAGAGTTTGTATGTTGTTGTTTTTTCTGAATTATGAGACTAAGAACTTAGATATTTGGTAAAATGTTATTCAGTTTAACTAATGTTAACTAAATGCCTACTCTATGCAAAATACTTTTATTTCCTACAGCAACTTCCAATTATTGCTTAACAATAGCCATCTGGAAAAGTACCATAAATTCTTACTATGTTGTTTGGAAATTCTTCATATAATTATACAGGAAAACTCCAAAGCCAAATTTCTGGTCACATTCATAACAAATGGAATTTTCTTCTCTTATAAGAAAACACTGAAATCTCCAATAAGACATGGTCCCACACCTTTCCAAATACTTAGAACCTTTATGAAACCAAACAAAAACTAAACAAACACAGTAATATATTAATATATAAGGAAGGAGTTATGTACAATTGTGCTATTGGCTACATTTATGTTTCCACCATTCATTCTTTATCCTCCAACTTCCATTTGTAACATCTTAAACAAACATTAAATTTGGAAACACATATCCAAAAAGATAAATAATTTGATACCCCAATTGAAGACCATATTGGAACATAATGCCCTAGCTGCAATACAATGACAATAAGAATGGAAATTTCTCAGAATTGAAATATCAATCAGAACAGAATGTTTTCATTACAAATATTAAGAATACCAATTCTTAATGTTTAAACCACATTTACTATCTCTGATCTGAAAACAAGGTTATATATTTTATTTGTAGTCATTCATGTAATCAAAAAGTTATCAAAGTAAAAACAATATCCAGGAAAATCCTACTTAAAGGAATTTTACTTCAAAAATGTAACAAATGAGATGTATCTAGATTTATGTCATGACTCAAACAATTCCTGGTATAAAGTAGAAAATAATTACTAAATCTCTTTAAAAACTCAATTTATAGATTAGGGTGTTTTCGTTTCAAGCTGTTAGTCTTTATACCCTGGTTATGCATATTATTTTGATCTTGGCTGTGAAACACCATGTGAAAAATTTTAAAACTAAAATATTTTCACTGATTTGTAGGCATTACTTGCTTTAAGCATAATTTCTCATTCTACGTCAGTTATAAGCAACCAGAAGCATCCAGACCAAATGACAATCCACTAGGTTACAAATTATCTGCAGTCAAATTTCAACACCTCTGTCATTTTACAAATGGAAAAGGAGAGACCCAGAGAGAACCCGCCTAGACCCTGCAGATCTCTGCTCCCTGTAGCCGCGTGCTGATCTCCTTTGGCTATAGACAAGGTCTGATAGGTGGAACAGATTCGGCCACTTGGTTTTCCTGGTTGGTTATGAGTTTTCACAGACAGCCTCATAAATATAGAAAAATGATGCGGCAGTAGACATGAAGTATAATTGGGGTGAATAGTTTTCATATAAAATTTAAAACCTTAGCATAGTTGCTGCCCAAAGTGTGTACACACACACACACACACACACACACACACACGAATGACAAAGCTCACATTATCTCAAAGTGGCCCAAGGAGTGCTTGTCTGTAGAAAAGGTTCTCATTTGCAACTGAACTAAAACTTTTGTTTTAAAATATATAATATTAAATATTTATTTTATTTAAATATATTTATTATAAATATAAATAACATTTAGTTATGTATTTAAAATAAATGTTAAGAGAAAGTATTTTACTGTTAAATAGCTTAGAAAAACAGCTGAGACAAGACCAAATAAGCAAAAAAAAATGTTTTGTTCAAAAACAAAATTTATTCAAATGCACCATTATAATCATATTACATAGAGTGATATTAGGTGTTAGTTTTTGAAATTTCAGTCAAAAGAAGAATCTGCAAAGGGATGAATATGTAATGAAAGAATGCTTAATCATGCTGAAGATATAATATTTCCTGACCCAAAAGTATATAGTTTTAAAAACAAATAATTAAAGATAAATACAACTTTACAATGCTTTTATTAATGTGGAAATTGGCCGTCACACAAAAAAGATTACTGAACTCTGCTTTAAACAAATGAATTGGCCTTGGTGATAAGAATGAATATAATTCTAATCCATGAATATGATATTTATTCCTCCATTTTTTTCATGTTAGCCATCGTTCCAACTTCACCTTTGTATGTATTTTTATTTCTTTGATGACTGAACTACATTATCATGACGGATAAAAACTGAGGTGTTAACAACTATGTAGAAGGTGAATTTTCTGCCTTTGCTATTTTTCTCTTTCTGTTTGTGTATATATTTATGTAATAAAGTTATAGGTAGGTGATTTTATTTTTAAATGATCCAAGATGGATTTTACTTTTTTAGAACTGAAAGTGTTTACTTCTCGGTCATATGAGGTTTCTTAACTTTACAGGGCAAATGAATATTTTTAAGTAAGTATAAAAGCATCTTAGCCTTTACAATTCATTCTAAAACTGGATGAGGCCAGAGCAATGGAAAACGGTCGTGGCACGTAAAGAACAAGCCTCCATTAATTTCTGGAAAAATCCTTATGATTGCAGATTGGTGTACCACTATGGAAATCAGTATGGAGGTATCTCAAAAAACTGGAAATGGAACTACCTCATGGCCCAGCAAGATGGATTTTTGAAAGAGCCCTAGATGGCTCAATTGTAAACTGACAGCCATTTATAAGGCAAATAACAAAACTGATTATAAATTATCAGATAGTAATTCAGAATTTTCCCAAGTGTTCTTTTTAAATAGGCAATACCAGAGGTAAATACTCTCTTTTGTCACTGATAATATTAATGCAAGTCTTAATGTTTAAAAATTTGAATCTTCAACCATGTAGGCAAGAAAAAACTCATTCAGTGAAGCAATATTTACAATTGCAATATACACTATAATTCAGCTAGCAATGAAAACAATATTATTTTATTTTTTATGTGGCCATTTTCCATTTCTTAATAGGTTCTGAAATAAAAATTAGAATATTAGACTACATAAACAAGCATCTCTTTAAAATTAAAAAACCAACAAGATTTAGGAACTAAAATTATGATGCTCTCAAAAAATGAACTAAAGTCCATTAAACTGTGAAACTATTCCCTGTTCTATATTTATTTCCTTTAAATTAGCAATATTAGAACATTAAAAACTGATTTTTAAGGAATTTTATTTTTTTAATTAAATTTGTTGGGGTAACAATGGTTAATAAAATTACATAGGTTTCAAGTATACATTTCTATAATACATCACCTATATATCACATTGTGTTCACCACCCAGAGTCAGTTCTCCTTCCATCACCATATATTTGACCCCATTTACCCTCTTCTACCACCCCTGTTCCCCCCAACCCCATACCGTCTGGTAACCACTAAACTATTGCCTATGTCTATGAGTTTTTATTTGTCTTATGCCTTTGTTGCTTTCAGTTTTATATCCCACAAATGAGTGAAGTCATATGGTTCTAGACTTTTTCTGTCTGATTTATTTCCCTTAGCACAATAATCTCAAGATCCTTCCATGTTGTAGCAAATGAGAGTATTTCATCTCTTCTTACAGCAGAGTAATATTCCATTATGTATATATGTACCACATCTTCTTTATCCAATCATCTATCGAAGGACACTTTGGTTGTTTTCATATCTTGGGCACCATAACAATGCTGCAATGAACATCAGAGCACATATACTTTTACGGATAAATGTTTTCAGATTTTTGGCGGTAGATACACTGGAAAGGGATTGCTGGGTCATGTGGTAATTCTATTCTTAATTTTTTGAGGAACCTCCACACTGCCTTCCATAGCGGCTGCACCAGTCTGCATTCCCACCAACAGTGTATGAGGGTTCCTTTTTCTCCACAGCCTCTCCAACACTTGTTATTATTTATCTTGATGATAGCCATTCTGACTGGTGTGAGGTGATATCTCATTGTGGTTTTGACTTGCATTTCCCGAATAGCTAGTGAAGTTGAGCATATTTTTCATGTGTCTGTTGGTCATTTATATGTCTTCTTAGAAGAAGTTTCTGTTCATGTCTTCTGCCCGTTTTTTAATTGGACTGTTTGACTTTTTGTTGTTGAGTTGTATGAGTTCCTTACGTATTTTGGATATTAGCCCCTTATTGGAAGTGTTGTTTGCAAATATCTTTTCCCATTCGGTTGGTTGCCTTTTTCTTTTGTTGATAGCTTCATTTGCTGTGCAGAAGCTTTTTAGTTTGATATAGTCCCAATCATTTATTTTAGTTTTTATTTCCCTTGCCTTTGAGGTCAAATTCATAAAATCCTCTTTGTACCCAAGGTCCATAAGTTTAGTACCTATGCTTTCTTCTATGCAGTTTATTGTGTCAGGTCTATGTTTAGGTCTTTGATCCATTTAAAAGTGAAGTTCATGTAAAATAAACTTGAAAAATTCTCCAGGTGTAACAAAGTTTAAAACTAGTAATAAATCTCTCATTCTGTAAATATTTCAATTTGGGGGTTAAAATGACTCCTTGGAAATACTGGTTTGGTTGTAAAATATAAAGACAATTTGGTCTACATCCCTTAAGTATAACTACTTGAGATATTTTTCTTGCTTTTCACCCAGAAATGCCTTCAACAAATACAGTAATTAAGAGTACTACGACAATCATATGGCTCCAAACAGAAGCATTAACCAAGTATTTGGGAACTGTGTATTTTAGAAATTTAGACATTCAGAATTATATAAAACATTACAAAACTAAGATGAAAAATATTTCAGATGTTTCAAAACAAATAATAAACTCAAATAAAAAATGATAAGCATAAAATGAAATAACAAACTACTAATACTAACCATGTAAGAAGACTAATAACAAGGGAGAAAAAAGGTCATTATTGATCAAAATGGGCTATATAAAAACTAGTTCCATGTAAACACTTTTTTTCTATTCTAGTGTAATTAAGAAAACTCCATAAAAGAAACAGGCAAAGGTCATAACCAGGAAATTAGGAAAAAAAGATTAATAACTATGAAAATATATTCAATCTCATTTTCAGATAAATACAAATTAAAGCAAAGTATTTTATCTAGGGGATCCCCCCTGGACGAGAAACTCCAATGGGCATGCCCCCTCCATGGATGTAGCCCCCTCCCCCAGGGATGCGAGGCCTTCTTTGACCCTTGGCCACAGAGTTACGGAAGAAGCTCCACAGAGGCGTGGGCCCGGTTCCTAAGGGCCACATTACTGCAGACCTGTTTGTTTGTAATGCCGTTGATCGTGGAGTCTCACCGGATTGTCTGGTTTCCCTTACAGGGCCCCCTCCCCTGGGAATGCGCCCACCAAGGCCCTAGACTCATCTTGGCCCTCCTCAGCTCCCTGCCTGATACAAAAGGCTATACATAGTTCTTTTATTTCCTTGTGACCTGTGAAACAAATTTATAATAAACTCTTAATAGGATATTCTAAAAAATATATATATTTTATCTATTTCATATTAATAAAAAGCCAAATAATATATTTTCCCTCCATCAAATAAAAAATTAAAACTATTAGTAATAGTACGATGAGGATATGAGAAAAATAACAATCACATATATTATTGTTAGTACAACCTTTCTGGTACATGATATAGCAACATGTATCAAACAAAATAAAAGTACATATATCAGAATGTACATAACACTTAATTTCAGTATTTATAATTCTAAGAATTCATTAGCTATTATTACTACTAGGAAATAATTTTAAAGAAATTAGGAAACTATAATTTTAAAAAAATTAGAAGACAAATGTTCAGTGATATATAACAAAGTGTTTATGAAAAAGAAAATGTGGAAAAAACAAATAGGAAATTACTGTTCATTTACATAATGGAATATTGTGTGCTTATTAAGAATGAAATGGAAATATACTAAAGAGAATAGAGAACATATGTTCAAGCAAAGACCTGTATGTGGATATTCACAGCAACATTGTTTATAAGATAAAAAAAATAGGAACAATCTAAAATGTCCATTAAATCAGTACTACAGAGGGTCTAATCCACTGCTCACTGTCTACAGTAAATGTTGCCATTATTGTTGATATTCTTGTTTGCATTTCTCACTATACAGTTCTAGATAGGGAAGGAGGACAAGTTATGAAAAAAATTAATTCCTGAAATAATCAATATATAGAATTATCAAAATTTACAAATTGCAGTTTGTAGAAGTTTTAATAAAAATATGTGATTTTTGATTACACACAATCAAATGTACTTATGTAAAATACAATGAAATAAACGAAATGTCTATTAAATGATAAATGGATACACAAAATGCGATGTACCCATATGATGGAATATTATTCAGCCATAGAGAGGAATGAAGTACTGATATATGCTACAACATGGATAAACTTTGAAACATTATGCTAAGTGAAAGAAGCCAAACAAAAAAGGCCACATATTTTATTATTTAATTTACATGAAATGTCCAGAATAAATACATTCATAAGGACCAGAAGCAGATTAGTGGTTTCCAGGAAATGGGGGAGGAGAAAAAAGAAAGCGATACCCATGCTTAATGGGTATTGAGTCTCATTTTAAGGTGACGAAAATGTTCTGGAATTAGACAATACTGACAGTTGAATACATTAAACACTGACATTTTAAATATATTAAAAACCAATGAATTGTGTATACTTTAAAATGGTTAAAGTAGTGAATTTATGTTATGTAATTTCAAGTTTTAAGATAAAAAAACAAAATAAAATGGAAAATATAGTACAGCCAATATACTAAGGGCAAAATACAGATCATAACAAAGAAAATATAAATATACATATACATATTGATATATATATACGTAAAATATGTGACAGGTATACATATTTGCCAGCTAAAATTACATCTGGGATTTCTGAAAGTTTCTATTAATACTTCCTATAACTTTATAACTTGAATCTCTTGTCATTTTGGCAAAAAATAACTGGTAGTCCAAAAAGACAAAAGTATATATACAAAAAGAAGTTAAATTTGAGAGGTTAAAGAGGAATTGTGATAGAGCTTTTTTCTTTTCTTCCCGTTTCTCCTTCCTTTTACTTTTTAAAAATATAGTAGAACATTAATAGGAATGTAAGCAAAGTCAAGTAGTCTATATGGCTGTTAGGGGATAAATACCTTAAAATGATAAAAGAGGCTTTTCAAAAGACACCAGAAAAATAAGAAATGATGAGGGCTATAAGCTAAAGAGTAAAAAAACTATAGTAATATGACTTCAATTGACAAAGATACACAAAGAGTATGGAAATTTAAGTGATACTTACATTTTTCCAATTACTAACCTTTTTCACCCTACCTGGTTTAGAGACTAAAGCAATTTAACTGAACTAAATTTACCATGCCACATATAACCCTGATGTTTCAAGAATTCCTTGAATATTATGATTTTCTGAGGTATAAAATCCACTGAGGCTTTCCTAAATTTCCAAGTACATAACTTAAAAGGGTGTTTCTCAGAGTGGCTTTGTCCATTGTCTAAAAGCCAAACTCTGGTAACCTTCAGAACCACTTTCTTATCTATTCTATCATGTTTTGGCCTGAGTATATGGGTTTTTATTGGGTAAGTTGAGTTCATATGTTACCACAGAAACAATTCAAGTCTCATTTTGTGTGCAAACCAAGAATCAAAAGTTGGAAAACCTTCAAAAATGAACAAAGAAAATTCAAAAGCCAAATGGACAGGTTTATCTTTACCATTGTTTGTAACAGTGTTTATACTGCACTTCAAAAGGTGGCCCCATGGGGAGGTAACTGTTTATCATCTAAGTCAGGAAGAGCTTTGAGGTTCAAGCCAGTGTTCCTGAGAAATGCTTAGGTATCATAACAGTCCAGTTGGATTGGAGAAATTCTAAAATGTCAAGTCACAGGCATTCTAACTCATTTTAAGAATCTGAATCCAGATGTTATCAGAAAAAAATCCCAGAGATTATTATTGTTGCATTAAGAAATGTATTTTCCAATAAATATTCACTGAGTGCCTACCATAGCCCTGGTATTGCTCTAGAAATTTGAGATACATCAGTGGACAACACAAAGATCTTTGCCCTGATTAAGCTTACATTTTAGTGGAGGCAAAGAAAGACACTGAACAATAATCATAATTAGTAAATCACATAATGTTAGGAGACTTAAAAAAGTAGTAGGGTAGGGAAAAGAGGTCAGAAGTGCTTGAGGTGAAAGGAGGGAGGTGATTTATTGTGGAAGGGTATAATCCTCACGAGCAGTTTTGAAACAGATAGAGGAGTTAATCATTCAGATATCTAGTAGTATTTTCTGTATAGAGGGAACAGCCAATGTATTGTTGCACTATGGCAGGAATATTCCTGGCAGTCAAGAAAAACCCAAAAAAAGAAAAAAAGATGATGCTAAAGTACAGGAATTTAAAAACAAAAAAAAAAGGATTTACTGTAAACAGTAAAATTGGAAAACAATGTTCAGAATCAAGGCAAAATCTAAATTGAATGTGAGTGAGCAAGCCCAACATTAATAAGTATAATTAGCAGATTAATTCACAAGGCATTTGACATATTGTCTCATACTGCATTTTCTTCCCGTAAGTGGTATATTACTAATTAACAGTCTATAGTCTTCTATGCTACTCAGAAGCTTTTTCATTTTAATCAGTTATTTTCCATGTAACCTTTACAAAATTCACTACTATATCCCATCTCTATACCACCTAGCTGAAGATTACAAGATTGTTTCTGATCATTTAACTGCTAAACTTCATATTTTTCTTAAACTGTGTAGTCTACTAGTCCATAATTAAAGTCACAGATGACATTTTAAAAAATTAAATTTTAATTTTTATTTGAGGCATTTTTATGCCTCTTTTCTGTGTGAAGCTGTCCCTGACTCATCCAAGCAGAATGGATTATTCACTTTCATGCTACATCACACTCATTAATACTTCTGTTATGATTCAATGACAGTGCTACACACCATTATTGGTTAATGTATTCCCCTTCTGCCCTCCAAGACTGAGTTTCATGTGAAAGCATGCCTTAACGATCTTTGTATCATAAGACGCTAGCCTGGGGCCTAGACTAGTATTGCTAAATAACGAATAAATGGAATAAACAGTGTATGTATGCGTGGAAAACATTAGGGGAAAAGGGAAAGTAAAAAAAGAAAAAAGTGGAAAGCATATGTGAAGTGTCAAATTTAAGTCATTTGCTCCTGAAAAATAACAGGGAATGCATGTTATTACTCATTTCCGAAGCAAAGAAAAATAAGAGTTACGTTTAGCCAAGAAAAATGTGGAAAAGGTAATGGTAAAAGAATATTCCTTGGGGTTCCTTTCTGCTGGGCCCTATAAGAAACTACCTAATTTCTTAAAATAATTGGGGATGAAGAAGTGGAAATTTTAAGTATTACAAAGAAAAAGTGAAATCCCTCCCCATTTTAAAATGTTTTAATGGGAAGCAATAGAATTTGGGGGAGTTATGAATATATTTTTTAATTTACAGTAAATTTACTGTCGGTATACAGATATATGATTTTTGAAAAATGCAAGAAGTCATGTAACCATGACCATATGAGACATTAACAGTTCCATCACTCAAAAAACTCATGTGGACACTATATAATAGACCCCCCAACCTCTAACCTCTGATAATCATTGATCCTACTCTGACATTATAATTTGGCCTTCCTTTTCTAGAATGTCATATAAATGGAATCATAAAGTATATAACCTTTAGTCTTGTCTTTCACTTAGCATAACGCGTTTGAGATTCATCCATGTTGTTGTGTGCAGAAACAGGGTTTTTCCTTTTTACTACTAAGTTTCTCCACTGTACGGATATATGACCGTTGGTTTACCCATTCATCACATGAAGAACATGGGTCATTTCCAGTTTTTAATGATTATGAATAAATCTGTTATAAAACAGGTCTTTGTGTAAACATAAGTTTTCACTTCTCGAGTAATGGAGTGAAACTGCTGGGAAACCATTTTGCGTTCATTCCCACCAGCAATGTAAGTAACTTAGGAGAATTTAAATTTCCCCATATCCCCACCAGAACTTGGTATAGGTATGTAAAGGCCCCTGATTGTGGTTTTAATTGCATTTCCTGAATAACTAATGATGTTGAGCAGCATTTTATATATTTACTTGCCACTTGTGTATTTTCTTTGGGGAAATGTCTGTTCAAATTTTTTGCCCATATTTAAATTGGGTTGGTTGTTTTCAGACTATTATATTTTGACAGTTCTTTACATATTCTAGATACAAGCCTTTTGTCAAATATGGAATTTGCAACTATTTTTCTCCCAGCCTATAACTTGCCTTATTCTCTTAATAGTGTCCTTTGAAGGACCACAGTTCCTAATTTTGATGTCTACTCTATTATTTTTTGCTTTTATGGACTGTGCTTCTATTGTATTTAAAATCTATTTGCTAACTGAATGTAACAAAGATGTTCTATATTTTTTGTTTAAGGTTTTTATACTCTTGCATTGAATCTACAATCCACTTTGAATTAGTTTTTGTATATGTTGTGAAGTATGGGTCAAAGTTCAAAGGTATTCCATTGTTCCAGTAGTATTTATGGAAAAAGATTATCATTTCACCAGTGAATTGCCTTTCTTTGTCAAATACTAATCAAGCATATTTGTGCATATCTATTTCTGGACTCTTCCATTCCATTGATATATATGTATGTATATGTTCTCACAAATAACATACTATTTTAATCACTATCTTGAAAGTAAGTCTAGAAATCAGATAGTTTGAGTGTGCAACTTTGTTCTTCCTTTGTGAAATTGTTTTGCCTACTTTGTCTAGCTATACATAGTCTGATATATACAAAAAGCCTGCTAAGACTTTGATTGAAATTGCATTGAATCTTTAGATCAATATGGAGAGAACTGACATCTTAACAGTGTTGAATTTTAGAAGAATTATCCCATCGAAAATCTCAATAGTACTAAGGGTCGAAAGATGCCTGCTACAGACTGAATGTACAGGGATGATGAAACCCCATCCCCAATGTGACAATATGTGGAGGTAGGGCCTTTGGGAGGTGATTAGGTCATGAGCACTCACGAATAGTAGAACCCTTATAAAAGAGATCCTAGAAAGGAAAGCTCCCTCAACTCAGTCTGCCATGTGAGGACAGCAAAAAGATGGCAATCTATGAAACAAGAAGCAGGCCCTCACTAGACATCAAATCTGCCAGTGCCTTAATTTTGGATTTCCCAGTCTTCAGAACTGTGAAATAAACTTTTATTGTTTATTGTCTCTGGTATTCTGTTACAGCAGCCCAGACTAAGACAATGCCATTTAAGGAAGCCATTTCCTAATACCTAGTTGGCAGAGAGGTTTTATAACAAATGGATGTTGAATCTCTTCAAATGATCTTTTATGCATCTATGGAGATGATTCTGTATTTTTTATTTTTTAGTCTGTTAATAAAGTGAAATACATGAATTCATTTTTAAATCTGAAACAGCTTTCCATTACAGGGACTGACTTACTAATACTTATTAAGGATTCCAGTATCTATGTCCATGAGGGATATTGGTATGTGGTTTCCTTTTCTTGTAATAGTTTGTCTAGTTTTGCATCAGTCTAATACTGACCTTATAAAATGAGTTGGGAAGTATTTTCTCCTCTCATTTTCTGGAAAAGATTGAGTTGGTTACAATCAACAGTGAAACCAGTAGGCCTAGAGTTTTCCCTGTTGGAAGGTTTTCAACTAATAATTCAATCTTTTAAGTAGATTTAGGACTAGTCAGGTTATCCAGTTCATAAGTCTTATGAACTGGTTTGTCTTTCAAGAAATTGGTCCGTTTCATCCAACTTGTCAAATTTCTGGTCAGAACTGTTTATAGTATTCACTAATCTTCTGGATGTAGAGTCTGTAGTAATATTTCTCTTTTATTCCTGATAATGATAATTTGTGTCTTCTGTTTTCTTGGTTATTCTAACCAGAAGTTTATAAATTTTATTAATATTTTCAAACAACAAGCTTTTCATGTCATTAGTTTTATCTGTTGTTTTTGTTTTTAACTTTCACTGTTTTCTGCTTTTACCTTTATTATATCCTCTTTCTGCTTCTTTGGATTTAATTTTCTCTTCTTTTGTTAATACTTTAAGGTGGAATCTTGACTTTAGACCTTTCTTCTTTTCTAAGTTTTTAATGCTTTTAATATCTCCTTTAATAAGCACTTCTTTAACTTCATTTCATAAATTTTGATATTAGGTATTTCCATTTTTCATTCAGTTCACAATACTTTCTAATTTCCCTTGAATTATTCTGACCCATGAGTTATTTACAAGTCTTTTTTAAAATTTCCAAATATATGGTGATTCTTCAGCTCTTTCTGTTCTTAATTTCTAGTTTAATTCTGTTATGGTCAGAGAATATACTTTGTATGGTTTCAATTCTTTTAAATTTGTTAAGGTTTGTGGTATGGCTCAGAATAAGATCTTTTTAAATGTTCCATTTGCCCTTGAAAAAAATATAAATTTTGCTATTGTCAGGTGGTTTATAAATGTCAATTAAGTCAGTTGGTTGATAATATGTTGTTCAAATCTTCCATACCCTTACTGATTTTCTGTCTATTATTATAAAAGGAGTATGGAAGTTGCCAAGTATACTTGTGGATTTTTCTATTTTCTACTTCTCCAGTCAGTTCTATCAGCTTTTGCTTTTTGAGGCTCTGTTGTTAACTGCATACATTAGGATTTGTTACGTCTTCCTGGTAAACTGACTCTTTTTATTATGTAAATGTTCACCTTCAATCCCATCCTCACAATTTTCCCTATTCTGAAGTCAACTTTGTCTGATATTTATATGGTCACTCCAACTTTCTTTCAATTAGTTTCTGCATGGAATATCTCTTTCTAACCTTTTTAACCTATTCATCTCACTATATAGTGGATTTCTTTATATACCAAGTCTTTTTTTCCTAACCCAATCAATTTCTTTTCATTAGTGTGTCTAGACCATTTATATTTAATGTAACTACCAATATGGATGGACTTAGGTCTACCATTTTACTATTTTCTGTGTATCCTATATTTTCCTGCTTTCTTTTGAATAATTTATAGCATTCCATTTTAATTTATTTATTGACTTTTTTGCTAAATCTCTTAGTATTTTTAGTCACTGCTTTAGGGATTACAATATAAAACCTAACCTTCAGTCTACTTACAGTTAATAATTTTACCATTTCAAGTAAAATATATCACCAGATAGGTCCCTTTACTTGACCCTCTTTGTTTTAAATGTCATTTATATTATAGATGCAAATACTGTAACCTCCCAAGCAATGTTGTAATTTTTGCTTTCAACAGTCATATTTTAAAGATCTCAAGGAAAAAAAATCTGCTACATTTACTCAGATATTTTCCATTTCAGTTACTCTTTTTTTCACTCACGAAGCTCCATGTTTCCCACTGGTATCATCTCCTTCTAGTTTGAAGACCTTTCATTAGCATTTCTTTTAGACTAGGTCTACTAATAATAATTCTTAGTTTTCCTACAGCTGAGAATTTCTTTATTTTGCCTTAATTCCTGGGGTATAGACAGGATATAGACTTCTGAATTGGCTATTCTTTTCTTTCAGAACTTGAAAGATGTTCCTCTGTCTTCCGTCTTCCATGGTTCCTGATGAAAGACCTGCAGTCATCTGAACTGTTGTTTCCTATATGTAATATTCTATTTTTCCAGCTGCTTTCAAGATTTTTTCTTTATCTTTTATTTTCAGAAGTTTGATTATGATGTATCTTGGAGTACCTAACTTTGAATGTATCTCTTCAGAGGTTTGCTGAGCTTTTTGAATCTGTAAGTTTATCTTTCTCAGATCCAGGAACTTATAGCTATTGTTTCTTCAAATGTATTTTCTGTACCAATCTCTTCCCCTTCTCCTCTGAGATTCCAATGACACTAATTTTATTTCTTTTGCTATTGTCCAACAGGTCAATTTCTGTTCTTTAGGTTGAATAATTTCTATTGATATATTTTTTTTATTTATACACACCTTTTTATTCCCATTCTTCTATAGAGCCCCACCTAGTGAATGTTTTGTTTCAGATATTGCACTTTTAGTTGTAAAATTTCTATGTGGTCCTTTCTTAGGTTTTATTTCCCGATTCAGTACTTCTATTTTTCTATTCATTTCAAGAATGTTTACCTTACATCAAGAGGCATGGTTATAGTGGCTGCTTTAACGTCTTTGCTTGATAATTCATCTCAGGATTGACACCTATGATTGTCTTTTCCTTTGAGAATTGATCATATTTTCCTGGTTATTTGTATATGAAGTGGTTTTTGTTTTTTTTTAACTGATAACTTTTATTGTTATTTATGCAAACACCAATAAAAATGTACGGTTATGATGACCTGTTTCTTCTCATAGCATTTGTTTACTTCTGTTTTTCTGATAGAAGAAATTTTATATACTCAATGTATATCATTTATATATTTGCAAGTTACAAAACATTAAGAAAAATGAAATTGTGCATCATTCCACCATCCATATATATATGATATTTACATGAGTATGCATTTCCTTATTTTGCTCTATGGAATAGATATGTAGAAATCTTAGCTACTGCTCAATATATACTGTTTTTTTTTCATTTTTAAAAAACATATAAATATTTATTTTCCATGGTCCTTCTCTTTTTTTTTAATAGTTTTATTTTATTTTATTTTATTTTTACATCCCTCACACCGTGAATACCCCTCCCCCCACCCACCACCACCCCGACCTCAAACCGAGCCATCACATTATACACATAAAATTATAGCTGGCATTCATTAATGTCCAGCCTCTGGTGTACAATGAAGTGGTTTGTTTTTTATAGTAGATGATTTTAATATGGTGTTTAGATTCTAAATTCTGTTAAAGTCTTCTGGAGCATGTTGATTTTTGTTTTGGTAGGCAATTGATCCAGTTAAATTCAGATAGCCAAGTTCTTTCTTGCCTTATTTGGGCAAAGGTTCCGATGAATTTCAGCATAGCCATTTCTATGCTTCTTTGGGGCTTACCCATATACATGTCACTCTGGGACTTGGCAGTGGTTTGTATCCTGATGTGGTTCTCAAAATCTTGGATGTGAGTACAGCATGTATGATGGTCATTAGCATACAGAATTAGGGCACTATTCCATTTTCCAGCTCTCCCTTCCCTGATACACTCTCCAGCTCCCAGGTCCCTTCTTTCTCTAGTTCCTCTAACCTGACAAAAGATTTTCTCTTAAGAGTTTTAACCTCCCACAGTATTGCATAGTACTGGGCAATTCGAACCTTTCTTGGGAGGAAGCAGCAAGAAAAGAGGGGGAAAATGGGAAGCCCCAACACTCTCTGGCTCACAGAAGCTCCTTTTCCTGATCTTCTGGCCAGAAAGAGGTTAGTGTTGGAGTTTTTGCTGTCTATATTCACAATACAAGGACCAAAGCCCCCTTGGGTTAAAGTGGAGAATATTATAGGGAAAAGAATACATAGGACACTCACTCTTATAAAGGTTCTTTTTCAAATTTTGATCTGTCCCCCCAAAATGGCTGTTACTGTTACTTTTCAAAGTATACAAGTAGTTGCTTTTTGTATTCTGTCCAGAGTTTTTAGCTGCAATCAGTGGGAGAGTGCTATGGACTAAATTGTGTCCACCCGAATTTCACTGAAGCCCTAACACCCAATGTGACTGTATTTGGAAATAAGTCTTATAATGAGGCAATTAAGGTTAAATGAGGTCATAAGAGTGAGGTTCTGATCTGATAGGATTAGTGTCCTTATAAGAAGGGACACCAGAGAATGCTCTCTTTTTCTTTGTCATGTGAGGACACAACAAGAAGGCAACTATCTACAAGCCAGGAAAAGAATTTTCACCAGAATCTGAATTAGATAGCACCTTAGTCTTGGAGTCCCAGCTTTCAGAACTGTAAGAAATATCTGTTGTTTAAGCCACCTACTCTGTGGAATTTTGTTATAGCAGCCAAACAGACTAAGACACTTAGTATACTAGTGGATTTACTCCACCTTGGCTAGCTCCATAAGTTCCGTCAGCTTTTACAATTGTAACTTCTGAAAGACTATACTGTGGTCAAATGAACAGCATACTAGATAAATAAAACCCATTCTGTCTGGAAAAGGATACAGTAGAAAAATAAGGGAAGTTTTGTGAAGAAATTTGACAGAGATAAGGAAAATCAAATGAACATTTCAGAATGCAGTCATGCATAGCAGAAGACGGAGAAAAACCACCTGTAGGAGAAGCTTATTGAAAACTAGATGGATCAAAGGAAATAAAAAGGAAACAGAAGAATGCAGCTGAACTGAAAAATGAAATGGCTACTCAAATAATAGCTTCAAAGGGTAATAACCAGAAGTAGATTTCATGATCAAAAAGAAATGAACCTTCAGTCTATAGGAATAAAAAAGTAATTAAAAAGCTAGAGCATGGAAATGGGCGGATTTATGTAAAGAGAGTGACATAGGAAAAAGAAGTGTCTAAACTTATATATATATAATACATTATGTACTGTATTACATAAATATTAATATATATAGCAAGTACACGTTACTATAGTATGTGTGATATAACATATAATATATAAATATACATATGTGTATTTTTTAATGAGAAATGATTTTTAATTTATAATGAGAAATAATTTTTAATTACAAGACAATAGAGACTACCTAAAAAGAAGTAATGGATACTTAAAACAGGGCCACACTTGTTTTACGTCAACATTACATACTTTGCCCAATAAGTGTAACTGTTCACTCAAATTAACAAAAAAGGGCAAGGATAACTTTCAAAGAAGAAAAGGAGAAAGCTTTGGAACTTTCTTTAGAGACAGCAATCATTTGTCTGTGAAGTGAAAAACGGAATTTTAGGAAAATTTTCCTGCTACCCAACACAAAGCAACAGAAAATCAGAAATGCTAGATAAAATAAAACACATATCATTTTAAAAATAGTAAGGACATGAAAAAAATGACAGAAATATTTAAGACGCCAAAAATGAAAAATAGAAAACAAGGGAATCTATTTTTAAAAACCCTAAAATTGACTGCACCAAAATACAGAAAGCAAATATAGACATATCTATAAGAATAGGTTGATAAATCCATCAGAATATTAAAAATTTTAAACTTCTAATTTATTAATCAAAGTAAAAAAAAATGTGAATAATATTGAAAAACCTAATCGACAATTAGAGAATACATATTCTCCTCAAGATGGAATATTTATTAAAAGTAACCATAGACCATTAGTCAAATCTTACAAATTTCAAATATCTGCCATACAGATCAAATTCTCTGACCATAATTCAATTAGCACAGAATTAAAAATGAAAAGGTAAAAGCTCCTTTTTTTTTTTTTTAAGATTTTATTGGGGAACAGTGTGTACTTCCAGGACTTTTCTCCAAGTCAAGTTGTTGTCCTTTCAATTTTAGTTCTGGAGGGTGCCATTCAGCTTCAAATTGTTGTCCTTTCAGTCTTAGTTGTGGAGGGTGCAGCTCAGCTCCAGGTCCAGTTGCGGTTTCTAGTTGCACGGGGCGCAGCCCACCATCCCTTGCGGGAGTCGAAACCTGCAACCTTGTGGTTGAGAGGACGCGCTCCAACCAACTGAGCCATCCAGGAGGCAGCTCAGCTCAAGGTGCTGTGTTCAATCTTAGTTGCAGGGGGCGCTGCCCACCATCCCTTGCCGGGCTCAAGGAATTGGCCTGGCAACCTTGTGGTTGAGAGCCCACTGGCCCATGTGGGAATCGAACCGGCAGCCTTCGGAGTTAGGAGCACGGAGCTCTAACCCCCTGAGCCACCGGGCCGGCCCCAAAGCTCCAATTTTCAGAAACATTAATAATAAACTTCCAAATAACATAAAAGCCAAAGAAAAATTATAAAGAAAACTAGAAATTACTTGAAAATGAAAATATTACATATCCAAACTTGTAAATGTAGCCCAAGCAGTACTTGGAAAGAAGGCTGAAAATTAATCTGCTAAGAGTCCAACATAAACAGAATAAACTCAAAGAGGATATAATGGAGATAATAATAATGCCATTAGCATACATAAATCATCAACAAAGCCCTAAGTTAGTTATTCGAAAGACTAATAAAATTAACAAATCTCTGGCAATACTGCTTAGGAGAAAAGTGAAAAAGAACTAATAATCAATATTAGGGATGCAAAAGGAGACCAACTAGCTGGTATCTGTGTGGAATACCAGGTATTCACTGATGGAATTTTTGTTTCACTTCTCAGCAGCAGCCTGAATTAAATATGCTTCAGAGGAGGAGGATGGCTGGGAAATGAGGAGGGTAGAGAGCAGGTTTTTAAAAAAATGCCATCTTAGCTTTTAATAATGTTATAAAGATATGACTACGTGCCTTAAGTTTTAGTCTTTATAAATCGTCGGGGAGCTTTAACTTTTTTAAACCATTCAGTTGAATTTATCTATTTTAACCATGTAATATTAAAAGGAAAAGTTGTAACTAGAGATTAAATAATTAAAATGATATAGAAGAAATCAACAACCCAAACAGATCTACAAGCTTTAAAGAAAGTAAATTAGTAGTTAAGATGCCGGTGCTTGAGCATGCACACATGTACACACACATGATTTGATCCAGGATTTTTACTGAAAAATTCTACCTAATAATCAATTCCAAGCTTATGCAAAATTCTTCAAAAAACTATTAAACTGAATTCAATTAATGAGGCTAATATGATATTGATAAGAAAAACCAAAAGAAATACAAACCAAAAAATCACAGACAAATTATACTTATAAATACAGAACCAAAACTCCGAAACTATTAGCAAGCAAAATCCTAAATCTGGCAAAGTATATTAAAACAATACATAAGGGTCAAGTTGATTTATTCAAAGAATATACAGATGATTTAAAATTAGAAAAACTATTACTGTAATTCTTCACATTAAACAATTAAAGGAGAGTTGTTTCCAAACAAGATAAAGTAGATGCACTTTCCTCCCGCTAAATAAAACTAAAAACCCAAGTTTCCTTGCCTCATACATCCCAGACTATGTACTGGACAAATTAGCAACCTAAAACAATAGAGTTTTCTAAATTATGTTTGATGGTGGAAAAAAAATTACAACACTCTCCACTGTGGTTCTAAATGTATGTAGGAAAATTAGTTAAAACAATTATAAATGGGGCAAAGTAAAGGGACATGAAAAAATATAAGGTTTTTAAATTTCAGACTGGAAAAAGATGACACTAGTAGACTGTGATAAGTTATAGATACATATGTTATATATATGGTATATGTATTACATATAAATAAGTTATATATATATACATACATATATATGTATGTATATATATATATATATGTCAAAGGTGCCAAAAAATATGTATACACATTTTAAGAAAGAAAAACTGTATTAAAATTGAAATAATATATACCCATAACAAAAGATGAATACAAGTTATGTTTGACTTCTGCAATTACAAGAGGTACTCAAAGTGGTTACCATCAGCATCCAGACACTTCTGATTACAGCAAACTACTGCTTGAGCAACGTTGACCAAAGTGTCCACTTGTATACATTTTTTGGCACTGCTAGTATATATATATATGTATATGTATATGATGTGTGTGTGTATGTATATATACATATAAGGTTGGTGCAAAAGTAATTGTGGTTTAAAAGGTTAAAAATAATTGCAAAAACTGCAATTACTTTTGCACCAACCTAATATATATATATAATACAGATAATACATATTTTATATATAACATACAACACATACTATAAATATATAAATACCTAAAACCACCATTAAAATTTCTACACAATGAGGTATACTCAAAAACACAAGGTAAATAAAAATGGAATTTTAAAAAATGTTCAAATAGCCCACAGGAAGATAGTAAAAAGAAAACAGAGAACAAACAGAAAATTAAAAAATTAAATGGAAAGCCTATTGTATTTACCCATATTTTTGTTTACCATGTTCTTTCTTCCCCCAAATTCTTTTATCATCTCCCTTATGCTTACAAAAGGTTCTTTAGCCATTATTTTAGGGGAAGTCTGCTGGCAACAATTTCCCTTAGTTTTCCTACGTCTGAGAATGTCTAGATTTTCCTTCCACTACTAAAGGATAATTCTGCTGGATATAGAATTCTGTGTTGACATTTTCCTTTCTGCTCCTAAAAAAGTGCTTCCATGGTTTCTGATGAGAAATCTGCTATTATTCAAGTTGATATTCCCTTATAGACAAGGTATCATTTCCTCTAGCTACTTCCAACATTTTTTCTTTATTTCTCAAAGGTTTAATTATGATGTGTCTTCGCATGGATTTTTTTTTTAATCTGCTAATCGCTCAGCTTCTTGAATTTTTACGTTTATGTCTCTTGCCAAATTGGGGAAAATTTCAGCCATTTATTTTTAGTACATTTGCAGTCCCTTCCTTTTTCTCCTCTGCTTTGAGGTCTCTGATGACAGAGTGATAGATTTTCTGTTACAGTCGCACAGGTCCCTGAGGCTTGTTGGTATTTTTTATTTCTTAGTCTATTTTCTAAATGTAGATTATTTTTAGTCTGTTATTTAGATTAGGAAATTTCTATTGTTCTGTTTTCCAGTTCATAGATTCTTTCCTCTCTTGCTTCTGTTTCCTGTTGATCCCATCCACTGAGCCTTTCATTTTGGTTTTGTATTTTTCAGTATCAAAATTTCCACTTACTTCTTCTTTATATTTCTTTGGTTTTGTACCTTTTCATTTGTTTCAAGCATGTTTGTAATTGCTCACTGAAGCATTTTTACCATGACTGATTTATGATCTTTGTCTATAAGTCTAAGGTCTCTGTCATCTCAGTGTTAACATTTGTTGAATTTCTTTTGTCACGCATTTTGAGATCTTGCTGGTTCTTGGTATGACAAGTGATCTTCGAATTAAACCTGGACATGTTCATATTAAGTTATGAGCCTCTGGATCTTATTTAAACCTTCTGTTTTAACTGGCTTGCTACGACACTTCTCTGTCAGGGGAAGGTAGAAGGTGGGAGGTACCATCTCATTCCTGTCTAGTAGAGGAAGAAGTACAAGTTTCCTCCAATGGCATTTGAGGGGAAAGTACTCCTTAGTGCTGGGTATAGGTGGGAGTGCAGGCTTCCTGCATGGTCTCCACTGACAATGCACTGAAGGTAGCGTTGTTACTGCAAGGTGGTGATGAAAGATCTAACTCTCCAATAGGCCTTTTCTGACACAACCTCAGTGTAGCAGGGAAGTGGGACCTCATTGCTGCAGGGCGGGGATGGAAGTCCAAGCCCCCGCCACTGACAGAGTGTGGGTAGGTGGGAAAGAAGTCTCACAACCAACCAGGAGGGAAGAAATCCCAGCTCTCTGCTTGGGCTTCTCTGATACCACTCTGATGATGTGTTGGGATACTTTGTTACAACCACATAAAGGATGATTTCCCCAGTTAGCCTTTTCTGGCCTGGGTAGGGTAGTGCCACAGTTTTTCTGTGGTATTTGGCTAAAGCACAGGAAATACTGTCTAAAGTTTTCCATCCGGGTTAGGCTGTTTTATTCCTGGTCCTTTAACTATAAAGGAGGTCCTTATTGGGACTTTTTGTGTGCGTGCTTGCAGTCTGCTAGCTAATTTAGAACCCAGTTTTAGATAAATGAGGCAACCAAAAAAAATCAAGGAATCCACTACCATGTGATTCCTAAGGTCCTCAAGTCCCTACACAATCTATTTTCTTCTTTCTACCTTTCCGAGTCTTCTTATGTTTGCTTTATATATAATGTCCAGAAGGCTTGGTTATACTTAGTAGGAGAAATAGGGTGAAGTATGTCCACTTCATCTTCCTGGAAGTATATAGCGTCCTAAATTTCATTTTTACAGTCACCTCCTCCATCTTTAAAGAGTGTATGATAAAGAAAATAATTCTGCATTTATTCCTATCAAACTTGAGCTCAGGCAACTCATTTAGATAACCTAAGGCAGGCAATAGATAACCGAAGACAGGCAATAGTTCAATTTTTAAATAGCCTTGGGATTTTACTTGGCCTTAATTTCAATATGAACCGAAAGTGTGATGTGAGATCAAATGTCAATGTAATCTTAAATTCTGACTAATACAGAGGTTAGCCTATCTGAAGCACTTCATTCAGCTCTGTGTACCAGATTTTAAGAGGATTATTAACAAACTAGTGATATTCAGAAAAACAACTAAGATTTTGGTGGTTCCAGAAGATTGAAGGAACTAGTGCTACCTTACCTGGAAGAAAGAAAGAGGGGAACTAAGGAAAAGGGTTATATAATAGCAATCTTTTAATATTTATTAGACTCACAACTGAAAAAAGTGACAGAAGATAGATCAAAGCAGTCAGATAGATTGGCTTCATGTAAATAAGAATTTTCTAACAATCTGAACAACATAAAAATGTGATGGACTGCTTTACTTCTGATATCTAAGTTCCCAGATATCAGAAATATTACAAAAAAAAAACCACAAAACAACTGCATATCCACCAGTTAGAAATACTGTTGAGCAGATTGCTTCAGCAGGAGAGAGATTACAGTAGTGATTTTTAATCTATGATTTATGATGCTGCCTGAAGTGCTGTAGAGTTCTGGAAGGGGGTGGATGCAATTGCTACTGAGTCGGCAAAACACCTTATTTCCCCACCCTGCTGCAACAAGACATCCCACTTAAAATCCAGCATCTACACTGGCTTCTATTAGGGGAGGTGAACGTTGGGTCAAGAGGATTATGCTTTAAAATAAATAAAAATTCAAAAATTGCTAAACTGATGACCTGAACTAAGGGCTCTTTAGATTCTGTATTCTGTGATTAATTCCTAGTTCTCAGCTATATTCCAGAAAAGTAATATCATCATCGTATTGAAGGAATCCTGCAATCAGATTAATGTATGTAATTTTAAGAGCCTCCTTTTTCTCAATAATGGGCTTTCAGAGAGAATTAAGAAGATAACTGTTGCAGCTCTCCACTTTACCTATATCAGCACAGCCTATAATGTGCCTAGGTGGATTTTACCTTTTTCCAGGAAAAATTAATAGTTCAACTAAATGCCCTTTTATTTCAAAAATGAAAAGTTAACTGGAGAAAAGCAAATCTTTCAATTCCATTAAATTATACATTTTGAATTTGTACTTCTTTGAAGAAAAATATTAGAAAAGTTAGTTGTTATATAACTAAATTTTAAGTGAACACAGTGTACAATCTTCTCCCAAAATAATCATGTAACTTCTCCAAAAGTAAAAGCCATTTGTTACATATTAGAATACTAAAAAATGGAAAACAATACATGGAAGTCTCTACACACTTGAATCTTTAAAATACCTCATCTTGAAAGTTATAGAACATTTCATGATTCATCTCTATACTAATAACAGTTACAATGGTTGATCTATGGGAATTTTTTTTAAAAGAAGGTTTTGAATTATTAATCTTACCTAGCTTAAGAAATTACATCTCACCATATCATCTTTTTTATTGTCTTTTAATCATACCAGTGGAATTCTTATTCGGAAATCAACCAGAGAGTCTATTTTCAATGTAGTAGTTCCTTGGCCTCTCAGAAATAACATTCATTATTAAGAAGTAATGCTAAAGGTCTATGATCTGTGTATTGTTGAGGCATGACTCAAAAGGTGGCAGACAAGTGTTAAGAAGGGCTCCATTTATGTGTTAAAAGAGTCTACCCCATCACTCAGGATGGATATCTCAACATGGCCTAACTTTTCTGTTTTCTGTTGATAGTTGTTTTTGTATTTTGTGAGTGACTCATATGCTAAATGATATATATCGAATGATATATAAAGAATTCAGGTCTCCTGATAAAACACCTGTGAACATTAAGATGCACTGAATGCTACTGTAATACATGTGTTTTTTACTCAGACATTATTTATAAATTTATATATAAAATTTAAAAATATCACCACACAATATAGTAACCACAATATTTCAAGATACTCTCATATACTTTGCTTTTATAAAAACTTATTTTCTTATAAAAGGTAACATATTAATAGCAGAAAATTTAAGAAATACAGAACAGCAAAAATGGGGGGAAAATAACCCTTTTTAAAATGCAAAATAACCAACTTTTAACAGAAAAGCATTAGTGATTTTATGGACCCTATTTTTAATTGCAAAGGGCTGAATGAATCCAGATTTTGTTTCCTCGTGTAATTAAAATCAACCCTTTTTTTTATAAGCCCATAGGACTGCTCAACTTTGATTGAAATGCTTATAGTAAAACTTGACACTTTTAGCATCAAAAAGCACAGAATTAATCTCCCGATTAAATTTAAGATTCTCGTAAGTTATATTACAAAAGCATATCACTGATTTGAAGCTATACTATTAAGATTGTATTATAGATATATCTTTTTAATTAAAAATATTTTGTAATTCTAAAAGAATATAGCTTCCATCTTCCCTTCTAAACTTTGAGATTTATATTTCTGATGTAAACATATTTACTGATTTAAGACAACCAAAGTCGAGCATCTCTTTACTTACTTACTGGTAAAAATTTCTCAAAGATTCCAAAGTTTAATGAAGTGGAGATGAAGCAAACAATGCAATGTCTAGATGCTTTTTTGTAAATTGAATAAAATACCATCTGGTAATCTTTGAAGATGAGCTACCTTTTAAAGCTTTTAATTACTTCTAGAAAGTGACTGTGCTCCTTGTATGTGGCAATTGACGCACACAGTATTTTTTAATCCGTCCTGGAAATGGATGTAAATCTGAAAATAGAGAGTCTTTTACCGGGATCTAGGCCAAAAGATCAGGCATTCAAAAATCAGTTTTATGTTTCTAAAATGTGGCATGGCTGCTATCTAAATCACACCAGACAGTATGTTTTCTAAAATTTCAAGATTGTAAAAAAGAGCTGTCGGGATGATAAATAATACATTGGAGTAGTTACCTTTTAGCCGGTGAGTTAAAATCTGTTCCAAAATAGCTGCAAAATTGTTAAATTCAGGAGAAGAATCATCAATTGTCTCAAAGCAGGACCGATCAATCAGGGTCTTCACAGAAAACCTATAAAAAAAAGATTATTACCGCTTTTAAACAGAGTTGATTCTTTCACTTAAGAAAAAATGGGAGAAAAGCAATTTTGGGAAATATTACAAAAATACTTTGTAAGACTGTATTCTGAAAATTCCCCTTATACAAATTCACTCCGTAAGTAGAAAATTTTACAGAAATATCAGGCTTTTCACTTACATATTTACTATCTATTGACTACATTAAGACTTAGTAATAGCTCACTGTACTCACAGCCATTAAAATCAGAATCAAAAAATGACCTAAATTATTAACTCCAAAGTACTCAAAAGCCATACTACTACTTGTAAGAAACTGGAACGTCAGACCTAAAAGCGTTTAATAAGAGTTTTGGAGTACATTTAATAAAATTGGATGTGAGTATTCATGAAATATAGATCCAAAGTTTTGATGAACTATAAACAGGAAAACTTACAAAGCTGTAAAATGTGCTACATTTCCCCCTCTCATCAGAATGTCTTTGTCTCTATTTTTGACCGCCAAAAATCAATGCATTTTACAAGACTCAGTTTCAATGCCATCTCTTCAATAAAGAATTATCCTCCCATATATTCTTAGTACAAACTAGCATTTTGTTTGTATCTCCCTTAAGAGACAATTACAAGTTATCTTACTGCTGTTATTTGTGTTGCCTATTTCTGTCTTATTAAAATATAAATTCCTTCAGAGCAAAAACATATTTTCTTCATATTTGTATCTTCCTCACCATATAGGATAATGCCTTGAACATTGTACTCAGTACTTGTTGATTTATTTGTAAGCCGTATTTTGAAAGAATGGAAAAGAAATATTTACATGCCAATACCATGGCAAGACAAAAAAGGTTTATGATTTTTAACATATATACATTTGTGTAACCACCATCAAAATCAGGATACAAAACAGATCTGTCACAGCATGCTAACCCATTATAGCCATACCCTATAAAGGGTGACAGATGAGTGTCTAAATAAAGACAACTGGGGGAATGAAGAGATAACCATGAGAGTTGTAATGTATGTATGAGAAATGTATGTAAACTCTGAAGAAGATAAAGGAACACAAACTGCTTCTTAGGTTTTAGGCTTGTTGTTGATGCCACTGAATCAGGACAGGCAACACAGGAGACAAGTACAAGGGGAAATATAAAGAGATTTGTTTATATGCATTATATCTATCAATATTTACCACATTGGAAATTAAACGGATATTTTTTTTAAATAAAAGCAGTCTTCACTTTGCACAGTAGGGCAGGACCATAATAATGACTGTGCAAGCTGAAACCATGCAGAGTGATCTTAATAACCAATGGAAAGAATTATAATTATTTTGTAACCTTTACAAATATTCATCAAAACGTTAAAACCCTCTCACTGCTCGTATAGGGAAATGAAAAGAAATAGTAAAACATGCTTACTTAGTACACTGTAGCTTAAAACATAAACATTGAGAATTAAAATGTCTTCCTTGCAAAAAACGTATCAAGACTGGTCTGAACAGTGCTTGCCTTCTTCTCATTGTGTAACTTAAAATACAGAGTAAGCATATTTTTTTATACCTTGGAAAACTGTCATACTCCTTCCTAAGTTTAAATCAGTTTTGAAAATTTTCTTTCCACTTTAAAAGTTATAAAAATCTCCGAGGGGCCCTATAATATGAATGGTTTGACAGTGTCACTTTATCTGGGATATCGTCATCCTTTTTGTCACAACCCCTTTCTTCATTTATATCAATACGCTCGCCCTCAGTTAAGTTCCTCTGGCTGCATATCTAAATTTTCTTGAACAGAAACAGTGTCAACATTCCCATGATCAACTTTTTCTTGAACAGAAACAGTGTCAACATTCCCATGATCAACTATTTCTTTTATAACACCATTTATGTTCAATTTACTTCATTTTCATCTTTGCTGGCCTGAAATTTGCTCTTTCAGTAATCTATTTTTGTGAAACATGTGGGCTTATCACCAGGAGGCAAAAAGGCAACACTAGTACAGGCTTTGGTTTCTATGCATGAACTAGTAACAGGTGCATAGCGACCAATCCTAGACACACTGTGATGTGATTGGCCACTGATCATGTCCTGCATTTGTTATTTACATACAGTGATCCAAGAACTAAAGAGCTAGCAGCAAAATTTTATTTTATGCAATTACTCACAGTTAATATATGGTGATATTCAAACTGGAACCATATTATTGTGAGACTGGTATTTAACTAAATTGTGGTAACTGAAATTAATGCATATTGGAACTGTGCAAACTGATGACTGCTTCACTTATTTATTTACTTATTTCAAAATAAACTCATTACATGTTAGCATAAATAATATATTTTTATGAAAATTATATTTTCCACAGCCACAAAAATTGGCAAGAGTAGCATCTTTTTACAACTTTGCAAATATCACTGTTGTTTTTAATAGAAAATAACTAGATTCTCATATCAGCTTTTACAGTCAATCTATTCTAATATTATGTACCATGTAGTCTCTGAAAAACTTCAATGTATACTTGGTAAAGGATGGAAACCAAAAATGCAATGTCTTAGAATGGTTAAGAAAATAATTTCAACCTTCTGGACCTCTAAAAGGGTCTGGGTCCCAGAGTACACTTTGAGAACCACTACCCTAAGGCATTCTTTGCATGCAATGAAATAACTTTTATCCTATTCAACTAGAATGATAGTAATTACATATCCTTAAGAGAATTAAGAAAATAATTACTCAAATAATTTTCAGTCTTCTTTGGTTCAGACAAATAGCACTGACTGAGAAAGGCTGAGTTAGTACTATGTAATTGAACATTGACCTATCTGCCAACAGCAACTGGAGCTCAATGAAAGAAGCTATTATGTAAAACAAAGAAAGAAAAAAAGAACATCTAGAAATTAACACCCATGAAGTTAATCTCCTGTACCTAAAACACAGTTAAGTTAGATATACGCAGGGTGGAATGCATGAGTAAATTAAGAAAACAAAAAAGTAAACAGAAACCAAAGGGACTTTTTAAAATCTTATTTAAACTCAGTTTTGTTTCATATGTCCATTTCATTGACAATACACAAGAAAAATGCTGCACACTATATACAATAGCCAAGACATGGAAACAACTGCCCATCGGTAGATGATTGGATTAAGAGACTGTGGTACATTTATACAATGGAGTATTACGCAGCCATAAAGAAGAAAGAAATCTTACCATTTGCAACAACATGGATGGACCTAGAGAACATTATGTTAAGTGAAATAAGTCAGACAGAGAAAGAAAAATACCATATGATCTCACTTATATGTGGAATCTAAAGAAAAGAATAAGTGAATGAACTAATCAGAAACAATTTTGGAGACAAAGAGGAAAAACTGAGGGTTGCCAGATGGGCGGCGGGGGGATTAGGGGGCAGGTGAGGGGATTAGAAAACAGTCAGTAACCACAAGATGGCCACAGGGTTTTGAAAATTAATTTGGGGAATGTAATCAATAATGTTATAAAGATTTTGTAGGGTATCCGATGGACACGTGTCCCATTTGGGAGACCAGCTCAGGGATGATGTAGATGCCTGATCACTGCACTGTACACCTGAAGCTGAACAATAATGAATACCAACTGTAATTTTATATATATGTATATATATGCATGTATATACTTACAAGAAGCAGAGTACAGCATTAGGAATAGAGACTGTGGAAATGTAATGGCTCTGTGCGATGTCAGAGGGATAGTGGATGGGGGAGGAGGGTTCACACAGTGTGAGAGATATAAATAATAAATGTCTAAGTAAAAAAATAAAATGAAATGAAATGTAACAAATTATGTTTCATATACAAAGAAAGTCAGTGTTTCTCAGGAGACATACATTGACATTTTATGGGTTACTTTATTAAGAACAAATATAAATGTGTAGATGTCTAAAAAAAGAATTTTAAATAAAATTTTTATAACTGCGAAAAAATGCTGCAAATACTCAGCAAACTTTTAATATGAATAAATAAGTATAACGTTCGTATTCAGTACGAGTACAAAATGGGAAGTGTTCATAAAATAACTTAAAAGCCAAAAACAGTCTCTACCTCTGCTTTTGACCTAAATGGAAGGAAACTTCTGAATGTCTGAATGTTTCTCTTTAATCTCTATTAGGTAGAGTAGTACAGGAAAGCTTACTCTGCAATCATATTCAAGGTAAGAGTAACCTACTGCTTTAGAAAATCACAGCATCTAAGATAGTAATGCACACTGGTGAAATAAACTGAAAATTACAATTAAAGATAAACCTAAAAAGTGTTTATTCCATGAAAAGAGCGAGAGGTTAGAACTCAATAATCACCTGTAACAGCCTGGTAAGATTTTAGTCACTATTGTCCTTCAGGAATAATAGAAAATTACCTAACAAATGATTACTTTGTAAAATGTAATAGGAAGAAAAAGCCATGCAGAGTGACACATATATTTTGGTAGAGTCCAGAGTCACATACAAATCAATCAGTAGTCAATAAATTACAAGTCTTCTTTTATCATGCTATTAGATTATATTCATAGAAGACATTATCTGCATGGCAAAAATTTAAGATGGTCAATCTCACAGCACTAATTTACTTTTAATTCAATATCTGGCTAAAGCCTAAAACAAAGGCAAAGTCCAAACATCCCAAAGCATGTCATTACACACAATTTCAGTTAATTCCAAACATGAAGATATTTTAAGGGTGAAAAAGCATTTTAAATAATTTCGATTATATCAAAATTGATACTGAAGGAAAAGAATGTTTCCCAGCTGTTTCATTATTTATATCCTGCTCTTCTCTTGCCGTCACAAACCAAAATTTCAGAAGGCAAATTATTTCCTTAAGAGTCCATATTTTACTTGTAGATAGCCAAGTCTTCCCACTTAACACTTGTCTAGAATTACAAAGCTAGCTCCACTATGCCATAATAAAGAGAATCTTTTCCTCCACAACATAGTAACTAGTTAAGATGTGCTATAAAAACAAATGCTGTAAAAAGAATTTTAATACATCTAAAAAATATCACCCATATGCTGAGCTATTTCCTGATAATGATGACACGAACATTAGTCATCTATTTCTTGAAGAGGGCTGATTTTAAAATAATGAAATGACAATTTGATGAATGTCTAAAAATACCAAATCAAGTCTAAGTAATAGCTTTTACATAAGAATTTTTAAACTCAAAAATTTACATAAAAGGGTCTTATAATTAAGTACAATTTTTTAAATGTCTCTGTCTTGAAAGATTCTCTTCCCCACCTTCAATGTCCAAACAATTTTTTAGCTTAGGAATAAGCTTAGAAATAAGAATGATTGTGACTAAAACCTTTAACCTAAGAAAGCATGAACTACCTTTTCCCTTTTGCCAATATACCAAGAAAATGAGATGGTTACCAAAACTATGTTAAAAAATTCTTCTTTATACTTTATACTATAATGTATATATATTAAACCAATATATAACATATATTAAATGAATTAAATCAATATATATATATATATAAAATCAATTCCCTCCACAGTTCATAGATTTACAACTTAATTGTAACTACAAATTAAAAAGCAAAAAGTAACAAAGTCAAAAATAAAATTATTACTTTGTTAAATTTCTATACTCTTCATTGGAAAGAAACTAAAAAGTGGAAATTCACCTTTAATATTTAATAATATGTATTAGTAATATACACACATATGTTCACATATATACAGAGCAATCAAGTAGAAAAGAAATTGTATTCCCATCTCTTTTCAACAACCTTATACAATCTTAACCATTTATCAAATATACTTCAGAAAAAATAAATTTCATACAAAACAGATTTTCTTATCTATACTGTTATATCCCATTACATGGAATTATATCTGAAGACAACTAAAGTACATAATTTATCTAGAATCATCACATTTCAAACCTAAAAGGGGTTCAGAAAAGTTACACTCATTCCTAAGAAGAGTGATATTTTTAAATAAAACATAAGTATCCAAATTCTGAGATAGAATTATTTCCAATATTTCACACCAAATTTAAAGGATTTTTTAATATCATTATTACTAGTAGTCTTTAGCAAAGATATGGGGTAAGTATCCCACGTTAATATAATATCCATCATCAATAATCAACAAGGTGATGGCTGCCAAGAGTTAAGATACAATCCACCCCAAATATAAGGTAAAACAGTTACTATCGATGATAATGAACACAGTATGCAGATATCTGTTCATTGGAAAACTTACATCTTTTCTCATATCTTATACTGGAAACCCAAAAAAAATCTTTTAAAATCAGCAACTTGCTTTCTTTCAGCAAGTTTTATGCAAGTTAAGAATTCCTAATCATCATGTATATTTTCCCCTGTATTTTTAAAAATAATTCTAATCTATTTTATGAGAAAAAATACTTTCCATATATCTTTTTAGCAGCATTCTACACACTATTGTCCACAGGCCAAATTCAACCAGATGCCTGTTTCTGTAAATAATTAATGGAGCGTCTAAGTATTACCTTGTCTTGTGCACCTGAAACTAAAAAAAAAACAAGAAAGAAAGAAAGAAAGAAAAAATAAAAGCAAATCTGAAAATAAACAAATAAATAAATAAATAAATAAATAAATAAATAAAGGAACATAGTAAAAAAAGTCCCAAGCATCTTCTCTGGAATTTGCACCCTGAAACTCTAAAAGTCTCTCTCATTATAGTGATTACCATTTTTAAAAATTTTACTCAATGTAAAAATTAAAAGCAGAAAGAAATATATCTTAAAATATTTTCCTCACCTGTTTTCTCAAAATTTCTTTTAAAAGAGAATTCTTTTAAAAGAGAATTGTTAATCTGGGTATCTTAAGGATGAGATACTGTATTAACATCTTGTTCTGCTATGTTAGCAGATTGATGACAGCAGCTTGCCCAAACCGTGAAAAATAACATTGGAAGTACTATCTTATAAAAGAAAAAAGAAAAAATTAAATTAAATAAAAAAACAATGTATCTAAATATAGAAAGCTATCAAACCAAGAAAACTTCCCATTTTAAAATAGATTAACTCGACTGATCTCATATGAAAGCACTCTCAATTAAAATTATTTTAATAAAGAATACTTGAACAATACACTTGGATCACACATCCCTTTGGAATCTAACTGTTCTTCATCCAACGACATATGAAAATATTCAAGCAACATATTTTAACATAGGTAAACTATCCAGTAAACTAGATATTCAATGCAGCAGTATACAGCAATAGGAAGAACTGTGGTTTTGATATCAGAAGGCCCTGAATTCACACCTGGTTCCGTTATTATCCATTCCTTCTCAAGACACAACCTCTCTGAAACACAGTTTACTCAACAATCAATTACCTAGTTATTGTGACGATTAAAGTATTTAACATAGTGTTAGCTTATACAAAAATTACGTTTGCACATATTCCCTTTCTTTTCACAGCATCATCATTACACTTAACATCTAAGCACAGAAAAACAGAGGCAGGAATTTGGAGTGCCTGCAGGTCAATTGATTTTTTTAAGTAGCATAATGTACAGTGATCATGGTTTATCAACACCAGAAATGCGAAGAAAACGAAGGTTCTCTGTTTCTGGTTCTGTGGCTCAAATACATACACACACACACACACACACACACACACACACACACACTTTTGCATGCACACAAACACAAACTAGATCCAGTTGACCTGTCATAGACACTCAAGGCGTCATAGTGTAAGAGGAAAAGCACAGGTTTTGAAACCAGATATATTTGGGTTTGAATTCTGGCAATGTTAGCCTTAACTATAAAATAAATCTGATTTAAGTAAGAATTGCTCAAATTAGAATTTTCATTATGAGTCATAAACACTCCATTTGATATTTTTCCTCTAAAACACATATTCTCTATGCATTATACACGTTAAATAAATGTGTTTTTGTCAGATGTTGGACACAGATGTTTTGCAGGGTTTTTTAATTAAAATTTTTAAATTATATTTTTAATATTAATTTTGAGGCTACATCTGGAATATAACACAAGATTTGGTTTTATAATTGCAAATACTAAGAGAAATGTTAAAATTTCAAAAGCAAATGTTAAATTTGAATATTTGGGGGATATCTGTTATCCTATCCTCTTCTAAAGGCAATCACCATACTGAAGAAAATGGATAATGTCATTACATTTAGCGCAAACTACAAAAAGTGTGCAGTCCCTATATTTTAAAAATATTTTCAAAACTATGCATTTTAGATATTTCACCTATTTTGTGAAGCATTAGGTCTATAAAATGAAAAATTAAAATAGATTGCTTTGGGAAGGTAAATATAAAAAATATGTTTATTAATTGTTTTGCCTTCACCCTTCTTTTTTTAAACTCAAACAATGGAATAGATGAATTTTTATTTTTATATTTCCACATTAATTTCAATAGAATAACTCCATCCAAAAAAAAAGCAAATTTTACTGCTGAAGCTATTAGATGTTTAAAACTCGATCATTAGAGGTTAGTTATTTAGGATGACTTTTTAAAAATAAGTGAGGATGGTTCTTTAATTCAACCTTCAACTTTATTTTGGAAATGTCCACTGCTATTATTCTTCACTAGTTGTAGAGAATTACCACATTTATTAAACATGCCTACTACATACTAGATTATTGGAATAAACTAGATATTGAATAAACTATGATTCCTGTACTTGAGAAATTCACATTTTACTACTAGAAGACAAAAAAAGATAGATTCCAGCATAGTGAGTGCTATATTTATTTGCATAACCTATTCCAGAAAAGACATGAGATTACTTATGGGGCATATAAAAAACAATCATAAATTAAAACTGAGATGGAAGATGAAAAATGTGGGAAGAGACTTGCACTTCCAAGTAGGATGGACTACTGGTAGACCAATGTTCTCAGAGTGCAATTACAAAACTTGGGGTGGCAAGGGGAAATACAGAAATCATATGTTTGAAGGCTGAAGAAAGTTGCAGAAACACTAAGGATTAGGGAGGCTGAGACTCCAGAGAAAGAGGAAGCTCAAAAAAATGAGTTGTCTGCTACAGCTGCTTTTATTCAGGAGTGTCTGCCAATTTTGAATGCTGGCAGGATCTGGTTCCCTCGGTAAGCTGCTAGTGGGGGACAGAAAAACCAAGAAAGCTTTTGAAGAAGATCTGGGAAGGCCTCAAATACAGAATGACTTCCTCTTCGCCAGAAGAATAAAATCCTAATCAGAATAAAGCATTTGGTAGTTTCTGAAGACAAAATAATAATTCAGGACTACCAAAGAAAGGGTGCTGGAAAAGATGACAAACCTAGGCTGAAAATTCTGGAATGCCAGGGGCAACCTAAAAACTGACCAAGACTTACGAGGGTTGAGATTCAGCCTAGATTCAGCATAATTCCTGACTGTAATCAGTCACCATTGTGTATCTTAGAAGAAGATTAACATTAGTAAAGGAAAACAAGCACTGCCCTATACCATAGGCCATGGGCACTAGTGCTCTTGGGCATCTTTTTCTCAAATCAGGGGGTACATTGCACTCATTTCCTCCACACTGTGGTCTCTTTCTGCTGTGTGTTATATTCTGATGGACACTTTTGACACGCACTGGTCAACAAAAGGGTGAGTATAATAGTACTGAAAGAACAACAGAAGTGCTAAAGAAAAGTTTAATACATATTATCTGGCATTCAATAAAAAATAATCTAGACGTGCCAAAAGATAAGACCACATGACGAGAGAGAGAGGGAGAAGGGAAACAGACAATACAAACAGGTATAAAGGTGACCCAAATAGTCTAAATAAATGATGAGAACTTTAAAAGTAACTGATTATGTTCAAGAGAATAGAGAGAAAGATGGATGTAGATTAAAAAATAGGTGTTTTAATCAGAGGATTAGAGTCTATTAAAAAAAGAATCAAATAGACATCTTAGAAATATCTGAAATTAAAAACTCAGTTGATGGTTAAACAGTAGATGAGAAACAGCAAAAGACATGATTAATGAGCAGGAAGAGAAGTCAACAGAAAATATACAAAATGAAGCATAAAGAGAAAAAAAGAATGAAAATACAGAAAAGAATACAAGTCACATAGAGTCTGATAAAGCTCAACATACATGGAGTTGGTCTGTAAAAATGTAGTAGATAAAATTTTTCCAAAACTGACGGAAGAGCAATGGAAAAGGTAAATATATGGGTAAATACAAATGCGTATTGCCTGAATATCAAGTACAAAATACAGTAATAAAATAATCTCACGGAATTTAAAATACATGTAGATTTTAAAAGCATGTTTTAGAATGAGGGGGAATAAATGGTTCTAGCATTTATTCTGGCAAAGCAGTAAAAGCTAATTTGCATTAAACTGTAATAAATCAAGGATAACTACCAAAAGGATAGAAATTATATATATATATATGTGTGTGTGTGTGTGTGTGTATACGTGTGTGTGTATATACATATGTGTGTGTATGTATACACACACACATATACACAAAAGAATATATGACTACTAACAAATTCATAGAGAGAAAAACTGGAATAGTGGAATAAATGGAATAAAAAACACTTTACTGATATGTATAAGAAAGCAAAATAAGAGAAAAAAGTAAACACAAAATAAATAGTAAAATAGTAGCTATAGACACAAATATAATGACATTAAATACAAATTGGCTAAATACATAAAAACTAGATGAAATGCAAAATTCAACTGTATTCTGCCTATAAGAGACACTTTAAATTTAAGCACCTAGAAAGACTGAAAGTTAAAAATGGAAAAAAACATATCATTCAAATACTAACTAAAAGAAAGCAGTTTTAACTACTACTGTGTTTCTCCGAAAATAAGCACCCGTTAAGATCCTCAGACAGACGGACGCATTTAGTACGTCACGACAATGTTCCAGAAGATGACATGACTGTATTTGAGTAAGTGTAGATTGTTGTACATGAAAAAAATAAGACATCCCCTGAAAATTAGCCCTAATACAACTTTTGGAGCAAAAATTAATATAAGACCCGGTCTTATTTTCGGGAAAACACAGTATATTAATAGCAAACAAAAATAGACTTAAATCTTCTAACCTGGTCAGATACCTTATCTGTACATATATACAATGGAATATCACTTGGCCATAAGAACAGATGAAATACTGTGATTTGCAACAACATGGAACTTCAGATTATCATGCTAAGCGAAATAAATCAGACAGAAAAAGTGGAGAACCATATGACTTCACTCCAATGTAGGATATAAAACTGAAAGCAACAAACAAACAAGACAAAGAACAAAAACTCATAGACACAGACAAGTTTAGTGGCTATCAGAGGGAAAGGGGGAGAGGGAGTGGTAGAAGAGAGAAAAGGGGGACAAATATATTTGGTGACGGGAAAAGAACTGACTCTGGGTGGTGAACACACAGTGCAACATATACATGATGCATTATAGAATTGTACACTTGAAACCATACTTTTACTAATCAATGTCACCCCAATATTTTTAATAAATTTTTTTTAATCTAACAGGAAAAAAAACAACATACTTTAAAGCAGTAACAGTATTAAAGGACATTTTATGACAACGGAATCAAGCCACCAAGAAGAAATCACAATTCTAAATCTCCACACACCTAGTAATAAAGCAATAAAATATTTACAGAAAAAAAAATAGAACTAAAAGGAGAAATAGACAAATCTACAATCACAGACTTTAACACATCTCTCTCAATTCCAGATGGACTAGGCATTCAAAACACTAATAAAGGATCCCTCGTGCACTGCTGGTGGGATTGCAGACTGGTGCAGCCACTATGGAAATCAACACAGAGGTATCTCAAAAAACTGGAAATGGAACTACCTTCTGACCCAGCAATTCCACTCTTAGGAGTCTATCCAGAGAAATCCAAAACACTAATTCGAAAATATTTATGCACCCCTATGTTTACTGCAGCTATTCACAATAGCCCCGACATGGAAACAACCGAAATGTCCACCAGATAACTGGATTAAGAAACTGTGATACATTTATACAATGGAGTATTACTCAGCCAAAAAGAAGAATGATTACCATATGGATGGACCTAGAGAACATTACGCTAAGTGAAACAAGTCAGATGGAGAAAGACAAATACCATTATGATCTCACTTATATGTGGAATCTAAAGAATAGAATAAATGAACAATCAGAAACAGTCTGAGAGATATGGAGAAATAACTGAGCATTGCTAGAGGGAAAGTGGTGGTGATGAGGGAGAAGGTGAGGGGATTAGAAAGTAAGATTGGTAACCACAAGATTGCCACAGGGATAGGAAAGGCAGTTTGGGGAATATAATCAATAATGTTGTAAAGATTTTGTAGGGTATTTGATGGACACTTGTCTTACTAGGGAGACCACTTCATGGACGGTGTAGATGCCTGACCACTGCGCTGTACACCTGAAGCTGAAGCTGAATAACAATGAATGTCAACTATAATTTAATACATATATACATTATGTATATAAATATATATATATATATTTACAGGATGTGGAGTACAGCATAAGAAATAGTCAGTGGAACTATAACAGCCATATACGATGTCAGAGGGGTAGTAAATTGGGGCAGGGGGGTTATCACATTGTGAGGAGTATAAATGTCTAACTATTACATTGTTTTGTACACCTGAAACTAATAAAACAACTTCCAAAAAAAAACTAGTAAGGATACGTATAGAAGATATGAACAGCACAATTAACATACTAGATCTAATTGGCATATGGAGAACATGCAATCAATAGTGACAGAATATTCTTTTCAAATGCACATGAAATATTTATCAAAATTAACCATATGCTACATCACAAACCAAACAAAATTTCAAATGTTTAAAATCTTTCAGAATATGTCCTCTGCACAGTGGAATTAAGTTAGAAATCAATAACTACAAACAGAAAATCCTCAACTGTTTGAAAGTTAAACAATGCCTTTTGAAATAACCCATGAGGAGTTAAAGAAGAAATCCTAACAGAAATTAGAAAACATTTAAAACTAATAATGAAGGCACAACATTTAAAATCTGTTTGCTATCCCAAAGCGGTATCAAACGAGGAAACCTGTAACCTTAAAATGCATACTCATATATTAGAAGAAAGGCTGGAAAACAACGATCTAAATTTCCATCTCAAGAAATTAGAAACAGAACAGGAACTTAAAACTGAAGGAAAGTGGCAGGAAGGAAATGACAAAGAAGAGAAATCAATGAATTAAGAAACAAATGTACAACAGAGAAAATTAACAAAGCCAAAGATTGTTTCTTTGAAAACATTAATAAAATTCATAAACTCTGAGCAAGGAAAAAAAGTGGAAAAAACAGATAACCAATATCAGGAGAGAAAAATGGACAATGATTACTGATTTTTTAAATGACAAAAAAATTAATACTAAGTAAAGCCTTTATCCAATCATCTATTGAAGGACACTTTGGTTGTTTCCATGTTTTGGCCACCGTAAATAAAGATGCAATGAACATCGGAACACATATGTCTTTACGGATAAATTTTTTCAGATTATTTGGGTAGATACCCAGGAAAGGCATTGCTGGGTCATATGGTAATTCTGTTTTTAATTTTTTGAGGAATCTCCACACTGCCCTCCATAGTGGCTGCACCAATCTGCATTCCCACCAACAGTGTATGAGGGTTCCTTTTTCTCCACAGCCACTCCAACACTTGTTATTATTTGTTTTGTTGATGACAATTGTCACAATAAACTTTAATTTAAAAACAGTGAATAAAAAAGGGAAAAAGAAAAGCCTTAAGTTTAATGTCTTATTAAAGTATAGTTTAACATACATTAGTTTCTGGTGTATAACCCAGTAATTTGATGTGACCACTAATTCTAGTAGCCAACTGTCACCATACAAAGTTATTATGATATTATTGACTATATTCCCTGTGCTGTACATCACATCTCTGTGATTTATTTCATAGCTGAAAATCTGTATCTCTTATTCCGCTTCACTTTTTTTCACCCATATAAATGAAATGGGTGCATTCCTTGAAGAACTTGCTGAAATCTATACAAGAAACAGGAAGTCTGAATTGTTCAGTATCCATTAAATAAATTAAATACTTTACTAAAAACTTTTCACAAAGACAATTTGCAGTTTAGATTTCTTCTCTGGTGAATTCTTGTAAAGGTTTAAGAAAGAAATAATATTAATCTTACACAAACTATTCTACAGAACAGAATAAAAGAACATTTCCCAACTTGCTTTATAAAGTCAATAATCTTAATGACAAAACTAGACAAGGACACTGTAAGAAAGAACAATTACAGATCAATCTCTTCCATGAACAAATAGGCAAAAATCCCAAGTTGAATATTTACATAAAGATATGTAAAAAAGATGGTAATAGAGCGCAACCGAGTGTTTTTTTATTCCATAGTTTAGGACTCAAAACTCAATATAATTCACTACATAAACAGAAAAAAAAGGGAGAGAAATCATATGTTCATCTTGATAGACAGAAAAAGTATTTGCTAATACAGTAGTCACAGGATGTAGAGCAACTTGAACTCTTATTTATTGCTTACTAGTATGCAAATCGGACAACTTGTTCGGAAAACTGTTGTGTCTACAGAAGCTGAACATATGCATGCCATATGATCCAGCAAGTCCACTCCTACTTATATACTTTACAGAAATATGTACATATAGTCACCAAAACACAGTCATGAACATTCAATTAACAACAGTCAAAAAGTGAAAACGACTCAAATGTCCATCAGGTAGAACAGATAAAGTGTGTATATTCATACAATGGAATAATACACAGCAGTGAAAGTCAACTACAGCTACGTGCAACAAAAAGGATGGATCTTACAATGTTGAGCAAAATAAACTCAACAGAAAAAGGTACATACTATATTATTCCGTAAAATTCAGGAAGAAGCAAAACTAAACCATGGTGTTCAAAGCCAGGATAGTAGTTACCCTCAATAGGAGTAGTAACTAGAAGAAAGCAAGGAAGATAATTCTGGGAATTTGGATAATGTTCTTTTATTATTATTATTATTATTATTATTATTATTATTATTATTATTATTATTACAGCCTAAGGACTTAGCTTAAAACTGGAATTTTGTACCTGTTAACCACCTTCACCCTTTCACCCATTCCACACCTCCCACCTCCTCCACTGGCAACTACCAATCTGCTCCGTTTCTATGAGTCCATCTTTTTGTTTGTTTGTTTTTTTAGATTCCATATATAAGTGAGACCATACAGCATTTGTTTTTCTCTGACTTATTTCATTTAGCATGTCTTCAAGGTCCATACATGTTGTGGTAAATGGCAATATTTCCTTCATTTTATGGCTGAATAATATTTCTTTGTGCATATATACTACACAAAGAAAACTTTATCTAGTCATCCACCAATGGACACTTAGGTTGTTTGTATGTTTTGGCTATTGCAAATAATGCTGCAATGAAAGTGGAGGTGCAGATTATCTTTTTCAGATAATGATTTCCTTTCTTTGGGATAATGAAATTCCTTTCTTTTCTTTCCTTTCTTTCTTTTTTTTTTTAAGGAATAGCTCACAGTGGCCCATGTGGGGATCGAACCAACAACTTTGGTGTTATTAGCATCACGTTCGTTCTAACCAACTGAGCTAACCGGCCATCCCTAATGTTCTTTTTCTTGACTTGGTGCAAGTTACAATGTTGTGTCCTCTTTGCAAAAAAACTCACTAAGCTGTACACTTACACTATGTGCACTTTTCTATATGTATAAGTCAATAAAAATCTGTATGAAAAATAAAAGCAAAGTGTAGCTAGAAATAAGGCTAAATACATTACTATGATTATCTACAGGTGTTTTAGATGTTGGCCACAGGTTTAACACTAAGATTTCTAACAGCTGTCTGAGAAAAAGAACTTGTCAGTTACACACTCACTTGGGTCCAGGAGCTATAAATTAATCAATTGCCTAGAGATAAAATTCTTGGCAGTAAGACAGATATTTCTCATAGAAATCTTCACAAAAAAAAGGTACTTTTTCACATAATAAACAGTGTTCTTAACAGCAACTTCCAGAAGACCCTCTGTGATGGCTTCTTCTAATGACCCTCAATGTAGGCTAACGGAATCTTACCAATGCACAACTGGGCAAAAGCAACTGGGAACAGGAGAGTGTAAGCAAAGCAGTCTATATATCCAGCTACTCTCTCGTAACTTGGACTGACCCAGACACATATTTTGTAAGCCTGTAAGACTGATGCAAGAGTGGGCAAGCTTCACATATTCCTCCTTGAATATCTTATCTCTCTCTTTTTTTTTTATTAGTTTCAGGTGTACAAGACAAGGTAATACTTAGACGTTCATCATTTATATCCCTCACACTGTGAACCCCCCTGCCCCTATCCACTATCCCTCCGACCTCACACACCCAGACATCACATTATATATATAAAATTATAGTTGGCATTCATTAATGTTTAGCTTCTGGTGTACAATGCCATGATCAGGTATCCACAGTATCCCTGAGGTGGTCTCCCAAATAGGACGCATGTCCATCGGATACCCAACAAAATCTTTACAACATTATTGAATACCTTCCCCAAATTAATTTTCAAAAAAACCCTGAGGCCATCTTGTGGTTACCAGCTGCTTCCAAATCCCTTCACCTTTCCCCTTATCCCCAACCCCCCCCCCCACACACCCATCTAACAACTCTCGGTTTTTTCTTTGTGTCCCCAAAACTGTTTCTGATTAGTTCATTCACATAGTCTTTTCTTTAGATTCCATATATAAGTGAGATCATATGGTACTTGTCTTTCTCTTTCTGACTTATTTCACTTAACATAATGTTCTCTAGATCCATCCATGTTGCTGCAAATGATAAGATTTCTTTCTTCTTTATGGCTGCATAATACTCCATTGTATAAATGTACCACAGCTTCTTAATCCAGTCATCTACCGATGGGCATTTCGGTTGTTTCCATATCTTGGCTATTGTGTAAAGTGCTGCAATAAACATAGGAGTGCATACAGATTTTTGAATTGGAGTTTTGGATTTCTCCGGGTAGATGCCTAGGAGTGGAATTACTGGATCATAGGGTAGTTCCATTTTCAGATTCCTGAGATACCTCCATACTGTTTTCCATAGTGGCTGCACTAATCTGCAATCCCACCAACAGTGCACCAGCGTTCCCTTTTCTCCACATCCACGCCAGCATTTGTTGTTTGTTGATTTATTGATGATAGCCATTTTGACTGGAGTGAGGTGGTATCTCATTGTGGTTTTTATTTGCATTTCTCTGATGGTTAGTGAGGTTGAGCATTTCTTCATATGTCTTCTTGCCTTCTGTATGTCCTTTTTAGAAAAATGTCTCCTCAAGTCCTCTGCCCATTTTTTAATTGGGTTGTTTGTTTTAATATCTTATCTCTTAACTGAGCTCCTAATATTTATCCATTATCAGTAAAGATAATACCTCTAGTAAATGTGTGGGGGACAGCTATTCTCTGTTGTCAGTTGAATATGAACCCAGTTTAGCTAGGGGAAGAGACAATGACCTTCTGTGCATGCTGAGAACCCTACCTAGAACCAGTAGCCAAAAAGATGATCATCCTAACTCCATTGTGAACGCCTACTATTAGAACTCTAAGAAGCCTTAGAAAACTGAACCTGTTCCAAAGCAACATAACTAATGTTGATCAAAGTCCCAACTCAAAGTTCTACTACATAGAGCATGACTAAAAGAGCTTTAGTCAAAAATAGAATTCAATGTAGCCAAGGTATGAACAGTCTTATGAGACTGTTAAGTATTTTAAGACGTTCAGAGTGCTAAAGCTCACACACTTAGCTCAGGCCTCCGGGTACCTTTTATTTTTTTAACACATGATAGATTTAGCTATCTGCTTTCCTAGTTCACAACCAATTATAATAGCAAGCGAGGGTGGGAAGCACAAAGCAAAAAGCTGCTAGAAACAGTCCAAGTTGTAAGAAATAACAGCTAACTTGGTAGGAAGAGACAGCAAATGCAAAAGCAGACTAAGAACTCCAAACACAATCTTTTGTGGCCACGCAGCAAAAAGCTGTATCTACCTCAAGAGTTTCCAAGGGCAGCCACTGCACAGAGCGTATACATAGAAACAGATCCAGACTAAAGTCAGCAACAAAGACTACATTATGCTATGCAGTCTTTTTATAGAAGGTAGGGAAATGTGTAATCCTTTTTTTAAAAGCAATTCATCCAAAATGTTTAAAATATTATTGTTTATTGTGGTTTAAATATGAACATTTAAATTATAAGCTTCCATTATACAGAAATCTACAATCCACAATACATGCTGAGTAAAGCACTGTAGTTGATTGGGAAAATTTTAAGCTTCACTCAAATACTAGTTATATGGAAAATATGAACACCTCATTCCCTGACTACACTGGAAAAATGAGGTGTTACTGTTATTTGAAATAACATTCAAGTTAGTAAATAATATCTTGATCTATAGAAAACTAAGAACTGTGCACATATTATTAAAAGTACTTTTTTTTTTTAAGATTTTATTGGGAAAGGGGAACAGGACTTTATTGTGGAACAGTGTATACTTTCAGGACTTTTTTCCAAGTCAAGCTGTTATCCTTTTAGTTTTAGTTGTGGAGGGCGCAGCTCAGCTCCAGGTCCAGTTGCCATTGCTAGTTTCAGGGACTCGAGGAGTCGAACCAGCAACTTTGTGCTTAAGAGGATTCGCTCCAACCAACTGAGCCATCCAGGAGCTCAGCGGCAGCTCAGCTCAAGGTGCCGTGTTCAATCTTAGTTGCAGGGGGCACTGCCCACCATCCCTTGCGGGACTCGAGGAGTTGAACTGGCAACCTTGTGGTTGAGAGCCTACTGGCCCATGTGGGAATCGAACTGGCAGCCTTCGGAGTTAGGAGCACGGAGCTCTAACCACCTGAGCCACCGGGCCGGCCCTAAAAGTACTTATTTTTGAAAATCATCACTCTACTTAGCTCATCACATTATCCTCTTAAATCACTCATTAGTCTTCTAGCCCCAAGACAGGAAAAATAATTATGACTTTGTGTGGGGAGTTTCTCAAAGTATTGATTTAAGAGTATCAAATACTATTTTAAAATTTGTTTATGCATATATTCTTAAACATGTATATTTTAATACTTTTCTCATAAAACAATGTTAAGCCATAAAGAGAATTTAGATTTTAATTCTTTGTCAACAGAACTAAAATCAAAGGAATATGTAAGTTTTTCAATAACCTATGAAGCTTAAAAATGACTAATACCTGATCTTCTATGGATAAAAAAAATGTAGGTTTAAAAAAAGCCTGAAGGACTTTAACAATTTAATTTTTCAAAGTTCTAAATGGCAGAGAATATTCAGGGAAAACACTAGTTGGTGCACAGAACTACAGTCAGTCTATGAATATTTTGGAGTTGAGTGTGTAATATTTAGAGGCCTCAAATGACCTACTTTCTCTCCATCACAATCTGTGAAAAATAAGACAAAATGGTACTTAGTTGCTGAGCTAAGTATCATCCAAGTGTTTTTTTGTCTACAATATATATTAACTGAAAAAAGATGAAACAATTACATGCACAATCACAATGAACCTAAATTCAACTCAATGCAATCCAATCCAATCCAATTCCAGACTGTTATCTAACCAAACAGCCCACTTCCAAAGTTCAAACTATATCATTATTGTTCTTGTATATGTTTTTAAACCTTAAAAAATGTGTAGTTATATAATAAGGTTTTATACCTAAACTGAGATTATGCCTAAGTTGTTTAAGGGATAAAGAAAAGCATTGCTGTATAATATACACTAGAATGCTAGTTGGGGCGGGGTGGGGGGAGGAGTTTGGTTTGGTTTGTTTTTGTAATTCTGTTCAATTTTTCCAGAACATCAATAGAGAATCACAAAATGGAAGGCACAGTTCAAAATGTTTTTTACAGAGAAAAATGCACATGCTTCATCTAGATACCATAAACATGTCTACTGTTACCCTGTTCATATTTAGAAAAATTAAAAATCAAATATGAACACATTTTGCCTCAAGACTATTATCAGTTTTAGGGCTGTTGTTGATCTAGTCCAAGGTTATTTTACAGGTGAGAAAACTGGAAAATAGGAGGGTTGCATGGCTTGTTAAAGGACACACAACTATTTAATGAATGACAAAGTAAACTTAGAACTCAATTATATTTCTACTAAAACAACTTCTTCTCAATATAAATATCAAACTACTTCTGATTTGATATGTAAAAATTAAAAAATAAATTCATTAAGAGACACAGGTGAGATACCCAGGGTTTTCTCTGCCTTTGAGAGGCAGAGAAAAGCGACAGAAATGCATAAATATTGATTTGTTCATTTTGCTGAATTTGAGGTGGGACTACTTAAAACAGCCAAATGGCTTACAATGACTTTTTTCCTAAAAGTCTTTTAGACAAAGCCTATCAAATAGATCCGATTACTGGACACGTTTGATAATTTATAAGCACCATCAACTATTTGAACATAAAAAACAGCCTTAGTAATATTATCCACATAAATAAATGCACACGTTGAAATTTAAGCCAGCAATTGAAATTTATTTTAGCTACTATACTAAATTTATGTTTAAACTGTAACTAAAGTCAGCACTTATATTCATTTCACAGTAGAAAAGAATAATTATGCAAATAAAAATACAGCTAACCCCGACAGCTGTCCACACAAATCACTATGATGTGACTAAATTTCTTAGACATACGAGGTGGGATCAAAAGATACGGTGAATGTTCAAATAAAAAAAAAATTATTACAGTAAAAGACACATTGCCATTAATCCCCCTCAAAATACTCCTCCTCACTCCAAACACAATTATCCCAGCGTTCTTGCCACTTTATCAAATAGTTCTGGAAGTCCTCTTTCATGAGTGTCTTTACTTCATCCTCCATCATGACGCTGCTCCGTGTCACACATTGCTTCTAGTATGGCAATTTCTGTCAAATAAAAACATTACAATGTCCCAATCCACCTTATTCACCAGATCTGGCATTGTGAGACTTCTGGCTCTTCCCCAAAGTCACAATGACCACGAAAGGTAAACATTTTGAATGGATCCAGGACATTGAGGCAGCCACGACAGCGCAACTAAAGACACTCAGGAAAGAGGACTTCCAGAACTGCTTCAGGAAGTGGCAAGAATGATGGGATAAGTGTGTTCGAAGCGAGGAGGACTATTTTGAGGGAGATTGATGGCAATGTGTCTTTTACTGTAATATTTTTTTTAATTTAAACATTTACCATAGTTTTTGATCACAGCTCATAGCTTAAAGTGTAATTTAAATAAGATTGAGATACAAGTACCTTTCTTCTGAACTGCCTCTGAAGAAGGAGCAAATGAACATTAAATGACCTAAAACCAATCATGACAAAAATGGAGAAGCAAAATTAACAATACTGACCACTGAATTTATTCTTTCAATAAATATTTACTGAATGTCAAAAAAACCGACCAGCCATTGGCTCAGGTGGTTGGAGCGCCATGTTCCTAAGCCAAGGTCGCTAGTTTGATTCCCACATGGGTCAGTCAGCTGAGCTCTCTACAGCCTAGATTGTGAACAACAGCTCTCCCTGGAGCTGGGCTGCTGTGAGCAGCCGCAAGTTGGCGTGGGCTGCCGTGGGCTGCTGTGTGCTGCCACGGGAGCGCCGGTGGCCGGCAGCCATAGTGAGTGGCCAGCAGCCGGTGAGAGCTGCCGTGAGCTGCTGTAAGCAGCCGACCAGCGACCAACTGCCTCAGCAGGGGGGAGTGCAAAGCTCATAATACCAGCATGGGCCAGGGAGCTGTGTCCTACACAACTAGACTGAGAAATAACGGCTTGAACCGGAGTGGGGAGAGGGAGGCGGAAGAAAGGAGAAAAAAAAGACTGAACAAAAAAAAAGCAGACAAAGTTGCTGCCCTGTCATTTTTAACTCCGATGAAGCTTTTATGAAATACATTACCCCAAGAAAGTACTGTATATGTTGCAGCCTGCTTAAGACCATCCTCTTTTTAAAAACATATGTTTTTTAATTACATTTCTTGGGGTGATTAGTAAAATCACACAGGTTTCAAGTGTACATTCCTATAGTACATCATATATATATATATCACATTGTATGCTCACCACCCAGAGTCAGTTCTTCTTCCATCACCATATATTTGATCCCCTTTACCCTCATCTACCACCCCTCTCGCCCCCTTGCCCTCTGGTAACCACTAAACTATTGTCTGTGTCTACAAAACAATACAAAACAAAACAAAATTTAATGTCTGTAAAATAAAGAAAATCAAACTGGCTCATTGTTCTATTTATCTAACTTAAAAAAAGATATGCTTAGATTAAAAAATTTTACCAGTCTATCTTCCTCAAAAGACTGTGTCCTAGACAACACTAATTGTAAATTAAACAGATTTCATATAATTTTACTGTTTATAACTCCAAGTGACATTAAAGTGAGCCAGGTCTTCCTGCTACAGTGTTTCCCCAAAAATAAGATCTAACCAGTCCATCAGCTCTAATGCGTTTTTTTGGAGCAAAAATTAATATAAGACTGGGTCTTAAATTAATTTTTGCTCCAAAAGACACATTAGAACTGATGGTCCGGCTAGGTCTTATTTTCGGGGAAACACGGTAGATAGGTGAACATTCGTAATAGTCCAAGCTACAAACCACAAAAATTCCAAGTTATTGAATATATAAATACTTGTATTCTGCTACAGATGCTAAACGCATTTTACACAAGGAAAAAGAAAAAATACAGACATATACTGCAAAGGAGGAAAAGGTTTTATCATTCTGTGATTTGATGGCTGATGATGAGGGATTTGACTGAACAAAGTACAGTAATTTTAAAACAAAGAAGTTCCTAAGAAATGGATGTCTAGGACTTCAATTTTTTTAATACACATAAATAAGACAAAGAAAATATATCAGTATGTTAAAAATAACTTATTTCTGAACACTAAGCTTAGAGATAGTAACTATTCCATTTAGGTTTCCATATTTTCCAGAGTAAAGGAAATACTACATTGATCATTAGTAAACGTTTAAGGAAAAGCAGACTTTGGAATAAAATCACTGGAAAGAAGACCAGGTATCCTCCACAGTTCCACTCTTGATAACAACTGCAGAAACAGCACTCGCACTGCAATTTAAAGTGGAAAGAACACACACACACACGGCTAGCATGTAGTAGGCACGCAATAGTTGTGATATGAAAGGACTGGAATATGTGTGTCAACAAGGCAAAACAAAAACAGAACGCAGTCTGATTTTGAAGCGACACAGTCAACGAGCACAGTAATGACCACTTTCCCCAAAGGTGGCTGACAGCTAAACGTGCACTAAATGGAAGAGCTCTTCCTCCCCGTCCTCTTCTTTTACTCGGACACCGGACTGCACATTCAAAACAAACCCTCCCCCAGCCCCGCCCCAAGCCCTACGCTCCGCAGCTTCCAGCACCGACCGCGCGGGGCCTAAGCAGCGCCCAGACCCCAGCCCCGCTCCGGCCGCTCGCGCCCGCGGACACGCCCGGCGCGGCAGAGGCGGCGGCGCAGGACCACAGCGGCGCATCTCCCGCACCGCAGGGGCCGGAGCGCTCGCCCACAGCCTCCGCCCGCGCCGCCGGCACCCCCGTCTTCGCCTCGAGCGGCGGGCCCGCCGTACCTGCACACGGTGATCAGGTTCCTCCTCTCCACCGCAGCGTTGCGGGCGCTGAGGCTCTTCTTGCCGCCGCCGCCGCCGCCACGGCTCCCGCTCAGGCCCCCCAGGCTCCGGGAGGCCATGGCGGGCTGACCCCCGCGCCCCTTTTGTCTCGCGCGACTCCGCTCACCCCACACACCTGCTTCCTGGGCTCTCGCTCGGTTGGCGACCGTAGGGGCGTGGGAGGGTCGTAGGGAAGGTGCGGGGACTGAGGAAGGGTTGTGGAAGACGGCGGGGGACTCACACCGGGGACTGACGGCTTCCGCTCCGCACCCGAGCCACACACACGTACACACAACTCACGCGCACACACCACCCCCTCGCCGTCGCGCGCGCCGCCCACCGCCGGGCGGCGCGTGCGGGTCGGCGTCCTGCGTTCCGATATTTCCCGCGGGACCTTGGCCACCCGCGCGCGCGCGCGCGCGCGTGCTCGCCTACCCCGCACGCCCAACCACCCCGCACTCCGCAGCCATTCGCCCAGCCATTCGCCGGCTCCCCGCCGCGGTGAGGCCACAGGACTCGCGTGCGCGGCCCCGCCCTCCCTGTGTCTATCAGGCCAAAGCCGCCCCCCCTGCAGCCAATCGTGTGGCGCAGGGGGCGAGGCCGGCGGCGCGAACCTTTAAAGCGACGTTTCCGAGCACCGCCCCGGCGCGTGGGCAGCTGTCAAGACGAGGGCCTCCGGCTCGCCGCCAGCTTGCGGCTGACCGTGGGCTTGCAGGAGAGCCGCGCAGCTGTTTGCGCGGGGATCGTGGGATGCAGGGTCCTGGAGCGCTCCAAGAGGATGGGTGACCCTTGCTTGGAGCCAGCTTTCATGGCTGGGATGTCTCGCTTTAACGGCAGATCACTGCCCCGGAATCCGACTCCCATATTCTGTGGCTTGGGTAGCGACAGCGCCAGGAATGCAGCCGCGCGGGCTCCCGCACCCGACTCAGGGCCTGCCACCCAGGAAGGGAGGAGGGTTCCTTTTGTCCTAACGCCCTCCCCTGGCCGGATAAATAGCGACAAATAGCCCAAGGAGGTAAATTGCCCGTAGATTATCCCTCTTGGGCCATCTGGGGGTGGGATTTTTTGATCCTCTAGGGCAAGTAGCTCGTACCCTTGTCCCCAGCACCGCCTGCAGCAGGGACTGACCGCCCACGCAAGCGGTGTGAGTGTACAATCTTCCTTCTGCGGGGCTGGGCAGTGACCCCAGAATTGGGTGGGGGGCGGTAAGTTTAGGGGCAGTTTGGCCTTGGCGGGGCCGGGATCTCGGAGAGAGGCCGGGAGTGACGCCCTCGGTGTGCGTGTTCGGAACCTAGCGCCCGCTTCCCAGAGCTTCTCCACCTCCCGGCCTTACTAGCGGGAAGGTCCTGTTTTCGGCCCCGCATTCTCTGGCACTCACCTAAATAGGCCAGTTCACCTCCCTTTGCATCGATATGACCAGATTTTAGAGTGAAGTGCTTAATGACTACAATTCTTGTGGGGCCTACCTAGCACGGTGCTGTGTCCAGACAGGTTCGCAATGAATGTTCGTAATCGTACCTTGAACTCGAAGTCACATTTTAGCATTATTTTACTGAAATTTTAGTTTTGGTGGCTTCAAAATCCATATAACTTCCAGCTCTGGTTTTGAAGTTTCTGTCGAAGAATGTTATAGAATATACAGATTAGTGCAGATATCTCTGTACTTAATGCATATTATGCAAAGTACTACGGAAAAGTACTGTTAGAGACTGTTGAATGCTTTTAAAACATAGAGGTTTGTATAATAAAGCTGTAGATTACTAATTTCTGAGGTTGCAAAACTTTTTAAATCTCTGTTGAAAATCATCAGGGCAAAGGCTGAGCCCTTTCAGCTACTAATCACAGTGGAATAAAAATCTGTGTAGGAAAAAAAAGTGTTTGTCTTTACTTATTTACTACAATAAATATTCACGTATGAAAATGTAAAGAAATAATTTAGACAGAGTTTAAGTTTCATCTTTCACTAATAAAAGGAGAGTTTTCTAGGTCAGTGAACTTGTTCCCAAACATTTCTTGTCTTCTTTTTGTTGACATGGAGGCCTGTAAGGAGGATTAATCTCCTGGAAGCTCTAATTTAACTTGTCTCTTATTGCTAATCCAAAAGATTGAATTCAGAAGTAGCCATCAGGAAACAGATACACTGGCTATGCAGATAGTCTCACTAAAATATTTTCACTGGCAGTGACAAATACTACTCAAATTGAAATTGTTCTTGTTAAAACACAGATTAAAATTGCATAGGGGAAAAGTGGAAAGTCATCAATAATCAAGAAAATTCCTAGACACCTAGGCTGGTTTGTCCTGGGGGAGGGAGGGACACACACATATGAAATACTTATCAAGAAGACAAAACCGAATGGTCATGTCAAACAGAGAAAAGTGAGATGTCATTATTCTTAAAATTAGCTTTCTAGTCTCAAGTGCATTTTCATGTTATTTGTACTACGATTTTATATTTATGATTGAAGACTTAGTAAAACTCCATCTTTGGTAATAATGTTATTTTTCAAATCCTACTTTTAGGGGGATTCAGTTGATATTGGTACTTGCTGAACAAGATTTTGCCTAAAACCATTTTTTTTTGTATGTACATTGTGTCATTAAACTGCCACAGGAGGGCCTTATTTAATAAAGCTTTTTCTTAATTATCCTGAGTAATATGTGCTGGGTCTCATTCTTTCTCCAGATTAGTAATCTGGAGATAATTATTCCAATACGGAGTATAATACTACCATAGAACCACATAAATTTTCATACTATTTTTGAACTGCTTTAGCAGCATCTATTGCAATTCTTTATTTTATTTACTGGAGCATTTACACACAAGTTATTCAGAGATGTAAAACGACTCAATAAAAATAATGAGAACCATCAATGTCAAGTTTAACCTCTAAGAATTCTGTAGCACTGAATGGGCAGACCATACTCATTCACCATTTTCCCAGCCTCCTCTTTCTCCCCATCAAAAAAGACAAAATTACAACTGTAACATATAAATATCCTCAAATCTAAAATGCTATAAACCAGAGAGATTACCAAACCATTGTATATTTTAATCTCAAAGAAGTAAACTTTCTAAGTATGCCCAAATCCAGCAGCCACACAAATAAGATGAACAAAATTGAAGACAATTTTTTAAAAAATCCATGAAGCAAGTTTCTCCATAAATAAAAGCATAAGAAAAATGGCAGATTGAGAAAACATACTTGCAACTCATATCATGGACCAAACGCTAATTTCCTTTATGTAGACAGTACTTCTATAGCTCAATTAGTACTGTTTCAGTAGAATGATGAAGGTAGAAGTGAAGTAGGATAGAGAAAAATAGTCTGTGGGAAGTATCACACACCTCTTTTATTTTTTAAAATTTATTTTTCAATTGCAGTTGACATACAATATTCGTTTCAGGTGTATCACACACCACTTTTAAAAAGTTGTCGTGAAGGGGGAGAAAAAGAGGAATGCCACAGGGGAACGTGGAATAGAGGGATGTTGGTATTTTATTCTGGTTGTTGTTACTTTTCATGAAAGTGACTTGAGCACATTTTAAAGCTGATGGAATGAATTCACTGGGAGGGAAAGATTAGTAATGCAATAGAGGAAAAGATGATCAGAAGTGAAAATGCAGAAAAGCAATGAGATGCAAGGCACAGATGGATGGATTGAACTTTGGTTAAAGGTAACAATTTACAATTGTAACCAGAAAGAAGGGTTGGAATATGAGTGCAGATGTAAGTGTTTTGAGTTTTTATTAGAACGTCAAGGAGATTCTCATCAGATAGCTTCTACTTTATCTGCAAGATGAAAGAATGTTACCAGCTGAGAGTTTTAAATAGTCCTTTTTTTCTTTTTTTGTTATTAATTTCAGGTGTACAAAACAACATAAGGATTAGACATTTACACACCTCACAAAGTGATAACCCTAACAAGTCTACTATCCATCTGATGCTATACATAGCTATTACAATACCATTGACCAGATTACCTATGCTGTACTTTATATCTGACTATATATATATATTTTAATTATAGTTGACAGTCATTATTTTATATTAGTTTCAGGTGTGCAGTGGTTAGGCATTTATATAATTTATGAAGTGATCCTTCTGATAAGTCTAGTAGTATCCATCTGACACCATACATAGTTTTTATAACATTCTTGATTATATCCCGCATACTGTATTTCACATACCCATGACTATTTTGTGACTATCAATTTGTACTTCCGAATCCCTTCACAGTTCTCACCCATCACCCCGACTCCCTCCCATCTAGCAACCATCAGTTTGTGCTCTATGAGTCTATTTCTGTTTTCTTTGCTTGTTTATTCTGTTCTTTAGATTTCCATATATAAGTGAGATCATATGGTATTTGTCTTTCTAGGTGTGACTATTTCACTTAGCATAATATCCTCGAGGTCCATCCATGTTGTTGCAAATGGTAAGATTTCGTTCTATTTTTATGGCAGAATAATTCTCCATTGTATAAATGCACCACAATTTCTTTATCCAATAAATAGTCCTTCTTAAAATGTGTGGTAGAATAAGTTGACTAATGAAATTTAGGACTCCTGGTCAGTGTTTGAGGACCCATTTGAGATTGGTGATGATGAATTTATGAGACATATCCCCCCATTGTGTGACTTTGACATTGTTAGTATCTTAGCTAAGGCTGCAACACACGCACACACACACACACACACACACACACCATAGTTTGGGTGGCTTAAACAACAGAGATTTATTTTCTCACAGTTCTAAAGGCTTGGAAGTCCAATAGCAAGGTGCCAGCCAATTTGGTTCCTGGTGAAGACTCACTGTCTGCCTTGTAGGTGGCCACCATCTCCCTGTGTGCTGTGACCTCTTCCTTGTGTGCAGCGGGTGGTGTAGAAGGATGGGAGAGAAAGTAAGCTCTCTAGTGTTCTTAGTAGGGCACTAATCCCATCATTGGGGCCCACCCTCATGACCTCATCTAACCCTGATTACCTTTCAAAGGCTCCATCTCTGAATACCATCATGTTGGGAGTCAGAGCTTCAATGTAGGGATTTGGGAGGAATGCAAGCATTTGGTCCAGAGCAGTTAAACTGCTAGCATGCAGGTAATTAGGAAGATGTTGATTTCATTCAGGACTGAGATTTTTATGAGACAATAAAAGGAAAAGAAAAATATAACGAAATCTGGACTATAACAAAAATGTGATTCTAATAAGATTTAAATTGGACATAAAGGGAAAGAAGAAAGGAGAGAAGTGATGTGTTGAGATAGAGAATAAGGATCAAAGGACTGGGTGGTCTGTTGAGTACAAGAAGTAATCATAATGAAACTAGTTAAACAAGTAAGCTAAGAGAGGATATTGGAGATTGTGGTCATGGAGTAATATGCTTGAATTAGCAATTTTGGAGTAAGAGCATTTATGAGTAATGACAAAATCTAAGGTTTGTAATCATGGTAATGTGTGGCAGGGAGGGGTAATGGGAGAAATAATGGGAGGGCTGGTAATGAAAGGAGGTAAAAAAAAAAATCAGAAGTCAGAGTGTTGAATGGCTGTTTATGTGTAGTGAAGTCACCCAGAATTATGTCAGGATTTAGAAAACACAGTAGTTGCTGTGTTATCTTCAGTAATTTAGGGAGCAAGAGATTAGTAGATGACAATTTACTGTCAAATTACCTAAACCTCAAGGATTAAGAGTAAACTTTGTCCGTTTGCTTGATTTTATTATTTTTTTTTTACAAGAGGGTGGAGAAATAATGGTCTAGAAGTGGCAATAGAAATTAGGGAACACTGATTAGAAACAGAAATCAATAGAACACTATCCTCTGGCTCTGAGATATGAAAGGGATAAAAATATTTTAAAACGAAACAAAAACATCTGTTTGGGAGTACAACAAGGGAAGCAGAGTCCACAGGGGAGATCTAGGTTTCCATTAAGGAAAAAGGGTGGAGGGACTACTCAGAAGAAGTGGAGGATATAAGGTAGTATTGGTCATAGAGCAACAGTTCCAGATGGCAACATGGAAGGGAACGACAGACAAAGTAAAGGGCAAAGAAGCAAAACATGTTGGTATAATAAGGTACAGAGGGTGAAGCTGGCATTATAGGTTATGTTGAAGAGTACCTTGACAAGTTTCACAAATCATTCTTTGTAAAAAAAAATTTAAAAATAATAAGGCTTACTCTTTAGGCAAAAACTGATGAAAACAAGGTGGATTTGGTCTTACAATTTCTTTGAGGAGGGCAATACAGGCTCTTCATTCAGAGGGCTTCTTTTCTTTCTCTTTTCTTTTTTTATCTTGGAGAGGGGTGTTAAAAATTACAGACTGCAGACATTGCATAGATTCTATCATCAGTTAATCATCAGAGCCATTCTGTGAAATAGAGACTGTTATATTCTTGCACTTACAAACAAGGAAACAGAGATTTAGGTTAAATAACTTGCAGAAAGTCACACAATAAGCGACAGAGCCAAGATTAAAATCTTGACCTATTAGATGCAAAATGGATTTATTAGATCCATTCTTTTTCCTAACATGTTTTCCTGCCTTTTTGAGAAAGTAACTCAAAGTGAATTTTAAACACAATACCTCCTGCTTTGCATACATAGTGCTTGGAAATCAAGAAGGATTGTATACAGCGGCCAGTTGCATCACTCAAGGAATATAGAGTCTCTAGAGTAGGGATGTCCAAACTGCGGCCCGCGGGCCAACTGCTGTCCGCAATCCATTTTTAATTGGCCCGCAGCAAATTCCAAAAATATATTTAGTTTACTTAAATAAACCAGGTGAGTCAATACATGCTTCACCTCGAGTGAGTGGCCCTGTTTGTGTATTTTACCGCATATGGCCCTTGGTAAAAAATGTTGAAAAAAGTTTGGACACCCCTGTTCTAGAGAGTTGAGAGCAGCACAGCTCAGGCTTTCATAACGCTTTATAAAAACTGAGGAATGATTTTCACCGTAGAGCTATCAACACAGTCAGCTTAGGAAGGGCAGCATTTCTTTCATTTCTTTCCTCCCTCTTATTCTTCTCTTTGGACTAGAATCTTAGCCTCATATTGTACCAGATTGAATTATTTTACACAAAAGGGAATTATTGTCAGCATTCTCCATCACATTAATTTCATTGTCTACTTACTTCCCTCATCTTCTGTGTTAATATCACAAATGATCAACGTTTTTCTATGCACCTTAATGACAATAAATACTCTTCTACAACATCATAGTACAAAATAACATATCATAGTGTAGTTATGTCATAATTTACTTGATCAACCCCACATTGTTGAACTTTTAGCATGTTTCCAATTATGTTATTATAGACAGCATTAGCATTGTAACATCTGCCTACGTGTATCCATGGTTACTACTTTAAGAGAAATTCTTGTATACACCTTTGATTCAGAAAACGTGTTGAGTCAAAATATATGAAAAATTGTAACGGATGCAAATTTTTAAAATTTTTCTCTAGAGATGTTTTTTACCAATTTATATTTTTATTAATAGTACATAAAAACATTTTTCTACACTCTTGCTCGTTTGGAACTATCATTCTCTTTATTGTTTTTCCATATAAGCAAAGATCAATATCTTATATTTTTTATCAGTAGTGAAATTGTACAGTTATTTCATGTACTTATTGGTCACTTATATTTTGTCTTTGGATTTTACCCATTCATGTCTTTTGCCCATGTTTTCCCAAAGAATATTAGTCTTTTTTATAGTGACTTTATCATATTGGTCTATTGTATATATAGCAAATAGTTTTTCTAGTTTGTTGTTGCCTTGTTTGTGGTGCCTATAGAGTTATTATATACAGTGACATTTAAAATGTTTTATATAATCTAAATTTTTTCAGTCTTTTTTATACTGGTTTTTTCTTTGGTCATTTTAGAAATGCCTTTGCCACCCCCAACATCATACAGATATTTTATGGTGTATTTTTTACATCAAAAATAGTTAATCTGTTGTTCTCATTAAAAATATATTTCTGCCAAAATTTATATACACTATAGCTCTAGGAGGACAGATATCACATTCATTATGTTTAGCCTCTGGCATGTCATTCTTAGTAGTCAATAAATATTTTTTGAATAAAAAAGTGTTCATCTATATGGAATACATGAAGGTGTGAAATTAGGATATAAATTTATTTTTTTCCAAATGATTAGCCACTTGTCTAATTCTACTTATTAAATTATCCATCTTTTCCATTGTACAGATTTGAAATATTAAATTTCTCATGTGATAATTTTTAATAATTTTGTGTTTGTAATAAAGACTTGTGTTCATGATAATAAATTTACAGAGACAACTAACATAAATATTTCACAACTTCTTTCCTGCTATCTCTCCAGACATACAATAGAGATAAATGTACCTAATTTTACCCAGATGCACTCATGATACTTACAGACGATATATACTTTCACCACCTGTCAAATACATTTTGTATTTGTTTATAATGCTTTCTCACTTGCAAAACTTTTGTATTTTTATGCAGTCGAATTATGTATTTTTATTTTTATGGTTTCTGGGTTTTCATGCTTAGAAAAGCTTTCTGCATGCTTAAATTTTAAAAATGTAAACCTATGTTCAGTAGTATGTGAACTTACCTTGATGTAAGAGTCAATTGATTAAGAAGCCTAACTTTTTTAAATGGTAATAGTTATCCAATATTGGTATTAAATAATGCATCCTTTCCCACTGATATGAAATGCTACCTTTGTTAGGTACTAAATATTTGCATATATTTGAATCTAATGATGGATTTTCTACTGTGATCCATTGATTTAACATTTGTGAACTACTGGTACCAAAATCTAAGTACCAGAGCCTTATAATTATTTTAAATATCTAGTATTAATATATCCTAACTATTACTATCTCCTAATTATTAATGTTATTAATCACAATAATTATTAATGTTATTAATAATTAAGAGATATTAATTGGGAGATTTAATACTAGATAATTAAATATCTAGTATTAAAATCTCCTAATTATTCTCTTTTGGAATGTTCTTTGGTAATTTTAGAACATGTATTCTTCCATATAAACATTAGAATCATTTTGACATATGCTCTCCCCAAAAAGCCTAGAGAAATTCTGATTAGAATTGCATTGCATTTATAGATTAAGTTAAAAAAATTAGCATCTTTCCAATTTTTGCAATGTTCTAAGACCATGGTATGTCTTTTTATTTCCTCACGTATTCTTTTATTTCACTTGGTGGAGTTTTGTAGTTTTTGTCATAGAGTTCTAGATTGATATTATGCTAGGTTTTTTTTTCTTTTATTATATTTCTAATTCGTTTTAATTTTTACATAGGAAAGTTATTCATTTTTGCACAATTACATTCTAAATGCACTTATTGCTTTTAATAGGTTTTCAGTTGATTCTCTTAGTTTTACATCATCTGAATTTATTTATGTAGCACTAATAATATTGACAAACACTTGGTAAGTACTCAATAAGCAACAGTTATAATTCTTATTGTTATTTATATTAGTAAGTTATCAGAAAGACTACATTTTCCATGATGAAGTATGTAGGTTTACATTTTCAGAATTTGGCAAAATGATTCCCAATTTCATCTGTTAAATATAAACATGCAAATATGACCAAGATGATTTGGTAAAAGAAGAGTAACAAATGAAAACTTGCTTTATCAGATATTAAAATATGTTGTAAAATATGTAAAATATTATAAATAGCAAAATATCAGCTCAAAAACAGAAAGATTAATGGTGAGTTTGGTGGAGTTATACACAAATCTTTTTAACATCAACAATTTATTATCATACCTAAAAATGTGTGAATACCAATTCTACAAAGTAATTTTTTGTAAGTTATCTTCGACAATTCATAAAAAATAATCATCTTGGGAATATTTTGGTAAAGGCTAAACATCAGTGAGAAATGGATTACTAACAAACTTAAAAAAATGTATTTTTCAATTATAGTTGACATATTGGTTTAGGTGTACATCATAGTGACTAGACATTTACATACCTTATGAAGTGATCACCTTGGTAAGTCTAGTACCCATCTGACACCATACACAGTTATTACAATATTATTGACTATATTCCCTATGCTGTACTTTACATCGCTGTGCCTATCATTATAACTGGCAATTTGTACTTCTTAATCCCTTTCGCCTTTTTTCATCCACACAAACTTCTAAATAGGATTTTAAGCCATGATGTCAAAAATGTCAAAAGAATAGTGCTTTAATTCTTCTTGCAGATAGACTAAATGAAACTTGTTTCTCTTAAAAACAATTTCAAGAAAATTCTCCCTGAAAGATTCGTAAAGTCAAGAGAATTAAAACACATTTAGTACCAATTTATGTCCACAGCTGGATTTTGCTTATGCAAGCTTAAAATATGTCAAAATGACAATGATAGGAATGATTGCTCCCTGAATTTTTCTGGGTCAATTTAATCATATATATATATATATATATATACATATATATATATATATATATGTATATATATATATATATACATATATATATGTATATATATTCATGTATTTATTTAAAGGACTGTTACTGTCATTCGGGTTCATTACAATATTCAATATCCTCTACTTGCTTGCTCCTTATTTTGACCAAACTATTCTAAAAATTTTCATGAGTTTTTTACTTTTTCAAGTTAGCTCTCTACCTCAAAACAAAAATTAAATTATAATATGATGAAAGGAAAAAACCTGATTGATATTTACGCACTGGAGCTTACAACATTTCCTAGTTTATAACGTTTCAAAGTTCATGCATGACCTTGCATTACAAAGCATGAGATCAAATAAAGCTATTCTTCAAGGTGAATGTTCGTTGAGTAAGAAGAGGGTTGCCATCTAAAATAAAGCGAACTAAACTGTGCTAAAAGTCAGACAGTTTAGGTATTTATAATCATTATTTTGTGTTTTGCCTTTTATTTTTACTACTTATTTGTTTCTTTTCTCTCCTGCTACACTGTAGCAGGGAAGGAGCTCTATCTATCTTGTCCACTTCTATAATCCCCAAAAGCCTCTGACCAGAATAGAGGCTTAATCTATATTAATGAATGAATATGGTTGAGCTGTGTGTTTACTTCACTGAGAGTTAACAAGAGGCCTAGGAATGAAGAAGGCAAAAATGGAGAGTTACTCTAAAGTAATCCACCTGTTCCTTGCCTCTGATCTCAATCCCCTCCCATTCAAATTTCATATTGCCACTAGAGTGAGCTTTCTAAAGTTTCTAGAAAAATAATTCTGACCATGATACTTTCCTGACTAAAATCTTTCAGTGATTCGCAACTACCTAAATAGTCTGGTCCAAACTCCTTTGCAAATCAGGGCTTCAGAGTTCTGGCTTCTGTTACCCTTTTAGCCTTTTCTCCTGTCACCGGTCCTACCTAACAAGGAGGGGCCATGTATTTAGATATTGCTATCTTAGCTTTTTTTCTTTTAAGATTTTTTTTTTTTAATTGGGGAAGGGAAACAGGGCTTTATTAGGGAACAGCATGTACTTCTACTTCCAGGACTTTTTTTCCAAGTCAAATTGTTGTCCTTTCAATCTTAATTGTGGAGGGCACAGCTCAGCTCCAGGTCCAGTTGCCATTGCTAGTTGCAGGTGGCGCAGCCCACCCTCTCTTGTGGGAGTCGAACTGGCAACCTTGTGGTTGAGAGGACGCGCTCCAACCAACTGAGCCATCCAGGAGCTCAGCAGCAGCTCAACTCAAGGTGCCATGTTCAATTTTAGTTGCAGAAGGCGCTGCCCACCATCCCTTGTGGGATTCGAGGAATCAAACTGGCAACCTTGTGGTTGAGATCCCACTGGCCCATGTGGGAATCGAACCAGCAGCCTTTGGAGTTGGGAGCATGGAGCTCTAACCGCCTGAGCCACCGGACCGGCCCACTATCTCAGCATTTTAAAGGTAGTATTTTTTTTCATATTTTTACCTTAGTATGATAAAAGTAAACTCATTAGTTGCTAACTATGTACTGGATTATTTTCATATGTTATTTTATTTAATTCTTATTAAAACCCTGTAAGAGACTGCTTTATCTCCATTTTACATATGTAGAAATTGAGACCTAGTAGAGTAAAATATAAATTCTTTACATTAGTGTGCTCATTCGTCAGTAAAGATACTAACTTTTTGTCTTTCATGTCTGCTTTAAACACTTCCCTAGTCTGATTTGCCTTTTAATTATTTTTACCAACAGAAATTTTGTCTTTATGTTGTCAAATCTGTCAAAACTTTCCTTAGTGATTTTTTTCTATTCTAAATTTAGAAAGTCCTCCTTTCTTTGGCAGTTTGATACATCATACATAATTCTCTCTTCTAATTTGTCTGTTTTCTTTTCTGTTTACTTTAAAGCAAATATCCAGAAGTAACTTAGTAGGTGGCATAAGGTTAAAAAAATCTAAATGGCTCTATTTTCATATAAATAGCCAATTACTCAAATACAATTTATTGAAAAATCCCTTTCTTCACCATTACTTGTGTGTGTTTTTTTCCTACAATGTACTTTCTAATGTAAACAGAGTTTACTCCTGAGTTATCTGTTCTGTTCCCTTGGTCTGATTATCCAGTTTTGTGCCAATACCACATTGTTTTAATTATACTAGGAAATGCTAATTCTTTCTTAATATTTTATCATTAGATTTGGACATCTCCCATCTTTAAGTTTTAGTATGTGTTACGGATAGGCACTAAGGAACATATATGCATCTTTTATAATTAAATTATGTTCCATAAATAAAGACATTTCAAAGATCTATTGTATGGTGACTGAGTATTATCTCTTAGATTAGTGTTTAAAAGAGTGCTTTAGCGTGTCCATAAACTCCAAGGTACCTGGGTGACAAGCTATTCATTAACAATCTGACTGTAGAAATTCAGCTAGAAAGAAAGTGTTATCATTTTATTGAGTGTATAATGGCTTATTATTAACTTTTCTTTTAAAAATTCATAGTCACTGTTATCTTCCCTGACCAATTCTACTCTTGGCTGAAGTTTTCCTTCTTACTACACACCATGTTTAGGACAGCAATAGTATTCACTGAATACTGTATTATGTAAAAACACTGTTTTCCATCAACTCATAAGTAAAAATTATGGGCTTATGGAATGTCAGAATGGTAAGGGGGAAAAAAGACCTTAATGTATGTGCATTCATTCCTCCCACCCTATATCTTTCCTTATTCCCCAATTAGCTCCATTTCCCCAATTCCTTTGCTTCCTTTATAATAACCACATAAATCCTGTAATCTTCTTGACTTATTTAGAAAGACTTATTTAGAAAGGCTAGTTTTTTTTCCTTTTAAAACATCTAACTTAATTTATATTCTGGTTTTCACTGCCTCATCACAACAGAGAAGGCACATTTTCATGAAGTTTAATTGTAAGGTTGAGAGTCTTAGAGTAGAATTTTCTCACTGCCACATTGGTTAAGAATTGAAACTAGCATTATGGATGAAGGACCTTAGACAGGTATTCTGAGAAAACTGACATCTAGATCCACTAAGAATTAATTCTCTAGGATTTTGTTTTTTGTCTGTCCTTTCTAAATTGTAGAACTTCATCATGAAGCCACTACTGATGTTTCTTCATGATCCTAGATCCTAGAATCAGCATACAAGATACACTCTTAGTCTATATTCAAGAAAATATCAAGGTATACATGGAATTGTACTATCCAGACATCTTGACTAAGGCTCTATGCCATTATTCCCGGGCTGACAGCAAAAACTCTTTCCACACACACTCTACCCATAGAGACTATGCCAGTACCTTACTGGATTTCATTAGCAACTTTCCCAGGTCTCAAGGCTACCTTGAGTGCCATGTCATTCAGAAATTATCTCTGAAACCTGCCCATCAAATCATTCAAATATATTCCAGCTCATTATTTTTAACAGACCTAATTTAACTTTTAAGACCCTGTTGAAAATATATAACAATTGCTGGTTCAGGTTGGTTTGAAGTCTTCATGAACTTGAATTGCTTTCCTTGACACATTGATGGAGACCATTTTAAGTTCCTTGCCAACAACAAAACAATGAACCTCAAATATTCATCCTCTCAAACTCTAATATAGCTTCATTTTGCATTAATTTATGTGATTCATTTAAGGGAAAAAAATAAATGTGGAAATATGAGTATAGGCTCTCAAAAAAGAAAGAGACCCTTAAGTAGTACACTAGCTGTCTAAAAAATCTCAGTTTTGCTTCTTGAATATATAATGTTGTTCTGAACTTGAGGACGTATAGAGAAGTGGTTAAAGATGTGAGTTCTAGAGTTCACATTTCTGTAGGGGATCCTGTATTCAACTTTCTGTTTTGCTACTCACTTACTGTGTGCTATACAGACTTTAACTTCACTGAATATTAGTCTCCTGTTTTTTTTGTTTTTTGGTTTAATTGGGGAATATTGGGGGACAGTGTGTTTTGCTAGGGAGTTGTCCTTCAATCTAGTTGTGAAGGATGCAGCTTAGCTCCAAGTCCAGTCGCTGTTTTCAATCTTTAGTTGCCGGAGGCACAGCCCACAATCCCATGTGGGAATTGAACCGACAACCTTGTTGTTGAGAGCTAGTGCTCTAACCAATTGAGCCATCCGGCTGCCCCATAATATGAACATAATCACAGCCCTACTTGTGTCAGGATTAAGTGAGAAAACATCTGATTTAGAGCTCAATAAATATTAATGATTATTTTTATTTTCTTTCCTTAAATGCATTAGGAGCTCCATTGAGGGCAAGGACTAACTCACTTCTCTTTATATCTAGAGTGCTCAGTGCAATTGCTCAATAAATTGAGCAATTGTTAAATGTGTAAAATTTTGTTATTAAATTTTGTTATCATGGAATTGTTAGATATGAGAGAACTACCTGCAACATGCCATAAAATTTTTTTTCCATAAAAAAATTGAATGCTTTATTATAAAACTTTGTTCTCCTGCAAGGCTGTTGCTTCACTGTATAAAAATAGCAGCAGCATACACAGTATATTGCAAAATTAAGACAGAATTGTTCATCATCTGACACTGTACCAACAAAAGCTTTTGTCCACTGCCAGTTATCTCAAATGTAAAGATCATTAAGTATTCTGACCCAAATCCAGAGATGGGTGTAAGCAATTTATAATACTATATAGGGCTTAAAGTACGTTATTGTTGAATTACATAAATTTTATAACTGCATTTTACCTCAAATAGTTTCAGGAATTCTGAACATTGAACTGTAGTCTAGCCTAAAAATATCATAGGGTGTTATGAAGATGTATATTGTGTTTATCTGCAATCATTGGAAAGTTAAAGGGTATTTTCTTCCAGAAACATTGTAGTTTCTTTTCCATTGGTCTTACTAAAGGTGGCTATTTTAAATCTTCTATCCACCACTAATTTAAGACAACTATGCTGGATTAAATTGTTTCACATTGCTTTATTCAGGGAGTTCGATTCTCACTCCTCAATAGACTTTATGTACTTCTCGTAGGCTTCTTCTGAGGGATAACTCAGCGCCATCTTGATCAGCCAACCATCTTCATAACAAGATTTGTTGACAAGTCCTGGGTTTTCTGCAAGAGCTTCATTAATTTCAGGTACTTCTCCTGATAGAGGAGAATAGAGTTCACTAGCAGCTTTCACACTTTCCAAAGCACCAAAGTCATCTTGTTTGTTCGATTTTGTCCCAACTTCAGGCAAACGACAGTAAACAACATCTCCCAAAGCTTCCTGTGCAAAATTGCTGATTCCCACCGTTCCAATACCATTTTCTGTTGTTATCCATTCATGTGTCTCCGCGAATTGACGCACCGAGAGCAAGTCGGGGCCGGTGCGCAGCGTCCGGCCGGCGCCACCCTCAGGCCCCAGGGCCATGGCACGCAGGGCGCAGGGCGCCGAGGCGGCGCGCAGGCTGCAGGCCGCTGGCTCCGCGCCGATCGGCAGCGCCATGTCCGCCGGAGTGCAGAGGGTCGTGGTGCAGAGGGTCGTGGCGCAGCTCCTCCGCCACCGCGCGGTCGGGGTCGAGGCGGAGCGGGGGCGGGCTAAAAACTTTTTTAATAATGCATTTCCTTTGGAGCAGAAGCAGGAACTCCTTCCAATACTGGTCACAAAGTTTGATCATACTAGAGTCTCCAAATATTTCCAAATTATGTAATATCTTTCTCTTCAGTAAAGGTGATTTGCTATACACAAAACTAAATGTGATTAATTTACACCTTTGTAAGATTTTTTTTAACATATGAAAAGTCATAAGTGAAAAATGATTCCTTCGTGAAACCCCGTGTCCGGATTCTTTACTTCGCAATACTCGTATGTACACAACACTGAAAATCAAATCTGCATAGATCAAAGAATTTAAGACATGCTTTTAAGCATTTTTTTTTAACTATGAAAGCATTACTTTCTTCATAGTCTCAAAAGATAGGAATCTTTGTGAGAATGCCAAATGAAGGCCCTGAAGTTGTTTGCCAGCTAAGACCTGGTAATATTGTTTTACAAATGTAAAATGAGGATTGAAAAAGAGCAGTGCCCAGTAGGATGCAATGAGGAAAAAAGCAAGAGGATGAGCAATGATATTGATTTAGCCATTCCTTAATTCAGTAAATATTTACTGAGTGCCTACTGTGCTTCCTTTCATGCTGGGAAACAGAAGAGCAAAGCAGAGATAGGCTGCATTTTTTTTTTTTATAGAGCTTATATTTCAATGGGGAAGAGACATGTTTTAATGAGCAAAACTCACGACACATGTTTTAATGAGCAAAAATCACAATTGTATCAAATATATGGTGATGGAAGAAGAACTGACTCTGGGTGGTGAACACACAATGGGATTTATAGACGATGTAATACGGAATTGTACACCTGAAATCCATGTAAATTTACTAACAATTGTCACCCCAATAAATTTAATAAAAAAAAAATCACAATTGTGATATAGAATAGGAGGGAGAAGTATAAGGTACTTTGTGAACTACTAATGAGGTGACCAAATCTAATCAGTAAACATAGGGAGCATTTCCCTGAGGAAGTGAATTTTAAACTAAGCTAGAAGAATGAATCCATGTTAGCTATGTGATGGTGTGTATGTGTGTGTGTGTGTGTGTGTGTGTGTGTGTCTGTATGCAAATGCATGTTGGGAAGTTGGGAGGGATGGGAGAGAGTAGCTAAAGACTGCATCAGGAAGGCAGGCAGCAGGAACACAGAGCACAGCAAAGTTCCAGCTTATTGACAGAAGGTCATTGGCTGGGTCACGAAGGAACAGAGAGAAGTATCCTAAGGCTAGAGAGGTAAGCAAAAGCCAAATGTTGGAGGGCCTTTGAAATTGAGCCTGAGAGTGATGGAAAAACCATTGCAAGTCTTACTTGGAGGTATGACATGGCAGTATGTGCATTTTTACAAGTTATTTTTGCTGCTGTGTGGAGGGTGAATCAGAAGGGGTATAGAATGCATGTGGAAAGTTGTTAGGAAGCTCTGATAGTAGCCCAAATAAGAGAATAGTGGTTACAGTGGTTTGGACAAGGTTATTGTTACTGTTAAGAAGATGTATTCAGATTGAACATAGAGAGTAAGGCAGAAGGGGTTCCAGGGATGACTCCTTCCCACCCTCCAGGTTCCTGACACAAAATAAATGGTGGTTCTGTGTTCTTAGATGTGCATGCTAAACAAGAAACCAAACTGGGAACGGGATCAAAATTTCATGCTCAATGTGAGACACATTGAGCTATTCAGGTGGCAATTTCCACAACACGATCTTTAGAATTTACTGTCTTTTAACAATAACAAAGAGGATGAAGAATGAGGAAACTTGACTGTAGAATAGTAAGAATATTCACCTTTGCCATATGATGAAATGGTAATGTGGATAATATACTTGGCTTGGGTGAGCACTATTTGATTGTAATGCACAGTAATCAATAAAATAAAAGGAACAAAACTAGAAATGATATAAGAATAATAATAACTGCAAACTAAATGTCAGTTCCTAAAAAAGAACACTGCAGTATGACTTGCCAATCAGAAGGCACACAATAACTACAAGGTCATGGCATGCAATGTCAAGCAATAGAGACAATACAGTCAAATATTTGGCAGAATTACAGAATAGCTTGCTGGGAAGGACTAACACAAGGGAAACCAACTAAAAGATAAGAACTGGAATTCATCAGTGTCTCATGAAAAGGTCACACAATAAATTAAAAGTTTTGTATTTTTTTTTTACATTACTGTAGTTAACATCACCCCCTCATTTTCTATGTGTTAATACCACTTAAGGTATTTTAATAGATAATTTTATTGTTAGTCACAACAAAAATGCAATTTATAATGAGCAATACTTCTTTCACCCTTTTTTCAAGTATTACACAATAAAACAAGACTGGGGGCTCAGCTGTAGAACCCTAAATAATTGGATTGCAGATGCTACTAAGGCAAACAGATAAGAGTGCACTCTAGAACCCGTAGCCCTTTAATGGAAATTAAAACCGGCTAGCCTGACTAATCAAGGACAAAAATAAAATCAAAATGAGAAAAACTTGACACAAAGGTGATTGCAACTGTCCCCGTAACAAGCATTCCACACTAGCCCACCTGAAATCCCCAGCATTAGAATCCCCTCTCAATAGGATAGAAAGAACAGCAAACTCGGCATTATAAAACCTATGTTATTACCTTGACCCTTTATCTAACCGATTGTGTGGTGTTGGTCAAGTTCCTTAGCATTTCATAGGCTTTGTAATGAAGCAACAACGTTAAATGTCCTCTAAATTCACTTACAAGCCTAAAACACCCATGAATCTAGAGAGAAACAGAAATACCCTCCAGTAAAAACCATTTTACAGAAATAATTTTAAAAGCATTAATATTGAAGGATTTCCAAGATCTTAACTATACCATTCAAAACTTTCCTCAGCTCTATTATGTCTTGGCTCAAATGAGGACATCCTACCTAAAATTGTAATCTTTCCGTGACTGGCATACCCAGTCTCCTGTCTCTGCTGTTTCCCCCCCCCCTTAGCACTTTCCACCTTTTAACATACTAAATCACTTTTTTGTGCTTTTGTCAAACTGCCTATCCCCACCACCAAATATAAATTCTACCCAGGCAGGAAGTTTTGGTTTGTGAATGGATGTATGCCAAGCACATAACGTACAATAAGTGCTCAATTAGTGTTGTTGGCTGGATGAATGAGTGAGTTCCTAACACAGTTTAAAATGAAACATTCCCTACTTAAGTAACAGTTGGGAAAGCAGCTGTAACCAACTAGTATGTTCCTTTAATTGGTTACATCTACTTAGCACAATATCCTTAAATATGGAAGTATATTTTAAGTAATTTTGTCTTTTTGAAATAATACCAACCTTTAAAAAAAAAAGTCTGTAAACATCAGCTCACTGAACTCATTTGACTTTGTTCCCAGGAGAGAGTTCATTTAAGATCAGGAAAGTTCAAAGTCAATGAATCATAAAGCAATTGAAAAACTAAAAAGGAAATGACATTTTTTATGAACTGTGCAAATTCAAAAACCATTTAGGGTAATATTGTTATGTCAGGAATTCCTCAGGTTTGGCTTATAAAGTAAGAAAATGATCAACTGGATATATACTAGAATTGATCCAACCAGATAAGTATTGAACCTCAAAGGAATTTGTCTTTAGGAATAATCTTCAGAACAAATTTACTAAGCACGTAAGAGAATTGAGCTCATTACTCTATAGCCACATTTCATTTTTAACTGAAACTTCTCACATGTCATTCACTAGTCTATTAATAATAATGACAAGAACAACAGAAGTAAACGTTCAGAACTTATACATTCAGGCTGTAGGCTAACTGCTTTACATTCACTGCCTCATTTTACAAATGAGGAATTTCAGCTGCAATGAGAATAAATAAATTGTCCCATGTCAAATAACAAGAACTTAAAGTCAACCTTTTTAATGCTAAAGCTAATGTTCTTCATTGCAATGCTAGCTTGTCTCTGTTTCTAAAACTTAAATTTATCAGTGAAAGGAAAATTTTTTGCTACTTTTGAGGACATTCAAAACATATTTCTGTAGACTCTGAAGACAAACACACAGAAAAAGTTCCAACAACTTTATTTCTTGGCCAGCATCATTGAAATTGCTTCAGAGCTTCTTTGGGTAATTTACTTTGAAAAGAACAATGCTCAGTTAGCTGTAAAAGTTCAGTTTGCTTGTAAAAAAAACAAAAACAAAATAATCACCCTGTAATCCTAAAATTACACTAATAATTTTCATCCCTGAAAACACTCACACACAACTTGAGGGGCTTTGTGCCCTTTCTTCTTCAAATTGTCAGCATCTGGCAGAGTGCCTGCCACATAATTAAGTGCTCACTAAAAAATTTAAGAAAATAAGACTCAAGAAAGAAATAATTGCTTCAGCTAAGTCTGTCTTTATTTGTGTAGATATGCTTTAAAATGTCAAATAATATCTTTAATGGGAGTTTCTTTAAGTCCATTCAACAAACAGAAATTGGGTGCCTACTGTGTGTGCTCTACTTTGTATTAAGCACTAGTACATCATAGAAAAAGAGACAAGGCTCCTACCCTCAGAGAACTCTACTCTTCCGGGGAATGACAAGTCCTTAACTGGTCTTCCTGCGGCCTCTCATTATCTTCATCAGGCAGAGATAAGAGGTGGTTAAAAGGAAAAGTACCTCCAAACCTTTGATCTAGGTGATTCTCTGAGGTTGATATGGAAGGAGCAATTAGATGAAACACATCCAATTTACAGAGCGTTAATGGCAAAACCAAAGAATCCAATTATTTCAGTCTACCATATTGTTTCCTTATTCCCTAAAGATCATCTCTATTTTCATCTTTCTTTCTTTCCTTAGAAGCACGCTAAAGATATTTTCAGGAATATGAGAGTTTTCAAAGAAATGTAGAATATTGAGAGTTCTCAATGTTACTTATTTTAGCAAGTTAATTTTAGCCTTCACTAAATGTGACTGCTCTTTAATAAACAGTAAATCCCACTGAGAGGTGAAAAACCACAACTAGGATCCTGGACCCTCACTAAAAAACAACCATTCTTCACATTTTGATGTATTTCTTTCTAGTATTACAGCAATTAATTTGCTTTACCCAGTTACTCTCATGCTGTCACAATTTTCTCCTGACTTTTTCTTTCATATTAACATAGGTATTTTCCAATGTTATTACAAACTCTTTGTAAACACATTTTATATTACACTTTAAGTGACTGTATCATAATTTACTTAGCCATTCATATGTGGTTATTTAGATAACTTCTTGTTTTTCACTGTTATCGAATAAAACAGCAATGAACATCCACATCCTTCTGTCTGATTCCCCCCAGCCCCATATTTTAGATTATTTCTTTAGGACAGATTTCCTAAAATTGAATTGGGAAAACATATTTAAGCTATATATTGACACAATTTTTCCATATGTATTATAATAATTTCACTTCTCACCTATTTTACTTCACTCTTGTGAATACTACCTCCTCATTTTTCAAAACGTCTTTGCTGTTTTAATTTGCATTTCTTTGTACTTAGTGTGAACATTTCATATCCTTCTTTGTTCACCAGTGTACTATTGCCCTTTTGTGTGTGAATTTGCATCTTTTGTCCAGTTTCACTTTAACCTTTGGATTTTCTTGTCCATTTATATGCGCTCTTTATGTATTAAGAATATTAACTGACTGTGCTATTTGCAATAAACAGCTATTTGGTTAGTTGTTGCCTTTCAATTTGTATTTATTCGAGATAATTTTTATATAGAGGGTGCCAAAAAATGTATACACATTTTAAGGAAAAAAAACTATGAAAATTATAATACTCAAAATATATGGATAACAAAAAATGAGTACAAGTCATGTGTATACATTTTTGGGGGCACCCCCAGTATTCTTTTTTGCTTTATTTAAAACAATTATTTATCATTATTTCCATATCATTACTTTCTTTCATTGTCCATCACTAGCCCTTCCTAATGTTAAAAAAAAAATTCAACCGAGTCAATTTAAAGACCTAATGGACTTTATTAAGCGAATCATGAATTGGGCAGCATCCCATCTAGCAAACTAGATGGGCACTCTGAGGAGTTGTTCAAAATGGAAGATTTTATAGAAAGAAGGGTGGAGCAAGGGAGTTATGTGGGGGGTGCGTGAGAAAAGATTATTTGGGGATTGGGACATCTTTTCTTTGGGGGAAGAGAAGAGGAAGAGTTTTTATTGTGTAGATTGCCTCTTTTCTCTGTGGGGGATGGAGAGGGCCCATGTGGCCGATTACTGGTGCTTGACCGGATAATTCCATGCTGGTTGATTAATATTGTTCTGGGAGAGGTTGAAATTGCCATTAGATCAGATATTAAATCTAGGTTTGGTGTTGCTCTTGCTCTGCCACCATGGAGTGGCACAGAGGAGAGGAGATGGCTTGGGTGTAGTCAAGATTTTGAAGCAAAGCCTGCTTGACAGCCTCTCCATGTCCCTGGGCCTCACCTTTACTTGACCTACCTGTAGCTTAACAATAGATCAACCCCCTGGGGCCTGAGATCAAAATGTCCCCTCTCCCTCCCACTTCCGTTTTAGAAAATTACCCTGAAACTTCTGATTAATATCCTTAGGCTTATTGATCACAATCTCTGGTCTAGCATTCTTTCCAGCTAATCCCATTATTATTCCTGGGTTGCTGACTACACCATAGAATCACATGGACCCAGGGAAGACTCCATGCACACCCTGGGAACCGTTACATAGCCTCTGGAGGAAAGCCCAGATTTCCCCTTAAAAACCCCAAACCAGTCTGAGATGTTAAGGCAATTTTTGGAGGTGTTAACCCGCTGCTTTCTCAGACAACCAGTACTCAGATAATAAATGCTTATTCCATGACCCAACTCCTGTGTCTGTCTATTGGCTGAGCACGGTACAGGCAGCATTAGCCCGGGACTCTTTTGGTCTCCAGTTTCAATTTGGCTCCACCCGAAACCCACCCCCATGACTGAGGAAGGCATTGCTGCTGGAGGCGTAATGGACGTTAATACTGCTTTACAAGAGGTGCTGAAGACTCATCTATGATGGCCTGGTACATGGAATTCATGAAGCTGCCAAAGCCTCAGACAGAAGCCAAGGCCATCTTTGTGTGCTCACATCCAACTACGATGAGCCTATGGGCAGTCAAGTTGGTGGAGACCCTCTGTGCTAAATACCAAATCAAATTAATTAAGGCTGATGACAACAGGAAACTAGCCGAATGGGTAGGCTCCTATAAAATCGACAAAGGGAAACCACATAAAGTGGTTGGTTGCATTTGTGTGTTGGTTAAAGGCTATTGCAGAGTCTTAGGCCAAGGATGTCATCGAGGAACACATCGAATGCAAGAAATGAACAAATAAACTTAGCTTTTTTCTTTTAAATCTAGGTTTGGTATCATCATGGGCTTTTAGCATGAGCGATGCTATTTGGTGCCTTTTATTTTTTTCTTTAACAATAGTGTCATGCTGGGCGGCCTTCGGGGTCTCAGCTCCCACACCCCACATGAGAATCCAGGATGTGGGGAAGTCAAAAAGGAACACTCACGGAGCCATAGGTAGGGGAGTCATACCACTATAGTCTCACTGGAGGCTGGAGTCACCCAATGTGCAAACGGTTGTCCGCTTTTCTGCCAACCGACCGACTCCCACTCCCCAGCGCAGTCACGGCAGGCAGTTATATCAGTAGCCAATTGGCTAACCGGACACAGCTGACAGCCAACTAGCCATAGCCTACGGCCATCTACTACCTGAGCCAGCACTTTTCCACATGAGGCCAAGAGCCTGGAAACAGCTCTCTGGGGCTTTTTCCCCACAACTAGTCATTACACTTTTACTCTTAAGTTCTTAATTTTTATTCCTGTCTTGGTATTCCATTGATCATCTTTATTAGGATATTTGGATACAAATACTATTTATTCAATACCAAACACTTTTCAAGTCTTACCTGATTTACTTCTTACAAAAACTCTAGGTGGATTCTGTTATTGTGTCCATTTTAATGGTGCAGTAATCAAAGTTTTGAGAAGCTGAGTAACCCATCCAAAGCCACTCAACTAAGTTCAACTTCAAATCCTCCTGAGCCCCACTCCGTCCTCACCTTCCCCTTGATCTTACTCCTTTGTCCTCTCGCCCATTAATTCTGCAATTCATTTTAAAAATCTGTGCTATTATGGTAGATTTATTTTAACAGAGGAGAGTGACTTATTCTTAGTGGTGATTTTCTAGTGGAGTTTTAAGGCTAAGAGAAGTTAGAGAGCTTTCAAAGCACCCTAATGATAATTTAGGCAGCTGACCTACTAGCCTAACTTTTATAAAGTTGTCTCTGATATCAGACTCTTGATACTTAACATTTTCAACAAGCATTTATTGAATCTTTATATTTTGTAAGTTGCTGTACTGTTAAAATATAAAAAGAAATTCCTCGTCATATTAAAATTAATAATAACAAATGAGAGGTATAGCTAATGAGCAGTAGAATTAGGGAGGGGTAGAAATCACATCTGACTAGTGTAGACAAAAAGATTCACAGAGGAGTAAAATTAGGCCTCTATTTGGTATTGATTTGACACAAGGCTAAGTCATTTAATTTTAAATTAAGTCAATTTATTATCTGATTACAATTTCAATGTTGCAGCATTGGCTAAATGATATCAAGAGAAATAACCACTTTCAAGATGACTAGAGTTAGGTTGAAAGTCCAGTCTTTTGTTTTTTTTAAGTGTACATGTGCATAGAAGCAATCTGATGTAATCCAATGTGAGTTTAGGTACAGTCATTCAATGTCCCTTGTCATTAAAACAGTCACATGTCCTTTATACATAAAAATCAACTACATCCAAATGTGTATGTCCTGTATTGTTGCCACAAATGAGTCATTTGTCTTGCTCTTTGGACTGGAAATCTCAGGTGTATTCCTTATCTGACTCAGGTCAATTGAGCTTATCAATGTGAGTGTGCATTCCTTCTTTCGCAGTATTGAACCTTTAATTCAGACTTAGATTGGCTAAATAGAAGAACTGGGAGAATTAGGGGCAATGAACTATTGAAGAAATCAGGGAAAGAAACACACAGGATTTATAACAAAGGAGGCATGGGAAGAACCTCCAGAAGAATTAAATATTCCTTCTTAGGAAAAGAGAAAATAGGTGAAAAGCATAATAGATAATTTGTAAGAGGGGCTTGAGAAAATAATGAAGGGTTGAGGGAGCTAGGATATGACTATTCATCTAAACATAGAACCAGAGAGCCTGCATGTTTTTTATAACACATTTTTAGTGGATGCTTGTCGATTGACAGAAACACATGTAATGGATTTTCTATTGATGGCAGAACTTAAAATCTGAAAATCCCGCATTAAAGAAATATAAACATTTATTAACAACACATTTACAGAAATCAAAAAGGAAGAAATTTGAATTAAGATTAATTTGTGCATTGTTTAATACACTACATAATAAAGAGAACTAATGAGAGTAGCTAAAACACTAGTGGGCCTTCCACATCTAACATATAATATTTCCATTCACCGGGAGAAACTCACTGTTTATCGTACTTATATGGCAAATACTTTTTACATTTAAGATTAAGTTGTTTGATAGATCTTTGCATATTACTTTTACTTTCGGTAGGGTCGAAAGGGTGTGTTTCAGAAAAGGTTAATGTTATTTCGGGTGACAAGCAGGTTCAAAGAGAATAAGGCAACTAGCCTGACAATAGTATTTATAGAATTCCTACCACTAGAAAAGCACTGTACTAACTGTTATACAAACAAATAAACAAGTAAATCACAATCTCAGTCTACCTGGGACAATAAAACTTTTACAAATAAAATAATCTACAATCTCCCTGAAGGCAGAATATAATGTTTAAATCATCTACCACTGTAATTTAGCACAATGTTTAGCATATGGCAGGCACTTAGTAAATGTTTGTGGAATAAACACACCCTGAACTGAAGCCCAGATTTATAGAGAAACAACTCAATAAGTATAAATTCAAATGATTAAAATATATTAAGCAGCATACAAAATAAGAACAATGTTCTATTAGAACCAAAAAACTTTATGCATAATTTTATACGTATGATACAGACCAAATGAAAGGGCTTCTCACTAGGAAACTCTAAGTTTTCTTTTCCCTAGTGTTTTGGCTCTGTTGCCCCTGGTTATAATCATTTTTCAAATCAGTTTCTTGGTCATAAACAATAGATTGTTTTTAACCTGAGTCATAGAAATCTCCTACCCCCCGCTTTAGGTAATTATCCTAAAGCTTGTAATTAACGTCTGTTGACTACAGTCACTGTACATAGCACAGTGCTCTTTCCAGGCCTACCGTGTTCCCCCGAAAATAAGACCTAGCCCGACCATCAGATCTAATGCTTCTTTTGAAGCAAATATTAAGACCCAGTTTTTTATATTATGTTACGTATATTATATGTTATATATTATATTATATCCAGTCTTATAGTAAAATAAGACTGGATCTTATATTAATTTTAGCTCCAAAAGACGCATTAGAGCTGATTGTCCAGCTAGGTCTTACTTTCGAGGAAACACGGTAGGTCCCAGGTGAACAATAACTGAGTGACTCGTTAAACAAGAGGAAAGGCCAGGCTCCATGAAGCTGAACAATTTTTCATCACGCAGTCACCCTGCGTCGATGGCTCTGAATCCTGCTTCTTGGGCCAACACTATTCACTCTATTAACTAATATCTGTCTCTCATCTAGGGGCTGTGGGGATATAAGTGATGCCCCACCAAGACTTCCACTATATCCCAACCACAGAGGTCAACATGGTCCCCCAGGTGGATCTCTAGACCCCTTCCCCGCATCTAAGATCAGATAGTATGAGAGTCCCGTGATTCCTCAATACACAGGGACAATGGCCACATTCAGCAGGAAGCAGATACAGAAGAAGAGACCGCCTATACCTCAACTTCCCATAGAGACTTATGGGGATCATGTTTCTCAAGAGGAACATAAGGCAGGCAGTTAGAGACAGGAATTCGGTCTCTGGCATACATCAGGTAACATTCTTGCATGTCCAACATAGTTTACGGAAAATTACCACCCAAAAGACCTCCCCTCTCCCCGCAAACTTGCCCTTGTTTACCATAACCATTAGCCATTATCAGTCACAGGTATCAATCAAGCAGCCCCACAATTAGAGAGGAGTAGCCCATTCTAGAGAAGGAAATAAAACCTCCAAGTCCTCTCCAGTCAGCACCTTTTGAGCCACTCTGTTGTTCAGGCCCACTCCTATCTCTTTGGAGTGTACCTTCGCTTCTAATAAACTGCTCTTTCACCACTGTATTTCTCGTACAATTCTTTGCTCGAGATGCCAAGAACCTGGACACCACACCAAGAAGCGCCTGCTCTCCGGTAACACTTAGACCACACTTTCCTGAGTCACCTGTTCATTCGTTCACTTAATACATTTATTGAGCATTTACTGTTTCTAGGTGGTTCTAGCAAAATAACATGACATTTGAGTAAAGACCTGAAAAAATCGAGAAAAGGAGTGATACTACACAACTAACTTAAGGGATGAGAGTTTCAGGCAGAGGAAATGGTAAGTGCAAATGCCCTAAGCTGGGAACATGCTTTGGATGTTCAAGAAACAGAAGAAGGCTGATGAGACTGGAACAGAATTAATGATAAAAGAGTAATAGGAGATGAGGTCAGAGGGGGCTAGATCATGTAGGGACTTGGGAAAAACTTTGGATTTTACTCTGAGTGGAGGAGGAAACAGTTGGATAGTGAAAGAATTTGACTTGACTTACTCTTAACAATAGACCCTGGGTAAGGGAGGGTGGAGAGAGACTGTTAAAGGGGGGTAAAGATAGAATCAGAGAGACCAGTTTTCATGTTATTGCAATATTTACGGTGACAGATGCTGGGGGGAAGTGGCAATGAAGATGTGAAATAGTATTATATTTGTTTGTTTTATTTATTATTTAAGTACCGGCTTCCCCCCCCCATTACTCTATTGAATGTAACAGAATAAATACATGTAGTATATCCATGAAGGCTGAAAAATGCCAAGGAAAGGCAAAAATAGATTGAGAAGGGAGTATTATTAATATATAGCAGTTGTTGAATATTTAGGGTGTTTCAGTCACTGTATAAGCCTTTTAAATAAATCAATCGTTTAATCTTACAATAACACTATAAGGTACACTAAGTCCTCTCTGAACATCATTGATGGGTTCTGTGACTTTAAACAAAATGACGTATCATGAAACCAAGTTTGCCCTATGCTAATTGATATAAATAAGAGTTAAGTTTCTAGGGCATCTCATCAATGCTATAAAAAAACAACCGTTGAATGAGATGACATTTGAGAACCTACTATACCATCATTACTGCCTCTTTACCAAAGAGAGGACAGAAAAGTTAAGTAACCTATTCAAAAGTACACAGAAAAACAGCAGAAATGGTACTTGAAGCTAAGTTTTTCTAACTCTAAAGCCCACATTGTGGAGTGGAGTCACATACTGAAGAGGACAATTATTGTATATTAATTTAAAGATTTACATGTGGAAAGACACAGAGTGAAATAAAAGAGCAAATCATCTGAGAAGCGAATTTAGCTGAAATGGAATGAACACGTACAGCGTTTCCCTGAAAATAAAACCTAACTGGAAAATAAGCCTTAGCATGATTTTTCAGGATGACATCCCCTGAACATAAGCCCTAAAGCATCTTTTGGAGCAAAAATTAATATAAGATCCGGTCTTATTTTTGAGGAAACACGGTCTGTATGTTTTGGGGGCAAGGGAGAGAGTATAAGGAACTGAGGTGGACAAAGATAGTCAGAGGGAAGTAATGTGTTGTAGTCCTTACGAGCTAACTGGACACTCTTAGATCTGATATAGTAGGGAGCCATTGCAGTTTTTCTAATATGCAGTCATAAGATGAAAACATTTCATAGGGCTTGAAAAGGCAGTGTAGGAGAGTGTACCATAATATATACTATAGTGTGGGCTAATGGTGAAGAGTGTAATTAGAGAGCTGCACTGCTTTCAAGTCCTGGGTCAGGTGCTTACACACCATGTGACTTTGGGCAAATAATGTAGACTTCAGTTTCTTTCACTGTAAAATGGGGTTCTCGTGAAGATTAATCTCTTTCAAGCGTCTGGGACAGTTCCTCATATATGGCGCGTGCTTAGCAAATGTTTATTATTATTATTATTCCCACAGGTATGTATAGGATACACTGCAGCAGGAATGCAAATTTTGAGTATTGGGAGAGTAGATAAGTTGGTGAAAAGACTACATGCTGATGGAGGACAGAAAGATGCAGCATTATGGGGAAACACACTTCAAAAGGGAAAAATAGTTGTTTGAATGAAGGTGTCTGAGTGAAGACTTGGAAATGGGATGCTTTAGTTTTCTTGAGGATTTGCTGTCAAGTGCAGCTGTTATGTATTACTAGAAGTAGTGGGCAGTAATAGGAGACAGGAGTCAAAACCGTTAAAGGTCAAGGACTTGGAAGCAGCCAGAACTGTTCATTACTTTAGGTCCATGATATTTTATATCCATCTTCATGTCAGTGGAGCAAAGAAACTAAAAAATATATATAGTTGTCATGCGGGGCAGCCTGTGGGGTCTCTGCTCCCGCTCCCCACATAAGAACGCAGGACATGGTGAGGCCAAAAAGGAACACCCACGGAGCCATAGATAGGGTAGTCATACCACTGTAGTCTCACTGGAGGCTGGATTAACACGACGGACTTGCAACCTGCTGTCTGTTTTTCTGCCAACCCACCGACGACTCTCCTCGACTCTCCTCGACTGGACTACCCACCGTAGCCGCAGCAGTTATATTAGTGGCCAATGGCTCACTGGTTATAGCTGATGGCCAACCAGCCGCAGCTGACAGCCATCCAATCACAGTTGATGGCCATTTACTACCTGAGCCAGCATGTTTCCACGTGAGGCCGAGAGCCTGGAAACTGCTCTCTGGGGTTCTGTCCCCACAATAGTAGAAAAACAAAGCTTTACTGAAAGCTCTCTGGGCTAGCTAGTCTGAGCCTAAAACTATGTATATGCTTGGTAGAGATTTTCACTTGAAGCGCAAGCCTGCAGGCATAGTATAATCAGCTTATTATACTTTAAAAAATATGCTGCAGTTGTTTTAGGAAGGATTTAAGGTAGTTTACAAGTATACATGAAATATAACAAGATCACATTAATTAAAGGTGGGACAAAGTAAAAGTGTAAACAGAGAGCAGAGGCATAAATCAGATTAAAAATGCATGTGATAAAGAGAAAAGCTTTATACATTTGCCCCAGGTGGTCCACAGGGTTGGTCTTAAACCTTTAAGCAGTGAACCAGTGCTGTACACGTGCATATCCAATTGGAACACAAAGAAAATTAGTGACCTAATTAACGGTTTGTAAAGAAAGAAACCTGATTGTATGGCAAACAAACAAACAAAAAAAACCAAGGCAAGAAAAATTCGGAATAAAGGATGGAAAAGAAAATTATGCCTTTGAAGTATGACTTAAAGAAAGCATGGAAAATACACTGTGCAGTAAAAAATAAAAGGTTTTTTTTTGTAAACTTGCAGTGAGTTGAGGGGCAACACATGTTAAGTCACAGAATGCAGACTAAAGGTCACGAAAAGATCTACTTTCCCCACGTTTGTAAGAAGCACGAAAGTCTGATGTGAGTTAACACTGCTTTTTGAATTTGAATTGTGAAGATTACCCTAATTTTCATCAACTTGAAGAAGACAGTGGACAAGAAAAAATAGTAAAATGGTAGCAGTAAAGATGGAATTAAATTACAACTAAAAATAATATGCTAAAATACATGATACTTTAATAATCCGAATTAAAATGGGAGTTTTGAACCGCCTTGGGAAAAACAAGGGCATTGATTTGATTGCTAAGATTTGAAAATATTGCATACTTTTATATACCATTTCCACCCTAAAATGTCCATTGCAATTTACATATTAAAAAAATCTTCCTATTTATTTCCTCCCACTTATCTTCAAATAAAAAAACGAACAGATAACCTCAGAAACTGTCCAACATACTGAAGAAAGTATAGAAAGTATAATTTTTCTTGCAGAAAAATTTCACCTGGCCTTTTTAAAGGTGCTGCTGGGAAGGGAAGTTTAACTCGTTTTCACTGTAGAATGGGCGAGGTTGGAGATTGTTTTATTAACGGGACTAGAGGCGACGCCAAAGAAAGTTTCCCTTACCTACTCGAGACCCAGGGAGCCATAGAGCCATATCTGTATATCTATGTATCTATATATCTATATATGACCTCCCTCCCTCCCTCCTCCCCCCCCTCTCTCTCTCTCTCTCCCTCCTCTCTCTCTCTCTGTGAACACGTAGAGACTTAACTCTATAAATGTAAGCGCCCCCGATGATTCAGCTGATAGGTGTTTCCCTACTTGCCCTTTTGCGTTGGGGCAACGGTAGCAAGGACATTTCTCCTGCAAATGCAACCTGTTTTGCAACTTGTCGAGCAATTAGCTTTCAATAGAAGAGGGCGGGGAGCCATCCCGCGTGGTCTGGCTGATTGGCTGGACAGAAGAGCCCCGGGGTGTGACCTGCCCAGCACGGTTCACTCGGTTCGCAGCGCAGCGCCCCGGTACAGCAGGGCTTCCGCTCCTCGCAGCTCGTAGCTCGAGGAAGCCGAGGCTGCCGCTCGCATCCGCCGGGGCGTCCCGCTTCAAGTCCGCCTCTTTTCCCACACAACCCACGACTTGGTGGACGATCCGAGAAAGCCCGAGGTAGGGGCGCGCGACGGTGGGGATCAGATGGGGACAGTTCGCAGGAAGGGTGGAGCTCGCCAATTTCCTGAGCTTGGTCGCTGCGGGAGACAGGCTTTGGTGGGGATGCAAAGGGGAGATTTCAATGGGGAAGTAAGTCTGTGGGGGCCAGGTGGGGTGAAACCTCGAGTCGCTCGGGGGGCTCCGGCAGCATCCCCAACCTGTGCTTCCCGGCGCTGGCCACGCGTCAGTAGAGGAGAGCGAAGAGCCGGAGCGCGCGGGACGCGGTCCCCGGGCCGGCGGGCGGGCTGTCCGCGGCAGACACGGGCTGGCGGGCAAAGTCCGGACGCGCCGCGGCCCTCCAGCTCAGGTGGCGTGGACAGGCTGCGGGCCCCGCGCGCGCGAAGCCCCTGCGGCGACCCGCCCGGGGGGGGCTGCCCGAGCGTCACGGCCAGCCCCCCGCCCCCGCGCGCGGGTGGCGCTCAGTGTCAGCCCCGTCCCCTGCGGATCGCGCCCTGGGCTCATCCGCGTTGGTTTCTCCGCAGGTCGCGATGGATCTTGAAGGAAGCCAGAATGGAAGAGCCGGGAAGAACTTCTTGAAAGTGGGCAAGAAAAGGTAGCCAGATTGTTTCGGGTTCTTACTTTACAGGGCCCGAGGGGCACGGGCAATTCGTTTCTTGCCTCCAGCTCTGAAATAAAGGAGATGATGATCTTAATCTTCAACGCTACCGGTTGCTCTGCAGAGAAGTTCTTGCAGGCTGAGTTGAGCCCAGGGTTGACGTTCTCCCTCCGCGTTGGTGAGCTTTCTTCCTCACCAGTTGGGCTTCAGGCCAAGGCTCACATCCTTTTCGTGTTTTATAACCTTGCACTTTCCAAGCCATGTATATCAGCCATGTTGATCATTTACGTGCTTGAACCATGTGTTTGTACTCTGCTGCTTGGTCCAGTCTCCTGCTTCTGGTAAAACAGTCACATAAACTTGACATATTTGTGGCATGGCGGATAGGGCAGAAGGCCAAAACATTGTTTTCTGAAAAGGCAATGTCTATCTGACCCTTGTAGAAGAAATTCTGAAAAGAGCAGACTGCAGGGCCATAGAAGACTATGAGCATGGTCTGAAATTATCCTGATCGTATGTAGAAGTGGTAATGTGACCACACGGGGAAAATAATTATTTTGAGTACAGTTTGATCATAGTGCAGTGTCTACACAGGAGATTTTTAAACTTCACGCCTTTGGTTGATTGTTAGTAGATTGTAAAATAGAACAAATAAATAAATATTATTATTAGAAACGGAGCTTTTAAGTGTAAGAGAAAAATAGGACTGTGGACATCAAATACGTTTTTTTAAAAAAACAATGTTAAATGTGAACTGGAAACTTCAGTATGAACTCATGCTTTTTTAATAGTTCATTTTCTGTCCACTGAAAGGGGAAAGAGCTACTATGATCATACTGTCAGATCTTGGTTTCTAACTACCATTCCTCACTCAAAAGAATGTGAACCCCATAGAGAAATGGATAATTCCAGCCACGTCTGGTTAGGGAAAATACAAAGTGAGCCAGGAGTATCTTGTGGTACCCCAAAACAAGGAAGTAGAGTTTAAGGAAATTGTCAGAAGGACACAGGAATTGGCTTGAAGGGGCTTCTGTTGGCCAAAAGTGGGATGATATGAGTAACAAAAATAATAATGACTGTGCTTGATTGTGAAATACTGAATACAATCCATGAATTCTTAATAAAATTCTGAGAGGAGGAGGAAAACTAAAAAGGTGGGAGAGGTAGAGAGAATAAAGGAAAGTTCTTTACAGAAAAATGCCAGCTATCGTTTTGGAACCTGCATTGTTATAATTGATTCAGGCAAGGATTGTTAACAGATCCTACACCACTCAGAGAAAAGCTGTATCTAAGAATTATCCAAAATTCTTACTAATTAGGGAAAGAAAAGGGTGCTTTTCCAGTGGGGAGATTTTTGCAGTTAGCACCTTAACCAAGTGATCAGCATCTGACTTCACTTATGGAGGAATATACTGTGTTAGTGACAAGACACCACCTAGGAAGTATGTTAGCAAAAACATTTAGTCTGAATCTACTCAACTTCTAGACTGATGTGGTCCAATAGAATAGAATGTGAGTCACATGTGAAATTATTAATTTTATAGTACCAACATAAAAAGGTAAAAAGAAACAGGTGAAATTAATTTTGAAAAGCTATTTTGAGGAACCCAGTATATTCAAAATATTATTATTTCTACCTGTATGCAGGATTATTAATGAGATAGTTTACATTCTCTTTTTCATGTAATAGGCCCCCTGCTCTCTGCGGTGATATGTTCTAAGACCCCTGGCAGATGCCTGAAACCAATGATAGTCCCTAACCCTGTATACATATGTTGTTGACCCTTGAACAACGCAGGTTTGAACTATGCAGTTCCACTTATATGCACTATTTTTCAATTGACCTTTGCAGTTCAAACCTTTGTTGTTCCAGGGTCAACTGGCAGTTGGGAATTCAAGTGTGCCAGAGGGCCTACTAAAGTTATATGTAGATTTTTCGACTTTTCAGACAGTCAATGCTCGTAACCCTCCACCCCCAGCTATTTAAGGGTCAATTGTACTACTATACATACATACCTATGATAAAGCTTAATTTGTAAATTAGGTTTGGTAAGAGATTAACAATAATAAATAATAATACAATAGAACAATTATAACGGTATACTATAATAAAAGTTATATGAATGGCTTTGGGGTTATTATTAAGTAAAATAAGGGTTACTTGAACACAAGCACTGCAATATGAGACAGCCCATCTGATAACCAAGATGGCTATTAAGTGACTAATAGGTAGCATATACAGCAAGGGGATGTATACAAGGGATGATTCATGTCTCCAGCTGGTGTATGTGAAACTTCACCACTCTCTCAAAACAGTGCAGAATTTAAAACTTATAAATTGTTTACTTCTGGAATTTTCCATTTAATGTTCTCAGGCCACAGTTGACCACAGAAACCACAGAAAGCGAAACCACAGATATGGGGGTGGGACTACTAAGTCCTCATATCTGCTGTGTATATTATCCTTACTGTACATCTCAATTTGAACTCAGTTTGAAACACACATATCCAAGGTGTGGGACATTCTGTTCTTGTTCCCACAAAAAATCAAGGTGGTGAGGGTGGGGTGGGAGTAGGACTTAGAGATTTAAAAAAGAGACTGAAGAGACAAAACCACCAAATGTAGTATGTGAGCCCTGATTACATTAGAGTTCAGAAAAGGAAAAACCTATAGAAAACATTCTTGGGAAATTTGAATGTGGATTGGATATTAGATGATATCAAATTGCTGTTAATTTTTTTAGATGTGATAATGGTAGGAGGACATGTGAATTGCCATGATATTTGCAACTTACTTTCAAATGGTTCAGCAAAATATTAACAATGATAATATATACACTTCCTTATATAGATAAAGAAAATACGGTCAAAATGTTAACACTTGTTGAATTTAGATGAATGTTATATAAACAGTCATTATTACTATTCTTAATCTTTCTGTTTATTTGAAAATTTTCGTATAAACCAAAAAAGAAAAAAGACTCCACAGAGTGGAAGTAGATATTTCTCTTTGTTTTAAACATTTTTTAAAACTTGGTACCTTAAAGAGCTATGTACTTATGACACAAACATGTAGGGATATTGAAGTAAGAAGTATTGAGGGTATGTGGAGGGAAATGGTAAAGAAATTTGTTTGAACCTGCACATGCCTTCATTTTGTTATTCATTCTTATGGCCTACAGACTTTTTTCTAACTAGAAATTTTATTTATTTATTTATTTATTTATGTGGTTTCTATTAAACTGCTCATCATCATTGATTTTAATCTATTCTTAATAAAACTTTATTCTTTTTTCCAGTTTTATTGAGATATAATTGACATACAGCACTGTATAAGTTTAAGGTATACAGTATAATGGTTTGACTTACATATATTGTGAAATGATTACCACAGTAAGTTTAGTTAACATCCACCCATCATCTATATCATAAACAATAAAAAGAAAAAGCAAAAAAAAAGAAACAAAAATGTTTTTTCCTTGTGAGGAGAACTGTTAGGAGCCATTCTTTTCACAACTTCCCTGTGTATCAAAGAGCAGGTGTGAAGTATAATCATTATGTTGTACATTACATTCCTGGTACTTTATCTTACAACTGGAAATTGTGCCTTTGGACCACCTTCCTCTGCCCCTTCCCCATAAACCTGATCTCTTTTTCGATGAGTTTGTTTTTTTCTCAACTATATATTCTAATGTGAAATTATAAAGAGGCATGTGGTTTTTTTAATAGGTATAATCCTTAGATAATAGTACCATTTGGAATATCTAGATTCGCAAAAATTCTTAATTAAAAGTGAGGTTTGATGAGCAATTTGCCTTTGGTAAGCACTGTGTTTTGAGCTGATGAGGTAAATAAGTAATCTAAAAAGGGTAAGAGTCAGTGTGAAAGTGCATTTCCATGCAATGCACTAACTCAGAAGTTAGTGAATATCTGATGGTGAGGGGATAGACTGTTCAATTTAAATCGGCTTTCTTCTAGTAGCTGTATGATGTTGGACAGGCTGGTTAACTCCTCTCACCTGCAGTTTTCTCATCTGTAAAAGGCCTGCCTCACAGAGATTAAGGTTAAATGAAATCATGTATGTGTAGTGTTTACTTAGACAGCACCTCAGGAACATTATAAATTCTCCAAAATAACAGCAGTTTTAGAGAATGAAAAAGTAAATAAAAAGCTTAAAGCTAAAACTCAATTATGTATGGCTATTTTTCTCCTTTCATCCTGGTTCCAGGGTTACTAAAACCATGCTTTTACTGGGAATAGGGTGGGACCACATTAGAACAGCTATGTTTGTGTATTTTGTGTGTGTTTTTTTAATGTCCGTCTAACATCACTCCAAGGCCAAATATGGGATTTGGATTTTTTTCAAACTGGGTTTTTTTCCTTAGAAGTCTCTTCAGCTTTTTGACCTCACTTAGTGTAAAAAACAAAGACAAAGATGAATTTACTGTTTGGACTTGAAAATCTGTGTGAAAATAATGTAGTTCTTCTCTGAAATAGTCTTTGTTTTGTACATTTGAAAATATAGATGCAGAGACTGCTAATGGTTGGTTTGCTTTCATGTCCTAGGTAGCAGTTTATACATAGAGTGGAATCAGGTTACAGAGTTAGATTCACTTGAATCCGGGCTCAAAATAATAATTGACTTTGTTACACCTGAGGACAGCTTTTTTTTTGCAGACCATCCTTTTTGACCGTAGCTTTTCTAGATTGCGCTTATTGCTATAAGAGTCCATTTAGGGCTCCAGACTTTCTTTCAGAATTAGATTTGCTCATAGTGATTTAATTACTTTTCTTCTTAGGTTACTGTATGCCCAGCATCTGATTGCTATTACTTTCCAATGGTTAAGAGAATGATTAAGGATATCTGTGTAGTAGATAGAATATCTGCTTCTAGAATTACTGAGATGATAGTTAAGGGTATTGATTTGGGAGAGCATGAATGATTTTCAATTAGAGTGAAAACAGGAAGCACTCTTTTGTCAGTATTTTTTTTTTTGGAATTGCAGAAGTTATTGTGTCTGTGTGTGTATTTATAACAGAAAGTTAGGAAGTACCAAAGGCACGAGGAAGAAAATATTTTGATAGAAAGCTAAACACCCAGTGATAACCATACATATGGATTTCTAAGATACAGACAAACATGCTTAAAATCCTAGATGGGCTCATACTATTAACCTGTTTTTTTACTGAATAATATATTCTGGACATGTTATAAGCTCTGTGTTAATTTGGCAATTGAAAAATTTATATAATTTTTTGAAGTTCTGTATAATTCTATTGCTATGTTTTTCAGTAAAAAAGATGAGAAGAAAGAAAAGAAACCAACTGTCAGTGCATTTGCAATGGTAAGTTTTGAATTTATTCACTATTCAAAATACTTCGGAAATTTGACTTCTCGGTACCTAGAGAAGAGATAGTTCTCTTATAATATTTTCTTGGATCATTTGTTAATGGAGAGGTGAAATTCATTGGTTTAATTTAGCTTGTTTTCAGGGAAATGCCAATCATACTTGCCATGTGAATTGAACCTCAATAGCCATGCTTTTTGTCCTAGATTTCAGTATTCTCCTAATTATATCACCAGTGAAGTGATCTGTTATCAATAGCTAGCACTTCTCCCAGAGCTTGCCATAGATAACAGATCTCTGAGCCATCTGGATAGAGGAGACCAGCCTCATGGTTCAAATAGGACACAAGGTTATCTGTAATTAATGGCTCTGAAATCCTGACAGGTTTGAAGTGAAAGTCCTAGGTACCCATATAATAGAAGTTTACAATGAATCATTTATTACTGTGACTTAGTATACGTCATCATTCCTCTGTGCTGAGTAATTGAAAATCTAGAATTTGAAAACTTTAATGTAATTCTTTATCTCATTTTCTGGTTGCACAGTGGTTGCTCAGAAGCTTTTCTTTAATCAACTGGGAATAAGGCAGGGTTTTATAGATGTGGCTAGGTGATGGTCTGTCTACCTAAATCCTTCTTTTTTTCTAAGAGTGCAGAACTGTGGGATTAAAACCTGGAAGGCTAGTGAACCAGTTGAGTCTGGTAGAGCATCCTTTGTAATTCAGTCATAACACACAGACATTTTTTAAATGTGTGGGGGAAGGATAGGCTCTCTTGTAAAATGGATATTCGTAAATTAAATAAGAATTGTTGTAGGCGGGAAAAAATAGTCGCCTGACTTTTACGCTAAGGACTCTATGGTTATCTTATATGATCACTTTTTCCTGAGCCATAGTTGCTTGGCTACCGTTCCACCTTTTAGTCTATCTCTACTCTGAAATTTTTGGGAGATAAGACTATACACTTGCGTCATTCTCAGAAAGATTACTTGAGTATCCAAGTGACAGTTTTTGTTTGTTTTAGATTTTATGCTTATGTTTTTATATTGAAAGAAGCTTTTATGTTAAAGTCGGGTTTATTTCCAAGTCTTAATTTCAGTTCAAAATGACTTTAGTTATTTTGAGACTAAAACATTTCTGTCTTTTGTAGTTTAGTTTTCATTATTTGTAGCTTAAATTTTAAAAGAAGTCTTATATCTTAGAAAATCTAACAGACCTAATACATAGAGGTAATGGTATCAATAGAGTTTCAAACCACAAAAGAATAAAAATATGGAGTTTGAATGTGAGATAATAATAATAACACACAAACAGCATGCCATGTACTATTCTAAGCACTTTATATATGAATTTATTTTTTTTTCCTTACAATTCCCCCTTGAGATAGATACTATTATTCTAATTTTACAGATCAAGAAACTTAGGCCAGATATGTTAACTTGCCCAAGGATACACAGTGGGGCCAAGATTCAGACCTGGGAAGTTCATGTTCTAAATCACAGTGCTCAGGATAGCACAGAAAGAATATATTCCAAGCCCGTTGATATGAAGTGCTTACTATTCTCGTGGCTTTTCCTGTGTTTTTTTCCTGAAGAGTAGACATAGAAAACTGTGGATTTAATTTGTATATAAAACCTATAAACACAAGGACACATTTAGAAAGTTCAATAGTAAAATGCTGATGTTATTGACATTGCTTATTAATAACAGTACCGGCTTAAACAAAATCTCGTGTCAGAGGTTTCTAAGAACGCCAGGTTTGATGATTCACTAGAAGAACTCACAGGGCTCAGCATATAAATACAGTTATGGTTAAGAGTTATTACAGCAGAAAGATATAGAGTAGAATCAGCCTTGGGAAAAGGCACATAGGAAGACATACAGGAGAAACTAGGCCCAAGCTCCCAGAGTCCTCTCCCAGTCCTCTCACACTTAATTTCCCCAGTCGTGAGTTGTGACAACATATATGCAATGCCATCTATCAAAAGAAGCTCGTTAGCGGCAGCTGGTTAGCTCAGTTGGTTAGAACACGATGCTTGGAACACCAGGGTTGCCGGTTCGATCCCTGCATGGGCCAGTGTGAGCTGCGCCCTCCACAACTAGATTGCAACTCCTTCTTGACTTGGAGCTGATTGGTCCTGGAAAAACACACTTAAAATAAATAAAAGTTGAAAAAAAAAAAAAAAGAGAGAGAAGCTCGTTAGAGATTCAGCACCCAAGGTTTTTACTGGGGGTTGATCACATAGGCAAAGCACGTACCAAAATTCCAGACTCACAGAAGGCAAGCAAGTGTTCAGGATAAAGCACATTGTTTGTACAAATAGTTCTGGCCACTATTATCAGTTAGGCCACTTAACCACCCTCAAATCCAAGTTCCAGATGCCAGCTAAGGGTGAACCTTATAGAGGGGTCAATTAAGTTCGCGAACTCATCCTAGAAAAAGTGCTACATACCTCATTGCTGAATATCACTATGGTCACCTTCGAAGTGCTCTTCTTGGGAAGCCATGCACCAACGCCAGCGCCTAGTCCATCCTTCAAAACAATTTTGGAACTCTTTTTCTGGAAAGGCCATCAGAGCGGTCATAGTATTATGCTTGATGTCCTGAATGTCATCAAAATGTCTTCCTTTCAATATTCCCTTTATCTTTGGGTAATGAAAGAAATCATTGGGGGCCAGATCAGGTGAATAGGGAGGGTGTTCCAATACAGTGATTTGTTTACTGGCTGAAAACTCCCTCACAGACAGTCCCCTGTGAGCTGGTACATTGTCGTGATGCAAGAGCCATGAATTGTTGGCGAAAAGTTCAGGTTGTTTTCATGTAACTTTTTTCATGGATACTTTTCAGCTCTTCCAAATAGTAAAAACTTGGTTAATAGTTTGTCCAGTTCGTACAAATTCATAATGAATCATCCTTCTGATATCAAAAAAGGTTAGCAACATTGTTGCAACAAGTTCAGGAACTTAATTGTCAGACCTCCAATACAGGTCTAAACATACTCTCAGGTTTGCAGTGTTCACTGTTTTTTGCATACCTTCCCTGTTCACTTATTTCTGCTATGAAACGTTTTAGGAGTCTTCAGAAAGGTAAGGAATAGATTCAGAAATTTCCACTAGCCTTTATTTTATTTATATCAGGTTTTGTTTCAACATTTACAGAAACGCTAAAGTAAAATAAAATCTAAAGCAAGTGAGGAAATGGGACAGATGGAAATAGGGCAGGAACAATACCAGTTGGGCTGCAGCTCCTATTCAAAGTACTCCTTAAAGATTGTATACTCTTGCCAGTATTGTTCTGCAGATTCAACTCTGAGATTTCTACTTATATATCATATTGAAACATTTATTTTTTCATCTAAATAAATAATAGCTAGCAATATTAAGTGCTTCCTCTCCGCCAGGCTTTGTTAAGCACTCCATGATATCACTTAACTTAATCTTCACAGTAACCCAGTGATGTAGGCACTTCTGTTATCCTTATGCTCCAAATGATGAAACAGACTCAGAAAAGTTAAGCAATACATTCAAAGTCATAGAGTCACATAGCTAACAATGGGGCAAGGTCAGAATTGTGTCCAATCTGCTGAGTCTAGAGCCAGAGATTTTAACAACTTTAATCATTTATGAAAGTTTATAACTGTAAGCTTTTATCTGCCTGAGGTTGAAGAACGATTTGTTGATGCTGTTATCTTCTGACCACCTGGTCATTCCTCAGAACTTGAAGATTTTACCATCTGTCTCAGTGTCCCCCTTTTCATTCCTGGAGCCCCGGCTATCATGGGTGACTTTTATGGTATTACAGATAACCACTCCTTCACTTTCACAGGTGCAATAATCTTTTCCACCCCATCACTCCAGTTATCAACGTACATACTCATAACCTGGATTTTGTTGTTATTTGAAACTGTTCTATTTCCAAAGTGACCAGTTGAAGCAGCCAGCTTGAATTAGCCAGCCATCTGCGTTCTTTTTAATGTGGTCACTGCTCTCTCTGGATCTTCATCCCACTGACCCATCAATGTCCCATTAGCCCCTCCTGTCTTCATTCTTTTTCTTATCCAGCTGAAAGTGATGACTGTCTCTCTAGTTATTCTCTTGCCCAAACTATAAACTTCCTTTCACTTGTCATTTGTCACATATAGCGTAGACAAAATCAGCCATTTGCTTTCTTGCTGCCTGAACCCTGATATCTGACTGCTGCAGCAGAAAATCTCAACAGTGTACCCAGCACAGAAATCCTTCTCCTGCTTGTCTCACTATGTCAAACTTCTGCTCTTTTCAAAGTTCCCAATTCTTCCTCCCCCACGACCAACACCTCCTCTCACTCTGGTGGATAACCTCTCCTTTTATTTCACAAACAAAATGGAAGCCACCTGACAGAAGTTCCTCAGCTCATCTCTCCCAATGTACAAACATAACTACCTATACCTGGATCAATTCCCTCTTCCTTCTCTCCTATTACAATAGACGAGGCATCTGGTACTTAAAACTCCTCACTCACTTGTATTTTGGCTCCCATATCCTCTTCTTTCTCAAGGACCTTATGTTATTATCATCTCTTCTGTATCTTTAATCTCTCCTCTCAACTGAGTCTTTCCCATTGGCATTTACACATCAGGTGTTTTTAATTTCACTCATGCCCTCTTTAAAGCCATTCCTTTTTAGCTTGCTTTCCACACAGGAGTTGCCTTTGTTTTCTGTCTCCATTTCACCTTGCAATCATTTCTTAACATGATAATTTGGCTTCTGTCTCCACCACTCACCAAATCCAGAGGCATGCTTTGATTCTGTCCTGACCTGTAAGTAGCATCTTCCACTGTCCACCATGTTCTTTCTCCTGTTTGTTTCTGTGATGCTGCAGGCTGCTGATTTTCCTCTCAGCTTTTCAATTTTTCTTGTGTCATCTTTGCCTATGAAGTTAGAATTCCTCAACCCCTTATCCCAGGAGTTAGTGATGGTCTTGGCATGTCTCTAATTTCATACAGCTGTTTTCTAGTTGTTTTCATGCAAAACTCCTTTCTCCTCTGAGTTTCATTCTGCACAATTACGGTATCTTCTATCCATTTTCAGTGGTGTCCTTCTGATTTCTAGTTACTTTTCCTCCACCATGGAGACCATTAGCATTTACCTGCTTCTACTTCATTCACCTGTGCTCTCATTCTTCTTCAATTTTGGTAACTTTATTAATGTCTCCTGGGCTCAACATTCTTTGACCTCTTTGGTTCCCACAACCTTCACCCCTATTCTAGTAAGTTACACTGGTGGACAAGGACCCGGGGCTTATCGTCTGGGTGGACTCCCACCTAAGATGATGTAAACGCAAATGGGTGTCTTCACCCTCAACTTCTGACTCCTAGCTTGTAGCTTGGCCGTTTCTCTATTATCCTTTTTTTTTTTTGACATTGTGCATTCATTTCCTATTGCTCCTGTAACAAAATATTACTCACTTAATGACTTAAAACAACACAAGCTTATCATCTTAGAGTTCTGAGACCAGAAGTCTCACTGGGCTAAAATCAGATGCCATTAGGGCCGGATTCCTTTTGGAGACTCTGAGAGAGAATCTCTTTTCCTTCCCTTTTGCAACTTCTAGAGGCTGCCTGCATTCCTAAACTCATGACCCCTTCCTTGCATCACTCCAACCTCTTTAGTCATCATTTCTTCTGCTACTGACTTTGATCCCCTGGGCTCCCCCTTGTAAGGATCCTTGTGATTGCATCAGGCCCACTTGGATAACCAGGGTAATCGCCCCATCTCAAGATCCTTAACATCTGCAAAGTCCCTTTTACTGTTTAGGGACACTGTCGTGCAGGGTCTCAGCTCCCACTCCCCGCCCAAGCATGCAGGACGCGGTAAGGCCAAAAAGGAACACCCATGGAGCCATAAGTAGGGGAGTAAAACCAATATATTCTCGCTGGCGGCTGGGCTGGAGACACAGAAAGCAGGATCTACATAATCTGCCTAACAGCAGTCCGCGCTTGCCAGCCACCATCTTCTTGCTAGCCCCCATTCCTTTTGCTAGCATAGCCACAGCCGTTATATTAGTGGCCAATGGCTTACGGGTTACAGCTGACGGCCAACTAGCCACAGCTGCTGGCCATCTGATCACAGTTGATGGCCATTTACTACCCGAGCCAGCACCTTTCTATGTGAGGCCGAGAGCCTGGAAACTTTTTTTGGGGCTTTGTCCCCACAGACACATATTCACAGGATCCTGGGATTAGGATGTAGACACATTTGCCTACCACATATGGTCAAGACTTTGCTCTCTCAGCTACTCTCTTTATTCCTAGTCGCCCTCCTTCATTTCTGCTCTTCTAAAAACTACTCTACCCACTGTGGCCGTATCAAATCACCTCACTTCCTTAAAACACTCTGGTGTGCCTTTCCTTTACACTTAGATGGCAAATTTAGAGTAGAACCCAAACTCCTTCTTGTGACTTTAAAAGACCCTCCATCATCTGACCTCCTGTCTCATCTCTGACTTCACCATAGACTCACTCTTCCCTCTACTCTGTTCTTCCCACAGTGGTAATTCTCTTTGGTTCTTGAGACACGCCAAACTTATATTCACCTCTGGATCGTTGCTTTTGCTCTTCCTGCCTGGAATGCTCGGTCTCTGGATTGTCACATGACTAACAGTATCCTTCCTGTCACTGAGGTCTCTGCTCAGATGTCACCTTCTCTCAGAGATGGTCCTGATCAGCCAATCTAAGCCAGCTGACCCTGCCTATCACTCTGGTCTAAGCTCCATGAGGGCAGGGGTTTGTATGTTTTCTTTCTTCGTTGGTGTACTCCAAATGCCCTAGAACAGTACCTGGAACTTAGGTACTTAGATAGTGAGTGAATGTTGAATACATCTATTCCTTCTTTTTACTATTTGCACTAGAATGCAAGCTTTATGAAGACAGTTATCTTGTCTTATTCACTCTTGTTGCCAGTACCTAGCCCAAACCTGACCCTTACTGGGTGCTTAATACATATCTTTTGGATATTGAATGAATGAATGAATTCACCAGCTTCCCTCTCCAGCCCAGGCACTACAGTCAGGTCATATTTGCCATCTAGCCTGCTGAATATTACCTAAACCACTCTTCTGCCAGCACTTTCTACTTCTTTGTCCTGGGAAGCCCAACCCTGTCTTTCTGCGCTGATCAACCTTCCTTCTATGTGGTTCTTGTTCACTTCTTCCCTCCTCCCTATCAGCATCTAACCAAACATTTTGCATATCATTGTACATAAAGGGCTCTAATTATAACCAGTTCATATTCCTTGTCTTATATTTCACCTGATGTGTTTCAACTATTTTTTATCTACCTGCTCCTTCACTGTAAGCTCCTGAAAAATCTTACGAATTTTTACATTTCTAAAACCAATAACAGTGCCTGCTTATATTGTATATTATTATATTGTATGCCTAATAAAAGGTTCTCTTATTAAATCTTATTTTTATCCCCATAACAGCCATGTGCGGCTTGCTGTGTATGTGAATGTTGTCCTCATTTTATAAATGTAGAAACTGAGGTTCAAGGTTATTAGAGATTTTTCCCCCCTCCAAAGTCTCCTTCCTAGTAAGTGACAGAGCTAGGACATTTTACTGAGGCTTTTGTCCTACTCAGCATTATGTTACCACTTTCTTCAAATCTTTTTAACCACTTTCACTCCACAAACCAGTCTTGCCTCAAGTCACAAATAAATGTGAGGTTCTGAACTCTCTCAACTGTGTCCAAAATTTCTAAGATTCTTGGAAACTTGTTTGTGTCTGTGCTCATTCTTAGCTTGTTCCTACTAGTTTGAGATGAAGAGATACACCTTTGCCTGTTTTATTATGAAAATTTTCAAACTATTTTATAGAAAAATGGTAAAATTCACGCTCAAATACCCATTGTCTATATCTAAACAGTAACATTTTACCAGGTGTTTCACCTGGAATTACAGATTTCATGATGTTTCATACATAACTACATCAGTTTATATCTCAATATATTTCCTACCAAACATTATCCTATAAAATGTATTGCAATCATTATATTCAACAAAATGAATAGTAACTCCTTAATGTTATACAATGGTCATATGCAAATTTTCCCAATTATATCCAGAAAATGTCTGATAGTTGATTTGTTCAAAAATGGATCCAGTCAATGACATTTGGATATTGTGTCCCCTGAGTCTAGAACAGTTTTTTCCTCTTTTTTAAATGTCACTGATATGTTGAAAAGACTGTATGAGTTGTCCTGTAGAATGCTTCACCTTCTGGAATATTTTTATTTCTTCTATGGCATCATTTAATGAATGGCATTTGTTCTTCCATGCCTTTCATTTCTTATATGCTGAAAGTTAGTTTTAAAGATTTTAATACATTCATCTTAAATATTTTGATTGAGAAAATTGCTTAGGAGCTGCTGCTTACTTCATGTCTCATCACATCTGGAAACATCAGATGTCAGAGTTTTCTACTTTTTCATGATAGTTAGTTTGATCATTTAGTTAAAGTGATGACATTGAATCCCTTCATTGTAGAAGAATCTCAGCCTCCTTGCAACTATGAGGACTCCTAAAGCATCATGGGATATCTTGTTTCACCTCATAGGTATAGAATCCACTGATGATCCCTCATTTCTTGAAACATTGTTTCCTTTATTCTCTAGGATTTTGCTCCATTTCAGTTTCCTTCCTGTAATTTCATCAATCATGTCTGGGTGATTTATCTATAAACATATGTAGGACTTCATTAAATAGTTATCCTTTGACATTGCATCCCTCTCTAGTAACCATCCTCCTATCATTTTGCCCCAAGATCATCAAAAGGATATCTCCATTACTTCATTTCCAAATTATTCTTTTTTTATCATTAGTTTCAGGTGTACAAAACAATGTAATAGTTAGACATTTATACTCCAAATTATTCGTAATCCCACTCATTCTTTATCTTTTCCTAGATGATCTTATTCACTCCTAAGACTTCTGCTACATATGCGAGTATCACAAAACTATGCCTCAAGCTCTGAATTTTCTCCACCATACTTCCTGATGTTTCATGATGTTTCAAACATAACGACCTCAGTTTACATCAAACAAGACTAAATGGGATTTCTCTGCCCACTTTCCCAGCCCTTGCCTCTTCTGGTTTGCCCTAGCTCACTGAAGAGTGCATTTTGCTCAATCAGGTTTTTTAACTTTAAAAAAAAAAAATCTATTAAATGTATTGGGGTGACATTGATGAGTAAAATTATATAGGTTTAAAGTGTACAGTTCTATAATACATCATCTATATATTGTATTATGTGTTCAACATCCAAAGTCAGTTCTCCTTCCATCACCTTGTGTTTGACCCCCTTTACTCTCTTCTACCACCCTTCCTCCTTTACCCTCTGGTAACCATTAAACTGTTGTCTGTGTCTATGAGTTTTTGTTTGTCTAGTTCATTTGTTGCTTTCAGTTTTATATCCCATGTATGAGTGAAGTCATATGGTTCTCGACTTTTTCTGTCTGACTGATTTCGCTTAGCATGATAATCTGAAGATCAATCCATGTTGTTGCAAATGGCAGTATTTCACCTTTTCTTATGGCTGAGTAATATCCCATTGTATATATGTACCACATCTTTATCCAATCATCTATCGAAGGATGCTTTGGTGGTCTCCATGTCTTGGTCATCATGAATAAGGCCACAGGGAACATAGGGGTACATATATCTTTATAGATAACTGTTTTCAGATTTTTGGGGTGGATACCCAGAAGAGGAATTGCTGGGTCATATGGTAATTCTATTCTTAATTTTTTGAGGAACCTCCATACTGTTTTCCATAGCGGCTGTACCAGCTTACATTACCACCAGCAGTGCATAATGGTTCCTTTTTCTCCACAACCTCTCCAACACTTGTTATTATTTGTCTTGTTGATAATAGCCATTCTAACAGGTGTGAGGTAGAATCACAAATGACCCCAAATAGCCAAAGCAATCTTCAATCAGCTTTTTTTCTGCTGCTTCTATACCTCACACCTCCAGCTTGGAAGATGACAGTCTTCTCAAAGCACCTTATGATTTTACCTGCTCTGCTTACTGTTCTTTCAGCCTGGAATGCCTTCCTTCTTGCTTCTAAACACTTGCTGAACTTTCCAAGCTGGGAGGGTTCATCACCTCCTCTACGATGCTTTTCCACAAAGGAAAGGATGATCATTTGCTCAATTTTGTGTCTACTCTACTTTGTACACTATGCTGTCAAAATGTGCAGAACATATATTGCATATGCTTTTTTTTTTTTTGCTTTGCCTTCCTGATTCTCTTTAAACACTCTGAAGACAAGAGTTCTGACTTTTCTACGTATCTCTGTCTTTTCTATTTATTTCAGTCATCAAGTAGGCATTTAGTAAATTTTTGTATTCATGACCTGCTTGTTTTTATTATGGCCAATGATTTTTTGGAGGTCAGATGTCTTATGGTGGTAGTGATGAGAGAAATCCTTGCATGTCAAATATCCTCTCTTCCTCTACTGAGGAATGTAATACTTTGTCCACTTTAATAAAGTCTCTAAGAGAAGATAAATGGTTTCTACCCATATCTTCCTCCTTGTTGTGTGTGTTTTTTTAGGAGGTAGATGAGTGCTTAATTAAGACAAAGTAGATAGTGGTAAATTTAGCACTAAATTTAGAAATTTAGTGTTTCAATGAAATATGACAAAAAATGCCCAAAACAATCTCCCTTAAAGGTTTTAGTTTGTAAAGAGGATGATGTTTTTAGATTATGTAAAGTATATGCCATTAACCCAAACTTAACCTCACTTGTACATTTTTAAGAGCTAGAAAAAGTTTAAATGAATATATATGTATAGATTTAAGTCTATATTAGATTTTCTTACACCAAACTTCAATTTTCATTAATTTTATATTTCAGCTTCACTTTTTCTTTCCTGCTTTATGGACTGCCATTCACTACCACCAAGAACTATTCTGCTCTTTACTTCTCCACTTGTTAATTCAATACTTATTCCCATTTTGTATTACTGTAAGTTCCCTGTTAAATTTAAGTTCCCTAGCTAAATTTAAGATTGGTTTCGCTTTGTGGGACATATGTGCAGTTTAAATTTTACTTTCTGCTGCTGTGTCCTTTACGTTGCTGGTTCTTGATCTTTGTTTTCATTTTTATGCCCTGCTCTGACCTATGACTTTCTACCCATTTCTCCCCATAAACTTGCTGACTATATCTACATCTTACATTCATACAACAACCACCTGCTTTGGGATTTATCCACTAACCCCCACAGCTGGCTTCATCCTGTTTCTGTTTTTGTTTTCTTCCAGTCCTTAACTAGTTCCTTGAATTATATAGAAGTATTAATTGCTTCTCCAGTGGGGCATTCTTAGGGCCCCAAGCACATTCCTCTTACTGTATCTTCTTATTATCACTCTATCACTTTAGATACAGAGAAGTCTTTCTTATCTTCTTGAGCCTACAATTACAGAGATTGTGCAGGTCTGCACTTGTCAGTTATTATGGCCATATTCTGTCTTCTCATGAAATCTGTTCTTTGGCAAGCATGCATCTTAACTCATTCTTTTCCTTTTCACTAAATACATTAAAATCATTTTACATTTATGCTAATGCTGTTATGCAGCTGAACTGTGACTCAAGCCACTTTCTTAAACCAACAAAACGTGTTTCCTCAATTGTGTCCTTAGAGGCCCCTTGTCAATCAAGATTTTTCTTGACTAAAAAATCTTGAGATGGAAAGTGGCTTCTATTCTTGGAAGTCAGAGGAACAAATAGTATATTTCTATTACTCTACCATTAAAGACTTTTACAGTTTCCCAGAGGAATGTCCCCTCCCTCTCATCAAACCTCATGTGTAAGAAAAGAAGACATACTGAGTTCAATAGGAAGAAGTAGGTCAGAACTAATAGAAGAATCAAATCCCATTTCTGATTAGACATTTATCTAATTAGAAAGTTTATCTTGGACCAGGGTGGTAGCAAAGGTAGTCTGAGAAATGTTTGGATTTGGGATACATATGGAAGGTAAAGCAATCCATCCACGAAACTGTGCTAATTGTTCCTATTCTTTACATTTTCTCTTTTTTTAGTTTCGCTATTCGAATTGGCTTGACAGATTGTATATGTTGCTGGGAACTCTGGCCGCCATGATTCATGGAGCTGGACTCCCCCTCACGATGCTGGTTTTTGGAGACATGACGGATGCCTTTGCAAATGCAGGAAAGTCACAAAACTTCACTTCTGCAAACATAACTAATGCAAGTAAGTATTGTTTGTGGTACTGATTTTATTGGAAGTTTGAAGAAAAATCAGTCACTTAGAGTGATGTTTGTAAGGCCCTTACTAAACATGCACTAGTGTGGTTAGTGCAGTGGAAGGTAGAGGGGTCTGAGCTATTGTTCACATTTGTGATGAGTTTGAGAAGATAATATTCACAAGCATTAGAATGCACAGTGGAAGTGCTAGCTGGGATATGTAGAAAAAGAGAGAGCACTGTGAAATCAGAAATAGCCAAGAAAGTTTCAGGAAGAAGAATAGAAACCTAATCTGGACCTTGAATGATAATTAGGGATCAGTTGTGAGATGCTCTGATATTGAATATGAGTGTAAGAGACAGGAGTCCTGGATGACTTTAAAGTTTTTACCCTGAGAAACTGAATACACTGCATGCAGTTACCATCATCTAGAATGAAGGTGGAGGGGAGAGTGGGTTTGGCAGTAAATACCAGAAATTTAATTTTGGATGTTGTCACAGGTTGGGCTCTTTGGAAACAGATGCTAATTAAAATGGAGAAATTGGGCCAAGAGAAGTTTTTCATTTATTTATTTATTTATTTATTTATTTATTTATTTATTTATTTATTTATATTTATTGTGTGTGTGTGTGTGTGTGTGTGTGTGTATTTAGGAAAGGAGAAATAATAGTTTGTATGCTAATGTAAAGGATCCAAAAGAGAGGAGAAACTGATGCCTTGAGAGAGAGGAAAGAAATTTGCTTGCGTGATATCCGTGAGACAGGAAGGGATCTAATGCTCAAGAAGAAATATTTGCTGTAGGTGGTAGTACCAGTAGTTCATCTACAATAACAGGTGGGAAGAGAGAGTATTTGAGTGCAGTGCCCAAAGGTGGGTAGATGAGGAGGGAAGAATTTGTGAAAGTTGTCTTTTGGTTACTTCACTTACTCAGTGAAGTAGAAAGCAAGACATTTGGCTGATAAAGAACGGAGGTCTAGAACAATCCTTTAGGAGAGTGGGAAAGTGAATGGACTGTTGAAATACTTTGGGTGTCACATACACACTCTCTGACACTCTCACACTTGATTGAGGAGGGACTAGTTGATAGCTCTGAGCCTCCAAGTCAACTTTGGTCAAGCATAGATTGATTTAAACTACACTACCCAAAGACTTACAAGCTGGTGCGCACTCCAGTAGTAGAAATCTTGAAAATTCCTCTTTGAGGATACACTTGAGACTACAGTAATACCATGTAGCTTTACAATGTCCCTTCAACTTTTGGACCAGTAAGTCTCTGATGAATGCTATGAATTCTTTTCCCCAATAACATGTACATAAGTATTCATACCAATTTGGGGTATTTATGGATCCTTTGATACATGTCTGTGGGTTCTGAGAACCCCTTCTTTGTGATCCTGAAGAATACATTTTTTTAACCCTAGGGCAGGACTACGTCAATTCAGTAAATGCAGGTAATGAGTTAGGCCAGAAAATTTTATAGTAGGTTTAAGCTATATAAAATCCTTATGTATTTATTTTGTCCCTTCATGGCATTCAACAGTACCTGCCAAATGGTTGTACCAACTTTGAATTGGCACCTTTCTTTTCATACCATTCACCAAAAGGAAGTTCTTGGTGCTCTCTGAATTCATTGTTTCCTATGTATGCTAGATATGGCAGTATTATTTGGACTTAATCCTTTGATGTGCTCTCTGGTAGCTCAGCAGACCTTACGTGTACATCTGTAGTCATTCTGATCGTACCAACTTTTTAATTTTTAAAAATTTATTTTTCAGTTATTGTTGACATGCAATATTATATTAGTTTCAAGTGTACAAAAAACGTAGTGATTAGACATTTGTATACCTCACAAAGTGATCATCCCGGTAAGTCTATTACCCATCTGACACCATACATAGTTATTATAATATTGTTGACTATATTCCCTATGCCATCCTTTACATCCCCATGACTATTTTTTTTCAATTATAGTTGACATTCAATATTTACATTAGTTTCAGGTATATAGCATACCACTAACCTACTGACTTACTATGGGAATAGAATGTGCAATCTTGTCTTGATTAATCTAAGAAATATGGACTAATGGTTCTCAAACTACCAAAAGTGTCAAAAAAATGTACACATTTTAAGAGATAATATCTGCATTACTTTTTGAAGTTGAATTGAATTATGGTAGCAATGTGTAGTATGATGTTTGCTCAAAAGATGGCATTAATCAAGTGAATACTTGCATCATTCATTGTATTACAATTTTAATACAGTTTTTTCCTTCTTAAAATGTGTATACATTTTTTTTGGCACCCTGTGTGTGTGTGTGTGTGTGTGTGTGTGTATGTATACACATATATACACATATATACGTGTGTGTGTGTGTGTGTGTATATATATACATACATATATATATATATATATATATATATATATATATATATGTATAATGTGTTTTGGTTTTGAATCAGGGTAATGGTAAACTTGTACAGTAAGCTTGGGAGCCTTCCCTCCTTTTGAATTTTTTTGAATGCTTTGAAAAGAGTAGGTGTTATTTCTTTGAATGTTTGGTATATTCACTTGTGAAGCCATCTGGTAGAAGACTTGTTTGTTGGGAGCTTCTTTAATAATGATTTGATTTCATTCGTAATAATTGGTTGGTTCAGATTTTTTTGTTTCTTCTTGATTCAGCCTTGGAAGATTGCATGTTTTGGGGAATTTATCCATTTCTTTCAGATTGTCCAATTTGTTGGCGTACAATTACTTGTAGTGTTTTCTTAAAATTTTGTTTATTTCTGTGGTGTCCATTGTCACTTTTCCTCTTTCATTTCTGATTGTGTTTATTTGGATTCTCTCTCATTTTTCTTGATGAGTCTGGTTAACAGTTGTTGGAATTTATTTATCTTTTCAAAAAACTAGCTAGCTCTGTTTCATTGGTCTTTTGCTTTTTTATTTTTTTTTAGACTGTATTTTGTTTATTTCCACTCTGGTCTTATATTAATTCCTTCCTTGTACTCACTTTGGGCTTTGTTTGCTGTTCTTGATTCAGTTCCTTTAAGTTTAAAGTTAAATTGTTTGAGATTTTTCTTGAGGTAGGCCTGTATTGCTATGAATTTTCCTTTTCGGACTGCTTTCACTGTGTCCCATAGATTTTGTGTCATATTTTAATTTTTATTTGTCTCAAGCTATCTTTTGATTTCTTTCTTTTATTTTATTGTTAACCCATTCATTGTTTAGTATCATGTTATTTAGCCTCCATGTGTTTGTGTGTTTTTCTGGATTTTTTTTTTTTTTTGGTAGTTGATTTCTACTTCATACCATTATGTTCAGAGAGGGTGCCTGATATGATTTTAATCTTCTTGAATTTATTGCAACTTGTTTTGTGGCCTAATATATGGTCCTTATTTGAAAATATTCCATGTGTACTTGAAAAGGATGTACATTCTGCTGCTTTGAGGTAGAAATTTCTAAAAATATCAATTAAATTCATCTGTTTCCTTATTGATTTTCAGTTTGGAACATCTGTCCCGTGGTGTCAATGGGGTGTTAAAGTCTCCTACTATGATTGTATTACTGTTTATCTCTTCATTTCTGTTGGTCAATATTTGCTTTATATATTTAGGTGTTCCTATATTGGGTGCACAGATGTTTACTGAGGTTATATCCTCTTGTTGGATTGATCCCTTCATCATTATGTAATGTCCTTCTTTGTCTCTTATTATAGTCTGTTTTAAAGTCTGTTTTGTCAGACTGATATAAGTATTGCTATATCAGGTTTTTTATAGTTTCCATTTGCATGAAATATCTTTTTCCATCCCTTCACTCTCAGTCTATGTGTGTCTTTTGATCTGAGGTGGGTCTTTTCTAGACAGCATATGTATGGGTCTTGTTTTCTTATCCATTCCACTGCCTTATGTCTTTTCATTGGAGCATTTAGTCCATTTACATTTAAAGTAATTATTGATAGGTATACATAGTTGTTGCCATTTTATTATTCATATTTATGTTCTCGTTCTCCCCCTTCTTCTTCTTTTTTTTTTAAGATTTTATTGGGGATGGGGAACAGGATTTTATTGGGGAACAGTGTGTACTTCCAGGACTTTTTTCCAAGTCAAATTGTTGTCCTTTTAATCTTAGTTGTGGAGGGTGCCGTTCAGCTTCAAGTTGTTGTCCTTTCAGTCTTAGTTGTGGAGGGCGCAACTCAGCTCCAGGTCCAGTTGCCGTTGCTAGTTGCAGGGGGCGCAGCCCACCATCCCTTGCGGGAGTCTAACTGGCAACCTTGTGGTTGACAGGACGCGCTCCAACCAACTGAGCCATCTGGGAGCTCAGCAGCAGCTCAGCTCAAGGTGCCATGTTCAATCTTAGTTGCAGGGGGCAGAGCCCATCCTCCCTTGTGGGACTTGAGGAATTGAACTGGCAACCTTGCGGTTGAGAGCCCACTGGCCCATATGGGAATCGAACTGGCAGCCTTCAGAGTTAGGAACATAGAGCTCTTAACTGCCTGAGCCACCGGGCCAGCCCCACCCCCCTCACCTTTCTTCTTTTTAAAGAAATTCGTTTAGCATGTCTTGTAATACTGGCTTGGTGGTAATGAATTTTCTTTGTCTGGGAAGCTCTTTATCTCCTTCAATTTTAAAGGATAGCCTTGTTGGGTAGAATAGTCTTGGTTGTAGATCCTTGCTTTTCATCACTTTAAATATTTTGTGCCAATACTTTCTGACCTGCAAAGTTTCTGTTGAGAAATTAACTGACAGTTACAGGAGCTCCCTTGTAAGTAACTACGATGTTTCCCCAAAAATAAGACCTAGCCGGACAATCAGCTCTAATGCGTCTTTTGGAGCAAAAATTAATATAAGACCCGGTCTTATTTTACTATAAGACTGGGTACAATAGCCAAAATATGGAGGCAATCTGACTGTCCGTCAACTGATGAATGGAAAAAGAAAAGGTGGGACATATACACAATGGAATATTACTCAGCCATGAAAAGGAATGAAATCTTGCCATCTATATGGATGGACCTAGAGCATATGTAGTGCTGAGTGGAGTAAGTCAGACAGAGAAAGATAAAGGCAATATGATTTCACTTAAATGTGGATTATAAAGAACAAGATAAACGAACAAAAAAACCAGAAAGATACTCATAGATACAGAGAACATTTTGATGGATTCCAGGTGGGAGGAGGGTTGCAGGGATGGGTGAAAAAGGAGAAGGGATTAAGAAGTACAAATTGGTAGTTACAAAAAAGTCATGGGGATGTAACGTACAGCCTAAGGAATATAGTCAATAATATTGTAATGACTATGTGTGGTGTTTGGTTACTAGATCTATCAGGGTGATCACTTCCTAAGTTATATAAATGTCTAAGCATTATGTGAATGTCTAAGCATTATGTGTAAGCATATTATATTATCTGAAACATAATATAATATGGTATATCAACTGTAATTGAAAAATAAAACAATTATTAAAAAATGAAATAAACTAAATGCAAATATTAAAATAAAATAAGACTATGTGTATTTGTGTATTTGTATACATGCATACAGAAAAACAAATATGAAAAAATACACACCTAAATAGTGAACAGTGATTATTGTGTGTGTGTCCATGCACGCGTGCATGCATGTGTGTGTATTGGTGGGGGGTGGTGTTAAAGTTTTAATGTATCTTGTTCAACAATGTCAACATTTGCTAATACTACATGATAAGCTCACTGGTGTTTATTACATTATTCTTTATATTTTTTAACTAAGAATTAAAACTGGAGAAATGCAGTGTTAGATTTTTATCTTTTTTATTTTTTTATTATTTTTATTTTTAAAGATTTTATTGGGGAAGGGGAACAGTGTGTACTTCCAGGCCTTTTTTCCAAGTCAAGTTGTTGTCCTTTCAATCTTAGTTGTGGAGGGTGCCGTTTAGCTTCAAGTTGTTGTCCTTTCAGTCTTAGTTGTAGAGGGCACACCTCAGCTCCAGGTCCAGTTGCCGTTTTCTAGTTGCAGGGGGCACAGCCCACCATCCCTTGTGGGAGTCGAACCCGCAATCTTGTGGTTGAGAGGACGCGTTCCAACCAACTGAGCCATCCGGGAGCTCAGAGGCAGCTCAGCTCAGCTCAAGGTGCCGTGTTCAATTTTTTTTAGTTGCAGGGGGCGCTGCCCACCATCCCTTGCGGGACTCCAGGAATTGAACTGGCAACCTTGTGGTTGAGAGCCCACTGGCCCATGTGGGAATCAAACCGGCAGCCTTCGGAGTTAGGAGCACGGAGCTCTAACCGCCTGAGCCACCGGGCTGGCCCCAGTGTTAGATTTTTAAATACTGAGTGTTTTAGTTTCAAGTATGCACTGATATTTATTTATCAGGACAGAGACTCTCAAAAAGATTTTTTTTCTGTGTCATCTTGGGGCATATTTCATAAAATATTTTAATTCAAGGATACCGATAATTCTTGCTGACAGACTGCTTCTTAATAAATGTGGGTTTCTTCTTTTAAATAAACTCCATTTAATTAGTGTGTATGTGGTTGCAGATGTCCAGCAGTGAACAATTTCAATGGAGGCTGTAATGTTACAATTAAAACTGAATCGGTTTGAGATACTTTTGTATAAATTGTTAAGGGACAGAAGTTTGACTCATTTTTATATGCTTTTTAAAATAAGGAACAAAGAGACATAATGGTATATTTTTGTTTTGTGGTGCTCTAGGTCTGAGCAACATTACATATGACTTCAACCTGGAGGAGGAGATGACCACGTAATTAGACATTTTCCTTACTATTGAGCTTTTCTGTATCAATCTAATTGTAGCAGTGTCTAAAATTTTACATACAATGAAGATTTAAAGTCGTGAGTAGAATAATACAATTGTTAGTTTCCCAGAAGGATATAATGTAGAATTTTTTTAAAGAAAATAATTTGTTGCATAAAGTGCATTTAAATTAGGGTTAAGCCTAAATTAAATTTATGTATGCATTGGTAAATATAAAATATCATATACGGGGGAATTAGAGTTTATACTGGCCTTTCAAAATGAAATTCTATTAAGAATCACAGTATTTTCAATAGCTTTGTGATTATTAGTTTGCTTCCTGGATGTTTTCAGTAATGATGTGATAATGAGATCAATCAACAGGATTTTTTTGTTAAGCATATAATTCTAAACAATGACACAAAACATCCCAGAATAAATATAATCTCTCTAATTTTAACTCACCTCAAGGAAGCTTTTGTTAATGATTTTACATATCTTGAAGTTTGCTCCCAAGAACAACTTATAAAAGATGTCCAAAAGCATGAGTTGGTGAATCAGAAAATCATGATTCTGAATTATCCTCTAAGTGATCTGGTAGATTTAAAGAGACTGAAGATACTTAATTACTTTTTGAAAGACAAGAAGCAAGTACTTCAAATATTCATATGGAAAGGCTTTTTTTTTTTTAAATATCGGGGGAAAATAAAGCTGTCCTATTATCTTATAAATCCTTAAACATAAATATATTTCATTGAGTAAACATAGACTGATGGTTAAAAATTCATTAACTGATTCCCAAAGCATGAAATCTACTTGTTAAATAGGATTTCTTTTCCACTATCCCTTGCTAGATCATAAACACTTGGATAATAAGTAACCATTGAGTTATCTATTAACTAAAACATAGTAATCCAATTACATCTTTCCTGATAAACATTGTAACTTATAAGGTGTAGCTCTGGGAGGATATATTTATCATGATTCCTGCTGAGTGGAACTTTGAGTTGTAGACAGTAAGATAAGCTACTTACTGTCTGGTTATTACATAACCAGTTTTATAGCTTTTGTATGGTTCATACAAACATTTTTATTTGAAGATGGCACGCAATGAACTCTAAAAAAATGGGAATATTAATATCGTATATTTCATTTTGGAATGTTTGCCTTTCACTTAAAAAATTGATTGATTAGTAAAACCCAAGAGTTCTTTGCATTCTTAAACAGGATGACTCAGAGCAAGGAAACCTAAATTCTGTCTTTTATTTTTAGAGTTTAAGCTGGAAGGACTACTGTTTGATTCATTGAGCCTTTTAAGATAACTCATGATGGCCAGTTGGGCACATGATATAAAAATACTTTGTTATTTTCAATTGTCTGTTGGCATCCCAGGTCTGCCAGCTTAATAATAGCCCAAGAGGCTATTTCCATTTCTGGTTCCACTTTCTGGCAAGTTCTGTCACTTCTTTCCATTTGTCAGTGTGGAGGAAACACCCCCAAAGTGGTCGTCAAATAATACTGAGGTAATACAAGTAGATAGGACAACAATGGTAGATCTTACCTGGTTGTGATACTCCAAAGCACCACAAAGTCTTTCACAACAACTGGCATTTTCTGAGTGCTTGCTAAGTGCTGGGCACTGGCCCATGTGTATTACATGCATTATTGCTTTACTATTTTTATCCCCATTTTACCAGTTAGAAAACTGAGGCTCAGAAAGTTTAATTAGTGAAGAGCTTTAATTAGTTTAATTAGTGAAGAGCTGGATTTTGAGCCAAAGTAGAAAAGCACAGTCTTTACCATCTCACACTATTTTGGCGCATAGTTGGATATTGACCATCAACTCTGCTTGTTACGGTGCCTTCTGTTTGTTGAGGATGGCAAGATAGCCAGATAGCTGAAAAAGTAAAAATGAGTGGTCAGTTTGGGAAAGACGTCTTGGTAAGAAAACAGTGTGTGTAGTATTTTTGTTGTTTTTCAGGTATGCCTATTATTACACTGGAATTGGTGCCGGAGTGCTTGTTGCTGCTTACATTCAGGTTTCATTCTGGTGCCTGGCAGCTGGAAGACAAATACTTAAAATTAGAAAACAGTTTTTTCATGCTATAATGCGGCAGGAGATAGGCTGGTTTGATGTGCATGATGTTGGGGAGCTTAACACTCGGCTCACAGAGTAAGTACCTACCTTTATGTTGAACTCAAGCATGGTTCTTTGTTTTCATTAAAATGAAAGAGATGTCATCAGATCTGTTAGGAGATGTTAGTACCTCACTTGCAAGTCATTATGAGACTAAATTCCTTCTGAGCAGTGACCATGTCTTACGCATCTTTTGGTTCCCAGTACTAAGGAAGCACGAGGGGACCTGCATGACTAGCACTGAAAGAGGAATTGTACTTGCCAGACTCAAAAAATCCTCTGAAAGCAGGCAGGAGAGCAAAACATGATACTTTGTGGGGATATTTCTGAGCAAGATCCTAGATGTAAACTAATTTACCCCACAGTAAAACAAACACACACAAAAAAACGACCGGATTCAGGCGAAAGGTTCCGTGTTCACAATATGTATTTCTAACACTATCTGTTTTGTTTAGTGATGTCTCCAAGATTAATGAAGGAATTGGTGACAAAATTGGAATATTCTTTCAGTCAATGGCAACGTTTTTCACTGGCTTTATAGTAGGATTTACACGGGGTTGGAAGCTAACCCTTGTGATTTTGGCCATTAGTCCTGTTCTTGGACTGTCAGCTGCCATGTGGGCAAAGGTAGGTGAAGCCTGCAACTCTAATGTAAGATATTTGGTTTTAAATCTTCTGTTCAAAATCAGTGGGATAAGCAGAAGCCACCTCAGTGAGTCCTACCCCTGCCAGGACTCCATGCTGTCTTGGGTCATGTGGTTATTTGGGGATGAGATGAGAAAGAAGTAACTCTCCTATCTCATCCTCTGCCTTCATATAAAAGGCATGCTCAACTCTTAAAGAGCTGTGTTCTCTGGTTGACAATTTCATATTCACACAGGAAATAGAGATTCAAGTTCAGTGAACACCCCATGTGTCCCATTCAATTAACATTATTGGTTTTAATGTTTTTGGTATTGTAGATTTTGTTTAATTTATAAATTGTACAGTGTTGTCAGCATTGTAAATGGTTCTATATTTATATAGATTTAAATCGATTGGTATGAAAGTAATTTAAATGAATACTTTCTAGTCCTATTTGCATGTAAATCCTAAGTCTCTGCAGTTCTCTCTCCCAATTACAAAGGCAGAGTAAAACTTATTTTCCCTCTTAAGGCTGGGTGTGGTGTTCATTTTAAACTGATTTGATGTAAGAGTGGGTTGTGCTGGAGAGATTGCCCCAGTAGGTAATTTCTGTTGGGTTCAACACAACTTAGAGAAGGTACTGCAAATTCATGTGGCAAAAAGATATAAAATAACAGAGGGCCAACCAAAGCCAAGGCTAACATAAAATAAGTCAGGCTGTTTAAATGGTGTTTTGGTGGTTAGATTGCATCTCTGTATCAGTCACCTGAAATATTTTGCAAAACCTTTCTCTGTTAATTGGCTTTTCTATTTATAAAATATTAAGCAAGGCAGGTGGCAAACTCTTCCTATCAGTATTTGTTGATAAACTGTTTAAAATGTATTGATGTCCATTCTAGTTAAGTTAGGAAAACGGTAAGTTAATCTTTTAATAATTAATTATGCATTGCTGCAGATACTATTTATTTAATAAATGGAACACTAGGCTTATTTGCTATAGACCTCAGTTTTAATCATCACTCTGCCATGAAGTTTGGTATGATTTCAAACAAATTTCTTAAGTTCTCTGGTTGTCAGCTGGTTAACAAAAGAAATGTGGCCCCATCTGGGAAGCCTCTTGATCCCTGTAAGCCTGAGGCTCTCCTACCCAACCCAGAGATACCAGGGCAAGAAGGCAGAACAGGAAGGGACCAGTCACAACAAGCTTCCTGGTCTACAAAGCCTCTTTGTACCTGTGTGCTGGTGCCTCTTCTCCTCCCAGAGACACTGGAGCAGCTGGAGGTCACAGGTAGGGGAAACCACCATACTCGGCCCCCAGCAAGAGATATGTGGTGGTTTGACCTGAAGAAACCACTTCCACTCCCTTAGGTAGCAGAAGCACGGGCCAATAGTAGCCTCAGGAGTTCCAGCTAAACCATGTTGACGAAAATAATACCACAAAGGCTTGTATATTAAACTGCAACTAGAACCACAGCTTACAAAAGTAGGCCAAAAAATTATACACTACACCCAAAGAGGGTTACTGCTTGCTAAAATAAAGGTTTAAATAGGACCCAGAGTCTCCTAATATAATAGATAAAATGTCCAGGATACAATAGAAAATTACTTGTCACACCAAGAACCACAATATGAATGAGAAAAAAACCAATTAACTTGCACCAACATTGAGATAAATCAGATACTGTAATGATTTGACATGAATTTTAAAACAGCTATCATAAAAATGCTTCACTAAGCAATTGCAAATCCTCTTGAAACAAACAAAAAGAATAAAAAATATCAGCAATGAAATATAAGTTATGAAAAAAGAACTAAATGAAATTAAAGAACTGAAAGACACAACAGCAGAAATAAAAGTCATGATGGGTGAACTCTATCTCAGTGAGTGGAGATGATAGGATAGGATCAGTGTACCTGGAGATAGAACAACAGAATTCACCCACTCAGAAACAAAATGAAAAGAGCCTCAGGAACCTCTGGGACAATAACAGAAAATCCAAAAGGCAATTACAAAAGGGCCAAAAGACAAGAACATTTGTTACCATTGGAGTCCCAAAAGAAGAGGAGAAAGAGAGTGGGACTAAGGGAGTATTAGAAAAAAATAGTGGTTGAAAAGGTCTATCCAACAACAGCAAGCCATACTTCAACAACTGAAGAGTTAAACAAACTGTGGTATGTCCATATCTCACTTAACTCACAAATTATGTAACCTCCTCATTCCATCTCCTCATGTAAAAACTGAGGGAAATAATACCTACTTCAATGTGCAATTGAGAAGAATAAGTGAGATACTGTGTATATAAAGTGCCCAGTACTGTTCCTTCCGCAGATTAAATGCTCAGCAATCAAACAAAAGGATCAAAGAGCATCCACAAAATAAAGACCTCCCTGGTGGCTGCATGTATTTTGCTTAGGAGTACCTCCTTCCCCTGGCACGTGACACCTTCTGGTAGTTCTGTCACCTCACATTCTTGGTCCCCAGCATTCTTCTGGCCTCCCACCTTGACACTTCTGAATGAGAGTACGATTTGCAATTGTTGTGTTGAGCACACACCGTATTTTCTTGATGTATTGTAATGCCTTTTTTCTAAATTTCTTATGACTATAGTATACACCTTCTTTTGTGTAATTTAAGATCTCCCAAAAGTCTCAGTTTTTTGTTTAGATGAAGATCCATGAAGCATTCAGAGAGAGAATAAGATTTTTAATTAAATTTACTTTATGCCATCTCAGTCCAAAAAGAATTTGAAGTGGCTTACAGGGAATATACATACTAAACATTAGAACATCATGGCCGAAGACAAGTAAAAGACAGATTTTGTTCAATACATATGTTAACGTACAAGCAGCATTTGTGTATATATTTTTATTTTACAAATTATAAAATTGGCTTGTTGAAAAACTTAAATGATGTGAAATTGCATTTTTAAACAGGTTCTATCTTCATTTACTGATAAAGAACTCTTGGCATATGCAAAAGCTGGAGCAGTAGCTGAAGAGGTCTTAGCAGCAATTCGAACTGTGATTGCATTTGGAGGACAAAAGAAAGAACTTGAAAGGTTTGAGTCTCGTTTTTTAAATTGATAGAAACGTTAAAGTCTATGTTATCTTACATACCCTTCAGGTTGATAGTATTGTTTAGAAGAGTATTCTCCAATATATGTTTCCTTAAATAGCTTCATGAATGTATATTACAGTATATCTAATGTTAAGGAGAAGTTGTAATTCTATAGTTGTATTCTTCTTATATTTGCTAATTTAAATAAATTTCCAGAGTTTCCTGGGTGGGTAGTGACATAAAAATAGCTTCTTAGGGCTAAAACATATTTTATGTCCCTGATGATAATTGTTTCCATCAAGTTAATTCTTATTTATTTATGAGATATAATTTATATACCATCCTTGATTCTCTAAGATTGAATGAGTATTCTGTGTAAGATCTATGGGGACATGTTAATCTGTGATTCATTTCCCCTCTTGCCCAGGTCCCGAATCAGTTGAGTTATACTCCATGATTTGGAAGATAAAAAAAGCACATTTGTACAAAAGCTCAGTTTTTTGTTTTTTGTTTTTTTTTTTTTACTATATGTTATTTAACATTTTCCTTGCAACTATTCCCTTTTATTAGATTTCTGAGAGTACAGATGGTAATTCATTGAAATTTATAATATTCATCAGATCCACTGATTTCTGAGCAGCAATAGACTTTATTACTTAAAATAACATGTGATATAACATGTTATAAATATGTATATTTTTGAAAATAGGAAAAACTAAACTATATTTCTTGGGAAGTCATACATTGTTTGGTAAAGCTATAAGGAAAAGAAGGGAATTTTTATGTCAGAATGATGGTTACCTCTTCAGGAGATGAAGACTTGTGGCATATGCCTGGGACATATGGCAAGGGGTTTCTGAGGTTCTGGCAGTGTTTTGTTCCTTGACTTCAGTGTGGTTACATGAGTATTTACTATGTAATTATTCTTTAAACTGTACGTGGGTGTGGAGTACTGTTTTTTGTTCATATGATATATTTCACCTGCATAAAGGTTCCTCTGAGAATGACTTGTGATGATGAAGTGCCACAGGCCGAAGGAAAGCACCATCTCGATTTTTTGCTAAGGTTTTGGCTGAAAATATGTCTGATTACTAAAATGAGAAGTTTTTCTTAATGACCAGGCAAACATCCAATCAAGTAAATCCCTTCTCTCTAGGGGCAGAGGAAGGGTACAGACAACCACAAATTTTCTTCACACACACACACACACACACACACCAGGGATGCCAAATAAAAATGTATACGCATTTTAAGAGATGTTATCTATATGTTACTTTTCGGAGTTGAATTGAATTACAATAGCAATGTGTAATTGCAGAAGTCAAACGTGACTTGTATTCATCTTTCGTTATCGGTATACATGGAGTATTACAATTTTAATACAGTTTTTTGCCCGGAGATTAAGAGTCAATTTAGGATTGCAGCTTGGTGGCCTAAGGCTCTCTTATCAGCTTAACCATTTCTTGAAAGTTCATTCATTCAACAAATTTATCCAATGTCTACCTACACATGCCAAGCACTGTTCTATCTAGGCTCTGGGTTTTCAGTAGTGAATGGTGTGATTAAGGTAGAAAAAAAGGGAAGGAAGGAAGGAAGGAAGAAAAGTAAGAAGGAAGATAAGAAAGAAATTATCAAATAAATGAATTAAATTATAGGTTTAAAAAATGTGCTAAAGAAAGAATCAGAGTGTGCTGATGAAGATGAGGAGGGCAAATTTACTTTAAATATAGTGGTCAGGGAAGGCATCTGTCAGGAGGTTTCATCCAGGCTGAGACTTGAGGGATGAGACATGGTCTTGAGGGTGGGAGTAAAGATAGAAGAGTCTTCCAGATTTCTTGAGGTGGCAAAGACTTTGGTATGTTCTAGGAAACAGAAGGCTTGTGTGACTGGAGCTCAGTGGAGTGAGGGGAGATTGAGGTAAAGAGAGACTGTTGAAGGTGTATGGAGGCCAAAACATGGGACATTGTCAGCCATGGTGAAGAGTTAGGATTTTATTCCAAGGGCAGAGAGAAGCTGTTGAGGGTCTTAAACAAGGGCATGAGTGTCCACATTCTGTTTTAAGATAATTTTTCTGTCTGTAATTGGTCTGAATGGATGAGAGCAGCTAAAGAGGAGAGGCAGGGAGACCAGTGGGAAGGCTGCTTAGGGTCCAGGTGAGAGCTTACGGGGGTGTGAGTTAGACTGCAGGCAGGAGAGGGGTGACAAGTACAGAGATTTGGTATATAATTTTGAAGTAGAATTGGTAAAATTATTGTGAGACAATTATAATCCTTAAATTTTCTCTCTAGTTCATCCCCTTTCCTTCTCTGCTTCCAAATAGAAAAGTAACTAAGGGTTCAGTCTTTCTCTTCAAATTAGCAGGTGCAAGAGGAAGCTGGCTTTCTTAAAATGGAAATTTAACCAGAATTTAAAATGAATTTAATTTAATAGTATAGAATAGTTTTATTCTTCTTAACTAAAATTGTTTTCTGTCTTGTGTGTGTCTTGCAAATGTCTATCTATTAGTATCGAATTCTATCTGCTAGACCAAAATTGTTCCTTGCTTATAAGAGTAAGTGGCTATTGTATCACTGATAAATATTTTCATAATATTTAAGAAGAACGATATTTTCTAAATATCAGTTTTTTGTTTGTTTGTTTGTCTTTCCTCCCTTTCTTCCGCCTCCTCTCCCCCACTCCAGTTCAAGCCGTTGTTTCTCAGTCTAGTTGTGTAGGACACAGCTCCCTGGCCCATGCTGGTATTATGAGCCTTGCGCTCCCCCCAGCTGAGGCAGTTGGTCGCTGGTTGTGAGTGGGCCACTCACAGCAGCTCAGGGCAGCTCTCACTGGCTGCTCACTCTGGCCGCCAGCCACTCATGCAGCACACAGTAGCCCATGCCCACCTCAGCTACTCACAGCAGTCCAGCTCCAGGGAGAGCCATTGTGCACAGCTCATTGGCCCATGTGGGAATTGAACTGGCGACCTTGGCATTAGGAGCACGGCGCTCCAACCACCTGAGCCACCAGGCCAGTCCAATATCAGTGTTTTTGTTATGTAACTTTAGTCCATTTTAGGAACACCTTTAATTACCATATTCATACTAATGCTTTTAATGAATGGATGATTTTAACAGCTGGTTTTGTTGTGACATTTTTACTGAAACACTGAAAAACATATATATATATATATATATATACACGGAGTATTGTTTATGTTTCCTCCCTCCTTATCCCCTTCTTTTCTTCATTTATCTTTTCTGGTATCTGAATGATTTTCTTCTTTGTTGTTGCATCTTCCTGTGCAAATGTTTCCTCTGGCTGCATGGGACAACAACTAATCAGTGAAATGATTTCTACATTAGTCTCGGTAAGCAAGAAATGAAACAAAGGAAATAGCAGGGTGTGAGTCATAATTGTTCAAGTTCCTCAAATGTAATCATGTATAATTTATGCCTAATAGTTCACCTCAGATCAGTTTATAAAGTGGGAGATATATATGTCAACTATTGAAACACATTTCTCAAAAATAGTTATTTTGTTCAAAGATTATAACTGGCAAATTGGGGATTGACATTTTTGGTAGAGAAACTCTAATAATATGTTACTGTTTTATTACTCTAAAGTTCTGTTTAAATTTGATCTTTAGTGAGCATGGGTTTCATCTAAATTCATTTGGCATACTTTCATAACTGGTTAAGTAGCTAGTTAAAAATAAGTCATGAAGTCATGCTCATAATCTGAGCAGGGCTTGAACTCTGCTGTACATACTAATGGAACAAAGCCTCCAAAGAAAATTAATATAATTTCCTGAGCTAAGTTCTGCAGAGAGCTGTGATTCAGAGGATATTTCTCTAATAATATTATATTGATTGTATATTTGCAAAGATCCTTCTTTTTTAAAAAATCTGGGCCCTGTTTTCTTACCTCATTCTCTCTTCTTTAAAACAAAAACAAAAAAAACCACCACATTTATTTATTTATTTATTTATTTATTTATTTATTTATTTAATTGGGGAATAGTGTGTTTTTTCAGGATGCATTAGCCCCAAGTCTAGTTACGGAAGGCTCACTGGCCCACGTGGGAATCCATCCTGTAATCTTGGTGTTATGAGAACTGTGCTCTAACCAACTGAGCTAACCGGTTGCCCCTCATGTCTCTCTTCTTAAGCAGAATAGTCTACTGTGTCCCTTTCAAATGAAGATAAAGTTATAGACACCATCTCCTTTAACTTTAACATCAGAAATAAACTACTCTCTGAGGGTTTAAAAAGTACTTGCGTTAACATTTGGGAGTGAACTTTAAGTCGTTTGAACTGGAGAGAGAAAAATCTGTCATGGACTCCAACGTTGTTTTTTGTTGTTGTTGTTTGCTTACTTGCTTTTGCCCTCTTTTGTGTAATTTGAATTGCTATGTAATACTTTTACATTTAACTAAACTATATAATTTATCTTATTTATATAGAGGTTTATTTGTAAAATCACTCACCTGATATTTGCTGTATTTGCTATAAAAAGTATTAATGGGTATTCTCCAAGTTTGGCTAATATAGTGAAGACCTTTGTGCTATGAACAGGTTACAGTGTTCTAGATGTGCTGAGATTTTTATTTTCTCAGTCCTTGAGGCAGCCAGGAGGGTTTGGGTGGCCCAGACCACCAAGCTAGTGCCCCTTCTTCCAGCACTTACAGCCATGACATGACTAAAGTTGGGAAAGACTGATAGAGGGAATAGGATGTGGACAGTGTGTAGAAAGACTATGAATGGGGACACTGATGTGTAATGAGGGATTGTTACATATTTTTAACCCAAATAATTTTTTCAGGTCAGTGATTTTTAAAATAAGTGTCTATGGAAATGAGAGATATTCTATAGTTATTTAAATGTAAAAAGTATTAGTTAGCAATTCACAGTTCTCAAAATACTCTCACACATGTGTGAAACAAACTCAGAAGAGTCTGGAGGCTGTGCTAGAAATAAATGACAAAGATTTATTCAAGGGTCTTAGAGTTTGCAAACTGGAAACAGAGCTAGGCAAAACCCAGAAGTGTTCCGAAGAAGAAAGAAAAGTTGAGAATTCTTATAATAAAATTCACATCCTTGAGAATAATCAATCCTGCATTCTTTGACACAAGATTAGTCCAGAACAGTTAGCAGTCAGATGGCAGGCAGTCTGGATGATGGATGCCAGGTGGTGTGAGGGATGGGTGCCAGAAAATCTGGTCTTGTCCTGAGTCCTTTAGTGGGTTGTCAGTGTTATTTATAGGTAAGTAAATATCTGGGCATTGACATTGAACTGGACAGTTCAAAAATTTGAGTTCCCAGGCTAGTTAAAGTAAGAATAGAACCATGTCCTCATGCCTTAGACTACTTGATTTTAATCATTTAGCAGCTTGACCATAGTGTCTCCATTTTATTTCTTACCTCTTTGGCTCACATGTATTTTCTCAGTTGGTCCTTCCATGGATGCAGGGATGCAGAATGGGGAGCAAACTGTCTCCAAAGCTTCCATAATATCCAGAGATTTAAAGGACTTAAATTATGTTGAGCAGTTTGTAGCATTATAGTTTCATTTTATTAATAAGTTTAAAAGGCATGAAGATTTTAAAGGGAAACACAAGTGTTCATAGCTTCTATTTTGTGTATGAAACAATGCCAGTTCTGGAAGTTTGCTAAATATTACTCTGTTGTTCACTATTGTAAGGCCAGAGAAGGGGCTTTTAGAAGACTTCCCTACAAATTACTTAATTTCTATAAGCCTCAGTTTCCTCTTCTATCATCAGGTCAATGTATAGACAAAAGGAGAAAATATGTGTAAAACACCTACCATGGGGCTGGGCACATTTTTAAGTCCTCATTAAGCATCATGTTATATTGACCCGTTTCATAAGACTTATGAGTGTGTGTGATAATTTGTGTTACTTCTCCCAGGTACAACAAAAATTTAGAAGAAGCTAAAAGAATTGGAATAAAGAAAGCTATTACAGCCAACATCTCTATGGGTGCTGCTTTCCTATTGATCTATGCATCATATGCTCTGGCATTTTGGTATGGGACCTCCTTGGTCCTCTCAGGAGAATATTCTATTGGACAAGTACTCACTGTAAGTGATGTTATATTAAGAAAATAATCACTGTTGGAAATGCCAATGAAATTGAATGGTGTTGGCTTAACTGTTAAAGAATATATTTTGAAAAACGATTTAATAACACAAAGAGACATGAACCAATAGGTTAAAAAATAGAAAGGAAATCACATTCAACAACCAGTTTTGTCTTTTTTGTAGACCCCCCCCCTTGCATAGTACATCCTGTAGCCTAAATGATATTAACATCACCAATCTTTATAGCATGAACTTTCATTTGTTGAGACTATTTCTTTTTACCAGACTCTATGCTAAACACTTCATTTTTATTTTCTGATTTATTGTGCATAACAACAAATGGCAAAGTACACAGTTTAACTTCTTTTCCAACTCTTTTGAATGACAGCTAGTCTACCTTGCCAATTTATGGAAGTATAAATTGTTACTCTTCCTAAAAGAATATTCTATTTAGAGAGTCTCTGCCTTATAGACTGTTGTACAAGTATAGAAGGCTTGCCTTTTGATGTCATCCTTTTTTATTTAAAGACAATGAAATAATACACAACCAAGCTCCATCTGCATCTTGATCTAATAAAATACATATTGTTACAAGTGTCCCTCAGTTCTTTTTTCATAGGCCAACCACAAGTTAATGATGGACTGTATTTTGTTGAGTCCCTTAAAAGAGTTCCCTTTCTGAGGAAACAGATTTGTAACGTGAGTGTAATATATTTGAGTCTCTTGTTTTTTTCAAACTGTTGCTTCATCCAAAATGTGTGGGGCTATTTAATGTTTTTTACCAAAAAGGCTTTCATTAAGATAGTGAGGCTGTGGGTGAACCTAGGTTGTGAGAAGAGGAGTATTCTACTTAATTGTGATGTAGGTAAGCAGTTTTAAATCCAGTATTCACTGAACCGAGGTCTGCCTTACAAATTAGAAGTATCCAGAACAGTGAGTAAGAGCGTGGGATGTGCTATTGGGCCAACTTGGTTCAAGTTCCATCTGTGCAATTTTTAGCTGTATGATTTGGGGCAACCATCTACACATTTCAAGCCTCCATTACCAAATGGAAACGACAGTATTCTTGTAAGGACTAATTGAGAAAATGCATGTAGAATCACTTAGCTAAATGCCTTCTACGTAAATTACTGGGTAATATAATCCCTGTGTGATTTACTAAGAAATGAATACTGACATTAATTCTCTTTAACACTGACGAGAAACAAAGTCCAGTCTTTACCAGTAAGAAACTGATTTGGGCAAAATGAAAAAAACAAAAACCTGTTTACCTGACCTCAAAGAGAGCACAGTTTGGTGGAGGGAAAAAGACTTCACCTAATAAAGACAATGTCTTAGGTGTGTGTACTTTATAATTTACAAAATATTTTCATATATGCTGTTTCATTTGATACACCAACTCTAAGGTTTCCAGGTATGGAAAACAGAATCTTGCCTTATTTTTGCTAACTAAGAAATTGAAGCCCAGAGTCTCTAGAATTGCCTGAAAATATGTAGCCAGTTAGTGCTTAACCCAAAATTCAGACCTGGACCTCCTGAATCTCCTAGGGTTTGTTTCCGCTGTCTTTTCCTAATGACCTATACCAAAATTCTTGGCCATTCAAGAAATATTAGAATATTCTAATATTCCGGTCTTATAGAACTTATACCATTGTTTCACTGAGCAAGTAAGACCAATTCTGCATTCTAAATTGAAAGATACTGAAACTTTTAAAATATTTTTGACATCCAGTATTCATTCATATGTTGCCTTGCCATTTTAAAATTTAATTAGTTGTGTTAGAAAAAGAAAGAAGTATGAAAAAAATGTACTAAACGCTATCTTAAGAACTTGGTGGTTTTTCCTTTACATTCCTCAGGTCTTCTTTTCTGTATTAATTGGGGCGTTTAGTGTTGGACAAGCATCTCCAAGCATTGAAACGTTTGCAAATGCAAGAGGAGCAGCTTACGAAATCTTCAAGATAATTGATAATGTAAGTCTGAGATGGCTATTTAGCCATCTGTCTAAAAGCTTTTCCAGTTAAAAGCAGATTTTTTTAATCACTTGATCCAACTCTCCACAAATGTCACTAACAGTAGTTATTGTAACCTAGTAATCTTCTGAAATTATATTCTGTTTAGAAGCCACACATTGACAGCTATTCGAAGCATGGGCACAAACCAGAAAATATTAAGGGAAATTTGGAATTCACAAATGTTCACTTCAATTACCCATCTCGAAAAGAAGTTCAGGTACAGTGATAAATGATTAATCAATGATTCAGCAATGTATTGGATAAAGAGATTCTCATGCTTTCTTTTAGAGATTGTAAACAAAATATCTGTATTTAAATCTAGTTATGAATTCAACTGTCAATTCATGGTCCTGGTATCTGTTGTATTACCTTTAAGTTTATTTTTCATTCGTTTTGATAGATCTTGAAGGGTCTCAACCTGACGGTTCAGAGCGGGCAGACGGTGGCTCTGGTTGGGAACAGCGGCTGTGGGAAAAGCACGACAGTCCAGCTCATTCAGAGGCTCTATGACCCTACCGAGGGCATGGTGAGATGGCTCTTGCTGAGCTAAATGCTGCAACGACTAACAGCACCATCGCAGATAACACATTACCACTTTGCAATGTATGAAATTCACACCTTCTTTTTATTTCAGGTCAGTATTGATGGACAGGACATCCGAACCATAAATGTCAGGTATCTGCGGGAAATTATCGGTGTGGTAAGTCAGGAACCTGTATTGTTTGCCACCACAATAGCCGAAAACATTCGTTACGGCCGTGAAAATGTCACCATGGATGAGATTGAGAAAGCTGTCAAGGAAGCCAACGCCTATGACTTTATCATGAAACTGCCTGATGTAAGTCCTTCTTTTTTTTTTTAATTAAAGTTTATTAGGGTGACAATGGTTAATAAAGTTACATTGGTTTCAGGTGTACAATTCTGTAATACATCATGCGTATATCACATTGTGTGTTCACCACCCAGAGTCAGTTCTTCTTCCATCACAATATATTTGATCCCCCTTACCCTCTGGTAACCACTAAACTATTGTCTGTGTCTATGAGTTTTTGTTTCTTCATTTGTTTGTCTTGTCCCTTTGTTGTTTTCAGTTTTCTATCCCACATATCGGTGAAATCATGGTTCTCAACTTTTTCTGTCTGACTTATTTCACTTAGTGTTATAATCTCAAGATCCATCCATGTTGTTGCAAATGGCACTATTTCATCTTTTCTTACCTCCAAATAGTATTCCATTGTGTATATATACCACAACTTCATTATCCAATCATCTGTTGAAGGACACTTGGGTTTCCATGTCTTGGCCACAGTAAATAAAGCTGCAATGAACATCAGTCCTTCTTGATCTTTGTTTTGCTAAAGGTTCAAAGAATAGAATGATGACCTAATGCATAAGAAGTTAGGAAACTAAATTGGAGGAGGGAAATCAAGATTATTTCAGATTTTGAAGCTCTAGCAGCATCAACTAGTCGTGGTCATATTTTTAAAAAGTAGGGTTGGTTATTGCTAAATTTTAAGGAACTACACTGTATTGCCTGTGAGACTGGTGGTGTTGAGGGGTTCCTTCCCATGTTAAAGTGGGAGCTGAGATAGCGTGTTCTTTTGCTAAATCCTCATGTGTTTTCTGTGTTGTAGAAATTTGACACCCTGGTTGGAGAGAGAGGGGCCCAGCTGAGTGGTGGACAGAAACAGAGAATCGCCATTGCTCGGGCCCTGGTTCGCAACCCCAAGATCCTTCTGCTGGATGAGGCCACATCAGCCTTGGACACTGAAAGTGAAGCAGTGGTCCAGGCAGCCCTGGATAAGGTTTGTGAGCCTCAGTTCAAATCGACGTGACTTATAAGCATAAGAACATCCCACCATTAGTTTTTCTTAATATTATTTCTTTTAAACTATTTTTTTTTATTTAAGTGTGTTTTTCCAGGACCCATCAGCTCCAAGTCAAGTAGTTGTTTCAATCTAGTTGTGCAGGGCGTAGTTCACGGTGGCCCATGTGGGGATCGAACAGGCAACCTTGTTGTTAAGAGCACAGTGCTCTAAGCAACTGAGCTAACTGGTCACCCCCTTAACATTATTTTTTTAAAAAGGAAATTTCTGATCACTTCTAGTGATTCCTTCTGCTATCAAAATAAAATCATTAGGCCTCTGGGTCTGTTTGTTTAATTTTTATTTATTTCTGTTTTTTTGTCTGTTTTTTGTTTTTTTAAGTAGAGATGAATAAACTTTAGCTGAAAAGTACTTTCAAATTATAAAAATTAAACAACGAAAAATATAGACACAAATGAAAATTGGTCTTTATTGTAATCTTGAAAACAGCTTTAGAGATAACCCTGTTTTTTTAGGTTTTATTTTTACTGTTGTCAACAAGAGGAAAATATAATCTGAAGCTTCACATTTCATTTCTAACATGTTAAATGCCTAATGCAGACAGACACTATGGGAAATGAGAAACCTCTAATGGTTGGAAACTCACCTGAGCCATGAAATGTCCTTGACTCTGAAGAGGGTTTGACCTTTCTGCAATGCCTGAGTTCATGACTCATTCATCAGATTCCATCTGAGTGCTTATTCTATGCCAGACACTGTGGGCCTGGTCTCTGGCATATTCTGGTAACCAGCCTGCCTCTGCGAGGACAAGTAATGTGGAGACCTTTTACCCCAAAATTACTCTATGTTGAAGTTCCACAGTAAAATTCAAAGATGAACTCAGATTTGCTCCAACTCTTCTCTCTGAAAACAAATAAAACCTGCACATTCCTTCAAATATCCTGTCATTTACTTAATAGATTGTTGAGGAAGGAAAAGGCAGGTTACTGAAAATATTGTGAACCACGATAGAGGCACATGGGATTATGGCTGCTTTTCCCCCCTTCACTTTGTTTATCTGTAATTTCACATCTGTGTTTTCTTCTTAGTTTACAAAGAACTGTGTATTAAATTATAACTAAAAACAATTGAAAAGGTTGCATTTAGTAATCCTTTTTCTTTAGAATGTAAATTCGGAGTGTGGAATTCCACATGCGCCCCTTTTCTTGAAAACATCCAAAGAATTGAGCCATTGTCTTTCTAGTTGCTACCACCTAATTTTTCTACATATATTTTTTTTTTCTTCTCAGAGTTTTCTACTTCCCTTTTCATATTGATCCTGATACCTTTTCTTTGTCAGTTTGTTTTGAGAATTTTACTGTTAGTACCTGGAGAGACATATAGAGTAACACAAATTGTAAGCATCGGGAAAGTTACAAATGCTAAAGAAATCTCAGACAAGTTTTTGTTACCTGGCTCTATTTCATATTAAAATAAAAATGAGATTGTAAAAACATTTACACAGTTCTTCAATGTTTCCGTACTGCTTTTACCTAGGCATAAGTACCATATATTGAGTACTTACTGTGTGTACATGACAATGCTTCATGTACATTATTTTATTTAGTCATCACAGCTACTCTAAGAAATGAGTACGATTATCCCCATTTTATATATGAATAAATTGAGCCTCACACAGGTTAAAAGATTTGGATAAAATCCTGGAATTCATAAATGGCAGAACTAAGATTTGAATTCAAATTTATTTGACCCTGAAGTTGGGACTTCGCTGCCTCATACTTGTGGTCCATCTTGATCGTCCAAATGTCCTATGAAATACCACATTGTGATTCCCAGAACTCACTGCTACCTGGTGCATCAGTAGAGCACACTGGCCTGCATCTGCTCTGATTGGCTAATGCCTGGACAATAGGGTTTTTACTTTGTAAGTGCCTGATTATTACTATAAACTTAGGCTGACAGAGGTTAAGTAAAATACTTAGAGATGTACATAATATTAATATATGACTATCATATTTATGCTTCTCTTTATTATAATAAAACACCGTTTCAACCGTTATCAATTGATATACATTTATTGAAGCCAGAGACTACCTTATATAGCTTGGATGGTTTTACAGTGTCTAGTAAATACAAATGGACTGAATGGATTTTTGCACGTAATTGTTTTTTTCCATATAATTTTTGCATATAATTGCACGCATTTAAACGTCAAGTTGTCCTCGCTTTAGGCCAGAAAAGGCCGGACCACCATTGTGATAGCACATCGGTTGTCTACAGTTCGTAACGCTGATGTCATCGCTGGTTTTGATAATGGAGTTATTGTGGAGAAAGGAAATCATGATGAACTCATGAAAGAGAAAGGCATTTACTTCAAACTTGTCACAATGCAGGTAGAGTCTAACTCAAAAATTTCCTAAAGTATGTGGTGATTTTGCTGTTTAGTGCGATAAATAAATGTTAATTAATATGATTGTCTTTTGGGAAATGGGAGAAAAAATACTTGGGAGATTCAGGATTAGACCAGTGTTTTAGATATATATTCTTTTCTCTTTAAAGGAAGGAAAAGTAAGAAGAATAATTAGAGAAAGTTAAAGAAAAGTTTTAAAAGGTTTTAAAGGGAGCTATACACCATAGTAGCCATTGGCCACATGTGGCTATTAAGCACGATGGTGGTAAACCTGAATTGAAACGTTTCTTAGTAGAAAGTGCATATCAGGTTCTGAAGACAAGAGAAGAATGCAAACTAAGTTTTTACTTTGATTACATGTTAAAATGCTAATATCTTGGATACATTAGGTTAAATAAAATATATTATTAAAATTGATTTTGCTTCTTTCACATTTTTTAATGTGGCTACTGAGAAAATTTTAAATAACAACTGTGGCTCACAGTATGGTTTGCACCATGTTTCTGTTGGCAGTACTGGTCCAAAGAAAACATGACTGAGCCAAAAACACCCAGAAAAAGGAGATGACTAGATAAGCTACTTGGAATGGATACCATGTTATTTCAGCATATTTATTGGGCATCCTCCTTAGTCAGTGGTTTTAATTTTCAAATATATTACACAAAAAGAAAAGAAACCGTTTGACTTTATCCTTTCCTGTATTTACTCAGATTATCATTTTCCTTTATCTGATTTATAGTGATTAATTTTCATTGGTTAACTGAGTCTAACCAGCTTATGCATATGTCTTGCTTATTTTAGACAAGAGGAAATGAAATTGAGTTTGAAATGTATCTGGTGAAACCAAAAGTGAAATAGATGCCTTGGAAATGTCTCCAAAGGATTCTGGATCCAGTTTAATAAGAAGAAGATCAACTTGCAACAGTATCCCTGCAACACCAGGCCAAGAGAGAAAGCTTAGTACAAAAGAGGCTTTGGTATGGAGAAGGATATAGAGTTTTATGTCTTCAACCCTCCCGCTGTTGCTCTCCTAGATTGGTGGGCTAGGGCTGGGATAGGAGTGGGAACAAGAAAGGGTTATCCAGAATCCTTCTGTCCCATCCCGCAGAGCATTCCACAAACCAAAATTTCAACTTTGTAGACTTGGGTTAGATTTTGTGAATGAGAATTTATAGGACAAAATTTTTAGAATTAGAGTTTAGGTATAATGTAAAGAGACAGAGTATAATGGATCTTCAAATATAAACATTTCTATTCTTTTCCCTACTTGCAAATATTCTATCCCTACTTGCAAATATTTTTGTCATGTCCCAAATAATAAATGTTTGTGGAAACATTTATTTCTTAAAAAATAGTGAAGTGATAGAATCTGTGAGTGCTTTTTTTAAAAAAAATTAAATAGCCATCAACTGCACATGGAAGAACTGTTTGTTATTAAATCAATTAAGTATCTTTTTTTAACTAACCTGTTGTAATATTTTGTTTTCCAGGATGAAAATGTACCTCCAGTTAGCTTTTGGAGGATTTTGAAAATGAATGCAACTGAATGGCCTTATTTTGTGGTTGGTGTATTTTGTGCCATTATAAATGGAGGCCTGCAACCAGCATTTTCAGTAATATTTTCAAAGATCATAGGGGTAAGTGTTTATGTTTACTTTTTGGATTTACTTTTGAGTCCTCAGTAAAGCATGAACTGTTTGTATTTGTAATTGTATACAAAAGCCTCAAAAAACCCACATACTTTCATATGAAATTAAACAGTTTGAAGATGTAAGAACAGAAGTGTGGTTTGTAATAGGAAAGCTAATTTTGTGAATCTTCCTTTGTTCTGCAAGCTACTTTCTCCTCGGGCCCTGGGGACCAGATCCCTGAAGTAGTCAATGAAACCAACTAGGAGACGGTCCCTTACCTGCCATCACTGGGCTCTGAGTGAAAGCTCATGAACTGTCATATCACCAGTGTACAGTTAGTCCCAGGTGTATTTGTCTGAGTGGCCTGAGAGGGAGCTGTTATCTAACATACGCACTTGTCAGGACGTGAGCAGGCCTAGCGTGCTGCCTCTGTAATATGTTCATCCCACGCGTTAAGATGAAAACAAATGGAATGGTTTCTGAAAGATTGAGATCATCATATGTTGGTTGCACCTGCTTTTAATGATGGCATTTTCAACAATAAAGTTGCAATCCAGGCAGGAATGCTTTTTGTTTAGTGACAGATATTCAAATATCAAGCTGAGGCCTTGATATTTGGGCCTTGCCCTTAGGGCCTTGCCCTAATTTCTGGAAAAAAAGCGATTGATTGCTACACAAAATATAGGGCAAACACCAACATTTGATTACATCAAAAATCCTGTAAAACAAATTGGTAGTCACAAATAGTCATGGGGAAGTGAAATACAGTAGAGGGAATATAATCAATAATGTTGCATAGATTATGTAGCATGCCAGATGGATACTGGACTTATCAGGGGAATCACTTAATAGATTGTTTAGATACCTGACCTACACCTGAAGCTGAAGTAGAATAATATTGAATGTCAACTATAATTAAATACACACATACACTCACACCTTATGTAACATATATGTGTATGTGTGTGTGTATATATATACATATATAGTCACGGATGTAAAGTACAGCATAGGGAATAGAGTTAATGGAATTGTAACAGCTATATACGATGTCAGAGGGGTAGTAGATTGGAAGTGAGGGGTTATCACTTTGTGAGGGGTGTAAATGTCTAATCATTATATTTTGTGCACCTGAAACCAATATTTAAAAAAAGTAAATTAAAAAACACAAATATTCAGGTCTGCCCATGCCTGGCTAACTTATTTCAGGTTGACATTCATATGTTTAATGTACTCATTCAAGAAATGTATTTTCAGTGTCTGCCTTGTGCCAGGTACTGTTCTAGGTTCTGAAAAATTACCAAGAGGAGATAAAATGTCCAATTACTCATTCTAGGTCAGGAATTAGCAAACTCTTTCTACAAAGGGAAAGATAGTAAATATTTTAGACTTTGCATGCTATCTGATCTCTGTTGCAAATACTCAATCCATGTCATTGTAATACAAAAGTAGCCATGTTAAAACTTTACATAAACGTTTGACTGGGTAGTTTGTGGATTCTAACATTTGCCTTGCAGATAGAGAGGTAGATAATGGTATCATCAGAAAAAAATGGACTTGGATTAGTTAGGAATGGTTTAACTGTTTTCCTCATTCCTTATGTAACAATAGGTCTGAAAGCAGGTGGTCCAGGGCTGACAGAGTAGCTCCTAGATACTGGGTAGAAAACCAGCCATCTGCCTCATTAAAGGTCTGAAACACAGAGTTTAAGATTATGGGCTCCAACTTAGATTGCTTGAGTTTGTACCCTTGTGTCATTGCTTGCTGGCTGTGTTACCTTCAATGAGTTAATTAACCTCTCTGTGCTTCAGTTTTCCTCTAAAATAGTGATGATAATAAAACAAACCTCAAAAGGTGTTTATGAGGATAAAAGGAATAGTATACATGAATTTGCTTAGAATAATGTCTGGCACAAAGCAGGAGGTCACTGATTGGTAGCTATTATTTTTGTTGGAATGACTAATCAAGAAAAATTAATTTCTTCTGAAAAGCTTTTCTCCTTTATGAAGGATAACGTTGTCTGTGTTCAGTTAAGAATGTGGCTCTGTTGCAAGACTGATTTTGGCCCACTGTGAAGGGCGATGTTTGTGTTCTTTTTTTTTGGAACAATTATTCTCTGTGTTCCTGGAGCCTAAGACATCCTATTAGCTCTTCTGACCATTTCTAGAAAGGTCTCCATGTGTGGTGTTGGGTCAGCTGGCTATTGTTCTCCACTGGCTATTGAACTGACTATCCTACAAAGAAGGTTGGCTCAAGCAACTGCGTTTATTTCTGAAAGAGCTGGGCACCTCTCTCTAGTTCACCAAAACCACATCAGCAGATTTGTCTCCAGACACCTTGGGACAGTTTGAAGTGGCAAATTATAAAATAACAAATTGCAATACAATGTAATTTCCCACCAAAGGAGAGAGTATTCATTCTCAGTTCTACTTTACATAGTAGGTGTGGCATTGTGGCACACAATACTCCAAGAGGGACTATGGGCAGAAAAAGTGTTGGATTGATTTGCATATGATTGAGAGACCCATTATTGGCCTTTAAGGAAGAGAATATATGGGATTAAGGAAGCCAACCCCAACCACCATTGTATGGTGGCTTTCTTGACCCCCAAATACTGTGCCACATGGGGAATGGGTCAGACCCAGTGACTTCTTCAGTGACTGAATTGATACCATTTAAATATTTTCTTAACAGGTTTTTACCAGAGATGAAGATCCTGAAACAAAACGACAGAACAGTAACATGTTTTCACTGTTGTTTCTAATGCTTGGAATTATTTCTTTTATTACATTTTTCCTTCAGGTAAACGTCTACATTTTCACTTTATTCATTTTGAGAAAGGCAGCGTTATTCAAATGTGGGAATTTAGAAACATCTGTGTCATGTGCTTTTTAGTAGAATTGCTCCTGTATTAACAGGGTTATTACCAGCCGAGTTTCTTTTGATATTGAAAACAAAGATGTTTTGCTTCTCTGTCTCACTTGCTTTCCTCCTCTCCACCCTCACCTCCCCCAGCTGAAGTATTAATGAGGGGAACAGAGAAAAGGAATTAAGTGCTCTAAAAGATGAGTGTAGTAAGGCAGTATGGGTTTTGGTGTTAAGAGTTTTAGGGTTGAGTACAAGTTGAACCAGTTTCCAATTTTGTATCGTTGGACCAATAAATGATTTACACTGCCTAAGCCTCAGTTTCCTCATGTACAGTAGGGATAGTGGTACCTGTCTCTAGATGATTAAAAAGAGCTAATTAATGTGTGTTTGAGACAGTTACAAACACAGTCACATGTTGAATGTATGAATTGTTAACCACATATAATTTTTTAAGGTAAAATTCTGAATCGGTCTCTTTAACGTGTTGTTAGCATGTATTAATATTTTTAATAGAACATTGTCTGGACATTGTATAAGAGGTACAAAAGAAAAAGACTGAGACTGATCACCTTCGTTATTAGGTTCTTAAAGTCTCATTGGGGAATTTGACCTTACTATAATAAATGTGACACTAACCACAACATTGCATGCCAACTCTTAATGACATACCATATTTCACCGAAAATAAGATCTAGCTGGACCATCAGCTCTAATGCGTCTTTTGGAGCAAAAATTAATATAAGACCGGGTATAATATAATATAATATAATGTAATAATATAATAAATATAATATAATACTAGGTATTATATTAAATTTTGCTCCAAAAGACATAGTAGAGCTGATGGTCCAGCTAGGTTTTATTTTCGGGGAAAAACGGTAGGAGTTGGAGTAAGGTAAAGACTGCTGAGAGTGAAGTTGGTTGAGGAATTTGGGGGGAAGTAGGCTTTGAGCTGGTCCGTTAAACTTTGGAGCTAGGGCTTGGTGAAGCCGAGGTGGTTAAAGCAGTACCTTTGTAACATGAGGATGTGTGGGGAGATTTAGATTTTAAGCCTGCCACCCTAGCACTGGCCTCTGGCAACTTGCCTGCCTTGCCTGGCAAACCAAGGTGAGAACGAACACTGAGTTACAGAGCCTCAGAAGTGTAAACATGGCACCAAGCCTAATGCTAGAATACCCAACCCCTCATTTAGAAACATAAGGAGGGAGCTCAGTGTGTGATGAAATCTCAGGCTCTCGGTTCCCATTCTGGTAAGGAGTCCCATAGATCCAGGTTCAGATTTTAACCCTGCCACTCTAGCACTGGCCTCTGGCAATTTACCAACATCTCTAAACTTTAGTTTCTTCGGTAATATGGTGATTACAGGATTGTCATGAGGATTGAATGAGAGAACATATGTAAAGTATAGTGTCAGAGGAAGCACTTAACCCTTAGCTCTCCCTCGTTATATTGTCTCCCATATAACAACAGTAATATGCCTGTGGGCAAGACATCTTACATTTCATTCAATCTAACAGCAGAAACTGTAATCTGGGCATCTCCAAGTAAGTGTAATCAGTGTAGTAATTTTAGGCTTAAACTCAACTAATCTAATTCTCCATCACTTCCTGCCTAGGTTGGCAATCTGTGTTAGCAGAGGGGTTATGCCGCAGTACAGCACTGGGGGTCAGGCGATGGTCTGCTCATCTGGACTTGAGTTACAGAGTCCAGCCTGGCTTTCCCTTTTATCGGGACCATGTAGAAGAATTGGTTCTTTTTTGTGCTCTTTCCATGTTTCTTCCCTCTCTCTCCATAGTGTCCAACACGCTACTTGGGAGCACAGTGCAGGCATGGTTGCTGACTCAGGGCTGATGGGAGGGTGTCTCATCGAACCATTTCCAGCCATTTCCACTGGCTTTCCTTTCCTCACACCATTGTGTGGCAGACCTCCTCTGCAAACTGCCCCTTCCCAGAGCTCCAGAAAGACAGGGAGCACTGCTTTCCTTTAGTCCTGTATCAGCAAACTCATTGGGAGGAGAGTTCTGTCCTCCTTCCCCACAGATGTGGCCCAACATGGCCGCACAAACACAGCTTGCCCTATTCTTTCCGGATAACTTCCTTTCTTCCTCTCAGATACAGAAAGTAGGAAGGAGGAGTGCAGAAAACTCTCTCAGTAAGGCTTCTACTCCAACCTATTTTTCTCCTAGGCTTTGGCTTTTTTAAACTTGGAAACTAAGAATTTGATGTCTTTGTTCTCTGCATCCTTTATGGCAGGGGTGACTATATATTCCTGTTTTCTCAGTGCACTTCAGGTGCTGGTATAATTAATTATACCCCTTTTCACTCTCAAAAGTGTCCTGGTTTGGATGATACATCATATAGCCACCCTGTTTAGAGTGTCCCCTGCCTTGGGAACAACTCCAGCTTCCTGAGTGACAGACCCTGGTTCACTGAGAGAAATCAGCAGGGGTGGGAGTTGAGGACAAAGAAACACGTTTCTGAAAAAAAAAAATCCCTGAAGGGCCTGCCAGCTAGCTGGGGAATAGCAGAGTCAGTTTCAAAACTGGGCTCCTGGCGATGTCACCAGTGCAGTTAGGTGCCATAGTACACAGGCATCGACATGTAGCCAACCCTTAAAATTAGGCTTTCTGACTGTCTAGTGTCCTCGTTAGCAATGACATCAAGTTTCTCTCCTTTTGTGTGGTCAGTGGCTGGGTCTCTGACATGTCCCCTTCCTTGTGGTATGTTTTTATTCCTCACAGGGCTACACGTTTGGCAAAGCAGGAGAGATCCTCACCAAGCGGCTTCGATACAAGGTTTTCAGATCCATTCTGAGACAGGTATGTCTGCGGAGAATCGTGCCCCTGGATGTGCAGAACCCCCCACGTGGGCTCCATGGGGTCAGGCAGTGGGAGCGTCGTCAGGTTACTCAGAGCAGCTTCTGCATTACTCTTCCCTCACTCGCATCTTACAGATGCAACTGAACCACTGCCTAGTCAAAGACTCAAAGGCCCTGCTGTCTGTCTGCCGTGGGCAGGCACGGGATTCCTGGGAAACAGAGTTTCCAGAGCAGATTCACCTCCAGCCTTAGTCTCAGCAACTGTCGGCAGAGTAGGCAGAAGCAATCTTCAATATCTGTCATCCCTTTCCTCTCTTTCTTTCCCCTGGGAAACCCAAGATTCTTGTGTTTCTTCCCACCAAGTAATTCCCTCTTTACCCTTTCTTTCCACAAATCAAAATTCATCCCCACAGCCCATTTCCTCAATGCCAAGTTTTTGTTTTGTTTTTGGCTGGGGCTGGACGGGTAGACCAATTCAAGCTGCAGTGTTACTAGCTGATAATGACTAAATTTAATGCCGCTCACGTTGTATACCTTCAAAACCCTAACAGATAGATGTGACTGTTTTCCTGGGGCAAAGGGGAAGGGGGACTCTGGGAATGTAACCCAAAGCATCCCAGTTCAGGAAAGTTTCATTAACAATCACAAACATTTTGTATGTACCTTAGTAATATAACTTTCCATTTAAAAATCACTGCTCACTTGCCAGTGAATAAAATGATGCGCCAAAGGACACCCTAGATATGCCAGGGTGAAGCCTGGATGAGAAGCAGTTTGCTCTGTCAGGATTTCTAGATGACATTCATATTTTCCCAGCTGTCTTTGGTTCCTCAGTCCTTTCCTACACCTACCACTGTCACCTAAAAAGAAGACATAGTTAGGGAATTGCTGGCCAGTGACTGGTGGACCCAGGACTGAATCTGTGAGCGATTTGATGGAGAGTCCTGTCCTAGGACTCTCAGTCAAACCACAGTTATAGCGGAGGTTCCACTTGGACTTGAGGCTGACCTTGGGCTGGGGGCCAAACACCCCATTACCCCACCAGCCCCCAGGCCAACTCCTAGGTCCATGACACTTTGAAGATGAACGGATGGTTTATGTAATTTCCTCTCCATAAATTATTAAGTCCAGCCGTCATACATTAAGTGTCTTCTGCTTACAAGGCGTAAGTATTTTAAGTCATTCAAACATGAATGGATCCTGTCTTCAAGGAAGTTACATTCCAGTGGGGAGGCACTTAGGGGCTTAACAATTTTAAAAAGCAAATTGATGCATACAATAATACATTATAATACTCTTTTCTTTTCTTAATATTTTTGGGGAAAATGATAGATACAGCTTTAATGTAAATCACCAGTTCAGATAACTTCTTAGGGATATAGTTACTTTTGTAATAGACATAAATGTATATTTCAAAGTTACAATATTTTTAGTATTTGTGTATTTAAAAACATAAGTGGTTTTACAAAGAAAATCCTATGTTGAATGTGACATTTTAATCTAGATTTCTTTTGTTGTTGTTGTTGCTTTTTTTTGTTTAATCCAATTCATTTATTCTGCCCTGCACTACAGTTATCTACCTGCTCATTCAACCTCTCTATTTGGATGTCTAATAAACATTCCATACTTAACATTTCCAAAATTGAACTTTAGACTCTTCTCTCCCCACAGGGTTTATTCCTTACCTAGTCTTTTCCAATATTAGCAAATGGCAGCTCCATTCCACCAGTTATTCAGGCTAAAAACCTTAGCGTCATCCTTGATTCCTTTCTTTCTCTTAACATTACAATAGCCTCATGACTGGTCTCACTGCCTCCATCTTATCCCAATCCAGTAGGTTCACCTCCCAAACACCAGAGTCATCCTTCTAAAATATAAGTCCAATCACAGCTCTCTGCCCCAAAACGGAAAGCTGCCCATATCCCTCAGGGTAAAAATCTGGGAACTTTATAGTGCCCATAAGATCATGCATGGTGTGGCCCTCACTGCCTCTCAGACGTCATCTCCCCTCGCTTCACCTATTTTCCAACACATAGTCTACACTATTTGCACTGACTCACTGAATAAAGGTTTGAGAGGGGAGCAGTGGGAGAGCCAAATGAGAAGGGAAATCTGTCTAGAGGAAGAGGCGACTTTTACAAATTCACACAAAGGTGCTTTTAAGGCTAGCAGCAGCCCTATGACATTGTTGCTAGGCCCTGAGTATGCCTTTGCCTCAGGGCCTTGGCACATGGCATGTCTTCTCTCAAGTAGTCTCATCCTTCTCTTCCTTCTTTCAGGTCTCTGCTCAAATGGCACCTTAGAGAGGCCCTTTCTGTCCCCTCCCTAGCCTATAAAATAGCACCTTTCCTCAGTGTTTTTCCTTCTTACCTCACTCTATTTTTCTTCATAGCATTTATTACCATCTGGCATGGTATGTATATATGTATGTATGTATGTATGTATGCATGCATGTAGGTAGGTATGTATGTATGTATGTATGTATTTATTTATTTATTTATTTATGGCTTCCATCCCTAGAATTTAGGCTTTATGAAAGCAGCAACATTGTCTTTTATAGATTGAACACTTAGAAATCACGTTTGGAGCAAAGTAGACACTCAAAAAGTTTTTTGACAAATGAAATTATTTATATGTTTGTCTAGTAAGTCCCTTTCTTGTCTATTGAGTGTCAAATCATGAGTGCTACATGCAGGAGATATAAATGATTAACAAAACTGACCCTGTCCTTGTCTTCAGAGCCAAGAGTCTCATAAATAAGGCTTTCAGATAACAAAATCATTTTGTGTGCTACAGGATGTGAGCTGGTTTGATGACCCTAAAAACACCACTGGAGCACTGACGACCAGGCTTGCCAATGACGCTGCTCAAGTTAAGGGGGTACGTGCCTCCTTTCTGTTGGTATTTGTCTTAATTGGCCATTTTGGATCTCAGCATGAAACTGATTTTCTCATTACAGGTGTTAGGTCTCATCATCTTTAAGAAAATATCGAATAAACATTTAACCTACACAGTACATCATGTGATTTATAGCAAAAATGTTAACTGTTTAAAGCTATAGAGATACTACAAGTTTATTTTGTTATTTTGCTATCTTGTTCATGCTATCAATAAGATACATGTGGAAAGATATTTAGAAAAGGGAGTATTTATCGGCATAGCATGCAGGATCAGTCTGTTTCAATTAATCGGCAGAAAATTATAAGTGCCTCTGAGTAAAGCACGTGTGTAGTTGCTGGACGAAACTTTAGGGGCACTGGAGTTCAGAAGGGAGGGAAGAAAACCTTAACCAATGGTTGAAAGAAATGAATGAAAAGCACATTAACAATTAAAGCAAGGGTAGAAGGAATAACTATCAGATTATAAGGCTTAAATTTTCTACTGTATGAATCTCTTTAATTGATATAACTAGAAACTGTTAAACCAGGGTATTTTGATTTATGGATGAGGTGAAAATTTCTTCTTCTACAACTATAACTGTGTATAGCAAAAATCTACAAGATGATGTCAAATTTGAAAAAAAATCACATGATCTCGGCCATCTTTCCCTCCTTTGTACCTTATCAATCTTTAGTTTTTAATCTTTCTGTACAGTAATACTATAATAACATTTTTTCTAGCTAATATATGGGGCTTCTGCAAGAATAAATTAGGTTATGAATGTGGAAGCATACACAGAGTTATAAAATTACAACATACATCTTAGGAATTGTTTTAGTACATATGTCTTTGTTTAAAGCAAACAATTCAAAGAAATTGAGGTTTAGATCAAGTTGTATAGAACCTAATGGAACAGGATGTGCACTGCTTGAAATAACTTTGAATTTCCAAACCCTGACCTTATGGAGTCTGTGTGGCATGTCAGATCATCATAAGCGCTGTGGGGGGAAAAATGTCAGCAGACTATGGGAGTAGGAGATTGCCAGTTGTCAGGGAAGGAGGGCCTCAGTGATGTTGGTATATGCAAGAGGCCTGAAGGAAGGAAAGGTGTCAATCCTGTAAATATTTGGTGTTCTAAACAGAAGGATATGCAAGTACCAACACCCTGAAGCTGGAGCTGTTTGACCACTGTTCCCAAAACAGAAGGAGGACGCTGTGTCTGGGGTAAAGTGAGTGAAAGGAAGAATCATCAGTGTTGAAGTCAGTGTATCTGGAATTAGGTGGGAAACGCTTGTAGGGTTTTGAATACAGGAGTGAAGTGATCTGAAATTTTTAAAGGCTGCTGTGTTAATAGGCTAAAGGCGGCAAGGGTAGAGGCAGGGAGTCTATTGCAGTAATCCAGGGGAGTGATGACAGTGTTTTAGACTAGGGTGTTCTTAGTGAGGTGTGAAAAATTAATCAGATTGTGGAGGTATTTTGAAGGTCCAGCCAACAGAACTTGTTGGTTGGTTGGAGGCAGAATACAAGAGAAAGGGGATTTAAGAATGACTGCAAAAATTTTGACCTGCATAACTGAAAAACTTGAATTACCTTTTTTTTTTTTTTTGAGAGGTAGAGGAGCAAAGATTTTTATTAAAGTGAAAGTACAGCTCTCTTATTAGAGGGGGTGCCCGAAACTGTGATGCCCACTGGCTAAGGCAAAAGGCTCTTTTATACTTTCTCTTGCATGCTTGGGGAAGGGAATTGGTGCCTTCTAATAAATTTTGTCTATCAGATTTGCTCTGTTGCCCAGCCGAAAGGGATTTACAAAGTAACCCATTTACCCCCAGAGCACAATTACATTTTTGTTCTGGAGCGAATGAGTCATTTCAGAATCTGGAGTTCCAGGATATGGCTGCCTTTGTTTATTCTACCAGGGACTTCCCTGTCTACCTAACAACATGCTAGCTAACCTATCTCAATCTACCCTCTAAAGACGTAACCCTAACTGCCGTTACGGTATGAAGGTCATGACCGCTTTGGCTGCTTCATGCTGAGGAGGGGCGTAGAAGGGGCTGGCATCTAAGGCTGGTCCATAGGTCTATCTACAGCTCCCTGGTAGTTGAGCAAATCCAGGTGAACTTCCATACTCAGGGCCATCTGAAGCTGGGAGGTCTTCGTCCATGGTCCACTTGTTGTAGTCGCTTGAACCATCTCAGCCAGCCAGTAGGTAATCTGCAAGCTTTGTGCTGGTCTGTGCTGGAGGAAACTGAGGAGGTCTGACCCGGATACGTCCTGGAACAATGTCTCAGTTCTTGGTATGAGACGGAAGGAAGAAAAGCTCTCCTTTGATCCCGGATGAGCCTCCAAGGAATGTTACAGGATTCTGGTGTCTGGTGCCCGGAGATTGTGGTCTCACATACCCAAAGAATGAGAATGCGGACTTGGAAGGAGAGGTAGAGGAGCAAAGATTTTTATTAAAGTGAAAGTACAGCTCTCTTATTAGAGGGGGTACCCGAAACTGGGATGCCCTGGAATTGCTTTTTAATGAAACTGGGAAAGCCGTTGGAAGAGCAGGTTTGGGGGGAGAATCAAGAGTTCTGTTTGGAACATGGTGAGTGTGAGATGTCCACATTTGATGTCCAAGTGGAGATGTCGAGAAGGCAGGTGGATTTGCAAGTCTTGAGTTTAACAGAGAAGTCTGATCTGGAAATATACATTTTGAGATTTTTCAGTGCATTGGTGACTTTTTTAGAGCCGTGAGACTGGAGATAGCCAAGGAAGCATATGTAATTAGAGAAGGTGGGAAGGCCTGGGCCCCGAGCTCAGGACTATAAGGATGAACCAGCAAAGAAGAGAGAGAAGGAGTGGCCAGTGAGGGAGAAGAGCAGTGTTCTAGAAACAAAACGAAGACAGCATTTTAAGGAGGGAGCAATCTAAAATATCAAATAGTACTGATAAGCTTGCAAGATGACCCGAACATTTCACAATTCTGTAGCCATGTGGAGAGGTGTTTATGCTTCTAACAAGAACTGTTTCAGAGGTGTGGTGGGAACAAAGAGTGACGAGAGTGTGTTCAGGCAAAGGGAAAAGAGGAATAGGACACAGTTGGACAAATTGTTAAAGGACTTTCTGGTAAATGGGGCAGAGAAATGGGTGGTAGGAGGAGGATGTAAAGTATTATTCTCTATTTTTTACTTAAACTGACATGAGAATTTGGAAGTAAATCTATTTTGCTAGCTTCCTGGAGGAGCTGTTTTGGGAGATAGATCACTATAAACGGTTATTTTCACATTTTCTAAATCCTGTATTTCCTCACTAACCTTAGATGCCATAACTTTAATAGACCTTTCACGGATACCTTGTCATATGTGCTCATGTGCTTTCACAGACACACACATCCCATATTCCAGTTGGTGTCAAGGACACAATCCTGGAGCAAACACTACCTCAGTCCCTTGGAACCGAACCCTCTGCGTATGCAGTCCGGACATTCTGGCTGACAGTCCTTCCCTCCTCTTAAATTTGCCTGGGTTGGTGGCCTGCTTTAGACCACAGTGCTTTCCTAATTTATAAAATCCGTGGTCAATGCTTTCCCTCTGCAGTATTATTTGCGAGGCCCTTGTCCGTATCCAGGAACTCCACTAATTATCTGCTGGTGTCAACTGTCTGTTTTTCACTTGTTTCCTTACAGGCATCTCAAACTTGCACTTTCATGACCCCACTAGCACGGGCACCTGCACACCCTGTGTAAGCTACTCTGAGTCAGAATTAGTCTCCAGAATTTAAAACAGTGGCTAAAAAAGAAAGACCAGTAAAGAGGAAGCAAGCAGATTGATGAGGGCCATCTGAACTAGCAAAGCCCAGTACAGCTGTTATCACATATTGGCTGAAAGAAGATAGTTGTATCCACTTCACGCCCCTAGCAGAGCTGTTTGTGATGAGGGATTTATGTGTGTGTGTGTGTGTGTATGTGTGTGTGTGTATACACATACATATGCATATATACACACATATATATGTACATACATATGTGTGTATCTGTCTATTCTACAGTGGGAAGTAGTGTGATTAATTTTTTATATGTAAAAATATCTGAAGCAAGCCATGGTATCACAAATCATTGCCACCCAAAGCAGGGCTAACTCAAGTTTGCATGTATATTATTAATGATTATGTTTATCTAGGTTAATTTTTTTTATATTTAACTTCACCATCAGTGAAACGTTTTCTCAGATATTTTTGAGTAAGAAGCTTAATGCTGTTAAACATAAATCAGAAGAACGTATGTCTCAATATTTTGCCTATGAAATGGTGGGCTTTTAAATTTTATGTATGTTGGTATTGGGACTAGAATTCTACAGGGGGAAAAAACAAAGGAGAGCCATATAGAAATCAAAAGCAATGATGTATTTTTAAATTGTTTTTTTGGCAGGAGGTAGTTGAGGGAAAGATTAAGTTAAATGTTCCTGATTTCAAAAAGAGGTTCAGGAAACACGTTTTTTTTCCAGTAAGCACAAAATTTTTTAAGGTTAGATTTCAAGTGATGTGGTGGTGTTTTAAGTAGGAAATAAATAGCTAGAGGGGAGAAACAGGGAACCATGAAGAGAAAAATGAGTAGAAAAGGAAGTGAGATACAAATACATGTAAGAACAGTGGGATGGAGGGATTGTGAGGGGAGTCTATCTGGGTTTCATGTGTTAAAGCATTTTCACTTCCCAGTTGGGTGTGGTGTTTGGAGTGTTACCGCCTCTCAGTCCCTTTTGAAATGAAAATTACCTGGCTTTACTACTAATCCTGGCTCCACTGCTAATCCACCGATTGTTAACCAATGTAAGACCACCTGAAGTGCTAAACTAAATTAGCCAAGGGGCTCAGTCTCCCCCCAGCTGAAGGTGGTAGATCTTTTAGTTCATCTTCCATGTATATTAAAAAAGGATTTGTCATCTCTGATTCATTTTACTTCTTTCTGAGGGCTTGACTACCATTCGAAATTGAATATTTATATGTCTGGAAAGGTCTGTGCCTGGATTACTTACCTGTCCTGAACTCGGGATGTTCTGCCTGCTTCTCTCAGTCAGGTGCTGTGGGACATGAGTTCTGAGTAGGACTTGTAGATACTGAGAACGGCAGCGATCGGCATCGTCCCATCCCTGTGCTGTAGACTCTCTCCAGGTTGTAACCTTTGATTTCAAATTGAAAATGTGCAAATATGGAGAGCTGGATTTGCAGTCCACTCCACTCTGATTTACGCCAAATTTACCTAAGCACCACTTTAATATAACCTCAATGACTGCATCAAATAAAAATAAATGCTCTATTATTTATGCTGTCTCTTTCAACCCTGGTGCAGCTCCCTGGTATGGAATTTAATGTACAAGAGGCTACTGGTAGTTGTAGTACCCTTTTCCCCTAATTACTGATCTAGTATTTATATTACGTAGTGCTGAATGATTTTAGAGGGTCAACATTGGGGAAGGGGGTGTTGTAAAAATTCTGTCTTAGAATTCAGAGCTGAGAGATACTGTAGTTATTAATCAATGTACCTGCTCATACCGGGGGTTGGAGAAATTTGTTCAAAGTCACAGAGGTGACGGTGACCATCCTAGACTGTACTCCACCATAATTTTTACGTGAAACCAGCTCCATTCAGGCCGAGGAAATTCTGGGAAAAGAATATGGGCCATTTCCAGACAAAGCAGATCTGGTGCCCAGAGCAAAAGTTTGGAATAGCTTGAGAGCATAGTGTGTTTCCAGAGTAGAGGGAGAGAAGTATAGAGTGGTGGACTGAATTGACATTGTAGTTTGAGTTCTGGTTTTAGAGGTGGAAATCATTGCATGCTACTGAAAGTCATGCTTCAGGCTCCCACTGGCATTCAAACTGAAGGTTCTGATGACTGCTTAATATCCTAAATTAAATTCCATAATTTTCAGCTCTTTGTACTTTTTCCAAATCAAATGCAGTTGAAACACAATAAGCATCTCAGAGAAGCCAAAGTACACTTGAATATTTTTAGTGAGAAATATTAGACTTAAATGATAAGTAGTCTGCGCCTAATATTGAAAATTTCCAACATTCCCAGTTCGATGCAATTGATGTAATCTTATCTTGCTAATTTTCAGAGTTCACTTTAGTGATCATGGTTTGATTAATGAAAAATTTCTTAGTATCACAAATCAGAAGAGACAGGAGAAGGACCTCCCACAGAGAAAATGGTGACTGTCCTCCAGCCCTTGCCTTCGAAATCACACACCTCAGTATGCCCACCATGTACCTCCAATGACCCTCCAGGTCACCATCCCCTGTTGGAGCCCAAGATGTGTATTAACAATGAGTGGCAGAACTCTGAGAGCGGGAGAGTGTTCCCTGTATAAAATCCAGGAGAACAGGTGTGTGAAGTTCAAGAAACAGACAAGGCAGATACAAACAGAGCAGTTCAGGCAGCCCACCTACTTTCTCTCTTGGTTCAGTGTGGAGAAGACTGGATGCTTCAGAAAGAGGATGTCTGTTGGATAAGCTTGCAGACTTGGTGGAACGAGACAGGGCAGTTCTTGCAACCAGAGCTGTGGCAAACCGTTCCTATAAGCTTTTTACATGGATTTGCAGAGGGTCATCAAAACCCTTTGGTATTACGCAGGCTGGATTGATAAAATTTACAGGATGACCATTCCTGTAGATGGAGACTATTTTACCTTTACAAGACACGAATCCATTGGAGTGTGTGGAAAGATCATCCTGTGGAACGTCCCCCTGCTGAAGTTTGCCTGGAAAATTGCTCCAACTCTGTGCTGTGGCAATACAGTAGTTATTAAATAATCAAAGCAAACACCACTCAGCATGCTCTACATGGCAGCCCTCATCAGGAGGCTGGCTTTCCACCAGGAGTCATCAGTATTTTGCCAACGGCTGGGGCAGCAATAGCTTCTCATATTGGCATATACAAGTTTTCATTCACAGGGTCTACTGAAGTAGGAAAGCTTATCCAAGAAGCAGCTAGAAGTAATTTGAAGCGAGTAACTCTGGAACTTGGAGGGGAAAGTTCCAATATTATTTTGGCAGATGCTGATTTGGACTACACCATGAAGCAAGCTCAACAGGGTGTGTTCTTTACCCAAGGCCAATGCTGCCCTGTGGGCTCTCGCATCTCTGTGGGAGTCCATTTATGAGGAGTTCCTGAGAAGAAGCATGGAGGGGCCAAGAGGCACACAGTGGGGAATCCTTTTGACCCCACCACTGAGCAGGGACCCCAGATTGATAAGAAACAGTACAAGATCCTGGAACTCATCCAGAGTGGTGTGGCTGAGGGCGCCAAGCTGGAATGTCAAGGCAAAGGGCTGGGCTGAAGGGGCTTCTTCCTCGAGCCCACAATATTTCCCAGTGCCACAGTTGACATGCGGATTGCCAAGGGGGAGATCTTTGGCCTCGTTCAGGAAATTCTGAGGTTTAAGACAATGGATGGTTATTGAAAGAACCAATAGTGTCTTCACGGTGTCTTCTGCAATGTAAGCTCAGACTGTTTGGATCAATTGTCACGATGCCTTAATGCCCAGAGCCCATTTGGGGGATTCACGATGTCTGGAAATGGGAGAGAAATGAGAGAATTCAGTTTGCGAGAGTACTCCGAAGTTAAGACTATGAGTAAAGATCCCCAGAAGAATTCCTAAGAAGGCCAAGAAGGAAAGTGAAAGCCTGGCTGCACGACCCTCCCTCTCTCTCCTCTCCCTGTGGGGTCCAGCTCTCAGAAACCCGAAGCTGACACTCAGTCCTGATTTAAAGATTTAGATGATAACATGTAGTCCAGGCCAGTCACTACATAATAACTAGAGCAAACCAGCCGGGCATAGTTTCTTGGCATTCTGTAAGGTATCACCTTAATGATACCACCTTAATAATCACCTTAATGATACCTTAATGATCACCTTAATGATACCAAATATTGGGGAAGGTGGGATGAAGGTAACAGGAATAGCTATCGGCACATCAGGTGTCTCTTCTTGAAGTGAGGGGCTGAATAAGGGAGCTGTATTATTTGATGCCTTTTGTCACAAAGAACTTACCTCTTAAGGAAAAGTAGCCTTTCCATTGTCTTCATTTTCCCCCTTCCAGACTCACTGCTCACCCACTCCTCCTTTGTCTCCAAGGTGATCTCAGCTGAGCTCATTTAGGGCAGATGTCTGGGCCGGGAATAATTTTCCAAGGTTTTGCAGCCAAATTACCATTTCATGTTATCCATTTCTTCAAAGCAAAACATGACATGGTTTTCGTTAGAGTCAGACGAGACTGAAAATGCCAGGAGCTGCAGATATACTAGGAAATAAGAACCTGGGATATTACTGACCCAATCTGGTTATCTTACACCCATAAATGCGTGAGTGAAGCATTAGGAAGACGCAGATACAGAAATCATCATGTGTAGTTCACAGCTTCTGAGTTTGCTGCATGGTTTTGGGGTTTGTGTGTGCATGCATGCATTTAATTCCTCGGTTATTCCAGAATAAATTAGGGGGGTGGGTTGTTTTTCATAGAGTGAAAAGATCTTTTCCAAAGCTTATCTTTAAAAGCAACCAAAAAACTATCTGAGTAAGCTCAAGAATTTGGAAAAAGGTAATGCTGGGTGCCTTGCAGAATTAATTTTGTTTTCAATATTGTTTGACATTTCTTACTCGGTGAATTTCCTGTAGTTGGATCTCTAGCTTCTTCTGCCCCCAGCCCATACTGTACCAACACCTGCTGCTACTCCCAGTGATAAGAGTGTTACTTTGGCATTAAAATGCCCTAAATCCACTGGCAGTAACCTTGGAAAATCTGGCCAAGCCTGGAGGTTTTCTTTTTCCATTTGCACAATTCCAGTGTACCACGAATGCCATGTTCCAGCAGAGCTCCCCTGCCATGCCCAGTGGCTGGTCCATATACCATTCTTACCTCTTGGCCTCCCGTGGGGGAGGTGAGAAGCAGACTGGCTCCCTTACCTCCCAGCCAAACACTCCTCTTCAGCTATCCAGCAACCCACTGGTGTGATATGCGCAATGTCATCTTCCTTCCTCTTCCCTCTTTCCAGCAGCCGAATCCAATCCAGTCTCTCACTTAGATGAAGATCATTTATTTAAAGAACCAAATATAACCTAGAGTATATGAAATATGGGCAACACAAATATAGCCTTCTGTATTTAACTGTTTTCTGCTTTCTAAACCTTGCCTATTCATGATGTTTTAAAGAAATCTCTCCTTGCTGTTGTTTGCAAACAACAGTGTATTCAATGGCCCGATGCCTTGAGAGAGGCCACATTTGAGTTTCCATCTGAATGTCATGCTCTCCCCTTACAGCGTGTGCCCAAGTGAACGTATCCACTAACTAGCTAGTTACCTTTGAACTGCAATATAGAATGTGAAAATGAAGATTTTTTTAAGTTTACTTAAAAAAGAGACCTCTGTGCTAGCAATATGCATTTATATTGTGTGAAACAAAAACAACAGAAGAGTTAGAAATACCAATTGAATTCTGCATTATTGACCTTCCATTTTCAGTATTTATTCTGAAGTCATGAAAATCTTCATTTTATAAACCAAATAAACTTCTTACAAGTAAACCTTTACTTTCTATTTCATAACTGAGAAGATAACTAATAGGTTTTCATGAGGCTTGTTATAATCCTTAAGAAAAATATAAGCATGGATTTTTAAAGGTAATATAAAAGTGTTCCTCTAATTTGTTCTGTTTGTTTTATAGGCTACAGGTTCCAGGCTTGCTGTCATTGCCCAGAATATAGCAAATCTTGGGACAGGCATTATTATATCCTTAATTTACGGCTGGCAATTAACACTTTTACTCTTAGCAATTGTACCCATCATTGCAATAGCAGGACTTATTGAAGTGAAAATGTTGTCTGGACAAGCACTAAAAGATAAGAAAGAACTAGAAGGTGCTGGGAAGGTGAGTCAAACTAAGTGTAGTTACTTACCTAAGTAGAGTAAAATATTCTAATCAGTGTTGTTCTGTTACTGTTACTCACTACTTCTTATAAGCTGTGAGAGTGTTTTTATAGCCATTCCTTAAAGCAGTCTTATATCTCAATAACAAAAAAATAGTCTGATCAAAAAATGGGCAGAGGACACTGAAAAGACATTTCTCTAAAGAAGACATACAGATGGCCAATAGACATATGAAACGATGCTCAACATCACTAATCATCAGGGAAATGCAAATAAAATCCACAATGAGATATCACCTCACTCCTGTCAGAATGGCCATCGTCAATAAATCTACAAACAAGTATTGGCGAGGATGCTGAGAAAAGGGAACCCTCGTGCACTGTTGATGAGATTGTAAATTGGTGCAGCCACTATGAAAATCAGTATGAAGTTTCCTCAAAAAAGTAAAACTAAAACTACCATATGACCCAGCAATTCTACTTCTAGGTATTTATCCGAAAAAATCCAAAACACTAATTTGAAAAGATGTATGCATCCCAGTGTTCATTGCAACACTATTTACAATGGCCAAGGTATGGAAGCAACCTAAGTGCCCATCAATAGATGAATGGACAAAGAAACAGTGGTACATATATACAGTGGAGTATTACTTGGCCATAAAGTATGAAATCTTGCCATCTGCGACAACATGGGTGGACCCTGAGAGTATTATGCTAAGTGAAATAAGTCAGACAGAAAGAAAAATACCATATGATTTCACTTATATGTGGAATCTAAAAAACAAAATAAATGAACTAACAAAACAAAAACAAACTCATAGATAATAGAACAAATTCAAGGTTGCTGGGGTTTGGGGAGCTGGATGAAAAAGGTGAAGGGATTAAGAAGTACAAATTGGCAGTTACACAACAGTCCCAAGGATGTAAAGTACAGTATAGGGAATATAATCTGTAATATGGTAATAACCATATATTTTGTCAGATGGGTACTAAACTTATTGGGGTGATTATTTTGTACATTATGTAAATGTCTTATCACCATGTTGTACACCTGAAACTAATGTAATATTGTATGTCAACTGTAATTGAAAAATAAATTAAAAAAACATAATTGAATGATAGAAACTTTCTGGAAAACAAATTGATAATACGTGCCATGTTTCTTAAAAATTAGTATTTTCCCTTTGACCTAGGAATTTCACTTTTAAGAACTTCTCCTAAGAAAATAATTCAATATGGACAAATGTTTATATACAAGGATGATTATCACAGCATTTTTTTTTAAATAAGAAAAGAATGGAAACTGTTCAGTAATAAAAGAATGCGTAACTGGTTGGGATATTAAGTGACCCATTAAATATCCTAATAATGTATATTTAATGACCTTGGAAAGTGCTCTTGATATTTGTTAAAGTAAAAAATAATGATATAAGGCAAAACATAGAAGTATATTCCAATTTTATTAAATAATATGGTTAGGAAAAAAAATAATATGGTTAGGAAAAAAATGGGTAGGCTAATATGTACACCAGTATGAATTTTTTTTATTCTTTACCTTTTTAATATTTTCCCAGTATTATCTAATTGTCATGAATGATAATTATGAAGAGAGAGATATAAACATCACATTTTAAAAAATATATAGAATTTCTATAAACTTAAAATACGGTCATCGTAGAAGAAAGAGCACTGCAATAGATATAAAATACTGAGTTCTCAGGTTAGTTTTGCCACTGTAAAGCTCTGTGGCTTTAGGTAAATGCTTTTGTCTGTTTCAGCCTTTGCTTCTTGTTCTGTAAAGAGGAGATCGAATTAGTCTTCCAAGTCTAAAACTTGATTTGATAACTGACTTAGTATCCTTTTCCATAGCAAAGAAACTCAGGTCATAATAAAGTAATGCAATTAATTTAATTATTAGACATTATTTATCTCTGTTATGGAATTCATGCTAATTGCTACCATTTGTCTTGTGCCTCTTAGTGACTGAGTGTTCTCTGTTACAGATCGCTACCGAAGCAATTGAAAACTTCCGAACTGTTGTTTCTTTGACTCAGGAGCACAAGTTTGAATATATGTATGCACAAAGTTTGCAGGTACCATACAGGTAATAACCACTGAAGAATGGGAGGGGAGTGTGGGAGTTTTCAATCATCAGACCTGTTTTCAGGAGGACGGACTTTGACTGGAAGACAGGGAACAAGTGGAGAAATTACTAGAAGGGAACCATTTTGGGGAAGTACTTCTAATTATCTGGGAGAGAATTATAAGACCTTGACCTAAGGCAGGGACATCTCTGAGGTTGAATCTGTACAATCGGGTGATGTATGGGAAGGGGAGGGAGACAGGATATTGAGAATGACTCTCTGATGCCACGTTTGGATGATGACCCTATTATTTGCTCTTGTTGGAAATGAGTTCTCTGCAGAACATGAAATTTGAGGTATCTGTGGGACCTAATGAGGTGGTGCTTCTTGAAGTATGCCTTTCTTCTTCTCTTTACCTTTCTCCAGGAGAGGCCTTCTGGTTCTTCCTTTAATGAAATCACCTAGTGAGAGTTCTAAAAAGCGATCCATAAATAAGCAAGCCCAACCTCTGAGTCTCAGTTTCTTCTGTGGTAAAAAGAGAGAGCTGGACCTTACTGATGAGTTTTCAAACTTTGTTGTTGTTGTTGTTGTTGTTGTTGCTATAAGAGAGCCTTTTTCTCTGAAAATAGTTTCATTTGAAATCCCAATGTATGAAGTAGATAAAAGCAGAGTAGAAGCAGAAGGAGGAGGCCCATGGGGCTGCCCACTCACCAGCCTGTTCTTACCTTCACATTACCGAATTCCATGTGGCCTAGAAAATCCACGAATGTTAACTCCTTTGTGAAACCTTCTCTACCTCCTCCCAGAGAATTCAGTGCTCCCTCTTTCCTCCCTATAACATGGTACGTATAAGGTACCGCCATTGCATAAATTATAATCCAACTTTACTCCTGAGTCTCTAAGGGCAAGAACGGGCCTGATTCCTCTATGTTGTCCAGCATGGCCCCTGCAGCTTGTAGGTGATGGATAAATGTATGTCAAAGGAGTGTTTACTACGGAGTACATCTGTGTTATATGTCCAAGAGTCGGGGGAAAGGGGAAACTTCCATTTATTAATCCCTAATAGGCTTTCATGTTTTCTTGGCCTATTTTAACTTTACCTCAACACTTTGAAATGTGGTTAATCCTCCATTAAAAATGAAGACACTGCAGCTCAGATGGGGCAGTTTCCTAAATTCTCACAAGTGGTAAAGTGAGGACCAAAGTTTGTTTTTTTGGAAATTAAGCCCACTTTTGTCAGAGATGATTCCAAGCCCCATCCTTAACCTATCAAAGTCAAGTAAGTTTCATAATGTCTTCTTTTCAGAAACTCTTTGAGGAAAGCACACATCTTTGGAATCACATTTTCCATCACCCAGGCAATGATGTATTTTTCCTATGCTGGTTGTTTCCGGTTTGGTGCCTACTTGGTGGCAAACAAGTTCATGGATTTTGAGGCTGTTCTGTTGTAAGTATCAGATTAATGTTTACACTTAAATTCTAGAAATAAAACAGGTGAGCATGCTTCATGCCTGGGTGGAAAACTTCTGTGAGGCTCAGGAACAGATTTTAGTGATTCAAAAGGTGGCATTTTGCCTCTGAATCTCTGTGTGTTGTCATTGAAGTACCCTGTTTCATTTAGGGAATCGGTGACTTCTCTCCTCAGTGCTGACTGAGACATTTGACCTTTCCAGATCTGTGGCTAGGTGGAGTGGTGATTCAGTAAGGGGTTTCCAGAAGGCCTTGACATTTGGAAAGAAACCTAACCCTGAACCAAGTATCTGACTCCCTTTAGAAGACTCTGAATGGGGCAGCTAAAGAATGGGTGTGGAGTTGTGCAAGCCCCTGCAGATTCCAGGATAAATTTGCTTTCTTTGATAAAAGGAGAACAGTTAAAATGTAAGAACTAGAGAATTTCAAAAATGACAAGGAATGCTAGATTGGTATTTCTGCTACATCGCTGTGATTGGGAAAGACAGACCTGAATTTTATTATACTTCTGAAGTACTCAGGTATGCTGTTTGGTATTGAAAAGTGTGTGTAATCTTTCTGAGCATCTAGATTTGGTGATGGGTGAGATTCTGCCCTTTGACTACATACCATAATTAGTAGTAATACAGTTTTACATTTAAAACAGAATCATCTCAGCTGGCAACATAATATGTTAGTATAATATTTTTATCCTATTCGGACTTGGACATGTGCATGCATTATAGTTTGCTCTGTTGTTGACCACAACAGAAGATTTAAAATTTCCACTTAATATCTCTGTGTGACAAATGATACACCGGAGCTATTTATGGCCATGACTAGAAGATCAAAACCAGGCATCACTGGCATTGAGGCTTTGATTAGATAATTATTTGATATATTGCTTTCCTCCAAGGTAAGGCATTATTGAATTGATGAAAGTTGCTGACACTTGGGAGTTTAGATTCAGAAAATCAATATTCCAAGTAAAGGAGAAGGGAGACCTGTCGGCTCAGAGAGCAGACCATTTTGAAAAGACCCCAGGTCTAAATGGTAACAAGCCCAAGATTAACTATCTGTGTTATTTGCTTAGAGCTATTTAAAAAAGGAGAGAGAGAGAGAGACACTGCTTGCTGCATTAACACAGGCATAGAGTCCAAAAGAAAGGAATAGCCTCATGGTATTATTCTGGGAGGATTCCCAAGTTCTTTGTCAGTTTCAGGCACACTGTTTAAAGAGTCATGTTGATAAATATATCCAGAGGAGGACGACTGGAATGTGGAGAGTGAAAGGAGTTATCAAAGAAGTACATTTTCTACATTGTACTTGCAATGTGGCAGAAATCCCAATCTAGCTTTCCTTTGTCATTTCTGAAGTTCTCCAGTTCTTACCTCCTAACTGCTTTTCTTTCTCACAATATTCCAATACTTGAAAGCCTGTCTGATGCAAGCATATAGATTTTTCTTCAATTTGAAGAACCTTTTAACAGTAGACGTAATCAAACTTGCAACTCCCCAAAACATAGGATGGAAGCCAACTTAGGGGAAGTGCCTAGACATAAACATTCAGAGCTGGACTCGATATCCTGTAAAGTCCTTCCCAACTTGAAGCTGCTGTGGGTTCCCATATCATAGATTACGAAGGTTGATGCATCTTGAGAGCAGCATGATATATGGCTCTGTAAGTATCTCTGACTTTACTGTATAGCTCATAGGCTTTCTAAGACTCTGATGTAATTCCAGGATCACTGCCTGTATCCATTATTGATTGCCAAAATATTGCTGCATAACAACCAACCATTACAATGGCATACAATAATAAGCATGTTTTTGTCCACAAGTCTGTGGGTCAGCTGGCCAGTTCTGCTGATCTAGATTGGGCGTAACAGAACCCACACAGCTCCCCCTGCTTCTGTGCCTTGTCCTCCAGCAGACTAGCTGGGCTTGTGGTAGTGACAGTTTTGAAAGAGGGAGGGAGGGACAGAGGGAGAGAGAGAGAGAAAGAGTATGCAAGGCTCCCTGAGTCATGGAACTGGCAATAGTCACTTCCACCACATCCTGCTGACTAAAGCAAGTCACAAGGCCAACCCAGACTGAAACGATAGTAAAACAAAAAAACAAATCCACTGCTTAAATGGAAAGTCAAGTTGCAAGAAGGTGAACACACAGAGATGAAAAATGGGGCCGTTTTAGTCAATCTGTTACACTAACATGTGTAAAGAAAAGTGTTTGTTTTGTTTTGTTTTGTTTTTAACTTCTGTTTTATAATTGTTTGGTGCAATGCTTTCTGGTTGTAGAAGTGTCAACTTTCAAGCATTGCAGTTGTAATTCTTAGCACAGGGTATTTTCAGCTGTTGTTTTTTCACAGGGTGTTTTCAGCTGTTGTCTTTGGTGCCATGGCAGTGGGGCAGGTCAGTTCCTTTGCTCCTGACTATGCCAAAGCCAAAGTGTCAGCATCCCACATCATCATGATCATTGAAAAAGTCCCTGTGATTGACAGCTACAGCACAGAAGGCCTGAAGCTGGTGAGTTTGATGTTTTCATTGTATGATCTGCTCCTAACTGGTGAAAGTATTCTAAGAGGAAATTTAATAAAATCTGTGCTTTTTTAAATTTGCTGATGGTAAAACAAAACTTTCTAGATCATGGTTTCATTTTAATAAACGTTCATATGTATTAACATCCAGTACTTTTGTATGACAAAGTTACAGGAAGATAGGAATACTGCCCATTTTATAAGCAAATCCTGTTAACCAGGTTTTAGTACATGTAGATTATTCCTAGGGAACAGATTGAGTTACCACGCATATGTTGTATTAACAATACATGCTATAAAAACACTGACTCTTTGAGATCTTTATTAAATTCTAGCAGTTACAAATGAAACCCAGTTGGAATATGAATTCACTACCTTCTGACACCTGGTGGTAGAGGGGTTGGCTATACAATATTGTCATGCAGGGGACCCTGCTCGCTGCGCCATTTGTCGTGCAGGGTGTCAGCCGGGGTCTCTGCTCCCGCTCCCCACATAAGAACGCAGGATATGGTGAGGCCAAAAAGGAACACCCACAGAATCATAGGTAGGGGAGTCATACTATTATATTCTCACTGGCAGCTGGGTTGGAGGAACAGGAAGCAGGAGCCACACTTTGCAACCTCCTGTCCACTTCTCTGCAACGTGAAACCCGCACTCCGCCGTGCTAACTGCAATCCATGCTTGCCAGCCCAGCCGCCATTTTCTTGCTAGCCCCCATTTTTCCTGCTAGCATAGCCATGGCAGTTATATTAGTGGCCAATGGCTCAACGGTTACAGCTGATGGCCATCCAGTCACAATTGATGGACATTTACTACCTGAGCCAGCACCTTCCACGTGAGGCCAAGAGCCTAGAAACTGCTTTTTGGGGCTTTATCCCCACGAATATGTTTCCCGGATTACAGCAATCAGATTTATTGATATTGTTTTCATTTTAGAATACATTGGAAGGAAATGTGACATTTAATGAAGTGATGTTCAACTACCCCACTCGACCAGACATCCCAGTGCTTCAGGGGCTGAGCCTGGAGGTGAAGAAGGGCCAGACGCTGGCCCTGGTGGGCTCCAGCGGCTGCGGGAAGAGCACGGTGGTCCAGCTCCTTGAGCGGTTTTATGATCCTTTGGCCGGAACAGTGGTGAGCACACTTTTATATTCAGCTCATTTCAAGTTTTTTATCATCTAAAAACCTGATATATTCCGTTCTCCACTGTAAGCTTTGGTTTTGAAACCACTAAACAACAGTTGCCCTTAAAGTCTGATATCTTAGATGTGGTCTCCAGGCTGTGTCATCGGCCCCAGCCTCTCTCTCAACACTGCCCCTCTACTCGTTTGTGAGCAGCCTTTTTTCGACCCATTTCCCTTCCCTTAATTAGGTTTCAGCTTCCATGAGATCATACAACAAATATATAAGTAGCCAGAAAGATAGAGGAGAGAAAGGTTGGGAACCAAGGATAGGAAGTGTTTCAGAAGAAGAAGAAGGTAGTCAACAGTGACCGAGGTTATGAAGAGGTAAGGAAGATGAAAACTGAAAAGACATGATAGGATTAGGCCATTCATGAGCTGCTTCTGACATTTTCAGTGAAGTGTTCTCAGTAAAGAGGTGGTGGTAGAAACACGTTTTAGCATGGCTGAGGTATGGTCAGGAGGGAAAACGGAGACCGAATGTAGACTATTAAGAAGATCAAAGGTGAAGGAAAGGAAAATAAAAACAGCAGCTTGAGTAGTAGGGAGGCAGAGTCCAGGGAAAATAGTGAGAGGGTATCTTGAGCATTTTTATGGCTGAGGGTGAGATAAAACCATTGATAGAGAAGGCATTGAATCACTTTCTAGGAGGAAAGAAAAGGGTGATCAACAAATTTAGGAAGTGGATAAAGAGCACAGAGGGACTCCCTTTTGTTCCCTAACTAAAAGAATACGTAAAGGGTCACATTTATTCATTCAACATTCAACAAACCTTTACTGAGCGCCCAGTAGGGATTGTCTTGGGTACCATGGATGAGATAAGGGTCTTGAAGCGGGTAGTGAGATTTTAAATGGCTATAATGGAGACTAGAAAAAGAACCAAATTAGGAAGGAATAGAATTTACAGCAAGAAATTTTCATTATGTAGGCATTTAGTTATTTGTTGTACCCAGAGGTAATATTAAAAATATTTAACAACTGGAATAGCATGGGCACGAACTGGTCGGAATGGACACCTACCTGTTCCATGTAGTCAGAGTGATGCCCACCAGCTCCATGTGGGCCCTACTCGCATTAATGACTGACACGAAAATTGAATTTTCAACCTGTAATCCCGGGCTTTTTTTTATTTTCCCCACAGCATTCGTGGTCACTTATTAATACATTTTATTTTATTCAAAGACTGTTATGGTTTTACTCTATACTTTCACAACTACATAAGCCTTGTTCCTTATTTTTACTACCTTGTTTTATATTTTCTGTGAATTCTGATTTTATGCTTCAGTTTCACAATTAAAGTTTAAACAGAGGGACTCTAAATGAAGATCTCGCTGACAAAAGAGGCAATCAGAGGAGGAAATGTTAGCTCTCAGACACTAATTATGACCCTTAACAGACATTTATTAAGCAGTGTGTTAAATGTTGAGCTCTAATTAGTTATGGGATATCATGTCTGCCCTCAAAGACTTTAACTGAAGAAATAATACATATACTTCCATGAGTTAGATTAAAGAAGATAGGCATGAACTGGTTCTTTTTTTTTTTTCAGTTACAGTTAATAAGTCCAGCTGGTTGCATAAGGCTATAAGGGTGATCATCAAGATGTCATTTGATGCAAAAGATAATGTGAGCTGTGGTTGATAAGTGATTTGTTCCCAGTGTCTATATAGGCCAGTTTGGCTGAAATAATGGATTAATTAGAGTTGTGATTCTCAAATTTTTTTGATTATAACCCATTCAAGGACAAAAATTCCCATGGCCTCACAACTGCACTCATATTTACTTTAGTGGAAAAAGCACTCAACAACTGCACTCATATTTACTTTAGTGGAAAAAGCACTCAATAACAGTGTTGAGTTGAAAACACTAGTAATGGTAATCTGTACAATAATTAAACAAGAAGAAAGTAAAGAAAATTGATAATTATTCTACACATACAGGAACAAACGAAGAGCATAATTAAAGACATGGACCATATCAGTTATGATTCAGTGTAGGAAACAGAAACTGCTCTAGGTATTTCAAATAGATAAATATTTAATAAAGGGAATGAGGTACTTACAAAATCATTGGAAGGGCTGGAAGACTGGAAGCAGAAAGTGAAAGACAGTAAGTGCTCCAGGATAGTCAAATTACAGCACTGCAGCTGGGATCCTGGGGCCAGGAAGTCACAGAAAATTATACCAACGTCACAGCTGCTCCAAACTTGAATACATAAGACCAGAGTGTGGCTTTTGCAAAAACTCCCATCTGCCACAATACGTGTGTTAGCTTGCCTCTGCTGCTGGAGAATTGCCCTCTGCTTTCCAGATGTTACACAGGGCATCTCTCTGGTAGTATCTCAATTATTTCCAGAACCAGAAGAGGGTCTGGGAAATAATTTTTAACCTTCCAATCCCTTGATTTATAGAAGGGCAGACACAGAACAGTATGTAAATGAATGCTGAGCACATACAAGAACCATCTAAAGACAACAGATTATGCACTGAAAACAGTGTATCCTCATCTGTTGTAGGAATACTGTTATCTGCTCCTGTGCATTTGCACTAGAACTTTGAAATACTGCCAAGTGCTGCATAAAAACCAGACTGAATGGAAGTGTCCCCAATAAACACTAGTAAATGTGCCAAGTTTTGTTTATGAATAGTTCAGTTATAGGTTACTAGTAATTGGTTCTTATTACCAAATAACAATGAGTCTGTGGATTTGAGCATCAATTGATCCTAAGAATGGAAAACAGGACTTGACCCTGAGGTCAGGAAATCCTCATGACTGTCAGTAGGCCTGGAATCATACTTTAACAAACATTGACCTGAGCAGTGGTTCTCAAGCTGGTGTATATCAGAATGGCCCAGAGAGCCAGTAAAGAACACAGCACCCTGGCTCATTCAGGTTCCTGGCCTTTTCATTTTTATAACTTTCCCAGGTGATTCTGATGCCAACCATAGTTTGAGAACCACTGAACGTCATGATCAATTTGAAAGGTTTAGGTTAAACTGTGGAGTCTTGAAAAATGAAACAGTGGAATTCTTCAAGGGGGGGGTTCCAAGTTTGGTGGAGCCTGACTTTTATGGACTCTACTTAAAAGAATACAAAGTTATGAATAAAGAATTAGGTACAAAAGTGAATATTTGCTTGGAATTAAAAAAAAATCACAACAAAATATTGAAAATTTAAAGATCCTGGTCCCTTTCTTCTTTAGGTAAGTTGTCATAAATACTTACTTGGAAGAACTTCCTGAGTATAGCCTGTCCTCCCTCCCACCCAGAACACTGTTGAACTCCCAGCATTTACCCTTGAAGCTTAATTTCATTAGCTTTACTGTTAGATTGCCTTTGGTTTGAGTCCTTCCCAGACCTTTTCTTTCTCCCCTCTCTGGTCCATCCCCCACACCACCACCAGAGTCCTCTATTCCTCTTAGGATACACTTAGAAGCCCATAGTCATTGTCTGGATTAATTAACTCAGTGAGAGCTTGGGTTAAGATGGGGGCCATTCCTCTTTTGAGGCAGGATAGAAAATACCTTTCAATTATGAGACACTGATAACCCAACATGTAATGTGTAGTCCAACCCTAGCTGCCCCAATTACTAATGGTGGGACCTTACACAAGTTACTTAACTGTGCTCATTTCCTTGTCTATAAATGCGGATTAAAATAACACCTTTCTTACAAGGGTGGTTGTGAAGATTAAACAAAAGAATGCATGAGACATGCTTATATCACAAGATCTATGGTATAGTCAGTCTGAGATCAATTTATCTATAATTATTTCAGAGTAAATGCATATAGCGGGATAATACATATTTAACATTTAATTTTTTGTGCTAATAAAACCAAGCAGTAGATTTAACAAGCTAGAATAGAGATAGCTAGTCATTTTAATTGGGCCTTAAATTATTCTTACGTGTTTACTTTCCTAATTAAGTTTTTATTTAGGCCAGTATTTTTTGAGCAATGCTCACTAATATCCCAGCATTTCTTGGTCTTCCCTCAGACCACCACCCAGGCCTCAGCCAAAGAACTTTTGCATTGATCTGTTTTACATATGGGCTTCCAAACATATTTTCCCTAAAAAAGGGGTTGTTCAGCTAACACAGGTTTTAAATAGTTTGCAACTCCAGTGTATCGTATAGGAATGAGGAGGCCCCAATAATATTATTGTATTCAGTGTGATGGAGAAGCTCATTAAAATTTGCTGGGATCATTCAAATTTAGCTGATTATATTAGTTAGGCAGTTTCGGTTTTCCCCTTAGGCACATAAGCCTGGAAAACAAAATTTTAAAAAGAAAACAAGTACAACTACTCCTTTCCTTAACTTTCCATCTCTCAAGTACAGTTTTCCATTTAACAAGGTCTGCTATTTCGCCACATCTTTGTATGATTTTTCCTGCCTCTCTCTACCCTTTCCACCTTCACTTCACACTGTAAGGAAGCCTGGAGCAAAGATGCTCGGAATAGTCTCCATGGCAACTGGGCTTGGTACCAATAAGGTCATGGCTGTGTTTTCCATTCCTCCACCTGCAAGGTTCACAAACAGAAGTTGTCTTCCCACTGCAAAGATTGTGCCCTACCCCTGTCTCCCACAGGCACCCAGCCAGGCACACAGGATACAGAGAGTATATTATGGTTCAGTATGTACTCATCACCAATATTAGAAACACTTGACACTGAGTCACTCATGTCTTCAGAGGGGAGGAACAGCTTCCTCACTTGAATGTCAGGCTTCTCTGCAAAGTAGATCTTTAGGGCAGATATATCCACATCTGAGAGTAAGGATTTTTATCAGCAAGGCTGTAAGGGGCACCTCTCTGGGCTTCTGCTGCATAATTCAGGGAGCCAAGTCACTAGAGAAAGGCCAGCCTCTCCTTCCTACTCCTTCGGCTCCACATTGTGGATGTCCATCCATCTTTTCATGCATAAGCCATCTATCCATCCAGTGTATTTCCAAGTACAGCACACACACAGACACTAATTGCTGACAGTCCTTGAGTGCATACTGTGTGCCCAGCACTGTGCTAACTGGAATCCGTACATGATCTCATTTAATCCTCAATTCTGTGAGTTTAGGAATCATCACCATTCCTGTTTTACCCACAAGGAAACTCTCAGAGAAATTACATCGCTTTCCCAGCATCAACAAATACTTAAAGTATAGCAGCCCCCTCCCTCCCTCACTTCTATTCCATTTAACTGCTGCACCCCGGTCCTCAAAAACCTGATCCTAACCAACTCAGGGCACATCAGAAACCTGACCTGTAAGCCTATTACGTGGTTATAGTACTTATGTATTTCCAATCTAATCTCAGCTACTTTTCCTATGAAAAATTGATACATAAGAATAAGGATGCCAAGATACATCTCAGAAATTGCCCATAGTGTTGTATTAGTTTTCCATGGCTGTTGTAGCAAGTTACAGCAACTTTCGTGGTATAAAACAACACAAATGTATTATCTTACAAATCTGAAAGTCAGATGTCCAACATGGGTCTCACTGGGCTAAAATCAAGGTGTCAGCAGGGCTGGGTTCCTTCTGGAGGCTCTAAGGGATTTTTCTCCATCTTTAAAGCCAGCGGTGACTAATTGAGTCTTTCTCCTATTGCACCAGTCTGATACTCTCCTGCTTCCCTCTTCCATAGTTTAGGACCTTTATGGTTACATTGTGCCTACCTGTATAATCCAGGGTTATCTCTTTATTTTGAGATAAGCTGATGAGCAACCTTATACCTTAATTCTCCTTTGCCATGTGACATAACATTCACAGATATCATGGATTAGAACCTGGCTATCTTGGGAGGATATGGGAGCCTTATTCTGCCTACCACATGCATACATCAGAAACCAGGGTGCAAACAGAAGAAACATGACAGTTCCTTGAAGCATACAATTATGACCTTATTTAATTAAAAAAACAACCAAAATGTAGCCTCACAGTAATTTGGCAATTTTAAGGTGTGAAATAATATTAATTTTGCTAAATTCAAAATGTACTAGTCCTGAAGTTGATCTGTGAACTCTTGTTTTCAGCTCATTGACAACAAAGAAATAAAGCACCTGAATGTCCAGTGGCTCCGAGCCCAACTGGGCATCGTGTCCCAGGAGCCCATCCTGTTTGACTGCAGCATCGCCGAGAACATTGCCTACGGAGACAACAGCCGGGTCGTGTCACAGGAAGAGATTGTGCGGGCCGCCCAGGAGGCCAACATACACCACTTCATTGAGACATTGCCTGACGTAAGTCTTTCTCCACATTAGGAGCCCAGGAGCCCGTGGCAGCTTCCGTGGCCTATACAGCTTAATTTTTAAAGGGCTGGTTTCCCAAAGGTGAAGAGAAATGAGCAACTACAACACACACATACACACACACACACACACACACACACACACGTATACAAGCAGCTGGCCACACTCCCTATCCCCATTCAATGTTATGTTTAGTTGGTCGCCCAACTGACTGTCCCTGTGAACAAGCCTGACTTAAGGTACATATGCCTAGGAGGCCTTTCCCTTCAAGTCTTAGTGCAGGGCCTATAGAAGCAGGCATGACCCTCCCTCCCTCCCCATCTCTCTCCCAGCCTTCCTTCTGCCTCCCTGAAACTCTTCCCCATGCCTCAGACCTCCCTCTGTGGAGTCAGGACAGGGAACTGGACCTATGCCAGAAAGAAGGCTCTCTGAATAGACTGAGCCATTGGAGTGACCGTGGTGTCATGTCAATCTCTCACTATTGACTTTTCATAGGCTCCAGGCTCTGCTTATAGGGTTGATTATTGAAATCTCTGGCCATTGTCCCATGGATGTCCAATGAATTCCTTGTAGGAAGTTAGAGAAACAGAACCTCTCAGCTGCTCTTAAGCCCCGTAGGTCCTATGTTTTGAAGTGGATCTTGACCTGACTCATTTAACCCTTCTCCCCCAATTATCACCAGTTATATGCTTTATTGTAAGGAAGTGCCCCCTAAAACATAACACTCAGTAGCCACAAACCAGCAGGGAAGGCAATCTCATGGGGAAGGATGGCAATACCAGATGACCCTAACTCCTTCCCGAGATTTCCTTTTCCTGAGGCTCCTCTTTGGATAGCTGCTGCCACCACAGGAGGCATTGTCCCCCTCCCTCCTTTAACTTCTAGCCCAACTATGGACAACTGGCCCTTCCCAAGGCTAGAACATTGGAAAATATAGCTTCAATCCTTTTACCAATGACAAGGTCAGTGTTCTCAAAGTACGGGCACGGACCAGCTCATCAGCATCACCTGGGAACTTGTAGGAAATGCGGGTTTTCAGGCCCGACCCCAGACCTACTGAATCAGAACCTTTGCAGGTAGAGGCCAGGCATGTGTTTTAATAGTCCAGGTGTAATACTGACGCAGGTTAACATTTGAGAACCCCCGGGCTGGGGGTTGACAAAGACACAAACAGAGAGTAACTATTACCTAGCTTGTTAGATATATACCTTGTTTCTCTGGTATTTGTGTCTCTTTCTGGTCTTCTGGGCTCAGTCTGTCACACAGAGCACACCTGTAGACCTTGTGATTCTTTTCCTCAGTTTCTAGACAAGGAAAGAGAAGACAAATCCCCTAAGTCCTGTTTTCTGTCTGAGGAGCCACCTCTTCCCCTGAGTGATTTGTACTAGGATTGTCCTTACCCAGCAGGAGGCTGGTCTAGTTACCTCCTGCTGGGCTGGCTTCCTTCAGGGTTCCAGCCCTGTTTTTACCTGCCTCAACAGGCTTGATTCTTCGTCAGTGCAACCTGGCCACCCCGACACTTACATGGGGACAGCATGCTCCTGCCTCACAGGCAGGGGTAGCCCTGGGGTAGAACCAATCCCAGGCATTTGCCAGAACCTCACTGGAGTCTTCCTATTCCATCTACAGGTGGAGACCTTGGTCTGAGTGTCATAGAACTAGGATTGCCATATATAGCAAATAAAAATAGGCAGTGCTATACAGAACATGAATTTTACAGTGAAACTCTGGGGGTCAGAATCAGAGCCTACAATTTGACTAAAATTTTAGACTGACAAAGGCCTGAAATAAGATAGTGTTGTTTTCTAGGTTATATGTGTTGTCACATTCCATTTGGGGGTCTCCCATCCATTACCCTCTCAACTCCTTTCCCTGTCGTATTGATTAGTTAGTGACAATTATCAACAACAGGTGAAAATTTGGGGGAGAACTCTAAAAACAAAAACAAAAAAAGGAGAGTTCAGCTTGTAAAGTTAGATATCAAAGTAGAATTCCTTAGCGTTCATTAAAACGGTTGAGTACGGGAGGTATTTTTATGAAAACACACCAAAGGCTAGCATCCCAAGAATTTCTTCCCTTCCACACTTTAAATAATGCAGAGAGTGTCACCTACTGGTTATAAACAAAATGAGCTTCAAGTACTTTAATATGCATAGCCTGTTCAAATCAGATTTCCTTTCTCCTACCAATCTTTTCGCAAATATGAAACCAGATGACTGGCAGAGACTAACATGGCAACAGTGTTCCTCATGAATGTGCTGACTTGTTTACACTAAAACGTTTAGACATAGAAGTCTGTTTTCAAGAAGAGATCAAATCTGCCATTTAGAGCTATCTTTGTTGTTTGTTTAATCCTCTATGAACCCATTCTTAGGTTCTGAACCTAAACTTTTCCTGAATGTATGGAAGTGGTTATCCTATTTTCTGTAAGCAAACTCTTTTTTCACACTTTAGTTGTACTTTTCATAGTAACTAAACCCTATTTACAGAAATACAAGACCAGAGTGGGAGACAAAGGAACTCAGCTCTCTGGTGGCCAGAAACAGCGCATTGCAATTGCACGTGCCCTTGTTAGACAGCCTCATATTCTGCTTTTGGATGAAGCTACATCGGCTCTGGATACAGAAAGTGAAAAGGTAAGAATTTAAATTGGACTCATTCACACTTGAATCAGTTGTACTTGAAAGGTTTAAATGTATGCGTCTGTCTTTCACAGTAGAGAACAAAATTCAGCCAGATATGTTGATTGTTACTTATGTCACCTTTCAGTGGAATTTAAACACAGTCTGTAGCTGTTATTAAAGAGAACTAAGATAAAATGAGGCAAATACGTCTTATAGCACTTACACTCCAAAAAACAGCCCTGGATCACTTTGTATTGACCTCATACGCTGCATTCAGGAGACGTATGTCCGTTTCTACTGGCAACATCTCAGCAACTATATAAAAATGTAGGAGGGTGATACAATATTAAGAGGTGGCTATACCTTAAGATAAATATTAGTAATCATTTTCAGTTTGAGAAGAAATTGAATATTCAGGTTTCTGAAAGACAAACTGATTCTGAGAAGTTCTCTATCTGAAAAATGCCAAATTCAAGGAGACCGTGTTTGACCCATGATCAGTCTTCCTGAATTTGCTGTAGAGCTGGACCAGAAGGCCGCTTGGTAGGGTGTTGTGTAGCTAGGCACACCAGTAAGCATTTCTAAACAATTCGATGGTCTGTATTTATGGTCCTAATTTTGAGATTAGACAATTGCTGCCTCTAAACTAATCCAAACTAGGATTCAGTTATCTTCTGATGCGACAAAGCCCTTGCTTTGTAAAATCTAGGTTCTATTTCACTGACACCATTGTTAAAGAAGGACCTATGACTGGATAAATTAACTCTGAGGCTTCTTGTGGAAAAGGAATTACAGGGAGAGGACATTTTATCTGCATTAATTCATACGATTATTGGCTAGGTTGTCCAAGAAGCCCTGGACAAGGCCCGAGAAGGCCGCACCTGCATTGTGATCGCGCACCGCCTGTCCACCATCCAGAACGCAGACTTAATAGTGGTGTTTCAGAACGGCCGAGTCCAGGAGTGCGGCACCCACCAACAGCTGCTGGCACAGAAAGGCGTCTACTTTTCCATGGTCAGCGTCCAGGCTGGAGCCAAGCGCTAGGGAACTGTGACCATGTGAGCTGTTAAATGTTTCTAATATTTGTGTTACAAGGTGGCATTTAACCAAAGTTAAAAAAAAAAGAGTGCTTATTAGAAAAACTATGTAGAGTTACCTGTTTAATATTTCCTGACACACAGTCATTCCACCAAGTTCAGAGTCTTGAGAGACTTTAAAGGAACCGGAAGAAACATCATCACATGGAATAAAGTAATGGTTTCAGTTGCATTAGAAAATGGGATAGAATAATTCAAAGTAGACTTTGTTCATAAAGTGTATAACTTTTGTTTGTATTTTCTTGTTTGGACTGTAACTGACTGCCTTGCTAAAAGATTATGGAAGTAGCAAAAAGTACTGAATGTTTTGCATAAAGTGCCTATAATAAAACTAAACTTTTATATGACTGGAGTTATCTTGTCCAAAATACTTTTTTTTGTATATATTTTTTTATTAGTTTCAGGTGTACAAGACAAAGTAATACTTAGACGTTTATCATTTATATCCTTCACACAGCAATAACCCCCCTCTCCGAATCTGCTATCCCACTGACATCGCACAGAGCCATTACATTTCCAGTCTCTATTCCTAATGCTGTACTCCGCTTCTTGTAAGTATATACATATACATATATATACACATATACATACATATATATACACATACATATACATATATAAACTTGTAGTTGACATTCATTATTATTCAGCTTCAGCTTCAGGTGTACAGTGCAGTGATCAGGCATCTACATCATCCCTGAGGTGGTCTCCCTAATGAGACACGTGTCCATCGGATACCCTACAAAATCTTTACAACATTATTGATTACATTCCCCAAATTAATTTTCAAAATGCTGTGGCCATCTTGTGGTTACCAACTGTTTTCTATTCCCCTCACCTTCCCCCTTATCCCCACCCCTCCTCCCATCTAGCAACCCTCAGTTTTTCCTCTGTCTCCCAAACTGTTTCTGATTAGTTCATTCATAAAACACTATTAAATACATCACCTCCTGTTAGAATATTGAAGATCATATCTGTATTTGTTTAAAAAGACTCCTTTAAAAACTGCCATTAATTTTTGTGGGAATGGTTAAATAGTGTAAATAATTCCTATTCTACATGTCTTTTCATATTGTGTTCGAAAGAACCGTCTACCTTCATTCTTCTTGGATTTGACTTTGCTAATTCTTACATTTCCACATTATGATAGCTCTCACACTGATCACACAGATGAATACAAGATTTGGGGGGTTAGAGTGGGATAGAGGGTACACAATTGTGAAGTGTGTACTCTGATGTACATGACATTTTTTGCATTGCTCTTATAGGATTTTAATATTTTTGTACTTTAAAAAACACAGTTATTTTTCTGTTTTGATAATCACTTTTCCTAGTAATTGGTCTTTCCCAAAGCTGGTTTTTTTGGTGACAGATGTTTAAAATGTGTTGTAAGTTTAAATACATCATTATGCAAACATGATGAAAAAAGTAAGTATCACAAGGAATAATACTCTGATTACACACACACACACAAAAGCCAAAAAGCACGAGAAACAAGATTGAAGGGCAGAAGCTGAGAGCAATATTTTCCATATTTATTATAAACAGTTGATATCCTTAATATATGAAGAATTTGAAAGGAAAAAAATGCCATCACTTCCAAAGAAAAATTGACAACATGGTCAGGTAATTCCCAAAGAATAAAGCACACAATTTCAAAGAAATGCAGATTGAAACAACATACCCTTGAGAAGTAACATCATCCTCTGGTGGAATAAGATGCCCTCATTTTGCCCTCAAAAATAATAATTTGGCATCCACCCACAGATAAAAGTGCCTTTTGGGGAGCAGTAGGACCCAACACTATACGCTAAGGTACCTGAGAGGAGTCTTGCCCACTGTGTCAGGTAATACACATACTGACCTTGGTTTTGGCTGTGGACCTTGTAGTGGCCTGTGAGCTGCCTTCAGCCCCTCATGGCCTAGGTCCTGGAGCCTCTGGTAAACACTGTCTTTGACAGTTATCAACGGACAAGAGTGTTAGTAAAAGTCCAGGTTTCTGAAGAGAAGTTCCAGTATGTCATTGGAGAAAAACAAAACAAAACAAAACAAATGAGTTCAGATGCATTGGAGAGGGTAAGAGGAACAGCTTGATTTGACTTGTACCATCCCTCCCCTAAGGCAACACAGCATAAGGTCAAGAGAGATCTCAGCCTGTGATGTCTCTCATGGGGGAAAGTGAGAGCGTGTGTGCGTGAGCACCCAGCCTCCCCAGCTGCTGAAGAAGCTCGTTTCTCTCACCCCATACAGAGTACTGAATTGTGAGCTGCATGACTGGGGGGTGGGAAGAAAGTGGGAGAGTAGCAGATAGGACTCAGAAGTTATGAAAGGTATACGGAGCCTACTAAGTGCATTGCGTGCTCTACCTAGAAGCCTCCCCACAAGCTGCTGAGAACACCTCACCTGCAGATCTCCCCAACTAACCCAAAGAACTCCCCTGTGCTCAGTGTGCCTCACCCACACACACCTGGCCCTGTGGCTGGAACCCTGTGAGTGCCCCCAAAGGCAGTGACAAGATCTCGATCCGGCAGATAAACAGTGACCACGCACAGAAGGCTGGCCCAAGTCTGCAGGCCAGGGAAAGATCACAAACTTGAGCTTTAGTGCTACCTCTGGAAAAACAAAAGTGAGGCAATCAGTACACAGCCTGGTGCATCATGGGATCAAGAGAATCATACAGACTTAAGAATTCTGTTACAAGAAGGAGCAAGAAAAGTGGATCATGTCTATCCAGGAAGGTCTGAGGAAACCCTCAATCATTAGTAGGGCTGAGGAAAGATATTTCTCTCCTGAAGCCAGTTAATAAAGACTGGAGAAGATGACTTACTTCAAATGGTTCAACAGCAATGTAAAACTTCAAGAAACATGGTAAATCAAGGAAACATGATACCACCAAAGAATCACAATAATCTTTCAGTAACCAATCTCAAGATACGAAGATGTGTGGTTTATTTGATAAAGAATTCAAGATAGCTATTTTAAGGAAACAATAAGCTACAAGAAAACACAGAAAGACAATTCAACAAAATCAGGACAACAAAATGAGAAGTTTAACAAAGAGAGAAACTATGCAAAAGAACCAGACAAGGGGTGGCTGGATGGCTCAGTTGGTTAGAGTGCAAACTCTGAACAGCAGGATTGCCAGTTCAATTCCCACATGGGCTAGAGGGCTCCACCCTCCACAACTAGACTGAAAACAAGCTGCCACTGAGCTTCCAGAGGGGTGGCTCGATGGTTCAGTTGGTTAGAGCGCGAGCTCTCAACAACAAGGTTGCCGGTTCATCCCGCATGGGATGGTGGGCTGTTCCCCCTGCAACTAAAGATTGAAAATGGCAACTGGACATGGAGCTGAGCTGTGCCCTCCACAACTAGATTGAAGGAACAATTACTTGGAGCTGATGGACCTTGGAGAAACACACTGTTCCCCAGTATTTCCCCCAATAAAATTTAAAAAGGGAAAAGAAAAAGAACCAGACAAACATTCTGGAGCTGAAGAACACAATGAATGAAATAAGAGACCATCAACAGAGAGACCATCAACAGCAGAACAGATCAATCAGAAGACAGGAACATTGAAATTATCCTATCAGAAGAGAACAAAGGAGAAAGAATGAAGAAAGCCTACGTGATCTATGGAATACCATCAAAAGAACCAATTTGTGAATTATTGGAGTTCCAGAAGGCGAAGAGAGGGTGGAAAGGTTATTTAAAGAAATAGTGACTGAGAATTTCCCAAACATGGGGTGAGATTTGGATATCCAAGTTCATGAAGCTCATAGGTTACCTAATAGAATCAACTTAAAGAGATCCTCTCCAAGACACATTATAATAAAATTGTCAAAAATTAAGGACAAAGAAACTTAAAGCAGCAATAGTGGAGGGAAAGCATATAACTTACAAGGGAATCCCCATATCACTGTCAGTAGATTTCTCAGCAGAAATCTTACAGGCCAGGAAAAGGTGGGATGATATATTTAAAGTGCTGGGGAAAAAAAGAAAAAAAGAAAAGCCAATCAAGAATACTCTGTCCAGAAAAGTTGTGCTTCAGAAATGAAGAACAAAAGCTGAGGGAATTCATCACCACTAGATGAAAAATGCTGAAAGGAGTTCTGCAAGCTAAAATGAAAGGATGCTAATTAGTAGTAACATTAGAACATATGAAAATATACAACACACTGGTAAAGCTCAGTATATAGTCAAACTCAAAATACTTTAATATTGTAATATGGTGGTGTGTTAATCATTTAACTCTAGAATAAAATTTAAAGGACAAGAGTACTAAAAATAAAAATAAGTATAGCTCCAATAATTTGTTAAATACACAGTATAAAAGAGAGAAACTGTGACATCAAAAACAAAAGGGAGATATAAAAGGTTAGATTTTTGCTATGAAATCAAAGTTGTTATCAGTGTAAAATAGACTGTTATATCTGTAAGGTGTTTTATGTAAGCGTCATGTGAACCACAAAGCAAAAACTTACAGTAGATTCACAAAACATGAAAAGAAGGAAATCGATGCACACCACTACAGAATATCAATTCACAAAGGAAGGCAACAAGAGAGGAAGAAAGAAACAAGGAAACTATAAAGCAGTAGAGGACAATGAATAAGATGGCATTGGTTAAGTCTTTACCTATCCATAATTACTCCTAAAAGTAATTTGATTAAATTATCCAATTAAAAGACATAGAGTAGCTAGATGGATAACAAAGCAAGACCCAACTATATGCTGCCTACAAGAGACTCACTTCACCTTTAAGGACACACATAGGCTCAAAGTGAAGGAATACAAAAAGATATTCCATGCAAGAAGAAACCAAAGGATCAGGGGTAGCAGTACTTATATCAGACAAAATAGACTTTAAGTCAAAAATGATGACGAGACAGCTTATATTATATCATGATAAAGAAGATAACACAATCCTGAATAAATATGCACCCCCAAATTGGAGCACCTAAATACAGAGGGTGCCAAAAAAATGTATACACATTTTAAGAAAGCAAAAAACTATTAAAATTATGCTGTTAGTAACCACTTTGAGCACCTCCTGTATTTGCAGAAGTCAAATATGACTTGTATTCACCTTTTATTGGTATATATTGAGTGTTACAATTTTAATACAGTTTTTTCCTTTCTTAAACTGTGTATACATTTTTTTGGCATTCTCTGTATATTAAGCAAATACTAAGAGGTCTGAAGGGAGAATTAAACAATAATACTATATGGTAGAGGACTTCCGTATCCCACTTTCAAGAATGGATAGCTCACCCAGACACAAAATCAATAAGCATTGGAACTTGAACTGTACTTTAGACCAAATGAATTAACAGAGACATGTAGAGAACATTCCATTGAACAGCAGCAGAATGCACACATGTAACATTCTCTAGGATAGACCATCTGATGGGTCACAAAACAACTCTTCACAAATTTAAGTAGATTGAAATCATGCCAAATATCTTTTCTGACCACAATGATATGAATGTTGAAATTAATAATGGAAGGAAAGCTGAAAAATTCACACTAATGTGGAAATTAAACAGTACACTCCTGAACAACCAATGAGTTAAAGAAAAAAATCAAAGAGGAAATGAAAAACATCTTAAAACAAATGAAAATGGAAACACAACATACCAAAACCTGAGACACAACAAAAGCAGTTCTAAGAGGGAAGTTTATTAAGATTAAGACTACATTAAGAAACAACAAAGATCTCAAACAAGCATCCTAATGTTAGATCTCAAGGAATCATTAAAAAAAGGTAAGGTCAAAGTTAGCAGCAGGAAGGATTAACAAAAATCAGAACAGAAATTGATGAAATAGAGAGTAGGAAAATAATAGGAAAGATCAATGGAACTAAGAGCTGTTTTTTTGAAAAGATAAACAAAATTGACAGAACTTTAGCTAGACCAAGAAAAACAAAGAAGACTCAAATAAAATCAGAAATAAAAAAAGACATTAGAACTGGTACCACAGACATACAAAGGTCCTTAAGAGACTACTGTGAATAGTCACAAACCAACAAGTTGGATAACCTAGAAGAAATTGATAAATTCCTAGACACATACACTCTACCAAGACTGAATCATGAAGAAATAGAAAATAGGAATAGACCAATAGTAAGGAGATTGAATCAGTAATCAAAAACCTCCCAATGAAGAAAAGCCCAGGAGCAGATGATTTCACTGGTGAATTCTACCAAACATTTAAAGAAGAATTAATGCCAATCCTATTCACACTCTTCCAAAAAATTGAAGAGAGAACACTTCCCAACTCATTTTATGAGGCCAGCATTGTTCTAATACCAAAGCCAGATAAAGACACTACAAGAAAACTACAGACCAATATCTCTGATGAATATATGCGTAGATGCAAAAATTCTCAACAAAATACAGCAAGCTGAATTCAACAGCACATTATAAGTATCATGCACCATAATCAAGGGGTATTTTTATTCCTGCAATGCAAGGGTGATTCAACATATGCAAATTAATAAATGTGATAATACCACAATAATAGAATGAAAGGTAAAAATCATATGGTCATCTCAATAGATGAAAAAAAAGAAGTTGACAAAAATACGTCCTTTCATAATAAAAACTCAACAAATTGGGTATAGAGGGAACATACTTTAACACAATAAAGACCATATGTGACGAGCCCACAGCTAACATCATACTCAGTGATGAAAGGTGAACAGGAACAAGGAGGAACAAGACAAGGATTCCTGTTCTCACCACTCTATTCAACATAGGCCTAGAATTCTTAGCCAGAACACCCAGGCAAGAAAAGTAAACAAAAGGCATTGTAATCAGAAAGGAAGAAGTAAAGTTGTCTTTGGAGGTGTGATAGATGATAGATAGATAGATAGATAGATAGATAGATAGATAGATAGACAGATAGATAGATATCCTAAAGCTTCCACCAAAAAAAGGTTTTTCTCTAGCTTATTTCAGCATATTTAGTATAATGTCCGTCATGTTCATCCATGTTATCACAAATGGCAGAATTTCTTTCTTTTTATGGCTGAATAATATTCCTTTGTGTGTGTGTGTGTATCACATTTTCTTTACGTATTCATCTGTCGATGGACACAAGTTGTTTCCATATCTTGGCTACTGTGAGTAATGTCGCAATGAACATGGTGTTGCTAATTTCATTTCCTTTGGATATACACCTAGAAGTGGGATTGTTGGATCATGTGATAGTTCTATTTTTAATTTTTTTAGTAACCTCTATTCCGTTTTCCACAATGTTAAGCCACCAAATTTATGGTAATTTGTTACAGTAGCCTTAGGAGACTGACAAAAACTTCATGTCAGGGGAGCTAAACAAGATGCTTTTAATTTTTTTTAAGTATGAGGGTAATGAGGCTGTGACTTGGGCTGGTTAGAACAGAGAACAGGCGGCTGTGAGAGACATCCATAGTCTAGATGTGAAGGGAGAGGGATAATGAAAATTGGCTAGGAAAATGCTGTGACATTGCTGGAGATGAGGAACTGTTTTAGGAGAAAAATGATTTGTTCCTGTGGCTTGAAGGTAATGTAATAGTAGAAGGCATTTGGAAGTGTGGCCTCAGGTATTCACTAAACACAGATGGCTCCCAGTGTGTGCTGTTTGCTTGAGTTAAACTCTTTTATTTTCCTAGTTCCATCCTAGGATTATTAGGCTATATCCAACTCTTAACAATGATGCCCCTTTCTATTTGGTTCACCAGAATTAACTTCTGAATTTTGGCCAATATGTGTTTCAATCTGTTTCTTGACACACAAAGCAGCTATTTGTTCCCAGGTTTCAATAATAAGTCTTTTTTATTCACTTTTCTGACATCTCTGTTTCAGACACCTGCTCCCAATTGTGAACCCTTTGAGGAAAGAACTGTGTCTTTGCTTTACTTTGTTCTTGTGTTGGCAAAATCCTTAGCATATAGTAAAGGTTCAAATAAGTGTGCTCTTTTGTCAAGTTTTTTATTTAGTATATATCTTCCTCTAGGTCAGTTTTGTTTTATCATAATTTAACATCTGAAAAGTTCTTTGTTGCTGTAAGATACATTATGATGACTCTTATCTAAGGCCATGTAATTGTACATAAAATACAGGAAGGGGCACCCATCATGACTATAAGATCTGTGACCCAGCCTTACCCATTCTACAGGAAAAAGGGGAAGGCCTTATGGGAATTGTGTCCATAATTGTGTAAAAGGAAAAAAATTGTTCTTAAGAAATTGGAGTAGTCTGGTAAGAGTATTGCAGCAATGTCAATGTCTTCAGATTGATTTTGTCCTGTAGTTACTACGTGGCATCATTCAGGGAAGCTGGATGAGACGACATAGGACTCCATGATTTTTGAAATGAGTACATAGGACTTACTTCCTGTACGTCAATAATTATTTTACAACAAAAAGTTAAGGAAAAAAAAAACAGGAGAATCAGATGGTTAAACTTTATTAAAACATTGCTGCTTTTGAAGTGATAATAATTTGGACTGAAATCTGAAAAATGAGGAATAACCCAGGAAGTGGTGGGAATGGGGAAGACAGGCCATCGATAGGGAAGGAGAAAAAGCATTTCAGGTAGAGGAAAGAGCCTATTCAAAGAGCATGTTGTGGTTGGAGCTGGCTGAGCAAGGCACAGAGAGGCATGAGACACCGGGTAGGGTAAGCAGGATGCTTGCTTTCCTCTGAGAGCCATGCCTGACAAAATGGAGTTTGGGGAAGTTTTAAGTTGAGGACCAGATCCTTAACTATGATGACCCCTCTCTCTCAGAAACCGGCCACCCTACTACAATAAGAGCCCAAGATACGTGGGAAGGCCACGTGACTTGACTCAACAGAACTCCCAGCCCATAGCCCGCATCAAGTGCCAGCCACGTGAATGGGTATCTCAGACGTCCAGCCAATCAAGCCTTCGATGACAGTGGCCCGACAGCATCTGACGGCACCCTGAAAGGAAATGAGAACCACCCAGCTGAGTTCAGTCAGCTCACAGAACTGTAAGGCATCATAAAACCCACTGTTCTAAGCCAATTGATAACTAGAACAAGTAGTAGCCCTTCTTAGTCCCAGAGCCTGTAAAGGACTTTCACTTACCTTAACCCTCTTGATCTTCAAAAGTTCCCTTTAGTGGTTAATATTACAAATTTATAAAAAACTCACTCAACTCAACTCCAAAAAAAACAAACAACCCAATTGAAAAATGGGCCGAGGACATGAAGAGACATTTTTCTAAAAATGACATACAGATAGCAAACAGACATATGAAAAAATGCTCAACCTCACTAACCATCAGAGAAATGCAAATAAAAACCACAATGAGATACCATCTCACCACAGTCAAAATCGCTATCATCAATAAATCAACAAACAACAAGTGCTGGCGCAGATGTGGAGAAAAGGGAACCCTTGTGCATTGTTGGTGGGATTGCAGATTGGTGCAGCCACTATGGAAAACAGTATGGAGGTATCTCAAAAATCTGAAAATGGAACTACCTTATGACCCAGCAATTCCACTCCTAGGTATCTATCCGGAGAAATCCAACACTCTAATTCGAAAAAAATTATGCACTCCTATGTTTATTGCAGCGCTATACACAATAGCCAAGACATGGAAATAACTGAAATGCCCATCGGTAGATGACTGGATTAAGAAGCTGTGGTACATTTATACAATGGAGTATTATGCAGCCATGAAGAAGAATGAAATCTTACCATTTGCAACAACATGGATGGACCTAGACAACATTATGTTAAGTGAAATAAGTCAGACAGAGAAAGACAAATACCATATGATCTCACTTATATGTGGAATCTAAAGAAAAGAATAAGTGAATGAACTAATCAGAAACAGTTTGGGAGACAGAGGAAAAACTTAGGGTTGCTAGATGGTCAGGGGGGTGCACATAAGGGGGAAGTTGAGGGGATTAGAAAACATTCGGTAACCACAAGATGGCCACAGGGTTTTGAAAATTAATTAGGGGAACGTATAATCAAGAATGTTGTAAAGATTTTGTAGGGTATCCGATGAACACTTGTCTCATTAGGGAGACCAGCTCAGGGAAGATGTAGATGCCTGATCACTGCACTGTACACCTGAAGCTGAAGCTGAACAATAATGAATGTCAACTACAAGTTTATATATATGTATATATATACATGCAGACATATATATACATGTATATATATACATATGTGTTTGTGTGTGTATGTATATACTTACAAGAAGCGGAGTACAGCATTAGGCATAGGGACAGTGAAAATGTAATGGCTCTGTGCGATGTCAGAGGGATAGTGGATGGGGGGACGGGGGTTCACACAGTGTGAGGGATATAAATGATAAACATTGAAGTATTACTTTGTCTTGTGCACCTGAAACTAATTAAAAAAAATGTAAAAAAAAACACACAAAAGAAACATGAAAACAGCCACAGACAATACTTAAACAAATAAGATGGGCTATTTCCAAAAAAAACCTCTATTTACAAAAACAAGCAGTAAGCCCATCGGCCACTGTTGGATAACTCCTGCTTTAAGCCATATATTTTAATAAAAATGTACAGGATAAACAATCAAACACAAAACGTTCTCTTTAGCTATCTAGGTGGGCGTCGGATTCACCATTGCACTTCAACACCTCTATCAATTCCTGGCACATTGAAAGCCCTCAACAAAAATATTTGTTAAATGGAAGAAAAAGAGATGTGTTGCTCTTTAAAAAAAAAAAAAAAAAAAAAAAGATGAAACAAAATATTTTCAGAGAGCACCTTCTGCAACGATAGTCCTTTGTTCCACTTGGAACTTCTAACACAAAGGTGAAAGACCTCGCCACTGGAGTCTGGAGAAATCGGAATAGCAAAGAGAAAAGCAGGAATGCTTACAGATATGTGCAAGAGGCAAAGATACATGATGAAATATTTTCACCTGGACTCTTTCAAAAGATCCAGTTTGGGTCGTTAGGGAAAGTGACCTTTGAGTTAGAAACTCGACATTTTCACTTTCTCCACTGGGCAGCTAAATTCAAATGTTTTCCCTCTTAATGATTGTCTCTTGGTATATAGAGATGTACCTAGGTTCTCCAATCAGAAAAACCTGGGTTTCTCTTTTGGCTTCCAGTTTGTTAGCATGTATGATTCTTTGGGCAAGTTTCTTACTTTCTCCAAGCCTTTATTTTCTCATTGCCAATTTAGGGATTCCAATAGCTTGAGCACTAAATATTATAAAGTATTTAGGACGCTTCTCAATACATAGAATATAAGTAAAAAAAAAAAGTGTCGGTTGCTTTCACTTCATATTTTTCTTTCTCTTCAATGCTACCAATTCTCTTGCATAAAAAGGAAGTTTTAGTTTGTAATTTATTCATTTAACATTATCTTAAGTGCCTAGTGGACTGGATACTGGGAGCTTGGTAATAAGACAAGGAGCTCACAGTTTGGGAGACAGGAAATATGTTTAGTAAGGTGTTTTGGTTCCCTGATGCAAGACTTCTTGGGGAACCAAGAAGAAAACCCTCACTTCTCCTGAGCGTTGTTTGAGGGTTAAAAACACTTCCTGGAGAACTGACTATGTACTTGTCAAATGGACAGTAGACAATGGGTATGGATGTGGAGAACAGTGTAGAACAGCCTGGAAGGCTGGTATCGGAAATGACTCAGGGTGGTCAGTTTCAGGTGTTGGGTGTAGGGAGGAGTGGGTGGTGGTCGTCACAGGAATGATTCTGGGAAGTCAAGTAGGATCCAAGCCTGAAGGGTAGACTCATTTTTATTCTTGCAGTGGTTTATTTGAAATGGCGTTGAGCTATACCTTACTTCAGAGTATCCACATTCCTAAAAATGTACCTGTGCAGTGAGATTTTATAAAATAAATAACATTTAACTTTTTTATATTCATTATAAAGATGAAAATATAACCCTTTTACAAACTTTATGAGTAAAGGAAGAAAAGAACAGTTTAGAAACCTAACTGGCCACTCCTGAGCATGTGGGTAAGCCACAAAAGAGTTTCTGTGGCTGTAGCATTTCAACCACAAGAGAGAGGCACGACATCCTAGGATCTTAGGCCCGAAATAACACTATCCTATTTGGGGAGGAGAGGAAAAGGCAAGGTGAGGGAAGGAAGATTTCTTTTTTTCAGTCAAGAGTTAGAGAAAACTACTCTCATATTTTGTTGTTATAATCAACCCAGTTAGCAGTTGAGGCTTTCCTATTCGATCAGAATTTGAGTATGACAGTTTTTTCATTCCCAAAAGAGTTCATTGACCCTCTTCAACTCTCTGTTATGCAAAATATGTCTGTCAGTGTGGGCAATGACCCCACCACTCCCACTCTTTATAGAGTTCAACTCAATGACTCAGGCAGGATTTATCCATGGATTTTCTACATTGACTTAGGAAAGTGCCAGTTCCAGCAAAGCTATGGCTGAGACTACCTCAATTATTTGAAAAATTCTATGGCCACAATCTTCTATGTCCTTAGATTAAAAAATGGTATAAAATTTCTTTGGGGTCTGAGAGCTGAGGTCTGTAACATGTGCATATAGACAAAACCTGGAGAGAAATATGCCAAAATGGTAATGGTTGGGTTAGAGTGAAAAAAACAATTTTTGGATCCTCAAGGAGAACAAATACTTAAAAAGGTGTTGCTTGTCACCCCAATAAATTTAATAAAAAAAAAAGGTGTTGAAGAGTGTTGAAGGCTAAACACAAAATACTGAATGTTTCTCAAAATTTGCATTCATGAATTAGTCTTTTGCATATAGTTCCATTCTGAAAGCAAATTTTTTGTGTAGCTGAATTTTTTATCATGGATTATCATTAGGTATTAATAGGTGAAATTAAATTTTGAGAATTTAAAATGAACTTGAAATTTGTACCAGAAAGGCTGCTTTAGCCAACAATTTTACTAGCATTGCATTCAAGGCGAAGGTCATAAATTGGCTATACAGATTCTTTGCACAAAACTCCCATGTACTTTCTACACCTCTTCATGCTTATGTTTCACACTGTATTTTAATTATTTGATTATTTTCCCCTCTCTTTATAGCTATTTCACATACCTGAAGGTTGGGTCTCTATCTTATTGTCTTTACACAATATCTTGACATAGTAGGTGCTCTCTTCAAAAGTGTTACAAGAATCATGAGTAGATGTAGCGAGGAAGGAACTGGTAGAGTTAAAATATCTTTTGCCAGTTTCCAGATTCTTGCACCATGAGAAAGGTGCCCTTTGTCCTTCCATATTTATTTGTTACCCTTCTCTCCATACTCCTGTATGCCCTGAGAGGTTGAGTTTTGTAGATTTAGCTGAGAGGTGCCTGGGACAGTTGTAGGGGATCTGTGCCCTTCTCTACGTGACACTCAATGTGGGTTCTGTTAACTGCTTCCTCACTTCATCATACTGGCCTAGGGAAGGCAATACCCCACCCCCATTTTTGTAGCCCCACCAAACTTCACTATCCATTATGGTGTGTCTACTATATCTTATGTTCTGCCCTTACTTTTGTAGTTACTGCATTAAATCCTCCTTGAATACTCTAATTTGACTTTGTATTCCTTTCCTCCTGGGACTTTGACTGATAAAAGCCAGTTTGAATTATTTCAAGAAGAATCCACCATTCTTGGCAAGTGTAATGATTGCTTTCTAAAAACCTCAATAACCTCTGTAAGTCTAAATTTCTACTTAATGTATAAAACCTCTTACATATCTCACCACATCCTTATCTGCCTTTTGCCTCAGTCAAATTAAGATCACATCTTTTGTTCTAGGGCTGCACTCTTCACCTCCATTATTTTTTGCATTATTTTCCTGCTCTTAGAACTTTTAGAATTACTTCTCTTATAAGTAGCTTCATGTATAAGCTTGAAGAGAATATGTATATTGTGTTTTCAACAGGTATTGTGGGGTCTGGGGAAAGAGAGCAAACACAGGTAAACAAATTTTTTACTACAGAACTCTCAAATTGTGTGATGTGGATTGTGACTCTCTGAGAGAGCAGCATGGTAACCAGCATCTCTCAAACTTATTTGATCATGGAGCCCTTATTATCTACTAAGCACCTGCTGGCATTCTTTAGGTCACTGTTTGGAAAGTCTTGTTCTAGGGTTATACTTTTAACCCTGTCCTTCTTTTCTTAAATATTTATTGAACAAATGAACAAATATTGACAAAGTTGGTCATAACTCTAAGAGAAAGGAAGTAGAAGACAGGGTTCCACAATCTTTTCCTTTTTTTTTTCTTTTAAAGATTTTATTGGGGAAGGAGAACAGGACTTTATTGGGGAACAAGTGTGTACTTCCAGGACTTTTCATCAAGTCAAGTTGTTGTCCTTTCAATTTTAGTTGTGGAGGATGCCATTCAGCTTCAAGTTGTTGTCCTTTCAGTCTTAGTTGTGGAGGGCGCAGCTCAGCTCCAGGTCCAGTTGCCGTTGCTAGTTGCAGGGGGCACAGCCCACCATCCCTTGTGGGAGTCGAACCGGCAATCTTGTGGTTGAGAGGACGCGCTCCAACCAACTGAGCCATCCAGGAGCTCAGCGGCAGCTCAGCTCAAGGTGCCGTGTTCAATCTTAGTTACAGGGGTCGCTGCCCACCATCCCTTGCGGGACACGAGGAATTGAACCGGCAACCTTGTGGTTGAGAGCCCACTGGCCCATATGGGAATCGACCCGGCAGCCTTCGGAGTTAGGAACACAGAGCTCTAACCGCCTGAGCCACTGGGCCGGCCCGAGGGAACATAGTTTTTATCAGGTACTTGCAATGTGCCAGGTACAATATTTGGTTCACCCTCATTCCTGAAGAAGCTCACAGTCTAGTGGGTAAGAAAAGATGTAAAAATAAGCACAATTAATGTAGTATAACATAACATAGCATAACAATATAACAGAACAGAACACAACGTAAGGCTATATGAATAAATTGCTTATACTCTGGTTTCTTTAACATTGCCTTACACTCTATATACATAACATATATTGCTATGTTATGTTAAGGCAAGGTCTATAATTATTGGCATTTGACTTCATATTTTGTTGTTGAGTAAGCTTAAGGCAAGACTGAGACAGATGTCCACCTATCTTCTGTCTTATGTAGAAAAATATACAGATTTTTATAAGTAGCCAAAATGGACTAGATGTTACTAAGAAGGTGAGAGAGTGTGGTGGAGGAAAGTGAGCAGTTAAGTTAGAGAAATCTTTATCCTCTATTGATGAACAAATACAAAGATTGGCTATTTTATTTCAGAATTTTTCTTTGTCTCTGTACCATATTGAAAAAAATGGATTTATAGAATTAGGCAGCAACTCTCAAGAAGATGAAATAGACATATTTTTTTTATTCCTCCTGCTAAGTACAACTAGAAATACTGAACATTATATATAAAACAAACATAAGAAGAGTGAAAAGTGGCAAGAAGAAGGCAAACCAGCTAAGTACCTTAGAATATGAAGAATGACATGGTGGTGAGTTCTCGATTTTTGGTTTTGTTTTGTGTTCTCTTGCTTTGTTCTTGCCTCATATATCCCAGACTTCGAGCTGTAGAAGGTGAACACCCAGAAATGCCAATGTGCGTAGACAAAACGGAGCCCCAACAAAAGCATGCTCTCTCTAGTTAAAAAATACAGGAAAGGGGCAACCTAGCAAGGTAGAAAAAGTTTAGAAAATAGCTACTCTATTCTAGCCAAATATCATAGAAAAAAACGGGTGACATCGTCCAGACCCATGTCCAAAAAGGCCAAGTGGCAAGCCTTGACTTCCATCCTTGTTAGGCCATGACAAAGCAATCTCACAGCCTGTCTCCTGCCACAGTAGTGTCAGAGGAGGCTAAGTAGGGGGCTGATTTTTCACCCCCTCAATAGGAATGAGGCGGTTCTCTCTTTCCCTTTTAGGGTGGTGTAAGTGAGGGGGGATGCTAGTGGAGAATCAGGACTTTCACCACCACAGGGCAGTAGCAAGGACACTTCCCCATGCTTGTTGTCAGTGGAAGCCATGAGGAGAGCTATAGAAACTACATTCCTACTCCTCCCTGCCAGGAAGGTATCAGTGGGGACTTAGTGGGGAGCCAGAAGTCCCACCTCTGCCCATCAGTGATAAGAACTCCCTCCCATCTTAGGGGAGGGAGACATGTGGAGACCAAGAGGATAACCTGGACTTCTCCCCCCACATGCAGTAATGAGGTAGTAATGACCGCTTTCCCTGCTGAAACAATGTCCAAAAATCAAGGGGGGAAAAGGTGTAAATAAGATCCAGAATTATGATAGCATAATACTGCAAATGTCCATTTTTCAAATGAATATCACAGTACCAAGATGATTGAGATGTTAGAATTATTTGACAAAAATTTAAAAGCACACATCATAAACATGCTTCAAAGAGCAACTCCAAACATGCTTGAAACAAATGAAAAACATAGCAAATAAATAGAACTTACAAAGATGGACCAAATGGAAATTTTAGAACTGAAAAATACAATTACTAAAATAAACTCAGTGATGGGCTCAACAGCAAACTGGGAGATACAACAATAGAAACTGCTGAATCTGAACAACAGTGAGGATAATAGACTGAAAAAAAAAATAAACAGAGCCTCAGGGACTTGTGGAACTACATCAAAAGATTGAACACTAGTATCATCAGAGTCCCGTGATGAGAGGAGAAAAAGGGTAGAGCTGAAACACTATTTGAAAAAATAATGGCTGAAAATTTCCTGAATTTTGCAAAATACAGAAAGCCAGATATTTTAGGAAATAAGCAATCCCCAAACAGAATAAACTTAAAGAAATCCATGCCACGACACATTATAATTAGATTTCTGAAAACTAAATATAAAGAAATTCAATCAATAACTAATTACCTTCCAAAACAGAAAGTACCAGGCCCAGTTGGGTTCACTTGTGAATTCTATCAAACATTTAAGGAAAAAAATTACATCAATTCTCTACAATCTCTTTCAGGCTATAAGCAGAAAGAATTCTTCCTAACTCTTTATATGAAGGCAGCATTACTCTAATACCAAAACCACACAAAGATATTACAGGAAAACTACAGACCAATATTTCTCATGAACATAAATGAAATTCTCAGCAAAATATTATCAAATAAAGTCCAATATGTGTACAAAGAATCCAATAATGTGTATAAAAACTGAGGGGAATGTAAGTCTGGTTCAACATTCAAAAACGAATGTGATCCATGACATCAGCAGGCTGAAAAAGAAAAATCACATGATCAGATCAATAGATGCAGAAAAAGCATTTGACAAAAGCCAACACTCATTTATGATAAAAACTCTCAGTAAACTGGAAATAGAAGGGAAATTCCTCAATTTGGTAAAGAATGTCTACAAAAAACCTACAGTTAACATCATACTTAATCATGAGAAACTGAAAGCTTTCAAGGAACAACGCAAAGTGTCCCCTCTCACCACTCCTTTTTAATATTATGCTGAAGGTCCTAGCTAATTGAATAAGATAAGAAAAGGAAACGTATGGTAGATTGGGAAAGAAAAAATTAACAGTTCACAGATGAAATGATGGTCTTTGTCAAAAATCCTGAAGAATCAATAAAAAACAAAACTCCTGGAGCAAATAAGCAATTATAACAGGGTTGCAAGGTACGTGGTATATACCAGCAATGAACAAATGGTATTTGAAATTAGAAACACAGTATCATTCACATTAGTACATCCCAAAATGAAATATTTAGATATAAGTCTAACAAAATATGTACAAAATCTAAATGATGAAAAATAAAAAGTTCTGATGAATGAAATCAAAGAAGACCTAAATAAATGGAGAGATAGTCTATGATCATGATAGGAATACTCAATATTGTCAAGATGTCAGTTCTTTCCAATTTGATCTATAGATTCATTGCCATCCTAGTCAAAATCCCAGCAAGTTATTTGGTGGATGTAGATAAACTGATCCTAAAGTTTATACGAAAAGGCAAAAGACCCATAATAGCTAACACAATATTGAAGAACAAAGTAGAGGATTGACACTACTCCACTTCAAGACTTACATAAAGCTATAGTAATCAAGACAGTGTGGCCTTGGCAAAAGAATAGACCAATAGATCAATGGAACCGAATAGAGAGCCCAGAAGTAGACCTACATAAATCTAGTCACTTCATCTTTGACAAAGAAGCAAAGGCAATACAGTGAAGCAAAATATTTTCAAGAAATGGTGCTGGAACAACTAGACATCCACATACACACAAAAAATGAATCTAGACACAGACCTTACACCCTTCATAAAAATAACTCAAAATAGATCTTATACCCAAATGTAAATGCAAAACTACAAAACTTCTAGCAGGTAACATAGGATGACCTTGGATATGGCAATGCCTTTTTAGATACAACACCAGAAGCATGGTCCATAAAAGAAATAATTGATAAGCTGGATTTCATTAATATTAAAAACTTCTGCTCTGCAAAAGATGATGTCAAGAGAATGAGAAGACAAGCCACAGACAGAGAGGAAATATTTGCAAAAGACATCTGATAAAATATACAAAGACCTCTTACAACTCAACAATAAGAAAACAAATAACCTGATTATAACATCAGCCAAAGACCTTATCAGACATTTCACCAAAGTTATACAGACGGCAAATAAGCATATTCCACATCATATGTTATCAGGTGAGTGGAAATTAAAACAACAATGAGATACAACAGCACACCTATTAAAATGGCTAAAATCTGGTGCACTTAAGAGCATCAAATGTTGGTGAGGATGCGGAGCAACAGAAACATTCATGGTATTCATTGCTGGTGAGAATACAAAATAGTACAGGTATTTTGGAAGACAGTTTAATAGCTTCTTACAAAACAAAATATACATTTACCACACAATCCAGCAATCACACTCCTTGGTATTTAACCAAAGGAGTTGAAGATATACGTCCACACAAAAACCTGCACAGGGATATGTATAGCAGCTTATTCATAATTGCCCAAACTTGGAAGCAACCAAGATGTCCTTCAGTAAACAAGTTGATAAATAAGCTGTGGTACATCTAGACAATAGAAATTATTCAGTGCTTAAAAAAAAGGAGTTATCAAGAAATAAAAAGACATGGAGGGACTTCAAATGCATATTACTTAGTGCAAGAAGCCAATCTGAAAAGATTACGTACTGTCTAATTCCCACTATATGACACTCTGGAAAAGGCAAAACTGCAGAGACAGTAAGAAGATTAGTAGTAACAGGAGTTGGGTGTTGGGTGGGGAAGTGGGATGAGCAGGGATGAGTAAGTGAAACACAGAGGACTTCAGGGCAGTGACAATACTCTGTATGATAGCACAGTGATAAATACATCTCATCACATATTTGTCTACACCCATAAGATGTACCACACCAAGAGGGAACCTTAATATGAACGATGGACTTCGGGTAATTAAGATGTGTTAATGTAGGTTCATCATTTGTGACAAAGGTACCACTCTGATGGGAGATGTTGATAATGGAGGAGGTTATGCACATGTAGGGGGCAAATCTCTGTACCTTCCACTTTTGCTGTGAACTTAAAGCCTTGGTATTAAAAAATATTTTAATCTGTAAACAAGAACAATATTCTGAAAAGGCATGGTTTTAGAATAACCTTAAAAGTAAGTCAACATTAATGACCCAAAGCACAGTGACCCTCGCTCGTGCTTATTCATTTAATCTCTGACCTTGGCACCCTGCAGTCCTCCCTGTCCATCCAACAGTTCCCATAACCTTCATAGATCACAAGAATTCCATTAGGCAATGTGACCTTGGAACCCTCAATGTGTCATTACTCTACTGGCAGAAATGATATGACATTGTGATTGATAGCAAACTCTTCCTTACTGCCTCTTTACATTTTTTCATGGCACCTTTGTAAGTCCACCTTGGCTTAAGAGGGTGTAAGGAAGAGTTCTTTGGAAAAGAGGGTGCTGAGTCAGCACTACCCTCATCTTCAACATCTTATGAATGCCTTTCAAGGTGCTGGGGCCAAATTAGTTAGGTGAATTTTATAATGAGCAAAAGAAGAGTGAGACCCAAAGAAATGATGTTTTAGGAGAAAATAGGTCGAAGGTGGAACGGGATTTTTGTTTCGTTGTTTTCAAGCAGTAAGAAGGATTTTTTAAAAGTTTAAGAGATAACATGGTTTGAAAGGAAGTGAAGACCGAAGAAATCAAGATCTATAAACTGAGAAGTAGATGGAAGGTTTAGGCAGAGGTTCAAAAGTATTGGTAGCAGAAAATTTGGAAACAGAATGTAGTTAAGTGTAGCCACACACAAATGTAATAGTCAAAGACAGCATTAACTGTCTATCTTCAGAGATGAAAAATCAGAGAATTGTTGGATAGCTCTGAATATAATATAGTGGAGAAAAGATCACAAAGCATATTATCATCAAGCTAAAGATCAACTAGAGAGAGAATCAAGTCCATTAAACACTCTTCAGGGAAAACTGTTGCCAATTTATATTTAAATATAATATATTAAATATAACAATATTATTAAATTACATACAATATTATATTAAATGTCGGGGGTGCCAAAAAATGGATACAAGTGGACACTCTGGTCAACATTGCTCAAGCAGTAGTTCTCTGTAATCAAAGGTGTCTGGATGCTTTGAGCACCTCTTGTAATTGCAGAAGTCAAACGTGACTTGTATTCATCTTTGGTTATCGGTATATATTGAGTATTATAATTTTCATAGTTTTTCTTTTCTTAAAATGTGTATGCATTTTGTTTTGGCTCCCTCTGCATATACTGTATTTCTAAATACTTTGGTAGATGGAGTTTGATCCTTACTTATGGGAAACTCTTTAACAATATAAATTTTTTATGCTATAGATTAAAACTATTGATCTATTTAGTACATATTTAATGAGGCTTCTTATGCGGTGGGAACTAGATAGGCATGGTCTCTGCCTGGCTGTAGAATAAGAAATCCAAGAAATATGTGGTGTCCTGGAATCTAAATAAAGAAAGTGTATTAAGGAAGAGTGAAAGATAAGTTTGTCAACCACTTGAACTTGTCACGTAAGATAAGGACAAAGACCAGACCTTTGGGTTTAGTGATGTAAAGGTTATCAATGACCCTTACAAGAGTAGTTTTGTTTGTGTGAAAAGGTCAAACTCCTGATTAGACTGTGTTTAAGGGATAACCGGGGGACAGGAAATGGAGAAAGTGATGGAGATAACTCTTTTAAGATGTTTAGCTGCAAAGAGAGATAAATGTGATGGTACTTGGCAGGAGAAGTGGGATCAAAAGAGATTTTTTTTTTAAAAGATGGAAGAAATAACAGAATGTACATATGCTGACAGGAATGATCCAGCAGGGACAGGAAAATTGATGATGCAGGAAAGAGAGGGTATAATGCCTCCTTAAGAAGACATTCTTGAGGGGATGGGATCTGTAGTCTAAAAGTACAAACAGAAGGACTGGCTGCAAATAGGGGCATAGGTAGTCCATTTAGAGAAACAGGTGGGAAGGCAGAGTATTGGGTACAGATGCTGGTAAGTGGGCAAAGGTCATGGCAGGAGATTATGGCTTCCTTTCAGGACACTTCAATTTTATCAGTGAAATAAGAAGCCCAATACTTCAGCAGAATGTAAAGAAGATAGGGAAAGAATGATCGAAGTTTGAGGAAAGAGAAGGTATGAAGTAATTATCTAAGAAAGTGGAAAAATGAATGAACTAAGGAAATAATTTATGCCTGTTGTGCAGCAAGTGTTGGGATACACCAGAAAAAAAAAATCTTTGTCCTTATGAATCTTGCATCCCACAGAGTAAACAATAGATAAAAAGCATACTTATTACATTAAGTATATAGTCAAGGGCCATTTAGTTTCATGGTGAGACCAATCAGATGGTTTCCTGTTTCTTTTTAGCATGTTCTGCTGTAGGGTGGGGTCTTCCAATAAGTTGGATAATTTAAATTAGCCAGGATTGTTGTTTTACCAAGCGAGCCTGATAAGAGAGAGGGCAAGAGGCCTGCAGATGTTTGCAAGATGGGTTATGAAGGAAGAAAGCACATCAAGGAAGTGAAGAACAGTTAAAAGGTGGTAAGGTCAGTGGATTGGGAGTGAGTGTGTTTAACCATCTGATCCACTTGACCTATCTTCTCCATCCCCATTTTCTGTCCTAAGTAAGTTGTGGCTAAGAACACTGCCTGCGTTGGAATTCTAGCTCCATCCATTACAAGATCTGTTTTTTGTTCCACTTTAATTTTGTTTATCCCTGTCCAAAATATTTGGCCTTAATTACTACAACTTCATAGTAAAAGCATTGCTATCTAGTATGGCAAATCCCCAAATAATTTCTCAAAATAAAGGTAAAATAATTTTTCAGGGAAAAAAAAAAGTTGAGGAAATTCATTACGAGCTAAAGGAAATACAAAAGAGTATTCTTCATGTAAAGGAAAATGATCCAAGACAGTGGCTCTGAGATGTGGGAAGAAATAAAGAGCAAGAAAAGAATAAATGTATAGATAAATCTAAATGAATATTGACTATAATAATATTAGCATAAGGATCATAAATAGAGAAAATTAAAGTACTGTCCATGACAACAATAGTATATAGTCAGAGGTGGATAAATGACGTTTAAGAGTTCTAAAATCCTTACACTGTCCTGGAAAGAAAAAAATATCAATGATTAGTCAGAGATACATGTCATAATCTCAGGACAGAGTTAACTATTAAATAGATAATAAAAGAACGTATACTTAATAGTTAAGAGAAAGGAAACCTAAACAATAGAGTTATTTGATTAATCCAAAAGAAGGCAAAAGTTAAGATTTAAGCAGATAGAACTAATGGAACAAATAGGAAAAGTAAGATAACAGAATGGTAGAAGGGCATTAACTCTACATCAATGAGAACAAAGCAGAAGTATCTGAATATCCTACCACAAAGAGAAAGTTAAGATTTCTTACAACATGTCATCGAGAAATCTAGTTTATCATAGTGGCTTTAATATGGGTTTTGAATGAATGAATAACCACATCGATGTACCAGGTAGGGTTGTTTCACTGTTGTCAAACAGATGGAAAAGGAGCCCTTGGAATTGGCTCTAACACTGGGAAACACACACCGTCACGTAGGCATGACTCCTGTCTCCACAAGCACCGTCTTGCATGATACGCTTAGTTGTGCCCTCAGAGCACTTCTTACAGGGACAGCTTTGTGAACTGACTCAGAAAGACAGGCAAACACGTCTTATTCCTGGGTGCTTTTTGTTCGTGTTTGTTTTGAGTTCAGAAGCTTCCTACTTCCTCACTCACGTATGTGCCTTTTTTCGCCCCCAAGATTTATTTTGGGGGAGATGGCTGCAAAGGCTGTCATCTCCCTATAGGATACTGAGTTTTACAATGTCCTCCAGTCATCACCCAGCTTTCTTTCAAATTAAACAATTCCAATTGCTTTAGTCCCAGAGTATCTTCAAATAGTGATCCGACCACCGGTTAGACTTGTGAAGAGGAGGAATCCTGATTGTTTGAAGAGGAGAATCCTCATGGTTATGGTAGACTGGATAAGGAGAAAAACATTTTGAGGAAAAATACTTAGGTAAATTGATTTCTATCACATAATTCCAGAACATGCCATAGTTTCAATCAACTCCCAGTAGAGTCTTCAAGTCCAGTTCTGCCTAGCTCAAGGTAACAACGGGCGGAGCAGATGGAGATAAGAGGCACATTTAAGAATGGCAGAACCGCTGGCTCCTATTCCAGCCTTTCCTCAATAGCCTCTTCAGATCTTTTAAGTGTAATTGCAGTGCCTCCTATGTGCTGGGCACTTTATCCACATTACGTCTAATCTAATAACACTGCTGTTTTATGGTTTCAGAGACTGAATCAAGAATCAAACTGAGCAAGGCCAGAGAGCTAGGAAATGGCAGAGGTTAAGATTCATACCAGCGTCTGCCCAACACCACCTCCTCTTAGACCATGCTCTGCTTGGCAACTAATTGCTCCTGGGTTGAGACCCTTCCTTTTCCAAAGCCTGCAGAGAAATTAATCAGAAGGGATAAGAAAATTGTACAGGAGACCCAAGTGGGCGCTAGGTTTAGAGACTATTTAATACAGGGAGAAGTCTAAGATCAGAGCAAGGAGCCAGGGGAGGGCCCTGGAGGCCGGACTCTGGTCCTGCTGCTGCAGCCCGAGGCAGGACTTCATAAGGTCTCTGGGCATCTTGTAGAAAAACGCGGGATTTGACTCAGGCGATCTCTAACGTCCCGTTAGCCCTAAAGGTCTGTCTAAGTATTAAGAGGGCACTGACAGCGTTCCTCTTCTCCACGGACCATAGCATTTGTCCCTGCAGCTCGTTGGGTTCGGTGCCACCGGGACCAGACCTGGGGATGCAGAAGCGGGAATCGAGTCTCGTGCTCTCTGGATTGTCGAGCCTCCAAAAAACGGCCCACCGCAGGGGGTTGCAAAGACAACTGAGCGCCGAGGAAGCGTGACAGTCACTTTTGGAGGCTCGGGTGGCCCGCAGGCGAATCTCTCCGAGCACCCGTGTCACCAGGCTGATCGCGGGCTTATCGCCCACAGCCGGCGCTGCCGGGCCCGGGCTGGCGCCTCGCCCGGGTGGGCGGTGGCCGTGCCGGGCGCCCCCTCCGGCGAGGGCGGCCTTCCGGGCCCCGGGCCCGCGCCGGGCCCCAGAGCCAGCGCGGCGGGCCGCGGGAGCTGCTCCTGCCGGCCGGGGCCTTCGCCCTGGCGGCTGCGGGAGGCGTCGCTGGGGCCCGACGCGCGCGGGGGGCGGGGGCGAGGCCGCGCGAGCAAAGTCCAGGCCCCTGGGTCGCAGCGCCCGGCGCTCCCAGCGGCTGGGCCACAGACGTCCGAGGTCCGAGGTGAGGGAGGACCCCGAGCGCCGGGAAAGCGCGGGACGGGGGGCGCGCGGTGGGGACAGGGGACCTCCGCCCGCGCCCGGGCCCCTCGGGCGGCCCTGCCGGGCTGCGCGTTCTCCCCGGGCGGGGGCAGGTGCGCTCGGACCTGACGCTGTGCTTTCTCCCTAGGCTGAGATGGATCTTGAGGCGGGAAGGAACGGAACTGTCGGGCGGCCCGCGAGCGCAGAGGGTGATTTTGGACTGAACGGCAGGTACATCGCCAGGCACCTCGTTTCCGTTACATGCGAAGCCGCGGGGCCAAATTAGGCCTCGGAAAGACGCGGAGAAAAATCTGTCTGATGCCTTTGGCCTTTGTTTTGGAGCTGCTTTGGAGGGTCTTGGTTCTGACCTTGCTCAAGGAAGGTTGCCGAGGCTCCTTTAGCAACAGGCTGGGGAAACAAGAGGCCGTCTTTGGGAGTGCTCGCTTCCCTTTGTGCGGGGTGACTCGATGAATATCTGTGTTGTATAACATTCCCTGCCTTATATAACGCAAAACTTTTACAAATAACTTTCATACACATCATATGACTTTTCATACTGATAGAGCATCAGACATCTGCTGATGGTTGTGCTTTTAGAACAAGGGTAGAGAAGCAAAAACTCCCTCCTTCCCCTCCTTATTCCTCTTCCTCCTGGTCTTCCTCCCTCCCCCTCCTCCCAGCGCCTGGCCGGGGCCGTGTTTCTCCTCTCTCCGCGGTGCTGTGCAGAGGGGGCCCTAGGGCACCCTCATTCTTCCGCACCCTGCGCTTCCGAATCAGTTTATGTTCAAATGCAAGGGGGAAACATCAGCGCTTCCTTCGCTTGCGCGTCTTTCTCCCCGCGGTGGCTCTTTGGTTTCCGGGGGCCCTTGCGAAGGCACAGGCCTTCGTAAGAGCAGAAGTGACCCGTCAATAGTGTGGTGTCTTTGTTTCCTCTTTCACTGTGGGAATAGTGAATCATTTTCGCCTTTAGCCTCAAATAGTTTATGAGGCTGTTATGGTCTCTGAGTTCATACCAGGCCATCCAGAACTAATTGACCTGTGTCATCAAGTGATCACGCAGGGGGACAAATTTATCAAGTTCTCCAGTGTGTCCTCAAGCTGCAAGGGGCCTGGTTAGCCAACTGAAATATGCCTATCTGATGATTAAACCGAACCATTCTTTTAGTCTGTTAACTTATTCATACAGTGATATTGCTCTGTTCTTTCCAAATACTATGGCTCTCATTCATAGAACATTTAGTGTGCGGTATAGAATTGGAAAACTGATGGATGGTAGTATTTGTACCAGGAAGATGTGGTATTCATCAGCTGGGATTGACTGTGAAGCTATAAATAGATGGCATTTTCAGGAGGAAGGCTATTTATTGCCCTGCTGAGCATTTGATAAGTGTACAAAGGAGCTATCCCTGCAAAAAAGGCAGTAACACTCCAGAACCTAAGGAAGTTCTCAAAAGTGGAGCTCCCAGCCTGTGTTGGAAAGAAGAAAACATTTCAAAAGAGAAATACAGTATGTTAAGAATACGTTAAGGCTGTAAGATTATGGAATTAAATGTAATGAGACTAAGTTTTTTATAAAAAGCAGACCAAAGCTTATATGTTCAAAGGAAATGAGACTCACTTCAGTTACTGGGAACAAACGGAGAGTTGGTTGTATGCTTACTCCAATCCTGCTGCTATTGCCTGTGGCACATTGTTTTGACATATTTGGTGACAGATTTTTTGTTCTTTCATTTTTGCAAATATTCTAAATAATTTAAAATCAAGTTTTATGAGTAAAACTTTATCACCTACCTGGAAATTTAAGCTAAAATAAGAAAAGAATGTCTGCCCTCCTGGAGTTTTTGTATGGCAGACAGACATAAATAGTACACATACTAAATAAGTAAACTACTCAAATGTTAGAGGGTAATGAATGCTATGGAAAAAACATTAATCAAGGCAAAGGAAGTTAAGAGTGTAAGGAGTAAGTAGTTTGCAATTTTAAATAGGATGGTTAAGGTAGGTCTTATTGAGAAGGCAATATTTGAACTCAGATATGAAAGAAATGAGAGGAGAGAGCTGTGTGGGTATCTGAAGGGAGAGCATTCCTGGCAGAGATAACTGACAATGTAAACACCCTGCAATGGAAAAATGTTTAGTGTGTTCACAGAAGAACAGAGAGGTCAGGGTGGCTGGAGCAGAGCGAGCAGGCATGGAAGTGAGAAGAGTGGTCAGAGAGGCAACAAGGAAACAGATCCTGTAGGGCCCCCAAGGCCAATGTAAGATTTTGGCTTTTATTCTGAGAGAAATGGAAATGATTGTAGGCCCTTGAGCAGAGAAGTAGCATGATATAACTTGAGTTTTTAAATGATTACTCTAGCAGTTGTGTTGAGGACAGACTAAAGTGGGCATAAATGGAAGTAGGGAGACTAGGCGGGAGTTCTCCTGGACTATTGGGATAACAATGAAAGGGTGAGCAATGGTTGAATTCTAGATGTATTTTCAATGTAGAGCAAACAGGATTTCCTGACACCACTCCTCATAATCCTTCAGAAGAGTGGCCTTTACTATTTTTAAATCAATATGTATCTTTTTAGCAAAAGAAGAATTTACAGTGTTTCCTCTCCCACTCCCTTATCCATGGGGAATCTGTTCCAAGACCCCCCTGTAACCTCAAATAGTACAGAACCATACATATACTATGTTTTTTCCCTATACATAAATACTTATGATCAAATTTAATTTATAAAATGGGCACAGTAGGAGGTTAACAACCATAACTAATAATAAAATAGAATAATTATAATAATATACTATAATAAAAGTTATGTGAATGTTCTCTTTTTCTTTTTCTCGGTCAAAATATCTTATTGTACAGTGCTCACCTTTCCTCTTCTTGTGAGAATGTGAGATGGTAAATTGCCTTATTAAGTCGAGAATTTTTACCTTTTCACTTAAAGAAAGCACTTTATGGTTTCTCTTTGGCATGTACAAAATGTCAGCATCAGGACTCTTGTGCTTTGGGGCCATTATTAAATAAATTAAGGGTGACATGAACATAAGCACGTGATGCTATGACTGTCGGTCGGATAACTGAGACAGCTGCTAAGTGACTAACAGGTGGGTAGCACCTATAGTGTAGATATGCTGGACAAAGGGATGATTCATGTCCTGGATGGGATGCAGTGTGAGATTGCATCACAATATTCAGAACGGCACGCAATTAAAAACTTACGAATTGCTTATTTCTGGAATTTTCTATGTAATATTTTCAGACCACAGTTGACTGCGGGTGACTGAAACAGTGGAAAGTGAAACCGTGGATAAGGGGGGACTGTAACTGATTTGGGAGGCATTATTAACATGTTCATCTTCCCTCTGTGTGTGAGCTCTGTGAGACAGGTGACCGTTTCATTTATCCAAATATCCTTGTAGTACCTTGGACAGTTACCTCAGTTACTCGGTCATTGCCTTGCAGTATTTGTTAAACAGGATAATTTTGACAGCTTGTGGACATTGCTGTTTTATATACGAGGTCTGACAATTAAGTTCGAGAACTTGTTTCAACAATGTTGCTAACCTTTTCTGATACCAGAGGGATTATTCATTATGAATTTGTAACAATTGAACAAACAGTTAACCAAGTTTACCATTTGGAAGTGCTGAAAAGGCTACATGAAAAAGTTAGATGACCTGAACTTTTCACCCACAATTCATGGCTCTTGCACCTTGACAATGCACCAGCTCACACAGCACTGTCTCTGAGGGATTTTTCAGCCAGGAAAAAAAAAACTGTATTGGAACACCCTCCCTACTCACCTGATCTAGCCCCCAGTGACTTCTTTCTCTACCCAAAGATAAAGGAAATGTTGAAAGGAATACGTTTTCATGACATTCAGGACGTCAAGGGGAATACAACAGCTCTGATGGCCATTCCAGATAAAGAGTTCCAAAATTGCTCTGAAGGGTGGACTAGGCGCTGGTGTCAGTGCATAGCTACCCAAGGGGAGTATTTAGAAGGTGACCATAGTGATATTCAGCAATGAGGTATGTAACACTTTTTCTAGGATGAGTTCGCGAACTTAATTGTCTGACCTTGAATGAAAATATTATAATAGTTGAATATGATAACCACTTAAATTAATATTGACTGGGAGACATTTTGTAATACCTTCAAATTCAAACAATTATATTTTTCACAGCAACCCAGAGAAGAAAAAGATGAAGAAAGTGAATTTGATTGGACCATTAACTTTGGTAAGCTGTGAAATAATAAATGTGAATAATTCTTTCCTTCATTCAAATTTGCTGTCTTGAATCAATAGTTATACAGCCAGTACTTTAAGATTGTTTACACACGGTGATAGATTTTCTCTGCTGTACTGTCTTAGGTTGGTTCATTGTAGCCATGGTCCACATTCTCAAGGTGGATGATAAAAGAGGTAGGGGTAGGCTGGCTATGAAATGGAGCAGAGCTAACTGGTGTACAAGGAAATTGAAAATACGACTTGTGTTTGTAGCCTCAGACAAATAACCAATTTCAGAAAAGTGCATCTCTCCATTTGTTTCACAAAAACTCCACATATTTAGCTTAAAATAAGCTTGCGTGTAAAGAAAGTGATTGTTAACTATAGAAGTTTTAAAACAGTTACGAAATCTGTATTCACATTTGGCTTCCAGGAGAATTGATTAAATATAGAGGAACGATTAGGGACTTAGTATATGTTCTCAGGGACTTTCAGCTTGCACAAGACAAACTAACATATTTTCGAAAGAAATTTTATCTGTTTTTCATTTGTAATATGTCTCAGAGAGGGGGCCCAAGAAAGTGCTTGCCTGCTTTTGGTAAGTATGATGTGTTTCAAACTATGATAGCCATTATTCAACAGCAAAGAAGTTGGTATTGAGTGGTATGTCAGCTGAAATCTTCAACTTAAGTCAATGGGCAAAACGACACCAAAATATCCTAGGTCTCGAATATCGCTGCAGATTTCTCATATCACTACAAAGCCCCTATTCATTCCCTTCTCCCTTATTCTTCTGATGTTTTTGTTTAAAAGTCTCAATAAGGGTTTGTTTTCTTTAATTTAGTGTTTTAGAGAATAAATTATAAAACTAAATATGGTTTTAATGCACAGATTTTAAATTGCCTCCTCCAGAAAATAAAATACCACAAACCTTAAAATAAAAGCATGGAAAATTTCATTTGAATTTAAAAGTTAAATTTAAATTAAATTTAACTGTAATTTTTTTCAGACTCCAAGTAGATTTTTTTTTTTTGTCCTGAAAGAGGTTCAGGAGAAAACTGTACTCTTTTTTTGTTGTTGTTGTTTCCTATTCCTCTCTTTTTTATTTTTCAGTTATAGTTGACATACAATGTTATATTAGTTTCAGGTGTACACCATAGTGATTAGACATTTATAAAACTGTACTCTAATGAAAGTTAGAAATGCATTGTTTTGTTGAAAGTCACTGAAAATAAATCTAGCTTTACTTAGGATGTTTCTGTGAAATTCATGTAATTTTAAATTTAAGCTTAGAGACAATAAAATTTTATTTAAGTAGTTTGAAAAGAATTTAAAATGTTCCTCGATTTCATGTAAATGTTCTGTAAAGAGAACATTACATGATGGCCTGGTCCTAAACTTGTATCCATAGCTGAGAGACCCTACTGCTCTATTTCCCATCCCCAGGAGCCACTAAATTGAACGTTGGGGACACCAGTCCCTTTTATAGCAATTCTAAGGAGGGTTCACCATATGTTCTTGACTTTACCTGCTCCCCTTATTTCATTCCAGGCTCCACCTGGCTTCTGACCCTGTGTCTTTTTTGGCACTCGTGCTTGCCCTGTGTGTTTGATGGTGGAATTTGCCCTTCTCATGCTGAACTTCTGGAATTCTCTGAGGACAGTTTGCACACATCCCTCCCTACCCACCATGTGTGTCTGACCTCAGCCTGACCTGGCATATTGACCATGTCTGACTCAGCTTGAGCTCTCAGGGACCCCACGCTGTCAGGTCTGACTCATCACCCATTCTCCTGATGCCTGTTCCTTGTCCCCAAAAGGGGGTTGAGATGGGGTGAAGAAAACAGGTAGAGGGGAAAGGTAAAAAAGAGGGGCGAGATGCACGAAACAGAGGGGAAGGTATAGAAATGAAAAAATAAGATAACTAAGATGTAGTCTGGAAGAAGAGGAAAGAAGAACACAGAGAGAGCCATAGAACAGTCAGTCAGAATGGGGAGAAAAAGTGAGACATTGGAGAGGACTAAAAAGACCGTGAGGGAAAAGTCTCTGTAGTATTATGACGCTGGTCGGCTACTTAGTTCTTGGATTCTTGGGTGTTGTGTACTTCACTGTGACAGCTGGTGTCCCCCTCTAAGTGACAATACTAAGTACATTTTACATGGATAGTACTAAGATAAGGCCAAGATCCCTGGTGTGGCCCACGAGGCCTTTTCTATCTCTGTGTAAGGTCATCTCCCACACTTTGTACTGAGCACTTCAGGAATTCCACTGTGTGAAGTTACTTGGGCAGTTTGTGCTATTTCTAGTCACCTTGCTGTTCTAAACCTAAACATCCCCCATTTCCTCTGCATTCCCCAGTTCATCTTCAGCTAAAGCCCGCTGTCCTTTAAGATCCTGCAACCACCATCGTCTTCATGAGCAGAACTTCCCTGAAGTACAGATAGGCACTCCATAATGTTTGTTACACTTCCCTACTGGGCTGCCTTTTAAAACCTTGTAAGATGATCTTAGCCTCAAAGCTTATAGGGTCTGTTTCTCCTCTATTTGTCATTCTCCCTCTGAAATATTCTGAATGTCATTTTAAAGGATGTGATATGTGTGTGTGTACATAATGTCTACTCCTAGCTGTTATTGTTGTTGTTATTTTTAATTGGGGAATATTGAGGAACAGTGTGTTTTTCCAGGACCCATCAGCTCCATGTCAAGTCGTTGTTTTTCAATCTAATTGTGGAGGGCTCAGCTCACTGGCCCATGTGGGAATCGAACCAGCTTCCTTGGTGTTATGAGCACTGCGCTCTAACCACTGAGCAAACTGGCCACCTCAACTCCTAGCAGTTCTTAATTTACTACCTCAGGAGCTCTGCAAGATCAAACAATGTTTCTTAGTAGAACAAAATCTTTATCCTGTCTGATTATATTGCAATCATTCAATCAAATAAGATACTGATTAAACAGAGTCATACTGATTTCTTCACAGAATACAAAATAAGTAGAATCATGAAGTTAATCTGTCAATGTTTTAGATCAAAATTCTTTTTCTTCCCTAATACGTTTATTTGCAACTATTACCAATGTATTGACCTTACATGAAGATCAAAGAACATATAATTGTGAAAAAGAGAAATTCTTTCCCACAAGGTAATATAAGTATTATTTTGTTTCCCCCTTTTTCAGTTTCGGTACTCTGATTGGCAGGATAAATTATTTATGTCCCTGGGCACAATCATGGCCATTGCTCACGGATCAGGTCTCCCCCTCATGATGATAGTATTTGGAGAGATGACTGACAGATTTGTTATTACTGCTGGAAACTTCTCTTTTCCAGGTAAGCATTTCTCTACTTTTTGTTAATGCACAGTACTCCTTTCACCAGTAAAAGATTAGAAACTGATTTTGCTATTTGTCATGTACTTGTTTAGTGATGTAGACACCTGTGTGACTCCGGATATCACAGAAGAAATTGTAAAATTCTCAGATAATTCCTCAAATACTCATTTAAATTTCAAGAAATAGGTGTATGCTGTTTGCCAGGGTGAGGAAACATACAGAACGCTTTGCCTCTAAATAAAGAAGGGAAGTCTCTCTACTTGAGGACAGTGAAACTGTAACAGTGAAACTGTAACAGTGTATCTATGCAGTGATTACTGGTGAATTTCAACATATGCCAGTTAGCATGCCAGTGCTTCTTAGCTGGGCTCAGCTTGTAGATCTGTTTCTGGTTTTCTTTTTTTCTCTCCCCACCCTTTTTGTTAAAGTCATAGCCATTTCGTGTCTCTAATTTTTGGAACTTGATATAACACTTTACCAAAGATGAATGGATTCAATATGAGAATGATGCTCTTTGAAATGCACCCAAAGGACTATAGTTACTGAAGAGCCAGGGAGTCCCATAAGCTAATGCCATCTAAAGAGGAGCTGTGGCCAAATTCCACAGAGAAAGGAGGAGTTGCATGCTTTCTATCTACCAAGCCTGAGGCTTACTTCCTCCCCAGACATCTTGTGGGCACTAAACTGGAGAGAAGATTGAGTGGCCCTTTGTTGGTACACAAATGGTGAAATATAAAGAAACAATACCAATAAAAAATACCAATGCAGCTTTCATAGCAGAAAACTTGAGAAAAAGTAGACCCTAACGTTTAGATAATATTCAGTAAGAGTTTTCAGTATTCACTGACTGAGAAGTACATATTTTGTCAGCATTGTAGCACTGAAGTGCAATTACCTGAGAGAATACGATTTCATAATTTATACAATAGGATCTGTTTACATGAAAATTGATAAACATAAATGCCTTTTAGAATTCAAAAGTGTCCTTTGAATAGAAAAAAAGGTACAAAAAGTTTATTTATTCTCAATTACTATTGACTCTGAGAAGAACCTCTTTATAAGAAAAATAACAAAAATAACAGTAATATTTCATTGTATTTCTTATCTACTAGGTCCTCTTTCACTTAACCCTCACAAGAACAATCCTACACAGTAGGTAATATTATCCTCTGACATATAAGGAAACTGAGGCTTGGAGAGGATAAATAACTTGTCCAAAGTTACATAGTTGGTGAGTGTTAGGACAGAATTCAAATCCAGGTCTTTCTGCCATCCAAACCATGCTCGTGACCATATAAATACATTATACAGCCAATGTAAATAATTGTGCATTCTCTTTTAAAACAAAGTGTTTGGGAAAGTTTGAAATGGGTTACTCATGTTTAACCAGTGACCAAAACTTTAACATAAACACCACAAAAATAAAATTGGAGTAATATAGGATAGTTTAAAAAGTCTTTAAGTAAATGAAGAGTAAGAATTTTCTATTTGTTTTCTTTTTACTTTTAGAAGATCTACAGATCTATTATGCGTTAATTTTTTTATACACATAAAGTAGGATGATACTCGTATTCAGACACATTCATCAAAAATCGGTTTCAATTCAGTGTTTAAAAAAATCAGATTACCAGATAAATGGGTAAACAAAATGTGGTATATTATACAATGGAATATTATTCATCCTTAAAAAAGGAAGGAAATCCTGACACATGCTACAGCATGTGTGAACCTTGAGGACGTTATGCTACGTGAAATAAGCCAGTCACAAAAAGACAAATGCTGTATGATTCCACTTGTATGAATTATCTAGAGTAGTCCAATTCATAGAAACAGAAAATACAATAGTGGTTACCAGGAACTGAGGGGAGGAGGAAATGGAGAGTAGTTTAATGCATAGAGTTTCAGTTTTGGAACATGAAAAAGTTTTGGAGATTGGTTGTACAACAATGTAAATATACTATTCTTAACACTACTGAACTATACATTTAAAAATGATTAAAATGGTAAATTTTATGTTTATGTGTATTTTATCATCACCACTAAACTTTAAAAAAAATCAGATTAAAACAATGCAACATACTAATCACTGATAAGTTAGCACTTGTATCATTTTTATGTCTTGTTTTTAGAATACCAGCTTCTTTTTAAGTTGTTTCTAATTATGCAACTGAATTGCTCTGAAGCTGGACATGGCAGATAGGTATCATGTGCTGTGCCCTGGGCCACATTCAGTGTCTCTTGGGGGAATGGCATGAGCAAGTCACTTATAAACCTGTGTTTGCTGGAGTACTAAAGTCACCAGAGTTGCTAACTTAGTTTCAGTAGCCTCCAAGTTATATGACCCTTGGTTTTCTATAGCCACATTTGTCATTAGGCCTATTGGCTATCTTGGGGGATTTGGAATGGGAAGTCCCTCTAATGTTATTAATTTCCAATGTCCGCTCTTTTTTGGTTTGTAAAAGTATTAATCGCATACCTCTTTGGAGGAAACAAAACCTGTAAATGACATACTCACTCTGCATCTAGAGAGCTCATTGATATGTTTAGAGTTGCAGAGTTTAGCAATGATCATGGAGGTTGAGAAAAGACGGAGGAGTTAGCTGTACTTGGCTGAGCTGGAAGGCTCATCTCATAGAGATGATGTTTATTTAGAGTCTGTTCTTCAGAATTGTTGGATTCTTGGACAGCTAGACTTAATAGGAGCCAAATGAGAAGGGAATGTTAGAAGAAAAAATGGTTTAAATTACAAGAGGGTCTGACAATGATTTATTATGAACAGAGCCTGTCCTTGTCAACAGAATAAAGCCACTCCATGACAAGGTCATTCCCTCACAATGACTCAGTTGTGCAGAAACTATGCATAAAACATTCTGCATCCAAAACCTTAAGGACAGAGTCAGAGGAAACAGTTTTTCTGCAGAGTATCATGAACTTGATATATTTTATGCCAAGTCTATGTAACTGTAATAATCTAGGATATTCTATAGAGAAATGGATATACCTTGCTTGTCCTTGCATTGCCTTGAGGTTGAGAGGAAAAGGCATTTTCCCTGAGCCCCTTGTTACCTTAATTAACTGTCCATACTGCCTAACCTGCCTGGAGAAATACTAGCTCTTTGTTTTATGCTGAATATTTCCATATGACAAAAGGAGTCTTCAGCAGAATTGAGGAAGGCAGACATTGATTTACTTTGGGACTCAAAATTGACAGCCAGGACACCCTGTGTTATGTCTCTCTAAGTAATCTTTAAGGTATAGAGTTATTATTTAGGCCCTTTACTCACTAGCTGTATGAGTGAAAGTTACTTTTAACCTCTATAACTCGTACTGTTCTGATCTTTAAAAGGTAATCATGGACTTACTGATAGAATTAAATGGAATGATTTATGTAGAATGTATGGATCATAGTAAATTACCAGTAAATGTTAGGGAAAACTAGCTGTAAGAATATGGAAATGAAACAACCACTCTAAAATTCTGTTTCTTTATCGATAAAATGGATGAATCCTATAGAGAGAGCTCTAAAATAAACAGGCAGGTTCAAGAATCCCCCATTTTCTTGTTATGGGAGGCATTCAGGTGGATGAGAGCATGAGTTCTGCAGCTTGACACATTTGAATCAAGTGGGGGTATTCTTAGAAATATTATCTCTAGACTCAGTCCAAGGTTCTAACTTACGGTCTTGGGTGGAGCCTGGGCGTCTGTATTTTTTTCAAGTTTCCCATGTGATTATCAGAGGCAGATAGCATTGAGAACCCCCAAACCAGACAACTATTTGGAGATTGTTTATGAAATTGACTGAAGCATAATAGGAAGCATCTGAGAAGACCAGGTCTCCACCCTTTCCAGATCTAGAATCCCATGAGATTTTGAAATTTAGAATTCCAGATCTAGAATCCCATAACTTCTGGGAACACATCAACAAACATTTATCTCACCTTTGTCCCCAGGCAGCAGAAACTCTTGCTTTCCTGAGGGTTCTGGAGCTCCTGACCAAGAACTAGATTGCCATTCTTGGCCTGGGACTCTGAGAAAGGAGCAGGTCAAATTTGGGATGCGCATAAATTCTTATTTCCTAGGAGGGAGTATTAATCTGAATTACAATATCCTCCTTGAGAAAATTTGAAAGTTTGAGGTACGTGTTGGAGGAGAGTAAAACTCATTTAAGATTTCACCTGATTTCTAAGTTCAAGGAAAAAACTAGCCCTGTACACATATAACCGGAAGTTTCCCAAGGTTTTGAACAATGATTCCTACAAATACCACAGCTTTAGGATAGCTTATCTGCCTCTAATTCCAGCAGCACAGTTCCAATTTGGCAAAGCAAAGATGCATATTTAAGAACTCAGGAAGGAAATGAGCACACAAAACTGAACTGATAAGAACAGAAGGAAAATAGGGTATGATTCCTCAAGGACCTGATAACCAACAAAGAGCTAGATTAATAAGCAAAAACACTTTACTGGGAACATCAGTAGAAGTTACACTCCTGAGGGAAAAATTATACCTGGTAATTGATCCTGACAATACTTTAAGTTTTAAATAAATTTCAACTTTACCTCCCTTTGGAAGAAGTAAGGAGGATACAGAGCACTCAGGAAACATGACCTCTGGGTTATTTATACATGATAAAGGAACAAAGATAGATTAGTTTCTCTCCTAGCATCATGATAAAAGGGAAATACCTTGGTATGTTGTCTCAACAATGCTGTGGCAATATTTTATCCTATTATTTTGTGACTGCAGTATATGAACTATTTCCTTTTTATTTTTTCACTTTGTGTTTTCAAAAAGTGAAAAGTCATTACCACATGAATCAATCGGTATAGTATAGTGTTAGGACCCTCAGCCTATTTTGAGTAAGTTACTTTATCTCTCTGCTCCTCAATTTCCTCGTCTGTAAAATGGAGATTTCTGAAACAATCCTACCTCATAGGGTTGTTGTGAAAATTAAATGAATTACTCCACGTACAAGTTCTGACAATTAAGTTCACGAACTCATCCTAGAGAAAGTGCTACATAACTCATTGCTGAATATCACTACAGTCACATTCGAAGTACTCCCCTTGGGAAGCTATGCACCAAAGCCAGTGCCTAGTCCACCCTTCAAAGCAATTTTGGAACTCTTTTTCTGGAATGGCCATCAGAGCTGTTGTCATATTACCCTTGATGTCCTGAATGTCATCAAAATGTCTTCCTTTCAATATTTCCTTTATCTTCGGGTAAAGAAAGAAGTCATTGGGGGCCAGATCAGGTGAGTAGGGAGGGTGTTCCAATGCAGTTATTTGTTTACTGGCTAAAAACTCCCTCACAGACAGTGCCGTGTGAGCTGGTGCATTGTCATGATGCAAGAGCCATGAATTGTTTGTGAAAAGTTCAGGTCGTCTAACTTTTTCATGCAGCCTTTTCAGCACTTCCAAATAGTCAACTTGGTTAACTGTTTTTCCAGTTGGTACAAATTCATAATGAATAATCCCTCTGATATCAAAAAAAAGGTGAGCAACATCATTGCAAGAATTTCGTGAACGTAATTGTCAGATCTCGTCAAGTGTTCAGAACAGAGCCTGGCATAAAATAAATGCTTAGTAAATGCTAGTTATGAAAACCAGGAGAGGCACACTGACATTTTTATCAAATTAGCTCAAACTAATGGGCAGTATATTTCCTTCTAATTAATGCTGCTTTAAAACTACCAGAATACAGTTTTGCTAGTAAACAAGACATGGAATACAGGACAATCCACTGGCTTGTCTTTGAGACACTCAGTTTTCTTCCTTGTCTTTAAGTTTTCTTTCTTTACAGTGGATGTATTTCAGCCTTTCTAGTGCTTAGGTCATATGGAAGCATATAAGGGAAAACACACGTATAGTAAAATAAAGTGCTTCCAGCCACTAAGACAAAAAGTGTCCCTTAAATCATGTGTTTTCTGTTTGGACCATTTCTGTTTTCCTCCTCTGCCTTCTGTAGCTCCTCTCTGCTGCCTTAGGAAGCTGCTTGGCTGAAAGCACCGCAGCACCGGGATGGGGGAAGAACCTGGGAGGCTTATCTTCCCCCATGGGGACCCTAGATATCCTGCACCTAAACCATTGGGCTCTTTACTTGAAGAAAGTGACAAGAGTACACTTGAAAAGTGAAAAGAATAGAGACAAAAGGTTTTCAAAACCTGGCAATATCTATTAGTAGTTCAACCTTTCAAAAATGTCTTATTTTTGTTTTGTTTTGTTTTTATTTTTAGTGAATTTTACATTGTCAATGTTAAATCCAGGCAGAATTCTGGAAGAAGAAATGACTAGGTAATTGGCTAATATATATATATATATATACTCTTTACCTTTTGTTTTGCTCTTTAACCCATTGTTACGATTTATACCACCCCCCTAACCTTGCCATTTAAAGTAAGTTGCATACAGATGGCCCTTTACTCACAAATACTTCAGTGTGGTTCCTCAGAATAGGATATTCTCTTCATAACCACAATACAGTTATCAACTTCAGTAAATTTAATATTGATACAATACTATGATCTACACTACCATCTGTAATCCAATTTTGCCAGCTGGTTCCATAATGTCATTTATGGCATTCCCCCTCCTCTATTAGCCTTATTAATAGAAATCTCAAAAGCCTGTAACATAATGTTTGTATGTTTATTTATAAATTAATGTTGCTGATATAAATGAGTAACTATTTGTATGCTGAAAGGGTTCTATCTAGAAAATGTTTGTAAAATTATATGAAAAATTTATTTGAAAGCATTGAAAAGGGATTTATTATTTTTAAAGATACTAACTTTCCTCTAATACAGTTAAGCCTTTATTCCAAATTAATTTGAATTCATGATATTTTAGCATACTATTTAAAAAGATTTTCAAATTCTGCCAAATAGATGTATTTTTTTAGTTCTATGTGTAAACAATATGAGAAAACTTACACTCAGAACCATTTCACGTGCTCAGTCTTTGTATTCCTATATTTGCAATATGTCAATAGTAGTAAAAATTTTCAGTAAAAGCTATGCAGTTCTAGGATATTAATTATGAAAGAAGAATAAAATTGTATCTATTAATTGTCAATGTCAGTTTTTAAAAGATTCATTAACACCACTACTTTTTTTGCAGTTACCCACAAAAATTTATCTGTTTTCTTTGGCTGATAATCAAGTAAATAGATTTGCTATTGTCCTCTTGTAATTTAAGAGAAAAAAATTTAATTTGTGTTTGTTATAATATCCTACATAATCTTTGTGATAAATTCAGTAAATTTATTAATTCCCAATTCTGAAAATTACTCCTGAAAGATATGAATAAAGGGACATTATTTAAAAGAAACTTTCTAACTGTTTTCCAGATATGCATATTATTACTCAGGATTAGGTGCTGGAGTTCTCGTTGCTGCCTATATACAAGTTTCATTTTGGACTTTGGCAGCCGGCCGACAGATTAGGAAAATTAGGAAAGAGTTTTTTCATGCTATTCTACGACAAGAACTAGGCTGGTTTGACATCAACGACACCACTGAACTCAATACACGGCTAACAGAGTAAGTATATTCTTAATGTCATACTTTCATAAAGAAGAAATTAACCACTGACTATGTGAAAATGTGTCATGGGAATATTTTAAGCGAAAAAAAGTTACTACATTTAGCATATGATACGTATTGGAAATAGACGATCTGACAGCCATTTCTAGCACTTACAGCCTATGCCACCATGTATTTCACTTATCTGTTAGTTTTTCTCTTCGTTTATACCATAGGTTTATTTGAGGACTGAGCTCTCACATCTTACATACTTGTTTATCTCTCATGAAGTTTATCACAGGGCCTAACAGGTGTTTACTCAATTAAAGTGGTTGAATGAATGAATGAATGAATGAACGAATTGACAAAGAGACTTGTCTTTGTAACTGTTGGCTTCACTTATTCCACAAATATTTGAGAGCTTACTATGTGCCAAGCACTATTCTAGATGTCCGGGATACACCAGTGACCAAGACTGAGCTCTCTGTCCTCTTGTTGCTTACATTCCAGCAGGGGGAGATAGATGACAAACTTTTTCTTACTGGAGATCCCGGTAAGAGTGTAGTGAGCAAATGAGGTGAAAATAAAGGAAAGATCAAGGCATTTAGGACCTGGTTGGCCTCGGAAGGACTTCAGCACTCACTCTTAGTGAAATGGGCAGCCATTGCATGTTTTTGATTGAAGAGTAACCATTCAGACTTCCAGTTTCAAATGATCACATTGGCTGCTGTATTGAGAATACAGTGGATTGAGAACAGGGCAAGTAGAAGCAAAGAGCTCTTCCCTATTACCATTGTAATGCCCTTCCTAACTTCTGCTTTTAAACAAGTTGACTCATGTTGAAAATGTTAATGCTTCTCTACTAGGATTAACGAATTTAATAGTATCAACTTTAATGATATTAACTTCTTAGGAGCATGAACTAATCCTGAATTTCTTCCTTTGTACTGTATTTAGGTGGGGAAAAATATCAGTCAAGAGGCTAAGACTCTGAAAAAGGCTTACAGTAGTGTGAATAAGTTTTACCTGTCAATGTGTTTGTTAGATGTCTGCTTCACCTTTCTAACTGAAGATCTCCTGCCTGTAACCAATTAGGTGTGATCTTTTTTAGTGACATCTCCAAAATCAGTGAAGGAATTGGTGACAAGGTTGGAATGTTCTTTCAAGCAGTAGCCACGTTTTTTGCAGGATTCATAGTGGGGTTCATCAGAGGATGGAAGCTCACCCTTGTGATAATGGCCATCAGCCCTATCCTGGGACTCTCTGCAGCTGTTTGGGCAAAGGTGTGTGAAACCTGGGCATTTTCTTGTTTGGGAACCCATGCATCCAAAGTTATGTGTTTCATTGTTGTTGTTGTCGTCACTGTTGTTTTTAAGAGGGCACAGCTCACAGTGGCCCATGTGGGGATCGAACCGGCAACCTTAGTGTTATTAGCACCACATTCTAACCAACTGAGCTAACCAGCCACCCCTCAAGTTATGTTTAATATGCAGGATTCTGGTACTTGTAGTGGTGCCGATCTGTGTTAAATGTCAGTTGAAGCCACATTTAGAAGCATGTTGCTAATATGGTACTTTAATAAGGAAGTTTATTTTTAATGTGTTTCAAAATGTTACATTTTTGCACTGTTATTATTTCTTTGGGTAAATCTTCGGGTGTAGCCGTTTAAATTATATCTACGGTTATGTCCTTATTTAAGGAAAAACAATTTTAAAATATAATATTCCTCCAAACGACTGTATGAATGTAAAAAAATTAAAGTTTGGATTTGTTCTGTTTATTTTTACTTGTCACCTTGACAGTTAAGTGGCACTCCGCCAATTTTGCCTTACAACAAAATACACATAACCTGTTCTACTTCAGCCAACGCCACAGAGTTGACAAATTTTACTGGCAATTTTTGCTCATTCTGGGGTTGATGATTTACTTAGTAAACTACTTGTATCTCTTTTATTTTGACCCTTCCTTTACCTTTCTCCTGCAATATCTTATTTAGCCATCTTATTACTTAGTAGAATGTCCAGGAGTAGCTCTGCAAGTATTATTTTCATAGGAATTAAAAATCGTGACACAATAGAGGAAAGGATAGGGAATCCTTTCAAAGCAGTATGGTTTTATTTTAGTTTATTTTGCAATTAGAAAAAAAACACATCATAGTACAAGGTCAGACAATTAAGTTCGCAAACTCATCTTAGAAAATCCCTTTTCAAGTTTCCCTTGGGAAACTGTGCACTGATGCGAGTACCTAGACCACCTTTCAAAGCAATTTTGGAACTCTTTTTCTGGAATGGCCATCAGAGCTGTCGTCGTATTACCCTTGATGTAATGAATGTCATCAAAATGTCTTCCTTTCAACATTTCCTTTATCTTCGGGTAAAGAAAGAAATCATTGGGGGTCAGATCAGGTGAATAAGAAGGGTGTTCCAATACAGTTATTTGTTTACTGGCTAAAAACTCCCTCACAGACAGTGCCATGTGAGCTGGGGCATTGTTGTGATGCAAGAGCCATGAATTGCTGGTGAAAAGTTCAAGTTCTCTAACTTTTTCACGCAGTCTTTTTCAGCACTTCCAAATGGTAAACTTGGGTAACTGTTTGTCCAGTTGGTACAAATTCATAATGAATAATCCCTCTGGTATCAAAAAAAGGTTAGCAACATCATTGCAACAAGTTCGCGAACTTAATTGTCACACCTCATAGATGTGGAACTCGAACAGTTCCCAAAAATGCTTTTTAGAGAGTTATGTGTAGCTTTCCTTTTCTTGACTACTGTTGGGGGGACAGGCATACCATGAGGGTCGATGAGATCTAGGCTGTGTGGGGGTAGAAGGAGCCATTGGATCTGGTACAGTGAGTGTTGTTTGCTTCATGATTTCAATATTTGGTAAAGGACAGAATTTTGGGGGAAAAAGTAACTTTAAGGGTTGACCAGACTGTCTTTTAAATTTTCTCCTCATATAAAAGTCATGAATGTTTCTCTTCTGTCCAGATACTCTCAGCATTTAGTGACAAAGAACTAGCAGCATATGCGAAAGCTGGCGCTGTGGCAGAAGAGGCTCTGGGGGCCATCCGGACCGTGATAGCTTTTGGGGGCCAGGACAAAGAGCTGGAAAGGTCAGGAACGTTCTTTGTCCACTGGTTCAAAGAACCCACTTTTACATTTTGTTGCTCATTCTTTTGTGATATGTGTTCACTCTTTTCCTTTTCCTACTATTAAAAGCTCCCCTAGAAAAGATAGGCACCCTATACTGATGGCTAGAGTTCAATGTCAGACTTTAACACAAAGGGTTCTTACCCTTTATGTTTCATGGACTCCTTTGGCAGTCTGATGAGGCCTGTGGACTTCCTTCTTAGAATAATGATTTCACACGCATAAAACAAAATCCATTGGATTGCCAAGAAAACCAATAATATTGAAGTTCAATTACCAAAATATTTTTAAATTGTGATACAGCAAATACATGTCTCTTATGTTAACGTATTAAATTATAAAAGCTAACTATGGGTCTCATAGCTACTGTAATTCCAAAGTAGGGATGTGGGTAAAGGATATTTGAATATATTTGCATCAGTTGTAACATGATGTGAAAATGATCTGGGATTTCTATGGGCAACAAAGTCGGAGTTACTGTTAATACTACAGAGGTTTGTTGCCTGCATTGATAATGAAAGGAAATGGTAAATTTCAATCAGAAGTTAGTGAAAATAAGTATGTAATCTTTTCCCCATTCAAGTTCCTTGACCTCAGGTCCCAAGTCAAGTACCACTGCTCTAAAGAAACCTGATACACAAAAATCTAAATGCCAGAACAAAGCCCATTGGTAAAGCCTACTCCTTCCACTTTACATAAACGTCCCCAACCAGTTTACTTAAAATAATAACATCCCTAATATAGTCAAAGTATTATTCTGTGTGAAGTATTTTCTTTTGCCATTCTATGGAACTCCTGATCCTGACACCTCTTTGAAATAGAAACTCTTGGAAATTCTCCCGCATGAAAACCAAAGTTTTCCTGATTTCCTCCATTTCATTTTCCATTTTTCTCTTCCTTAAGCCCTCTTCAAAACCTCCATGTGCCTGGTTCTCTAACTTCTCCCTTTTTCTCTCTTACTGCTGCTTCCTGTACACAATAGCCCACACAGACCACACTAACCCTCCCTTGGACCTCAGGATGTGAGTGTAATCAGTGCCGCTCCATTAGCTGCAGTAAGCAAGCCGCCTAAGCGAAGGTAATTACAGCATGTCCACCACTGTCACCGGAGCCTTGCATCACATTGGGGTCGATGTAAATCTCCCTGCAAACGCCTTGAGGCCCAGCCCGGGACTAATCCTAGTGCTGGGCCGGGCATGCTTTTTGTCTCCCCCAGAGACTCAGCTCTGCTAAATGAGTGCAGAGCCCAACAGTGAGGAAAGTACACTGAAGAGTTGGGTTCTTCAATTAAAAAGACAAACTTTTTGGTGGCAGCATACATTCTTTACAAACTGATAAATGATCAACATCTCATTTGGTTAAACGGAAAAAAAAAAGGATGTTGTTTGTTTTATGTTAGAAACAGAAATATCTATTTTATGTGGTATTTTCCCAACGTCTCATTGTGTATCCATTGGATTTTTTTCCTGAATTTAGGGAGCCTAATTAAATTTTACACACTCTCTGTGTCTAGTGTGGAAAGATAGATTTAATTTAAATTGATGTAAAAAACATGGTAATTTAACAGAACCATTGTAGACATTTGTACCTTCGTATCAAATCCTAGAAGCCAGTAATATGAATTTTAATTACTATTCAAAGATATGAAAGTAGAATGAGCAATATTCAGAAAAAGCTTGAATTCTAAAACAATAATAGCAATAATAATAGCAAAAGGCATTATCAGGTTTTGCCAACTATGTGCCAGCGCTGTACTAGCGACTTTCTATAAGTGTCTGTCGGCCTCACAATTATCTTGCAAGTAGGGGTTAACTTCATTTTACAGATGATGAAACTAAAATCTAGAAAGACTGAGTAAGAACCCATATCCCACAAGTAGTGACCACTTTATAATCTTGTATCCTGGCTTGACCAGTTGAAGGTCAATCTAATACAAAAAACTAAAATGAAACAAAGCAAAAACAAAAACAAAAACCAAAGACCCACGCTTAAG